>NC_064921.1:200210723-201460723 GCF_023897955.1 Schistocerca gregaria
ACCACTTTTGTTGCGAATCTCTTGTTAAGACGTATTGCAGTGTTACTATTAATGCAACGCTGACACAAAATACTTGTGCACAATACATGATGACAATAGAACACTTCAACACCATAAAACACCACTTTATAACGAAAGCTCACGAAGTTAGATGCATCTTCCTCGCCGCACCAAGTGGTATTGTTTATCCACGGCGTGGAAACGGGAGTGCTTTACGAACTGAACCGTTGGCGGCGAGGTAGGTTGGTTCAAATGGCTCTGACCACTATGGGACTTAACATCTATGGTCATCAGTCCCCTAGAACTTAGAACTACTTAAACCTAACTAACCTAAGGACATCACACAACACCCAGCCATCACGAGACAGAGAAAATCCCTGACCCGCCGGGAATCGAACCCGGGAACCCGGGCGTGGGAAGCGAGAACGCTATCGCACGACCGCGAGATGCGGGCGGCGGCGAGGTAGGGAATGCCAGCTCGTCATTGGTGTTATCCCGGCAAGGGCGTCACGTCCCCTCCAGTGAGCCAAGCGTCAAACAAAAATGGCTCTGAGCACTATGGGACTTAACAGCTATGGTCATCAGTCCCCTAGAACTTAGAACTACTTAATCCTAACTAACCTAAGGACATCACACAACACCCAGTCATCACGAGGCAGAGAAAATCCCTGACCCCGCCGGGAACCGAACCCGGGAACCCGGGCGCGGGAAGCGAGAACGCTACCGCACGACCACGAGCTGTGGACAAGCGTCAAACGTTAGAGCTAACTTTAAAAACGCTATATCGGAGCGTGGATGCATTTTGTTTAGTGTATCTGAACAATATTTTAGCCAACAGATCCGCAAAATGTTATTGAATTCCTGATGTTATAGCAAGTGTCTTTGATAAATCTTTGCACTCATAGTCATTCAATGGTAAGTTAAAAATTGTTAAAAATGATCGTCCTACTCTGTGTCTCATCAGTTCGAAAACAGTATAAATCCAATAAGGACATTTATTCCTGCTATTTACAATACAACGATTTAGTTATGTGATATTGAAGTTTTGTGTAAACTCTTCCGTTGGCTATGTTTATTCCTCGGGAAGGACAAACCATCTTGGAAATACTCGGTCCTTAATCTGCAAACCTGAATTACAAAGCATGAAATTCAATATCTCAAGTCTATGTATGGTTAGCTCTGTACACATTTGGTAAAACTGCAATTAGATGAACAGAAACGTGCTAGCATTTCAAAGACCAATGAAGCAGTGATACTAACCGGGGAATACTTAAGAGATTGACAGTAGCCATCTGCATTTTAGGACAACAAGAACGATCATTTCCATGACACAGTTAAAACTGCGACAATCGAGACAATTATGTCCCTTATCTATAGCCTCTGCTCACCGGATTATTTCCTTTCATTCAAACTGACGTGATTCAGAGTGTATGTGCTGTTACGCTCTCCGAAATAACTCAGATGAAAGAAGTGACGTATGTTGCTATTTTAGTTGACAAAACATCTGATGTTTCAGATCTTTCATAATTATCAACTGTATTCATTTATATATGCAAGGGACAGATTTATGAAAGATTCGAAGGATTTTAGTGACGTTAGCGGCGATAGATCGACCCAGAATCCTTAGCGGAGGTTGCAACAGACCGTCTTGACGAATTTGAATTCGAAAAAAGTTGGTCGCGCAGGTGTACGGGGCGGCCGCATAAACAAATTTAACAATTGGCAGCGGTGGCTTTAGGATTTTTCCTGAGATCCGACAAAGACAGAAGAAATGCTTAAGTAATTTACAAGACTTGGCAACCCTGCGGCCAAGTACCATAGTAAACTAAGTTTATATTACAGGACGCGTTTAGGCGAAACCAATGCTTAACTTCAGGAAAGTAAACAACATTCGAACTATACCGACGGACTGGACAAGGCGCACTCAGTAAATTGATATAAACAACTGACAAATAGTTAACAGGCAGAGGAGTATTTCACATATAATAACAGCAAGTAACTCTGATCTAAAGTACTCAGCTGGCCAGCAGAGCAGAACACTAAAAAGACACTTACGACCAGTTCATTTCGATGATTGTCACCGTACAACCTAAGGCATACAGTGTGGCCTGTAACAATAAAGCTTGAGTAATGGAATACATTCCCTGCAAAATACACATGGAATTTAACAGTATAATATTCAACGGCATTATGTAAGTTAAGTGTATCAAGCACTTAAAGCACAAGCATAACAAATTAATCAAGATTGCTTGCATTAAACGCAGGACACTGGATAACATATGTGACAGCCAAATATAAGTAACCCTAACCGTAGGTGCATAGAGCACTGTTTAAACACCCAGTGAACGCCTCCATACACTGGCAAAGTGAGGCAAAGAACAAAACAAGTAATATACTGATGTACGTAGCAGAAAACAACCTTTTTTGCTAATTTTCAAGAATGATTGCCTATCGAAATTGCAGTGCCCAAACGATACATGTCGAACGTGTGATCGTAAATCGATCATGCGACGCTGGTGGCGGGCGTTGTGAGTATGTTTACGGTGGTCTCTAAAGCAACGGCAAAAGAAGAGCGTTACAAAAATACTTGTAATTGCAAAGTAGACGACTTACCTTACTCGTCTTCGGTGTTGTCATGATGTGAAAGTCCATTACGGTGGTCTGGCTGGATAATTTGGAAGAGTCGAACCATATATTCTTCCTGAAACTCGTTCGTTTTCCGCACTGTCTTCAATGAAATTGTAAACGGTATTTCAGCATAGAAACTTTTCTTATTAAGTTTTACACACTTCCCACCATCACAGTGTACACAGTCCCTTCTTTCCTCATCCGGTAGTACTTCATAGTTGCGACAAAAAGTAGAACAATTTTCTATGCTGGATAAACGTGGAATTATTTTTTTCCATGCGAGAGAAACCGCCGAAGAAACGTCAAGAAAACCAGACATCCCTCTCACTAACGACAAAAATCGTCTGGGATTCCCTAGCAGCTCACCAATAATTCGCGGAGGTGTGTAATTTAGAGCAACTAAGGAACGACGGAAAACAGATAAAAATGACGATCATAAATAATTGATCACAACGCCCGCCACAAGAGTCGCATGATCGATTTACGATAGCACGTTCGATATGTATTGTTTGGACACCAGAACTTGGATAGCCAATCATTCTTGGAAATTACCCCTTTTTTACACACGCCACAGGGCAGCCACTGTGTTCAATAAACTATCGGTTCACACATTTAACTCAGGATAGCCACAAACCGGGAATATTTAGGACGACATGGGACAGTAGTAAAGTCACAACTGTTACGAGTGTACGAGAAACAAGGTTGCATGAATTTAGAGCCAGTAGTCAAGCACTTCACCGCAGTCCACAATATGTGCAAACAACAGGTCATCAAGCAGACTCGCTTCCTTCAATGGTCTCTCCAGAAAGAGATTCGAGTCGCCGGTACCTCTTCAGTAATGTCAAGCCAACGCAGAGCGCTCACACGTCATCCATCAAAACGGCCCGCCGTCTGCCGTTGCCACGAGGCAGCCCACACCGCCAGCTAAGCGTCAGAACATCACCCGACCACAGCTGGTCACGCGCGTCATACACCGGGTCAGCGTCCACGCCGTCGCCCAGCAACGTCCAAAGGGAAGACTAACGTCTGCAGGATCGACACCACCGAAGCTATCGTACGTACGCGTCACAATCAGGTATAATGATGGGGGTCAAAGACAACATAATAATTCTTTCGGAAAGAGTAGGAAGATTAATATTAATGCAATAATCAACTTGGGGTTGAAATTCTTTTTTCGTGTTGGCTTTAACAATAGTGTGGTGTGCGTACTGTAACACCTTCGGTACACACAGCATCAGATTATTTGACTTGTCTCTCTAACGAAGTAGACGAGTGTCAGCAATACGTCTCGTGGTCTTATCGTGGTGTGTTTATCGTCTGCCGTTAGGTCAGATGATAGAAATGCCACATGCACGCTTAGAGCGGCAGATTGACTGTGACCAACTTTAAACAGAACTTGATTAATTTTCACATACATTTATTAAAATAACAATCACAAACCTTACTTAACTTGATTCTGGATGCTATTTATAATTGACAATCTGAAGTTCCTTTGGTCTTGGTACGTTAATCTTATTCTCACATATCTCTGATACTTGACAAAATGTCTATACATTTCTCTTCATGGCTATGTACAGAAATATGATAATCTTATTAGGCGCAGACTGAAACTTGACAACAGCCTGTTACAGACTAATGCAGACTGGTACAGACTGGTGCAGACAAATGCAGACTAATGCAGACAGACTAATCGGAGGTCTGTACACTCGTTATAATACCTCGCACCTTCAGGTATCACTGCGCGACTGTGATCTGCGGGAAGAAAAGGTCCTACGTTAGCAGCAATCTCATTGACTGCGTTACATATTAGTACGCGGATCGGCGGAAGCAGAATTTGGTTCGTCTCTAAGGCAGCGCCATCTCGTAGTGCAGAAACAGACGAGCGCTGCGCCTGCGCTGTTGTGCTTATCGGGGCGCGCTCTAGTGGGAAAGTTGTGTACGCACTGACTATGCGGAACTATGTACACAACAAATAGATATGTTTTTGGATAGGGTCGCCTTTAGCAAAACACAATTTTGTTTTTTAACCCAAACATGTTTCACTGCAGTTGCAGCAATTTCAGTGGGCTTTTCTTTTATGGCTTTTAAACATAAAGAATGTTCTTCACTGTTTGTATAAATGTAACTATTAGTTTTCAAATCATATTACAGATATTTGAAAAAACACATAATATTGTGAATTCATAGCTTTTCACCACATTGTGTGGTTTTTCTGATGTATTGTGTTTCTACAGTGACTGCTTTGTTTCACAGTTTGTAATCTGAAAGGACTTACACCTTAAAGTAGATAGATTGTTAAAGCCACAATAACGATTTGCAAATTGTTATTTGTATGCCTGAAATTAATTAAGTATATGTGTGTGTGTGTCTATTTTCATTATATTTCACTTACCTTTTCTTTTTCCTCATCTTCATCACTGTCAAACACTATACATTGAGCTGTCATTGTCACTGTTTCACTGTTTACCAGCTGTAAAAACAAACATGGCGGACAGTGGAACAGTTGTAGGTGTAAAACGAGATGACTGATGGTGGAACAGTTGTAGGTATTCCTGGCAGCTGTTCTGAATCTTTCACAGGTGTCTGTGCATTTTGTGTGTGTTTGTAAAAGAACATTCTTTATCTTAAACAGCCATAAAATTAAAGCCCACTGAAGATGCTGCAACTGTGGTGAAACATGTTCAGGTTAAAAAATTAAATGGTGTTTTGCCAACGGCAGACACTATCCAAAAACATATGTAATATTAGTGCAAGACATTAACTGTGATATGATTGATTTTGTAACCAGAGATGGGAAAACTCAACAAAAGAACTTTTCTGTCTTGTGAAAGCAAAGTTATAAAAACAATGAAAGATAGTGAGAGAACGAGAATCTGTAGCTTAGTTAAGCTCAGTGGGCGAAATGTTGGTCACTGCCTTAAAAGAGCGCAGTCATCGCTTTGGACAGTAGAGATAGTGTAGGTGGAACTAGTATCAGGCACTCACGTGACTCCATTCTTCTCCACCCCCCTCCCTCCCCCCAACCAACCGCCTCCGGTGACTTACAGTATAGCGATGTATTGGTGCATAGCGCCAGTCGGTTGCATGGAAGAAGCAAGGCAAGATGGGTCGGTCTGCAGACCTGAACGAATGGCGTAAACGAGTTATCGTGATTGAACACGCATTTAACCACACGCTGAAAGCATTCCTCTGTTTCATGGTGTGTCAACGTAGATTGTCCAATGTGTCTACATGGAATGGTACACCATTCACAGTCATGTAAAAAGTAGAAGAAAAACATACTAACCGACAGAGTAAAATTGGTCTAACATCTTGTCAGCGACGATAGGTTTCAGATACGACAAGACTTATTATTGTCAACTGTTCTGTATCAACCAGTTTCCGCGCGAACACTGCGAAGAGAACAGCATACAGTGGACTTTAGGGGACAAGTACCCGGCGCAAGGCCATTGTTCGCAAAAACTTAGAGCTACACGACTTCAGTGGTTAAAAAACATGAAACTGGTCGGAAGAAAATTAGAGGAGTGTAGTAATGTACGATGAGACACGATTTTACCTCTTTTCGAATGATGCAAAACGTCGAGTGCACCGATAGTGCAACGTGGTGTTTAGCCGGCGGTGTGTGACTCAGTTTGCAGCAGGATTTTGGAGCATATACGTTCTTGTGCAACACAGCTAGCTCTTTATTGCCACGAAATAATGAGTGCTGTCGACAAGGGATCTCAGATCGATTCCATATTTCTAGATTTCCAATAGGCTTTTGGTACCATTCCTCACAAGCGCCTATTAATCAAATTGCGTGCATACGGAGTATCGTCTCAGTTTTGTGACTCGATTCGTGATTTCGTCTCAGTGATGTCACAGTTAGTAGTGATAGACGGTAAATCATTGAGTAGAACAGAAATGATATCTGTCGTCCCGCAAGGTAGTGTCATAGGCCCTCTGCTGTTCCTGATTTATATAAATGATCTAGGTGATAATCTGAGCAGCCCCCTTAGATTGTTTACAGGCTGTAATTTATCGTCTAGTAAAATCATCAGACGATCAATTCCAATTACAAAATGATCTATAGAGAATTTCTGTATGGTGCGAAAAGTGACAATTGGCACTAAAGAAAGAAAAGTGCGAGGTCATCCACATGGGTACTAAAAGAAATCCGACAAATTTTGGGCATACGATAAATCGCACAAACCTAAGGGCTGTCAATTCCACGAAATACCTAGGAATTACAATTACGAGCAACTTAAATTGTAGAGACCACATAGATAATATTGTGGGGAAGGCGAAATAAGGACAGCGCTTTGTTGACAGAACACTTAGAAGATGCGACAAACCCACTAAAGACACAGCCTACATTACACTTGTCCGTCCTCTGCTGGAATATTGCTGTGCGGTGTGCGATCCTTACCAGGTAGGATTGACGGAGGACATCGAAAAAGTGCAAAGAAGGGCAGCTCGTGTCTTGTTATCGCCCAGTAAGGGTGAAAGTGTCACTGATATGATACGCGAGTTGGGGTGACAGTCAGTGAAACAAAGGCGGTCTTGAAACTTCCTGGCAGATTAAAACTGTGTGCCCGACCGAGACTCGAACTCGGGACCTTTGCCTTTCGCAACACAGCCCGAGTTCGAGTCTCGGTCGGGCACACAGTTTTAATCTGCCAGGAAGTTTCATATCAGCGCACACTCCGCTGCAGAGTGAAAATCTCATTCTGGAAACATCCCCCAGGCTGTGGCTAAGCCATGTCTCCGCAGTATCCTTTCTTTCAGGAGTGCTAGTTCTGCAAGGTTCGCAGAAGAGCTTCTGTAAAGTTTGGAAGGTAGGAGACGGATACTGGCAGAAGTAAAGCTGTGAGTACCGGGCGTGAGTCGTGCTTCGGTAGCTCAGTTGGTAGAGCACTTGCCCGCGAAAGGCAAAGGTCCCGAGTTCGAGTCTCGGTCGGGCACACAGTTTTAATCTGCCAGGAAGTTTCATATCAGCGCACACTCCGCTGCAGAGTGAAAATCTCATTCTGGAAACATCCCCCAGGCTGTGGCTAAGCCATGTCTCCGCAGTATCCTTTCTTTCAGGAGTGCTAGTTCTGCAAGGTTCGCAGAAGAGCTTCTGTAAAGTTTGGAAGGTAGGAGACGGATACTGGCAGAAGTAAAGCTGTGAGTACCGGGCGTGAGTCGTGCTTCGGTAGCTCAGTTGGTAGAGCACTTGCCCGCGAAAGGCAAAGGTCCCGAGTTCGAGTCTCGGTCGGGCACACAGTTTTAATCTGCCAGGAAGTTTCATATCAGCGCACACTCCGCTGCAGAGTGAAAATCTCATTCTGGAAACATCCCCCAGGCTGTGGCTAAGCCATGTCTCCGCAGTATCCTTTCTTTCAGGAGTGCTAGTTCTGCAAGGTTCGCAGAAGAGCTTCTGTAAAGTTTGGAAGGTAGGAGACGGATACTGGCAGAAGTAAAGCTGTGAGTACCGGGCGTGAGTCGTGCTTCGGTAGCTCAGTTGGTAGAGCACTTGCCCACGAAAGGCAAAGGTCCCGAGTTCGAGTCTCGGTCGGGCACACAGTTTTAATCTGCCAGGAAGTTTCATATCAGCGCACACTCCGCTGCAGAGTGAAAATCTCATTCTGGTAAAGGCGGTCTTCTTTGTGGCGAGATCTATTTACGAAATTTCCATCTCCAATTTTCTCTTATGAATGCGAAAATATTTTTTTGACACCCACTTACGTAGGGAAAAATGATCATCATAATAAAATAAGAGAAATCAGAGGTCGAACGGAAAGATTTAGGTGTTCCTTTTTCCCACGCGCAATTCGAGAGTGGAATGGTAGAGAAGTAGTATGAAAACGGTTCGATGAACCCTCTGCCAGGCAGTTAAGTGTGAATTGCACAGTAACCATGTGGCTGTAGATGAAGGGTGTAGTTCATCTCGTATGCGGTTCTGCGATGTTTCGGAGGGTTTTCGTTCAGTGTCTTGGGCCCATTCATTTAGCACATTCAAACCCTGTGCAAAAAAAAGTGAGACAAGTAATTTCACAAATTTTGTGTACTGTTAGACTAACAAGTTAAATTTGGTTTTATCACAGATAGTTTTGCGTATGAGGGGATTTAGAGTGTTTTTTGCTAATCTTAGTGATCCCGGTAACCATTTTGTCCATTCCTCGAAGAGAACAAACTTTTTAGATGCAACAGTGAATAAAAGACTTCCAAAACTTGCTCCTACAAGATCGAGTTATTATAGTCGCTTCGTGCAAACACTGACAGATGATAGTGTTGAACGTGAAGAATTGTACGAATACACATTGTATATGACACTCTGTAGAGCGATCATGATGTACATAATTTTTATTTGACAGCAATATTTTTTGCGTTAAGTTACCGGTTTCGGGTATGCAATAGCCGTCTTCACAATCTAGAATAAAGTAATAGAAATTAAATTTCTAACTAGTACACTAATAGATTAGAAACAAATGACAGTAGTTAGAACAAAAACACGTTGCACCTCTCATTCTGTTGCACTGCAATAAGCCATAAGATATAAAAACAAGACTAGTCAGAACTGCCATGCATGATTCAGCCGGCTGTATATAGGATATAAAGTAATCCTAGAGGTCGTTGATGCATGCATAATGTGCAAGTAATGATAGAAAGTAATTAAAAGGAAGTTAATTTAAAAGTACAGATCTTTAAAATATTTTCAGTTGTATATAAAGAAACAAGTTTTTAAAATAATTTTAACCGTAAGAAAAATCCGTTCGCCTTCTGACAGTTTAAAGCTGGTCATAATTTAACTCGACGTTCAAAACGTAAAAGCTGATTACAGAACTCAGTCTAAAATTGAATACATAATAATGGCTCTAGAATCGAGTCTTATAAAGAAAGAAGGCGGAATAACTGGAAATAATTTCAAGATATCTATTTTTAAATGAACTTCCTTTTAATTACTTTGTATAATAATTTTTACGTTTTTTTATGCATCAACGAGCCTTACGATTGCTTTGTATCATGGCTGTTTCCGCTCGTGTTATTTTATCTCATGACTTGTTACAGCGCAACAAAGTGAATGGTATATCTTAATTTTATTTTTAATCTCTTATTATAGTAGCTAGTAACTTACTTTCCTTTACTTTTATTGTAGATTCTGAAGGTGGTTATAACATAACCGAAGCCGGTAGTCACATACAAAAACTTTGCAATCAAGACAATCAAATAAAAATCATGCTGTGTTGATTGTCTTCCGGAAGGCAGTCGATACACATTCTCACTGTCTTTTGCTGAACAAATAACTAGCTTACTGACAGGAAGGCTAGTAGATAGTACCCAACACATCGGTTTTGACGGAACTAAATCGACAAACGAATTAGTAATTTTTTGAGAACCCGAAAACAGTGTTGCACGACCGTTATTGGTAAAATATACGCTGATGAGCCAAAAAATTATGACCACTCCCGACTACGAGGTCGTATGGTGCCTGAGGACACGTGACTCTGTGGACACGTGGCACTGTAAGAGAAGTATAACAGCTGAGTAGAGACGAATGGGAAATCTTTCAAGCTACGACAGGTGGCGCAATGCGGAAATCTGCTGACTTGAGTGGCTATGACAAAGGCCAGACTGTTTTGGCCCAGTGCCTGGGAGTGCGCATCCCGGATACCTTGAAGCTGGACGGCGTGCTACTGTCTTGAGAGTCTATGGAAAGTGGTCGGAGAGTGCTGAAACCACGAGTAGGCGACAAGGAGTTGAGCGTTCATACCTCATCATACAACCTACGGATCGGAGGTTTGCCCGCTCTCTAAAGCAAGGTAGGCGGTCATCTGTGGCAGATCTGACGACAGAGTACAGTGCTGGTGCAGGTACAGGTGTTTTGGTGCACACCGTTCAGAGAACAGTGTTGAACGTGGTGTTCCGCAGCAGAGGAACCCTACGTGTTCCCATGTCGAACCAACACATCGTCAGTTATTATTACAGTGGACAGAGGATCGTCGAGATTGGACCGCGGATCAATGTAATCGCGTCGCCTGGTCGGATGAATCCCTTTTATTGATAAACCATATCGATGGTCGTGTCCGTATACGCCATCATTCAGGCGAACGGCTGCTCGAAGCATGGAGCGTTTATCACGGTATAGGTGTGTGTGTGTGTGTGTCCCTTTATTACATGAAAATTATATATTTTTATTTTTATAATTATATTTTATGATTTTGGTTGGGGTGGCTTTAAACATTGTGGGCTAGCATGAGACTTTTTGTTAACTTACACCGCGGTAACACTCGTACGGACATTGCCTACCCCGTAGTACGTACGATATGATAATTTTTTAACACAACGCGCGACTGACCGCCTTCTAAGAAATAGTTTGGTGAGCGTTGCTTTTTAGTAAAGAGATGCGTATTCTTACGCAAGCTGTAATTATTAATAAGAGTCTCAGGGGCTACTGGTTATTTATGTACCAAACTACACAAAGATTAACTGAGATATTGCGGAATGTAATGATTTTCAATATTTCTTGTTCATTATTTGCAAGGCAAACTGGAGAGAATCTTACCTGCCGTTAGGTGGCCAAATTGAAACATACTGAACTCTTTCAGTGTTGTGAATTTTAGTAATTGTAATTTATGACTACTGTCTTTAACTTTGAAATTAATGAAAGGTCAAAATTGGAAAGTCTCTCGCAATTACATTTAATAACATGAATCGTCAGCGTAATGGCCGACTAAATCCTGCTAGGGGAGATGAGCTCCCTACATTACGAAGTCTGTAAAAACTTTTTAATAACAATTAATGGTTGTGATCATGAGAGGTGACAACTAAGTCAATGATACACACTTTCTAATAACAATTATAAGTATATTTTACTAAATTACAACCACACTTACATTAAATATTATCCAGCGCTAAAATGGCTGCTTACCTCTACACGAAACAAAAACAGGAGAGCTGGATCAATCAAAGCATTGTCTCTGATCTTCATGGCCTGTGTTACACAGAGATTATACCAAAAAAACTGTGTTTTGTTAATTACTTAGATATTTGTGTTTTAATGATAATAACTTACGTTCTTTACTATTTGTTATACATCACGCAGACGTACTTAGTCTTAAAATAATTTGCGTTACACGCCTCTCATAGCAAATTTCTTTCCCCTTTCTCCAAATGTCCATTTATGTGACGTACCGTCACTCGTGCCACGTATTCTCTTTGGGACATACGCTGACATAGCCGTATTATTCGTGTTTTTCTTTAGTTACACTTTTAAATGTTACGGAGATTGAGGCACTGGAATATTTTCTGACGGAGCGGCTTGTAGATAAACCAAACCGTAGCGGTATGCTATTCCCACGGATCTCATAGGCCATGGCACGTGGAGCTTATACCGTATCAGTCGTGTGGGGATTGGTGCACTACGTGGGAAAATATGTTGATCAGAGAGAGGTCGGTGGGAGCAGTATTACGTTATGGGGTCTTTCGCCTGGGCTTCCATGGGAGCTGTGGACTGCGTGAAGATTACTAAGGACCACCTGTAAACGCTTATGCTTCTTGTTCTCCTCAACAGCGATGGCATCTTTCAGCAGGATAAACGTCCGTGTCACAAGGCTAGAATAATGCTACAATGGTTTAAGGAGCGTGGTAGTGAACTCACGGTGATGTCTTGGCCATCAAATTTGCAACGTCCCCTTTGAAAAATTTATACACGACTGTGCTTAAACTGACACACAATAGTTTTTAGCGCAACGCAATCTGACTTCCAAAAATCCCTACGAAAGAATGGCCCTGACTAACATTAACCTATACGTTTCACAAATCACTTACCTCACAAAAATCTTCGTTACTCAAGCTACTGCAATACAGCGAGCGCCACTATTGCCAGCTAACTAAAAGATTCAAACTACTAAAGGCACTAACTACTGATAGGCATAGTTAGCAAATGAAAGATTTTAATAGAGAACAAACAATGTACTTACCTCACTAGTCATAATATATATAGCAGTTCATGACACCAATTCTTACAAATTTCAAAACACCGCCATCTCTCTCCCCACGTCCACCACTGCTGGCGGCTCACCTCCAACTGCCCAACGCTACGCGCTGTTAGCATCCAGCTGCCGCTGCCCGACACTACAATGGCAGACAACAATGCAAACTAGCCACAGACTGCGCACAGCACAGCCAGTGATTTTTCATACAGAGCGCTACGTGGCGTTACCAATAAGAAAACGTAAACAGCCTACTTACATAGCCCCCATGCTCCCCACAAAAAAATTTACAAATTGTTTTGGGCAGTGGCCAATACAGATTTGAAAATTTTTTTCATAATTACAATGACAAAGAAATGAAACGCACACACTTACCGATACAATGTTGGTCAAAAGCTGAAATTTTCTCACAGTCCATAAAGATAGTCCTGATCATTCATCAAAGTAAAATTGCAGTGTTTTTCTCAAAGTCTGAGTAGTAAAAGAAAATGCACATGGAAGTAGTGGATTTCCATGCAGTCTTGAAGAAGTAGTGTTGTCCTTCCAACGGAAAGACAGTGCTGACTCTTGACATGCAGACAGGTAATGGGCCACAACAGAGCAAACCCACAGCAGAGTCAGTCGAAGTTTTGAAGAATATTGGTAGGTAGGTCATCACAGAGTAGACCCCTTGTAGTCCTGGTAGAAATTACGGTATTGGTGGGCCACCAGAGATGCAGACCCACTGTAGACCTTGTAGAAATAATGGTATTTGTGGGTCATCAAAGGTGTAGACCCACTGTAGTCCTTGTAGAGATGGCCAGTAGCCATCTGTTTGACTGTGCAGGCGCACAATCACCATTGAAGAGTCTTGCGGATAATATAACAAGTCCATAACCACCACTTGTGCACTCACAAAAATTGTTTTTGAAATGTCCTTAGAACCAGCAATGCTGTTATCCAGTCCCTTGCTGAATTATCAACACACTTGCAAACACTATCAGTCCCTATTTCTCACATATTGTCCATATACTATGACCAACAGAAATGTGTGCAGTGAAATAATCACAGTTGAACTGCGTTCCAGACGTGGACTAACACGCTTTTAAGTAGGTGGTCAAAGTGTATTGGCTCATCAGTGTATTAATAAATGTTACAGTGGATAATGACCGGCCGGTGTGGCCGTGCGGTTCTAGGCGCTTCAGTCTGGAACCGCGTGACCGCTACGGTCGCAGGTTCGAATCCTGCCTCGGTCATGGATGTGTGTGATATCTTTAGGTTAGTTAGGTTTAAGTAGTTCTAAGTTCTAGGGGACTGATGGCCATAGATGTTAAGTCCCATAGTGCTCAGAGCCATTTGAACCAGTGGATAATGGAAGTTTCGTGAGGGTGTTTGTGTAGTGTGCCGTTGTCTGTGGGGAGGTTGTAACGCCAGAAGACTGTAATGAAACGCAGGAGGATCTGCAGAGAACAGGAGACTGATGCAGACACTGGCGGCTGACCCTGAACGTGAGTAGGTATCAAGTGTTTGCGTAAACAGACGAGAAGATTCACTGTGGTTCGATTACACTATTGGCGACAAGGCACTGGAAACAGTAACCACCGCAAAATATGTAGGATTAGCCGTTAGGAAGGACATAAAACAAGCGTCAGCCCGGTTTCTGCTTTTCCTAAAAAATAGTTTTATTGGAAACTGGAAATTTGTGGTAATGTCTTAAAGGACCAAACTGCTGACGTCATCGGTCCGTAAGCTTACACTCTACTTAATCTAACTTAAACTAATTTACGCTAAGGACGACACACACACCCATAGCCCCTAGACTGCGCGGCTACCACGCGCGTCAATAGTTTTATTACTAACTTTAGGAAAACCCAGTGACAGGCTGGCACTCATTGGTAAAATTTTACAGAACTGAAATCCATCCATGAAAGAGGGTCGGGCAATCGTTCTAGCAGTTCTGGAGTACTGCTCTTCAATGGGGAACATTTGCCGGGTTGCATAAATAGAAGGGATGAAAACTGAGAAGAGTGAGTGTTAAGAGGAGTAGCAGGGTTTCACCGTTTTTAGTGGAAAGTCGGTAACGCACTAACTGCATGGATAAACTTTCACATTCAATTAATTTTCAACCTAATTACTCCAACGTTTCTGGAACAAAAGTCATTCCCTAACTACCGATCCTAATTTCAGTTTTAGCACCATCCCTATACCTATTTTCAATCACTCCGGGAGGTTCTAAGTTCGAACACAGCATGGGAAATTTTCTGAAAATTTATGTACTTTCCTGTGTCGTAGTGCAACTGAACTGTTACTAACATCTCTACATATTGGAAAGCTAAGAATTACCGTGGAAGGTTTTTAATTTTTTGACAAGTGTATACGAGTTTATAGTGGGGGAAAAGAGGACATCGTTGAGTATAATTTAACTGATGTTAATGGCGGCTGATTAATATCCTCCATGGCTACCAACCATATTTGTAACACGAAGAGTGCTCCACTCGAGGTTGAGCATCTGACAGGCAAACATGAAAAGATCTTTTGAGGAAACATTTCCACTGTCCAATTCAACAGGGAAGAAGAAGGCTACCTCGGATTCTGTGGATAGCCAACTAGAAGACTTAAATGAATCGGAGTATTTGAAATCAACCAACGCTCATCAAGCTCATAATGCCAAAATAAAACATAAACACGTTGACTACATTGTAACATACAACATAAACTCTTTACTGAAAACTGGAAATCTCAAAAACTTCATAAATGAATTGGACAGACAAAAGACCATAAGAGCAGGACACCAAGAAATGAGAAATACAACTGAAGATCCATTGGAATCTCAAGGTTACAGACTTTACAAGGGAAAACAAGGACAAA
Organism: Schistocerca gregaria; assembly: GCF_023897955.1. Taxonomy (NCBI): domain Eukaryota; kingdom Metazoa; phylum Arthropoda; class Insecta; order Orthoptera; family Acrididae; genus Schistocerca; species Schistocerca gregaria. The sequence continues at coordinate 200,226,155 of NC_064921.1, forward strand.
GCGTTATGAAACAGCGCCCACAATTCGGAAGAGGATTTATAGTAAATTTGAAAATGATAGATTCAGTTACTGATTTTAAAGCTATGTCTCTGCGAATCGCAACTGAAACTCTGAAATCCACAAAGAACGCCCATGCCCCTACCAAAGACGGAAATTTTCTAACATGAGCAATGGTAGAAGTAAAAAATTTCAAGAGATGAATACAGTAAGCAGATTCAGAAGGACGTAGGCTGCAGCAGGTACTGGGAGATGAAGAAGCTTGCACAGGATAGAGCAGCATGGAGAGCTGCATCAAACCAGTCTCAGGACTGAAAACCACAACAACAACAACAACAAGGGAAAAAAGGCAGAGAGTAATTGGAGTAAAAGAGAGTAAGATCCACGTAATCTAATAAAAATGACAAATATCAGAAAACACACAAAATACAATAGTAACGAATAATCTTGAGGAACTATAGCAATTTTAAAACAACAAGCTGAAGAATCGGTCCCAGTAAATCAACGTAGAAAACATGTATAGTAGGCTACGGAACGTGATGAAATTCATGATGAAAGACATGAAGCGTGAACGAAATCTCTAACTCACCAAACAGAAGAAACTGCAGCTAATAACAAAAACATCAGAAAAAATTCTCTCAAATTAGAAAAACAAAGCGGCAGTATGAAAAGGATATACTGAGTTCCATTGATAAAACTACTATAAAACAAATTCCAGAGAGTATTTCAAAGCCTTTGATAAACAATTATGTTATTACAACCATACCACCCTACTGCTGAGAAACAAAGATGGAATAGTAGCCCTTAATAACAAGGAAAACGCAGAAAAAATGGCAGAAGCATTCGACAAGCTCTTGGACTGTGATGAACCTGAAAAGCACATAAGCACCCCTGTAAAAACCAAACCAGAAAATATAAACCCACCTACAGTACAACAAATAGAAACTGCAATTGAAGAAATGAGGAACTACAAAGCATGTGGTGATAATTAAGTGTTTGGGAAATGTGGAAGTATTTTGGTAAAACAACCCAGACATCTTTACACATTATTTTACAAAAATTTTTGCAACAGAAAAATTCCCATCAGAATAGATCACAGGTATAATTAACCCACTTCATAAGAAAGGAGACAAAAGTGATCCTGACAACTGTAGAGGAATCTCGCTCTTGGACTGCACTTAGAAGTTTTTTCAAAGATATTCCACGATAGGATCAAAGAATAACAGGATAAGGGAATGGGCAAATACAAGGAGGCTTCAGACCTTGGAGAAATTGTGCCGAAGAAATAATTGCTCCGAAATTAATCGTGGGTTATTACTGTAAATGAAACAAGCCTTTCTCGATTACATTAAAGATTTTAAGGAAGTATATGATTCTATCCATGTAACGCTCACTGTTAAAAATTTTGAGACAATTCAGACTCTGGCCAAAATTAATTGAACTCGTAGAATTACCTTAACAAACACAAATTCAAAAATTAAGTTCACAGAGGGAACTTTCTGAGTAATTCTTGGAAAAAAATGGTTTAAGGCAGGTAGACGGCCTGTCACCACTTCTTTTGTATGGTGCCCTTGAATACATTATGAGCGAACGGTACAAGGAAAATCCAAAGAACATTAAGGTTAGAACACAAAATATGACATAAAGTTTGAACTGTGCGGGATTTGCTGATGACCTCGCTGTTCTCGTCAGCAACATTCAAGAAAACAAACGAAAAATACAATCATTATAGGAAGTAGCCCACAGTACTGGACTTAAAATATCTTTTGAAGAAACAGGAATAATGCTAACGGAACCGTCATTGGTGAACAAAATTTGAATTGGAGAACACGAGATAAAAATTATTGGAAAGTTTAAATACATGCGAGAAATAATAACACACAACCTGAATGAGAAACCATTATGGCAGAATAGACTAAATAAATTGATTAAAACACATTATGTTCCTAAGAACACATATAGCAAAAAATGCCTCTCAATATCCACAAAACTGAAAAACTACAAAACAGTCAAACAGCGACAATTAACATACGCTGACGAAACTATACTTTAAGAAACCAACACTGAAGCAATAGACAGATTACTCGAAATAGAGAGCCAGAACATATATATACCAAAAAGACGAAGGTTGGAGAATAGCTTCAAATGTAGAAACAGAACCAGCGAGACAATTACAATGAAAAAGAAACGTATCTCTTTCCTAGGACATTTGATGAGGACAACAGAAAATACAATCAGAAGGAGAGTAATTGAGAAGTTATAGAATAGGACGTGCGGCATTAGCTGGTTCGCAGAGATCAGGGTGGACACGACGAGATTACAGATAACGGTGAAGAATTTGCAACGCAAGACAAATGCGCTCAAGATACTTCAGAACAAACATATCACACTACCAATAAAAATCAACAAAAAGACAAGGGAAACAAAGGTTTCGGAAGAGGGTAGAAATGTACGATCTGAAAGAATGAAAAGTACTGGGCCAACAAAAAACAGAAGAACCTAATTCATAATACTGACTAATGTGGTCCAATGTAGGTCACAAAATAAAATTTGGCTGATAGTACGAGGAACCTGAACTGACTAAACAAAAGTAAGGACATGACCAAGGCGAATATGTTAGAATACTGGGAGTGACAAGTATATCTGATGCATTCCAAATCTGGGATAACTTTGTTGCTACATGTACTTGAACAGTGGCGTATCCAGAAGATGCTTCGTAAGGTATGAAACATGAAACTTATCAGTTGTATGTATATGTGACATTGCTCATTTATCATATATTTATCTGTAATGGAACTCCGCTTTGGGGTTCTTGCATAACTCACCAGTAACGTCGTCTGAAAAGTTTCGAATTTTCAACTCCACCAACAGGTCCTTTTCTATGGACATGATGGAGAGTGCACACGACGCCTTTGTCCTTGTGCCTTCCTAATGAAGATCTTTCTGTTCAGCGCGGAAAATGACCGTTCTTCTGATGGTATGATTAAAATCTGTTCACAGAGGTTCTACAGTTCTCCAAGTCCGGTTCTAAGTTCATTCTGATACTGGAAACTTCATGTTTCGTCCACAAACTTAAAGATTCGACAGAAACATAGCACTCACGCCTAACTTTAACCTAACGATATAAGAAAACTTCCCTACAATGCCCTTAAATGCTGAACGATATGTTAACACAAGCAATACGGTTGTTGTTTTTTATAAACTGTATTATAAATTTTCCAGTTATTATTCATTAGACAGTTTGATTTCTGACAAATATGAGACTTTTCCTCATTTCTTCGTATCACATATGAAACTTTTCCATTGCTTGATGGTATGTATAAACAAGAGCAATTTTGAAGTGAGAGATTTCTTCATTATTTCGTATTACATTATACTATATCCAACAACTACTGAAGCACAAAGAAGAATTCATAAACTTTCAGCACAAGTATTCGACTGCGTGAATGTGTTACAAGACCTAACTGCGAGAAAATAACTTGAAAGTGCCCACCTGGTTCCCTGTCCGTTTAATCATTCGTAATGGCAAGAATACCGCCTCAATTCAACACTGTGAATCTTATAAACTGATAAATTGGCCATGGAAAAGCTCCTTGTTCCCTGTTTTTATTATTATTTAATTTTTTTACATACTTATTGCGCAAAGGAAACACAGTGACCCTGTGCTTGTCTTGAAAGCGCACAGTATTTGCTGATCTACAACTAACTACTGAGATCCGCCTGTGCAATGCACTCTTTTTTAAAAAAAAGCCAAATACGCTTGGTTCATAACAAATCTGGATTAATAAAAATGATAACTCATTTTTTGGAATGGACTTTGGACGCGGTCAATGAACTGCGATAAATTAGACATAAAATGTAATTAGTTTTCTGAGTAGAAAAGTTCTGTATAGAAAAATTATCTCTTTCTTTTCTTCGCAAACAATAATACACAAAAGAATTACAGTTCTTGTGTGGACAAACATGAGTAGTCTTTAATGTCAAATGATACCCTTTAAAAATTCAACTCGTAAAAATGACATTAAATTATTCACTAGTTATTCCTATCCCCCGATTCAAATTGAAAATTATGCGTGGCTGTTTATCTTCCCTTTACTTAAGCCTCTTGACTTGTGAACCAACAATGATTAACTACTAGCCGCCGGAATAAATTACAAAATGTAAGGTCAGTTATCTTAAATTAACCCCTCTTCTATTACTCATCAAAGTAATCATGATAAAATATTCTTCTCAAAATTATCCATTCTGGTTCCTCATCTCAAATAATTGATTAATAAATCAACACGTTCAACTTCCTGAGAATACAAATGCAGCCGTACACATCGGCCTATGCCGTACTACTATTCACGACACACCAATGCCGGCTGCTGTGTCTCCTCATCTCACAATTAACAGTGGTGCCCTTCATCTCTCGCGCATCTTGCAAAAGCAGAGATGATTCAAGCAAGTCTCCAGGCGACACAGCACCTTTGACGTCACTGCAAGCTCATAATTTCAAATCGTACAAAGGCGCTTACACGTTCATGACACCCAAACAGTAGAGAAATGCCAATAAAATTACCTACAGCACCCTATAACAACCCGTCAGCCTTACCGGCCAGAATTTTGCAGAAAACTGGACTTCAGCGAGAGTGGAAAATACTTTAACATCATTAAATTTCTGTAACAATTCATCTAAAGTATGTGGTCTGTTTCTGGTACAATAACTTCATTTGCCTCCAATCGGAACGAGTCTGAGAGATCCGTCTTTCTTCGGTACAATGTGTAATGGACTGTTGTATGAGCTAGCTGCTTTTCAATGATGCTTTCTTGAAGCATGGATTACTCTCCTATTTTAGTTCATCTCTGTAAATGAAAGGAATAACTTAATATCTTCCTACAAAAGTATTGTGTGGTTTCACTTGACACTCGTAAATAAATCTAATGTTACCCATAATGTTATCAAAAACGTGAGCATGCGTTTGGAGAATCTGCTGCGTTGTTTGTTGAGCTCAGATGTGGCTTTGCAACTCTCTGGATTAGTCTGTACTCTATCTAAAATGTCTGTTGGCGATTCTTCCTTTATTTGCGTAAGGAAAGTTTGTGTTATTTAACTGTGTCGTGTACTAATCAATGTTATTGTTTTAAGTTAAGAAATGTGGTATATTGATGTCCTATCCTTCTCTCGATAACTTTGTTTAAAGTTTAATGAAATTTGAGTATTATTGTTTACAGCGATATACAAGAATTGTTGAAATCCAATACTGCTTTGTGTTTGTTGTTCAAGAGGTCGATACCCAGTTTTGTTTCTGTTGTAAATAGAGGTACGATCATAAAGTCTGCGAAAAAGTGTGCTCTTTTACCATGAATTCCAGATGCTTTTGTGATTTGACATAACTCCTTTTCCTACAACAGAACCTATTATTTTAATATTGTGTAAGGGTTAAGTAGGACAAGGGTCGTCTGAATTTGTTGGGCGCTGAATCGCAGATAACTGTGACCGAGAACCTGGGTCTAAAATTGTATTCAAAATTTGTTTTCCTATTTGTGTACTGATGACTGGGTGGTAAATGTGTTTCTGTGGCACTTCTTCTTTCCCTCGTAATAGCGTATCTCTAATGTCTTGTGATCAGATCATATTTTCGATAAGATTTTCAGAATGAGTGATGTTTCGTCGTGCGAATTTTCTGCTACCTGCACTTCTAATCATTGTCGACCTCAGCTGTCGTGACTCTGTGCGTTAGGAGATGAAACTTCAGTCATCTGTACTGTTCTTTATTGTTGCGGATTATTTGGACAATTATGCTGTGGATGGAAGCGGCTCTCTGGTCCATTTAAAGAAAGATGCTGTTGGTTGTTAAACTTTCCTCCTCTCCAGTTTTCGTTATTCCTGTTCCCATAGTTAGTATTTTGTTTCTGATAGTGTTGTTTATTTTCATGTGAGTCTTGATAGCATTATTAGTGTCTGTGAGTGTGTAAATTGCTGTTCTTCTGTAGGTAATTATTTCCTGAATTGTCGATGTGTGTGCGTGCGTGCGCGAGCGGGCGCGCGCGCTCTCGTGTGTGTGTGTGTGTGTGTGTGTGTGTGTGTGTGTGTGTGTGTGTGTGCCTGCCTGTGTGTGTGTGTGTGTGTGTGTGTGTGTGTGTGTGTGAGAGAGTTCATGACTGTTGATGTGAGGGAGGGTTCATGTTTCCGCCTGTGCTGAATGTGTGATGGTTGTTGTGATGAAAATTATGATATTGCTGGCAATTTTTTGATATGGCCCATTTTTGTGGTTGTTATAATTTTGGTTTCGATATCGTCTGTTGTCATTAAATGACCCTGACTAAACTCTGTTGTTTCTTTCCTGATAATTGCCTTTTTTGTGTGAAAAATTGTTATTGCACTACTATGTGCATGACTCGTCAATCTGTAATAATTGTAAAACGCCTAGGAATGTGCGAATATTGTCTTTTGGTGTCCTGTCAGTAGCGAAATGCGTAATGATCTTGGAAATTTCGAAATGCTGACTTGGATTAACACTCATGGGCTGAAAGGTTGTAACAATTGTTTATTTTGTTGTACCATGTGTTCAAAAAACTGTGAGAGCGTTTCAAATAGCAAGTTTCCAAAAAAAAAAAAAAAAAACTGCTAGAACTTCTAATTTGTGTGTGAAGGGCCAAGTAGATGGTAATGAAAAACTAAACTGCTGGAACCAGTCCAACGGATGTAAGTCGTTTGCTCCATTTCGAAAAACTTTAAATTTACTTACCGATAGAAAGTGTTTGTAGCCAAAGCTGTCGTATGCCTGCGTATCGTAAGAAATCTGTCTATTAGCGCGAGAGCAAGAATGTTCGCTTGTCTGTATAAAGTCTCTTTCTCTCAAGGGTTTGCTTACCGTTGCAAATTAATATTTTTCATTTCGCATTCGTTATAGTTTTCTGTGCAATTATGAGTACAATACTGAGAATTTTTTTTTTTTTTTCAATTTCTGAAAGATGAGCTATTTTTCATCTCTTGCTTCTGCCGTCTGTTAAATGCCATCTGTCATTGTTCAAAATTTTCTAACGATTGGTATTCCTCTGTTTCTGTAAAGTGTACCGGTTGGGCTCCATCGACCTGAGCTTTCGGAGTCTCGCACTGTTCCTTCGATCTGGCATCGATGAGTTTGTTCTGTTTCTATTTGTTGTATCTGTTCTGTATGTGTGCGTGGCTTCTTTTGTAATTTGGTTACGACTGCACTAGGAACTACCTTTTTGAACTTAGCAATAATTAAAGTTTTGTCTTGGAAGTATATGTCAGTGATTGTTTCAGGCCTTTCGTCTACCTCAGCCTCTCCTTGCGAAAAACATTGTTCTAACTGTGTGTATTGCTGCAATTTCCGCGATTCTATAAGTTACATTATTTCTGTTTTAATTTTTTTGGTAACATTCGTTTCAAGTAATTCTGCGTTTTCTTTTTGTTGTTGTGATAATTTCTTTTGACGTGATTTGAGTAAAGGATCAAATCGTTTTGCCATTGTTTTGTTTGTTTCTTCTAATAACTGCTGATGCGGAAGACCAAGATTATTGTTCTGCAAAGGGTTCGTAATGTACGTGAACGATGAACCTCTTGTATGACTGTGGTGTCTGAAAAGTTTTGCTTTGTTTGCGTGGCTATGGTTTTCAACGGAGTTGCAACATTTAATCTCGAGTTTTGACTGTCCGCAGAGAAAGAACTTGCAAAAATGTTGTTATCTGGATTTTGAATCGTGCCTGATTCATGAGTGTCGGTATTAATTGTACACTGACCATCGGGGCGGGACGTAAGATTCCTGCATTATTGCATCTACACCAAGCTCCCAGTTATTAGCGACTGTCTGATACGAAATCACATAGTTGTTATGATTGAGGTATGTGGCCTATTTCCAGTGTCGCGCCGTATGCTAACAAAAACCGAGCGAGGTGGCGCAGTGGTTAGCACACTGCACTAGCATTCGGGAGGACGACGGTTCAGTCTCGCCTCCGACCATCCTGATTTATGTTTTCCGTGATTTCCCTAAATCACTTTAGGAAAATACCGGGATGGTTCCTTTGAAAGAGCACGGCCGACTTCCTTCTCCAACCTTCCCTAACCCAATGGGACCGATGACCTCGCTGTTTGGTCCCCTTCCCCAAAACCAACCAACCATGCCAAAAAACGAGCCCCGAACACCTGATCTTTACGGCGATCTTAAGTCCAAGCAAGATCAGGAGCCTCATTTGGCACCTATTACGAAGCGGCTTTTGGTGGGAGAGCAAGTGCCATCCTATTTGTTGAAGAAGGGCATCGTTTATCGGGAGGTCGGCACTTTGGCTGAGGTAAACATTTGCTTGACCGTGGAACTCGTTCCTTCGCTGTTCCGTTGTTTTCGTGTTCCTTTGCTGGGAGGTCATTTAGGGGTTTATAAGGCCATTGCTAAGGTGCGGCGACGTGTGACGTGATCGTCACTGTGTAAAGATATCTGTCGGTTAGTCGGCGAGTGCGAACTGTGCAAGATGGGTAAGCCCAATCATAACCCACGCAGTGGGCTTTTGCAGTCCAAGCGCAAGCAGCATCCTACGAATAAATCGGTTATCGATTATGTGGGACTCTTTTCCCGTACCCAGCGGGGCAATCGTTACATACTGGTTGTGGTTGACGGCTACTCCCAATTTGTCTGGCTTGTCCCTGACAGCGGAGTTATCGTTTCCGTTACCGTCCATCATCTGTCTAGGATCTTCTCCCTGTGTGGGGCACCTATAACCTCTACTCAGTGATGACACCCCCCGCCTATATGTCCAAGGGGTTTGTTTCTGTTTTGGTAACGCCATTAAGCACATCACCACCACTCCTCCTATTCTCAAATGTCCTTCGCCGAAAAGATGAACAGTAACTTAAGGGCCGCCTTCATTATGAATTACGCCAAGTTTCAGGTGAAGTAGGACGACTCTCTTCTTTGGATTAATTTTGCTTTCAACTCTGCTCAGCGTGAGGCTTCCAGAGCTATACCTGCTGATCTTCTGTTTGTCTGTCTTCTTAATTCTCCCTTAGCAAATTTATGGAACATTAAATTTTGCCTGACAGCATCACCCCTTATATTATTAGACAGAATTGGCGTAAGGCCAGAAGAAACATAGTTAGCTCTTCGACGACAGAAGAGACGACCCTTTCATCGAGCGAGGTGGCGCAGTGGTTAGCACACTGGACTCGCATTCGGGAGGACGACGGTTCAATCCCGTCTCCGGCCATCCTGATTTAGGTTTTCCGTGATTTCCCTAAATCGTATCAGGCAAATGCCGGGATGGTCCCTTTGAAAGGGCACGGGCGATTTCATTCCCAATCCTTCCGTAAGCCGAGCTTGCGCTCCGTCTCTAATGACCTCGTTGTCGACGGGACGTTAAACACTAACCACCACCACCACCAGACGACCCTTTCGATGTGTTTGTCGGTAATTTTAATGTCGGTGGAGATCAGGACGGCGGTATTCCAGAAAAATTCGCACTACCATTTAGAGTATCTCGTTCAGTTATTAGGTATCGAGTCCCGCTACCCGTAGGATTCCTATCTCTGCCGCATTCGGGCAATGAAAGAGCTAGTTGGCGACAAATGTATATTTGTACCAAGGCCGCGAGTCGAAGGCGGATCTCCTGCTTACTAGGCAGATGCCACCTTGGCACAGTGGTTAGACACTACTGTGTACAGTGCAGGCTCGCTCCGCCCCTTCCTCTCCCCCTCAGACCAAAATCCCATTTGCCGCACACTACCAGAGTTGCATCCACTAGCCCTTTTCCCTCTACTTTGGTCGTTGTATCATGCCATGTCCAGCACGAGGTCTTCTGAAAAGTGCTCTGCACTTAACGATCTTGTACGCCTTCATGGTGTATGTATATCGCAAAAAATGGTTCAAATGGCTCTGAGCACTATGAGACTTAACATCTGAGGTCATCAGTCCCCTAGAACTTAGAACTGCTTGAACCTAGCTAACCGAAGGACATCACACACATCCATGCCCGATGCAGGATTCGAACCTGCGACCGCGAACCGTAGCGGTCGCGCGGTTCCAGACTGAAGCGCCTAGAATCGCTCGGCCACACCAGCCGGCTCTACATGAGTGGTGTTTGTTCTTTCAGACATGTCGCTCTCCGAATATGTCTTTGTCATGAACATTGGTCAGGGTGTCCTTGGCGTGAACGACCCGTCTCTCGTAAGTTGGTATCCACGGAGATAAACCTCTTACAAATAGGATGGCGCCTGCTGTGAAAGCGTTTTCCGTACATTCCAGCCGCTTTGCGGCACTGCATCCTGCCGCACCGTACGTCAAATAAATGTTTGCCAATGTTCTTGAAGAGTAAATTCCATTCTTGAATACGTAGACCGTAACACCTCACCTTGGACACATCACAAGTTGTCTGATGCAATGGACAACTGACACCAAAGATAATAGGGCGGTAGGATGCGTGCGCCCCTCACGTAACACACATGCTATGAGCTAAGTTGTGTACAGTGTGTCAAATGGTTCAAATGGCTCTGAGCACTATGGGACTTAACTTCTGAGATCATCAGTCCCCTAGAACTTAGAACTACTTAAATCTAATTAAACTACTAGAACCCCTCGGCCACTCCTGCCGGCCGTACAGGCTGTCTGTTTTGCCGTCAGGGGTGTATGCTGTTTATCATCTGCTGCCTGTTCCAGTGTACAAAAGGTACCCAAATCTTGGCAAGAGTGTGACAGAACTGCATGCGCCCTTGAAATACGTGTATTGAGACAGACGGTCGTCGCTTTCAACAATTACTACGAGCTACGTTGCTGTTACGCTGACTGCGCTGTACATGTCCATACCTCAATAAATATGTATTAACAATGGTTGGTTCCCTAATTCAATACCATCGGTTGTGGACCTGTTTAAATTTGACCCAAAAGATAATTTCCTGTCAGTTAGGATCTTTTTCCACTACTGTTCTTATGCCATGTTACATGACCGTGAGTAGTATACCATTCCGTGTAGACTCGTTGGACAGTCCGCATTGGACGCTGGACACACCAACAAACAGGAGACTGCATTCAATGTGCAGACAAGGCTACGTTCAATCACGACAGCCCCTGAAAAATTGTTCAAATGGCTCTGAGTTCTATGGGACTCAACATCTGAGGTCATCAGTCGCCTAGAACGTAGAACTACTTATACCCAACTAACTTAAGGACATCACAAACATCCATGCCCGAGGCAAGATTCGAACCCTTGACCTTAGCGGTCGCGCGGTTCCAGACTGAAGCGCCTAGAACCGCTCGGCCACAGGGACCGGCGACAGCTCCTTTCTGCCATTCGATCAAGTGTACTGACTGTCAAGAATTAAGACAGCGATGGAGTAAGGGGGCGGGGCAGGGAGAAAAGGAGGGAAACATGTGGTCGCCTGACCATCTACAGTGCCCAAAAGCGACCAGTGCGCTTTTTCACGGAGGGACTAATATTTCGCCCAGCGAGCGTAACTCACATATGGATTTTCATTCTCTTGATATCTGTCAGTGTTTTTTTTTTTTAGGTTAGAAGGTCTTCTGTTGGGTTTTTCCAGCTCTGGTTCGAAAATAAACATTTCACAGCTGCCTTCTTGCATTAATATTAATCTTTCTAACATTTCCGATAGAATTACACTCTACGACCAAAAATTAAAACAAAACGCATCTCGAAGGAGCCATCCAAATTGGTCACAAATTGATATTGATTCAGGAATCGACGGAAAATGCAAAGAGCTACACTTTGGCAGCTGACGGATGAATATGTGACGCTGCAGCGCAATTTCAAGCAGCAAGGATAGTGAACAACGGACATGTCGATACCAGGGTATAAAGCCTTAGCGAAATTCATTCCGTCTGTTCAGTTGGATAGTAACTATGGCCTTGCAGACAGACTAGTGAACAATATACGCGGATGTCAGCATTTGCCGCGAGGGGTAGCCGCGCGGTCTGAAGCGCTTTTTCACGGTCCACGCGGCTCCCCCCCCTCCCCCCCCCCCCCCCCAGCTGTCGCAGGTTCGAGTCCTCCCTCGGCCATGGGTCTGTGTGTTGTCCTTAGCGTAAGTTAGTTTAAGTTAGATTAAGTAGTGCGTAAGCTTAGGGACCGATGACCTCAGCAGTTTGGTCCGATCAGACCTTACCACAAATTTTCCATTTGTCAGCATTTGAGAGAGGCCGTGCACCTGGGCTCAAAGAGGCTCGACATTTGAATAGCAGCGATGCTTCTATTCGACGATTTTGGCAGGAGAGTTTGAACCATGGCCGAACACAGCGCCAATAAGGAAGTAGCGGACCTATGAAGACAACAGAACGTGAGGACCGAGCAATCAGGCATTCAGAGCTTCAGGTTCATCATTATCAATTATTGGACGTGCAACCGGTGACTAACAGAAAGGGGGCTGAGCTCAGGGCACCCCTTGCGCCGACTATCACTGACCTCCGTACACCAACAAGCACCTTTGTGGTGGTGTGGGGCACATTCGGTCTGGGAGCTCATTGACTCTGGTAGATTTGTCTTCAGTGCTGAGTCCCACTTGAAACTGAGCCCTGATGACCGGCGAAGACATGTCCGGATACTACCCGGACGGCAGTGGGTGTGGCCTACCATTCGGCCTGAACCAGGAGTGATTGTCTGGCGCGCCACTGCCGTTTCATTTCTTAACGGGACCCCTTCGGTTATCATCTACTCACCCTTACAATATAGTTGGACGTCTATGATATTCTACGCCCCATTTTGTTGCTCTTCATGGAAAGCTGTCCTGAGCCGATAATGTCCTCCCGCAGACGGCGAGAATTTAGATTGCTTGTCTTCTTGCTTGTCAAGCCCTACCTTGAGCACCAACGATGACAGATCACTCTCCAGCTGAGAACGTTTGGAGCATCAAGGGCAGCACCCTCCAACCAGGTAGGGATTCTGACGATCTAAACAACACAACTGGACAGAATTTGGCACGATATCTCACAAGATAGCTTAAGGTCAAGAAATGGAGCAACATGTTATTGATCGGCTCCACTTGTGAAGTTCTTTCTCCTGAATAAATAATCCACTTTTTCTTTAACTGTAATCATTTAGTTGCCTACAGTCGCACATCCGATTTCCGTTCCATTCGGATAATTTCTTAATGGTGGTCGTGCGTTCTGTTCGTATGATTATAGTGCTCTTTCCTGTTTTTCTTTTCTTTAGTGTATTACGTAGTCTGTGATCACAACTTTAATGTACTTGTGCCACGTACGCGTGATATATTGATGGTATCGATTCTATTAGAGCTAGCTTTGTCTCTAGCCTTCGTTAGGTCACAGGGTGGACGTAGGTTCACTGGCAGGCGCCTGTGAGCGGCCCGGTCGAGTGATATTCGAGCGCTTGGCTTGCAGTGCGGACTGGCTCGTGGCAGCGGTAGATGACAGCCCGTTTTGACAGAGCAAGTATGAGCTCTCCGCGTTGGCAGAGTATTACTGTAATAGCGGCCAGTGTCCCGCTTTTTATTGGCTCAAATGGCTCTGAGCACTATGGGACTTAACTTTTGAGGTCATCACTCCCCTAGAACTTAGAACTACTTAAACCTAATTAACCTAAGGACATCCTACACATCCATGCCCGAGGCAGGATTCGAGTCTGAGACCATAGCGGTCGCGTGATTCCAGACTGTAGCGCCTAGAACTGCTCGGCCACTGCTGCCGGCCGCGTTTTATTCGAGCAGGCCGCGTTTTATTCAAGCAGCGTTATTTAATTTGTTTTGCTTGTGCTTTAACTACTTGTTACATGTACCTAGCACACTGGCTTTGAATACCACACTTCTAAATTTCATTTGTATGCTGCAGGACATGTATTCAGTTAGTGAGGCTTTATTGTGTATCCCTTAAGCTGTGCTTTGACAGATGTCAATCTGAACTGGCAGTGCGTTTCTTTGTATGTATCTGTTCTGGTAAACGAGATGGCCAGCTGAGTACTTAAAATAAGCGCTAATTACCGTTACCATTTTTGAAACTGTCCTCCATTAGTTATGCCAGTTGTTTGATTGATTGTGCAGCGCAGGCCTTTCCAGTTCGTCTCTAATTGTGAGTGGCTGCCACCGCTTTTGACTCCCCTGAAGTTAAGCATTGGTTTCGCCTGAGGCCGTCCTGTTAATATAAACTTAGTTTACGACTGCGTTTGGCCTCTGAGCCATAAAGTCTTGTTTTATAATTACTTAACGCACTCTTCGTGTTTTTATCGGATTTCAGGACAAGTCCTAAAGGCCGGCCGCTGTGATCGAGCGGTTTTAGGCGCTTCAGTCCGGAACCGCACTGCTTTTACGGTTGCAAGTTCGAATCCTGCCTCGAGCATGGATGTGTTTGATGTCCTTAGGTTAGTTAGGTTTAAGTAGGTCTGAGTCTAGGGGACTGATGACCTCAGATGTTCTGTCCCATAGTGCTTAGAGCCATTTGAACAATTTGAACCAAATCCTAAAGACAAGTATCAAACTCGTTTAACTGGCCGATGGCTGTTAAATCAGTGGATGCCTTTCTTTTAAAGTACTGTAAAAATTCTTTTTAACTCTTAAAGTTAACTTCTTTCTAAAATTTAAATTGTAGACCCCATCATTAACTAACTGTTCTTGTTACCCTCACTGCTGCTCTTTAAGTAAAGAAACGCCGTTTGAGATAATCTCTAATTTGATTCACTTATTTGCTTGGCGACTGTGGTAGACGATTTTCTTAACACTTAAAGGGGATTTTAGGGTAACTTTAAAGCAACTAGACCAAATGTAAATTTTAGTTTTCTCGACCACCGACCGTCAATTCGGTTAATCTGTACACACTCTGACAACTGAAGCTCATTGTTTGTGAAATTTGCAGTCTCCTTAATATGTGGAGTGCTTACATGGCAGTCAGATTTTTTAGGTTCACAAGCTCTTTGATACAAATGTCAAGCGTAAATAATTGGTTTCCAGTTTTTACGTTTTTAATCTGCAGATGTTCTTTGTATTGTAACGCGCCTTCTTTTTCTTTTTTTTAAACTGAGCTTTAAGCAGATGTTGCGGTTATGAAGAGTATTTTATTTGCTTTGGACCTTTCCTTTGCTAACTTTATCTCATTGGACTCTTTTTCTTTTGCTTTCTGATAAAGCGTAAACGGCCTGAAGCTGTTCGTGCTGTTAATGAGAATACTGTAATTTACTTTGCACCGTTATCTACTTAACTATACCACTAGTTGACTATTTTTGGTTTTCTCATTTGGCGGAAGTCGTTGGTGCAGTTCTTGAGAATATTTAAATTTGCTTTGCACCTTAATCTTGTTGACTATATCACCTTGTAAGAATTTTGGGATTTCGTATAAAACACACCCTTCATTGAGCCTTGAGTGAATTTTGCTGTTGCTAAGTTTCTCATTTGGTTCCTCCACCTGTACCTGAACGAATCCACAATTCAACTGACTCCTTTTCAACAATTGGATTGGTGATTCACTTTTTTACTAAGCTATAGCTATTTAGTGTTAGTTTGTTGTGCTAAGCACTTGTTAGTAGCCTGTAAGCTATTATTCGATTGTTTATCTAAATTCTTGTTTAATACTTGTGCTGCAAGTCATTTCGAAACTTTAAAATTTCTCGTTGGCTTTCACTTCATTATTGTATCACCAGTGAAAGGATTTTTGTTGTTAACAAACAATTGATAGAACATATTTTATTTTGGTGCTCGCAGTACATTTTCAGTCCCAAACAGCTCCCTATAGCTACAGGACTTTACCAAGAAATTTGATTTTTTATTTCATTTCCTTTATTGCTTTCGAATGTACGTGTTAAATAATCTGAGTGCCATTCTGTCTTCTTCCGTTTTTATGACTTTCTTTCTGTAAGATTCTGTTTTTGCTTTTGTAACTTTGTACATCAGTAAATTTTAAATAATATTATTCCTACTCCTTACACCAGATTTCTTATGATCATCAGAGTCTTATTCCCCCTGCATGTGTTGAAGTATTTACATTCTTCTTTGCTGAACAGGAATTCGTTCTCTGCCGTTATTGCGGTTGCTTTCTACTCTTATTTATACGTCTCAGTTTAACATAAACTCTGGTCACAGTAAAATCTTTGGTATCTCAGGCCTGGTTCTCATTAAAACTGCGGTTTTCACCACACGTTAAGTTGTTAAAGTAACAGCCCAAGGCTTGCCGATATCTCTACAGGGATCAAGAAGTCTTTATTCAGGGCGACCAATCTCACAACTTACGCTGTTGGCACCCAGTGCAACAAGTTTTGGAGGAGACGGAAGCACTTTTTTAGGCTTTCGACACAATTTCATCTCGAAAGGGAGACCGAAAGATGCAGATCTTAGACACAAGGTTAATGAATTTTTTGTCATTTAACCGGTGATAGAGGAGACGCCTTACCGTGCAGCGGCGAAGGACGCTTTCCTTAACTTCCTTAACTGTGGTGTGTTTCTAGCCGAATTCTGAGACTTTTCGCTTATCTACCTGCGTACTTAAGACCAGGATTCAGATTAGTTTAATCTTAGTGATTTAAGTTCCTTGTGGTTCCTCTAAACCATTTCTAGTACCTACAGGATGGTTCCAGCAACAACGTCACAACTGATCCTCTACATCCATCCTTGGAAAACGCAGCTGCTCAAAGTATGTGCTTGATGCTGACGAGACGGAAAACTCCAGCCTTGCTCCCGTCTTCCTTAAAGCATCCACTGCTATAGAGCGATAAAGTGTACAAAAACAGCTTCCGTAGAAAAATCGCAGAGTGTATGAAATTGGCTGTTAAGTGATATTTCTAATCGGGGCGCTAGATCCGTAGCGTTACAGGGCAGACTCGATAGGGTTAGAAACGCAAAGATATAATGTAAATGCGGGACATGTGGAACAGACGGAGCCATGGTTCTATTCCTTGCTGGGTCGCCTGTTTTAAACTTTATTAAACTCAGTTTTCACGTCCACTGCAATACAACTGCAGGGTTCGTTTCTGAAGAGCGAGGCCAGCAACACTGTATGTGGTCCACACCGGCCCGCAATCTGCACTTCTTCTTTCCAAGATTTTTGTCTAACATATCCCACTGGAGACGCTTCAGAGACAATAAACGCATAATATACAGTTTTTTAAAAGAAAACGTAACCATGCTGTTGTGATATAAGGCTGTTAAAATAAAGCGCAAAATTTTTGCTGTTAAATATTTGTCAGTAGAAGCTGAGAAGAACAAATAATAACTATCCGCAATAATTGGCAAAAATACACTAAAATACATTTCTTCTCATTAACATAGAAAAAAAGGAATACTCATAAATGCACCCTGGAAACTGAGATACTGACAGTAAAGGAGAACACAGTACACTAAGAAACTTAACAGAGAAGCAAAATAAGTTAAAGACGAATTATTAGAAGCCAATTTGATGGAATGAACAAAAAATGGAAAAGAAGAAATATAGAAAACACAAATAATCAAGCAGAAAACCATTTTGGAAAAAAAGCAAACATTGCAGTTCTTTGCGCTCCAAGGAGCCAATTGTTTTTGTAGAAAATGAAGGTGTAGATAACACATGAAAACAATATACTGAGTGATGGTATTACGAAACAAAACACTTACGGAAACAGAACTGGTAATGGGACCAGCAATTACAAAAATTAATCGTCTGATAAGCTTTCAATTATCTCAAAGAAAATAACAGTAGTTTCGGTAAGTTCTAAGTAAAATTACATCTAAGAATGAGTAAAAGAGTGCTCATTGCACAAAAGCGTGTAATCAGAGTAATTGCTGCAGCTCATCCAAGATCATACTGTAGACACTTTTTTAAAGAGCTAGGGATACTTACTTAAAGAGCTAGGGATCTTCACTGTAGTCTCACAATACAAATATTCACTTATGAATTTGTTATTAACAATCCGAACTAATTCAGAAGTAATAGCAGTGTACATGGCTACAACACTAGGAGAATGGATGATCTTCACTACTCAATGTTAAATCTAACTTTGGCTCAGAAGGGGGTAAATTGCGCTGCCACAAGTCTTTGGTCACTTACCTAACAGCATCAAAAGTCTGACAGATAGCCATATCGTATTTGAAAGGAAATTAAACGAATTTCTGAATGGCAACTCCTTCTACTCATTAGATGAATTTTTTGATATAGTAAATGGGTAATTTCCCCTCCCCCCAACCCACCCAAAAAAATATTAAGTGTCTTGTAATATTTTGTGTAATGTAATAACTTGTACAAACACCTTTTATTAACCGGACACGTTCCACATGACTACGAAGTGTCGTGATCATGCTGTATGGAACAAGTGCTAATATAATCTGATCTAATCTAATCTGGCGCATACTGATAACGTTAGCGATCCTAGTAACAGAACAGTCCACGTCCTCTTCTCAGTTTAGGTTGTTTCGAATTAATTAATTTCAATTTGCACAATCATAGAAGCATTGTCCTGTAAGGCTTTTGGAAAGAAAGAAAAGTTTTTGGTTTTCTGTGAGTTTTATGTTCTTGTGAAATAAGAGATTAAAATACAGCTTTGTCATTATAATGAACGGACCAGTATTTTCATTTCATGCAACAAGTACATTTTTGGTTACAAGAAAATCATCCCAATCTTTCTCCCAGTAGATTAGTTTTACTTAGTATGTCTCAGCTGGTGCTATTTCTTCATGTTGTGTTGGTGCTGCTGACTGTGCAGTAACTTTTCAGCTGAGATTCTTTTCATATTTTGTAGATTTTTTCGTTTCTCATCTCACTTAGGGAAAGCAGGAAAGGTGTGGTTGCACAGAAAACATATACACTTTAATTTTTTTTAAACAAAACTCTCAACAATCATTTTTAAAGATTTTACTACACTGACGGCTGAAAGCCTTATTAGAAGAATTGCAAGTTACTGTTGGCTAAAAGCCACAAACAATGTTACAAACAATTAACGGCTGAAGGCCTGATTAAGAAAGGATTCAAAATTATTGGAAGCTAAAGGCTACAAGCAATTTTCAGAATACTCAACGGCTGAAGGCCTGAATTACAAGTAAGGAAGGAAGTTGCATGTTAAAATACTAAAACCTTTTTTAAACAAACGAACTGTAACAGGCCTTATTAAGAGAAAATTGCAAGTAATTTGTCCGTTGAGGGCCACAATTAGCGGCTGAAGGCCGGAATTTCAAGTGGGGAAGGCAATAACATGTTAAAACATGAGAGTAAATTTTAAACAGTTATGACAACTTGTCCAAATGAGACGCAGTGATCCAAAAACAGTGGTCCCTGGATCGACCTGAGGAAGGTCGCTACAGCTGTGGAAGCTCAAAATGGTTCAAATGGCTCTGAGCACTATGGGACTTAACATCTGAGGTCATCAGCCCCTAGAACGTAGAACTACTTAAAGCTAACTAACCTCAGGACATCACACACGACCATACCCGAGGCAGGATTCGAACCTGAGACCTTAGCGGTCGCGCGGTTCCAGACTGAAGCGCCTAGAACTGCTCGGCCACAACGGCGGGCATTGTTTAAGCGGTTAGACAGGCAGCCAAGAGTAATGTTCACCTAAGGAGGGCAACTCAAGTAGAGACGGTTTAAACGCTGATCAACCTTCTTAGCAAATCCACCTAGCGCCAGATAACCAGTACAAAGATGGAATAATTCAGTCGAGAGCGAAGTGACAGACAGCAGTGCGTCTCCAGAATCCGGTGTTTAAAACACTAAAAGACAGAAGGAACCACTGTAACCCAGGTAGACAAGGAAAACAATTATCCATACCTCACTCAAGGAAGCTGTCAAATTTTATGGCATGCCGGAGAGGATCGGCCAGATGAGGAGGAGTACACTGACGCAAAATATGCTAACTTCCAAGGCATGTAACTGGGGCGTTAGCGGCCACTAGGCAATAAGATGCCGCTGGTTGCACTTCAGCAATAATAACACTAATCCAAACTGACATCAAGCAGTAGAAGGCCGCTAATAGCTTCCGCCAACCTGGCAGATGCGGTTCGTCTCGCCGACCGTGGGAGCAGCAACATGCAAACAACAGCGAGATCTTAAACGGTGGAGGTTTCACTACTGGATAAGGTTCACTCAACTTCAAACATCCTGGGTTCGGTCGTCTGCTACAGCCACGCAGTCCGACAGTGCCTGCACGCCGCCAGCGGTTCCGGCCTGCCCTCGCGCTGCAGACTTCTTCGCTGCTCTGTCCGAAGCCGAACTGTCTCGCACACACGACGACCCAGAACACAGACAGCATACAAATAACTGCACATTAAAAACCACACAAGGTACACACGGATCGGCGAAGACAATTCCACAATGTCTCAAACAATACTAAAACCAGTCACTGTAAAACAACACGGACGAATTATAAGTCGGCACAACCACAGAGAAGCCAGAAGCGGTCGGGAAAACGAAATGCACGTTGTCTGCTGCGACGACCGACCAAACGACCAACCAACGGTCGTCCCCGCTCAAATCAGGCATGGCAAAGGTGCCAGTATAAACCGTCAATGGACAACTTATTTCCATGAGGGAATTACGACGGGCGGGGACACACACATACACACACACACACACACACACACACACACACACACACACACAGGTGAAAGTTGCACTACTCGAATATCGCGGCCCACTCAATCACAACTCGCTGAATCCGGTCCTATCCGGCCCTTGACGTGGTGGTTCACTCTCGGGACCACATCCTTCCGTCGGACAGTGCATGTGTGTCGCCAGCGGTCGGGCGAGTACTGGCTGTCCGCCCCTCACTGCTGCTCTGTCCCAACCCAACTCCCTGGACACACGACGACCCGGAAGTGCTAGAAGTCGCTCCAGAGATGGTACCACAGCCCGCGCTATCGATAAGCGCTGCTGGTACCACTCACGCACAGACATGGCGAGCAAACTTAGTCTCGCCAGTGAACGCACTAAGAACACGAGACACCACTGTTGGTACTACAAGATGCCAAGCTATGAACGGCATCAACGCGAGCCGCACACGGATCAGTTAGTTTCGTCTTTATGCAAATATATGCAATGAGATTCGGTGTTCGCACTAGTAATTTCGGTTCAGACCTTTTTATAACACAAGAGGTATATACAATTTTGAGTAAAAAGCAGGCAAACATTTCAATGCTCAAGAACGAACTATCAAGTCAGAGCAAATAACTTTCAGAAAATGGGGTAATGGCAGAAGTAAACCTTTGAGGGGGGCTCGTTGAGTCGTGCTTGGGCAGCCGGTAGAGCACTTGCCGCGAAAGGCAAGGGTGCCGAGTTCGAGACTCGGTCCGGTACACTGTTTGAATTTGTCAGGAAGTTTGATTCGTGAATACTGCTCATTAGTATAGCACCCTTAGCAGATTGGGTAACAGGAGTGGTAGACAAGATCCTTCAGTCGATGCGAGAGCTCTACGGAGGTATTCAACAAATTCCACTGGCGCACCTACAAGAGAGCCGTTGCGCAATAAGGAGGGCCTTACTATTTGTAACCCGGCAGAGTATTTTCCGGAAAGAATATGGCAGCAGCTTACCGACAATTTTTCTTCCCACACGCCATTCACGAATGGAACAGGGATAGTGGGAACAGATGGTGGTAGCGGCAGTACCCTCCACCACACACCGTAAGGTGACTTGCAGAGTAAATATGTAGATACAGACGTAGACGACTGTGATTCTTATATTTATTGATATGATTTTTATTTTAAGGCAATTACATATTTATAATTGAGATAACTTGTTATGGCCATCTCATATGGTCATTTTGAGATCATTGTGCCGTACCGGAAAACCGTTCGTCGTCACTGGCAAAGAAACTGAAGAGTGTATTTTCTTCTTTCTTCCGCAAAGTGTCAATCTGTTCCGGAACTGTCGCTGGGGGACCGGTTAAGTCGCGGAATGTATAAATTACGAAGTCTTAGAGATAACGTGTACTGTTGGGGGTTTCGCTGTTTACGATTCTCACGGACAGTGAGATACTAGCCAATTAGGGACTCTCTTAACTGCTAACATATTTTCATTGGTCTGGAAATAACTAATTTAGGTTGAGAACTGACCTTACTTCTTCTGTACTTTCAACGAGTGGCCACACAACAGAAAGTTATGGGCTCCGATTCCTGAAATAACAGCTCGTTGATCCTGGCGAAGATACCGTCAGATATACATCCTAAACGGCTCCTTCATTCTCAGACAGCGCCAAGACTCATGAATGCAAGTAACTGGGGCCAGTGCAGCATGTACTTTATCTCGTCTCTAGCTACATAATGGCAGCCGAATGTACTTAATTTCGATCTCAAGAATGATCTGATTATTTTCTGCCCCGACTGTCATCTGTTACATTGCAGCTAAACCTGCCTGAACAAGCGCTGCATGCAGATATGATGTCAACATTTGACCGGTTTTCCAGTTCTGACTGCATCAGTGCCAACGTTTCTGCTACGAAACTAGCCTTCTACACAGCAACGCGTTGGCTAACGCCTTTAGGCTGTTCATGGTCTCAAGGTGCAGTCATTTAACCCTTAGTTTGCACAGATGACACTACGACCTAACAGAGACCACTAAAAATATTTAAGCATTTACCTACATTGCCCCAGTAACTAAGATTAAAGGAGCAAAAACTACATGGTAGGCATTCTGGCGGAATGAAAGTTTTACTGTTTATATTTCTCTCTTTGATTTGTGAAAAAATTTTATTTCACTTGACGATAAGTGCTGTGGAAACAGAACTACTACATTTATAAACAGAAATGTCCAGAGTCTATCAAACTACGACATTGCATAGTTACCTACTTTATTTAAATTAAGTGAAACAATACTGAAATAATTTATGCGTATAAAAATGTATTACTACATGTATTATGTAAATCACAGAATTTTATTATATTCGGCGCGCCGCGCGGAATGGACGCACTGTTTGAGGCTCCTTGTCACGGATTGCGCCGCCTCTCCCGCCGGAGGTTCAAGTCCTCCCGCAGGCATGGGTGTGTGAGCCGTTCTTAACATAATTTAATTTAAGTAGTGTGCAAGTCTAGGGACCGATGACCTCAGCAGTTTGGCCCCATAGGAATTCACTTCTTTTTCCTTATTGGATTTCGATTCCGACCGAAGGGGCATGCTGGCAGCAGCTTAGTACGCTGCTCTTCAGCCTACAGAATTTTTAAAACATAAGAATATAAGAAACAATAAAAGCAGGCAATAAAACTGTGACATAAATTGTAAAACAGCGGAAAAATTGTGGAAAGTTAAAACATAAAACAAAGGGTGGGTGATGCAAATAAAATACACAGGAAGCAGACAGGTAAAATAGTAGACAGACAATTAAAAAACAAGGCGACAGTCTGGTCTCTGTTCGCAAGAGATATAAAACACACCCAGTGACAGCATGATGTCCATTCGCAGCAATCTGGAAAAGACACACAGTATTGGAAACACTGCACCAAAAAGGCGGCACGAAGATGACACACCATAGCCAAGGGCAGATTGGGGGAAGGGGGGGTCCTGGACAGATGAGGGGATAAAAAAAAGGGGGAGGAGAGGAAAAATGAAAGGGGGGTGGAACCGACAGTTGGAGAGGATTCGTGAGGGGGGGGGGGGGGGGTCACAGCAGACCCAAGAGGGAATGGGGAAAGGCAGAGGAGGGAAACTCAACAGGACTTGGGGAAGAGAAGGGAGGCAGAGAGGGGGTAGGCAGGGAAAAAACAGGATGGAAGGGGGATAGAGGGAGCCCAGGAAAAGGACAGAGGAAGGGAGGGCGAGGTGAGGATCATAGATGATAGGAGGGATAAATGAAGGGAGAGAGGGCATCATCCTAGAGGGGAAGTTGACGGAAGTCACCTTGGGAAAGGAGACGAAGGATGTAGAGATGGAGGGTAGGGGGTACACAACAGTGAAGGCGCGGGCAGAGGTTCAAAAATGGTTCAAATGGCTCTGAGCAATATGGGACTCAACTGCTGTGGTCATTAGTCCCCTAGAACTTAGAACTACTTAAACCTAACTAACCTAAGGACATCACACACATCCATGCCCGAGGCAGGATTCGAACCTGCGACCGTAGCAGTCGCACGGTTCCAGAACACCGCGGCTGGCTCCGCGGCAGAGGGCGGGGGTTGGAGAGGACAGGAGCGACCAGGGGATGAGGGGTGGGGGTGTAGAGAAATAGAAGCAGATGGGGGAAATGAATCAGGTCGTAGAGGATCCACGTGGGTAATGGGAGGCATATACGGAAGGTGAGGTGGAATGCATGGCGCTCAAGGATCTGGGGGTACTTAAAGAATTTGGGGGTGGGGCGGGGTGTAGGAATTCAGACACATTTGAACATTTTATTTGGAGCCAATGAACTGAACTATGAAAGAACAAAAACATTACGAGAGTGGCTGAATAATTACAAACTTTAATAGAGTTCTAAAATTGGTGTAAAGTGGTTGACTTGCAGTATCTTTAGCATTATTGTTGTAGTACAGGTTGCAGAGACAGTTTCTCACCCAGTTTTGGCTGAAAAATGCTGACTTTCTTATGGGAGATGGAGGAGTATTCGCGCTCCAGCCATTGTAGTTTCATGAAGTTCCGCTAAGTGGCGACTCCGTACGTAGTCTTCAAAATGGCGTCTGTAACGGAGGTGTGTTCGAACCAGAAAGCTATCACTGAGTTTCTTTAGGCGGTAAACCAAATAATCGCAGACATTCATAGGTGCTTGTAGTATATCTACGGAGACCTGTTAGTGAACGAAAGCATGGTGAGTCGTTGTACGAGGCATCTGTCATCATCGCAACAAGGTCGCGCAAACGTGTCCACTCTCCCTCGTGCCGGCTGGCCATACACAGCCATGACTCCTGCAATGTTGGAACGTGCGGACACTTTTATTTCAGGTGATCTATGGATCGCAATCACACACCTCGCTGCGAGACTGATAGTGACAACTGACTGTCGAACATCGTCACAGGCGATGAGACATGGGCTCATCACTTCACGCTGGAAACAAAACGAGAAGCCATGGAATGGCGTCACACTACCTCTCCACCGAAGGGAAAGGTCAAAACCGGCACACTCAGCCGGCAGTGTAACGGACAGAGTCTTCTGAAAATCCGAACGGCTTATTATATTTGAAGTCCTCCCTCCACGTGCGAAGATCACCTCTGAATTGTTGTGCTACCCTCAGGCAACTGAAGAAAACTACAAATGGTGTCCTTGACAACGCAAGACCTCATACAAGTTTGCTCACCCCAGAGGAGCTCACTAATTTCACTGGACTGCTTCTTCGTCCACTCTACATCCCGAATCTCGCACCTTCCGAGGACGTACTCGGTGGGAAGCAGTAATTGTATGATATGTGTGTGTGAGGTGGGGGGGGGGGGGGGGCGCTCTTGGTGCACCAAGGCGTAGGCTCCGACATGGACCAATAGAGTGGAGCCACGCATGAAGATGAAAGACCGTCGCATTGAATGGAGACTATAGTTTGTAGTCAAAAGAGTGGAAAATAATATGGTGTACCGGAATTATGAATAAAACCAACCCGTTTTTGGAAAAAAAATATGTTGCGTTGCTTATTAAACG
The DNA here is from genome assembly GCF_023897955.1 of Schistocerca gregaria. NCBI lineage: Eukaryota > Metazoa > Arthropoda > Insecta > Orthoptera > Acrididae > Schistocerca > Schistocerca gregaria. Next base: position 200,251,603 of record NC_064921.1, read on the forward strand.
TCCCTCGTACTTGGGATGGCTCGTCATTGACAATTGGAAGTTGATTTTCGATGATAATTTCTACTTCAACATCGACGTGTAAACATTGATGTCCGGTAGTGATCAGTCACAAAATTTCGATGTAGTCTAATATCGAGGTTAAATGATGAATCTATACAAAATGGAAAAACCAACAAACAAATGCACATGCAACCGAATCTATTCAGCAAAAGATACAGTAATGTTGACTGTAAAGATACTCTTTTCGAAGTCTTCACTTTACTACGTAAAGAGAGACTATGCCGCAGTTGAGAACAGTCTTTTGGAACAGTGGATACTCTGTTAAAAATTTAAATGTAACTGTTTGAATAATTGGGTTAATAGTACCAAATATGTGAATCCTTATTTCTAATCCTTCTTAATAAAATCCAGGAGACAGTCTATCAGATACCAGATAAACTCTTCTATAAACCCGTTTCTGTTCCAGGTTGCAAATTATTTTATTTTTTTTCGCTTAGAATTCTTTTGGTTTCGTGAATCTAATTTTAATTTTTTCTTTTTCTGCAAAATATGAACAAACGGTGCACAATATCTGGGCAGAAATCAAAATGAAGTTCGGATATAACCTAACACAGCTTCCCGTCTAATGCTGTTTTGTTTTCCAAACATTTTTGCGACACAAAGCAGAGTCAAAATTTCCATAAAAGATCATATTCTAACGAAAAGGTCCCACTAGATGTCTGCCATGGGCGACATAAACTGCTCACATATGTTTCACAAAACATCTTTATTGCAAAACTTAGGTTTATCCGTTTATTAATAATGCTATTTAGTTTAAACAGTTTTAACAATTATATGAATCACGTGTTACTGAGGTAACGCGCTTACCTTTATTACGGGAGAAATGCGTAGACTACTGGTAAACACTCACCAAACCTTTCATCTCCGTTATAACAAGAGGTTTCCTTCACTACGAAGTGGAAAGGCTTCCACAGCAAAACGTCTTTATTATTGAGATCGTTAAAACGTGATACTTCCAACATCAACAGAGGTGTGATTTTCGGCACGATAATTTTATAACACAAATCAAACACCTGAACTATGCTGAATTCTCAATCTTACCTCCAATTACTCTTTAGGTATGAACATTATCATGGAAAGAAAACGTGGTACATACAACTGCACACATATCATTCACACACTTTCTCTGTCGACCAAAACAAGACAGACGACAACAATAATCACAATGTCATACTCATAGAATAAAATGTATTAAATACTTTCGATATGAGTCGTTATATCACGCAGAATTAATCGTTCTATATGAAACTGAAGTATTACAGCAGTTTATAAGAAACTTGTATCGTCTTACAATTTTGGCATCTGTCACCATGTCCCTTAATTGTATTGTTTCTAGAGAAAGCAAAAGTCTGTGAGCAATTAAGCAATTTATTTAATTAAGAAATATATCATCAGAAAATTACTTCAAGTGTGTAAACTGTGATGTTATGTGCATAGGGTGTCCCATAAAACACCGACTAATTCACCGTGTTCGTTAATTATATTGTGTCTGGAGAGAGTAAAAGGCTGCGAGTAGTGAGCTTATTTATTTAATTAAGCAATTTATCATCAGAAAATTTCATCAAATGCTTAAATTGTGATATTATATTTACAGGGTATCCCAAGAAACGCCGACAAACTTTTGAGAAAAGTTCCTAACAGCAAAACAAGAAATACATGTCTAGTAGCCGGCCGAAGTGGCCGAGCGGTTCTAGGCCGTACAGTCTGGAACCGCTCGACCGCTACGGTCGCAGGTTCGAATCCTGCCTCGGGCATGGACGTGTGTGATGTCCTTAAGTTAGTTAGGTTTAAGTAGATCTAAGTTCTAGGGGACTGATGACCTCAGAAGTTAAGTCCCATAGTGCTCACAGCCATTTGAACCACGTCTAGTAAACACGGCCTTTAAGGCGCTTACGTTAGTATGACCACTCGTTCATCTTCGATACTATGAATCACATCTCTTCCACGAAAGCCCTTTTATTTTCATATTTTGCTAAGACTTAGTATGGACCAAAACAAGAAAAAAGTCTAGTAACAGAGGTCTAAAATGCGTACCTTAAGAGCTATGGGCACTTGATTATCTCCGCTAGCGCGGAACTCATCTCTTCAACGGAACAAGCTTGAATAACCTCCCCCTCTTCCCATCATCCACGTACTGCTTTCCGCGGAATGCATCCTCCATTGGAAAAAACAGACGGAAGGCGCGAAATCCGAGCTGTACGATGTATGATGAAGAACAGTCGAATGAAGTTTCGTGACGTCCTCTCGCGTGCGCAGGCTTGTGTGAGGCATTGCGTTGTCACGGAGAAGAAGAAGTTCGTTTGTATACTTGTGGCCCCGAACAAGCTGAAGTCGTTTGTTCAGTTTCCTGGGGGTAGCACAATACACTTCAGAGATGATCGTTGCACCATCAAACACAATAACCACTTCCAGAAGACGGTCGCTATGGCTTTACAGCTGAGGGTGCGGTTTTTCAGTTTTTCTTCGGAGGTGTTGTGTGCCGATTTGTTTGTGGTTCGAAGTGATGGATCATGTTTTGTTGCCTGTGGCGATGATCGACAAAAATTGTCACGATCACATGGCTGCGTGAGGGCCTGCCTGAACAGTTACGTTCCATCCAGGTTAAGGGGCACGTTCACACACTGACTGCGTCTCTGGAACACATTTCCTCAATTCATAGGTACCACGGAAAACGGCACTAAGCTGGGTAAGTAAGGGCCGAAAGAGAAAGACCCTACACTAAGAAAAAAAACTGGTTTCCGCAATGTAGGTGAAAGAAAGAAAGAAAGAGCAATGCCCCATTTACACGCTTGTGTAGCCCTAATCTGTACATGTGTTCACAACTGAAGTGCTTGGTGAAATACTGATAATGGTGAACATATTCATCGATTTTATGTTGTGTATAGCACTATCAAAATTGCGACAGTGTGTTGCTGTTATATTTCTAACATTAACTGTATGACATGGGTGCTTCTGAAATTTTCGGGCATATACTTTTCAAATTCTGTATTTTTCTGAATGGCAATTTCTTGAGCGTTTGCTAACACGCACTGAAGCGAACAAAATATTATAATTATATGAAAACACTGTCTACGAGGCGCGTTCGATACGTGATGGAACACATTTTTTCCTCGGCAAGTTGCGATTCATCGTGGATAATTCCCGCTTCAGCCCCTATAGGTTCATGAAGTTCAGATAGGTAATGGCGCCTTCTAAATGGCCTCTGTAAAGAAGGCGTGATCCAAGCAAAGAGCTGCACAAACATTTCATTTGGGGAAAATCCAGATCATCATACGTATTAATAGGCTCTTGAAGAATGTCTTCGGAGACCTGGCAGTGAAAAAAATCACGGTAGGTCGTTGAGCGAGGCGTCTGTCATCTTGGCAACAAGTGCGCACAAACCTGTCCAATCTCCCTCGTGCCGCCCTGCCGCACGCAACTGAGACTCCGGCAACGTTGGAACGTGCGAACACTCTCATTCGAGGTGACTGAAGGATCACAATCAGATACCACGCTACACATATGGACTTCTCCGATGACAGTGCTGCAGACTCGTTCACCAGGTACGCAAATGTGAGCGCCTGCTGGGTTTCTCGGGCCCTAACACAAGAGGAGGGCAACAAAACGGGGCTTAGAATATCATAGGCGTACCGTTGAGCAGTAAGGATGCTGTGGATGACAACCAGAGCTGTGAAAAAAAATAGCACCGCAGACCATCACTCTTAGTTGTTGCCCCGTATGGCAGGTGAAAGTCAAGTTGGTATTCCACTGTCCTCCAAGACATCTCCAGACAAGTCTTCGTTGGTCATAGAGGCTCAATTCGAAGAAAGTCTCATCACTGAAGAGATTTCTACTCCTATGAGTTTCCAGGTCGAAGACGTCTCCGGAAACGCCTCAGAGAGCGGTGCTGGATGTCCTAAGAACCAGGAATGATAGTCCGGGCCACCATTTCATTTCATAGCAGGACCCCATTGATTGCCAAACTCAGCGCCCTTGGGGCACAGCGCTACGTCGACGACATTCTACGTCGAATTTTGTTGCCCTTCATATCAAGACTTTATATTTCAGCAAGATAATGTTCGATCACACACGGCGAGAGTTTCTACTACTTGTCATAATGTTTGGAAAACCTTGCTTTTGCCAGTGAGGTCGTCAAATATCTCTCGCACTGAGAATGTTTGAAACATGATGGGCAGGGCCCTCCAACCTGCTCGGGATTTTGACAACCTAAAGCATCAGTTGAACAGAATTCCAATAACTCTATCAATCAGTGCCGAAATGAATAACTGCTTGCGTAAAAACCAGACGTGAACCAACGCGTTAGTGACTTGCCGAAATCATCTCATTTTTCTAAAATTGTAGTAATTTTTTTTCTGTACATCGACATTACATCCACCGCCTTCGTCACATTCGGATAATTCCTTTGTAACATGTCTTTTTTTTATCTTAAGGGGTTTGTAAACATATAAATTTCTACCAAGGTGTGTGTGTGGGGGGGGGAGGGGGGAGGGGGGGAGGAACGTGGCATGTTGGGCATGACCCAAACCCAGGCTCCTTCGTTCCACCCTTACTCTGTTCTCTACAGGAGCCTTCTGGACAAATGGTACTTTTTTAAAAGCACATTTATTTAAACAAAATACAAATGAAAACGAAAATCTACTTAGATATAAATAGTGGTACCTTTCAAGAGTAACGTTACTCGATGTAACCCCCTTCAGTCGCAATGACTGCCTCCAATCTTCTCCTGAGCGATCGCACGCACTCTTTAAAACAGCACTGTCCGTTTTCGCGAAGTCTGCTTCGATAGTTGTGCGTAGAGATGTGACAGTAGGGTGCCTCGTGTTATTGGTACCTCTTTCGACTGCGTTCCAAACATAGTAGTCGATGGGGACCAAACCCGGGCTATTCGGGGCCAGAATTCATTAGGCCAGAACATGTCAATGTTATTCGAGGGCCAGTTCTGGCCTAAATGGCTCATATGAAATCCTCGTCTGCCATCAGAGGCATTGTTCGCACGCTGACATTCAATACTGATGCCAGTTTCCTCACCTATTGTTCCGAGTTCCCGCAATCAGTGCCTGATCTTTTTGGATGACTGCTGCGGTTGGTGACAACCGTTTTCTCCAATGAGGATTCTTCGCCGGGTAAGCGGTACCTTCTTCAAACTTCCCTGAATCATTATATACTGAAGAGACAAAGAAACTGATGTTGTTGTTGTGGTCTTCAGTCCTCAGACTGGTTTGATGCAACTCTCCATGCTATTCTATCCTGTGCAAGCTTCTTCATCTCCCAGTACCTACTGCAGCCTACATCCTTCGGAATCTGCTTAGTGTATTCATCTCTTGGTCTCCCTCTACGATTTTAACGCTCCACACTGCCCTCCAATACTAAATTGGTGATCGCTCGATGTCTCAGAACATGTCCTACCAAACGATCCCTTCTTCTAGTTAAATTGTGCCACAAGCTCCTCTTCTCTCCAATTCTATTCAATACCTCCTCATTAGTTATGTGATCTACCCATCTAATCATCAGCATTCTTCTGTAGCACCACATTTCGAAAGCTTCTATTCTCTTCTTGTCTAAACTATTTATTGTCCACGTTTCACTTCCACACATGGCTACACTTCATACAAATACTTTCAGAAATGACTTCCTGACGTTTAAATCTATACTCGATGTTAACAAATTATTCTTCTTCAGAAACGCTTTCCTTGCGATTGCCAGTCTACATTTTATATCCTCTCTACTTCGAGCATCATCAGTTATTTGCTCCCCAAATGGCAAAACTCCTTTACTACTTTAAGTGTCTCATTTCCTAATCTAATTCCCTCAGCATCACCCGACTTAATTCGACTACATTCCATTATCCTCGTTTTGCTTTTCTTGATGATTATCTTATACACTCCTATCAAGACACTGTCCATTCCCTTCAACTGCTTTTCCAAGTCCTTTGCTGTCTCTGACAGAATTACAATGTCATCGGCGAACCTCAAAGTTTTTATTTCTGCTCCATGGATTTTAATACCTACTCCGAATTTTTCTTTTGTTTCCTTTATTGCTTGCTCAAGATACAGATTGAATAACATCGGGGATAGGCTACAACCCTGTCTCACTCCCTTCCCAACCACTGCTTCCCTTTCATACCCCTCGACTCTTATAACTGCCATCTGCTTTCTGTACAAATTGCAAATAGCCTTTCGCTCCCTGTATTTTACCCCTGCCACCTTTAGAATTTGAAAGACATTATTCTAATTAACATTGTCAAAAGCTTTCTCCAAGTCTACAGATGCTAGAAACGTAGGTTTGCCTTTCCTTAATCTTTCTTCTAAGATATGTCGTAGGGTCAGTATTGCCTCACGTGATCCAACATTTCTGTGGAATCCAAACTGATCTTCCCCGAGGTAGGCTTCTATCAGTTTTTCCATTCGTCTGTAAAGAATTCGCGTTAGTATTTTGCAGTTGTAACTTATTAAACTGATAGTTCGGTAATTTTCACACCTGTCAACACCTGCTTTCTTTGGGATTGAAATTATTATATTCTTCTTGAAGTCTGAGGGTATTTCGCCTGTCTCATACATCTTGCTCACCAGATGGTAGAGTTTTGTCAGGACTGACTCTCCCAAGGCTGTCAGTAGTTCTAATGGAATGTTGTCTACTCCGGGGGCCTTGTTTCGACTCAGGTCTTTCAGTGCTCTGTCAAACTCTTCACGCAGTATCGTATCTCCCATTTCATCTTCATCTACACCCTCTTCCATTTCCATAATATTGTCCTCAAGTACATCGCCCTTGTATAGACCCTCTATATACTCCTTCCACCTTTCTGCTTTCCCTTCTTTGCTTATAACTGGGTTTCCATCTAAGCTCTTGATATTCATACAAGTGGCTCTCTTTTCTCCAAAGGGCTCTCTAATTTTCCTGTAGGCAGTATCTATCTTACCTCTAGTGAGATAAGCCTCTACATCCTTACATTTGTCCTCTAGCCATCGCTGCTTAGCCATTTCCTGTCGATCTCATTTTTGAGATGTTTGTATTCCTTTTTGCCTGCATCATTTACTGCATTTTTATATTTTCTCCTTTCATCAATTAAATTCAATATTTCTTCTGTTACCCAAGGATTTCTACTAGCCTTCATCTTTTTACCTACATGATCCTCTGCTGCCTTCACTACTTCATCCTTCAAAGCTACCCATTCTTCTTCTACTGCATTTCTTTCCCCCATTCCTGTCAATTGTTCCCTTATGCTCTCCCTGAAACTCTCTACAACCTCTGGTTCTTTCAGTTTATCCAGGTCCCATTTCCTTAAATTTCGACCTTTTTGCAGTTTCTTCAGTTTTAATCTAGAGTTGATAATAAATAGATTGTGGTCAGAGTCTACTTCAGCCCTGGAAATGTCTTACAATTTAAAACCTGGTTCCAAAATATCTGTCTTACCATTATATAATCTATCTGATACCTTTTAGTATCTCCAGGGTTCTTCCATGTATACAACCTTCTTTCATGATTCTTAAACCAAGTGTTGGCTATGATTATTTTATGCTCTGCGCATAATTCTACCAGGCGGCTTCCTCTTTCATTTCTTAGCCCCAATCCACATTCACCTGCTATGTTTCGTTCTCTCCCTTTTCCTACTGACGAATTCTAGTCACCCACGACTATTAAATTTTCGTCTCCCTTCTGTACCTGAATAGGTGGTGGAGGGAACTGACACCATGAATCCTGGAGGGCTGTCCATAAATCCGAGGTGCTAGAGAACTCTTCTGAACAGCACGTTGCAAGCCAACCCAGATATGATCAATAATGATCTTTTCTGGGGAATTTGGTGGACAGTGGAATTGTTTAAGCTCATAACAGTGTTCCTGAAGGCACTCTGTAGGAATTCTGGACGTGTGGGATGTGCTCGAATTGCCGTCGGAATGCACAATAAACATCAATGAAGGCAGGTGATAAGACAGGATGCTTACGTACGTACCACCAGTCAGAGTCGTATCTAGCCGTATCAGAGGTCTCATATCACTCCAATTGCACTTGCCCCATACTATTACAGAGCCTCCAGCAGCTTGAGCAGTCTCCTGCTGACATGCAGGGTCCATGGATTCATGAGGTTGTCCCCATACCCGAACACGTCTATCCCTCGATACAATTTTAAACTAGACTCGTCCTACCAGGAAACATGTTTCCAGTCAACAACAATCCAAAGTCGGTGTTGACGGGCCCACGAGAGGCGTAAATCTCTGTGTCCTGCTGTCATAAACAGTACATGACTGGGACTACTACTCTGAAACCCATATCAATGATGTTTCGTTGAATGGTGCGCAAGCTGACACTTGTTGATGATCCAGCATTGAAATCTGCAGCAATTAGCGGAAGGGTTGCAACACTGTGAACGATTCTTTTCAGTCATCATTGGTCCCGTTCTTGCAGGATCTTTTTCCGGCTGCAGTGATTTCGAAGATCTGATGTTTTACCGGATTCCTGATATTCACGGTACACTCGTGAATTGGTCGTACGACAAAATCTCCACTTCATCGCTACCTCGGAGATACTGTGTCCCATCGCTCTTGCGCTGACCAGAACTCCAAGCATCAACTAGCCAACTGACTCGAGAACCATTCAAACATAACATCCAAAGACATGTGTCAGCGAATACTCAAAGAAGTCGGTCGACACCAGACAGACGATGTAAAAGTATCTCACACTCGGTAACAGCAATCAAAATCAAACTCATGTATAAAGAATATTGTAACTGAAATATTTCGGTAAAATGCTGAAACCCAATAACTGGGGCGTAGTAAAACAGTTGTAATTGCTTGCATGTAATGGCTTTTGGTTTCAGTGTCATCGAAAGACCCAAGTGTGTACTGGTTGCAATGCATTTATTCCTAACTATTATTATTTTAGATCTCAATCATTTCTTCGTGATCACTTATGTTTAACACACATGAGTACTTTTTGAGTGGTGTGCTACTCAGTAAGCTTTTCTGGTTTTTCATATATATATATATATATATATATATATATATATATATATATATATATATATATATATATATTGTTTAGTCATCCTTTATGATACACTGCATCCCTGCGGGCTACTTAGTATCCCTGTGTGTGATTGTTTCATGGCAGTACACGATATATAGATGCATTCGCATATGAATGTTTTCACCATGAACAGTTTCCTTGTGGGCGTCTTTCATACGTTCTACATATGTTATGATCTGAGGTACGTCTCACATTTGTTTATAACACGTCTTGAGCATTATTTTATAGATATGACATACTGTATAGCCCTCATCTGTGTACAACTAAGCATTTTACACTCTGACATAGGTCATGTTCCTTCTCTTTACTTGTTTGTGAGGTATTGTTGCCTTCCATTTACACCTTCTACAGTTACTTTGTGTTACAGTAGGTTATTTCAGGGTTGTGTAGATGATGTATGTCCGGTTGTCCAATAAAACTATTGAGTAGTTATTTAAAGAAATTTTTAATAGATAGTACAATTGTACAAGGTATTTAGTGGAAATTCGTTATGGTATGTTTTAGATATGTGACAATGGATGTATCTGTTCGTTCTGTCAAATCTTCGGTGTAAATTAAGTTGTAGAGTCTTGCATTGTTTCCTATTCTAGCCGGCCGCTGTGGCCGAGCGACTCTAGTCACTACAGTCTGGAACCGCGCGATTGCTACGGTCGCAGTTTCGAATCCTGCCACGGGCATCGATGTGTGTGACGTCCTTAGGTTAGTTAGGTTTAAGTAGTTCTAAGTTCTAGGGGACTGATGACCGCAGATGCTAAGTCCCATAGTGATCAGAGCCATTTGAACCATTTTTTCCTATTCTATTGAAATGTGTTTCTCTGTTTTATGCATACAGGCCTGATGATGAGGCATTGAAGCGTTGAAACTGTACGCAGCAATATAAATTAAAATCATAAGAGCGGGAACGGTTCTAGGTGTTTTATTTTGTCACAATAAATCATAACCAGCCGTTGTAGCAGCAGTAAGCGATCTAACAACTGCGCCAGACACTTGTTGCCTTATATAGGCGTTGCTGACTGCAACGCCATATTCTACCTGTTGACATATATCTGTATGTGAATACGCACTCCTATACCAGTCTCTTTATCGTTTCAGGGAATTTCAGTGGGCGAACAGCTAGCGCGTAGACTTTCGGTAATCGTTTCTCTTAGGTTGTACTCCGAACATGTCCTAACATCTCGGCCGTTTTGAGGTTCTGACTGTATACTAGTGTTAGAGGTCCATGATTAAAGAATTTGCTACTAGCGCACTCGAGGAGATGTAATTTCGATGGATTGCTCACGCGCTGCCTACGATATGTAAGCTATAAGAGAATCTCACACCAGAGAGCAGTGTTGTCAGCAGTAGGAAGTGTGTAGAGATGTAGTAGTAGTAGCGAGCAGTCTGGTGTATGATGTTGTCTGGGCCGGTCGTGGGGAGCGATGGCGGAGCCTGAGCGATATAACATAAGGTAAAATCGGCCTCGCGCTTATGTACTATTGTTATGTCAAGCCCCATGTAAATGTTTTTAAAAAATCTTTTAATAATAATCTTTCTCATAAAAAGTAACTTTTGACAATCATTCATTTCAATTTAAAGGTTTTACTAATTTCTCCAATCCATGGCCATCCTGATTATTGTAAAGAAAAATCAGTTGCTTCCTTTTATACATGACATATCTATCGGCCAGCATTGCACTGAGCTGTGCCAGAAAAATTTCGTATAGAAGCAGATATATACGCGTTATCCGGCGACTTAATTGAGATAAGAATTTTCAATTTATTCAGTATGATCTTTCAGGGCCATGACGCAGCACTGCTGACGTCCAAATTTACCAGTTTAGATTAACTGTCAGTCAATTATTGAAAGGTTGTATATGAGTCAGATTTTTTCTATTAGGAGGTTAGTCACATTGTATTATTGATGGGTTAGAATTTATTTATTGGGAGGTTACGGTAAATGTGAATTATATAGTTATATTTCTTACTGTTGGGAGGTTATTAGACATATTATTTATCTGTGAGGAGGTTACACTAGATGCCGGTTGGCTATCAAGAACGCCAACTGCGACTATGATATGGCGGGAAATTGAAATTGAAATTTAGGCACGGCATCCTTACGGATAGCGTAAACAGAGTGCGTGTGCTTCCTATTCGAGCACCATAGACACAACAGAACAGTCAGTTATTTCTCTGTGGATGGCCTCTTCATTGTACTGTCAAGTGGTTCAAATAGCTCTGAGCACTATGGGACTTAACATCTGTGGTCATCAGTCCCCTAGAACTCAGAACTACGTAAACCTAACGAACCTAAGGACATCACACACATCGATGCCCGAGGCAGGATTCGAACCTGCGATCATGGCAGTCGCGCGGTTCCGCACTGAAGCGCCTAGAGCCGCTCGGCCACCGCGGCCGGCCACGGTACTGTCATTTGTCAATGCGGAACAGCGTTTCTGTCACCGCTATTACTTATACCGTCACGGCTGTTGAGGGAGGACATACAAATTGTTAGATTAGTGCCGCTCGTAACGGCCGTGGTAAAACAATCTTCCGGCAAGTAGCACAGTGATTCTGCGCCTTGCAGCTCCACCGCACTCCCGCCTGGGGGGCAGTGACGAAGACAAACCGCCGCTGACCACAGGCCGCGGTGTTTACATTAATTTTTACGACTGTGTTTAACGACAGCTTCCGCGGCCGGGCAGGCGCCGCGATGACAGGACGGCGCGCCGCCACAGCTTGGCTGCCCCACGCCCCGCGGGTCACGCGAAACCGGCAGCGGCGATAACCGGCAAGATACAGCGCCGCTCCGCGGCGGTGGGAGCGTGTCCTCGATACTCAGACCTGGTATTTCACCTTATCTGGCGGGCCGTCAGCCCGGCTTCTTGTCCCCGCAAGTACCTTATCTGACGAAGGCCTTTACATCGAAGCACCTATTATACGGAGGGGAAGAGCAACTGCCTCGTATTGAAAACATTGTGCCGTTGTAGCTGCTCGAAACTCGATGAGCTATCTCCGAGAGTAGCGGAGCAGACTCAGGCTGGACAACGATACTTGGCCTGGATACAGCTGGTTCGCATCCTGGAGAGGCAACGCCAGACGGCTTAGCGAAATGCAGGAAGATCCGTAGACGAGTGACGGCTGGTGCAGTCACTGGTAGTGGATCTTGAACGCAAATACACTGAAACGCCAAAGAAACACGTATAGGCATGTGTATTCGCATACAGACATATGTGAGCAGGCAGAATACGGCGCTGCAGTCGGCAACGCCTATACAGGGTGGTCCATTGATAGTGACCGGGCCAAATATCTCACGAAATAAGCATCAAACGAAAAAACTGCAAAGAACGAAACCTGTCTAGCTTCAAGGCGGAAACCAGATGGCGCTATGGTTGGCCAACTAGATGGCGCTGCCATACGTCAAACGGACATCAACTGCGTTTTTTAAAAATAGGAACCCACATTTTTTATTACATATTCGTGTAGTACGTAGACGAATATGAATGTTTTAGTTGGACCACTTTTTTCGCTTTGTGATAGGAAAGCGCCGTAATAGTCACAAACGTATACGTAAGTGGTATCACGTAACATTCCGCCACTGCGGAAGGTATTTGCTTCGTGATACATTACCTGTGTTAAAATGGACCGTTTACCAATTGCCGAAAAGGTCGATATCCTGTTGATGTATGACTATTGTGATCAAGATGCCCAACGGACGTGTGCTATGTATACAGCTCGGTATCCTGGACGACATCATCCAAGTGTCCGGACCTTTCGCCGGATAGTTACGTTATTTAAGGAAACCGGAAGTGTTCAGCCACATGTGAAACATCAACCATGACCTGCAACAAATGATGATACCCAAGTAGGTGTTTTAGCTGCTGTCGAGGCTAATCCGCACACCACTGGCAGACAAATTGCGCGAGAATAGGGAATCTCAAAGAAGTCGGTGTTGAGGATCCTACATCAACATCGATTGCACCCGTACCATATTTCTATACACCAGGAATTGCATAGCGACGACTTTGAACGTCGTGTACAGTTCTGCTTCTGGCCACAAGAGAAATTTCGGGACTATGACAGATTTTTTGCCCGCGTTATGTTTAGCGACGAAGCGTCATTAACCAACAGCGCTAACGTAAACCGGCATAATATGCACTATTGGGCAACGGAATATCCACGATGTCTACGACAAGTGGAACATCAGCGACCTTGTGGGGTTAATGTATGGTGCGGCGTTATGGGAGAAAGGATAATTGGCCCCTATTTTATCAATGGAAATCTAAATGGTGCAATGTATGCTGATTTTCTAGGTAATGTTTTACCGATGTTACTACAAGACGTTTCACTGTATGACAGAATGGCCATGTACTTCCAACATGATAAATGTCCGGCACATAGCTCGCTTGCGGTTGAAGCTGTATTGAATAAAATATTTCATGACAGGTGGATTGGTCGTCGGAGCACCATACCATGGCCCGCACGTTCACCGGATCTGACGTCCCCGGATTTCTTTCTGTGGGGAAAGTTGAAGGATATTTGCTATCGTGATCCACCGACAACGCCTGACAACATGCGTCATCGCATTGTCAATGCATGTGCGAACATTACCGAAGGCGAACTACTCGCTGTTGAGAGGAATGTCGTTACAGGTAGTCGCAAATGCATTGAGGTTGACGGGCATAATTTTGAGTATTCATTGCTTTAATGTAGTATTTATAGATAATCACGCTGTAACAGCATGCGTTCTCAGAAATGATATGTTCAGAGAGGTACATGTATCACATTGGAGCCATCGAAACAAAATGTTCAAACGTACCTACGTTCTGTATTTTAATTTAAAAAACCTACCTGTTACCAACTGTTCGTCTAAAATTGTGAGCCATATAGTTGTGAATAATACAGCGCCATCTATCACAAAGCGAAGAAAAGTGACCCAGCTAAAACATTCATAGTTCTTTACGTACTACACGAATATGTAATAAAAATGGTGGTTCCAACTTTAAGAAACGCAGTTGACATACATTTTACCTATTGCAGCGCCATCTAGCAGGCCAACCATAGCGCCATCCGATTTCCCCCTTCAAGCTAGACAAGTTTCGTTCTTTGTAGGTTTTTCGTTTTACGCTTATTTTATGAGATATTTGGCCCGGTCACGATCAATGGACCACCCTGTTTAAGACAGCAAGTGTCTGGCGCACTTGATAGATTGGTTACTGCTGCTACAATGGCAGATTAACAAACGTGGTGTTAAAGTCGGTGCACGAGCGATGGGACACAGCATCTCCGAAGTACCGATGAAGTGGGGATTTTCCCGTAAGTCCATTTCACGAGTGTGCTGGGAATATCAGGAATCCGGTAAAACACCATATCTCCTACATCGCTGCGGCCGGCAAAAAGATCCTGCAAGAATGGGACCAACGACAACTGAAGAGAATCGTTCAACTTGACAGAAGTGCAACCCTTCGGCAAACTGCTGCAGATTTCAGTGCCGGGCCATCCACAAGTATCAGCGTTTGAACTATTCAACGAAACATCATCGATGTGGGCTTTTGGAGCCGAAGGCCCACTCGTGTAACCTTGATGACTGCACGACACCAAGCTTTACACCTAGCCTGAGTTCAACACCGACGTTGTTGATGACTGGAAACATGTTGCGTGGCCGGACAAGTCTCTTTTCAAAGTGTATCGAGCGGATGGACGTATACGGTTATACAGCCTCATGAATCCATGGACCCTGCATGTCAACAGGGGACTGTTCAAGCTTGTGGCGGCTCTAATAGTGTGGGGCGTGTGCAGTTCGAGTGATATGGGACCCCTGATGCCCCTAGATTCGAATCTGACAGGTGAAGCATACATCAGCGTCCTATCTACTACATGCATTTATAAATGTCCACTGTGCATTTCTAGAACGTGGGCAATTCCAGCAGGACAATGCGACACCTCACACGTCCAAAATAGCTACAGAGTGGCTCCAGGAGTACTCTTCTGCGTTTAAACACCTCCGATGACCACCAAACTCCCCAGACATGGACCTTATTGAGCATATCTGGGATGTCTTGCAACGTGCTGTCCAGAAGACATCTACACGCCCTCGTACTCTTGGGATTTATGGACAACCCTGCAGGATTCATGGTGTTACTTCCCTCCAGCACTACGTGAGACATTTGCAAAGTCCATGCCGATCGCGTTGCAACACTGCTGGATGCCCGCAGAGGGCGCGGGGGGGGGGGGGGGGGGGAGGTGGGGGGGAGGTGGAGGTGGACTACACCATAGTAAGCAGGGGTGCCAGTTTCTTAGGCTTTTCTGTGTAAATGTAATGTATTGTGCATAAATAGCGGAACAGATCCACTACTGTTCGATTACATCATTGGGAACAAATGAGTGGAAACAATAACTGACGTATAATGCCCAAGAAAAACCATCCGGAGCGGCTTAAAGTGGGATAATCACATACAAAAAATAGTAAAAAAGTTGATGCCAGATTGAAAAATTGGGATAATCTTCAGCAAATGTACTTGATCCACAAGAGAGGAAGCTAAGAAAACACTGTTTCCATTGACTCTTAAGTATGGTTTGCTTGGAATCGTTACCAAGTTGCAGTAACAGAACAGAGAAGAGCTACCAGATAGCAACGATTTTCGTCAGGGATCATTTAATATGCCTGAGAGCGTAACGGAGATTCTCAGCGAACTCCAGTGGTAGACGCCTCTAGAGAGGCATCATTAGTTAATCAGATGGCCCACAGATCATTTGGACGATTCTATCGAAATGATGTGGAACGAGTCAGTTTACAGCGTATATATACATGATTAGCGTTAACATTAGTGAAACATTATTTTAGTTCCATTCTGGCAAGTAAATATTTTTACTAGCTTCCAGTTTTTAAGCAGAAATTAGTGAGTGGAACCGTAGCAGTTCTCCAGGATAAATGACTTTAAATTAGGTGCAAATCTTAGTTCGCTACTTGTCAGATACTTTATTTCATTGGGCAAATGATGAAAAATTTTTGTTGTTGCAGTTTGAACTAACTACTTTCTGAGCCACTCATAGCTTTAACAATGGCTAATAAAGGTCATTTTTCCCTTTGATGTTGTAGGTGGAGACATCACTGTTCTTCTCAAACTGTGATGGAGCTTTTACGGCTAATTTCATTAGCGAATATATGTATTGGGACGGCACAGTTGAATTGCCTAGAGGTAAACATGACGTCCGTGTGCCACGGTTCTCTCACCGTCGCAGATTCGAGTCCTCCCTCGGGCACGTGTGTGTGTGTGTGTGTGTGTGTGTGTGTGTGTGTGTGTGTGTGTGTGTGTGTGTGATGTCCTTAGCGTAAGCTACTTTCCGTTAGATTAAGTAGTGTGTAAGCCTATAGACCGATGACCTCAGTAGTTTGGCCCCATAGGAACTTACCACAAATTTCCAATGACGTCCGTGGGTGAACACCACATTTTGTTCTTATTACTGGCTTTTGTGTAATCAGTACTTTCTAAGTGATGAATTACCCCAGAAAATTATTCTGTAAGACATTATGGAGTGAAAATATGCTAACTATAGCAGTTATGTGAAGAGCAAAAGTAGCTGAACTTTAGTGTTTCAGAATCTCAGTAACATGCTTCTTACAGTTCAGCTTTTCATCACTATGTACACCCAAAATTTGGAGCATTCTACCCTATTTACTGACCCTGCTAATGTGCTATATCACCGAGCGAGGTGGCGTAGTGGTTAACACACTGGACTCGCATTCGGGAGAACGACGGTTCAAATCCGAGTCCGGCTATCCTGATTTAGGTTTTCTGCGATTTCCCTAAATCACTTCAGGCAAATGCCAGGATGGTTTCTTAGGAGCGACACGGCTGACTTCCTTCCCCATCCTTTCCTTATCCGGCGTGAATGATGACTTCACTGTTTGGTTCCGTCCCCCATACCAACCAATCATGTGATATATCAGTTGTTAGTGAGACTCCATTTGTTGTACAGAACTGAACGATATTTTTTTTTTCAAAATTTAGGGAAAGTCCATTTTCATGCAACGGCCTAATAGTTCTTTGGAAAAAATTATTTACCATCCCTTCTTTTGCTCTGATGGGCTTTGTTATAGCTCTAGTATCATCTGAAAAAAGTACCATTTTTGCATTTTGAATGATACGTGGAAAGTGATTCACATATATATTAAATAGGAACAGATCCAAAATTGAACCCTGTGTACTTCAGATTTTTTCCCCAGTCACCAAAATTTTCCAACCTTCTGACATTGTCTGAATTATGTAGCACAACCTTTTTCATTCTGTTTGTTAAGTATGCTGCACGAAAAGCCATCAATTTCATAATACTTGAGTTCTTCTAAGCAATATGATCCACACAATCAAACGTCTTGAAAACACCACAAAAAATACCAACTGGCCATTTATTATTATTTAAGGCTAGTACTTTCTGATGAGTGAATGTATAAGTAGCATTCTCTGTAGAGCAACCCTTCTGGAATACAGACTGTATTGCGCTTAGTAAATTGTTTCCACTTAAGTATGCTACTACTCTTGAGTACGTTACTTTCCCGAATATTCTGGTAAAAGATGACAGCCAGGAAACTGGACAATAACTGCTTTATTCTGACTTGTTATCTTTCTTATGAATTGCACATTTTAATCTGTGTGGAAAAATTCCAGAGATGAACTGCATACCGGTATACCATTAAGGACATTACTTATTAAGTTCGAATAACTTTTTAGAATTGTTTGAAATTCCATCAGTCGCACATGAGCTTTTGTTTTTAAAAATTTTATAAATTTATTAATTTCAATGAAAGATGTTGGTGCTATTTCCAGTTGTGCATAACGGAGAGGTTTACTGACGAAATTTTGGGAATGTACGTTTCTAGGTTAGTCGGACGAAGTCTTTCTTCATGTCACGTACGCCTCGTGAAATGGCTACGATGAGACAGTTAGATAAATTAGAGCTCATACGAAGGTTTAGCGACAGTTACTGTTTCCACACACCATAATCGAGTGGAAAATGGAAGGGGGAACTATAGTTGGACCAAATGTACCCTCTGCCGTTATCGTAAGGTTGCTTACGGAGCATAGATGAAGAGGTAGATCTAGACATAGATGTAGATTTACACCACTAGTTTATGGTGATGAATGAGAAGTGAGTAGATTGTAGAAAATTCCTGGTTGCCAGCCTACTTGTCGAAGGCCTTGACTAAATTCCAAGCATTTCCATTGTGTTCTGCAGACTATAATCATGTGATAATACGAATGATGAACCGTTTGTCACGAAGGTACTAGGGGAGGTAGCTATGAAGTTCTAAATATCACCTTGAAAAACTTAAGCTCCGACCGTGAAGCTGAAGGTGTTGATCTTGATCAGCAGTGATGGAAAAAAATCGCAACGTGAAGGAGTTGTGCGAAACGGAAGTTGGTTGGCGTGATTATACATCTGAAACGTGACGGCTAGTCCAGCTTCGCACCATTCGGATAAGAATGGCGCTAAAAGCGCAGCTATGAGGATGCAAAACAGGTTTACTGTAAATATATGCTGTCGCTGCCATTAGAGTTAATTACCTTTCAGGAATGCCGGACAACCACGTGGCACGACCAGGAGGGAAAACCATCGTGTTCGCCATATGGCTCTGAGGTATTGTACTGCAACTGCAGCAGCAATTTGAGCTGCAGTTGACACCACAGTCACACAACGAACTGCTACAAATCGTTTACTCCAAGGACAGCTCCCAGCCAGAAACCCTGTAGCGTGAATTTCACTGACCATAAACCACCGCCATTTGACGATTTCAATGGTGTCAAGCGAGAGTTCATTGGAGGGAAGGGTGGAGGTCTGCCTTGTTTTCTGATGAAAGTCGTATCTGCCTCGGTGCCAGTGGTCGATGTGTGTAGGCTAGGAGGAGGCCAGTTAAGTACCTGCAACCAACCTGTACGCGTGCTACAAGTACTGGAGCTACACCTGGAGCCATGGCCTGCTGTGAGATTTCGAAAGGCAGCAGGAACTGTCTCGTGGTTATCCCATGTACCATGGATGCAAATTTATACGTCAATGCCGGCAGGAGTGGCCGAGCGGTCCTAGACGCTACAGTCTGGAACCGCACGACCGCTACTGTCGCAGGTTCGAATCCTGCCTCGGGAATGGATGTGTGTAATGTCCTTAGGTTTGTTAGGTTTAAGTAGTTCTAAGTTCTAGGAGACTGATGACCTCAGAAGTTAAGTCCCATAGTGCTCAGAGCCATTTTTTATACGTCAGTAAGGTGCTTTGACCTGATGAGCTGCCATTCATAAATAGCATTCTAGTGGGTGTTTTCCAGCGGGTTAAAGCCCTCCCCCATAAAGCTGTTGTAACTCAGGATGCTCTACAGAGTGCCGACATGTGGCCTTGGCCTGGTCGATCACCAGATCTGCCTCCTATCGAGCACATATTGGACATAATCGGAGAACAACTCCAGCGTCATCCACAACCAGCATTAACCAAGTGCGGCAGGCATGGAACTCCATCCCACAGCCACGCGGGGCAGCCGTGCGGCCTGAGGCATCTTGTCACGGTTCGCACGGCTCCCCCGTCGGAGGTTCGAGTTCTCCATCGGGCATGGGTGTGTGTGTTGTCCTTAACGTAAGTTAGTTCAAGTTAGATTAAGTAGAGCGTAAGCCTAGGGACCGATGACCTCAGCAGTTTGGTCCCATAGTCCTTACCACAAATTTCCAAATTTTTGTCCATCCCACAAACCGACTTTCGGCACCTGTACAACACAATGCATATTTGCATTCAACATTCCTGCGGTTTCCTATTTATTAATGTCTGCTAGCATCACACCATGGCTGTCCCTAAAAGCACCAGCATCACCTTGCCATATGGCGCTTTAATACACATTTTCGGCCTTGCTGAATCATGTTTTTTCTCCTTGCTTCTTTGTCTCGGGCTTATGATGATATCCGCAGCACTCGTCCATGGTGAGTAGGCGGCTGAACAAATTATCTATATTGCTCTGACACTGCGGCAACATTCCCACTCGTGTCTTGAATGTGTAAGAGCCGACCAGTCAAATAGCCATCCAGACAGAAGCCCGAGAAGATTTCATCAGCAGCATATTTTGGGAAAACACGCATTCACATGGGTTTCAACTGAATCTTTTTCCATTCTTCCTACAAAGTAGTGGCAAGTTCAGGTAATGGTAACACATGTAGATACATGTCAAGCATTCTTCTCTCCAAAGAAGACCTCAAAGGTTCAATACTATTGAGGTCTGTTGACTGTGGCGGCGAAGAAGGATGCGATAATTCATACTAGTGCTCACACAACCAGTTCTCGATGATGCCAGCTGTGTGATGACGGGCTTCTGTCATCTCGGAACCCAGAATCACCATTGGGGAACATACAATGTACCAAGGGATGGGCCTGATCAGAACAAATGGCCACATAATCCTTGACAGTAATGCAACCTTGCACAATAGCTACACCGACGGAAAAAAACGAGAAAATAAAAAAAATCATTAATTTTGAGTAATTAAATTGCGGAAATACATTTGTTAGGTGACATACTTAATTGATTAAAATTGCAAGATCACAAATGCTGGTGTAACCGCCAGAATGTTGAATGCAAGCAAGCAAATGTGCATGAATTGTGTTGTACAGGGGCTGGATGTCAGTTTGTGGGATGTAGTTCCATACCTGGTGCACTTGGTATGTCAATACAGGGACGGTTAATGGTGGTTACGGGTGACGCTGGTGCTGCCGTCCGATGATGACTCAAATGTACTCGGCTGGAGACATATCTGGTGATAGAGCAGGCGAAGGCAACATGTCGACACTCTGTAGAGCATGTTGGTTTACAACAGCGGCATGTGGGCGAACGTTATCTTGTTGGAAAATACACACTGGTATGCTGTTCATGAAAGCCAGCACAACAGGTCGAATGACCAGATAACCACAAGAGTGCTCCCGCTGTCATAATAAATCGCACGCCTGACCATAACTCCAGTTGTAGATCCTGAATGTCTAGTCAGTTCAGTGACTAGATTCTCGATTTCCTCTCAGAGAGGTCACAGTTCGTAGTGACAGACGGTAAATCATAGAGTAGAACAGAAGTGATATCTGGCGTTTCGCAAGGTAGTGGCATAGGCCCTCTGCTGTTCAAAAATGTTCAGATGTGTGTGAAATCTTATGGGACTTAACTGCTAAGGTCATCAGTCCCTAAGCTTACACACTACTTAACCTAAATTATCCTAAGGACAAACACACACACCCATGCCCGAGGGAGGACTCGAACCTCAGCCGGGACCAGCCGCACAGTCCGTGACTGCAGCGCCTTAGACCGCTCGGCTCTCTGCTGTTCCTGATTTAGATTTACATAAATGATCTACGTGATAATCTGAGCAGCCCCCTTAGATTGTTTGCAGATGACGCTGTAATTTACTATCAAGTAAAATCATCAGACGATCAATCCCTATTACAAAATGTTCTAGAGAGAATTGCTATATGGTGCGAAAAGTGCGACGTCATCCATATGGCTAATAACAGGAATCCGATACATTTTGGGTATACGACAAATCGCACAAATCTAAGGGCTGTCAATTCGACTAAATACCTAGGAATTACAATTACCAGCAAGTTAAATTGGAAAGACCACATAGAGAATACTGTTGGGAAGGGGAAACAAAGACTACGCTTTGTTAGCAGAACACTTAGAAGATGCGACAAACCCATTAATCAGACAGCTTACATTACACTTGTCCATCCTCTACTGGAATATTCCTACGCAGTGTGGGATCCTTACCATGTAGGATTGACGGAGGACATCGAAAAAGTGCAAAGAAGGGCAGCTCGTTTCTTGTTATCGCGCAATAGGGACACTGATATTATACGCGAGATGGGATGGCACTAGTTGAAACAAAGGCGGTTTTCTTTGCGGCGAGATCTATTTACGAAATTTCTATCACCAACTTTCTCTTCCGATTGTGAAAATATTTTGTTGGCACCCACCTACGTAGGGAGAAATGATCATCATAATAAAATAAGAGAAATCAGAGCTCGAACGGAAAGACTTAGGTGTTCCTTTTTCCCAAGCGCCATTCGAGAGTGGAATGGTAGAGAAGTAGTACGAAAATGGTTCGATGAACCCTCTGCCAGGCACTTAAGTGTGAATTGCAGAATACCCATGTAGATGTATCTGTAGACTGAGTCCGTTGTGGAATGAGTAAAAGTGACAAGATATTTTGTGTCGATGTGAAGGTGTGTTCCTCGGCTTCATTACTTCATTGTAATATACATTTCTCAGTTTGGTCTTGCACTGTATTTTTATGCTACGCATCTGATAATGAGAAAACATCAGTCGCGCCATAAGAAGTTAAATAAGAAAAGTGATCACCAAGACGTGTTTCATCTCTATTTACAACGTAGACAAGTGGTCTCTCTTCGGTGCTTCAACATCGCGTGGTCCCGGCCCGGCCGGATGGGAGATTTTTATAGCTTGAGGACTGGGCGTTTGCTTAGTTATAATTATTCCATCCCATCTTCATCGAGGCACAAGTCGCCGAACAACTTCAGACGGGGTCTCACGGCAAATAATGCCATACGATCATTTCATTTCATTGCCAACATGGTCGCAGACCCCTCCAAAGACATCTTCTCTAAACCGATGGTCCTGTTTCATTTAGCACTACGGCTGTGAACAGAGATCCACAGACCCGTTCCGTCTTACCTTACTGAGATTACTGTGGTTTGCAGCTTCTGCCTTTTGTTCACGAAACGTGTTGTTGTACAGTCAGCCTGCACAATGGCCACCTTTTCCTAGCTGGAATGTTTTCTGTAGATAACGCTCAGTAACAGCATAAACAATACACACAGTCGTGATCGCATTTAAGCTGTCTTCTAAAAGATCATCTTCAGATCTTACACTCCACGCCTGCACAGATGGACCTGTTCCACGCCAGCAGGTCGTACGGTCGTCATAGAATGTAAGATTTCAACATGATCTCTTAGAACATCGAAACCGGTCATCTAAAAATAAAAATGAACAACTTGAATGCGATCACAACTTGTGTATTGTAATAAGTTACAGTAATATAAGGATCACCGTTTTCCCTGAAGCAATGTTCCAAACATCTCAAATTCCCAGGTGTACCGGTATGAAATGAGCGTTTTTTTTTGGGAAAATGAAACACTAATTTTGAACTGAAAATTAAAAACATTTTATTCAAAGCACTGACCATTGCTTTCTATACATTTTGATCACCTTTCTGCAATTTGTGGACCCCACGCCAATAGAAATGTTAGTCTTTTGAAGCAAACCAGACACACAATTTTCGACTTCTTCGTAGGACTCGAATTTTTCCTCAGCCAATGCGTGTCCGATTGATGAAAACGAATGGTAGTCGGAAGGGGCCAAGTCTGGTGAATATGGTGGGTGGGATAGCACCCCCCAGCCAAGTGTTTTGATTGTATCCTGAACCATTTTTGCTTTGTGTGCAGGTGCATTGTCGTGTAAAAAAATTACTTTGCCACGTCTTCTGGCCCATTATGGTCTTTTTTCGATCAATACATAGTTCAAATTGATCGTTTGTTGTCTTTAGCGATTAGCATTCACAGTTTCGCCGGGTTTTAGAAGCTCATGATACATCACACCTTTCTGATCCCACCAAACACAGAGCATTGTCTTCTTGCCGAATCGATCTGGTTTTGTACTGGATGTTGATGGTTGTCCCGGATTAATCCATGATTTTTCCCGTTTAGAATTCTTAAAATAAATCCATTTTTCATCGCCAATAACAATTCGATGCAAAATTGATTTTCTCTTTCATGTCTTTGAAGAAAAATTTGACATACGGTTTTTCGGTTTTCCATCTGTCTTTCATTCAATTCATGTGGCACCCATTTTCCACACTGTTGGATCTTTCCAATAGCTTTCAAACGGTCAGAAATTGTTTGTTGTGCAACATTTACCATTGCTGCCATTTGCTTCTGACTCAAAGCATCATCTTCATTCAATATTGTTTGCAATTCAGCGTCTTCGAACTTTTTTCGGTGGTCTTCCACGTTCTTCATTTCTTGCTTAAAATTCATTATTTCTGAACTGTTGAAAGCATCTTTTGCATGTTGGTTCTGATAGAGCATGATCACCATATGCCTCGATAAGCATTCGATGCAGCAGTTTTTTTTTTCAAATGAAAACAAAAAAAATTAATGCTTTCCGCAAATCATCACTTTCTGGTACAAAATTCGACATTGTTAACACGATGAAAACATACGATGTTGTTTGTTTCATGGTTTGATGTGTACTAAATATCTTTGACAGATGTCATACCAACGAAACAAAAAAAAAAAAATGAGGCTCGTTCACAACGAATTTTCACTATCGACACATTTGTATCTTAACGCTCATTTCATACCGGTACAGCTGGTATAAACAGTTCACTAGTATTCCAACACAACATTAGCAATGAGCCTCTCTGTTTTGTCACTGGTCAAGTCGCAGGTGCCGTCACATGAGCAAACACTTACAAAAACAATTTATTTGAGGGGATCGAAAGCCCCATGCTACGTGTCCTCCACGGCCCCACCCTCTCCTGCCTTTCCCACCATCACAACCTCCTTGGCTCTCTGACCATCGATCACAGAGACGGCAGGCTGTGTGTCGCTCCGCTGTCGCGCAGTGGAGTGTCCCGCGGTCGCGGCCGCGGCCGTTGACAGGCGTCGAACCCCGGGGGAGGGGGCGGAGGGCGTGGCCAGGGCGTGGCCGGCGGGCCCCTGATAGGCCGGCCGCGGTCATGCGCAGCAAGCCCTGGCGCCTCAACGCTTCTTGCTCTGCGCCAGCCGTCTGCACTGGGGCAACCGTGCGAGAACGAGCGGTCCAGAAGCGACGCCGCAGCTGCACACCTCTGCAGCAACAGTCCTTCACGCCCTTGCCTCGCTTAACCCTCACGTTACCAAGCGGAGTATTCTGACAACCCCAGGTTGATTTTTTCCCTATAATAATGTCATCGGAAGGGCCACATGCTTGCGGTTTCATGAGTTTGTACTAAAACGATTGACGTTGTATACACACTCACGACTGTCTAATTTTTTTGGCTTTATCATTGTTATTCACGTCATTTATTGGTGGGATTGTGTGACTACCCCGCTTGGTATGAAACGTCTTATTTTCTTATTTGTAGAAAAAGAAGATTTTGGGAAATATATGTCATTCATCTTCTTTGTTGAGTTTAGCCAAAGATCCAATGATTGTTATTGTTGCTGGTTACTATTGTTGAGTTGAATTTAACATTCACTATTGAGCTGACATTACACGAGTCAGTATTTCATCTGCAAGTAAGCATGTCCAAAGGATTTTCTAGCGAAGAGATCATGGAAATTCTATACCATTCTGATGTCAGTGACAATGAAAATGAGTGGGACATTGATAATGAACTGAATGAATATATGGAACCTCTTTCCAGGTAATATAAATGCATAAATATATAAATAAATAAATACCAGATGAAGCTGATGATGAAATATCAGAAGACACTACATATTCACGTGAACAGTAGAAGAAGAAGAGGATGATGATGAATAAGAAGACGAAGACAACGGAGATATGTTTGTTTCTAGAAGTGGACTACAATTTTCTAGTAAACCACCAAAAGGTGGGCGGCATCGACGTCGCACAACATTTTGAACGTAACTCCTAGCCCAGTGATGATGCAAAAACAATCAAAACAATAAGAGTCATTTTTATTATTTATCTGACTGGAAATTGTGAGCATCACTGTAGAAGACATGAAAAGGGAAGCCATAGAGTAATTTCTTTTTGGAATGCAGCTCATTCTTCGAACAAAACGACATGGACAGATATAAATGCAACTGAAATGTACGCTGTATTAGCAATTCTGATAGGAGCTGGTCGAACTCGTGGGCATCGAACAAGTGCTTCCGATCAATGGGGAGCTAATGTTGCCTTCCGGCAACCATTCTTTTCTGCTGCCATGTCAAGAAACCGATTCTTGTCTATACTGAAATTCTTGCGATTTGACAACAAAGACACAAGAGCACAGTGGATTGAAGAAACCAAGGACAAGCTACAAGCCATCAGGGCAGTGTTCAACAAATTTCAATCTAACTTGTGCAAGAACTTCTATCTTTATGAATACGTGACTATTGCTGAACGATTAGCAACGTACCGAGGAAACTGCCATTTTAGGGTTTATATGAAGAGCAAGCCTGAAAAGTATGGCATTAAAATTTGGGTTTGTGCTGATGTGAAGGCATCTTACTTATTACGGATCCAAGTTTACACAGTAATGGCGGACAATACTTGGGAAGAGAATCAAGGACAGAGAGTTGTTTTGGATCTGATGGAACCATTTCTGAATAACGGTCATAGTGTAACAACTGATAATTTTTTCACTAGTTTTCCACTGGCTGCTGAACTACCAAAATGAAACACGACATAGGTTGGTACCTTGCGTTCCAATAAGAAAGAAATTCCGAAGGAATTCTTGCCAGACAGAAAGAGAGAAGTTCACTCTTCAATGTTTGGTTTCACAAATGACCTGACCCTAGTTTCCTATGTTCCAGAGAAGGGAAAGGCAGTAATACTACTCTCTACTCAGCATAATGAGAGACAAGTGAGTGGTGAAGAAAGTGGACACAAACCCGAAATCATACTACACTACAACAAAACCAAAGGTGCTATAGATAGTGGGGACAAAATGACAAGAGAATACAGTTGTGTTAGAGGAACGAGGCGGTGGCCACTAAGAATCTTCATGGAAATAATAGATATTGCAGCACTGAATGCATATATTCTGTACACTCAAAGATTTCCTGAATGGCAGAAGAATAACCGAAGCCGACGTAAACTCTTCAAGCCTGAACTGGCGTATGGACTCAGCAAAGGCAACATGGAAGAAAGAGCCTAAAATATCAACATACTTCATAAAGATGTACAAGATGCCCAGAAAGCTTGTAGTATTGCAATTCCTACAGCAGTGATCCCGACCCAGTGTTCCAAGTTACCAACGCCACAACGATGTCGAGATTGCAAGAGAAACGAAGATCGGAAAACAAGATTCTGTTGTGTAACGTGCAAGAAACCTGTTTGTAATATACACAGAGTAGAAACTGTTACTGTGAAGTGTATGCGGTGCAAAAATCTACTTGACTGAAAAGTTGAAAAAGTATTGTGTTATTTTACTGCAGTGACTGTTGATGTACATAGATTATTAATTTTCTGTTCGTTGAGTACTGATTTAGTGAAAGATATAAAAAAATTTCTGTTTTGTATCTGTGATCTGCGTAAATACTTCTAACAACCTGAAAAGCTGTTTTTCAATAATAAATAAACCCATTCAATGGAGAAAACGAAACCTGAGAAGAAATAATCGTCTTCCCTAGCTATGCCAGTACACGAGGTATGAGCCCTTTGCTTGCACTTCTTTCATGCTATCCAACCCTCATCTGAACTGGAATGTAATTCCTTGAAATTCATACATGCCACATCTTCATCGTCTTCGGATGATTCATTTTATGTCGAGTCAATTTCTTTTCCTTTTATCTTCCTCTTCCTTGATTGTAGACCTTTTCCTGTTCCTTTCACTTTCTTCTCCTCTTCTCGAGCTTGCCATAGTGGCCGAGCTGTTCTAGGCGCTTCAGTCTGGAACCGCGCGAACGCTACAGTCGCAGGTTCGAATCCTGCCTCGGGCATGGATGTGTGTGATGTCCTTAGGTTAGTTAGATTTAAGTAGTTCTAAGTTCTAGGGGACTAATGACCAAAGAAGTTAGGTCCCATAGTGCTCAGAGCCATCTGAACCATTTGAACGTACGATGTTTATGCAGGATGGCGCTCTACCCCGTATTGCTAGACGCGTGAAAGATCTATTGCGCGCGTCGTTTGGTGATGATCGTGTGGTCAGTCGCCACTTTCGTCATGCTTGACCTCCCAAGTTCCCAGACCTCAGCCTGTGCGATTATTGGCTTTGGGGTTACCTGAAGTCGCAAGTGTATCGTGATCCACCGACATCTCTAGGGATCCGACGCCAATGCTAAAACCATAACTCCGGACATGCTTTACAGTGCTGTTCACAACATTATTCCTCGACTACAGCTATTGTTGAGGAATGATGGTGGACATTTCCTCTAAAGAACATCATTTTTACTTTGTCTTACTCTGTTATGCTAATTGTTGCTATTCTGACCAGATGAAGCTCCATCTGTCGGATATTTTTTAGACTTTTGTACTTTTTTGGTTCTAATAAACCCCATGTCATTCCAAGCATGTGTGTCAATTTGTACCTCTCTATCTACATTATTCCGTGATTTATTCAGTTTTCAAATTGATACTGACTTTTTGATCACCCGGTAGTTCTAAGTTATAGGGGACTGATGACCTCAGATGTTACGTCCCATAGTGCTCAGAGCCATTTGAACCATTTGAACCTCTTCTCCAGCTAGCAGCCTGATCTTTACACTGTTTTCCGTAGCTTCCACAAACTTGTAACATTATCCGCGTTACAATTAGGGAAGCTTGTCGCATTGTAGTTACTGATCGATGCGTGTTTTTAGTGAACCAGTTTTGTCTCTCCATTTTCTGTACATAATGACGTACCATCTGCAGACGAGAAAGACACAATATGCGGTAGGATTTGTGAAACGAAGAATAAAAGGCGAGCGCCGCAGAACGGTCTTTACCAACAGACCATTCCGCTCCGAACGCGTATCTATTGATAAAATATTCGGAACCACCGCAAACAATTTTTTTCCAACTGCTTTGAACACAAAAAGAGTTAAGAATATGCTGATTTAGTTGGACTACACGTTTATTTTCAAGAAAAAGCTGTCAGAATCATTTTAGTTGAAACCGGTCGGGTAAGTTACAACAGAACAGCGAATTCTCTTACTTTTATAGGCAGACTACCTGACTCGCTCGCGAGAACACTTACAACGTCTCTAAATCATAACAGACACTGGTTTGGTAGACACTTGTCAGGACGTGCATACCGTGGGGCCTCAGACGAAATTTGACCACTGAGGCGGTTCTGCCCTGTAGTCTACTAGGGCTCCGTCTCTCTTACCTGACTCTGTAGCATAGGTCGCTAACGCTTGTTACAGCGGTGACACTCTGAGTGGTAGGGGGTTCGAATCCCGGTAGTGGAATTTAACAGCGTTGTTTGATGTACAAGTTGTTACACCGTGCGCTAAACTCCACTGCCCATTGCAAGGGAGTTCGAACCACTAGGCACGATCACGATAGTTTCTTTGCTTTGGTTACTGATACTCGTAACTTGACGCCAGAGCCTATGAGTTTAATTTGTACACCACAACACTGAAGATGAGCACTATGTGATTGAAAATCGATTTTCTGTCAATAATCCATCAATATTACGGCCAACGCTGACCTTCCTTCTAATTATTGTTATTGTTGTATTGGAGGAGTCCTGTTCTGTCCAACACTCTACACCTTCATGTACATCCCGCCAATAAACTCACGATGTTAGTCGGAGGGTTGCTCTGGCTATCTTAATCCCTCTTTTCTGTTACATCCTCGAAGGGTGCGTGGAAAGAACTTGTGTCAATATTTTTCCGTAAGAGCTCTAATTTCCCCAACTAATTGTCGTGATCTATTCGCTTGACGTATGCATGTGGAAGTAGTATGTTGCCCAGCTATTCTTGGAACGAAATCTCTCGGGATTTCAACAGTAACCTTCTCCATGATGCACAGTGCCAGTCTTGTAGTGATTGACACTGAAGTTTCTTGAGTCTCCGCAACGCTCTCAAGCTTACTAAACGATCCCGTGATGAAAAGTAGTGCTCTTCTCTGGCTCTGCTCTACATCTTCTGTTAGTCCTACTTGGTAACGATCCCATACTGATGAACAATGCTCCAGTTTCAGTCGAACAAGTCTGTTCTTTCGTGGATGATTTACATTGTTAAACATTTTCAAGTGAATCTCAGCGTGGCGTCTGTCCAAAAATCGGTTTTATTTGTCCACTTTATATCGCTCCAGAAAGCTTTTCTCGGGTATTTCACGGTTGTTAATCTTTGCATCTGTTTCTTACAAAAGCTGTAGTCGAACATTAACGGGACTCTTCCCCTATATAAGTGCAATTATTTTAATTCAGAATCAATCATCGATCCCTTGCAGGCCATTCTATGCACATTTCGTTGCACCTTTCTGGCGTTGCAAACTTCATACAACCATTTTTTTCCCATCAGTCTTCTAATTGGTCTGAGGTTTCTCGCCACGTTTTCTTCTCCTCTGCCATCCTTCTCATTTCAGAGTAGCACATACAACGTAAGTCCTCAATCATTTGCTGGATTCATTCCAATCTCTGTCTTACCTTATAGTTTTTACCCTGACCGTTATACCTTATCATAATAGTCATCAAAAAGCCTCATACAGCTTCTGATGTTAGCCACTAGGTTATTTATACATATTTAAAACAGTAATGGCCGTGTAATACTCCCTTGTCGTATCCCATAAATTATTTATACATTTGTGGATTTTATCTACACCTGTATTCACATAACTATTCTGCAGTTTACAAAAAGTACCTGGCAGAGTGCCATCGAATCACGTTCGGATTATTTCGCCACGGATTAACTTTTGAATAGCGAGCGGACAAAAATTTACCTATTTCTACGCGAACTCTGGGTTCTCTTACTTTATTATGCTGATCATTTCTCCGTTTGTAGGTAGTAGCCAAGAAAATAATTTCACATTCGGAGGAGGAAGCTGGTGATGAAAATGTCGTGAAAAGATCCAGCCGCGACGAAAAACGCCTTTCTTTCAATGATTTCAACCCTAACTCCGTATCACATTCGTGAGACACACTATTTTATAATAATGACTAAATGAGCTGCCCGTCTTTCTTCGATGTCCTATCAGATACGGATGCAGCACCACACAGCAAGACTCCAGAAGAAAATGGACAAGCTTCGTGCAGGAAGTCTCTTTAGTAGACCTGTGGCATCTTCTGAGGTCCTGCCAGTGAATGCAGTTCTAGGTTCGCATTCTCCACAGCATTATCTATGTGATCGTTCCAATCTAAATTATTCGTAATTGCAATCCCTAAGTATTCAGTTGAACTGACAGCCTTAAATTTGTGTCATTTACCGTGTAATGGCATATGGATGACCTCTCATTTTTCATTACTGACAAAGTTAGCAGCCACTTTTAGCACCAGACAGAGATCTTGACTAAATCATTTTGGAATTGGCTTTCAACTTCTGTTGACTTTACTAGACGGTAAATGGGATCACCAAATGTTCAAATGTTCAAATGTTCAAATTTTCAAATGTGTGTGAAATGTTATGGGACTTAACTGCAATGGTCACCAGTCCCTAAGCCTACACACTACTTAACCTAAATTATCGTAAGGACAAACACACACACCCATGCCCGAGGGAGGTGCAAAAATGGCTCTGAGTACTATGGGACTTAACTCCTGACGTCATCAGTCCTCTAGAACTTAGAACTACTTAAACCTAACTAACCTAAGGACATCACACACATCCATGCCCGAGGCAGGATTCGAACTTGCGACCGTAGCGCTCGCGCTGTTCTGGATTGTAGCGCCTAGAACCGCTCGGCCCGAGGGAGGACTTGAACCTCTGCTCGGACCAATGGCAGCCCATGTGTGAACAAACTAAAAAGTCTGCTCAGATTGTCTCCTAAAGTGTTTACAGAGAAAAGAAACTGGCGGGACCCTATTAAGTCTTTGAGGAATGCCAGATCTGTTTTACTCGATGACTTTCTGTCGGGTACTATTGACTGTGATCTTTCTGATAAGAAACCGCGGATCTGCTCGCACAACTGAGTTGATACTCCGCAGGTAGACAATTTGATGAGAAGTCACTTTGTGATGGCGTATGGCGGCGCCAGAACACTATGCGACACAGAGGTTACGATAGTATCGACAGGGGCCAAGAACAGACTCGCTGGAAACGCGCCAACAACGACCTCTCAGCCTTCACTATTTAGGATCGCCGCCGCGGACTGGAGGGTCAGTTGATTCAGTTAGGCGAGTTAGTTCGAGCCTGTTACGGCAGTTAGTTCGAGCCTGTACTCCGTGTGAGTTCCATCGTGCAACCGAGACGGAGCCGCAGACTTAGCCTCTAGCACAGAAACAGGCAGCACGTAGCAGCCTTATAGTTAACATAGCGGACTTCTACTTCACCGGCAGAGGGGCTAAAGTGGATTATTCAAGAGAGATTGTACCACAGCACAAGGAAGCTTCAGTTAAGTAGCTCTTTGATTGTGTTAATAAAGAACGCAGTTAATAATTGCGTGCAGTTTGTGTCACAAAACGAGGTTACCGGCCACCAAACAACATACTCTCCATTTTCCCACAGTACAGCTCTACAGAGACAACGAGACAACATAAAAACGGCTTACGAGTATTCAACAGAATTGCAGAGTAGTCATGTAGATGGTATCAGAAAACTTCCGGAAATCTAGACGTACGGAATCAATTTCAGATCCCCTGTCGAGGACACTCATTACTTTTTGTGCAAAAAGAGCTACTTGTCTTTCACAAGAACGATATTTTTCCGAGTCCTTGCAGACTATTTGTCGATAGATGTTTTCTTCGCTGTAATTCGTAACGTTCATGTTGTATAAGTGGCTTAAGGGTGCAGAGCAAACAGCACAATAGGCTGCCACCACACAGGTATAACCATTCACCTGGCATCTCTCAGTCCCGTGCAGCAGTTTGCTGATGGCGCTCAAATTCGGATTATTTTCTACTTCCGCGACACACCCATCATTGCGTTCTACTCGTGTAGCGGCCAAAGAGAGCACAGTAGACCGCAGACTACACTGTACACTGATTACGACTTGTACAGCAATTACGCTACTAAACACAGTTCCACGAGTCCGCCGCGCGGTTAGAGGCGCCATGTCACTGATTGTGCGGCCCCACCCGCCGGAGGTTCGAGTCCTCCCTTGGGCATGGGTGTGTGTGTTGCTCCTAACATAAGTTAATTTAAGTAGTGTGTAAGTCTGAGGACCGATGACCTCAGCAGTTTGGTCCCTTAGGGACTCACACACATTTGAACATTTTTGTACGAATTCGTTTGAGAAGACAACATTCTTACTTACCTGTCGCTATTTTCAGTGTAATAGGTCAATCACGAGTGTTGGCATAATTATACTGAGGCATAGAGACAATATCATAGGGCATCAAGAGACATTAATGTCGTTTAGATATTATTGTATTATTAATGGAGAAAACTTCAGAAGCCAAGATAGCTAAAAACGCATTTTATTGAATGGCCTATTTCGATTGATATATAGAGCTATACTATCATCTTTGGATCTTCTGCGTTATAGTGTTGTCCACCAGTGTTGCGTTTCACACTGCGTATGCACTTGCAACCCTAATAGACAAAACTGTTGTAAAAATTCTAAAACATAGCTATGCTGTCCTGAGCATTTACGGAAAGAGACAGGATAGGTACTAAATGGTTGGACGTCCACGACTCTTCCCATAACATGAGGTTCGGAGCCTCACAAGCTCTGTTAAGCAGTATAGACGGTGATCTGTTACATCTCTGTCGAAAAAGGACGATCAAGGTGCACGCACAAGTGTTACGGAGCACATCGGGATCATCGTTCTTGTCAATGGCTACGTGCCGGCTGTTTGGGTGAATCACATTAGACCCAGAAGAAGGCCGCTGCAACCGTGGCCGAAACATTGGTTTAGCACTATGACGCGGTACCATACTCACGAAACTTTAATGTCGAATCACTTTCTTGTTACACTAGATCGACAGTCGTCTCCGCAAAAGCAGTCCTCGATGTTAACGACGGCTCGAAACGTTCAGCGCGCCACTTACCCAGGCCGGTGGGCGCAGTATTATGCAGTGAGAGTTGCCCTTACCGGGTCCTATGACAGTAATCGAAGACAAGCAAAGAGCTGCAAACCACCCGCATTCCTTCATGCTTTATGTCTTTCCCGACGGCGATGTCATCTTTCAGCAGTATAATTGTCCGCGCCTCGGACTCAGAACCGTGCTACAGTAGTTTGAGGCGCATTGTAGTGATCTCACTTTGTTGTCTCGGCGACCACATTCGCCTGGTGTAAATTCTACGGAAACCATCTGGTCGCTATAGGGTGCCATCACCGCTACGCATATCAGTGGCCTGTTGTTTACCCAAATTTTATGATCTGTGTGTAGACGTCTAATGGTAAACACCTCCAAAAACCTACCAAGAATGTGTGTGAGCCCTGATACGCAGAATCAGTGACATATTTCTTTCCATAGGAGGACAAACAAGCTATAAGCAGGTGGTCATAACGTTTTGGATCATTAGTGTATATTACACTCATCAGCGTATACACTCATGCTCATAAATTAAGGATAATGCTGACTCATGGTAAAATAACGCTCTGTTGGGCGGTTTGCGGATTTGAAACACCTCGGGGTATGACCATGCGGTGCATTTGACCTGCGGTCGTCGCACGGTGGCGCTGGCAGCAGTCCACATACGCAGAGGTGTGTTGGTGTACATAAGAGAACGGTGCGGCTAGTAAGTGTGCAGACGTTTTCAAACGTGCTAAAGGTGACTGTGTGTTTAAAATGGCTCAAAGAACACACATTGATGACGTTATGAGGGGTAGAATACTAGGGCGACTGGAGGCTGAACAAACGCAGCAAGTCGTAGCATGGGCCTTCAATGTGCCACTAAGTGTGAGCTCAAGATTATGGAAACTATTCCAGCAGACAGGAAACGTGTCCAGGTGCTACAGTACGGGACGTCTTCAGTGTACAACACCACAAGAAGACTGAGATCTCGCCGTCAGTGCCTGCAGACGACCGCGGAGTACTGCAGGTATCCTTGCTTGGGACCTTACCGCAGCCAATGGAACACTTGTCTACAGACACACTGTCTACAGACGACTGAACAGACATGGTTCATTCGCCTGGATACCTGCAAGGTGCATTCCACTGATCACTGAACACAAGAGAGCCCGTAAAGCCTGGCGTCAAGAACACAGTACATGGTCATTGGAACAGTGGTCTCAGGTTAGGCGTGAACCAGGAGCCAGATATTAACCCCTTAAGGTCTTTCAAAGGGACTTGTGTGGAGGTCGTGGTTTGATGGTGTGGGGTGGGATTATGATTGGTGCACCTACACCCCTGCATGTCTTTGACGGAGGAACTGTAACAGGTCAGGTGTATCGGTACCGTATTTTGCACCAGTATGTCTGCCTTTTCGGGGGTGCAGTGGGTCATACCTTCCTCCTGATGGATGATAACGCACGGCCCCACTGAGCTGCCATCGTAGAGGAGTATCTTGAAACAGAAGATATCAGGCGAATGGAGTGGCCTGCCTGTTCTACAGACCTAAATCCCATCGAGCACGTATAGGATGCTCTCGGTCGACTTATCGCTGCACGTCTTCAAATCCCTAGGACACTTCACGAGCTCCGACAGGCACTGGTGCAAGAATGGGAGGCTATACCCCAGCAGCTGCTTGACCCCCTGAATCAGAGTATGCCAACCCACTATGCGGCCTGTGTACGTGTGCATGGTGATCATACACCATATTTATGTCGGAGAACATGCGCATGAAACAGTGGCGTTTTGTAGACATGTGTTTATGTAAGATTTTCTCAACTTATCACAAATACCGTGGACTTATAGATCTGTGTCGTGTGTGTTCTCTCTGTGCCAATGCTATTAGCGCCAGTTTTGTGTAGTGCCACGTTGTGTGGCACCACACTCTGCAATTATCCTTAATTTATGAGCATGAGTGTATGTAATAGTAAATGTGCGATACTGTGAAATACTGTTGTAATTATACAGTTAATACACAGCTCTTGTATCTCCTAATTTGAAAAGAAACATTTCTGTAGTTACCTTCTATGGATCTGAGTAGATATATGAAAACAACAAAAATTAATAATCAGGTTTTGAACACAGGGCACAAATTTAAGAAGCCGCGACGGTAGTCTTTGATCCAGCGTTTTGTCTGAAGGTACCATGAGGTAAAAGTCTCATAAGGTGCATCTAACATTTCTCGAAAACTTTAACTGTCGTTTTTCTAGAAACGGATAAGCCGAGACAGATGTTCGCCTATTTCGATTACCTCTTCCACGAGGGAAGTTCCTGGGAAATCGAGTGAAGGAATCTGCCGTGTTCTCCTCGTAAGAATAACTCAATGAATTCTATATTTTAGAAAGACCTGAATCCAGTTGCGTATCTGATGCGGAAGTCGGTGAGCTCCATTTCTGTTCGTTAAACGAACTGTGTCGAATACCTACTTTTTTTCACCCTTTCGGACCCAGAACGGTAATACTGCCAGCGTCCCGCAAGCCCGCTCCCAACTCCCATTCCGTCGGAACGCCCGTGGGCGCTCGCTCCACAGGACGCAGTGGCTGCCAGCCACACAGCCCAAAGCGGCAGACTATCTGCCGCCACGAGGCGGCGCGGCGTGACTCAGCGGCCGGCACAGGCGCTAATGCCTCCCTCGGCGATTAGTTGGCTCTCAGCAAACACTTCATTTGCTGCTTGTTTGCCGACCAGGATAACCGCCTGCGCCGGCTCGCGGTAATTAAGCGCTTCTCCCAGGGGGAGGGAGCGGGCGTCACTGCAGCGAGCGGCGCGCTCCGGCACAGAGGCTGAGCGATTCACTGCGTCGCGTCACGCCGTGTGAACGCCGGACCCAGATGGGCAGCCAGGCTGTGCCGAGGTTCAAGGACGACGCGTCCCGCCACACGGCCAAGGACCCTCCAGCTCCGAAAATCTCAACTCTGAGCCGTGACACAGCTCTTTCGAAAGCAGCAAAAGGTGCCATACACTGGACACAGCTGTCACTCGTCTGCTGGTGGAATAAGTTCACAGACATGTGAGAGCCCAGAATGTTGTCCTCGACGGAGAGCGTTCATCACAGACAAGGGTATCGTCAGGAGTGGCCCAGGGAAGAGTAGTGGGATCACTGTTGTTCGCTATACAGGGTGGTCCATTGATAGTGACCGGGCCAAATATCTCACGAAATAAGCATCAAACGAAAAAAACTACAAAGCACGAAACTTGTCTAGCTTGAAGGGGGAAACCAGATGGCGCTATGGTTGGCCCGCTAGATGGCGCTGCCATAGGTCAAATGGGTGTCAACTGCGTTTTTTTTTAAAAATAGGAACCCCCATTTTTTAT
Source organism: Schistocerca gregaria (assembly GCF_023897955.1). NCBI lineage: Eukaryota > Metazoa > Arthropoda > Insecta > Orthoptera > Acrididae > Schistocerca > Schistocerca gregaria. The sequence goes on from NC_064921.1 coordinate 200,288,796, forward strand.
TAAATTTTCGTGTAGTACGTAAAGAAATATGAATGTTTTACTTGGACCACTTTTTTCGCTTTGTGATACATGGCGCTGTAACAGTCACAATCGTATAAGTACGTGGTATCAGGTAACATTCCGCCAGTGCGGGCGGTATTTGCTTCGTGATATATTACCCGTGTTAAAATGGAACGTTTACCAATTGCGGAAAAGGTCGATATCGTATTGATGTATGGCTACTGTGATCAAAATGCCTAACGGGCGTGTGCTATGTATGCTGCTCGGTATCCTGGACGACATCATCCAAGTCTCCGGACCGTTCACTGGATAGTTACGTTATTTAAGAAAACAGGAAGTGTTCTGCCACACGTGAAACGTCAACCTGCAACAAATGATAATGCCCAAGTATGTGTTTTAGCTGCTGTTGCGGCTAATCCGCACATCAGTAGCAGACAAATTGCGCAATCTCATGAACGTCGGTGTTGTGAATGCTACATCAACATCGATTGCACCGTAACATATTTCTATGTACCAGGAATTGCATGGCGACGACTTCGAATGTCGTGTACAGTTCTGCCACTGGGCACAAGAGAAATTACGGGACGATGACAGATTTCTTGCACGCGTTCCATTTAGTGACTAAGCGTCATTCGCCAACGTAAACCGGCATAATATCCACTATTGGGCAACGGAAAAACCACGATGGCTGCGACAAATGGAACATCAGCGATCTTGGTGGGTTAATGTATGGTGCGGCATTATGGGAGGAAGGATAATCGGCCCCCATTATATCGGTGGCAATCTAAATCGTGCTATGCTGATTTCCTACGTAATTTTCTACCGATGTTACTACAAGATGTTACACTTCATAACAGAATGGAGATGTACTTCCAACGTGATGGATGTCCGGCACATAGCACGCGTGCGGTTGGAGCGGTATTGAATAGCATGTTTCATGACAGGTGGATTGGTCGGCGAAGCACACATGTTCACCGGATCTGACGTCCCCGGATTTCTTTCTGTTGGGAAAGTTGAAGGATATTTGCTATCGTGATCCACAGACAACGCCTGACAACATGCGTCAGCGCATTGTCAATCCATGTGCCAACATTACGGAAGGCGAACTACTCACAGTTGAGAGGAATGTCGTTACACGTATTGCCAAATGCATTGAGGTTGACGGAGATAATTTTGAGCATTTATTGCATTAATGTGGTATTTACAGGTACTCACGCTGTAACAGCATGCGTTCTCAGAAATGGTAAGTTCACAAAGGTACATGTATCACATTGGAACAACCGAAATAAAATGTTAAAACGTACCTACGGTCTGTATTTTAATTTAAAAATCTACCTGTTACCAACTGTTCGTCTAAAATTGTGAGCCATATGTTTGTGACTATTATAGCGCCATCTGTCACAAAGCGAAAAAAGTGGTCCATCTAAAACACTCATATTTCTTTACTTACTGCACGAAGATTTAATAAAAAATGGGGGTTCCTATTTAAAAAAAAACGCAGTTGGTATCCCTTTGACCTATGGCAGCGCCATTTAGCGGGCCAACCATAGCGCCATCTGGTTTCCCCCTTCAAGCTAGATAAGTTTCGTTCTTTGTAGTTTTTTCGTTTGAAGCTTATTTCGTGACGTATTTGGCCCAGTCACGATCAATGGACCACCCTGTATACGCAAATGATTTGCTGACAGCGTGGGAAAAAATCTGCGGTTGTTTGCTAATTATGCCTTGGTGTACGGTAATGTGTTAAAGTTGTGCGACTGTACGAAGATACAAGACGTCTTAGACAAAATTTCCAGTTGGTGTCATGAATGGTTGGTAGCCCTAAATGTGGAAAAATGTAAGTTAATCCGAATGAGTAGGAAGATCAAACCTGTAATATTCAGATACAGTATTACCAATGTCCTGCTTGACACAGTCAGGTAATTTAAATATTTGGACGAAACGCTGTAAAGCGATGTGAGGTGGAACGAACATGTGAGAACTATGGAGCGAAAGGTGAAATGGTCGATTACGGTTTATTGGGAGAATTTTAGGAAAGAGCATTTCACCTGTACAGGAGACCGCATACAGGGCGCTGGTGCGACCTATTCTTGAGTACTGCTCGAGAGTTGGTGATCCGTACCACGTCGTATTGAAGGACGACACAGAAGCCATTCAGAAGCGGGCTGCTGGGTTTGTTACCGGTAGGTTCGAACAACACGTAATTGTTATGGAATGTTTCAGGAACTCAAATGGAAATCCCTGGAGGGAAGGTGGCGTTCTTTTCGAGAAAGATTATTGAGAAAATTTCAAATTGACTGTATTTTTATTCCTTTTCTAGACAAATCGCTAAAATTTTAGCTAGGGGAAAGTAGGGGAAACTTGTGCACCTAAGCGGAACTTTTTTTTAAAAAAGTTTTGACTTCGTTAAATAAGATAAGATAAGATAAGATTATAAATGTCTGTGTTTAATTCTAAGACGCAAATCACGAGCTCTGTATTGGTAAGCTGTCTTGCTGAGTCTTGTACGAGGTGTCCATCCTTAAGCCGTCGGCACACGGACCGTGCATCCGAACGTTGAACGTTGAGCGTTGAGCGTGCCGAGTTTCTGACGTCATAGCGTGGAATGGCACGTCCAGGAGTCTTTCCGAACGTACAGAGCAATATCTGGCATGTCAGATATTCTGAGCGTGCGTCTGAGCGTTGACCAATGAGATGGCACAACGCCACCTACGTCACACGCACGCCGTCTCTGAGCACCAGCAAATTGAGAATCACTGGAAAACCGTTGTTAGTTGTGTGATTCGTTCCAATAAAATAATGAGTAACAGCACATTCGTTGAAAAAGAATTACTGTAACTTGCGTATTATGAGAGTAGGCTATTTGAAGGCAGCGACACACTGAAGATCCACCCAAAACGCATTGTTCTTGGTACAATTTGTTACAATTGAATTTCAATTAGTAACAGTTATCTACGATTAACATTTTCAGCGAGGGGTAACACTATATGGCCAAGTATAATATCCTTGTTATTAGTTCAGTGTAATGAGTAGCGTCTCTGTGCGGTTGTGTCTTTGTTGGGGCGGTGGTTCGTGTCTTAACACTCCCAACTTTGCCCCCCTAACATTTGCGTTTTTATTTAGTTCTGATACTTTATTATTAGTTTAATATAAGTATATGTTATAATATTTGATGTTATGTAAATTTAAGCTCACCTTTCTTTCAGGGGTGACTTTGTTCGATTGGCTTAATCTACAGGGCAGCTTGCGCTACTTGTATAAAGATATTTTGCTCCTTATTCTTGTACGCTTCGTAATTCACATGTTGCAAAGATTCTGCTACTGGGTAGGAACAGTGATCAAGGAAGACTGACCTTGGGGTTGTACAAAAATGTGGTAATGATGAAATAATGTTTATCTTATAAGGAGAAGTATTCCAAATTTGTACCGCACTCTTTGTGTTGGAACTTTTATAAGCCTGTGTCCTTATTGATTGGACGTGGTACTTACCTTTTCGTGGACGATGAAGGAAATGTGCATTTTAATAGAGCTAACGTGGGAATTTTACGGCCGCCCGTTGAGTAAACAGTGTGATTTACGAACTAGAAACATCCCTCAACTGCCGCTGGAATGCGTTGCGATCGCGTATACCACGTTGGGACCCACGTACCGTATGCACAAGTCGCATCGTTCCCGAGCGTTCAGAAGCACGTTGATCTTGGAACGCTCAACGTTGACGTTCGACAGCACGATCCGCGTGCCGACGGCTTTAGATTGCTCATGCCCATTTTATCCTTTCTTCGGCAGATATTTGCATTTTCGTTTTTGAAAAGTGTAGCTGTAGTCGACCCAAACAAATACTGTTCATCACATCTTTCATGCAACGCCCAACATCAATGGAAAGCGTCCGTTGGTTTCTCGTTAAAAACAAATTGGTTTTTAAAATTGAATTTTCTTACACATCCGACAGAACGGTCTCAAATTAGTGCGATATTCGTTTTATCGATGTGTAAAACACGGAGAACGAACAGTACCCTTGCAACGACAGCAGCTTCCAGGCCCGCGTTGGATGTTACCGCCAAGCAGAAGTGCTACTTACAAGGGAACCTCCCCATCGGACCCCCATCAGATTTCGTTATAAGTTGGCAGAGTGGATAGGCCTTGAAAAACTGAACACAGATCAATCGAGAAAACAGGAAGAAGTTGTGTGGAACTATGAAAAAAATAAGCAAAATATACAAACTGAGTAGTCCATGCTCAAGATAGGCAACATTAAAGATAACGTGCGCTCCAGAGCGCCGTGGTCCCGTAGTTAGCGTGAGCAGCTGCCCAACGAGAGGTCCTTGGTTCAAGTCTTTCCTAGAGCGAGATGTACAATTTCTTATAGAATCAACTTCGCTCTCCAAAATTCCAGGACATGTTCCTCTCCAAAATTCCAGGACATGTTCAGATTTGCTTGGACGTACGCACGAAATGACGGTCTACACACGGAAAAAATTGAAAACGTTAAACACATATGTTTTGACAGAGCACAGGGAAAACTGTGCGACTGTGAAACTGTTGCATTAATTTGTTGCAGTTTATATGACAAACTCTTGTGTTTTCATCACTTTTTTGGGAGTGATTATCACATCCACAAGAAAACCTAAATCGGGCAAGGTAGAAGAATCTTTTTACCCATTCGTCAAGTGTACAAGTTAGGCGGGTCAACAATATATTCCTGCCATGTGACGCACATGCCGTCACCAGTGTCGTATAGAATATATCAGACGTGTTTTCCTGTGGAGGAATCTGTTGACCTATGACCTTGCGATCAAATGTTTTCGGTTCCCATTGGAGAGGCACGCCTTTTCGTCTACTGATCGCACGGTTTTGCGGTGCGGTCGCAAAACACAGACACTAAACTTATTACAGTGAACAGAGACGACAATGAACGAACGGACAGATCATAACTTTGCGAAAATAAACTTTTCACTCGAGGGAAGACTTGAACCAAGGACCGTTCGTTCCGCAGCTGCTCGCGCTAACCACGTGACCACAGCGCTCCTGAGCTCATACTATCCTATCTTGCGCATGGACTACTCAGTTTGTATATTTTGCTTATTTTTTTCATAGTTCCATACTACTCCTTTCTGCGCTTCTCGATTGATCTGTGTTCAGTTTTTTAAGGCCTATCCACTGTGCCAACTTATAGCTAAATCTGAGGGGGGTGCGATGGGGAGGTTCCCTTGTTAGTCGCTGCTGGAGTAACGTATACTGTGCGTGTTTTACAGTCCCTGTTAACACACATCGATAAAAGGAATAACGAATTAGACTAATCTTTGACCGCATTATCTAACTGTCACGCAAAATTACGATTTAATGTAATGAGAAGCAGACCGACACTTTCCTGTTGATGCTGGTTGTCGTATGTCAGAGGTGATGAGCAGGATTTATTTGGGCTGACTTCAACTACACGACGCAAAACTGAAATTGGAAAACAGTGGCTAAAACACTGGAGAAAATGCGCCCTAGGGGAGAGACTCGGTAGAAGTTGACCTTTTCACAGGTTTACGTTATGCGTGCAGTTATTCCTTGCAGCACTTTACCGTAAAGGACCCGTCAGTCGAGTTCCTGTTAGTCTGACACAACCAAAGGAAAACACGACGTCATCTGGCCATAATGTCCGACATCTGCTGTTGTCTTGATAGCAAGGTCTCAGTTAACGCAACCGTTCTTGTGAGGCGGATATGATATGCACGAAATGTCCGTAAAGCGCATGATGTCTTACAGTTTAGAGGACCGCTTTGCATTACGCGTACTTTGTAGCAGTGAAAAAACTAAGACAGGCAACTTTCTTTATTCAATAGCAACGGTGAAACCTTGATTGCATCTAGGACGCGAGAAATACCGTATGCAGAAAAGCTTCAACGTGTGTCTGCGTTGCTCGCAAACATCTAATATTTCAATGATCTATGTAAGTGTAGCGTGTTGCGCTTCCAAACACAACGGCGTCGTTGGCGTGGTCGGTGAAAATAATGGCGGTGACTGCTGTGATATCTCTGTCTACAAGTTTTTGAACGTCGCAAACACAATACTTGGCATATACTTCCTTTAAACAAAGAGAGGAAAAAGTTACTACGCCGTAGGTTGTTACCAGCGCAGATGTAGCGGGGAGCAACGCCTTTCTACACAGAACTCCATTTTTCATAGAAACCTCATTAATCACTTCTCTGAGCAACGGTATTTTATCATAAGCGCCTCGTAGAGCTTTCTCTTCGGTGGACCTGAATTCATCTGCATTAACTCGTTCCCGTTTCATTTACTACAGATTTTCTTCCCAGTGAATTCAGGTGCCTGGATATATAGTCTGAGGCATAAAATTTCCTTTGTTTCTCATATCATATGTGTGAACAAAATGATTTCTCTAAAATAATACCTGTATCGTATACAAAAGCATAATAATGTCACAAATATATGGGGATGGTAGAGTTAATACTTCAAGTTTGCTGCCTAATGGGTGACATAGTTCTTTATGATGTACAGTGCCCGTATACCGAACGATAATTTTCTGTGTCTTTCGACCCCCCCCCCCCCCCCCTCCCGTGCCCCAAAACAGTAACAGGTCTATGGTACCGGTACTACTTTTCTCGTATCCGTGTCAGTTGCTGTTAATAACAAATGGACTGCAAATGCAAAGTTACTCAGTTCGTTAGACAGGTGCCTGAAAACTGAAGTTTTCATCCAAATTTAATCGTAAAAATTAGACTTAATCGATTTCTTCTACATCTCACTTGCTGTGAATAACCTTAATCTGCTGTCGTTTTGACTCTCTGTTTCTGAAATACATCACGTGTGTTTCATATATGGTTAGATTCGCCCCTTTTAGCTGAAACAAAGTTTCTAAGGCATTAAGGAAAATGATAAACGATTCGCGACTTTTTTTCTTCATCCTAATTTTCAACTAACACACAAGTATCTTCTGTGAGCGTAACTCACAGGGAGCTGATATTTAATGTTAAATCATTGAGGTAGAACAGAAATAGTACTGTGCCTAGTATGGAGTCTTGTGGGACACCCTGACATATTATTTTGCAGACAGAACAATAATTAGTCCTGTTTAAAATAATGATGTTTGCTTTCTGTTCAATAATTTAATGCTAAAATTCCTAGGCCACACCACGGTGAATCAAGCGATATCTTATGCACCTCTCGAATCGCCATGACGACAGAATTTAAAAATTCAGGCTCATATGGAAACTCGCCGACAGTTGTTTCTTTGGCACACATTACTCAGCTGGAACAGGAAATGAGGTAAACAGTAGTGGTACGAGAAGTTGGACCCGCCTCCCTCCGCACACAGAAAGGTAACTTACGGAGTATAGAAGCAGGTTTACATGTAGCTGTAGACGTACTTTGCTGGCACTACGCACAGTCTGCTCTTTGGCCTGACAAAAAGTGACTTGTGCTCAGAGGTGTGGTCATCGGCGTCAGCTGTGGGCTGTGACTCTTGAAAGCGTTACGAAACTCTCATGCGCCAGCTGCAGCTATCCTCTGGCGTTGCTTGCCTGTCAGCACACTGATGTGATATTTCCTAGGCAAATGTATGAAAATAATTCCAGCTCATAGTAACGGGAGCGGCGTTGCTCGGTGTGCCTGGTGACAGCTTAAGGAGTTCTGAAGCTGGTGTTGCTTCATAGTAACTTGAGTCTAGGGAATGCAAACCGGAGAACGTGAGTAGTTTCGGATCATTGCAGACAGTGAGTGGTGTGGGCTGAGTCCCTTCATATCTAAGCTCTACTCGTGCATTATCTTTGTAACTGCACTAGCAGCTTTTTTTCCCACTCGTTGAAGTCACAGCGCTGGTAGCTACATAATAATTGCGTACATTAGAAAGGTAGGTCTGCTTTATATAAAAATAGTCAGCAGCTGCTACGTGCTAAAATGCTATTAACCATTGTTTAGTTCTCAAGATATATTCTAGCATTGCGTTTTACTTTGTTTATTAGACCTTGCAGTACCAACCAGGAGGGGATTAACTGTATGTCTACCGTCTGGCAATATTATAATCTAGTCAGTGACTTTAAAACTTAAAATTTTGAAAAAATGTTTGTCTTTATGGTTGGTTTGTTCTACCAGACTGAACAAATGTCATAAAGTTTTCGGTTAAACTTAAGCCAAATATTTAAGTCTTGGTAGTAGACGTCACTTTTCCTGATGAATGTGATACTTAATATTTGCTGGTTCAGAACCTTGCATAAAGAACGTTTGTTTCGTAGCAAGACTTGATGAAGTTTCTTTTTTTATGCGGTCATAAAACGCAAATTTGAGTAATCAACAATAGTATTGGATAAAAACGCTCCTCATCATGCTAGTTTTTTCCGATGGTCTTCATCAAAACCCAATGGTCTTCTTAAATGGGAGAAATCTGTGTCCACAAAGAAAACGCCTTTTCAGAAATAATAGTTTTGTCCAATGGATGCTCATCATAGACAACACAGATGTTCTGATCTCTGACTTAGACTATATATGAAATTCAGAAACAATTTCTCGAAATCGTTCTTTGTGATGGCATGTGACAATGCTAATGGCATACGTGCACTGTATTGGGACTTTTGAACCGGCAGCACCCTACCTTTTATTTGAGAGGAGTAGCTATGTGCCGGTACCGGCAGTCATTAAATAGGTATGCATCTTCTCACTTACGTTGTGGCTAATACTTGCACATTGCCTCCCTAATTTTGTTTTAAAATTAACCAAGGTCATAATTTCTTTGATTTGTACATATGAAACTGTATATTCCTGTCATTTTTTTGATATCAGATGCCATTAACTGGTCCCACATGGGGACGGAATACTTTGATTGCGTTATTGTTTCTGTAACCTACATAACATTTATTTATCTTTCTCAAAAACAATTACCTTTTTCAAAGCAGACTGATAGTATGTCACTATTATTAGTTCATCTAACATTGGTTGTTCTTACCTTTGTTGCTCGTTTTCAATGGATCAGAGTTATCCAAGGCTAATGTTTTTAGTTGAACTAGAACTTACTCATCTCTATGACCACTGTAGAAAGGCAATCGCTTATAAGTTTCGACTCGGCACTCCTCGTCATCATGGATTTGCTCACAAAGAAGATGGTACAACACGCTTGTAGAGCACTTTAGTCTCCGGGAAGCTATAAAGGCGATACTGTTTACAAAGAGCAATGAGTCGATTGAGCTATTCAGCCTGCCAAAAGTCTCCTTCCAGGATAAGGCAAGGATTCGAGTCGCTGCGAGTCACCTCTGCCACACTCTTCGACAGAAGGCTGTTGTGCGTGGGTGGTTCTTTCCTTACCAAATACGTTTTATTAACAGTTCTTTTAGATGAAACATAATGCGGTCACCCGCCCATAACAATCTGCTCTTCATGAACGTCGCTTTCTTCATTTGTGGCCTGTACCGTCGCTGAAAGAATGCCCCATCGTTTCTGCTACACACACACACACACACACACACACACACACACACACACACATACACACTGAAGATACCCTTCTGGTAAAATACTTTGACCTTCCGCGTGAAGAAGTCCACAACTGTCTCCTGCACATCTTCGTCCGACAGGAATCGTCGACTCTTCAAGGCCTTTCTAAGGAGATCGAAGGCGTGATAATCGTATGGAGAAACTTCAGAATAATAGTGTTTCCACTTGATCTTAATGGATGAGGTTGGCCTTCCACATCGGCTGTCATGTTGCGTCGTACCGCGACTAGCAGGGAATTTGGCGCACCATTCCTCAATTGTGGTTTTCGACAAATTTTATTCTTCGATGGATGTCTGCAGGTGTTTGCCAAGAAAAGAGTGACAGCACTTGGTCCTATTTGGAAGTATTTTGTAATAACGTCGCCATATTTCACGTTTCCGCATTTTGACGCACTCCTCTCGAAAAGACACGAATGCTACATTAATCCCTTTGCTACATGTCAGTTCTTATATACTCGCATCACAGGTGCACTTCATTGCATACATGCTGCAACATCGCCCTCAAACTGAAACAATTTGATCGTCCCTTATGGTTTCTTTACCGCGACATACCTGCAATGTCACCAGCGACCTCAGTCTCGTCTTAGGCAGTGGTCATAGTGGTTTGGCCTACCAGGTAATTGGAGACATGACAAGTGCCGCGTAATACATTGCTGTGATCGCACCCATAATACAATAATTAGTTAAAGCAAGAAGAGTAGACAAATTTCCTTGTCTGTTGTACAAATAAGCCTAACGCTGAGCTTTCTGGAAAACGAAGACTTCAGCTGAGCTACATATAGAAAGTAATCATTTCGCAATGTTCAACAAAGGACACGTTTCCCTGGGAAATATACATCTCCTTTTGACGTTAGTGCTGGTTTTAGTAAAGTGGTGTTTTCATGGTCTGCAACGCATAAACGTCACCACATACGTGGAGAGGATAAGCAGTAACGTACAATGAGAAACTCCCTTTGCACCTATAAATTCTTGCTTAATGCTTTTTGGTGTTAATTACTCTTGATGACCTTCACTCGGCATCTGGCGTTGCTGCAACCCAGCGAAAACGTACCTACACATGTGCATGACTAGTTTCCATGTAGACTTATAATTTAGAGTAATTAACAATTAATCAACCATTCCTTTTGCTTTTACTTGTCTGTTGATTACGAATTATGACAGTATACATTACGCTGCGGCCAAGTCCTAGACAAAAATGTCAGTATGGGAGATTTTGCTCTGCAGTGGGTGCTAATTCTAAATACAATGTTAATATTAACAGGAATATTTTGTATACCTTTCTGTTGAGGTTAACATCCTCTCGTAAACAAAACAAAGCAGTCAGAGCACAAGTTCAGCTTGCCAAGTAGTTGATATTGAAGTCTCTGGTGTCGATTTTTAATAGTATTCTCTTTCAGACAATCTTTTTCCCTAATTTTAGTGTGTATCTGTGTGGCCGACTATACATTTTCGACCTTTTGTGGAAGAGTACGAGAGTTGGTTGGTTGATTTGCTGGACGGCACCATCAGTCCCATCAGATTAGGAAAGAATGGGGGAAGGAAACCGGTCGTGTCCTTTCAAAGGAACCACCCCGACATTGCCCGAAGCTATTTACGGAAATCATGGATAACCTAAATCAGGATGGCCGGACGCGGGTTTGAACCGTCGTCCTCCCGCATTACTTATTGCGTAGTAAATGTCGACTGTCAGATACAGTTGGCTATTCTACAAATTTTGGCACCAATATCTTGTTCGGAAAACTGTTACCTATCAATGCAGTATAGATGCTTACTTGATTAACGCAGTATATTCACCTTATTCCGCTAGTAAACCATTTTGGTCTGTGGAATTATTAGGAAGTTTACGTTCACGGAATAAACACGGCTTTTACGAAGTCGAGAGTTGTGGTATAGTATTATATTTTTCGCATATTATCCTCCCACCTCTGCGGTAATGTATATTATCTGCTTTTGTCGTACAATTACCGTTATCCTTAGCACGAGTCTTTTACTGAGCATAACTTCAATGAAACAAAATTGCGATGCACCTAGTTCCGACTACCTGCAGGGGACCAGTAAATTATAACCCAAATTTTTCTTGCGTTACTCAAACAAATCATTTTCTTGGACGTTGTTGCTTCAGTTCTTAAAGGGAACATGCATTTTTGTAGCTTAACTAACCCAAAATTTAAAAAAAAATTATTTGCTTACTCTTCCCAGAACCCGTTATACCAGTCGCAACGCAGTTCCATTTAGAATGCCATTCTCGGACAGGAGAAGAGGTCGTTGCTGTTATGAACAACAAATCACTTGGACTGTTGTCGAGCGACTCGAAGTTACTACGAATGCGTATTTCGTGGGAAATACTGTGTGGCACGTTACAGAGATACCATTGGTACTTCAAGTATGAAGGATACGAAATATGAGTATAGGACGTATCACTAGTCGCTGGCGTCACTGTGAATGGAGTGACAGTGGTAGGTCTAGGGGTCCAACACAGGGAAGGTGGGCACCAGAGAGAATACCAAGCACACACACACACACACACACACACACACACACACACACACACACACACACACGCGCGCGCGCTTGCCTCATTCAACATAATGGCTGTCCCGGCAGTCATTTAAGGAACAGTGTACAACCAACTGCAGCGTGTGGTGCACGTTTAACCAAAGATGCGTTTTATCTGGCTTCTGAGGTCATATTTGGAACATACCAGCGACTGGAGGTTGCTGACTACGTTCCGGCTGCACACAAGGGTGTTTTTATGTAGGCAACTTTCCATTCAGTCCTGACAATGACAGCAATAGGAAACTACGACGTTTTAGTATAGGCCCCAAATAAATTCCCTCCAACAGATGAGACAATTGAAATCCTATTGATCAACTGCCAAGGTATCCACGAAAACGTTTCAGAGTTTGAAGTACTCGTAAAAAGCAATATCGCTCACACGTTACGAGGTACAGAAAGATGACTACAGCGCCGCGCGGGATTAGCCGAGCGGTCTCAAGCGCTGCGGTCATGGACAGTGCGGCTGGTCCCGGCGAAGGTTCACGTCCTCCCTCCGGAATGGGTGTGTTTGTTTGTCCCTAGGATAATTTAGGTTGAGTAGTGTGTAAGCTTAGGGACTGATGACCTTAGCAGTTAAGTTCCATAAGATTTCACACACATTTGAACATGACTACAGTTGGAAATTGACGCAGAGACCTTTTGAGGGACAAATCTAAATTTGTGTGGAAATAAATCCACCGTAATCGAAATGGGAGTTGCATGCGCAATCGTTTCGGCTACACTAAGTATCAGGTTAGAGTGAAAACTTACAACTGAGTGTTCCTGTCGACCATCACACTCATTCACAGCTGTAACTGTAAACTTGGTGGGAACCTCAACTCGTCAGTACATACCTACCATCAGAGTACTGCCGCAGCTCGTAGTCTTGCAGTAGCGTTCTCGCTTCCTGCGCACGGGGTCCCTGGTTCGATTCCCGGCTTGGCTGGGGATTTTCTCTGCCTCGTGATGACTGGGTGTTGTGTGTCCTTCATCATCATTTCATCATCATCGTTGATTCGCACGTCGCGGAAGTGGTGTCAACTAAAAAGAACTTGCGATACGGTGGCCGAACTTCCCCGCATGGGGACTCCCGGCCAAGAATGCTCATCATCATTATTGCCAGAGTGCTGACATCATAGGAGACTCTGATCATCCAACAATCTAGTGGGATAGCTAAGGTTTCGTAAGTAATGGGCTGACGAGGCATCCTGCGAAACTACATGGCTACTCCGTATGCTACCGAGAAGGAACAGCTGGGTAGCCTAATTATGATGGAATAGTATTCCATCTAACGAAAACAAATAAACATGACTACTTTTAGGACGTTCACACTGAAGCCAGTAGCAGTGGTCATGAGGCAGTCGTTACAAGAATGATTTCCTTAGTACAGTGAGCAACTAAAATAAGTTAACAAAAATAAAATGGTTGGACGATAATATGGAAGCCCTTCGAGAAATGCATACTTGAAGATAAATGCAGAAGATAGCCAATTTCCGTTTCTATATATGCCCACGAGCGGCACCTGTGTGAAGTCCTCGATACGTGGGAAGCGTCAGGTCATCGTCGGAACTGTGGTGTGCTGAGATACCACGCAAGAACAACTTGCAGTTGGTGCCAGTAATAGGATGGACGTTTGTCCGCAGAAGGAACATCTCTGCGCGCAAACCAATCACGCTGCCTTCGAGAATGACGGCCCCTGCCCCGAAGGGGCAACACCACCAGCAAAAGAGACGCGCGCTTAAGCAACTGTGCACGAGCAGAAGTTGTCCGTTGTAAGTAGTGAGTGAGTCCGAGTCTTGCTAGGGAGTTCCTACAGAACGTTCGTCACGTCTTCAAATCGTCGATGGAGGTAGAAATAGTGGCCGATAGATAGACTGTCTTCAGTACAAACAGAACAGGGAATCGAATTATTGCGTATGGGCAGAGATCGCTTCCCTTGATATTTAGCTGAGTATTGGTAGTTTAAAACTCTTCTTCGAATAGTTTATCAGGGCAGAAGATTACTTTCATACCGACTTTAGTTTACAGAAAATTATTTAATTTGTGTTTACAGAACTGTAGTCAATGCAGTACAGATAGGCTACTAGAAGCCACGCATCCGGTGTTCCAGGACAAGTTTATTACCCTTTTCCAGCGGCAGCGAGAATTTAATCAAAGTAGATACCTGTAGTCCGCAACAAAAACGGTGTGTGATGTGAGTGCATTACGTCGGTGCTAAGTGAATTCGCCCGTGAGCAAACTGTTGGTGCTCATACGGTGGGTGCCGCCGTAAACAAGGTAGCCGAAATGCTTGTGATTTCAAGAAGCACCATATCGAAAGTTTATGCAGCATACAGGGAAAGCGGAAAAGCATCATCCGCTATTTCACAACACGGACTAAAGTGTGTGTTGAATGATCGTGACAGACTGTCATTGAAGAGGATTGTGGCAACAAATAATAAGGGGACGACAGCTGCAAAAGTCACTGCAAAGCTGAATGTTGCAGTCGCGTATCATGTCAGCACGAAGACAACACGAAGGGAGCTCCATTAGCAGGGAATCGTAAGGCGAGCTGAAATTCCAAAACCACTCATCAGTGATACAAATGCCTGCAATAACAAAACGTGGTATCGAAGCCGTGAAACCTGGACTGTGGAGCAATGGAAGAATATCATTTCGTCGGATCAGTCTTGTTTCACAGTTTCCAACTTGTGTCCGAGTTCACGTCCCAAGAGTGAAACATGGCAATGGTGATGATTCGGGTAGCCATACCGTGGTATTCCGTCGGCCACTAAGGCATTCTGCAAGTTCGGATTACCATCAATCATTATCTAATTATCTTGGCTGATCTGGCCCGTCCCATGGTACAATATTTGTTCCCCAATGGCAACACTCTGTTCCAAGACGATAGGGCTCCTGATCACACAAGTCACACTGTCCGGGACTGGTTTTGGGGGAGCGAGGATGAACTGTCGTGTCTTACCTGACCAATACAGTTATCAGATCTCAATATTACTGAACAATTTGGGGTCTACTTTGGAGAATAGGGTGTGCGATCACTATCGACCTCCATCTTAATTACCAGAACCTGCCACTATTTTGCAGAAAGGAATAAGATTCCCCAGATAACCATCAAGAACCTGTATCTGTCCATTCCGAGACGACTGGAAGGTGTTTTGAGTGCTAAGCGTATAGGCACGGTAATATGTTGTGTTTTTTGGTGTACATCTTTTTTTGAGTAAATAAAGAGACAGTAACGTCGTATCTTAAGGAGGAAATGAAAACATTTATCTCTGGGCAGCAGCATCTAGTGGAACTGTGATCCAAGTTTAGAAAACAATGAGAACTTTTGGAGCTCTTACGTCTTCCCAGTATACTAACTCGCAGCCATATTTCAAAGGTGTTTCTGAACCATGCAACGATCACTGAAAGTACTACAATATTTAAGTATATTAGGCAGGGTGTCTCAAATGGGATGCTTTGGCGAGCTGTAAGTGCATCTAGTGGAAAGTGAAGGAGGCCACTTGTTTCGTTGTGACCTGGCAGTTTAAACGGCTCAAAGGCAGCCTAATCTAGTCTTTCTGGGTCTTCGTGCATTTATGTTCCGGGCGCTGCGGCGCTGCCATGGGTGAGTAATGTATTAGCATGCTGTGAAGTCACTTTCTGTAGGTCATTCTCAGACTTCGTGTTGTAAATGTGGGATTCTGGGTAACATCGCGCAGTTTGTCGTAATGTTATCTGCAATATTTTCGGAATTTAAATGTGCAGATATCTGCGTTAACACTCAACGTTTGTTGAATTTTATCCTTAATGGATACAGCTGAACCCTACGACTATTAGTTTATGTGGTATAGAATAATAACCGATACCGCTCTCTGTAGAAGCTGATTTCATTTAACACAGTACCAGTTTCGGGCTTGTGTCAATGTTGAGGTGGTCTGTAAGTGTCTAAGTGACATGTGTTGAAAATATTATTGTACTTAGATATGGCTGGAGTGTCCACATCGGTTCCACATTACACATTTTTACAGACGTATTTCGATTGCTTACCCGTTAACCGTTCGTTAGTCACCATGATAATTACTGAAAATTCCATGCTGTGCCTCTGGTACAGTAATACCACTTTACTTATCAGTAACTTCGGAAGCACATGCGCGCTCTGCATTCAACGTATTTACACTTAAGAACAGAAGTTATGGTCACAGATCATACATATAAGTGATACAGATATGATACACACACATAAATATAACAGATATTGTAAATTACTAAAATGAAATTGTTTCATGATTGTGGATCCACACTGACATTTATAATATATATAGAGTGGTTGCTGGTAAACTGTGTTAGGTTAAATAACAATTGTCAGGTATTTTTTTAAAAATATCGAATGTTAAGGAGGAACTAATCTATAGTTTTCATTTTTAAATGTTTCATTAAAGATGTGTAGAAATGACTTGTAGATTAAAACTGAAGAAACTACAAAAAGGTGCTAATTTAAGGAGATGGGACCTAGATAAACTGACTAAACCAGAGGTTGTAGAGAGTTTCAGGGAGAGCATAAGGGAACAATTGACAGGAATGGAGGAAAGAAATACAGTAGAAGAAGAATGGGTTGCTCTGAGGGATGAAGTAGTGAAGGCACCAGAAGATCAAGTAGGTAAAAAGACGAGGGCTAATAGAAATCCTTGGGTAACAGAAGAAATATTGAATTTAATTGATGAAAGGAGAAAATATAAAAATGCAGTAAATGAAGCAGGCAAAAAGGAATACAAACGTCTCAAAAATGACATCGACAGGAAGTTCAAAATGGCTAAGAAGGGATGAATAGAGGACAAATGTAAGGATGTAGAGGCTTATCTCACTAGTGGTACGATAGATACTGCCTACAGGAGAACTAAAGAGACCTTTAGAGAAAAGAGAGCTACTTGTATAAATATCAAGAGCTCAGATGGAAACCCTATTCTAAGCAAAGAAGGGAAGGCGGAAAGGTGGAAGGAATATATAGAGGGTTTATACAAGGGCGATGTACTTGAGGACAATACTATGGAAATGGAAGAGGATGTAGATGAAGATGAAATGGGAGATATGATACTGCGTGAAGAGTTTGACAGAGCACTGAAAGACCTGAGTCGAAACAAGGCCCCGGGAGTAGACAACATTCCATTAGAACTACTGACGGCCTTGGGAGAGCCAGTCCTGACAAAACTCTACCATCTGGTGAGCAAGATGTATGAGACAGGCGAAATACCCTCAGACTTCAAGAAGAATATAATAATTCCATCCCAAAGAAAGCAGGTGTTGACAGATGTGAAAATTACCGAACTATCAGTTTAATAAATCACAGCTGCAAAATACTAACGCGAATTATTTACAGACGAATGGAAAAACTGGTAGAAGCGGACCTTGGGGAAGATCAGTTTGGATTCCGCAGAAATGTTGGAACACGTGAGACAATACTAACCTTACGACTTATCTTAGAACAGAGATTAAGATAAGGCAAACCCACATTTCTAGCATTTGTAGACTTAGAGAAAGCTTTTGACAATGTTAACTGGAATACTCTCTTTCAAGTTCTGAAGGTGGCAGGGATGAAATACAGGGAGCGTAAGGCTATTTACAATTTGTACAGAAACCAGATGGCAGTCATAAGAGTTGAGGGGCATGACAGGGAAGCAGTGGTTGGGAAGGGAGTGAGACAGGGTTGTAGTCTCTCCCCGATGTTATTCAATCTGTATATTGAGCAAGCAGTAAAGGAAACAAAAGAAAAGTTCGGAGTAGGTATTAAAATTCATGGAGAAGAAATAAAAACTTTGAGGTTCCCCGATGACATTGTAATTCTGTCAGAGACAGCAAAGGACTTGGAAGAGTAGTTGAACGGAATGGACAGTGTCTTGAAAGGATGATATAAGATGAACATCAACAAAAGCAAAACGATGATAATGGAATGTAGTCAAATTTAATCGGGTGATGCTGAGGGAATTAGATTAGGAAATGAGACACTTAAAGTAGTAAAGGAGTTTTGCTATTTAGGGAATAAAATAACTGATGACGGTCGAAGTAGAGAGGATATAAAATGTAGACTGGCAATGGCAAGGAAATCGTTTCTGAAGAAGAGAAATTTGTTATTATAGAGTATAGATTTAAGTGCCAGGAAGTCGTTTCTGAAAGTATTTGTATGGAGTGTAGCCATGTATGGAAGTGAAACATGGATGATAAATAGTTTGGACAAGAAGAGAATAGAAGCTTTCGAAATGTGGTGCTACAGAAGAATGCTGAAGATTAGATGGGTAGATCACATAACTAATGAGGAGGTATTGAATATAATTGGGGAGAAGAGGAGTTTGTGGCACAACTTGACTAGAAGAAGGGATCGGTTGGTAGGACATGTTCTGAGGCATCAAGGGATCACCAATTTAGCATTGGAGGGCAGCGTGGAGGGTAAAAATCGTAGAGGGAGACCAAGAGATGAATACACTAAGCAGATTCGGAAGGATGTACGTTGCAGTAAGTACTGGGAGATGAAGAAGCTTGCACAAGATAGAGTAGCATGGAGAGCTGCATCAAACCAGTCGCAGGACTGAAGACCACAACAACAACAGAAATGACTTTTCCACAAAAGGAAATTTGCCACCTCCTGGTATTGGCATGTCTCTGATATCTTCTATGATACCAAAAGTAAATTAATAAGTTATTTTCATAAGTACAGAAATTTATGAGAATGTATTTTATCTTCTCAGTGATGAAACATGCAGAATTATTTCTTGGTTTAATTATAGGACATATACCAAATTAAGCATATTAATTTTTGGTTATGAACGTAATTTTGATGCTGATGGACTCATAAAAGGCATTTTAGGGCATGTGAGTTAGACAACAGGAAATCAGATGAATTCAGTAGTTTCCTTAGATGAGCTGGAAATTTGGGTGTCGCTGTCATTTTTTACTTAATTTATGTTGTTTTTATGAAAAAATCTATATTCATATACAACAACTGAGTCACCTCTGTCAGATTTTATTATAATATTTTGTTTTCAGTTACTTTTCTGTTAATATTTCTGGCCAATTTAAAGTCAGTTTCTGCACAGTTGTGTGTTTTTGGGTTTAGTACTTTTTTGCGTATGATTTTAACTTTAATCCCAATACTTATCTGCTGATCACTGTTCATTTTAGCTGAGTCACTTGCCGTTTTAGAGAAGACAATTGAATTCTTGATGTTGTTATTTTTTGACAATGGTGGAATATTATGTTTGAAGCCTTTCTGAAGTAACTGAGGTTTATCTTTGCCAAATGCGATAGCGATGGAGTTTCACCTCGTCATAAAATGTTTTTCTGGTGTGGGAGGAGATTATAGTATTTTGTTAGAACTGAAAGAAAGTAATTAATACAAGTACAATAATATTTTCAATACCTTTTGCTTAGCCATTTCCCATTGTTTCTGTGGTATGTGTTTAGTCATCACCATTTTATCTGCTTTTTATTTAAACAGTGAACTCCAGCAAGGAGTGGGGACACATTAAAATGAATTTAAAACCACAATGAAGATGGGCACAAGCCCGAAACAGGTCATGTATGAAACAAAATCATTTGCTAATGTGACTGGAAATGGTAATTATTCTACACAGTATTAACGTTCGTTGTTTGGTGAGATGGCCAGCTTCCATGCTACATGTTACAGAATCTGGTTTCCATTAATCATTTCGAATAATGGGGCTGTGGAATTCATCACACTCTCATCTAGTAAAATATTTCCGGCGTTTTCTGATGCATAAGGAGTTGTTGTTGTTCAGTTCTTCCTTTTGCGGTGATACATTATACCATTTGTGTCATGCGTGGACGATTGTATGCATCATTGTACCAATGACAGTGTTTTAAATGAAGTAATCAATGCTTCATGTTTATGGAATCTATTTCTTTTTGTGCATGTTGCAACTTGCATCGAACTACATAACGCAATTTCACAGACTTCCTGCCTTCAGGAGGAATACCATGTCGTAGTGAACCATTATTGTGTTCGGTGTATACGTCGCTCAAACAGCTGTCAGCAGCATGCTTCTGCTATTCCTTTGGACGCTTTACATGTCAGAATGAAGGTCATCATGTGGATATACAGATACGTCTGGCTGTACATCAAATTATTTATAGCGTGATTGCTGCATATCTTCAAATTCCAAATTTCTAAATAGAAAAGGTAAGTTAGTAGACTGAGTCAAGCATGCACTTTACACGCAGCCTGTATACAAGATACGTTATCTACAAATTCTTGAAATCGAAGCGTGAACGTATCACAAGTGTGTTGTATCGCAGAATTCGTTCACAAATTAATTTATTCCCGGTTACAGTCACACAGAGCTACAAATAATTTCTAGTATCTAAACTGTGGATTTAGGGCATGTCCCATTATATACATTTTTGTATATTCTGTGTAAAAATGGAAGGGAAGCGGCTTACAGGCTACAGATTAGAAGAAGCTGAATAAAGGCGCTTGGCTGTCTGTCAAGAGGGCAATGCGTGAAGCCTTCACGGCCATCACAGTAGGGTCTTATCGCAAGGCTGTCTTAGAACCTAAGAAAATTCTGGTCCTATTTACGAGCTGTTAGTGCCCAGATATTCACGGATGAAACGGGAAGCAAAACTGAGGATAGAAAAGGAAATACAGAAACAGTGAACTCTGAAATTTCCTGGCAGATTAAAACTATGTGCCGGACCGAGACTCGAACAAGCCATTTCTCTGCAATACCTTTTCTTGCAGGAGTTTTGTAAAGTAGGAGACGATGTACCGGCAGAACTGAAGCTTCGAGGACGGTTGCGAGTCGTGCTGGGTAGCTCATATGGTAGAGCACTAGCCCGCGAAACGCAAAGGTTCCGAGTTCGAGTCTCGGTCCGGCACACAGTTTTAATCTGCCAAGAAGTTTCATTTCAGCGCACACTCCACTTCAGAGCGAAAATGTCATAATGAACTCTGCGTTTCCGAATGATCCTTTTCAAAGGATGATCCAGAAAGATTCGAGATTAAATCTCACACCACGGAAAAACTGGGTGATGTAGAATATAATGTCAATGGTGTTTAGAAACCAATTTTTGTCCAGTAGTTACAAGAAATAACAAGTCACAGGCGTCGACAGAAAGCGCAGCGGAAGTTATTCACAAAACTAGTATCCAGTGTCATTCACATATATTTTAGAATATATTGGAACATGTTCTGAGATGCATGCATACTAGCATGGATTTCGAAAACTTCGGTAATGTCCAGTAGTGTTTCACACTCTTTCGTCCAGCCGGGGGTGTATTCCTTTCTCGATCCTCGTAGAATTGCATTTAGGGCCGCTTTTTGTACTAAGTTTACGAATCTTTTGTAGTTCTCAGGTTTTGGTGGTATCCAATTTATCGTTTTCTCAACATAGGATCGATATTTATTACAGTCAGCTTTCCTCAGGTTCCACCGGAGGATTGGGGGGCTTTTTATGACTGGGATTGACACTCCGATCTCCACTATTACTGGATTGTGCTGGCTCCGGGGGAACGCCTCGAGGACCCTTCTTATAGCTGCTATGTACCTCCTATAAATTATTCGAGAGAATATTCCGGATTAACTCCATACATCGAAGCCAACCTAGCAACATACCAAGCGGGTTTCGGAGCAGGTAGAAACTGCTGCGATCAAGTGCTGTCCCTCACAACCTAAACTGAGAAAGGCTTCCAGAACAAGATGAAAGCTGGCCTGGTGCTCATAGACCTCACATCAGCTTACGACACAGTATGGATTGAAGGGTTACTGCTTAAGCTAACTAGAATCATAAATTGCAAGCAGACTTACAAACTACTCAAGAACATACTAAAGAACAGGAAAATGAAGGTCTCACCCCATGGACGAACAGTAAGAGCATGGTTCTGAATAATGGTCTGCCACAGCGTTCGGCACTAGCACCCACTCTCTTCAATCTATATATAGCTGACTTGCCAGAAACTAAATCACGCAAATTGGCATATGCAGATGAGCTGGCCATCGCATTTCAAAGTAAAAACTACAACGATCTCGACGAAACACTGAATGCAGACCTTGAAGTCCTGAACACCTATTACTCCAAGTGGCACCTACTTCCCAATCCCAACAAAACAACCAGCACCATAATGCACCTCAACAACAAAGAGACACACAGAAAATTACAGATCTTTTCGAGTGGCCAAAACATAAGACATGAGGATAAGCCGAAATATTTGGGAGTGAAACTAGATCGAACTAAAACGTCCAGCTGACACCTCGAAGACACAAAGCAAAAACTAAAATCCGGCAATGCTATCCTTTCGAAACTGGCTGGAACAACATGGGGATGTGGAGCGAGCACTTTGAGAACTTCAGCACTAGACCTTGTCTACAGTGTAGCTGAATACTGTTCACCAGACTGGAGAAGAAGTGCACACGTATCTAAAGTGGATGTTCAGCTGAGGGAGACAATGCGAATAATCTCGGGAACACTCAGGACCACCCCCTGTGCATGGCTTCCTGTACTAGCGAACAAAGAGCCTCCAGTAACCAGGCGATCACAGCTAGCCCTAAAAACCTACAGGAAAATTATAGACAACCCGGACCTCCCTATCCACCAAGATCTGTCACCGACAAACAGGCTTAAATCCAGATCACCTTTTTGGAAAATCGGTGAAGAACTACAACCCTTTGAGCCGAGAAAGGCCTGGAACGAAGTATGGTCGGCAAGTGAATTTAAGAACAAAAATTAAGTACACGATCCGAACAAGAAGACTGATGGCTTCAACCTACCAAGAAGAGTGTGGACAGCTCTAAACCGGGTCAGAACGAGTGTTGGGAGATGTAAACACCTGATGAACAAGTGGGGCCTGGCAGACAGCGCTGTATGTGAGTGCGGTGAAATACAGACAATGGACCATCTACTCGTGTACAAAGTGTATCGCTATGGTGGTGAACTCATGGACATACATAGACTCAGTGACTCAGCCATAGAGTGGCTCAAAAACATATCTAATATAGTGTAGAATTATATTGTTTTCTTTTTTAGTATATAGTGATAAGAATATTGTGAATTATGCCTCTGTGATGCCGAACGAGTAAGTAAGTAAGGTAATGTCCACCCCAATCGCACTTCTCTAACTTGACATCGTTGCTGAGTGGATCAAGACAGTCAGGTCGATGCAGTGTCTTGACTTCCGGTAAGAATCTGGCTCGGTGTTTCATCAACACTCATTACCGGAAGAATGGCCACTAAACAAAAATTGTAACTTCTTAGTAGGGAGTACGTCGGATGTAATCTTTTATGAAGAGTCGCCGACACTTGTGGAAGAATCTTCAGACACACCGACGGAAGTCTATTGGTAACTTCGCTGCTCATATCACACATCAATGTCCTGACAGGCAGTGTTATTAATAACTTCACAACTTTTGAAAACGATGTAGCTGTCTCTAATAAAGTAGTTTCAGAAAAAATCTGCACAAATAATTCAATCAGATCTTGATAAAATTTCGGGGTGGTGTAAATATTGCCAACTCGCTTGTATGATAAGTGCAAACACTTCGTGTGGTAACCCTACATTATAAACATCACACATGTGCGATTCATTATAAAATTTGCTCAAGTGTGTGAGACACATATGGCAGTGCCAAATACGATTAACTGGATATGTTGAAAGTGTATGAAGTAGGGAAATGCAGAATGTCACAAATTCGTCTGAGCCACGGCTGAGCATCCCGCAGAAGTTGAAAAACCTGCAGTGGAAGTCGCTTGAAGAATAACGTCAGCCGCTCTGTGAAATCCTGATTTCTATGTTTTAAGAGCTAGAGTTAACCGTTTCGTGAGGAACCAGAGAGGAACCAAATAATATGTTACAGTGTCCTGCACAACGCTACCGTAGGGAGTGCGTAGACAGGATTACAACTCAGGTAGCAAGCACATACGCGTTTAAGCAATCAGTCTTCCCGCACTCCTTTCACCAGTACAACGGACAGAAACTCTAATATGTTGTCAATGGTAAGTGCCCTCTGCCATTCACTTCACTTCACAGGGCTCTGTACAGTATGGACTTAGATGTCGATTTTCCTAAATAGACACTCTTAGTTCCGAAAAGAGTTCCACTGTCACCTTGTAGGATCTAAAAGTAGGCTATTGATAGAGCATTTGAATATTATTATTCGCTATTTGAAAGTACTTTATTAAATATTTTCGTCTGTATTTAATAACTCTGTTTTGGCAGCATTGTCTTCTATAGTATCTCCATTGCTATCGAGCAAAGAAGGCATTGAGTCTTTCTTGCCGCTAACTTACTTCATATACTGCCAGATCTCTTTGGATTTTCTGCAAGGTTTCGAGACAAAGTTTCGTTGTGGAAACTGTTATAAGCATCTCGCATTGAAGTCAGAGCTAAATTTCTAGCTTCTGTAAAAGATTGCCAATCTTCGGGATTTTGCATATGTTTAAATTTGGCATGTTTGTTTCGATGTTCCTGCAACAGTTTTCTGCACCGTTTTGTGTACCAAGGAGGATCAGCTCCGTCGTGTGTTAATTTATTTGGTATAAATCTTTCAATTGCTACCGATACTATTTCTTTCAATTCAAGTCACATCTGGTCTACACTTATATTAATAACCTGGAAGGATTGGAGATTGTCTCTCAGGAAGGCGTCAAGTGAATATTTATCTGCTCATTTATCTACTTTACCTGAGATATTTATAAATGAGCAACAAAATAAGTTTTTTGAACAAAATCCTGATGTCTGCGAGAAAATTGTCTATTACAGACGACATGTAGATGATATTATACTACTGTACAAAGGAGACGAAAGTGAATGAATTCGCGGGATAGCAGAAAGGATGGGTGAGATGCACAAAAAAATTAAATACACAGTGGAATTGGAAGAAGAAGGAAGTATAAGATTTTTGGATCTTAAGTTAACTAAAAGAGATGGAAGACAAAAAATTAGCATATTTAGGAAGACAACGGCCATTGACACCATTATAAATGCAAGGTCCTGTCACCCCCGTAAGCATAATTGGGCATACTTCAGAGCTATGTTTAACGGGATGCTAAAACTGCCGCTTACCACTGATGACGAGATAGAGGAATTAATTGTGATTAAACAAGTAGCCAGGTAAGATGGATATAAAGACCGTGACGTAATGAAACTTTATTATAAACTAAAATGAAAAAGATGCGACACGAAGAAGCCAATAGAACCAGAGGGCAAGAAGTTTGTGATTATGTCATACAATGGTGCGTTTTCAGATAGAATTGCACAGGCCTTCGGATAAACATAAATAAAAATTGGGTTTCAAACGAAGATACAGTTGGTTGGGAGCTACGGCACCAAGTTAGCAACGACAGCATTAAATATATGGGCTCTGGTGTTTATAAGATTAGCTGCCAGGACTGTGATAAAGTTTACGTCGGTCACACAGGAAGAAATTTCCAGACTCGTTTAGAGAACATACATATAATCAAAATAAGAGTGCTTTCGGTACACATATGGACAGAGAAAGGCATTCGGTAGGACGTATACAGGGTGTTACAAAAAGGTACGGTCGAACTTTCAGGAAACATTCCTCACACACAAATAAAGAAAAGATGTTATGTGGACATGTGTCCGGAAACGCTTAATTTCCATGTTAGAGCTCATTTTAGTTTCGTCAGTATGTACTGTACTTCCTCGAATCACCGCCAGTTGGCCCAATTGAAGGAAGGTAATGTTGACTTCGGTGCTTGTGTTGACATGCGACTCATTGCTCTACACTACTAGCATCAAGCAAATCAGTACGTAGCATCAACAGGTTAGTGTTCATCACGAACGTAGTTTTGCAGTCAGTGCAATGTTTACAAATGTGGAGTTGGCCGATGCCCATTTAACGTACGGATTAGCACAGGGCAATAGCCGTGGCGCGGTACATTTGTATCGAGACACATTTCCAGAACGAAGGTGTCCCGACAGGAAGACGTTCGAAGCAATTGAGCCGCGTCTTAGGGAGCACGGAACATTCCAGCCTATGACCCGCGACTGGGGAAGATCCAGAACGACGAGTACACCTGCAATGGACGAGGCAATTCTTCGTGCAGTTGACGATAACCTTAATGTCAGCGTCAGAGAAGATGCTGCTGTACAAGGTAACGTTGACCACGTCACTGTATGGAGAGTGCTACGGGAGAACTTATTGTTTCCGTACCATGTACAGCGTGTGCAGGCACTATCAGCAGCTGATTGACCTCCAGGGGTACACTTCTGCAAATGGTTCATCCAACAATGTGTCAATCCTCATTTCAGTGCAAATATTCTCTTTACGGATGAGGCTTCATTCCAACGTGATCAAATTGTAAATTTTCACAATCAACATGTGTGCGCTGACGAGAATCTGCACGCAATTGTGGAATTACGTCATCAACACACATCTTCTGTGAACGTTTGGGTAGGCATTGTTGGTGATGTCTTGATTGGGCCCCATGTTCTTCCACCTACGCTCAATGGAGCACGTTATCAAGATTTCATACGGGATAATCTACCTGTGGTGCTAGAACATGTGCCTTAACAAGTACGACACAACATGTGGTTCATACACGATGGAGCTCCTGCACATTTCAGTCGAAATGTTCGTACGCTTCTCGACAACAGATTCGGTGACCGATGGATTGGTAGAGGCGGACCAATTCGATGGCCTCCACGCTCTCCTGACCTCAACCCTCTTGACTTTCGTTTATGGGGGCATTTGAAAGCTCTGGTCTACGCAACCCCGGTACCAAATGTACAGACTCTTCGTGCCGGTATTGTGGACGGCTGTGATACAATACGCCATTCTCCAGGGCTGCATCAGCGCATCAGAGATTCCATGCGACGGAGGGTGGACGCATGTATCCTCGCTAACGGAGGACATTTTGAACATTTTCTGTAACAAGGTGTTTGAAGTCACGCTGGTACGTTCTGTTGCTTTGTGTTTCCATTCCATGATTAATGTGATTTGAAGAGAAGTAATAAAATGAGCTCTAATATGGAATATAAGCGTTTCCGGACACATGTCCACATAACATATTTTCTTTCTTTATCTGTGAGGAATGTTTCCTGAAAGTTTGGCCGTACATTTTTGTAACATCCTGTATACAGGGTGAGTCACCTAACGTTACCGCTAGATATATTTCGTAAAGCACATCGAATACTGACGAAACGATTCCACAGACCGAACGGGAGGAGAGGGGCTACTGTAATTGTTTAATACAAGCCATTCAAAAATGCACGGAAGTATGTTTTTTGACACAAACCTACGTTTTTTTTAAATGGAACCACGTTAGTTTTGTTAGCACATCTGAACATACACACAAATACGTAATCAGTGCCGTTTGTTGCATTGTAAAATGTTAATTACAGCGGGCCGCGGTGGCCGAGCGGTTCTAGGTGCTTTAGTCGGGAACCGCGAGACTGCTAGGGTCGCAGGTTCAAATCCTGCCTCGGGCATGGGTGTGTGTGATGTCCTCCGGTTAGTTAGGTTTAAGTAGTTCTACATTCTGCTTCATCGATAATCATTTAGAACTGCAACGCATTCTCTGTTAATGCCCATTGAGAGAATTGCACTCTATGATTAAAGTCATCACCATGTACTTGCTGATGTAGCGTCACATGAAACAGGTGAAAGCGGTGACGGTGCAGTATGCGCATGACACTACTTTGACTCAGTCCACTGGCTCTCGCAATGTCCCGTGTACTCATGTGTGGGTTCATGGCAACAGCAGCTAACACACCAACTGCACCCGCTTCTCCTGTGGCGGGCCTGTTACGGACCCGTTTGCGTGCTACGACCATACCTGTTACATACAGTTGGCGGTAGATGTTTTGCAATGTGCGGCACGTTGGATGCTTTCTGTCCGGGTACCGTTCTGCTTACACCCTGCAGGCTTCAGCTGCATTTCGTCGACACTCGCCATAGATGAGTATCATCTACGCCTTTTCACAGTTCGAATACACCTAGGTCGCAGTTCCTGCAACACTACAGTATCACAGACATCTGGTAACACGGTGTACTACAGTTGGTCTGCGTGCGGAGGCGAATGCAGAATAACAATAGCAGCAAGCGCTACATGCGGACACTGCGACAGCTAGACCAAACCACAACAGTGCACTACAGCCACACTCGTCAACACTGTCGTCATCGTAAACATGTCCCTGCAGATGCTGCTCGCCGACCGTGGCCAGTGTTTGTTACAACACGCAACTGAACGTCGGAGGTTTCAAGCGTCAACTTAAGGTTACAATATCTCCGTATGTAATTAACAAATGGTTCAAATGGCTCTGAGCACTATCGGACTTAACATCTGAGGTCATCTGTCCTCTAAAACTTAGAACTGCTTAAATCTAGCTAACCTGAGGACATCACACATATCCACGCCGGAGGCAGGATTCGAACCTGCGACCGAAGTAGTAGCTCGGTTCGGGACTGAAGCGCCTAGAACCTCTCCGCCACAGCGACCGGCTCATCATGACACACAGCCGAACACACAGTCGAAAATGTGCAGATAATAGTATGCAATGTACATGTTCATTGCACATTTTTGAAATCTTCGGAAATCCCATTTTCGGCTGTGCTATGATGATTTGATAATGCGTCTCGGCCCGAAACTAGTTATCGAATGAATAAAAATTAAATATTTGCAACTTGGACTGGCTTTTCCTTCTACTGAGTGTGATTGTTGTGGTTTACTAATCTTTTGTGTCATGAGGTTGTAGGTCCATTGTCCACAAAAAGCTGCTCTGACATGTTTCAAGCGTTTGCATAATTTCTGCTTTTGTTTCGCAAGGTAAGCAACTTCATGGCTACACATTCACATGTTCGAACACCGGGTGGTTCGCCAAGGAAGCAGAGTTATAGCAGACTCGTCCCTGACATAAATATTGTCCATTAATATTGTACTGCTCCTGGTCTCCCACTTAGGCGCAATATGTTGACTCAATACTGTTATGTCAGTTCCATTGCTACAGCTGTTAAGTTCGTCTTGTAAGGAAAAGCAACTGTATTGGTATATAAGATAATGCTCATTTATTGTTCCGTATCAGTTGTGCATTTGATTAGATTATACACTGAAGACCGAAGGAAACTGGTACACCTGCATAATGTCGTGCAGGGTCCCCACTAGTACGCAGAAGTGCCGTAACAAGACGTGACATGGAATCATGTCTGAAGCTGTGCTGGAGGGAACTGACACCATGAATCCAGCAGGGCTGTCCATAAGTCTGTAAGATTAGGAGGGGGTGAAGATCCCTTCTGAACAGCATGTTGCAAGGCATCCCAAATATGCTCAATAATGTTCATATCAGGGAGTCTGGTGGCCAGCGGAAGTGTTTAAACTCAGAAGAGTGTTCCTGGAGTCAATCTGTAGCAATTCTGGTCGTATGGGGTGTCGTATGGGGTGTCGCATTGAGCTACTGGAATTGCCGGAGTCAGTCGGCATGCATAATGGTCATGAATGGATGCAGGTGAACAGCAGGATGCTTACGAACGTATTACCCGCCAGAGTCGTATCTATACGAATCAGGGGTCCCATATCACTCCAACAGCACACGCTACGCACCATTGCTGAGCCTCCAACTGCTTGAACAGTCCCTTGCTGACATGCAGGGTCCGTGGATTCTTGAGGGTGTCTCATACCACAGTACACGTCCATACTCACGATACAATTTGAAACGAGACTCGTCCGACCAGGCAACATGTTTCCAGTCGTCAACAGTCCAATGTCGGTGTTGACGGGCCCAGGGGAGGCGTAAAGCGTTGTGTCGTGCATTCATCAGGGGTACACGAGTGGTTTTTCAGCTCCGAAAGCCCATATCGATGATTCAAGAATGAGATTTTCACTCTGCAGCAGAGTGTGCGTTGATATGAAACTTCCTATCAGATTAAAATTGTGTGCCGGACCGAGACTCGAACTTGGGACCTTTGCCTTTCGTGGGCAAGCGCTCTACCATCTGAGCTACCCACGTACGACTCACGCCCCGTCCTCACAGATTTACTTCTGCCTGTACCTCGTCTCCTACCTTCCAAACTTTACAGAAGCTATTCTATGAACCTTGCAGAACTAGCACTCCATGTGGAGCACTTCCCGCGAAAGCCAAAGGTCCCTAGTTCGAATCTCGGTCCGGCAAACAGTTTTAATCTGCCAGGAAGTTTCATATCGATAATGTTTCGTTGAATGATTGGCACTCTGGCGCAGCATTGAAATCTGCAGGCATTTGCGGAAGGGTTGCACTTCTGTCAGGTTGAGCGATTCTTTTCAGTCGTCGTTGGTCCCGTTCTTGTAGGATCTTTTTCCGGTCGCAACGATATCAGAGATTTGATGTTTTACCGGATTCCTGATATTCACGGTACACTCGTGAAATGCTCGTACGGGAAAATCCCTCTTCCTCGCTACCTCGGAGATGCTATGTCCTATTGGTCGTGCGACGAGTATCACACCACGTTCATACTCACTTAAATCTTGATAAGGTGCCTTTGTAGCAGCAGTAACCGATCTAACAACTGCGCCAGACACTTGTTGTCTTATATAGCCGCTGCCGACCGCGGAGTCGTATTCTGCCCTTTACGTATATCTGTATTTGAATACGCATGACCATACCTGTGTTTTTGGCGCTTCAGTTTATGTTTCGTTGTCTTAGGATCACCTTCGTGTCTAAATAGTTGCGTCAGCAACCCGTCTTGTTTAGTGAGAGCCATATATGAGAGAGAGTGTAGCCAGTACTCTGATCTGTGGTTTTGAGTAGGCAGTAAATGAGACTATCTTATACATTACTGGCCATTTAAATTGCTACACCACGAAGATGACGTGCTACAGGCGCGAAATTTAACCGACAGGAAGAAAATGCTGTGACACACAAATGATTAGCTTTTCAGAGCATTCATACAAGGTTGGCGCCGGTGGCGACACCTATAACGTGCTGACATGAGGAAAGTTTCCAACCGATTTCTCATACACAAACAGCAGTTGACCGCCGTTGTCTGATGAAACGTTGTTGTGATGCCGCGTGTAAGGAGGAGAAATGCGTACCACCACGTTCCCGACTTTGATAAAGTTTGGATTGTAGCCTATCGCGATTGCGGTTTATCGTATCGCGACATTGCTGGCCGCGTTGGTCGAGACCCAATGACTGTTGCAGAATAAGGAATAGGTGGGTTCAGGAGGGTAATACGGAACGCCGTGCTGGATCCCAACGGCCTCGTATCACTAGCAGTCGACATGACAGGCATCTTATCCGCATGGCTGTAACGGATCGTGCAGCCACGTCTCGATCCATGAGTCAACAGATGGGGACGTTTGCAATACAACAACCATCTGCACGAACAGTTCGACGACTTTTGCAGCAGCATGGACTATCAGCTCTGAGACCACGGCTGCGGTTACCCCTGACGCTGCATCACAGGCAGGAGTGCCTGCGTTGGTGTACTCAACGACGAACCTGGGTGCACGAATGGCAAAACGTCATTTTTTCGGGTGAATCCAGGTTCTGTTTACAGCATCATGATGGTCGCACCCGTGTTTGGCGACATCGCGGTGAACGCACGTTGGAAGCGTGTATTCGTCATCGACATACTCGCTTATCACCCGGAGTGATGGTGTGGGGTGCCATTGGTTACACGCCTCGGTCACCTCTTGTTCGCATGGACGGCACTTTGAAAAGTGAACGTTACATTTCAGATGTGTTACGGCCCGTGTCTCTACCTTTCATTCGATCCCTGCGAAACCCTACATTTCAGCAGGATGATGTGCGACCGCAAGTTACAGGTCCTGTACGGGCCTTTCTGGATACAGAAAATGTTCGACTGCTGCCATGGCCAGCAGATCTCTCACCAATTGCAAAGGTCAGGTCAATGGTGGCCGAGCAACTGGCTTGTCACAATACGCCAGTCACTACTCTTGATGATCTGTGGTATCGTTTTGAAGTTGAATGGGCAGCTGTACCTGTACACGCCATCCAAGCTCTGTTTGACACAATGCCCAGGCGTATCAAGGCCGTTATTACGGCCAGAGGTGGTTGTTCTGGGTACTGATTTCTCAGGATCTATGTACCCATAATGCTTGAAAATGTAATCTGGTGTCAGTTCTAGTATAGTATATTTGTCCAATGAATACCCGTTCATCATCTACATTTCTTCTTGGTGTAGCAATTTTAATGGCCGGTAGTGTATATTGCTTAAAGAGATGGCAGCCGCAGCCAGTGAGTGCCCCAGTGGGAGTCTTAACCTTGCGAGGCTTGATGAGACGAACAGCGGGCAGCCTGAGGGCGGCAATTTGTCAGCTTCGCCGGCCGGTATCTCACGGGAACGGAGGAGACCGGTAGCGTGGCCGGCGCCGATTAATGGCACGCTACAACTGAGGCCGTGGCTGTGCGCCTGTGGAAGGCGCGGCGACTGCCTGGGGCGGCTGGCCGGCGCACGCGACGTGCACACAGTGGAGCACAGGATCGAACCGGAGAGAGTGCCTAGTAGTTCAGGGTACTCCCAGAGCCCAACTGACGAAGCTGTTTCTTTTAGGCGAATAACGATAGAAACCTGCGGTAACTTTGAACTTCCCTGTAGGGCTACAAAGGTTTTATTTTCAAATGTAACATCCTGTTTCAGACAGGATTACCTTCTACGTGTACGTATATGTAACACCCTGGGAAGAAAAGTGACACAAGTCGAAAAACTGTAATTTTTAATTTGTTAAGGCTTTCGTAGCCACTTATTGACAAACTGCCTATTGCCTTCTCTCTTGGGTTCTTCGGCCGACGTTCATCTAATGATTTTTCTGACGTTTCGCCAGCACGAGTGGCTGGCATTGTCAAAGCTCCACCCTCCATTGCCGGTGGTGAACTGGAGCCGAGGTCGCGGACGCAGACTATATGTACCTGGCGCGCCAACGTCCGAGGGCTTCTCCGCGGTCATTTCCGGTGCGTTTCTCCTCTTGCTACCTGCGACGGTCGTTCGCTGCAGTACGGGAAGCCGGGATCCGTTTACCTTAAGGCTTTCCTCTTTCTTGTTTAAACTGTTCTTATGTTTTTGTATTGGAAGTAGAAAAGGACAAG
The DNA here is from genome assembly GCF_023897955.1 of Schistocerca gregaria. Classification (NCBI taxonomy): domain Eukaryota; kingdom Metazoa; phylum Arthropoda; class Insecta; order Orthoptera; family Acrididae; genus Schistocerca; species Schistocerca gregaria. The sequence continues at coordinate 200,321,846 of NC_064921.1, forward strand.
AAACTGCAATTTCTAGATGTGCTGGTCACAAGGGACGGCGAAAACCTGGGACACAGCGTGTATCGAAAACCGACACACACGGACCGACAGCTGCACAAACTATCAACCCACCACCCGAGCCAGAAAAGAGTCATGATTAATACGCTAGTAACGAGAGCAGGCCGAATATGTGAGCCGCACCACCTCAGATGAGAAATGCAACACCTGGAAAGTGTTCTGAGGAGCGATGGGTACTCCACAAATTATATTAGAAGTCTAACAGAGCCAAACACTCTGTGAAGTAAGGAATCAGGAAAAGAAATATAGGGTACGGCTTTTCTGCCAAACATTCCCAGAGTGACGGACAGAATCGGCCGTATATTGCGCAAACATGGCGTAAAGACGATTTTCAGACCGACAAGGAAGATCAAAGAGTGTCTTAGATCGGCAAAGGAGAAAAGGGATCCACTTGCAATGTCGGGAATATACCGTATACCATGCACAGGAGGAAAAGTTTACGTCGGAATGACTGGACGATCAGTTAACACCAGGATCAAAGAGCATAAGCGACATTGCAGGTTGGGGCAGGTGGAGAAATCGGCCATGGCAGAGCACGCACTGAATGAGACCAACCACGTAATAAAATTCGCCGACACGGAAGTTCTGGGTGTTGAGAAGCACTATCACACGAGCTTGTTCAGAGAAGCTGTAGAAATGCAAAAACTTGCGAACAGTTTCAACAAGAAAGAGGAAAGCCTTAAGGTAAACGGATTCTGGATTCCCGTACTGCAGCAAACCACCGTCGCAGGTAGCAAGAGGAGAACCGCACCGGAAATGACCGCGGAGAAGCCCTCGGACATTGGCGCGCCAGGTACATATAGTCTGCGGCCGCGAGCTCGGCTCCAGTTCACCACCGGCAATGGAGGGTGAAGCTTTGACAATGCCAGCCACTCGTGCTGGCGAAACGTCAGTACAATCATTAGATGAACGTCGGCCGAAGAACTCGAGACAGAAGCCAATACGCAGTTTGTCAGTTTTTAATTTGTCAAATGGTTCAAATGGCTCTGAGCACTATGGGACTTAACTGCTGAGGTCATCAGTACCCTCGAACGTGAACTACTTAAACCTAACTAACTTAAGGACATCACACACATCCATGCCCGAGGCAGGATTCGAACCTGCAACCTTTAATTTGCCACAGAAATATACATGTGAACTGCCCCAACGTGCACGAAGAGCGTCACATTTCTATCACGCAATTTGTCCACTTCAGGGCATTTCTGTCAGTTCCGTTGTACGCTGCTTCACGCTACGCACGGCAAGAAAAGTGGGGCTTACGCGTTGCTACTGGCAGGTGTGAGCGGGTCATTCAAGAAGAGCGGCACGTTCTCAGTTACAACATTCTTCATACAAGTGAGGTAAGTTAAATGTAATTTTTAATATTATTGATTATTACTATGTCTGTATGTGTACAGTATCTGTATCCCACGTTACAAATCCTGCATGCATCCATGTCTCAAGCAACAATGTTTTGATGAATACAGCTACAGTACATATTACGAAATACTTTGCGTTGCAGCGTACAAAGGAAAAAAAAATAGAGTTTTCTGCAACAAAAAAGTTCATATTGAGTCCCTTTTTCTCGGCAAAAAGGATTCCCACATCACATAAACCCATTTACAATTCTGTGTTTTTTGTAAATTGCGTTCCTTAAATTATACCTAATTGACGTTCCCTATTAAATTCTATTACTTATCATAAATTTTAATTTTGTGTTTTGCATTATTCTAATACAACAATCTGAACTTGTGTTTCTTTTTCTTTTCGAATGTCGTGTTATATTGCGGTGTGGCTAGGGCCTCCCGTAGGGTAGACCGTTCGCTTGGTGCAAGTCTTTCGAGTTGACGCCACTTCAGCGACTTGCGTGTCGATGGGGATGGAATCATAATGATTAGGACAACGCAGCACCCAGTCCCTGAGCGGAGAAAATCTCAGACCCAGCCGGGAATCGAACCCGGGCCGTTAGGTATGACATTCCGTCGCGCTGACCACTGAGCTACCAGGGGCAGACGTCGTGCTATATTACAGTAAGGAAGTGGGAAAAGTTACAAAGAAACAAAAAAAGATTTTAGAAAAGCATGAAAACTGTCACAACTCAAAGAACTAATTAACAGCCAGCCTGGGTGGCCGAGCGGTTCTAGGCGCTAAATCTGAAACCGCGCGACCGCTACGGTCGCAGGTTCGAATCCTGCCTCTGGCATGGGTGTGTCTGATGTCCTTAGGTTAGTTAGGTTTAAGTATTTCTCAGTTCTAGGAGACTGATGACCTCAGATGTTAAGTCCCATAGTGCTCAGAGCCCTTTGAACCATTTGAACTAAAAGAAATTCAAAAGTGGCTGGTTGCTATATTTCTTAAAATATTATTGTTTACACTCCACCGAATGCAAAACAAACAGCCAGACGATAATCAGACTCGTCCCATGCTTTTTCCGAGCATCTCTGTAGTAGAATTCACCACTGTTTGCTATCCGGCACCGCAGTTCATCCAAAGTTGTTAAAAGAGGGAGGAACGTAGACGGAGTCCTCCATAACCGAACACCCCACAAAAGGGTAACAAGTTTCATGTAACCAGGTAACCTTGGACGTAAGATATCCGTACGCCCATACAGCCGACTCTTCCTGAACATAAAGCTGCGCAGTTGTTACTAAATTACCCCAGCTGACAAGAAAAAGTAAAACACATTTGTTGCTGAGTAATTCGCATCTCCATTCGACGCGCATTGCGTAATGAACGAGTGGGGAGCGAGAGAATAAGCTAATGAGAAAAAGGAAACTTTCAGTTTCAGCACGTTAAAATTCATCCCAAGTTTCCTGCCTCATTCATGCATGAGATACAGTCTTGTGAAATCGGATGAATCTCTCTGAAACATATTGTACTACTAAGCAATTGCATTATAGATAAATGATGTCTTAGAGGCCTTACGGCTTATTAAGCTTTGGAACTATTGTTATATCTCTTAATCCGAATTGTATCAGTAGTTAAATGATGACGAGTAGCCGGGCCATAATTAAAGTTCTAGTTTGAAAACCGCCGAGAAAGATTCAAGTTTGAACAGTACATTTTTGACGCAGGAGGAAACGTCGTGGAAAAAAAAGAAGATGAAATAAGAAAACTGGAGAGAATTGACCAATAGTTGGCGCTGTAGGCGTCAGAATATGTATACTAACATACGCGCGGCACAGGGCTGTTTCTCGGCTTGCGTCTGAGACACCCAGTACGACTGTCTCCATGAAAGAACACAAGCTGCTTGTAAAGCTCTTTTACATGAATGGTGACTGTGTGCCAGTAGCCCTGCTGAAATTCCAGACACTCAAGCGTATGAAAAAAGGCAGTGGTACGACGTCTGTTAAAGGTATGGAAAACATGATTACAGAATTCGAAGAGACAGGCTCTTTTGAGGTGCAATAAGGCAAAGGGAGGAAAGCAGTTGAACCGACGTCTGTCGAAGATGTGGCCACAGCATTGCTCGAGGGGTCGAGCGGTGATGCGCAAATATAAAGCGCACGGGGAGCTGTCCGAACGTTGGAATGCCTACGAGGAAGGTGCATAAAATCCTACGAAACGTCCTACATTGCTATCCATACCAAATCACCCCCTTTCAGGAGTTGCTTCTTGCTGACTTGTTAGCAAGACAAACGTTCTCTGGAATTTCTTGCTAGCATTGAAGTAGATGATGAATGGCCATGAAACATTCTCTCGACAGACGAAGCCCATTTCCTTATCGAGGACTTGTCAATAAGCAGAACTTCAGAATATGGGCAACGGAAAATCTGCAAGCACATCAACTAGAACGACTTCATTCTGCAAATGCGACTGTGTGGTGCGGGTTGACGACATTATTTATAGCAGGGCCGTATTTTTTTGAGGAGATGAGTCCTGTTACCTGTACCATCACTGGTAAACGCCATGAGAGTTTTCTGCACAACAACGTCATCCAATCCTTCGATAGCGTGGATGTGTGAGGTGGGCCATTGTTATGCAAGATGGGATGTTGCACAGCCAACGCATCGCCTGCTGCGATGTATTTCGGAAATTCCAGAATTTTCAGTAGTAATTTCCCTACAGCCTGACCGTCCAGATCACCTGAACGTAATCCGCGAGAACTCTAGCTGTGAGGTTCTCTGAAAGATGTGTTCAGCGCACCAAGTATTAACGTAGCTGAACTGAAGGCACGCACTGTGCAATGAATTCTGACCCCTGAGGCACGCCGATCAGTTGAGGAACATGCTGTTTCTCGTTTTCAAATGATGGACGATTAAAAAACCGATGTCATTTAGCTTTTTATGCAGATTTTCTCCAGGACAATTAAGAAGCCGATGTCATTTTGCTTTTTATGCGGTTTTTTGCCTCCGGATAGTTAAAAACCGATGTCATTTTGCTTTTTATGGGGCTTTTGGCCTCAGATCAATTAAAAGCTCATTAACTCATTTTTCCCATCCGATGAGGTACGATCTTACCGTGGTGGATCGGCTTACCTCACTAACAATGACACAACTGTTGCTTGCCGTACTTGTGCATTCATGCATGCTGAAAAGCACGGACGGTGCATGTGAAACTCAAACCATAGCTGTCGTACTGCGATTCTAAAAAATTGTTCAAATGGCTCTGAGAACTATGGAACTTAACTTCTGAGGTAGAACTTAGAACTACTTAAACCTAACTAACCTAAGGACATCACACATATCCATTCCCGAGGCAGGATTCGATCCTGCGACAATAGCGGTTGCGCGGTTCCAGGCTGTAGCGCCTAGAACTGCTCAGCCACCACGGCCGGCTACTGCGATTCATCTATCTTTTGTAGCCGACCACATTAAGAGATTTACAGCGCCATCTATTAGTAAAATTTTCGTTAAAATGTTTTTGTTCCATGATGTCCCCCCTCTCGTTGCTTGCGTCGATAATATCCTGTTCAAATTTGACGTCATTCTGAGCGGTTGTTCCCTTACTACAGCGTTTTGAAAATGGAACTTTACTTATGTACACCCTGTAAAAGAGACACATTCTTAACGGCCCCAACACGTAATAGTACCACAAAAAACTTGGTGCGGACAACCGCCTCGACACAACAGGCGTCTCTTCTGTGGATATCAAGGTTTTCCAGGCCAAGGACTGCCTGGCCGAGAAGTGCCCCGGTCTTGTTAAAAGGCAGAAGTAGTCTGCCAGACCACACCTGCACGTTTTACTGGTTCCTCTGACCTCACGGCTCTAACTCTTTCTCTCGTCGCTAATCATTACTGCCAGGCTGGAGAGGCACTAGAATTTGTGATCCCGCGTATTTTACAACACAAGTGTACCTGGAAAGCCGCCGCGCGCAGTTGAGATGATCTGTTCTGTGTTCCTACTCCTCACTGGTCCCACTGTGTGGACTGCACTGCAGCAGCAGCGAAGGACGCGCTCATGATACGACGATATCCACATCTGTGTACGCAACATTAACCGCATACTCGGACAAGCAACTTTTGCCGCGTGACAAATTGGTTTCTGTTGTGAAACTAACTGATTTGGTCCACATGTGGTAGGTGGATGTCATCTCGGTCAACCCTTCAAGTAATTGTCTCAGTACCTCCTAACCTAACATCCATATTTTAATCAGGCTGTGAATACGTCTGTCTTCTGAATAGATTGAGAAAGTATTAGGTTATTGTAAAATTTAACTAGTATTCTCCTGAAGGAAAAATAGAAACCGTCCTTGAATGTGGTAAATGATCAACTCTCATACCACAATAAGATAAGGAAATTTGAGTGACCTTATGGCCAAGATTGCGATCTGAAGCTTACTGTAGCCTTTTATGTTGCTCACAGTTGCTGTAGAGAGAGGTTACACAGTGTTTATGCCAGGACACCCCTCTTGGAAATACGTTGCAACACTGCACCGGCAAACACTGTTATCTATTTCTTTTCATTACCGTAGGATCGTCTTGGCAAAGGACATACTGCTGGCGATGTGAAAGACCATCCGGAAAGGTGCAGGTTCTGGACAGGTTAATAAATACAGGAAACTACGATCTAGAGAGGATTGTAAACAAACAAAATCCCAAGGAGGCTGTAAAATGTTCCACCCCCGTTTTGCAAGGAGAGCTCGAAGAGTGGTGATCGACGAAAGAGGTATACACAAATAATCACCTACTAAAGTCAATTTAGCAATATGTTCAACGTCCTCCAAACCACACCCATAGCATATTATCAGGACGTGCCACGTAACTACGTCTAGAACGAATACAAAACACAACAGACGCACTAGCAGAGGCAGACTACAACCACCCAAACTTGTACAACATAAATGTCTTCTAAGCGACGATATCTCGTGCTCGAAGGTTTAACAATGCACTAATTCCAAGTCTTGAGCTTCCTGTCGGGGGAGAGCGAAATATGGGTGGGGCGTGTCGCAGTTGCTGACCTCAACAATCGAGAAACGACTTTTGTGCTCGTGTTTTCTTTTTTTTATAGCTTATGCTTTGCATAAGTTCTTGATAGCCAATTGGCTAAGGTAACGGCCCCTGAATTGTGTGCCTGTGGTTGCGCTACGGCTGAAGATATAGTTTCTTACTGTTTTCCTTTTAAAACTTTCGTCTGAATAATAGTATCAGCAAAATAGTGAGACAATACGCTATGTTTGAGTAAGTCTCTGTCTTTTAGAACTGTGGAGGTATGAGCAATATTTTTTGAAACCTTTCTGCTGGCAATTAACAGAGCACTACTATACTTTCGGTTACCGTAGCAAAACGGCTAAATGAGGAGATTGTAAACACCCTACAGTTAGGAATGACGTATTTGGTCTTTTCAAATAAATATTTGCTTACATAGAATACATAGAAATTTGTTACTCTCTCTGTTATCTGGTTTGGCAACCTTCATGTACTGAAAGACGTGACTAGATTTTCACCTACGACTAGCGGATCACACTAGGATAACAGTGACAGAGAAGAAGCGACAACAACGATAACAGTGACGGCTTTATGCAGTTCGTAGCAGGACTACTGAGCCACAGCATGTGTTAACTAATTGCTCTGTAGCACAAAGACAATAAAACTGGGATATATTTCATCGGTTCAAAAAATATTTCATCGGTTTCAATTAAAAAAAACATTTTATAGCACGCCCCAATGATATTTTCAATAGAATGGAAGTGTGAGTTTCCAGATCCAAATTCCTTATATTTTTCAATAAAAAATATTTTATAGCACGCCCCATTGATATTTTCAGTAGTTTTTCGTTATTTCAGGACGGCCAGACATAACAAAATCCAGATGGGCAATATTCAAATAATGTAAATCAAAAGCATCTAGCGGACAGGGATTAAAGCTTATGACCAAACACATGATATTAAAAAAACATCTGTAATGTTTTACGGATATGAATTTACTTTCGTGCGCTCTATTTTGTTTCCCAGTGCCTAGCCACAATATGAATATCTGTCCGCAAAATGTTCATATTCTCTTGATAATTAATAAGATCTTTTGATATCTCAGTACATACATTAACGTAGCTCACAAGACAATTTGTAGCCGTTCTCAGCAATAGCAAAATACTTAACGGTATCCGACTCTTCAATGCTTGTGCGCTGGTAACGTCACGCAACGCGTACGACGGTATGAAAGTGCAGCTACGGCACGTGTGCATTATGCACATTTTTCTCGAAGATTGACTGAACTTAGGCAATTGACAATGAGATTTTTCACTCTGCAGCGGAGTGAGCGCTGATATGAAACTTCCTGGCAGATTAAAACTGTGAGCCGGACCGAGACTCGAACTCGGGACCTTTGCCTTTCTTGGGCAAGTGCTCTACCAACTCAGCTACCCAAGCACGACTCACGCCCCGACCTCACAGCCTTACTTCCGCCAGTACCTCGTCTACTACCTTCCAAACTTTACAGAAGCTCTCCTGCGAAGTTTCTTAGGAAATTGAGTTCAGTCGAATCATGACAGTTGCAACCCAAAATTCTGATAGTCTGCCAGCGGTATATCACAGGAGAGACATGCCCTCAGATAACTGCTGGCCGCAATGTTACAGTGCAGTAAGCAAATCACTAAAGAGCCCACGTCAACGTAATTACTTCACAAACTATTGGCCAGTGCATGGCAGACTGTACTTGATATCAGTAGTAGCGATTTTCTACCTTATTCCATTTACGAATGAAGCAAGGAAATATTTGTGAATTACGACAGCGTTACAGCCAGTGATATGCTACCTAGGTGAGGTATACGATGATAACACAAGATGTGCGACTGGTCCCGGCGGAGGTTCGAGTCCTCCCTCGGGCATGGATGGGTGTGTTTGTCCTTAAAATAATTTAGTTTAAGTAGTGTGTAAGCTCAGGGACTGATGACCTTGGCAGTTAATTCCCATAAGATTTCACACACATTTGAACATTTTTTTTTTTTTTTTTTTGATAACACAAGAAATATCACCGAGTGATTGTCGGACAGTAGATGCTGTATGTGAAACTGTTATACAAATAATCTTGCCTGAACTACAAACAGTTAGTTAGAGCAGTCCACACTGAAGTTACATAGATTAGACAGTCCACCTTCACTGTATCAGTTTAGATTAGTGTGCAGGACTTTGACTGGGGAGCCACGTATCATTCATCACACAAAGCTGAGTCTATCTACTGTGCGCAACAGAATTAAACGATCACTTTTTCGAAACCTCGTTATTGCCTCACATTGCGACGCCCAGGTTTCAAATTTGGCTCGAAAGTGCCTACAACCTCTCTCTGTAACGGTGCAGAAGCGTGGCGCCCTGTGGCATCATCCTCTGGCTCGGCGGCACTTCAAACAGCAAGTTGTCGACACATTCGAAAAAAAGGCCAAACGTTCATGTGAGCCGTACGATGAATTAATGATGTCGCATTGGCATCAAATTTGACCAAAATTCAGGTCAACACCACCTTGGACGATGAGAAATTCATATAGACCCCTTACCTGCATTTCACTCTTTTTGACGTGTTTGCGAAGGAGGTCAGAACCTAGACGCCGAGCGCTGAAATTAAATGTTCAAATATGTGTGAATTCCTAAGGGAGCAAACTGCTTAGGTCATCGGTCCCTAGACTTACACACTACTTAAGCTAACTTATGCTAAGAACACACACACACCCATGCCCGAGGGAGGACTTGAACCTCCGGCGGGAGGGGTTGCGTAGTCCGTGACATGATGCCTGAAACCACGCGGCCACTCCGGGCGGCAGCGCTGAAATTACGCGGTTTTGCTATGGCTGGACGAGGAAAACCTTTCGGACTCGCCGCCCCCAGAATCGACACGGAAAGGCTCCAGGAGGTGCCATAAAGAGTGCCATTGAAACCTCCCCTTCACTTCAGGCGTTCATTTCCACACTTTTCGCGGACTAAAACTGCATTTGGCATTGCGAAGAACAACAGGAAGATGTTCTTTACAAACTTTGACACTGCTGACACCCTCGGACACCTCAGTCGTTCTCTAAGGTCAGTGTGGTACTGCATCCCCAGTGAATGCGATGACCCCCCCCCCCCCCCCCCCACCTCCCTTGGAGTGTAGCGCCACGGCAGTGTTTGCTCGTTCAGATCTGACGAAATCTAAACATGATCATAAGCATATAAGGGTTCTTATGCGTTTTCAGCCTTCCTATTGTTCTCCCTCCTGTGGCGTGACCACGTGGGAGTCCAAGATTAACATTTGGGCGAATAAAACAGCAAAGGCTCTTTCTAAGATCGCAGGGTTCAGCAGCATCTTCGGTGGCACGCATACAGCTTTGTTGATCACGTTACAAATGTACCTATGAGGAACTTCTGAGCCAAACTTCAAAGCTTTGGGGGGTGGCCGAACGGTTCTAGGCGCTACAGTCTGTAACCGTGGTACCGCTACGGTCGCAGGTTCGAATCCTGCCTCGGGCATGGTTGTGTGTGATGTCCTCACGTTAGTTAGGTTTAAGTAGTTCTAAGTTCTAGGGGACTGATGACCTTAGAGATTAAGTACTATAGCGCTCAGAGCCATTTGAACAGTGCGCTAAATAAAGTCTTACAATGTAGTATGACGGATGGGTTGTTCCAGTCACATAGCAAAATGAGCTGCACAATATCCGGAGATAAATATGAGGGTCGCTCAGAAAGTAATACACCGCATCTTTTTTGTCAGCCAAAAACAATGGTGAGAATACGAAACGTTACGTATGTATTATTTGAAATCTCCTGAATGACCTCGCCAAGTTTCCGTCATTTCCGACACATGGCGTAGCTGCAGGACAGTTTGAAAATGGCGTGTGCAGGTGATGTACGTTACAAGCAACGTGTCGCCACTGAATTTCTCACAGCAGGGAAAGAAACAGTGGGGAATACTCACAAACGTTTGCGCAAAGTCTCTGGAGCATCTGCTGTCTACAGAAGTATATTAGTCGCTGCGTACGGAGAGGAGGGGGGGGGGGGGGGTGAGACCATCAAGAAGGTGGTTCAGCGGAGCTTGACGATTTGCAGCGGTCGGGGAGACCATCCACGGCTGTCACGCCTCACATGTTTCAGCGAGTTTCCACTCGCTTAGGCCATTAAAGGATGCCATTCGTGGAAGACATTTTGAAGACGATGAGGTGGTGATTCAAACAGTGACAAGGATTGGTACCGACAGGGCATACACGCCCTTATTTCGCGCTGGAGGAAGGCCATAGAACGGGATGGAGGTTACGTGGGAAAGAACCGTGTGTGGATAAATCACCATTCCTTCGTGTGTGTAATTCTCATATCTACATCTACATGGTTACTCTGCAATTCACACTTAAGTGCCTGGCAAAGGGTTCACCGAACCATTTTCATACTACTTCTCTGCCATTCCACTCTCGAATGGCGCGTGGGAAAAAGGAACACTTAAATATTTTCGTCCGAGCTCTGATTTCTCTTATTTTATTATGATGATCATTTTTCCCTACGTAGGTGGGTGTCATCAAAACATTTACGCATTCAGAAGAGAAACACGGTGATTGAAATTTAGTAAACAGATCTCACCGCAACGAAAACCGCCTTTGAAACTTCCTGACTGATTAAAACTGTGTGCCCGACCGAGACTCGAAATCTTGACCCTTGCCTTTCGCGGGCAATTTTTAATCTGCCAGGAAGTTTCAAATCAGCGCACACTCCGCTGCAGAGTGAAAATCTCATTCTGAAAACCGTCTTTGTTTCAGTGACTGCCACCCCCACTCGCGTGTCATATCAGTGACACTCTTAGCTCTATTACCCGATAACACGAAACGAGCTGCCCTTCTGTGCACTTTTTCGATGTCCACCGTCAATCCTACCCGGTAAGGATGCCACACCGCGCAGAAATATTCCAGCGGAAGACGGACAAGTGTTATGTAGGTTGCTTTTTCAGTGGGTTTGTCGCATCTTCTAAGTGTTCTGCCAACGAAATGCAGTCATTGTTTTGCCTTCCCGACCATATTACCTATGTGGTCTTTCCAATTTAAGTTGCTCGTAATTGTAATTCCTAGGTATTTAGTCGAAGTGACAGCCCTTGGATTTGTACGATTTATCGTATACCCAAAATTTATCGGATTTCTTTTAGTACCCATGTGGATGACCTCGCACTTTTCTTTGTTTAGTGCCAATTGCCACTTTTCGCACCACGCAGAAATTCTCTCTACATTATTTTGTAATTGGAATTGATCGTCTGATGATTTTACTAGACGGTAAATTACAGCGTCAAAAATGTGTGTGAAATCTTATGGGACTTAACTGGTAAGGTCATCAGTCCCTAAGCTTAGACACTACTTAACCTAAATTATCCTAAGGACAAACACGCACACCCATGCCCGTGGGAGGACTCGAACCTCCGCCGGGACCAGCCGCACAGTCCACGACTGCAGCGCCTTAGACCGCTCGGCATTACAGCATCATCTGCAAACAATCTAACGGGGCTGCTTAGATTATCGCCTAGATCATTTATTTACATACAATAAAGAATTGTTGAAGTATGCGGTGCGTCACTTTCTGGGCAACCCTCGTAGTTGCTAAAAGAGAGGTGCCTTTTGGCGCTCGTTGTTAAGACGCACACCATAAGGCATTGTGGCTTTCTGTTTCCGAGTATCCAAATATAGAAGAAAGGTAACGGCACCAAGGGAGAAAAATGACGTTGCCGACTGCGGAGGTGGTATTAGTGAGCTGTCGCCGCCGGGCTGAAGAGCTGCCCGTCCACTGGCGACGGTGATTACTGCTCGTCCGGTAGCGGCGGCGCGGACCGGCGTCCCTGGGAAGCGAGTAGCGGGAAGGCGGACCGCGGCGCCAGTGGCCGCCCGGTATCTCACACGCACGCACCGCCGCGCCGCCGGCGACCGCAGTCTGCCACGCACGCCGGCAAGCGGAAGGTCCCTGGCGCTATTGCTGGCCACTAAAATTACAGCGCCACGAAAGATAATAAAAATTACGAAATATTACTTACTTTGCTAATACGGTACAGTACAAAGAGCACTGTGCTCATAAGGGAACAGTAAACGCTGTACAGAAACAAACGTGCTTCTGCTGTTGTTCACATGACGTCATAGAATAATAACCAAAAATTCTAGTCGAGCTCATTGTAAAGACCTGTTCAAAACACTGGGGATTTTAACTGCTCCATGTGAATATTTATTTATTTATTGTTCCGTGGACAAAATTAAGGAGAAGTCTCCATGCTTATGTAACGAGCGAATACATTAAATTAAAACACGATAGTGCAAACAGATAACATGAAATACAAGAAACGTAATCAGGAGACAATTCGTAAGCTTAAATAAAGAAAATCAACAATGTAACACTGGAAATTGCTTAATTTTTCAGCTCTTCCATGAGCCCCTCGACAGAATAGAAGGAGTGAGCCATGAGGAAACTCTTCAATTTAGACTTAAAAGTGTTTGGGCTACTGCTAAGTTTTTTGAGTTCTTGTGGTAGCTTATTGAAAATGGATGCAGCAGAATAGTGCACTCCTTTCTGCACAACAGTCAAGGAAGTGCATTCCACATGCAGATTTGATTTCTGCCTAGTATTAACTGAGTGAAAGCTGCTAACTCTTGGGACATTAAAGAAAATGTATACTGTGAGGGCAATGTCAGAATTCACAGACTATTGAATAGGGGTCGACAAGAGGTTCTCGAACTTACACCACAAATAGCTCGAACAGCCCGTTTTTGAGCCAAAAGTACCTTTTTTGAATCAGAACAATTACCCCAAAAATAATACCATACGACATAAGCGTATGAAAATATGCGAAGTAGACTACTTTTCGAGTTGAAGTGTCACTTATTTCAGATACTGTTCTAATGGTAAATAAAGCAGCATTTAGATTCTGAACAGGTTCCTGAACATGGGCTTTCCACGACAGCTTACTATATATCCGAACGCCTAGGAACTTGAACTGTTCCGACTCGCGTACAATATGCCCATTCTGTCTGATCAATACATCACTTCTTATTGAATTGTGAGTTAGAAACTGTAAAAACTGAGTATTACTGTGATTTAGCATCAAATTATTTTCCACAAGCCACACACAAACTTATTTCATGAACTACATTATTTGATAATGTTTCAGTATTACACACTACATCCTTCACTACGAAGCTGGTGTCATCAGCAAACAGAAATACTTTTGAATCACCTGTAATACTAGAAGGCATATCATTTATATAAATAAGGAACAATAGCGGCCCCAGCACCGAGCCTTGGGGAACGCCCCACTTAACAGTGCCCCATTGGGATTGAACATCACTACCACTCTGCTTTCTGTTCTTGAAGTAAGAGGCGAACCAATTGTAAGCTACTCCCTTTACTCCATAATGGTCCAATTTCTGCAGTAATATTTGGTGGTCAACACAGTCAAAAGCCTTCGTTAAATCAAAGAAAACACCTAGCGTTAGCAACCTTTTATTTAATCCGTCCAAAACTCACAGAGACAAGAGAATATAGCATTTTCAGTTGTTAAACCATTTCTAAAACCAAACTGTACATTTGACAGCAAATTATGTGAATTTAAATGCTCCAGTAACTTTGTATGTAGAACCTTCTCGATAACTTTAGCAAACACCGATGGCATAGAAATAAGTCTATAATTGTCAACATTATCCCTGTCTCCCTTTTTATAAAGTTGCTTCACTACCGAGTACTTTAATCGGTCACGAAACCGACCGCTCCTAAAAGAAAAGTTACAGATATGGCTAAGTACTGGGCTAACATACATAGAACAATACTTCATTGTTCTGCTAGATACCCCGTCATATCCATGAGAGTTCTTGGTCTTTAGTGATTTAATTATTAACTCAATCTCCCTCTTGTCAGTATCATGGAGGAGCATTTCAGGTAACATTCTCGGAACATTTACCAGTCAGTTGTACACATCAAAAATTACTGCATAAACAGCTCCGTCCATGACCATGTAACAAGAGATAGAGTCACATTTACCAAGAAAAAATAAACATAAAACTCAAAACAGCATTTTCTATCAAGGAATAAAACTGTACAATAAATTACCAAAAGAGATTAAACAAATCTGAAAAATACACTTACTTAAAAAGGCATCTAAATAGTATCTGTTATGCAATACATTCTATACATTCAAGGATTACGTAGATAAAACAGAGTAGAAGTTTGATAAAAAACTTTATACAAATAAATAATAAGAATAATGATTAGTATTCCACACAACACCTTTACTTTATAGTTTTTTTCCTTCTTTTTTCCTTTCCAGAAATACTGACCCCCAAGCTATGCATGGCACAATACTAACACCTCTTCCTCTTTCTGAGCTCAACATCTCAATCATTATGGAGGGATAATGACTCAGTTTTTCAGGATAGCAAATGGGAAGTTGCGGTACAGTAAATGGCCCAGAGACCACCAATGTGTGTGCATGTGTGTGTGTGTGTGTGTGTGTGTGTGTGTAGTAAGTGAAGTGTTATGAAACAGCCGAGCGGTGTGGCTGTGCGGTTCTAGGCGCTTCAGTCTGGAACCGTGTGACCGCTACGCTCACAGGTTCGAATCCTGCCTCAGGCACGGATGTGTGTGATAGCCTTAGATTAGTTAGGTTTTAGTAGTTCTAGGGCACTGATGACCTCAGATGTTAAGTCCCATAGTGCTCAGGGCCATTTGAACCATTTTTTTTTTGTTGCTATGAAACAATGTGTGGATAGTGTGTGCAGTGACTGATAGTGAGATATGAGTAAATAGTGTGGCATTTCATTATTTAATAAGTTATTTGTAAAAAAAAGTATTGTATACCAGGAGTAAATCTAATGATCGTCTCTAACTAAAAGTCTGTAAATATATTTGTATACGAAACAGCTTAATTTAAATTGATCTAAACATGTAAATAATTTGACATGTCCTACATCATTGTAAATAGAGATCTACCTGTGAATAAAGCTACTACTACTACTACTACTACTACTATTACTAGTAATAGTAGTCGAATGCTACGTGTCCATATTTGTATTTTGGTGGCTGTGTGATTTCGTGAGTTTTGTCGTTTTCATCTTGATACTTTTCTCCATTGAGTGATTTGCAAGTGAAAATGTTTCTAGTGTGTGCAAGCAGTGCTGGGTTTTGCTGGTATTGACTGTAATGCTCACAATCGCAACACGAAAAACACTGAAGTAGTTCTTCACGCTTACCATCGCAAAGCACGTCTGCAAAAGATTAAGTTTCCGAAACTCCATCTTGAAAATGCTAGAACATGCTGTCGTCATCTCAGAGAAACTGATTATATCAGAGACTTTCAAAATTTGCGACCAAAATGAATTCTTAAAGCCATCCATTTGTATCGAGTAATTTTATTACAGTTGCGGGGCCTGTGACAGCAGAAAAAATTGTTCAAATGGCTCTGGGCACTATGGGACTTAACCTCTGCTGTCATAAGTCCCCTAGAACTTAGAACAACTTAAACCTAACTAACCTAAGGACATCACACACATCCATACCCGAGACAGGGTTCGAACCTGCGACCGTAGCGGTCGCGCGGTTCCAGACTGTAGCGCCTAGAACCACTCGGCCACCCCGGCCAGCTGTGAAAGCAGAAGAAACGTTTGAACGAACGTGAGATCCATAGAAGAAGCATAGAGGGTAGAAAAGTTTTCACTACGAAATTAGAATACTGATAAATGTACATTTAAAAGAGAATTTCTTGTAATGAATCAGATAAAGCCAGTTTACAGAATTCCACAGCGCCATTGCAGAGGAAAACTGCTCAACTGAAACATACGTGCGTTAAACTGCGATCACGTAATAAAGATCTAGGATTTAGTTGTTCTCAACCACACGACGTACGTTCGATAAAGAAAGTAAAACAAATGGACCTCTGTCTCGTCAGATTCGTGGAGTACTCGGCAAAATATTTCCGCCCAATCCAATCACAATTTTTTTACATGTGTCAAAACGGGTTATATTTGTCAAAGAGTACGTTTGCAAGTCGATTATGTTGCGCGCCATTTCTCAGAAAACATAGAATTTTCTCATGAAAAGCTCGGGTATCTTATACCCGCAGTGTCAACCTTGCGTTCTTGAATAAACCACAGTTTCAGTTACCATCCAAGCGTTGTGAAGGTTGTTTGAGATACATTAGCTAATTCAAATGCTTTCTGTAAATAAGGCACTGGGATAACTTCTTGAGTGAAAACGACAGTGTCCGTCTAATACTTGAAGTTTTTAAACTTGTGAGGAATACAAAACGAAGGGCTGAAGAACCTGTGGTTTAGTCCCTTTCTCTCCAAACCAACCAACCAACAAAACAAAAATGAGGCTTACATAGATTTTGTATACTCGATAAAACCTTTCACAGGTACCGTTTAGAAAAGTGCATGCTCATTTCGACCACTTTCTTTGATACAAAACTGCCAAAACAGACTATACTTGCCTTTCTTTTGGCACGTTATACGTTTGAATTTTTTAAAATTCAGCATTGTCTCTTTAAAAGTTGAGCAAGTTAGAGAAAGGTAGCAGTAACATTCTAGAAATAGCAGATTAGCAATTTACATTTCATTAATTCAGCAGAAACAAAAACAAGCCACAAATATATCGCATAAATGCGCGGGCCACATGTTATAGGGCTGTTCCCTAGGCAGACGCTAGTCCAGTTGCAGAACAGGATTCCTACTGCCAAATCTTATTTTTCTGTCGACCTTGATGACTTTTTTTTCCTCAATAGACTTCTGATTGGTTTCATGCTTTTGCCCTCTACAGCTTCCTCTTCTACCATGGAAGTCCTTCCCTTAACAGATGTCCTATCATCCGGTCCCTTCTCCTTATCAGTGTTTTCCACATATTCCTTTCCTCTCCGATTCTGCGTAGAACCTACTCATTCCTTACCTTGTCAGTCCACCAAATTTTCAACATTCATCTGTAGCATCACATCTCAAATGCTTTGTCTTCTCTTGCTGTTTCCCAAAGTCCATGTTTCACTACCATATAAAGCTGTACTCCAAACATACATTCTCGGAACATTCTTTCTCAAATTAATGCCGGTATTTGATATTAGTAGACTTCTCTTGGCCAGTAATACTCTTTTTGCATTGCTAGCCTGCTTTTGATGTCCTCCTTGCCCCGCCCATCATTGGTTATTTTACTGCCTAGGTAGCAGAATTCCTTAACTTCATCTACTTCATGACCATCAATCCTTATGTTAAGTTTTTCGCTGTTCTCATTGCTATTACTTCTCATCATCTTCGTCTTTCTTCGATTTACTCTCAATCCGTACTCTGTACTCATTAGACTGTTCATTCCGTTCGACAGGTCATGTAATTCTTCTACACTTTCACTCAAGGTAGCAATATCATCGGCGAAACGCGTCATTGATATCCTTAATTCCACTCCTGAACCTTTCTTTTACCTCCATCAATGCTTCTTCGATGTACAGATTGAACAGTAGGGATACATCCTTGCCTTACGTCCTTTTTAATACGAGGACCTCGTTTTGGTGGTCCGCTCTTATTATTCCCTCTTGGCTGTTGTACATATTGTATATGACCCCTATCTCCATATAGCTTACCCCTACTTTTTTCCGAATTTCGAACACCTTGCAGCATTTTACATTGTCGAACGCTCTTTCCAGATCGACAAAACTCATGAACGTGTCTTGATTTTTCTTTAGTTTTGCTTCTGCTATTAACCGCAACGTCAGAATTGCATCTCCCGTGCTTTTACCTTTCCTAAAGCCAAACTGGTCGTCATCTAGCTCATCCTCAATTTTTTTTCCATTCTTCTGTTGATTTTTCTTGTAAGCAACTTGGATGTATGAGATGTTAAGCTGCTTGTGCGATATTATCGCATTTGTCAGCTCTTGCAGTCTTCGGAATTGTGTGGATGATGCTTTTCCGAAAGTCAGATGGTATGTCGCTAGACTCATACACTCTATATACCAACGTGAATAGTCGTTTTGTTGCCACTTCCCCCAAGATTTTAGAAATTCTGCTGGAATTTTATCTATCCCAGCTGCCTTGTTTGATCTTAAGTTCTCTAAAGGTCTTTTAAATTCTCATTCTAATACTGGACCCCTACCTCTTCCCTATCTCCAGTTTCTTCTTCTATCACATGAGACAAATCTTCACCCTTATAGAGGCTTTCTATGTTTTCTTTACACCTATCCGCTCTCTCCTCTGCATTTGACAGTGGAATTCGCGTTGCACTATTAATGTTACCACCCTTGCTTTTAAAATCACCGAAGGTTGTTTTGACTTTCCTATATGCTGAGTATGTTCTTCCGGCAATCATTTCTTTTTCGATGTCTTCACATTTTACCTGCAGCCATTTCGTCTTTGCTGCCCTCAATACCTGTATATTTCATTTGACAGAGACCTGTATTTATGTATTCCTGAGTTTCCCGGAACATTTTTGTATTCCCCTCTTTCATTGATCAGTTGCAATATTTCTTTTGTTACCCATTGTTTCTTCGCAGTTACCTTCTTTGTACCTATGTTTTCCTTCCCAACTTCTGTAATGGCGCTTTTTGAAGACGTTCATTACGCTGCAACTGTACTGTCTACAGAGCTATTTCTTATTTCTGTATCTATAGCCTTAGAGAACTTCAACCGCATCTCGTCATTTCTTAGTACTTCCATATCCCACTTCTTTGCGTGTTGGTTCTTCCTGACGAATGCCTTAAAATTCTGCCTTCTCTTCATCACTACTATATTGTGATCTGAGACTATATCTGCTCCTGAGTAAGCCTTAAAATCCAGTATCTGATTTCGGAATATCTGTCTGACCATGACGTAATCTAACTCAAGGCTTTCCGTTTCGCTCGGCCTTTTCCAAGTATACCTCCTCTTCTTGTGATTCTTGAACACAGTAATCGGGCTAACTAGCCGAAAATTTTTACAGAACTCAATTAGTTTTTCTCCTCTCTCATTCCTTGTCCAAAGCCCATATTCTCCTGTAACCTTTCCTTCTACGTCTTCCCCTACAACTGCAGTTGGGCAGAATTTAGTACAATATATCTGAGGAGCGCACCCGGCAACCCTATTAATCAATGAAAAGCCAAATAACTGCTTGCAGAAGGGCCACAGCTGGACAAGCGCGTTTCTGACTTTCTCAACTGGTGAAGCTAGTTCTCTTGAATAGATTATCCTTTTCTTCTGAAATTGTAATCATTTGTTTTTATGTAAATGTACATAACTTCTTCCAACTTACGTCGAATTCGGATAATCGGTGTGCATCGTTTTTTATTTATTTTCATTTACTTTTATTTTTTATTTTTATTTTTTCAAATTCAGGAATATGAGGGGAACGATCATTTGATACCTCATATGTACGTATGGCATGTTTCGAATTGTTACCGAATTAAAACATATTTAACGTAGATTATTATTTACCTTCTATATCTTTCAGTACAGTCTCATTTATATGCATGTACAACAGTCATAAACATTACAGCATGTATTTTACGAAGTATCAATCCGAAGTTCGTATTTGTAACCTATTTATCTCCAAGGATTGTAGTACACGTCACATTCCGCGCTTGTAGTAGGACTACTCTGCACCATTCCAATAATCGGAGGCTGGTAAACTACTCTGAGAAACTGGAAGATTACAGGTTTCACGCAGTGTGCTGAAAACTGTGGTAAATATTCTGTGTTGAGGAATTCGACGTGTCGGAAGCGTCGACGGCATTCTTTGGGAACAGCAAGAGCACTACCGTAAGAGAAGCCATAAGCAAACACCAAGTGTGCATATTCACCATTAGTGTGAAGAAAAGGATGACAGAGAGTTGTTAATACATCACGGAATACGTTCAGTGTTGCTGCAGGGAACTGTAGTGGGTAAAAACTGTAGGGGAAAGACAGAGCTTGGGATAGATCCAACAAATAATTGGGGAAGTAGTGCGCAAGCGCTTCTCTGAGGTGGATAGATGAATGGGTCGGCGCAATAAATGAAATCGTAGCGGGTCGCGTCAAACCTGTGAGAAGAATGAGAAAATCCATCTAGGCCAGAGAGCGCTCAACGCCCTACTGACAAGTGGGCTTATACTGCCAGGTTCTCTGTCAGTTTGACTCTATTTTATAATCACTACAACAGCATCGGTTATCCTGTCAACCCATTAGGATTCATTTCCACTCCTCCTCCTCCTCTTGGTGTTTCACTCTGTGGTGTCACCGCCAGACACCACACTTGCTAGGTGGTAGCCTTTAAATCGGCCGCGGTCCGGTAGTGTACGTCGGACCCGCGTGTCGCCACTATCAGTGATTGCAGACCGAGCGTCGCCACACGGCAGGTCTAGAGAGACTTCGTAACACTCGCCCCAGTTGTACAGCCGACTTTGCTAGCGATGGTTCACTGACTTCTACGCTCTCATTTGCCGAGACGATAGTTAGCATAGCCTTTAGCTACGTTTCTGCTACGAACTAGAAAGGCGCCAGTATCCGTGCTATTGATATTGTGAATCATGTACCATAAAGAGCGACGTCCTCCATTAATGGATTAAAGTTAAGTATTCCACCGGCTACGTCCGTTTTTCTCAATTCTAATTCTCTTGTCATGTTCCAGACCCCATGCCAGCCTGCGTGAGCTGAAACGCGTGCATTTCGGCCTCCTTTAGTAACACGGTTGGCTCTCCTGCCAACCACAACACACTCTTTTTGTCACACATAATATTTTGTGAACTTGACAAGAAGTAACACTGTACAGATACATATGTGTTAAAGCTCTCAGTCTTGTTACTTTATGTGTTATGTTATTTTCACCGGCTTATGATTAGTGTTATATCATTTGACGCCACGGGTTTTATATCGTAATGTAAACTGTTTTTAATTATAATTTAAGTGCATGATATCTTCCAATGTGAGTTTTTTTAAGCATATACAACACATAGCGCTGTATTGACAGATATGAAATGCATTTCATGTGTTCCCTTCTTTGTTAGATAGAATACCCAATGATGGTATGAGGACTGAAACCTATTGTAATAAAGAAATGTTTATCAGCTCTTGGCAGTGAACTATGGCTTTTTTGTCTTTTCATATTTCCTGTTTTTTTATTCCCTTGTACATTATTCGTAGCCCTCTATACTTTATCCCCCTTCTTATAAAGATTCATGAGAAATTCGATTGTGATACTACCAATGTTTCCAACAGGTTGGATGTCTGTTATTATGGCCAGCGTCATTTTTTACTGGCGGACTCAAGTACCTCATCTGTTGATTAACAGGCCTGTGATAACTATGAAGTGTGATAATACAGAACATTCACAGGCTTTGCTTCAGGTCTAATTATGATGTCCTAAAATGATGGAATAGTCGATTGCATGAGGCACAAATAAAGTATGGTTTATGTAAAGAGACCACGGCTTCACGTCGAACATGGTTTGGCTTATGAGTCCGAAAATCATACGTAATTTCGGCTAATTGGATCCCACCATTGCTTGCTAGTGCTCTTGCTACACATTAATACACTTGACTTTTTTCGGGCCACGTTTCTAAAACATGGTTTGGATGTTCTTCACCTCATCCACTCCTATTATCAACCGCACCTATCCTCTTCGGTAGACACTGGACGAGAATTCGGGAGGATGGTGGTTGGAAGCACTGGCCGTTGATTTAGACTTTCCATCGTTTCCATAAAACGCGAATGTCGAATGTTTGAGTGGTTCAATTGAAAACAACACGGCTTTGTTAGCTATCCGTTCCCATTCGGACTACTGATTTCCTATAATCTAATGTGGAAGTGGATAAGGAAGCTTGTTAATTACAGAGGCTTGTTATTTCATGGCTTTCGTACAGTGCTACATGTGGTATATGTTGTGCTCTTCAGTGCGAATAAATGTCTGACACAGCCGTCTACTGTAGCCTGTCTTGTGCAAGTCTCTTCATTTCTATTACTACTGCTCGGAGGTGTGGGGTTGATCTGTTATTCTGTTATTCTGCGCAACGGATTAATCTGAGATGTACCCTTTGCCCTGTGGCTTCTGCAAGATGCAATTTCCGCCCCCACACTACTACAGAAGTCAGACAGACGCTCCTAACGTTCTAAAGAGAAATGCCTGAAAAACTTCCAGCAATAAATATCTTCTGGAGTCGTCCGCTGTAAGGAAATGACACAAAAATTCACGAAACTTCTTACGTAACTAGTGGGATACTTGGATATTGGATTAGTGCTAGTTTGTGCAAGAAAAACATGAAACTAATGAAAGTTATTATTTATTTTGCAAAAATTCTGAGAAATCACAATGACACTTTTAGTTATGAATTGAACAAGTTATATCCTGGTTCTTTTTGGAATGTGAAGTTACCTTTCAAGGATAGGATTCGCTAATGAAATTTCTACACAAAGTTTAAGATGGTAGTTAACTTGGCAGAATGTCTGAGAGGCACGTCTACTCCACTTGAATAATTATCCTTTTGAATGTTCTAGGTATGGTCGAGGCTGTCGCGTGTGAAATACAGTGAAGTGTACTGTTGTGGAGGAAATATGGGGCTCGCAATAGCTGTAGCACACAATACCGTAAGCTGCGATGACTGCTGTCTGAGCCGCTCGCTGCGGACAAATAAGATAACTCTCGTTCTATCTGGATTGACCTTAGCCAATCAAACTCTCCCTATGCCTTGATGAAGTCAAGGATTCCTATGTGCCCTTAGTCTGACTATAGCCATGGTACACCGGTCAGATAACCAGTCCACTGTGATGCCACTCAAAATTCGATCACAGGCGTTTAACTATAACTCTGTCCGTTCACACCCCACAATAAGTGTGTCGGCCAACACAGTGACAACGCTTAATCGCAAGGACTCAATGTAGAGTAGCACTTCGATTCGCTCTCGACACAGGTGCTCTCCCAGTGAAGTACTGAGGAGAGACTTGTTCCTTGCTCTTTGAGTACACGTACGAGCGCGCACGCTCTCGTTACGTGTTCTCGCTCCAAGAGCCTCAACGGAACCTCCCCTCTCCACGCCAGGCGTGAAGGGGTATATCTTACAGTCTCTTCCATTATTCCTTCAGCTCAAAGCGTCAGAAATATCGTCTGCCAATCAGCATTGCTGTTCTAAAACGGGAGAATGACGTTTCGTTTAAGTCGACCAATCTGAAAGCTTGTAGCTTTGGCGTTTGGCTTTTAAACTGTGTGATATGTGTAAAGAACGCGTAGGCTGGCCGTTCCCACACAATGTAGCGGAATTTGCTTCTAAGCCGAACACGGGGTTGTTCCTCCCTTTTGACTCAGACCCACGTTGTCCGCTACGGGTGGTCACCCGCCAACATGGGCTATGTCATCCTCTGAAGGGCCTAGCGCCTCTCTCCCGAACTAAAAGCCTCTGTGACCGTCGTGTCTGGAATGTATGTGTGCAGTCCAGTCTCGAGTATTTCAACAACCGTGTGCTCACCTGTCAATTGCATATCGTTTACATGAATTCATACAACATTGACTTTGTCTTATCGAGTTTGGGTTCGAATGAAGCGTCTTGATGTGCGGAATCTGATTGTGAGGGCGGAACATGTAAGCAATGAAGGTCAGGAGACCGCGACGTCTTACATTGCAAATCATGTCCACTTGAACCTGCGTGCTGTAATTAAGCTTTCGTCTCCCGCTACATTTCCTTGCATTACCAAGTCTTTGATTACTTGATTTATTAAGACGTTTTCAGTCAACTGATCGTTTCTTTTACATATGTTTCTTCATAAATTTCTTTTCCCCAATTCCATTCAGTACCTTTCCATTAGTCATCCGGTCTACTCAACTAAACTTCCAGTGCTGTCATGACAGCATCGCATTTCAAATATTCCATTGTCTTCACCTTTAAACGTTAATATCTACGTTTCACTTGCATACAGTGCTACCCTACACACAAATACATTCAGAAGAGACTTCCTGCGTTTTCTCTTTTCCAGAAATGCTGTTCCTGCTATTGATAGTTTGCGTTTTATATCCTCATCGTTACTTATTCAGGTGCACAAACAGCAAATCCAATCTAATGCTCTGAGTGTGTCATTTACTGTTTTCAGCATATCCTGATTTAATTCGACTACATTCAATTTACTTTTCATGGCATTCATCTTATGACCTTTTCAAGACACGTTCCGTACAGCTGCCCTTCCAAACCCAGTGTCATCAGGAAACCTGAGGGTTATAATTTCTAGCCACTGGTACAAGCAAGCAAAGCCGTTCTGCCCACAGACGGGGAAATTTGACCCGATCGAGCACCGTGCCATACATCAGTCAATAAAATCACCTGGACAGAATGTAGAGGGTTGGGGATCAGAACCCTGCATTCTAGGGCGTTGCTGGATTAGCTGAGCTGGTGCCGTTACTACGCGGTCAAGCAGTCCACAGGTGCCATCACGAGACTCAACTCACCCCTTTTCCATTGCTTCCACCAAGGAGGAATCCCTGGCAGGGATGGGAATCGATCCCAGCTATTCCTCACGGCAGTCAGCCACACTGACCGTTCACCTACTGAGGCAGGCTGAGGTAGGATTTTTATTTTATTTTATTTACACGTTAAGTAGAACCAAATTGAGGAGCAAATCTCCAAGGTCATGGAACGTGGCGGTACATGAAATTACAACACAAAAGTTTTAACAGTTAAAGTAAAATGTTTATAAACCTCAAAAAACTCAATCTGTAAGGTTATGTAAATGCCATCAACAATACAACAAGAGTCAGCTTACTTTTTCAAGGAACTCCCCGAGAGAATAGAAGTAGTGACCAATGAAGAAACTCTTCAGTTTCGATTTGAAAGCGCGTGGATTACTGCCGAGATTTTTGAATTTGAGAGTTAAAGGAAGTCCGATCCAAATGCAGGTTTGATTTCTGCCTAGTATTAACTAGGTGAAAGCTGCTTATTCTTGGGACTAGGATAATATTGTTAACAACAAATGTTCAAATGTGTGTGAAATCTTATGGGACTTAACTGCTAAGGTCATCAGCGTACACACTACTTGACCTAAATTATCCTAAGGACAAACACACACACTCATGCCCGAGGGAGGACTCGAACCTCCACAGGATATTGTTAACAAGAAATGACAGTAAGGAATACATACATTCAGACGCCAATGTCAAATTCCCAGCCCCGTTAACAGGAGTCAACAAGAGGTTCGTGGACTTACACCACTTATTGCCCGAACCGCCCGTTTCTGAGCCAAAAATGTCCTTTTAGATTGGAAAGAGTTACCACAGATTATAATACCAAACGACATAAGCGAATGAAAATAACCAAAGCAGACTAATTTTCGTGTTGAACGATCACTCACTTCAGATGCCGTTCGAAAAGTAAAAATGGCAGCATTAAGTCTTTGAACAAGATCCTGAACGTGGGCTTTCCACGACAGCTTACTATCTATCTGAACACCTAGAAATTTGAACTGTTCAGTTTCACTAATCATGTGCCCACTCTGTGAAATTAAAACGTAAAGTTTTGTTGAATGTATGTTAGAAACTGTAAAAACTTACTCTTACTGTGATTTAGCATTAGTTTATTTTCTACAAGCCATGAACTGAGGTCATGAACTGCACTATTTGAAACCGATCCAGTGTTGCACACAACATCCTTTACTACCAAGCTAGTGTCATCATCAAACAGAAATGTTTTAGAGTTACCCGTAATGTTAGAGGGCATTTCATTTATATAAATAAGAAACAGGAGTGGCCCCAACACTGATTCCTGGGGCACCCCCCACTTGACAGTACCCCACTCAGACCCCACACACAGCCATTCTCAACACTGAGAATAATGACCTTTTGCTGCCTGTTGCTAAAGTAAGAGGTGAACCAAT
This sequence comes from Schistocerca gregaria, assembly GCF_023897955.1. Lineage (NCBI taxonomy): Eukaryota > Metazoa > Arthropoda > Insecta > Orthoptera > Acrididae > Schistocerca > Schistocerca gregaria. The sequence continues at coordinate 200,348,063 of NC_064921.1, forward strand.
TGTGAGCTACTTCCCGTATTCCATAATAGTCTACCTTCTGGAGCAATACAGGGTGATTAAAAAAGAATACCACAACTTTAAAAATGTGTATTTAACGAAAGAAACATAATATAACCTTCTGTTATACATCATTACAAAGAGTATTTAAAAAGGTTTTTTTCACTCAAAAACAAGTTCAGAGATGTTCAATATGGCCCCCTCCAGACACTCGAGCAATATCAACCCGATACTCCAACTCGTTCCACACTCTCTGTCGCATATTAGGCGTAACAGTTTGGATAGCTGCTGTTATTTCTCGTTTGAAATCATCAATGGTGGTTGGGAGAGGTGGCCGAAACACCATATCCTTAACAGACCCCCATAAGAAAAAATCGCAGGGGGTAAGATCAGGGCTTCTTGGAGGCCAGTGATGAAGTGCTCTGTCACGGGCTGCCTGGCGGCCGATCCATCGCCTCGGGTAGTTGACGTTCAGGTAGTTATGGACAGATAAGTGCCAATGTGGTGGCGCTCCATCCTGCTGAAATATGAATGGTAGTGCTTCTTGTTCGAGCTGAGGGACCATCCAATTCTCTAACATCTCCAGATACTGTAGTCCAGTTACAGTAGCACCTTCGAAGAAAAAGGGACCAAAAACTTTATTGGCTGAAATGGCACAGAAAACGTTCACCTTAGGCGAGTCACGTTCATACTGAGTGGTTTCCCGCGGATTCTCAGTGCCCCATATACAGACATTATGACAGTTGACTTTCCCGTTAGTGTGGAAAGTTGCTTCATCACTAAACACAATCTTTGAAATGAAAGATTCATCTGTTTCCATTTGAGCAAGGATAAAATCACAGAAATCGATTCTTTTAATCTTATCAGCTGCAGACAGTGCTTGAACCAATTTCAGACGATAAGGTTTCATAACTAACCGTTTTCGTAGGACTCTCCATACAGTTGATTATGGAATTTGCAGCTCTCTGCTAGCTCTGCGAATCGATTTTCCTGGGCTGCGAACAAATGCTTGCTGGATGCGTGCTACATTTTCATCACTCGTTCTCGGCCGTCCAGAAATTTTCCCTTTGCACAAACACCCATTCTCTGTAAACTGTTTATACCAACGTTTAATACACCACCTATCAGGAGGTTTAACACCATACTTCGTTCGAAATGCACGCTGAACAACTGTCGTCGATTCACTTCTGCCCTACTCAATAACACAAAAAGCTTTCTGTTGAGCGGTCGCCATCTTAGCATCAACTGACACTGACGCCTAGTCAACAGCGCCTCAAGCGAACAAATGTACAACTAAAAGAAACTTTATAGCTCCCTTAATTCGCCGACAGATAGAGCTTAGCTCTGCCTTTTGTCGTTGCAGAGTTTTAAATTCCTAAAGTTGTGGTATTCTTTTTGAATCACCCTGTATTTTGTGATCAACAAAATTAACCGCATTTCTTAAATTTAAAAAAAATATGCCTAGCGTTCGAAACCTTTCGTTTAACCCATCCAGTACCTCACGGAGAAAAGAGAATATATCATTTTCACTTGTTAATTGACTTCTAGAGTCGAACTGTACATTTGATAGCTAATCGTGTGATATAAAATGATCAATTATCCTTATATACACAGCCTTTTCAATAACTTTAGCAAACACTGATGGCACAGAAATAGGTCTACAATTGTCTACATTATCCCTTTCTCCCTTTTTATAAAGCGGCTTTACTACTGAGTACTTTAATTGTTCAGGAAACTGTTCATTCCTAAAGGAAAAATTACAAATATGGCTAAATACAGCGCTAACATGTGCAGCACAGTCCTTTACTATTCTGCTAGGCACTCCATCATAAACACGAGAGTCCTTAGTCTATAGTGATTTAATTATTGACTCACTCTCCCCGTACTCTGTATCACAGAAGAGTATTTCAGACATCACCCTCTCAAAGGCATTTGCCAAGAGTGTTATTTGACTCCCTGTACAGCCTAATTTTTTATTTAGCTCACCAGCAATGCTCAAAAAACGATTGTTAAATACTGTACATATATCCGATTTATCAGTAACAGAAATATTTTTACTGCGAACTGACTTCATATTGTCGACCTTGTGCTGCTGACCAGACACTTCCTTCACAACTGATCATATTGCTTTAATTTTATCCTGTGAATTAGCTATTCTATTTGCATACCACATACTCTCTGCCTTCCTAATAACATTTTACAATACTGTTTGTAATGGGCTGCTGCAGCTTGATTGTGACTACTTCTAACATTTTGATAAAATTTCCGCTTTGTTCTACATGATATCCTTATCCCACTAGTCAGACACCCGGGCTGCCTATTACTGCTAGTAACTTGTTTAGAACGTTCTAATGGAAAGCAACTCTCAGAGAGCATGAGAAATACACTCCTGGAAATGGAAAAAAGAACACATTGACACCGGTGTGTCAGACCCACCATACTTGCTCCAGACACTGCGAGAGGGCTGTACAAGCAATGATCACACGCACGGCACAGCGGACACACCAGGAACCGCGGTGTTGGCCGTCGAATGGCGCTAGCTGCGCAGCCTTTATGCACCGCCGCCGTCAGTGTCAGCCAGTTTGCCGTGGCATACGGAGCTCCATCGCAGTCATTAACACTGGTATCATGCCGCGACAGCGTGGACGTGAACCGTATGTGCAGTTGACGGACTTTGAGCGAGGGCGTATAGTGGGCATGCGGGAGGCCGGGTGGACGTACCGCCGAATTCCTCAACACGTGGGGCGTGAGGTCTCCACAGTACATCGATGTTGTCGCCAGTGGTCGGCGGAAGGTGCACGTGCCCATCGACCTGGGACCGGACCGCAGCGACGCACGGATGCACGCCAAGACCGTAAGATCCTACACAGTGCCGTAGGGGACCGCACCCCCACTTCCCAGCAAATTAGGGATACTGTTGCTCCTGGGGTATCGGCGAGGACCATTCGCACCCTTCTCCATGAAGCTGGGTTACGGTCCCGCACACCGTTAGGCCGTCTTCCGCTCACGCCCCAACATCGTGCAGCCCGCCTCCAGTGGTGTCGCGACAGGCGTGAATGGAGGGACGATGGAGACGTGTCGTCTTCGACGATGAGAGTCGCTTCTGCCTTGGTGCCAATGATGGTCGTATGCGTGTTTGGCGCCGTGCAGGTGAGCGCCACAATCAGGACTTCATACGAACGAGGCACACAGGGCCAACACCCGGCATCATGGTGTGGGGAGCGATCTCCTACACTGGCCGTACACCTCTTGTGATCGTCGAGGGGACACTGAATAGTGCACAGTACATCCAAACCGTCATCGAACCCATCGTTGTATCATTCCTAGACCGGCAACGGAACTTTGCTGTTCCAAAAGGACAATGCACGTCCGCATGTATCCCGTGCCACCCAACGTGTTCTAGAAGGTGTAAGTCAACTACCCTGGCCAGCAAGATCTCCGGATCTGTCCCCCATTGAGCATGTTTGGGACTGGATGAAGCGTTGTCTCACGCGGTCTGCACGTCCAGCACGAACGCTGGTCCAACTGAGGCGGCAGGTGGAAATGACATGGCAAGCCGTTCCACAGGACTACATCCAGCATCTCTACGATCGTCTCCATGGGAGAATAGCAGCCCGCATTGCTGCGAAAGGTGGATATACACTGTACTAGTGCCGACATTGTGCATGCTCTGTTGCCTGTGTCTATGTGCCTGTGGTTCTGTCAGTGTGATCATGTGATGTATCTGACCCGAGGAATGTGTCAATAAAGTTTCTCCTTCCTGGGACAATGAATTCACGGTGTTCTTATTTCAATTTCCAGGAGTGTATGTTAAGGAAAGCATTATATTTATCATCTGTGTTATCGGCACTGTAACCAGCCTGCCATTCTTGTTCCTTGACAATGTTTTAAAAAAACTCTCTATTGCTGTTGGATTAACTTTCCTACATAGTCTGTAATTACATGTGACATTTGTTTGAGAAGAATAGCCTTTTAGTTAAAATTTGTGCATCATGGTCTGAAAGGCCATTCAAGCTCTTACGAACAGAATGCCCATCTAGTAATAAAGAAAAAAATCTCTACCTCATCTGTTTCCAAGTAATATTCATGTAGGGTATTCGACACGTTTTGTCATGCAGCTTTTCATCCGACGGAGTAGTTAGTTTCTATACCAAGCATGTGGTGACAGTAACAACGTAGTCTTTCACGACAATTTAGCCGCATGTTTGACTGCCCCAGATCTACTTCTAGGAAATGTAAAAACGTAACCCCTCTCAATTTAATAGCAGCTTAAATGCTTTTCGGACAAGTGGCACGGCTAAACAAATACAGAGGCTACATTACTGTACCACGTTTGTTCGAGTGAAGCGCTTTAAGGGGAACTTCTCCTACAGAAATGCCTAATAATTAGCGGCTAAAGTCACAGAAGGTGCAATTATCGCGAATGGCAGCATTCAACCATAGGACAGAGCGCTTAACCGTAAGTTGGGATTACACGTCTGCTCTCCAGATGACTGCTGTAAAACCACAAGTGGGTCGTCGACCCAATGGAGTAGGAGGACGGACATCTAGATCCGCCAGTTGTTAATGTACATTCGCACTGTGGAAAATTCTTGTTCGCCTCGTGTTAGTTCGTTTGTAGCCTCGTCGTTCGCGGTTTGAGAAGTCTGTGAGTTTGTAGTTCGGGCCGCGTGACAATAACGAGTAAATTAGTGATTCGTTCGCAGTCTTTAACTGGCAGAAACATGCATTACATACTTCAAGAGCGGAGCTTTATTGTGAAAATATATTGGAAGACAGACTCATTGGTTAAATCACAACTGGCATTCCTGAGAGAACTTAATGTGCGTGATGTTCCGACAAAGACAACAATTTTATGTATTGTAAGGCAGGTGTAGACAACTATGTACTAAACAGTGACTATCACTGAATGCAGAGGTTATTGATAATGTTCGAAGGCGCATGGAGAACTCTCCAAGGAAATCATTAGTCGACTGAGCCAGGAGACAGGCATCTCATATGGTATATATCAGAGAGCTTGTAAGTAGGCTGTTTAGGTTTTTATGTTGGTAACGCCATGCAGCGCTCTATATGAAAATCACTGACTAGTGCTGTGTGCAGTCTGTGACTGGTTTGCATTGTTGGAATTTGCTATTGTAGTGTTGGGGAGTTGGCTGTTAACAGCACATAGTGTTGCGCAGTTGGAGGTGAGCCGTCAGCAGTGGTGGATGTGAGAAGAGAGATGGCGGAGTTTTGAGAGCGGATGATATGGACGTGTGTCCATCAGAGAGAGTAAATTTGTAAGACTGGATGTCATATATACACATATATATATATATATATATATATATATATATATATATATATATATATATATATATAATGGCTTTTGAACACTAATGAGGTAAATACGTTGTTTGTTCTCTATCAAAATCTTTCATTTGCTAACTATGCCTATCAGTAGTTATTGCCTTCAGTAGTTAGAACCTTTTATTCAGCTGGCAGCATTGGCGCACGCTGTATTGCAGTAGTTTGAGTAACGAAGATTTTTGTGAGGTAAGTGATTCATGAAAGGTGTAGGTTATTGTTATTCAGGGCCATTCTTTTGTAGGGATTTTTCAAAGCCAGATTGCGTTGCGCTAAAAAATATTGTGTGTCAGTTTAAGCACAGTCATTTACAATTTTTTAAGGGGACATTTCAAGCTGTAAAGAAATGGGCACTGCGATCATACAGAGTGCACATGATACAAGCATTGCAAGAAACAGATAATCACAAACGAGTGCGTTACTCTCTGTGGTTTCAGGAGTTTCGTATTCAACGTCCTGATAGACTCTCCATGACGTCCTTTACAAAGGAGGGATGGTCCCATGGGTCAGGTTACATTAACACACGAAACATCGGCACATCATCCAGGAAACACCACTGCGTGATGAAAAGGTTTGAGCGTGGTGCATGGTGTCAGCTTCCGGGATTGCTGGTCCTGTTTACTTTGCTGTGACCGTAGACTACAGTTTTTTCGGGAATTTTCAGTACATTTGTGGAGCAGCTGGATGACTTCGAACTTACAGAAGGTTATTTCCATCAATATAGAGCAACGTGTTTCACGTTTAACACTGCCATGCAACTTGCAGTCGTTTTCTTTGGTGACCGAACAGTCTGAAATAGTGGAGGCGCCCGGTCATCTGACCTAATCCCTTTGCATTTTTTCTTATGGGATTATCTTAATAGCGAGAGCACAAAAATGTACCACGGGCATTGGCAGAACTCCGTGACGACATTACATAGAAATAGCCAACATTGGTGAGGATGCACTTCAGAGAACGTCGCGGAATATGGTGACACGGATACAGTTGTGCATCGACGCTGGTGAAGGGTAGTTGCCGCGAGGACTACGTACGTATGTATGTAACCTCAAAATTGTGTGTTATTATCTCCCAAAGTTGTAAATATGTCACATTATCGGTTCAAATTGCCATGACTCATTAAATTTGTTCAGATTTACTTAGGTCAACCTGTAGAAGTAGTGCCTCGTTTCGCTGTTTGTTCGGGTGGCGTACCAATTTTAGCACTGACGTGCCATGGCTTACTTATTTATCTATACTCTGTAGATGTCACATATACAGGGTGAAAAGTATTTAAACCGACAAACTCTGGGAGGTTGTACGGGACATCAAAACAAATATTTTCCCCTATGAGGAGTATTTAAACCGGTAGAGGAAGATTTCTTTCTTGACAAATTAATTAAACCAACAAACACTTTTCCAGTTTTTATGACCAAGAGACAACACATTAACACAACCCAATTTCAATTACAGTAGATTTTCAAAAATGCCTCCATTGACACGTAAACAAAGGTTACACCGTCGGATCATGTTTTGCCTGACACGGGCAAAAACCCCAGGAGTACCCTGAATTGTTCCTGCTGCTGCTGCTACTATCCAGGCCACCAGATGATCTTCTGATGTAACAGGAGTTGCGTAAACAAGGTTGCGCATCTCTCCCCACACAAAAAGTCCAGAGGGGACATGTCTGGGGAACGAACAGGCCATGATACAAGACCACCTCTGCCAATCCACCTTTCTGGGAACCGTCGGTTCAGGAATCGACGCACACGACAACTGAAATGTGCCGGCGCCCCGTCGTGTTGTAGGCAGCGGGACGTCTTCCAGCAATTCTGGCACTGCTCTGGCGAGAAAATTGTAATAGTGCCTGCCATTTAGTGGCCTAGGTAGCAGATACGGCCCAATTAAACAGTCCGCAACAACACCGACCCAAACATTAACGAAGAACCGCACTTGATGAGCGCTAGTAACTAAGTCATGTGGGTTATCCTCACTCAAAAGTTGCGAATTGTGCATTTTGAAGACTCCATCACGCCCGAGGATGGAAACGAAGGATGCATTTCACTCTGTTTCATGTACCACTGCGAAAACTGTGCTCTGGGTGGATAATCAACTGGTTCCAGGTTGTGGACATGCTGTATGTGAAATGGACGTAACAACTGCTCTCGAAGGACTGTTCTTACATTCGTCTGATTCTTCCACATGATACGTTCAATTGCACGAGTGCTGATTGAAAGGATCGCGCTCCATATGCTACAAGACAGATTCCTCAAATTGCAGCGTTCTTACCATGCGACGGCGTCGCTGTCCTAGTAATCTGCAAAATGACCCGGTCACACGCAGACGTTGGCACACAGCAGCAAAGGTCGTATGATGCGAGATACGGCGGTTAGGATATTGTTGTTGATAAACTCACTGTGCAACTCGTCCGTTGTGGTGTTCTACGTAGTAGGCGCCCACCATATCAGTGTACTCACTCCAAGTGTATCACACCATTAATAAAGAGACACAGTGCACTATACCACACTGGTGGACAGCAGTTGCCTACAACTGAAGAGCGTAATACGCCCTCTAACAACTGAAAATCGTAATACGGACTCTAACTAAAGAGCGTAATGCGGCCTATATCGGTTTAAATAGTCCTCATTGGAAAAAATGACATTAGGGGTAAATATTTGTTTTGATGACCCCTACAACCTCCCAGAGTTTGTCGGTTTAAATACTTTTCACCCTGTGGAAGGTGATGGCAATGTGCCTGTGATGTGTAGGAACCACACATTTTCTTACGTGGCCCTACCGTGGACACGATTCCCACGAGGAGGGAAACACCGGCCGTCTTAGAGCCTCTGTAACGTGGACTTTCAGCGCGGCGGGCACGTAATAGCTCCCGCGAGGCGTGACGCCGCCATCTTTTTGCGTCGCGTGCCTGGAGCTATAACTAGCTGTAAAACCTAATGAAACGGCCCAAATGTAAATTGCCCTACAGGGTATTAAGTTACTAATTACACAATAAATTAAATTTAATGCTTTGTGCGCATTTTTCTTTGGGTAATTTGGGGAATAATAGCCGCTATATCCAATCTAAATGCAAATGATAAGATCGTAGACGATTTATTAAAGGAGAAAAATTGTGCAACAGCGACAATCTTTAACTGACGCATACGACGACAACTGTGAGCCAAGTATCTCACATATGTGGGACTGGTGTATCGTCAGAGACGTTAAGCCGTACAGCAGCGCTCTGTTCGTCTTTTTGTGCCACAGACTCGCTCCGAGAGAAAAAAAAACCAGAAGAGAGTCTTTTAATTAATTAAAACTGGTGTTTCACTTGTCTTGGGAATGGGGACTGCACAGCAGGTTTCCAGTAGGGGAGTGGGCCTTACCGCCCTGTCGTCACAGGTGGCAAAACAGGACAGCTCGAGGAAGGCACCCAGCGGCAATCCAGGTCAATTCGCCACTCCCGTTAGCACTGGGGCCTTACAGAAATGTTTTAATGCCATAAATGCAAAGAGCACTGGACTGAGAGAGCATTTATATCTACATCTACATTTACATGGATACTCTGCAGCCGGCCGGGGTGGCCGAGCGATTCTAGGCGCTACAGTCTGGAACCGTGTGACCGCTACTGTCGCAGGTTCGAATCCTGCATCGGGCATGGGTATGTGTGATGTCCTTAGGTTAGTTAGTTTTAAGTAGTTCTAAGTTCTAGGGGACTGATGACCTCAGAAGTTAAGTTCCATAGTGCTCAGAGCCATTTGAACCACTTAATACTCTGCAAATCACATTTAAGTTCCTGGCAGAGGGTTCATCAAACCATCTTCACAATTATCTATTATTCCAATCTCGTGTAGGGCGCGGAAAGAATGAACACGTATATCTTTCCGTACGAGCTCCGATTTCCCTTATTTTATCGTGTTGGTCGTTTCTCCCTATGTAGGTCAGTGTCAACACAATATTTTCGCATTTGGAGGAGAAAGTTGATGATTGGAATTTCGTGAGAAGATTCCGTCGCAACTAAAAACGCCTTTCTTTTAATGATGTCCATCCCAAATCCTGTATCATTTCTGTGACACTCTGTCCCATATTTCACGATAATACAAAACTTGCTGCCCTTTGAACTTTTTCGATGTACTCTGTCAGTACAGTACAGGATCCCACATTGCGCAGCACTATTCTGAAAGAGGACGGACAAGCGTAGTGTAGGCAGTCTCCTTAGTAGGTTTGTTACATTTTCTAAGTGTCCTGCCAATAAAAAGCAGTCTTTGGTTAGCCTTTCCCACGACATTTTATACGTTTTCCTTCCAATTTAAGTACTTCGTAATTGTAATACCTAGGTATTTAGTTGAATTTACGGCTTTTAGATTAGACTGATTTATCGTGTAACCGAAGTTTAACGAGTTCCTTTTAGCACTCATATGAATGACTTCACGCTTTTCGTTATTTAGGGTCAACTTCCACTCTTCGCAGCATTCAGATATATTTTCTAAATCGTTTTTCAGTTTGTTTTGCTCTTCTGATAACTTTATTAGTCGGTAAGCGAGAGCGTCATCTGCAAACAACCGAAGACGGCTGCTCAGATTGTCTCCCAAATCGTTTGTATAGATACGGAACAGCAAAGGGCCTATAAGACTACCGTGGAGAACGCCAGAAATCACTTCTGTTTTACTCGATGGCTTTCCATCAGTTACTACGAACTGTGACCTCTCTGACAGGAAATCACAAATCCTATCACATAACTGAAACGATATTCCATAAGCACGCAATTTCACTACGAGCCGCTCTTGTGCTACAGTTTCAAAAGCCTTTCAGAAGTCCAGAAATACGGAGTAGAGCATGAATACTTGTAATTTTTTTAAACTTCGATGAAACTATGTATTATTTTTGAAAGTATTCTTGCGAGGAGTGGTACAATAAGTTAACGCATGTTAACGCTAGCAGTGAAAAGTGAGTGTTCCAACCATCATCCCTAATGAAGAAATGGTATCATGTAATGAGGGACGTTCATACAATTGACACAAAAGGCGAATTTTATTTACTTTTTATTTATTGGTTAAACTCGTGGACAATAAGTTCTTAAATTTTCAATGATGATGCAGCATTAGAAGTGCCCAAAAAATAATTAAATGTGTGACGCGACTTTCCTGGCACGTCCACTTTTTGAAGCAACAGCTCAGTACTATCTCGATGAACAACGATTCCACGGATTACTTTCAAGCAAATTTGTACGAGATACAAGGATGAACTGGGACCTAGACTGAGGGTGCTTCTCAGTGACATAAAGGGTAAAAAGTTTGCATATGGAAAGTGCATTGCTGGACACAACAGACTCACAAGGAAGATGACAGACACTCTTCAAGTGTGTTGCGACAAGGCTATCAGACAGAGCCCATCCAGTGCGAGTAACATAAAAGAACAGTGTGGGCTACATATTACCATATAGTGTTCGCAGACGAAGATCCCTTTAATCATCTGTGCCACATTGGCTAGTGTAAATAACTACAGGCTCAGAGCGATAATAACCTATGACTTCTCAAGGAGAGGCTTCTAAGTTGTATCTCGGATGTTGCCAAGCCCACTTACAAATTTACCGCCGATCCTGAGCTTCTAAGATGTATGTTCGTGGCAAACTTCACTCATTTGGAAATGATGCTCTAAAAGGACATTTGCATCTGCTACATTTGTCAGAATTTCAACTTATGATGCAGTTCTTGCATTTAATGGTGGATACGCCGCGTGCATGGAGGTCTTATAAAGAATGGGCTTTAACATAGGAAATTTCAGCCGAAACATTCTTGAGAAAAATAGATTTAAGCGCGTCGGTGCAGCTGAAAAATCAGTTGAATACCTGGTAAAGGAAAGAAGGCAGAACACAATAAACCAGATGAGAAGCCTTGGAGGGAAACATGACCCTGAGTACAAGTCATGGGACTTCTGAAGAAGTGACATAAGAAAAAAGCTTAGGTTGAACTTAAATTTGTATTTCCTGAAAATTATTATTATTATTTTTTTTTTTTTAAAGGTGATGTATGTACCTTACTTCTCAGAATCTGTTCAGGGTAACATTACGAAATTTTGTACACTTACTTCTAGAAACGCAATAAATTTTGTTTAAAGAGTAAATTTAGAAATTTTGATTATAATCTAAAATATAGGGCAAAGTGCTTGGAATTTTGTATGAATTTTATATTATACATATAGAATTATAATTAAAAAATTATAAAATTTCTGCTATTCGATATATTCAGAAAACCTCGTGAGAGAAGCTTACTATACGCAAAGAGTTAAGCAGAGAATGGTTTCTGCAAAAAAGAACATATATTATTTTTTTGAAAATAAAATTTTCGTATTCCATAAAAAGATTAAATATCTATAATTCAAGTAAATTAACAGTAAATATGTTAATTTCATGTATACCAGGGTAGTCATGTAGATGTAGATGTAGATGTAGATGTAGATGTACAAAATTCCTTAGCCGTATCTCCAGATTCTGGATTTGCTGCGTCTTTTAAATAGTGTGTGTTTTCCATGAAGGTCCCCCTACCCCACCCATCTTAAAGTTCAACTAGCGTCAGTGGCGCGAAATCGCGCATTCCATCCGATGTGCGGTGAACGACACAATTTATGTGACGCATTAGCGACTCTGATTTGCTGAGAAAAGAACTTCTCGGGTGAGGGGGAGGGAGGGGGGGGGGGGGAATTGGGAGAGGGGTCTGGGTGGTGGGACCTGACTATGCATCCCTGTTCTACGACCTTCCGCGAACACGTTGCACTGCCGAAATACTTCGTTCACAGGAGCAACAATTACCCAGATGGATGCGTTACGTTCCCTCATGTCAAAAATGTGCCCTCTTTCAAATTCACTGATTTGACTCTACGGTTCGCGCATACGTCTGCGTGGCATCTTGCTTGTCAAAAAAATGGTTCAAATGGCTCTGAGCACTTTGGGACTTAACATCTGAGGCCATCAGTCCCCTAGAACTTAGAACTACTTAAAGCTAACTAACCTAAGGACATCACACACATCAATGCCCGAGGCAGGATTCGAACCTGCGACCATCCTGCTTGTCTGCTCAAGCCACGCTGGTTAGTTATGTTTAGTTTACAGTGATAACGAAAGCCGCAGGCACATTTACCGGTGGGTGGTGTTGCGCCGCGATATTGATGTTGTCCTTAAACCCTCGATCCAACGTGGTTCAAATGCTAATCATTTCTGCAGAACATACTAATGTAAATGTCCTGTACATATGGACGTCCTGTCTCTAGTCCTAGGCGTGGAATGTCAGAAGCTTGAACGTGGTAGGGAAGCTACAGAATCTAAAAAGGTAAATGCAAAGGTTCAAGCTAGCTAAGTAGGGCTTAACATGTGTGTTGCTTTGAGCATTTCAGTGACAGGGTTGCTCTCATCAGAATCGACAGTAAACCAACACCAACAACGATAGTTCAGCCATATATGCCGACGGCGCAAGCTGAAGAGGTAGAAGAAGTATACGAGGATATTGAAAGAATAATACAGTACTTAAAGGAAGAATACAATCTAATACTCGCGGGGGACTGGAATGCAGCTGTAGAGGAAGGAGCAGAAATAAAGATTGTAGTAGTATATGGGCTTAGGACAAGGAATGAGAGAGGGGAAAGACTGATAGAGGTCTGTAATAATTTCTGATTGTAAAAGCGAATATTCTGTTCAAGAATCAGAAGAGGAGGGCGTATACTTGGAAAAGGACGGGTGAAATGGGGAAGATTTCAGTTCGATTACATCATGATCATACAGAGATTCCGAAATCAGAGACTCGCTTGAAAGGCGTATCCGGGAGATGATATATAATCAGATTACAATGTGGTAGAAATGGAAAGTGGCCGAATTTTACTAGACTAGTCAGGAAGAATCAATAAGCAAAAAAGTGGGATACGGAATTACGAAGGAGTGACGAGATAAGCTTGAACTTCTCTAATTCTATAGATACAGCAATAAGGAATAGTTTAGTAGGCAGTATAGTTGAAGACGAATGGACATCTTTAAAAAGGAAAATAACGGAAGCTGGAAAGAAAAACAAACGCACAAAGAAGGTAACGGCGTAGAAACCATGAGTAATAGAAGAAATACTTCAGATGATCAATTAAAGAAGGAACTACACAAACTGTCAGGGAAGTTCAGAAATACATAAATACTAGTCACTGAGGAATGAAATAAACAAGAAGTGCAAGGAAGCTAAGGCGGAATGGCTGCATCAAAAATGTGAAGAAATCGAAAAAGAAATGATTGTCGGAAGGACTCAACAAGACTCCGAACTCAAGGACTCAAGACTCAACATACAGGAAAGTCAAAACAACCTTCGGTGAAATGAAAAGCCAGAGTGGTAACATTAAGAGTGCAACTGGAGTTCCACTGTTATGTACAGAGGAGAGAGCGGATAAGTGGTACATTGAAGGCTTCTAGAAGGGGGAAGATTTGTCTGATGTGATAGAAGAAGAAACAGGAGTTGATTTAGAAGAGATAAGGGATCCAATATTAGAGTCGGAATATGAGAGAGTTTTGGAGGACTTGAGATCAAATAAGGCAGAAGGATTAGATAACATTCCATCTGACTTTCTAAAATCATTGGGGGAAGTGGCAACAAAACAAGTATTCAAGTTGGTGTGTAAAATGTGAGAGTGTGGCGACATACCATCTGACTTCCGGAAAAATATCATCCACATTAATTGCAAAGACTGCAAGAGCTCACAAGTACGAGAATTACTAAACAGTCAACTCATGCAATCAGCTCGTATTCAAGTTGGAAAAGAAAATTGGGGATGTATTAGCTGAAGATCAGTTTGCCTTTAGGAAAGATAAAGGTACCAGAGAGGCAATTCTGACGATGCAGTTGACAGTGAAACTAAGACTAAAGACACGTATAGGATTTGTCGACCTGTAAAAAGCATTCGACGATGTAAATTGGTGGAAGATGTTCGAAATTCTGAGTAAAGTATGGGTAAGCTATAGGGGGAGACGGATAATATACAATATGTACAAGAACCAAGAGGGAAAATAAGAGTGGACGACCAGGAACGAAGTGCTCGGATTGAAAAGGGTGTAAGACAGGGATGTAGTCTTTCGCCCCTGTTGTTCAATCTGTACGTCGAAGAAACGTTGATTGAAATAAAAGAAAGGTTCAGGAGTGGTATTAAAATTCAAGGTGAAACGATGTCAATGATACGATTGTCTGATGACATTGCTATCCTGAGTAAAAGGAAAGGACAATTACATGATGTGCTGAATGGAATGACAAGTCTAATAAGTATACAATATGGACTGAGAGCAAATCGGAGAAAGACTAGAGTAATGAGAAGTAGCAGAAACGAGAACAGCGAGAAACTTAACATCATGATTGATGGTCTCAAAGAAGATGGAAGTTAAGGAATTTCGCTACCTAGGGAGCAAAATAACCACTGACGGACGGAGCAAGGAGGGCATGAAAAGCAGACTAGCACAGGCAAACAGGGCTTTCCCGGCCAATAGAAGTCTGATAGAATCTAACACAGACCTTAATTTGGAGAAGAAATTTCTGAAAGTGTACGTTTGGAGCACAGCATTGCTTGGCAGTGAAAAATGTACTGTAGGAAAAATCGGAACAGAAGAGAGTCGAAACATTTGAGATTTGATGTTGAAGATGAATATTTAAAATTAGGTGGACTGATAAGCTAAGGAATGAGGCGGTTGTGCGTAGAATCGGAGAAAAAAGGAATATTTGTGAAACACTTACAAGGAGAAGATACAGGATGATAGGGCATCTATTAAGACATGAAGGAATGACTTTGATGGTCCTAGAGGGTGCTGTAGAGGGCAAAACCTGTAAAGGAAGACGGAGATGTGGTGCTAAAGACGAATATGGAAAATTAGGTGAATTGAGGACACGGTTTGCAAGTGCTACTCTGAGATGAAGAGGCTGTGACAGAAGAAGAATAGAGGAATTCGTGGCGGTGTGCATCAAACCAGTCATAAAACCGGTGAGTCAAAAAAAATAAAATCTCTAGTCGTTCAAGGTGCTCTGTTTTTCTGAATGTGAGTGCATAATCTTCAATGTCGTGGGGTCTTACACAGATTTTTTTCTTCTCAACTGGTACTACCAAAATGTACGAGGGTCGTCCAATAGGTAATGTAATGCATATTTTTGCTCCGTCAATTTCAGTTGAGAAAATCCAGAATTTATTGTGAGACATCGTGGAACATTCCCGTTTCAGACCTTATACTTCTTATTAAGCGGCGGTGTATGTAGCCTTCCAAATGGGGTCTGTAACGAGGAGCATTCCAAGCAGAGTGCTGCATTTATTTTAGCTGGTAACCAATGCATTGTAGATATTCATAAGGGCTTCCAGAATGTGTGCGGAGACATGGAAGTGATCAAAAGCACTACGAGTCGTTGGGCGAGAGGTCTGTCAAGGCGTCTATCATCGGGCAGACCTGTACGATCTGCTGTGTGCCGGTCGGCCGCACACAGCTGTGACGCATACATTGTAGAGACGTGGGGTCGCTCTCAATCTAGGTGATAGACGGATCACAATCAAACGCCTCACTGCACGACTGGGCTGGGACTTTGAGGCGTAATTCTGTTTGAGGTAGTCTCTCGTGGTGCAACGACCAACTATGAAATGTGCTAGCCTAAACAAACTGAAGAAACAACTTAAGCTTTTTCGTTGCCACAAAATTTCAAACGTACTTCTCTTTCTGCTTGACGACAGAAGGCCGCTCTCAAGTCTGAGCACCAGAGAGGATGTCACAAGAACTTCCTCATCCACCCTACTGTCCGGATCTCACATCTTCCGTTTGAGCAAATGAAGGATGCACTCTGCGAGAAGCAGTACGTTGATGATAGACAGTTAATTGATGCAGCAAGGCGCTGGCTCGGATGTCGGCCTGTAGAGCGGTACCATACGGTCATACAGGTCCTCCCACTAAGGTGCCGATTTTGAAAAATAGGGTTTCGTAGCCAAAATAATTATATGGTGCAATGGAACCATGAATAAAACCCACTGACTTTAAGAAAAACATGTGTTGCATTACTTATTGATCGCTACTCGTATTTGGTACGACATATTCGTGTCCAACTTCACGAGGGTGATACTAAAACGTATTTGGTACGACATATTCGTATACAACAATTTTACTGCTCCTCCCAAGCAGGCCTTGAAGGCCCAACGGTACCGACCGACGGCCGTGTCATCCTCAGGCCACAGGCGTCACTGGATGCGGATATGGAGGGGCATGTGGTCAGTACACCACTCTCCAGGCCGTATGCCAGTTTCCGAGACCGGAGCCGCTACTTCTCGATCAAGTAGCTCCTCAGCTTGCCTCACAAGGGCTGAGGGCATCCCGCTTGCCAACAGCGCTGGGCAGATCGGATGGTCACCCATCCAAGTTTCAAAGCCTACAGCTAACGTTAGGGACTGGTTTTGGGCAATAATGAGGAAAAATTGTTGAACTTCAGGAAAAAAACAGCGCTTAAGTTCGGTATCTGACTGGAACCAGTGTTACCAATGCGGCAAGGCCGTTGGCGTATACAACAATCAATTCTGTTTTATTCTGCCCATCCCCTTCGCTTGCAAATGTCGAACCCTCCCTTTTTGTTTTCTGTTACCTACCTTTACCAACGTCTGTGCTCTGTTTCGCACTATGATTAAATTATCAACCCTTTCATATATTTTATGACTTCAACAATAATTTCATACGCTTCTCAAATTTCACTGTCATCCGCATCTCTGGTTGGAACGTAAATTTGAGTTATTACAACATAGAAGCGATCACACACTTAAAACCTGAAGAAAATGATGCAGTGTTTACCTCACCCGCGTTACTACTACTTTTTGGTGCTTAACAATTTTTCCTCACCTCAGTATTACTCAAAACCAGTCCCGAAAGTTAGCTGTAGGTTTTGAAACTACTAACAAATGATGTGATTTCGTAGACTTTCCCGGAGTAATAACTGCTGATATATCATCCGGCGAGGTTGGACGAGCATTAACTCACCTGAAGATGGAGTCCAGCTGGTCTTCCGAAATATTGTGTCTGGACGACGACGTGGTTCGGCTGCAAACCCGTGAAGAGTACCAGTACTAATAAATAATACTATACGATAAGTGATAGAGCTACATTATGATAATACGCAAGAGCGCTCAACTTTCAGTGCTCCGAAGACAAAGCCGATCCTAAGTTTCTTTGCTTAAAATGTCTATAATTGCCCTGGTGCGAATCCGGAGGGCACATTCATATCCAATTAAAGCTTGCATTTTATCGCTAACCTTTGTGTGTCAACTTCCAAGAAAGCACCACAGCAACGAGCAGAAAATTCAGGCAGTCTGTGTCCTTTTGCGTCGGTCGGGCCGGCGTTTTGTTGTTTGACCGCAGTCATCTGGAAAACAGGCCTATAATATAACACTGTGCTACAGCTGAATGCTGTCATTCGCTGTAATTTCGCCTTCTCCTGTGGTTTTAGACCCCAATTATTAGGAAGTGCTCTAGAAAAATTCCTGTATGAAGCTCATCAGTCGAACAAACGTGGTACGCCAATGTTACCATGGACGGTTTCTATTTTTCTATATGTTCCATAGGCGTTGCCGTTTCTATTAAAATGTAAGTAGTTGTTTTTGTACTTGTTACGAGTAGACTGGAGTCAGTTCAACTTGACGATAAGCTGTTATGATACTCTAACTTATGACTATAATCGAAATCCGTGATGCAGGGAGAAACTACTTTGTAGGGTTGACAGCTGCAAGACAAACTGAGCTGAATACAGTATGTGTACATGCAGCTATAGCTGATAGTTCCCTAATTACAGCTGCACTGACCAACCGTCATGAAACCACAAGCCTCTCCATCAGTGATCCACTTCCACGTTTTACGATGCTAAGAAGGTACACTGAATCTGGCTCCGTAAACTTTCCCGGCGTAATAATTGGTTGCATTCATGTCGGTTCTCCAGCCGGAACATATCGTTATCTGGACACATCTAGACGATGCTGGAGACCCGACATGAATACAAGGTGGAGCTAAGTCTTGTATCTTTGCTTTGTGAAGCACATCACGAACTCGTCTTCTCTCGTGTATGTTACATGGTCTCGATACTATTTTTCGTTTTCATCTTTTTCAGACACTCTTTTTAGTGATCCGAATATGTTTAATCTGAGTGTGCCCCATCGGCTTGTCACTGTAGGGTCGGATGGAACTAGTACAGGTGAGATTTGACGTCACATGTGGCGTATTCGTTTGTTTATTTCTCCGACCGATGTCTTCCATGCCTGGCGACACTTAACACGAACGATTTCTTCTCTCTCACTGTTTATAATGATGTGACAAAAGTCATGACATACCTCCTAATATCGTATCGGATCTTCTTTTGTACGGTGTAGTGCAGCAACTCCATGTGGCATTAATTCATCAAGTCACTGGAAGTCTCCTGCAGAAATATTGAGCCACACTACCTCTATAGTCGTCCATAATTGCGAAAGTGTTGCCGGTGCAGCATTTCGTGCACGAACTGACCTCTCCATTATGTCCCATAAATGTTCTATGGGATTCATGTCGGACGATCTGGTAGCCATAGCATTCGCTCGAACAGCAATTTTGGCCCGGTGATATAGAGCACTGTCATCCGTAAAAATTCCATCGTTGTTTCGGAACATGAAGTCCATGAATTGCTGCAGATTGTCTCCAAGTAGCTGAACATTCAGAGGATCCAGTCCATTCCATGTAAACACAGCCGCACCACTACCTACCTACCACCAGCTTACACAGAGCGTTGTTGACAACTTGGGTCCATGGCTTCGTGGAGACTGCGCCACGCTCGAAACCTACTATCAGTGCTTATCAACTGAAATCAAGATTCACCTGACCAGACCACTGTTTTCCAGGTTCTGGGGTCCAACCAATATGGTCCCCAGCCCATTACACGCACTGCAGGTAATATATTGCTGTTAGCAAAGGCACTTGCGTAGGTCGCCAGCTGCCATAGCTCACTAACGCACCTAGCGGTTCTAGGCGCTACTGTCTCGAACCGCACAACCGCTATGGTCGCAAGTTCGAATCCTGCCTCCTTAGGTTAGTTAGGTTTAAGTAGTTCTAAGTTCTAGGGAACTGATGACCTGAGAAGTTAAGTCCCATAGTGCTCAGAGCCATTTGAACCATTTGAATCACTAACGCAAAATTTTGCCCCAGTGTCCTAAAGGATACATTCGTCGTACGTCTCACATTGATTTCTGCGGTTATTTCATGCTCTGTTGCTTGTTTGTTAGTACTGACATCTCTACACAAATGTTCTGGTCTCGATGGTTAAGTGAAGCCCGTCGGCCACTGCAATGTCCGTGGTAAGACGCAATTCCTGAAATTTTTGCATTCTCCATACACTCTTGACACTGTGGATCTCGGAATATTGAATTCCTTAACGATTTCCGAAATAGAGTGTGACATGCGTCTGGCTCCAACTGTTGTTCCGCGTTCAACTTCTGGTGATCCCCGTTGTGCGGCCATAATGAAGATGGACACCTTTGCACATGAATCACTGTGTATAAATGGCAGCTCCGCCTATGCAGTGCGCTTTTATACCTTGCTATACTACCGCCATCTGTATATGTGCATGTCGGTATCCCATGATTTTTGTCACCTCATTGTTTTCCGCTATTAATGTGATGATCGAAGTTGTGTTAAAACTGATCACTGTTTTATCCTATACCGCTGGCATCCTTCGATACACACGCTCCATCTAACCATTGCCTTATAATCTGACCTCACTGAAACTCAGAGAGAGCTCCTGTTTCTGTAATGTATTTTATTACAGTTTAATTCTGTAAGAAACCAACTGAGCTAACAAGCTTTTTGGCTGTTGTAATGACCTACGCTGTTTGGCCGGGCCGAGAGGCTGACCGTTGCTCGTGAATGAATGAACTTCTCGTACAACGGATTGAACGGTATGAATGGGATGGCCCTCATAAATGGGTACAGAGTGCTAGTTATTAGAAAAATTATTAAAGGTTTAATTTGAAGGGTACGGATTACGATTAACTGAATCAATAGTAATCACACAGGAGACGCGGCAGTCCACCATGCTTCAGAGTCATAGTTTCTTATGGTGATTACCGGTTTCGTTGAAGTGCTGAACACCTTTCCACCATGACAATTGTAGGGGAGCCAGTCATTTGCAAGTGCTACGCATAGTGTCTTTGCCTTACCATGTTTGTGCGAAATGCTTGGAAATTTATGTATTAAAAGATGTATAATACGTGATCACCCTTCGTGCTGCGACTGCGTCTTTGATTAGTAGGTGGAGGAGAGGACAGAGATTCAAGACACTCTCTTGCCCTTGGCGTGCAAAACATCATCCAAAAGGTGGAAGAATCATCATGATCACTGGTATGAGGATGCTGAAGGCAATGGAGACCACTGCATTAAAGACACATAACGTGTATTCACTGTACATGTGGCCTACAGTTGTAAGAAAAAAAGTGTCATGTTGACCTCTCCATCGGGAAAAGACGCCAGGTTAGTCCCTCAGTCGGGTCTCAGGTAGGAGACTGCTAAGGGAGAGATGATCATGAGAAAAAGAATGAATAACCAACGTAAGAGTAACAGTCTCCGAGCCGGAGCGTGGGCTGTCAGAAGCGTAAATGCGGTAGAGAACTAGAAAATCTGAAAAGGGAAATGCAAAGGCCCAGTCTAGATATGATGAGGATCAGTGCAGGGAAATTTAAAGGAAGTAAGTATTTCAGGTTGGACGAATGGGTGATCGTATCGAACAACAGCAGAAAATAATATAGCGGAAAAAGGATTATTTATGAATAGGAAGATAAACCAGAGAGTGAATTACTGTGAACAGTTCAGGGATAGAGTTGCTCTCATCAGAATAGACAGCTAACCAATTATAAGTACCGACGTAGCAAGCAGAACTTGAGGAAATAGAGAGAGCACAATATGAGGATATTCAGCAGGAAACTGAGTATGTAAAGGGATATAATAATGTAATAATCTCGGGGAATTGAAACGTAGTAGTAGGGGATTTTATAGAAGATAGCCTTAGGCCAGATTAAGCGCTTGGTAATAGTAAAGAAACAGGAGTAAAACTAACTGAATTTGTAATAAATTTCAGCTATTAATAGAGAATGCTCTATTCAAAACTCACAAGAGGAGAAGCTATACTTGGAAAAGATCTGGCGACATGAAAGGCAATGGCATCACAGCGACAATGCGGACGTTGCACTTAATAATGGAAAGAAGACTTAAGAAAGATCAAGACTCGTTCGTAACATCTGTCAGCGTAGAAAAAGCGTTCGACAATGTAAATCGGTGCAAGGTCTTCGAAATTCTAATGAAAACAGGCAGAACAGAAGTCTTCGTACGTAAAAGTAACGTCTGTCGTGCCCTAAAAGAGCGTTATAGGATCATCACTTTTCACAATATATGTAAGTGAACTAGTGGCTGACGTCAGAAGCTACGTGAGGCTGTTGGGAGACTATGCTGTTGTAATAGAAACGCTACACGGCTAGAAAATTGTAGAAAAACGAGGAGAAAACCAGTAAAGGTTCGACTCTTCGTCAGGAATTGGCAGTTGACTCGCATCATAAACAAATGTAATGTATTGCACATAATAGGTAGACAGACCCATAATTGTATGATTCCACGATTGCAGAACAGTCACTGTGAAACAGAAATATCAATAAAATAATACTAGTGTGTATACGGAGGGATTTAAAGTGATCGATTACATAAAAGTAATTGCAGGTAAGGTAATGTCAAACCAATTCATTGAATGAAACTTAAGAAAATGTAATCTTCCTAAAAAGGAAATAGTTTACGAAGGCTTCATTTGACCAATACTTCAATACTGTTCGTCAGTATGGGATCTGCACGAAATAGAATTGAGAAAGGAAATAGAAAGGATCGAAAGAAGAGAGTTTCGTTACAGGTTCATTTAGTAAGTTCGAAAGCGTTACCGAGCTACCCGCTGAGTTCCAGTGGCAGACACTGCAACAGAGGCGTTCAGCGTCATCGTGTTGTTCCGAGTGCATACATTTCTCTAAGAGTCAACCAATATATTGCTTCTTCCTATGGATATATAGCGAAAATACAAGGATTAAAAATTTAAGAATGTACGTTTCGGGCAAAGCTTTATATGAAACATCCTGGCAGATTAAAACTGTATGCCCGACCGAGACTCGAACTCGGGACCTTTGCCATTCCCGGGCAAGTGCTCTACCAACAGAGCTACCGAAGCACGACTCACGCCCCGTATTCACAGCTTTCCTTCTGCCAGTAACTCGTCTCGTACCTTCCAAACTTTACAGAAGCTCTCCTGCGAACCTTGCAGAACTAGCACTCCTGAAGGAAAGGATATTGCGGAGACATGGCTTAGCCACAGCCTGGGGGATGTTTCCAGAATGAGATTTTCACACTGCCACGAAGTTTCGTATCAGCGCACACTCCGGTGCAGAGTGAAAATCTCATTCTGGAAACATCCCCCAGCCTGTGGCTAAGCCATGTCTCCGCAATATCCTTTCTTTCAGGAGTGCTAGTTCTGCAAGGTTCGCAGGAGAGCTTCTGTAAAGTTTGGAAGGTAGGAGACGAGATACTGCTGTGAGACCGGACGTGAATCGTGCTTCGGTAGCTCAGATGGTAGAGCACTTGCCCCCCAAAGGCAAAGATCCCGAGTTCGAGTCTCGGGCGGGCATACAGTTTTAATCTGCCAGGAAGTTTCATTTCAGCGCACACTCCGCTGCAGAGTGAAAATCTCATTCTGGAAAGCTTTATATGTTAGTGAACCATGGACTATAGGAAAACAGTAAAAGGAGAAGATTGAAGGGTTTGAGATGCGGTGCTACAGAAGGCCGTTGAGAAGCTAGGAAATGAGGGCGTTCTCTGGAAAGGTACAGTCTCAAGTAACCAGAAAATAATTGCCGTGGTACTGGAATAACCTGTAGAAGAAACAAAATCTATTAGGGAAAAGACAGACTAAAATACATCAGAGAGATAACTGAAGACGTTCGGTACAAGTCGTGCTCTGAAATGAAGAGGCTGGCACAAGAGAAGAATTCGTGACACCTGCAGCAAACTTGTCAGAAGACTGGTGACTCATATAAAAGCATTACGTATGTCAACCTCCTCCTCGGCAATAAGAGACCGCTGCAAAGGAATGGTCATTATTCTCATCTAAGAAGAACAAAATCTTAACTTCTCTTCGCACTAACAGAACTTCGTAATCAATTACAGTGTCTGGCCCGGTGGTGTAGTGTTGAAGCGCTTATCTGCAAACCGTGGGTCGCACGATCGAATCTGCTCCGAACCAAGGAATTTCTTATCTTCTTTTAACCCAGCCTTCACCTCTTCAATGATGTGGAGATACATCGGGGTCGAAACGTAGATCGGATTCCACGTTAAACCTTTCTCCAGTCAGGATTGCTAACACCGAAGTCGCCGAAGTGGTGACCAATTGAACGACTTGGGCCAGGTCGTTAGGCCTCAAGTGGATTTTAATCACGTGTAATGTAGCACGAGAACTTTTTTTTTGAGTCATCCCTCTTCTGAGTGATTTGATACAGCCTGCGACGAATTCCTCTAGTCTATCAACTTTTTCATCTCAAAGCAGCAATAGCAACCTACTTACTAGGTTATTTGCGTAATGTGTTCCAATCTCTGTCTTCCCCTACAGTTTTTACTCTCTACATCTTCCTCTAGTACCATGGAACTTACTTCGTAGTGTCTTAACAGATGTCACATAGTGCTACCCATTCTTCTTCTCAGTGTTTTCCATGTATTCCTTTCCTAGCCGATTCTACAGAGGACCTCCTCATTCCTTACCTTATCAATCTACAACATTCGTCTGTGGTACCACATCTCAAATGCTTCGATTTCCTTCTGATCCTGTTTCCCCACGATCCATGTTTCACTACCATACAACGCTGTGCTCCAAACGTACATTCTCACGAATTTATTTCTCACATTAAAGCCTATGTTTCATAGTAGCAGATTTCTCTTGGCCAGGAATGCCCTTTTTGCCTGTCCTAGTCCACATTTTATGTCTCTCATGGTCCGTCCATCATGGGTTATTTTGCTGCCTAGGTGGCAGAATTGTTTGAGTTCGTCTATTTCATAATCTCCAATTCTGACGTTAAGTCGCCGGCTGCTCTCATTTCTGGTACTTCTCGTTACGCTCATATTTCTTCGATTTAATCGGAATCCATATTCTATACTCAAACTATATATTCCATTCAACAGCTCCGTAACTTTTCTTCACTTCCGCTGAAGACAGCAATTTCATCAGCAAATCTTATCATTGTTACCCTTTCATCCTGAATGTTAACCCCACTCTCTGAATCTTCTTGTCATTTTCCTCATTCCTTCGTCAGTGCAGAGATTGAACACTAGGGGAGAAAAGCTAGATCCCTGTCTTACACTCTCTTTAATCCGGGCACTTTGGTCTTAGTTTATCAGTCTTTTTGTTCCCGCTTTGTTCTTGTGCGTACTGTATATTAACAGTATTTGTCTATAGATTAACCCTATTTTTCTCTGAATTATGATCATCTTGCACCATTTTACATTGTCGACAAATACTGTGAACTTGTCTTGATTTTTCTTTTGTCTTTCTTTCATTATCAGCAGCAATGTCAGAACTGGCTCTCTGGTGCCTTTACATTTTCTGAAGCTAACTGGTTATCATATAACAGATAATCGAATTTCTATTCCATTGTTCTGTGTATTACTGTTGTCAGCAACCTGAATGTGTGAGCTATTAAGCTCATTGTGCGATAAATCACGCACTTGTCGGCTCTTGCTATCTTCGGAACTGTGTGGGTGATGTTTTGCCGCAAGTCTAAGTTATATCGTCAGACTCACACATTCTACACACCAACGTGTGAATGGTCGTTTTGTTATCACTTCCACCAATGATTCTAGAAATTCCGGTGGAATCTTTTCTATCCCTTCTGTCTTATTTGATCTTAAGTCTTCCAATGTAAGATGTTCGAAATCCTAAGGCAAGTATAGGGTAAGTTATAAGGAGAGACGGATAATACACATTTACAAGAGTGAAGAGGGAATAATCAGAGTCGAAGACCAAGAATGAAGAATTGTGCTTAAAATGGGTGTAACATATGAATGTATGGGTTTCGCCCCTCAATCTATAAGAGCAAGGAGCAACGATGGAGATACCAGAAAGGTTCAGAAGCTGAATTACAAATCAAGGTGAAACGATATCGAGGATATTATTCGCTGACGATATTGCCATCCTCAGTGAAAGTGAAGAAGAATTACACGATCTGCTGAATGGAATGAACAGTCTAATGAGTACAGAATATGGACCGAGAGTACATCTAAGAAAGAAGAAAGTAATGAAAAGTAGTAGAAACGAGAATAGCGAGAAACTTATCAGAATTTATGGCCATGAAGATAAGGTCGGAGGAAGGAGAAGACTAGTACTGTCAAAAATGACATTCCTGGCCGAGAGAAATCTACTACATTGAAACATAAGCCTTAATTTGAGGAAGAAATTTCTGAGAATGTACCTTTGGAGTACAGCATTGTGACAGGTAGTGAAACAAGGGCTGGGAAAACTGGAAAGGAAGTGAATCGAAGCGTTTGAGATGTGATGCTACAGACGAATGTTGAAAATTAGGTCGACTGATAAGGTAAAGAATGAGGAGGTTCTGCGCACAATTGGAGAGGAAAGGAATGCGTAAAAAACACCGACAAGGAGAAAGGACAGGATGATAGGACATCTGTTAAGATCTCAGGGAATAACTTCCACGGTGCTAGAAGGATCTGTAGAGGGTAAAAGCCGTGGAGGAAGCCAGATATTGGTAAACAAAATAGCAAATAATTAGGACGTTGGTTGCAAATGTTACTGTGAGGCGAAGAGATTGCCACAGGAGAGGAATTCGTGGCGGGCAGCTCAAAGCAATCAGAAGAAAAAAGAGTCTTCCAAAACTCTTTTAAATTCCGATTATGATACTAGATTCCCTATCTCTCCCCTGTCAACTACTGTTTCTTCTTCTGTCACTTAATGGTGATTAACTTATCATCCCAGCATACAGAGTTCTAAGCGAAGAATGGAGTAAAATAGTTTGTGAGCCTAGAATCAGATGTAAGCCTCCTACCTTTGTTTAGATAACTGAACTAAGTACGAGAACATGTGACTTGGGTGAAATTTCTTGAACATGTGCCCTTTTACACAAAATTTCCCCCAAAAGAAATAAATTATAGCGCTGTCTGACTACGGTTACATAAACATATTCGCGGGTAGGGGACACTTATATTGCGTTACGGGAAGAAATGGGGCCTGGATGGATATTTGAATGAATTTAATATCAAAATTACTTCTAGCTGTTTCATAGCCTGATTCGCTGAACTTATAACCGATCTTCCTTGTAGGTACACAAAGTGCTACGAGTATGCCTCACACAAGTCCACAGAACACGAAATACAGGCGTCTGTTTCATGAAACCATACAAAATTTAGCTGCTGCAAGCTCTTCGCGAAGGTGACAAACAACAACGTTCGGAGTTCTCTAATTTCGTTCTTGGCTAGATGGAGGATGACAGTTTTCTGCTAGGCTTAGGCTTTAGGCTTTACATGGAAAGGTGAACCGTCGTAATGTGAGAATATGGGGTACGAAACAGTCACATGAAGTTGTATAATGTGAGACAGACTCTGCAAAATTTAGTGTGTTTTGTGCAGTTGCACGGGAAAAGGGTGTATGGTTCATTTTTCTTTGCCGGTAACATGTCTCGATATGCTTGGAGAACTTTCTTTTGCCGCAGTTGGAGACTGATTCGAACGACTTCATTTACCAACAGGATGGGGCACCGTCACACTGGCATCTGCAAGTGCGGGAATTTTTAAATCAAAGGATTACTGGAGCATGGATCGGTCGCACTGGACCAAATGATTGAACCTCACATAACTGGCCTCCAAAGTCATCGGATCTGACTGTATGTGATTATTTCTTGTGGGAGTTTATA
This sequence comes from Schistocerca gregaria, assembly GCF_023897955.1. Classification (NCBI taxonomy): domain Eukaryota; kingdom Metazoa; phylum Arthropoda; class Insecta; order Orthoptera; family Acrididae; genus Schistocerca; species Schistocerca gregaria. The sequence goes on from NC_064921.1 coordinate 200,375,357, forward strand.
CAGGACTCTGTTTATGTACCTCCTTTACCAACAACAATGAATAAACTGAGACATCGCGTAACAGCAGCTGTGGAAGCTGTAACTGAAGATATGCTCACTGTGGGTACAGTTTGAATACCGCATTTTCATATGCTATGCATCTCAAGGCGGTCATGTTGAACACCTATGAAAAGGTATGAAAGAAAAACTTTTTGAGTTTCCCGTTCATCAAAAAACAAAATTCATTGTATATGTTTATTAGTTTCAGAAATATAGACGTGGCAAATCGGATGAGTCTTTTTGATACACCATGTATAAAAATGTCGTCGAACATAAACTGATAAACAACAAGTAGTCTCGGAGCCTCGGCAGCACTACTTCAATACCGAGGTGTGAAGAAGGGCAAATAATTAAAAAAAGGCGTTTTTGCCCTATTGGGATTACTTTTTGAACCTTTTCTATCTGTATAAATACTTTTGTCATTTTTAAGCACTTAAGTTTTACTTCGTATAAAAAACAAGCGAAATAACATGTTAAGCAGAAGTGAGACGAGAACGTGCCTTTACACTGTTTACCGCCAACGAATCGTGTTACGCAGGGAAATTTGTTGAGAGTAGTAATTTAGTTGATATTAATGTCCTTTGTGATACCATCCGGAACTAACAGGACCGCTATTCCGTCGGCAAGTATTATAGCTTTACATCGGTTGCATTCGAGCGCTAGACCCCCATGCAGTAAATCACGGTTTTAACATATTTTAACATTTATGGTACACTTTATATGTATAAATCTTGAAAATAGATTCTCTAAGGGGGAAAAAAACTGGGCCAAAAATCTCTACCCTGGTTACCCTCATAATATGTTTGCTGGACGCCACTTTCCGTATGAAGTTCATGTTCAGATTAAGTACAGATTCGAGAGTTAATACAAAAGCACTCATGCAATCGAATTTAACTGTGTTTTTTATTAAATGATCAAGGAACGGAAACAAATCACATATGTTTTAGTTTAACTACTGGTCACTAAAACGCAATTCAGAAGCAATAACATATGAAAAATTACACTTTTCCAATGACGGGACACGTGGTATGCACGGCCACGATACAGCAAAGACCTGAAAATGCTGCATACGAAATATTACGCAAAGATGCAAGCGCAAGTCGCCACCTCACAGTAATTCGTGTAGCTCGTTGTATGAGAATGGAGTTCATAAAGTAACCTCAATGCAAATGCCCAAGATCCATAATCAAGGTACCAGCCGTCCACAGCAAAACTTGGGAAAGACAAGACGAGCCAAAAGCTAAGAATGGAATCAGAAACGGAATAGTTTGCTCATTGTACAACATGCAGCCGTTGTGGACCTACGATTGGACCTTACAAGTTGTCTCCAAAGTATAGCCTAGCACATGTGCCTTCGCTCAATTAAGTTAAAGACTTGAATGAAATTTTCACTGTGCAGCGAAGTGTGCGGTGATTTGAAACTTCCTGGCACATCAAATTTTTTGCCGGACCGAGACTCGAAGTTAGGAACATTGCTTTTCGCGGGCAAGTGCTCTGCCGCCTGAGCTACCCAAACACCAATCACGACCCGCCCTTAGAGCTGTAGTTCCGGCAGTAACTCATCTCCTGCCTTCCATACTTCACAGAAGCTCTCCTACGAATCTCGCAGTTCTATTACTCATAGAAGAAAGTTCCGATCTGTCAAAAAAAAGTTCAAATTGCTCTGAGCACTATGGGACTTAACATCTGAGGTCATCAGTCCTCTAGAACTTAGAACTACTTAAACCTAACTAACCTAAGGACATCACACACATCCATACCTGAGGCAGGATTCGAACCTGCGACCGTAGCGGTCGCGTGGTTCCAGACTGAAGCTCCTAGAACCGCTCGGCCACAGCGGCCGGCTTCGATCTGTCAGGAAGGATTATATCTGCACTCTCTCCGCTGCCGAGAGAAAATTTCATTATGGAAACATCCTCCAGGCTGTGGCTAAGCCATGTCTTTTCGAGTGAGAGACTGTAATACACCAAGCAATCAAAAACCTGGTATAGAATTTCCCTGCAACAGTTTTGTGACTCAGAACTCTAGTAAGATTGAATGACTTAACAGTTGGCATTTTAACTAACGACTTTCAAGTTTTATTGTAACAACTGGCAATTTACATTGGGGTAAATCAATTAAATTATTCCCTTCGCTTATTTTCAATATTAGTGGTCCAAATCAGCGATAAAAACATTAGAAGTAGAAGATAAGATTATGGGTTGTAGTAACTTACCTACCTGTAGGGAAATCTCGTCACATCCAGTGAGAGAGGTGGGGAAATAGTGGGGCGATGGACTTAAAAGCGAGAGCACAGCAGAGCGAATATCCAGGCAGCCACCAGGAATTAGGTATTCCATCGTTTCGTTACACTCCTTGAGGTAGATACCTGAGTTGTTCCTTTGAATGTGGTGCACATGATTTCCCTCCAAATCCTTCTCTCATCTCAGACCTTGTATTTGACCGGACGCTAAACCCGAATATTCCGTCCTTGTCCTTGTCTAATACTCAGTGGTAGAACATCTGACCGGGAAGGCTACTTGCAAAAGTATTATCATCGGTAACAACTATTTTGTAGCGTAACATCGATAATAAATCTGTACAATGAGTTTGGCAAGTGGTTCACCACCATTGCCGTTAGCAAATGGCGTCGATGCAGCGAAGTGTGCTCGTGAGCTAACTGGCGCGTTTAGCGCATCACCTGCGGAGGGAGAGGTGGTTGTATTGACATACGCCCTGTGGACACAACGACCAGGTGTATTGACGGAGTGAACTGACTCGCGAAGGAGAACATCACGACGGCCAATTTCATGGGTGAACGCACAAGTACAACGAAGGGACAAAGCGACTCGAAGTCGAAACAACAGCAGATGGGCTAAGATTTAAGAATCGTGGGTTGCAGATGCTGCCAATTCGTGTCTACGGTCTTGGAAACATTGAGCGTAAAATACATATCCAATCAAGCAACAGGGAACATTCTAAACTGTGGTTTACCTATGAAAAGACGGTCACAGATTATTACGATCACCGCAGTATACAGAAACTATCGATTTTTAAACTATAGCAACAGCTAATAATCTCCGTGATGAATGAAAGAAGCCCACATTTGACGTACCTGTAGTGCAAACAATGATAAAATGACCTAAACTTTAACACACTATTACATATCGAATATCAGCAGTGATGATACCGAAAGCATCTTTTGTTTGGCGACAGAGTGAATCCTGTGCAAAGGATAAGGTACCTATGTGGAATCTACTGTGAAGCAGCCATATACAACGTGAGTCACGTAACGCCCCGCTTATTTCGTGAATGATTCCAGATATCGAAAAGAGATATTCGGCAAATAAGAGGCACCTACTTTGGCATGTAATATAGAATCTTAACTATTGTTTAGATCGAGACACCGAAGCAAGTATGTTTTTTTTAAAAAAATACAGTGCCATACTTTTTTAACAGCATTCGGAAGCGCTTGAAAAGAAGAGTACAGTGATATAATGAATGTTCATTTTGAGGTTGAAAATTTTTGCAAAAGATTCCGAGAAATAATCTGAAGCTGAAAAGCAAGTCGCCCAAAATCGGCTATTGAATTGTAAACACGCTCATGCCAGGCTACATCGATGTATCAAGCCTTTCGGTTGTTTACTTATCGGCACTGCAGAACTAGCAGGACCTGTGTTGTTTATCGGCGGGTCATTTCTGTTTCAGCATTTCTTGCACGCAGACATGTACACCAATGAGCAGAAGCTAGACAAGCTACACTTATACAGCTTGTGTCAAACAAATGTTGTCGAAAAGGTGCTGCAGAAGTGACTGACGAAACTGTAGTCGTCGGCCGGAGTGGCCGTGTGGTTCTAGGCGCTACAGTCTGGAACCGAGCGACCACTACGGTCGCAGGTTCGAATCCTGCCTCGGGAATCGATGTGTGTGATGTCCTTAGGTTTGTTAGATTTAATTAGTTCTAAGTTCTAGACGACTGATGACCTCAGAAGTTAAGTCGCATAGTGCTCAGAGCCGTTTTTGAAACTGTAGTCGTTCCACAAAAACCTGAAAACGTACTCACATTTGAAATAATTTTCCTAAGCCCCATCTGATGCGCCAGAACATAGCACAAGCCGCAATTCCATATACAAAAATCATACAATGACGGTGCCTGGCATGGGAGCTCTAGGTGGCCACATTGCTTTCCAGTTTTAGTGCATTTCATGGACTGGTTCAAATGGTTCAAATGGCTCTGAGCACTATGTAACTTAACATCTATGGTCATCAGCCCCCTACAACATACAACTACTTAAACCTAACTAACCTAAGGACAGCACACAACACCCAGTCATCACGAGGCAGAGAAAATCCCTGACCCCGCCGGGAATCTAACCCGGGAACTCGGGCTTAGGAAGCGAGAACGCTACCGCACGACCACGAGCTGCGGACTTCATGGACTCTTTTGCGAAAGATTTCAACGTCATTACTAAAAAGCGATATACCACTGTAATTGTCTTCTCCAGATCTACTGAGTGTAGTTTCGAAAAGTATACAATTCCACTAAAAAAATTCATACTTGTTTCAATATCTCGTTGAATACTTGAGTTAAGATAATTATCCTCACAAAACATTAGTGTCTCTCATTATGCCAACAGAAGAAATTTCGCAGCGGTTTTCTATCTCAGAAACCGCATATGAATATTGTTCCTTTATAAGGAAATCATATTACACCTCGTGTAAGAGGGGAAAACGTGTACCAGAACGTGTCTGAATTCGACAGGGACAGTATCATAGTCTATCGAGTCTGCGATTTATTGTTAAATACTATTGTAGCAACGACTGGAATCTATAGGTTCAGGATTGCCGTACTCACCTCCAGGCGGGATCTCAGTGGACCCACGCAGCTAACCCGCGAGAGGACAGACATATTATTCCCTCCAGTGGAGAATCGTACAACCGCGACGTGGTAATGGAATGAAAAATGAAATTGCTTGCAGCAAAACAAGTAGGAACACAGACAATTATTTATTTCTTCGTCACAAATACAGCCGATTATCTGAAAAGCTAAAATGGGCCATACAAGTTTCTTGGTTAATAATAAGTTTATATATTAATATTTATTTCCTTCATTTTTTACCCAACTACTAAAAGCACTACAGAATCTATTCTGTGTTTGTTCATTTACTTTGGTGCATTTACTTTGTAGACTATTGTTTCCACTTGTGGACACCCTCTCATACTACCCCAGTCAACGGCCATCGTCTGTTGGATTCCTTGGACGTCGGGCAGCACGTCAGCCGCGTTTCCACTACAACAAGTAATTCCACCCACCCACTTTCACGCCTTAAAGTCCACACATCCATGATCATATGTATCAACGCCATGTTTATTCTTGAGAAACTATTTCATTTGTTGGTTGTCTACCGTAGCAGTGTTTTGTCCGTCTAGCCGGGTGGCAGCATGCCGCCATGTCGTTGAAAGCGTCGTGGATTCTTCCTTGGCCTCCCTGAATACTGCGGCTGCAGTATTGTCCAAGATGCACCAGGTCGAGTCACTATTTAGTGCTGCTTTGGAATCCAATATCCTTAATGCCTCACGGCCATTACGCGCCGCATCTTCGTGTTCTGGTGTGCCCACACTACCTCATGCGCAGCTGTCGTTCCTCTGTGTTTTGATTTTGTATGTATACGTAGCATATAGGCCATGTAAAGTATCACTCCATTCGACTGGTTAAGAAATCTCGTTTTTAGTTTCTCTCTGACGTTAAGGAGAAATTCGTATGTTTCCCTGCTTGCGCCTGAGGTGTTTTACTCATTTTACCACAATTGTAATACGCTTTTCGCATTGGCCTTACTTCCAAGCATACTTCGTACTTCAGTTTGCTTTCCTTTAAGAAGTAAAAGGCTCCCGTTTTCCTAATTCCCAAGCCCCGTAGGCACATTCATAGAATTACTAACAAAGCTTAATCTTAGTAGCACTCCTCGTCGAACTCTTCTCATTAATGAGGCTGGCTTCAAATGGTTCAAATGGCTCTGAGCACTATGGGACTGTGCGGCTGGTCCCGGCGGAGGTTCGACTCCTCCCTCTGGCATGGGTGTGTGTGTTTGTCTTAGGATAATTTAGGTTAAGTAGTGTGTAAGGTTAGGGACTGGTGACCTTAGCAGTTAAGTCCCATAAGATTTCACACACTCACACTATGGGAAATAACTTCTACGGTCATCAGTCCTCTAGAACCTAGAACTACTTAAACCTAACTAACCTAAGGACATCACACACATTCATGTCCGGGGCAGGATTCGGACCTGCTACCGTAGCGGTCGCACGGTTCCAGAATGTAGCGCCTAGAACCGCTCGGCCACCACGGCCGACAGGCTGGCTTCACTAGCTGCAATCTATGAGCGCAAACGCTTACTCCAGTCCTACGACTGACACCAATATAGATTGATGGTATGCATTGATTGTCTTCAAGGGAAGTCGAAATTGCCTCTTTCCGATGGCTATAACTTTATTCATCACGTTTGTACCTTTCCTCTATATGATGCGCAAAGTTACGACGTGCCTTCACATTTATCCCCAGATATCTTGTTACTGCGCTTCTCCTAATCGTTACATCATTCAGTTTTGTTTAGATTTTCGTGCTTGGTTCCCCTTCAGCAGGAGATACGTTGTTCTGTGAGGTGCTAGCGACAATTTACCACTTCGTCACCAGCCCTGAAGTTCTTGGAGTGCCATATTACATTTGTTTTCTATAACTTCACTTATAAGGGAAAGGACATCATATGCAAATGCTACCAGTCCGCCTATGTTACCTCTGTCATGTAACTTGCGAAGTATGGGCTTTAGTGCTTCATATCGGAACTTTGAATCACACACTGATCACGGCGGACAGTCTTTCGTTATTGTCCCCGTTATTATCTTTCCTGGGCAGTTTGAAGAAGCACATTTCCCACGGCAATAATCTCTTAGGCAGCTCTACAGCACTTCTGGACACTCCGACTCCATAAGGCTACCAAAGACGGGCACCACAGGTTATCGAATGCGCCAGTAATATCGATCATCATCGATAGATCGCACATAGAATGAGTATCTGACGCTAGTGAAATTACATTTTTCATTGGGTCTTCAGTTGGCTTGGCTCTTGCAAACCTGTATTGGTGAGTAGTGCTCAGCTCGTGTAGCAGTGTATTATCTTGTAGTCTCTTCCATAATAGTTTTTCAAGTATCTTGCAGAGAACGCTCAAGCTTGGCTGTAGGATTTGGGTATCATCAGACCCTTGTCTTGTCCATTATTATTATCACTTCAGCATTCTTCCACGGTGTGGGCACCCTTCCTTGCGAGGGACGCTCGTTGTACAGTTCGCCCAGGTAACTATGTAATTGGCTTGTAATACTTGAGCAGGGATCCAGTCCAGTCCTGGAGATTTTTTGTTTCTCAGTCCTCAAATTGTATGTCTATTTCTTTTGTGTGAAGGGGTACACAGATGTATTGTTTCTACAGTCTTCCCAGAACATTGTTCATAAACTACACTGATCTTCTGTCTCTGCGTGCATGTCCGAGAGAACTTTTCATCGTAATTGGCAATAACACAGGCAATGTAATATCGTATTTATCAGTATAAATAAAAAGTTAATTGATTTTAGTTAAAATGTCTGTTAAGGACGGGATATACGTAATGAATGTAGGAGTACGCACAACAAATGGTAGTTTGTGTGTGGCCATGAGTCATGCTGGGATAGCCAAATGAAAGGCGACAGTTCGCGATAAGCGGAAAATGCGGGTTCGAGTCCCGGTCCCGCACAAATTTTCGTTAACGTCATTCCATTATACAGCTGTTGGTTGTCCATATTCGCAACTGCGAATACATTTCATGCACTCCAGGGATTGGTGTCTAAGGTAGCCTCCACGAATTGCTTCCGTCGTTCCACAGCGATAACGACTGGAGCACCTCGATTTGTCAGAATTGCGACCCTTGCTCCGGCTTCCCTTTGTGACACCAGAGAGAGGTGTGCTAGCAGACACTGAACACAGCAACTCCACCGCATTGACTTTTCAGAGGAGGCCCAGTTTTGAGTGCAGCATATCGATAAACGTCTACATCTAAATACGTACTCCGCAAGCCACCGCACCGCGCTTGGTGGAGAGTACCCTTTACCACAACTACTCGTTTCCTTTCATGTTCCACTGGCAGATAGAGCGAGGAAAAAACGACTGTCTATATGCTTCCGTATTACCCCTAATTTCTCGTATCTTATCTTCGTGATACCTACGCGAAATGTATGTTGGCGCCTGTAGGATCGTTCTGCAGTCAGCGCCGGCCGGGGTGGTCGAGTGGTTCTAGGCGCTACAGCCTGGAACCGTGCGACCGCTACGGTCCCAGGTTCGAATCCTGCCTCGGGCATGGATGTGTGTGATGTCCTTAGGTTACTTAGACGTAAGTAGTTCTAAGGTCTAGGGGACTGATGACCTCAGAAGTTGAGTCGCATAGTGCTCAGAGCCATTTGAACCATTTTCTAGCAATCAGGTTTAAATGCCGGTTCTTTAAACTTCCTCAGTAGTGTTCTTCGAAATGAATGTCTTCTTTCCTCCGGGGATTCCCACTTGAGCTCCTTAAGCATATCCATAATAGTTGGATCCTAATCTAACCTACCGATAACAAATATAGCAACTCACCTCTGAATAGCTTCGATGTCTTCTTTTAATCCGACTTCTTTCAATCTTGTAACAATACAACGCAAGATTGTACGAGGGTGAGTCAAATGAAAACCTAAAATTTGTAATAACAAATCAAAATTTCGAGCCGTTATCCTGTAAATTAGTAAGCGTGCTACAAACAGCGTGTAGAATGACCTGTAGGTGGCAGCATAGTGCAGATGCACACATACCGTCGCAGTATCAGTATGAAGATGGCCACCCTACTTGCGACTTGCACCGGGAAAGAACAGCGTTCCATTATTCGGTTTTTACGTAGTGAAGCTGTGAAACCTATTGAAATCCATCGAAGAATGAAGGTTCAGTACGGTGATGCATATATGTCACAGCAGCAAGTCTACGAATGGAGTAGGAAGTTCGCAAATGGTTTGACTTCAGTGGAAGTCCAGGTCAGGCACAACGAATTGTGACTCCGAAGAACATTGCAGCAGCTGAAGCCATAGGGAAGGAAAACCGCCGAGTGACACTGAATGACATTGCAGCATGTTTACAGATTACCCATCGGTCAACACACCACATTGTGCACGATGTGCTTCAGTTTCACAAAGTGTCGGCAAGATGGGTGCCACGGCAACTGACTCCTGAAATGAGAGAACGACGTGTTGATGCTTCTGAAGAACTTCTTCAGCGCTTTGAACGAGAAGGTGATGGCTTCCTTGCAAGAATCGTTACTGCGGACGAAACCTGGCTTTACTTCCACCAACCGGAAAGGAAGAGAGCGAGCAAAGAATGGCGCCATTCCTCATCACCAAAAATAAAGAAGTTTCGAACCATCAACTGGGAAGGTTATGCTGACTCTCTTTGGGGACGAAAAAGGCGTCATTTTGGAGCATTACATGCCTAGAGAAACCACTGTCGCCAGTGCATCATACACAGATCTCTTAAAAAATCATCTGCGGCCTGCAGTGAAATCAAAGCGACGTGACTTGCTGTCAGAAGGTGTTCTTTTGCAACATGACAATGCAAGAGCCCACACTGCCCGTACAACAGTTGCAACAATCACAGACCTGCATTTTGAGTGTATTCCTCATCCACCATACTCACCAGACCTTGCCCCAAGTGATTTCCAAATGTCTGAACTACTCAAAGGCGCAATGGAAGTTCCGTTCTGATGAAGAGGTACGCCACGCGGTGCATGAGTGGTTGGGCGGACTACCGAAAGATTTCTTTTCTAAAGAAATTTATGCACTTTGTAAGCGCTGGAGGACTTGCATTCAGCGCAGAGGAGATTATGTTAAAAAGTGATACAGCTTTGTACCACTTCTCCACAATAGATAATATTTAAAAAAATATTTAAGGTTTTCGTTTGACTCACTCTCGTATGTTGCCGTGCTATTATTTATACACTGGTTACCCAGTGACAACATCTATTGATGAGACTGGTTCACCATCACGCGCCGGCCATTAAAACTGATGGACTCTGGTACATAGTTGAAACAACGTAGAAAAACGTATCCTTTTATATGTACTCTCTTAGATTCGATCTTCAGACGTGTTAGACCATTGTTGCTACCAGAGGTGGCAGCTCCCTGTATAAATTTTTGCAGCCATATACCACTGATTCACTTACATATTAAGTCATGTATTCTTCCTGCTATACTGTAACATTTTCTGGATTTGGATTGGAAACTGGGATTCCCGAATTTTGAGAGAAGCTGTCCCCAACACACGGCCAAGTTCTTGACCTGTTTCCATCTGAAATTTGTTGAGCATTCGTGTGAAGTCACCGTGGCTATTTCACCTTAGTCGAAATCTTCCGGCTGGAGTCGATGACACTGATGCCTGCGTTCATTTTGAGATATGTAGATAGTACTTTTGTCATTTGGGCTCGTGAAAGTGAGAATTTGAACAGCTTTTTAGAACACGTGAATTCCATTTCCACACGAATATTTTCAGTAAAGACGTGAAAAGAATGGCTTTGGCCACTTTCTTCATTTGTTGTCAAGAGGAAGATTGATGGTAAGTAGGGACGTGCCGTTTGTAGGAAGCTAACTCACATTGATTGCATCCTCACGCTGATGCTTGTCACTCTGCTGGCCTAAATGATTTCTTTGTGCCTTAGTCCATAAAGCTAGGTTAGCCCAACTCGATGTCACCCTTAAACGACAAGTCAGAGGAGCTTTGCGCTTGCAACCAACCGTGAACTTGATGCGCGATGAAAATAACGGGGGTGGCGTTTAAAACCTACTGCCTCTTTGCCTTATGCAGATATTATCTGCGCACAGAGTGGCCATATATCTGAAATGTGTTTTTCAATCACTGTCCAGAATTACAGCCTGTTTAGGGTGTGTAAGGGATGATCCCGATTTGCCTATGGTATGTGTCTACCATATCCCCTGCAGCTGTAGCATGCAACCAGACTACTAGGATCGTGAAGGACCAATGTATTCACCATATGCTTCACGCATACTTACAACAGCCGAGCAAATCTGCTATTGCAGAACATAGCCCCGTTACCAGTCATCCTATTGAGTAGAACAACAAAAACTTGCTGACGTGCACAGCCAGCTATTGGTATAGTGTTGTTAAGGAAGCAGTTGAGATTAAATTAGCATGTGGCCTTATAAACGAAGACGGAGGTTTCTGCTTAAGTCATCTTTGGTCGTGCGCTGGAGCTATTTGTTTACAGTGAGTGTGTTGTTATGGCTCTTGTGCCACGTAATCCATTATACAGATGTTTTAAATTTCCTTACAGTGGTTTTCTCGTCGTATTTGCTCCTTGAAAAGGGGTATGCATTCATCGAAATATCGATTTCATTTCCGTAAGCTGTTTGAACGTAAAAGAACGTTTTAATGAAACGAAAGAAGTGCCTAGGCATTATTAGCGACTCATTTGCTCGTAGGTACTTATAATTAATTCGCTATCAGTACTGCGTTATAATTAATTCATAGGTAACTATAACATATTCGACTGTATTTAAATCTAACCAAGTAATTAAACAAATAATAATTAAACTTGATTCTTTACGGAAACAGAACAAATGCGATTCTTTTTCTCAGTCATGTCTGCAATTCAAAATTCATGGTTTCACTTCAAGCACGGAGAGCATCTTACCCACTCCTCATCTCTGAGATCGTCCGCGTAGTTTCCTTGCAAAAACATAATGGTAGCGCTCCTCATGTGTGCGTACATAGCGACATCATCTCTGAGTCTGTTAGGTGCCATACGTTTTTTACTATTATTTTCTTCCAATTTTTCGTTTCAAGTCTTTTTATTTGATCAGCATTACTTGTTGAGGAAAGAGCAGTGGTATATTGTTTATTAAAATCATTAAGATTTTCCGGCTTCTTTGGGAGGTGGTCGATATTTCACTTTAGTCACCTTCTCACTCCCTAGTTGGTTGTTGCACTTCTGGTATTGATTCTATGTCCTTACGTGAGATATAGATAGAATCAGGATAAGATTGGAATGGAGAGCCGAAAACGGCACAGCACCATCATCAAACTGATTTACAATAATTAAAAAACTAAAGAGTAATTTTGCACATGAATGTCCCCAATATCACCTCTAAGCGGTTCTCCATTTAACGCCATGTAGTACAAACGGGAGAAATATTAGATGTCAATTACCTGGCCATTATTTCCAGCCAGAATTAAGGCCAAAATACTTATGAACATGTTTAATGAACTTCCAATTTCATTAATGTTTTGTGAAGCACCAAATAAAAAAAAAAGAAAAAAAAACTGCATGCTAACGACGTGCGTAGCTGCACTTCAAAGCTCGGACTTCAATGCATGGAAACTAAGTTGTCTTGCATATAGCTCTCAGAACTGGTGATGACAGTATCAGCCATAGAGGTAATATTTAGGACACTCATCCTATTTCCGGAAATATCTTCAAGTAGAAAGGGCTTCTACTACCACTGAGCCACGTGTATAAACAGATAAGTATAGGAGATTAAGGGGAATATTAACTTTTAGCTTTCCAAGAACGTCGGTGTTATCACACACAAGGTGCTGCGTTTGTTGGGACGAATTCAACACGGTGTCGTTGCAGGAGCCATGCTGCCAAGAAATTACTTAGTGGAAACACGTGTAGGGCTGAGAGAAAATCTTTTGCAAACCCCCTCAGCTAAGACATGAACAAAAATGAATAACGAATTCCCACTAGCTAATCAACGGCTTCCGCAGAACTTAACGACAAAGTGTTCCACTGACTGGCAGAATTCTTCTGGTCCATCATTAATTGTGGGCGTAAACCACCGACTGGTCATCTAGTACTACAGTACCTATTTTTAAGCGCAGGGGTGGACCTGCTGAATCTACCTACTATCGTCCAATCCGGCCGCTCTCCAAAACCATGAAGATACTCGTAAGTACCTTCGAGAACAGGCTGCCGAAAAAATCCAGATCTTAATAAATCATTATAGGTTTTCCTAGGGACGTAGCACAATAGACGTAATTTCTACTGCGCGCCAGCTGATGGAGAAATTCCGAGATAAAAGAGAATCACCTTGACCTTGAGAAGGCGCTTGATCGGGTGCCGCTTCAGATGATTTGGCATACTTTCTTGATCATCAGGTTCGAGGAACGTGTATAAACTTGATAAAAATGTTGTACAAAAACGCCAGCAGCCGGTTGCGATGCTCTGCAGGACTGACTGACAGCTTTCCTTTGACAGCTGGCGTTCATAAGGCTCAGCCTTGTCTTCACTTCTCTTTTTTACCGTAAAGGCTACAATGTGACGTGACGTACAGAAGTGCGTACCGTGGACAATGCTATGCGCTGATGATGTGGTGCTTTCGGAGGATACTAGGTCGTCGTCGTTGTCTTCAGTCCTGAGACTGGTTTGATGCAGCTCTCCATGCTACTCTATCCTGTGCAAGCTGCTTCATCTCCCAGTACCTACTGCAACCTACATCCTTCTGAATCTGCTTAGTGTACTCATCTCTCGGTCTCCCTCTACGATTTTTACCCTCCACGCTGCCCTCCAATGCTAAATTTGTGATCCCTTGATGCCTCAAAACATGTCCTACCAACCGATCCCTTCTTCTAGTCAAGTTGTGCCACAAACTTCTCTTCTCCCCAATCCTATTCAATACCTCCTCATTAGTTACGTGATCTATCCACCTTATCTTCAGTATTCTTCTGTAGCACCACATTTCGAAAGCTTCTATTCTCTTCTTGTCCAAACTAGTTATCGTCCATGTTTCACTTCCACACATGGCTACACTCCAAACAAATACTTTCAGAAACGACTTCCTGATACATAAATCTATATTCGATGTTAACAAATTTCTCTTCTTCAGAAACGCTTTCCTTGCCATTGCCAGTCTACATTTTATATCCTCTCTACTTCGACCATCATCAGTTATTTTACTTCCTAAATAGCAAAACTCCTTTACTACTTTAAGTGTCTCATTTCCTAATCTAATTCCCTCAGCATCACCCGATTTAATTTGACTACATTCCATTATCCTCGTTTTGCTTTTGTTAATGTTCATCTTATATCCTCCTTTCAAGACACTGTCCATTCCGTTCAACTGCTCTTCCAAGTCCTTTGCCGTCTCTGACAGAATTACAATGTCATCGGCGAACCTCAAGGTTTTTACTTCGTCTCCATGAATTTTAATACCTACTCCAAATTTTTCTTTTGTTTCTTTTACTGCTTGCTCAATATACAGATTGAATAACATCGGGGAGAGGCTACAACCCTGTCTCACTCCTTTCCCAACCACTGCTTCCCTTTCATGCCCCTCGACTCTTATGACTGCCATCTGGTTTCTGTACAAATTATAAATAGCCTTTCGCTCCCTGTATTTTACCCCTGCCACCTTTAGAATTTGAAAAAGAGTATTCCAGTCAACATTGTCAAAAGCTTTCTCTAAGTCTACAAATGCTAGAAACGTAGGTTTGCCTTTTCTTAATCTTCCTTCTAAGATAAGTCGTAAGGTCAGTATTGCCTCACGTGTTCCAACATTTCGACGGAATCCAAACTGATCCTCCCCGAGGTCTGCATCTACCAGTTTTTCCATTCGTCTGTAAAGAATTCGCGTTAGTATTTTGCAGCCGTGGCTTATTAAACTGATAGTTCGGTAATTTTCACATCTGTCAGCACCTGCTTTCTTTGGGATTGGAATTATTATATTCTTCTTGAAGTCTGAGGGTATTTCGCCTGTCTCATACATCTTGCTCACCAGCTGGTAGAGTTTTGTCATGACTGGCTCTCCCAAGGCCGTCAGTAGTTCTAATGGAATGTTGTCTACTCCGGGGGCCTTGTTTCGACTCAGGTCTTTCAGTGCTCTGTCAAACTCTTCACGCAGTATCGTATCTCCCATTTCGTCTTCATCTACATCCTCTTCTATTTCCATAATATTGTCCTCAAGTACATCGCCCTTGTATAAACCTTCTATATACTCCTTCCACCTTTCTGCCTTCCCTTGTTTGCTTAGAACTGGGCTGCCATCTGAGCTCTTGATATTCATACACGTGGTTCTCTTCTCTCCAAAGGTCTCTTTAATTTTCCTGTAGGCAGTATCTATCTTACCCCTAGTGAGATAAGCTTCTACATCCTTACATTTGTCCTCTAGCCATCCCTGTTTAGCCATTTTGCACTTCCTGTCGATCTCATTTTTGAGACGTTTGTATTCCTTTTTGCCTGCTTCATTTACTGCATTTTTATATTTTCTCCTTTCATCAATTAAATTCAATATTTCTTCTGTTACCCAAGGATTTCTAGCAGCCCTCGTCTTTGTACCTACTTTATCCTCTGCTGCCTTCACTACTACATCCCTCAGAGCTACCCATTCTTCTTCTACTGTATTTCTTTCCCCTATTCCTGTCAATTGTTCCCTTATGCTCTCTCTGAAACTCTGTACAACCTCTGGTTCTTTCAGTTTATCCAGGTCCCATCTCCTTAATTTCCCACATTTTTGCAGTTTCTTCAGTTTTAATCTACAGGTCATAACCAATAGATTGTGGTCAGAGTCCACATCTGCCCCTGGAAATGTCTTACAACTTAAAACCTGGTTCCTAAATCTCTGTCTTAGCATTATATAATCTATCTGATACCTTTTAGTATCTCCAGGGTTCTTCCACGTATACAACCTTCTTTCATGATTCTTAAACCAAGTGCTAGGTAGGATCTTGAAACTCAAGTCCAAATATGGTACGTTGGTTTGAAAAGGTTTAGCCTCCGTTTCAACATCCACATGCTAGTATACCGAAACTATTACAGCTCCGGAACTATATACATAATTAGAACTGTTTCCTCCGATGTAGATATATAGCGATACCTAGGTTTTCAACTACAGAATGAAGGCAATGTGAGTGAGGATGAGCGAGCAATAATCAAAGCGATTCAGATACGTTACTGATGTTTCTTGCTATAAGATGATGCCTATCCCCCCTGAAATCACCGTAATACCACACAATGGCCAGGTTAATTGCATTATATGGTATCAAGTGTAAGCCCATACCTCGAAGCGCTGAGCACTCACTACATGTCACGGGGATATGGTTACCAAACAGGTCATTGGACTTTGTCTGCTCTATTATATGTCGTGTGACTAGGGCCTCCCGTCGGGTAGACCGTTCGCCGGGTGCAAGTCTTTCGATTTGGCCTCTTCGACGACTTGCGCGTCGATGGGGATGAAATGATGATGATTAGGACAATACAACACCCTGTACCTGAGCGGAGAAAATCTCTGACCCAGCCGGGAATCGAACCCGGGCCCATAGGACTGACATTCTGTCGCGCTGACCACTCATCTACCGGAGGCGGACTGCTCTATCATATGAACAACAGGAAGTTCCGAGAATTATCTGGAGTGATCGAATCTATGAGAAGATACAGGAATAAAGACTTCGTTGATATGGACACTTCGCATTTGCACCGCTCCGTTTAGTCATTAGCATAGCCTATCGTCTCACTGTCGAATGTCAGGCACAGCGTCGATGAGTTAATTTCCTGTGGCTGGACTCTATAAAGACAGATCTAAGATTGACATGCATAAATTCACGAGAAGCAATAGATCCCAAGAAATGACGTGGACTAATCCAAACGCAAGATACTAGAAAGAAGAAGAAGAACCAACGTATGCCGACAGGGGAACTGACTTGAAATATGTTCTAGTAACAGGAATTATCCAAATGAACGGAACTTAGTAATTGTGATGTAGATGTACACAGGAACAAATGCTTACAATTTCAGAAAAAATTGATTTATTCAAGAGAAAAGGCTTCGCAAACTGAGAAAGTCAATAACGTGTTGCCTTACCTCTGACCTTTATACAAGCAGTTATTCGGCTTGGCATTCACTGACAGAACTGTTGGGTGTCCTCTTGAGAGATATCTTGCCAAATTCAGTCCAGTTGGTGCTTTGGATGGTCAAAATCACGAGACGGTTGGAGGACTAGGCCCCTAATGTCAAAACCTTCTCAATTGGGGAGAGATATGGCAAGATCGCTGGCTAAGCCAGAGTTTCGGAAGCACGAAGAAAAGCGGTAGGAACTCTCGCCATGTGCGACAGGGCTTTGTCTTACTATTAAAGGCAACAACACAGGAGTACAATGTTTTCGACGTAACGCTCGCTGTGCTTTACGGGTATCGCGGATGACAATCAAAGGGGTCCTGTTTAGAAATGGCACCCCAGACCATCAATCCTGGCTGACGGGCCGTATGCCGTTAACAGTCACGTTCGTATCCCGCCACTGTATGGGGCGACTTCAGACACGTCTTCACCTTTGAATCTCATTGGCCGGAGTGGAACTGTCTTCACTGATGAGCCCCGCTTCGAAGTGAGCTCCGATGTCCAGCAGAGACGTGTGTGGAGAGTTCCGGACGGCAGTGGGAGACGAATCTGACTGATGCTCACCATAGGGCTTGACAGCTAGGACTAATAGACCGAGAGCCGGCCGGAATAGTCGAGCGGTTCTAGGCACTTCAGTCTGGAACCGCGCTACCGCTACGGTCGCAGATTCGAATCCTACATCGGGAATGGATGTGTGTGATGCCCTTAGGTTACTTAGGTTTAAGTAATTGTACGTTCTAGGGGACTAATGACCTCAGATGTTAAGTCCCATAGTGCTCAGAGCCATTTGAATTTTGAATTTTGACGCTCTAACAAGCCAATTGGGCAGAATGTGGCACGATATCTCTCCTCAAATGAACATCCAGCAATCCTATCGATCAATGCCAAGCCGAATAACTAACTGCATAAAATGCACAGATGGCTCAGCGTGTTACTGACTAGCTTAATTTATGCAGCTCATGTTCTTGAATAAATCATCCACTTTTCCTGAAATTGTAATCATTTTTTTGTCTGTACACGTATATCACATCTGCTTATTTCCGCTCCATTCGGATAGTTCCATCGTCGCGGGCCTTATTTTATTTTATTTTTCTTATAGTGTATTATCTGTACAAGTATGATTGATGCATGAACAGAACCGTAAACTTACCAAGTTTGTATTTTGCACTTTACAAGTATTGCGTGACTGCTCCTGTGGCGATTAACCAGATAAATAGAAGATTGTATCGTCACTGAAAAAAAGCTTAAAGTCGACACACGTCCAGTTTGTTCCATACGTTATGTAGTAACATCTTATTAATGGCCATCACAGCAGTATTGATACGTTCCCTGAATTATTCGAGTGTTTTTTGCAGTGGGGGCCCAGAAACATGGTCCTCCACAAATCCTCAAAGGAAAAAGTAACAAGATGCTAGGGCAGGCGGCCTGGGTGGCTAAGCGAAAAAGGGTCACGTCATCTTTACCACTAAACCCAATCCAGCGACGAGGAAATTCGTCGTTTAGGTAACGACGAACATCGGTATTCCAATGGGGGATTGGGACAGGACGTCTTGTTGGAAAATGAAATTCTTTGAATTAGTAGTCAGCAGTGGAAACAATTACAAACGCTACATATCAAGACAAGAGGTGCTCCTAACAGTCTTCTCACAGCCCATACAACATCGACAGTGACCTCCCACGGAATACATTAACCTTCGGGGAATTTCGTTCATGGGCCACACTCTCACATTTATGGTGATTAACCTTTTCAGATAAATGGAAGGTCACTGAATATCAGTTTGGAGGCGAAATGTTCATCCTTAAGTGCTTCCTGCATTGTGATGCAAAGTTGAAAGCACCGGCCATAATCTTCCAGTCTTAATTGTTGCACGAGCTGCTGACGACACGGTCTGATATGTAACCGCCGTCGCAAAATCTTCTACACAGTTCGCTGCGGTATTCCAGGTTAGTGGCTTGCGTGGACTGCTAATTTTTTTGGACCGCGTACGTAACATTTCTTCACGCTCTCCATTGCTCCATCTGACACACTTGGTAGCGCGGTACTTTTCTGTTTACATAGACAACTGTTTTCCCTAAAGTGTCGATACCAACGCGCGTTTACAGTGCTATTCTTTACCGCAATAACTTCTGTGTGTACGTTGCACTGTTGCAACAGATAAAAGTCTTGCATACTCCGACAGCAAAAACTCTTGTCATGCTTTGACGCCATCTAGTGTGCAGAATGCAAAAACGGTGAATTTACTGTTCTATTAATGATTCAGTCTGTCACGATACGTCACATAAATGGAGATTTGGAGAAAGGGAAAAGAAGTTTTTGCTATGAGACATGTGAAACATAAATTATCTAAAGACTAAGTACGTCTGCGCGATGTGTAACAAATAGTAAAGAACGTAAGTTATTATTATCAGAACACAAATATCGATGTAATTAACACAACACAGTTTTTTGGTTTAATCTCTGTGTAACATAGGCCATCAAGATCAGAGACAATGCTTTGATTGAAAAAACTCTCCTGTTTTGTTTCGTCTAGAGGTAGCCCGCCATTGTAGCGCTGGAAAATATTTAATGTAAGTTTGGTTGTAATTTAGAAAAATATACTTATTATTGTTATTAGAAAGTGTGTATCATTGACTTAGTTGCCACCTCTCATGATCGCAACCATTAATTATAATTATCAAAATTTTTACAGACCTTCGTAGTGCAGGGAGCACATCTCCCCTAGCAGGATTTAGTCGGCCATTAGGCTGACTGTATTAGTTAATTAAAATTTCATATCATAATATTAAATGTGAATGCGAGAGACTTCTCAATTTTGATCTTTCATTAATTTCAGAGTTTAAGACAATAGTGATAAATTTCATTTACTAAAATCCACAGCACGGAATGAGTTCAGTATGTTCCACTTTGGCCCCCTAACGGCAGATGAGATTTTCTCCAGTTTTTCCTTGCAGATAATGAACAAGAAATATTGAAAATCATTACATTCTGCAATATATCAGTTAATCTTCATGTAGTTTGGTACATAAATAACCAGCAGCCCCTGAGTCCCATATTAATAATTACAGATTTTCTTATATAAATAGCAGCGCTCAAGCAAACTATTTATTAGAAGGCGGTGAGTCGCGCGATGTGTTTAAAAAATATTATATCGAGGCCGATGTCCGTACGAGTGTTATCGCAGTATAAGTTAATTAAAAGTCTCATGCTAGCCCACAATATTTAAAGCATCTTAAAATATAATTATAAAAATAAAAATATATAATTATCCCGTGATAAAGCACCCACCCACACATACATATACACTTATACCGTGATAAGTCAAATATGATTGCATTGTGTCCGTTATTTCTGACATGTCCGAAAGGACAGACGCCACGGGGAATCCGCAGCTGTGACATATTATGTGTAAATTGAAGGTGGAGGTGGGGATAAAGGAAAGGAAAGGAAAGGAATTACTGATGTCAGGTGCATCGGAACATTACGCGGAATCGGCAGTGACGAGTCAAAATGTGAACTGGACCGCGACTCGAACCCGGGTTATCCTGCTTATTACAAGGCAGGTGTGTTAGCCACTGTGCCATCTGGGTCACAGTGTCATCACAACTTCCTGGATCATTTCGGCACTTGGCGCTTCTCACAGCCGATCCACACTACCGCACAGCGCCACTTTCCGCAGTCCTTGTCCGTTTCTTTCACGCTCGCTACTCTGACACTCCCGCAGGACGTCGGACGTATCTGTGCATTCACAGCCGGCCGCTGTGGCCGAGCGGCTCTAGGCGCTTCAGTCCGGAATCGCGCTGCTGTTGCGGTCGCAGGTTCGAATCCGGCTTCGGGCATGGATGTGTGTGATGTCCTTAGGTTAGTTAGGTTTAAGTAGTTCTAAGTTCTAGGGGACTGATGACATCAGATGTTAAGTCCCATAGTGCTTACAGCCATTTGAACCATTTTTTGTGCATTCACACTGAAGAAAGTAGATCCATCCAGGCGAATAAATAGTTCGAAAGAACAGACACCACACATTCATACAACTGATTCCACAAGTGCGTCTGACCTCCTGTGGGAATCTCAGAGTAGTGAGCACGGGTAGGGTAGGGACTGGGGATAGGTGGCGCTCATGGGTTGGCTGTGAGGCGTGCCGAGATAGTCCGTGCAGCTGCGATAACACTGCGTCCTGGATGGCGCAGTGGTTAACGCACCTGCCTAATAAGCAGTAGATCCCGGTTTCGAATCCCGGTCCGGGACACATTTTCAGTCGTCGCCACTAATTCCGAATAATGTCCTGATGCAGCTGACATCAGTAACCCCTTTCTTATCCTTTCTCCTCACCCCCTCCTTCAGTTTATGTTGGGAGGTTATCCTCTCATCTGTACTACTACTACATGAGTGGCGTACTAGATGAGTGGCCTGCCAAGCGAGTGCCTTACATCAGAAATATTTTCATGATTTATTATGCCCACTGCAACTATGCTTGAAATTAGACCCCTAGCACCTAACAGTTAAGCTATTATTTATTCTCGTCTTTACTTCTTAACGCAACGGAATACACTCCTGGAAATTGAAATAAGAACACCGTGAATTCATTGTCCCAGGAAGGGGAAACTTTATTGACACATTCCTGGGGTCAGATACATCACATGATCAAACTGACAGAACCACAGGCACATAGACACAGGCAACAGAGCATGCACAATGTCGGCACTAGTACAGTGTATATCCACCTTTCGCAGCAATGCAGGCTGCTATTCTCCCATGGAGACGATCGTAGAGATGCTGGATGTAGTCCTGTGGAACGGCTTGCCATGCCATTTCCATCTGGCGCCTCAGTTGGACCAGCGTTCGTGCTGGACGTGCAGACCGCGTGAGACGACGCTTCATCCAGACCCAAACATGCTCAATGGGGGACAGATCCGGAGATCTTGCTGGCCAGGGTAGTTGACTTACACCTTCTAGAGCACGTTGGGTGGCACGGGATACATGCGGACGTGCATTGTCCTGTTGGAACAGCAAGTTCCCTTGCCGGTCTAGGAATGGTAGAACGATGGGTTCGATGACGGTTTGGATGTACCGTGCACTATTCAGTGTCCCCTCGACGATCACCAGAGGTGTACGGCCAGTGTAGGAGATCGCTCCCCACACCATGATGCCGGGTGTTGGCCCTGTGTGCCTCGGTCGTATGCAGTCCTGATTGTGGCGCTCACCTGCACGGCGCCAAAGACGCATACGACCATCATTGGCACCAAGGCAGAAGCGACTCTCATCGCTGAAGACGACACGTCTCCATTCGTCCCTCCATTCACGCCTGTCGCGACACCACTGGAACCGGGCTGCACGATGTTGGGGCGTGAGCGGAAGACGGCCTAACGGTGTGCGGGACCGTAGCCCAGCTTCATGGAGACGGTTGCGAATGGTCCTCGCCGATACCCCAGGAGCAACAGTGTCCCTAATTTGCTGGGAAGTGGCGGTTCGGTCCCCTACGGCACTGCGTAGGATCCTACGGTCTTGGCGTGCATCCGTGCGTCGCTGCGGTCCGGTCCCAGGTCGACGGGCACGTGCACCTTCCGCCGACCACTGGCGACAACATCGATGTACTGTGGAGACCACACGCCCCACGTGTTGAGCAATTCGGCGGTACGTCCACCCGGCCTTCCGCATGCCCACTATACGCCCTCGCTCAAAGTCCGTCAACTGCACATACGGTTCACGTCCACGCTGTCGCGGCATGCTACCAGTGTTAAAGACTGCGATGGAGCTCCGTATGCCACGGAAAACTGACTGACACTGACGGCGGCGGTGCACAAATGCTGCGCAGCTAGCGCCATTCGACGGCCAACACCGCGGTTCCTGGTGTGTCCGCTGTGCCATGCGTGTGATCATTGCTTGTACAGCCCTCTCGCAGTGTCCGGAGCAAGTATGGTGGGTCTGACACACCGGTGTCAATGTGTTCTTTTTTCCATTTGCAGGAGTGTAGATAACGCATCTGACTAATAGCTTGTGCACGTTTCTGGTGGACTCACTGCACCCTGCAAGACCACATTTCCTTTCTGTGGCATATATTTTAATCAAAAGCTGGGAATACTAGCAAAAAATGTAGCCTAGGATATAATGCCTCAACAAAATGGCTACCCACAACTCAATAATCAAGATCACCATTTGTTTCATATATCTCCTCTTTTACTGAAATAAATTATTTCACGCTAATGTTGCAAAATTTCTAGCATTACACTTAAACACAATAGTTAATCAAGGGATTCTCCACCCAATGGTCATGACATTACATAAGCATTTCTGGAGCGTCTACAGACAAGTCTTCGCTGGTCATTGGGTCTCAGTTCAAAGCGCGGCTCATCACTGAAGACAATTCTACACTAGTCAATGAAATTCCAGCCGAAGACATATCTGGAGTCGTGTGAGACAGCGATGCTATTCCAGTCTGACTGTCACCCGCCAAAGGGCCCGAAAACCGGGAGTAATGGTCTAGAGGGCCATTTATTTTCATAACAGGGTCCCTTTGGTTGTCATCCACGAAAACCTTACAGCAGCGCCGTACGTCGACGATATTATATGCCCCGTTATGTTGCCCCTCATGGCAAGACATTCTGGACTTACAATTCACCAAGATACTGCCCACTCGCACGTAGAAATAGTTTATAGTCCTCGTCTTCGAGCTTGCCAAACATATCTAGGCTAGCAAGGTTTCCATATCTCTTACCAGTTGAGAACGTTTTGGGCATTATGGACAGGGCACTCCATGCAGCTGGGGATTTAAGATCTAGTGTGCCAAGTGGACAGAATTCGACACGTCCCTCAAGACGACTTGCGTTAAGTCTCTCACCCAATACCGAGCCCAACAATTGCTTCCACAAGTGCCAGAGGTCGATCAGCATTAACAGACGTGGCCAATTTGTAAAGCCTCTTCTCTTGAATGAATCATCCATTTTTTCTGAATTTGTAAACTTCCGTTTTCTCCAGATATGTATGACATGTACCAATCACATTCCGCTGATTACTGCTTGGTGCTTCTATTTTTCTTTTTATTCTTAGTGTATTTCTACACGTAGTAATTTGGAAAATACATTACTGGCCATTAAAATTGCTGTGATATGCAAATAATTAACTTTTCAGAGCATTCACACAAGGTTGGCGCCGGTGGCGACACCTACAAAGTACTGACATGAGGAAAGTTTCCAATCGATTTCTCATACGCCAACAGCAGTTGACCGGCGTTGCCTGGTGAAACGTTGTTGTGATGCCTCGTGTAAGGAGGAGAATTGCGTACCATCACGTTTCCGACTTTGATTAAGGTCAGATTGTAGCCTATGGCGACTGCGGTTTATCGTAACGCGACATTGCTCCTCGCGTTGGTCGAGATCCAATGACTGTTAGCAGAATATGGAATCGGTAGGTTATGGAGGGTATTACGGAACGCCGTGCTGGATCCCAACGGCCTCGTACCACTAGCAGTCGAGATGACAGGAATCTTATCAGCATGGCTGTAACGGATCATGCAGCCACGTCTCGACCCCTGAGTCAGCAGATGGGGACGCTTGCAAGACAGCAACCTTCTGCACGAACAGTTCGACTACGTTTGCAGCAGCATGGTCTATCAGCTCGGAGACCACGGCTGCGGTTACCCTTGACGCTGGCTGCATCACAGATAGGAGGGCATGCGATGCTGCACTCAACGACGAACCTGGGCGCGCGAATGGCAAAACGTCACTTTTTCGGATGAATCCAGGTTCTGTTCACAGCATTATGATGGTCGCATCCGTGTTCGGCGACATCGCGGTTACGACTCGTGGCTCTACCCTTCATTCGATCCCTGCGAAACCCTACAATTCAGCAGGATAAAGCACGGCCGCATGTTGCAGGTCCGGTACGGGCCTTTCTCGATACAGAAAATGTTCGACTGCTGCCCTGGCCAGCACATTCTCCATATCTCTCACCAATTGAAAACGTCTGGTCAATGGCAGCCGAGCAACTGGCTCGTCACAATACGCCAGTCACTTCTCTTAATGAACTGTGGTATCGTGTTGAAGCTGCATGTACCTGTACACGCCATAGAGGCTGTGTTTGACTCAATGCCCAGGCGTATCAAGGCCGTTGTTACGGCGAGAGGAGGTTGTTCTGGGGACTGAATGCTCAGGATCTATGCACCCAAATTGCGTGAAAATGTAATCACATGTCAGTTCTAGTATGATATATTCGTCCAATGAATACCCGTTTAATATCTGCATTTCTTCTTAGTTTGGCAATTTTAATGGCCAGTAGTTTATATAACTCTGAAGAAGAATGGTCATTTACAGTTTCCCTCTACCATGAGTACGCAGTGGTACGCCAAGAATATTGCAAGGAAATTTTGTTTAGCGAGTGAGGGACAGAGAGACCGCTGCTTCTCGCCAGAAGCGGTACACGCGTGCTGGCGGCGAGTGGGCGCTGCCGGCGCCCGCCGCTGCGACCTTGATCCGCGTCTCCAGCCAGACTGGACGCGGATGTGTCGCGCGGCTGTGGCGGATCTGCCAACCCGCGGTTGCCCCGGGGCCCATCTAGACCTGCCGGCCACACGTTGCTCCGTTTTACGGCGGCCAGCGCTCGCGCTCCCAGACAGACCTTGTCGGATTCACAGCGGGTCCGGATATTTACATAATTTATGCGGGTCGCTTTCGTGCCCTTCCTCGGTTTTTTATTCTTAAAAGTCCAGATTTCATTTCAGACTCCTCACGCCAGTCGAGGCGATAGACTGAAGCTCGTTCGTGTCCGCCTATGTGAAAACAACGTAGCCCATCGGAAACAGACCTCTTCAGTTTACCGCCGCTTAACACTATATACGTCTACTGCATTTCTCTGAAGTAACTGTTTCACATATTCGTGCGGTTATGGTAATTACTGCTGCAAGACACGCTGTATTCTTTGCTGTACGGTCTAACAATACCAGTACTTCCAAAGTAGGTTAGAAATCATATTAATAATGTTGCTCACGCAGCACATGTTCGCTTTTCGGGCAACACCAAAGTTATTGACTGTGGATGATATCGCCAGAATGGAAATAATGAAGTTACTGTAAAAAAGTCATTAATTTTGGCACTTATCTTGAATTGTTTCCCGCGCAGATTTCGTCGAACTTGTTGTGGCTCATCTTGTTGTTTCTAGGGTGATTCCACTTTGACTGCTAGAAGGTCCAGATCTGTATTTTAGCAATATTTCAAGACCTAACAAATGTGTTTTTCAGGAAATTCTTAATGATCAAACAGTCCCAGATCAGAACAATCGTATGTTAGGAATAATTATTGACTTGGTGTTCATGATCCACATTTTTATTAAACTTCTTATAAATGGTGTGGGTTCCTGTAGTCATGTCCTAGTTCATGAACCACGGGCAATGTATGAGTGGCCAAGTAAGTGGTCCCGACAGTCGGGATACCAGTTACTTTGGAATAAGGCTGGGCATCTCCGGCATATTCTGAGTCGTGGTCACCTTTGTGCTCATACGGCAAAGACTACCAAATCCACCGGTTAGTCCCTCAACCGTTAGGGGTAAAACTCAATGGGACTCGGGGCAAGTAAGGCTAGCAACCTGCTTCCCTGGTACTTTAAATATGATGCTGGCAACAATCAGAGCAAAATGCCTCGGACCTTTGGAGGTGACGGAGTCCCACCTCTAACTGACAAACCAGGGACTCCTAAGACACGACTTGGCAAACAAATGGTAATGAGATGGGGAGCTATTAATATCAATGGGGACTACCTGGGAAGAAGGTAGAGCTGGCAGAGGGTGCAAGTAAGATGGGGCTGGACGTTTTATCTGTTAGTGACATTCGGGTAAGGGGTGAAAAAGAAGAGGAAGTGGGAGAATACAAGGTCTACCTGTCAGGAGCACAATGGGGTGTAGGTCTTTACATCAGGAAAGAAATGGAACCCAGCATAGTTGCAGTAAGGTATGTAAACGAACGACTGATGTGGATAGATTTGACAGTGTCTAGCTAGACAATTAGGATTGTGTCAGTATATTCGCATTGTGAAGGGACGGATCAAGAAAAGATGGATAGTTTTTATGAGGCACTCAGTGATGTAGTTGTTAGAGTAAAGGACAGGGACAGTGATCTGCTCATGGGTGATTTTAATGCCAGGATTGGAAATCGAACAAAAGGGTACGAAAAGGTTATGGGTAAATTTGGAGAGGATATGGAGGCCAACATGAACGGGAAACAACTCTTGGATTTCTGTGCCAGTATGGGCTTAGTAATCACAAACTCCTTTTTTAAACATAAGAACATTCACCGGTGTACTTGGAAAGGCAGGGGAACCAGATCTGTCATTGACTATATAATAACAGATCAGGAAATTAAGAAGGCTGTGAGGAACACACGTGTATTCAGGGTTCTTCGATGACACTGATCTTTATTTAATCTGCAGTGAAATTGGGATTGTGGGGCCGAAAGTGCAGGAGGTCAGGTCCATATGTAGGAGGATAAGAGTGGAGAAACTTCAGGATAATGAAATCAGGCACAAGTACATAACAGCAATCTCAGAAAGGTACCAGTTATTTGAATGTAGTCACTTACAGTCATTGGAAAAGGAATGGACAAGGCACAGGAACACAGTACTAGAAGTGGCTAAAGGATGTCTGGGAACAGTTGTGTGTAAAAGTAGGATGAAGCGAACAGCTTGGTGGAATGACACAGTCAAGGCAGCCTGTAAAAGGAGAAAGAAGGCGTATCAAAAATGGCTACATACTAGAACTCAGGTAGACAGAGAAAGTTATGTAAAATGTAAACTTTCACGGCCGGAACTGTCATGATTAATAAAATTCTTTTCCGGGCTATTATGCCGTGGTCTGATGGATTTCGCATTGTAAACCAACGTTTTCGTCCCCATCTGCGGAGGACATCTTCAAGGGGGTTCGTGGCTTCTGTTAACTTCCGAAACACACACTGTCTCACTACTGACTGCAGCAAATTAATCAGAGAAAGTTATGTTGAAGAAAGAAACAAAGCCAAACAGATAATTTTATTTATTTATTTATTTATGCATTTATTTTACCTGGCAAGATTAGGGCCTTCAGGCCCTCTCTTACACCTAACCAGGCATACTCAGATTGAACGAGTTACAGTTTCTAAATAACATTAAGGACATTTAACGTATTATGCAGTATTGATGTAAAACAAATAACTTGGATTATAACAGTAGTACAATGATAATTATAACAATAAAAATAATTATAACAATCAAGAATGATAATGATAATAATAATGATAATAATAATAATAATAATAATAGTGACTATGTATATGAAAGTAAACATACTTTTCTTTTGTGAATGTCAGTCCCATTGTTAGTTGGGAATTTTCTCGTTATATTCTTGCTGCTTGTGAGTTATTCTCATCGAGCAGAGACATAAGACGATAGAATGGGGTAAAAGAGATATATAAGAGGTAGATAGGTTAGAGGAAGAGAAAAAGATTGGTAAAATTCGAAGCTGTGATGGAGAGGAGAAAGAATGAGATGAGAGGGGCACAACAATGGTGGCGTGAGCGGAAGACCGTCCCTAATATGAATGTTGAGTAGTTCTGGATAAGACGCAGATCACAGGGGAGCGCGTTCCATAGTCGTATGGCTGAGATGGAGAATGACACGAAGAAAGATTTTGTGTTATGTGAAGGTACAGCCAAGATGACAGACGTATCTGATCTGGTATTGCGATTGTGGAATGATGATAGGTGTTTAATGTGAGAAGATAAGTATTGGGGGCACCAGTGTCTAAGACATCGATGAAGTAAGCACATCGTGTGGAGATCGCGTACCTTATGTGGGCGTATCCAACCTAGCTGGGAGTATGAAGGACTGATATGATCATACAACCGAATATTGCACACGTACCTAACGCAAGCATTCATCACTAGCTCGAGGGATCTAGAATTTTCACTATTTGTGCCGTGTTGAACTACATCGCAGTAGTAAAGATTAGGCAAGACTAGTGCTTGGACTAATTTTTGTTTAACATGGGTTGGAAATATTTTTCTAAATTTTTGAATTGCATGTAGGGAGGAGAGCGATTTCCGGCAAGCTGTGACTGTTTGTTCTTCCCAGTGCAGGTGTTCATCCTAGATTATTCCAAGGTCTTTTACTGTTTTTTGGTATGGTAGTTGGGTACCATTGAGGAGTATTTTAGGGACCGTTTCGCGAAAGTACCGGCTGATTAACTTTGGATGAGATATAAGTGTGACCTGGGATTTCTTGGGGTTTAGTTTCAGACCTAGGTTCTGTGCCCATCGAGAAACAGAGCAAAGATCTGCGTTCATACTCGCTACTGCGCCAGCAATGTTTTTGGGGCTTGCACTTATGTACAGTTGGATGTCGTCGGCATATAGATGGTAGTTGCAGGAGTGAATCACTGAAGAAATATCATTAATGTACAGTGAGAAGAGTAGTGGACCAAAGACGGAGCCTTGGGGAACTCCAGAGTGCACGCTTTTCCATGATGACTTTTCCGACCCACAAACGACTTGTTGACTTATGTTTTTGAGGTAGCTGTCGAACCAGTGTATTGCGCTGATTGAGAAATTCAGCTGTTTCATTTTAATTAGTAATATATCGAAGTCAACTGTGTCAAAAGCCTTGCTAAAGTCAACCAGTGTTAGGATAGTAGCTTCACGTCTGTCCATAGCATGTTTAATGTCATCAGTTACTTTGATTAATGCAGTTGCTGTACTATGGTGCTTTCGAAAGCCTGACTGATATTCGTCATGGATGTTATGAGTTTTGAGGTAATCCGTCAGCTGTTCATGGACGATGTATTCTAGGGCTTTAGATATTGCAGTATGCTGATCGGCCTGTAGTCACCTGCCGACTTAGGGTTGTCAGTCTTGGGTATAGGCTGGATTAAACTTTGCTTCCACTCAGTAGGATATATACTACTGACAAGAGACAGGTTGAAGATGTCTGTGATAACTGGAATAATAGTGTCTACGACGTTTTTAATCATGCCAATGCTCACTCCATCATTTCCTACTGCCTCGGAAGAGATTCTCATAATTGCCTTGTGTACTGTGCCGATAGTGACATGTTTTAGGAAACACTTGTCTCTCGAGAGATTGATATCTTGGGGCTGGTAATTTGTCGCTGCGTGGCAGATTACAGCTGTTGAGAAGAAATCATTTAATTCTTCTGCAGACGCTTGATAAACAGCGTCATATCTTCGCTTCCCTATACCGAAACTGCCCAGCTTTTTCCACAGTGCAGCAGGTTTTGATATGCCGTATACGACAGAGCGGGCATGTCTGATTTTGGCATTCCTCACGCTTTGCTTCGTTCTGTTTCGGAGTTTCCTATAAGCTTCGTACGCCTCGGGAGTTGGGTTACGCTTGAAGGCCCTGTGTGCAGCATCACGTTTATTCATTAACTGGCGTAATGCAGTGGTGAGCCACGGAGCAGGAGCTCTCTTTACCTTGACAATAATTGCAGCATCCAAGAAGAAATCTTGGGAAGACTTTGGAAACAGGTTGGAGACCTTGGATCAAGCTGCTGGAAAACCATTCTGGAGTGTAATTAGCAGTCTTCGAAAGGGAGGTAAGGAGGAAATGACAAGTATTTTGGACAGGTCAGGAAAACTGCTGGTGAATCATGTGGATGCCTTGGGCAGATGGAGGGAATATTTTGAAGAGTTGCTCAATGTAGGTGAAAATACCATCAGCAATGTTTAAGATTTCGAGGTAGAAGGGGATAGCAATGATGATGGAAATAGGATCACATTTGAGGAAGTGGAGAAAATGGTCAATAGATTGCAGTCCAATAAAGCAGCTGGGGTGGATGAAATTAAGTCGTAACTCATCAAATACAGTGGAACGTCAGGTCTTAAATGGCTACACAGGGTAATTGAAATGG
Organism: Schistocerca gregaria; assembly: GCF_023897955.1. Taxonomy (NCBI): domain Eukaryota; kingdom Metazoa; phylum Arthropoda; class Insecta; order Orthoptera; family Acrididae; genus Schistocerca; species Schistocerca gregaria. Next base: position 200,406,197 of record NC_064921.1, read on the forward strand.
CCTGGGAGTCAGGACAGGTTCCATCAGACTGGACAAAAGCAGTAATCACACCAATCTTTAAACATGGAAACAGAAAAGATTGTAACAACTACAGAGGTATCTCTTTAATCAGCGTTGTGGGTAAAACCTTCTCAGGTATTGTTGAAAGGAAAGTGCGAGTATTAGTTGAGGACCAACTGGATGAAAATCAGTGTGGGTTTAGGCCTCTTAGAGGTTGTCAGGACCAGTTCTTTAGTTTACGGCAAATAATGTAGAAATGTTATGAGTGGAACAGGGAACTGTATCTATGCTTTATAGATCTAGAAAAGGCATATGACCGTGTCCCTGGGAGGAAGTTATTGTCTGTTCTACGAGACAATGGAATAAGAGGCAAACTTTTGCAAGCAATTAAAGGTCTCTACGTGGATAGTCAGGCAGCAGTTAGAGGTGACGGTAAATTGAGTTAATGGTTAGGAGTAGTTTCAGGGGTAAGACAAGACTGCAACCTGTCTCCACTGTTGTTCATATTATTTATGGATCATATGTTGAAAACAATAGACTGGCTGGGTGAGATTAAGATATGTGAACACAAAATAAGCAGTCTTGCATATGCGGATGACTTAGTTGTGACGGCAGATTCGATTGAAAGTTTGCAAAGTAATATTTCAGAACTAGATCAGAAATTTAAGGACTATGGTATGAAGATTAGCATCTCTAAAACGAAAGTAATGTCAGTGGGAAAGAAATATAAATGGATTGAGTGCCAAATAGGAGGAACAAAGTTAGAACAGGTGGACAGTTTCAAGTACTTAGGATGCATATTCTCACGGGATGGCAACATAGTGAATGAACTGGAAGCGAGGTGTAGCAAAGCTAATGCAGTGAGCGCTCAGCTACGATCTACTCTCTTCTGCAAGAAGGAAGTCAGTACTAAGACTAAGTTATCTGTGCTCCGTTCAATCTTTCGACCAACTTTGTTGTATGGGAGTGAAAGTTGGGTGTATTCAGGTTACCTTATCAACAAGGTTGAGGTTACGGATATGAAAGTAGCTAGGATGATTCCATGTACTAGTAGATGGGAACAATGGCAGGAGGGTGTCCACAATGAGGAAATCCAAGAAAAACTGGGAATGAACACTATAGATTTAGCAGGCAGGGCAAACAGGCTTAGATGGTGGGGTCATGTTACACGCATGGGAGAAGCAAGGTTACCCAAGAGACTCATGGGTTCAGCAGTAGAGGGTAGGAGGAGTCGGGGCAGGCCAAGGAGAAGGTACCTGGATTCGGTTAAGAATGATTTTGAAGTAATAGGTTTAACATCAGAAGAGGCACCAATGTTAGCACTGAATAGGGGATCAGGGAGGAATTTTATAAGGGGGCTATGCTCCAGACTGAACGCTGAAAGGCATAATCAGTCTTAAATGATGATGATGATCTTGTAAATTCACATATACTTCTTCTTAATTGTCACATCATCAAGAAAACAGTTTTCTATCGATCTTCATATATTTAATTTCCACTTAATCAAACACAAGACTTCACTGTTCTTTTACATTGCGAAACAACAACGTAACTTCTGCAAAGTGAGACAAAGACTGCTCTGTGCGCATTCTCGCCAAAACGGTTACAAGTAAGTCAAATATTATGACAGTCTCACAGAAATGAATACACACAAGAACCATATCACTGTAATATATCGATACATCGGAATACCTGTATATTAATAAAACCAAATGTGAATATTGTCGCCCGCATCTCGTGGTCGTGCGGTAGCGCTCTCGCTTCCCACGCCCGGGTTCCCGGGTTCGATTCCCGGCGGGGTCAGGTATTTCCTCTGTCTCGTGATGGCTGGGTGTTGTGTGATGTCCTTAGGTTAGTTGGGTTTAAGTAGTTCAAAGTTCTAGGGGACTGATGACCATAGATGTTAAGTCCCATAGTGCTCAGAGCCATTTGAACCATTTGAATATTGTCACAAAAATATGTCTCTCACTTCGCAGAAAAGTAGTACCATATTGCTGGTATCGAGAACTGGGGTTGGAGTGCCGTAATGGTCACGTAAATAAAGAACTATTTCAACGGGGATTGGGACACCCTTTATGTGCAGCCATTTACCGCAACATGCAGTGTATAGAAATTTTTTTTTTAGTCATCAATAGTCTTGCCACTGGTTTGATGCGGCCCGCCTCGAATTCCGTTGCTGTGCCAATCTCTTCATCTCAGAGTAGCACTTACAACTTATGTCTTCAGTTATTCCAATCTCTGTTTTGCCCTACAATTTTTTCACTATGCAGCTCCCTCTAGTAGCACGGAAGTTAATCCCTAATGTCTTAACAGATGTCCAATCATGTTGTCCCTCCTTCTCGTCAGTATTTTACACATATTCATTTCTTCTCCAATTCTGCAGAGAACCTCTTCACTCCTCACTTCTCAGTTCACATAATTTTGATCTTTCTTCCGTAACACATCTCAAATTCTTAGGTTCTATTCTTTTCCGGTTCCCGTTTTCCCACAGTCCGCTTTTCAGTAGCATACGAGGCTGTGCTCGCACTGGTCTTAGAAATTTCTTCCTCAAGTGAACGCCTATATTTGACACTGGTAGACTTCTCTTGGCCAGGAATGCCCTTTCTGTCAATGCCAGTCTACTTCTTATGTCCTCCATGCTCCGTCAGTCATGTGATCTTGTGCTCCATAAGTAGCAGAATTCCTTAACTTTGTCTACTACGAGATCCACTGTTCTCATATTAAGCTTGTGCTCTTCTCATATCTGCTACTTTTCATCACTTTCGTCTTTCTTCGATTTACTCTCAATCCATATTCTGTACTCATTGGACTGTTCATTCCATTCAGCGGATCCTATAATCCTTCTTCCCTTTCACTAAGGAAAGCAATGCCATAAGATAATCTTATCGCCGATGTCATTTCAGCTTGAATTTTAATCCCACTCTTGTATTCTTTGATTTCCGTCATTGCTTCTTCAGTATATAACTTGAACACTACGTACCAAAGTCTACATTCCTATCTTACACACTTTTTCATCCGAGAACTTCGTTGTTGGTCCTCCACGCGTATTGTTCCTTCTGGTTCTTGTACATATTGCTTATTACCTGTCTTGCCTTATAGCTTACCCCTGCTCGTTTATTACTTCCGTGTAATAATTGTGTGTGAATCCCCACTTGACTCTTGAGTCATATGCAAGAAACCTTCCTGCCTAGTCATGAAGGCCTCAGGGCTCTTGTAGCGTTCGTTGTCGCCGTTGTGCCGTTCAACCAGGCGTGTAAGTTGATTGAGGGCCTCGTCGACGACACATGCGAGTACATTTTGCGTGCGTACTGCTTAAGTGTCTTCTGCACTACCAATTTTTCTGTCGCTTCATGAAGGTACGTAGCTGCGAATGGCGCGGGGATGGAAGTCTTCACAAATGCGATGTTTTGTGTCTGCTTCCGTTTTTCTGACAGATGAAGCAAGATACATATCGACACCACATGGCCAACAGCCAGTTTACAACGTCGTATACCGATTGAGGTGGACAGTGGGAGGTCGATGGACTCGTAGGCGGAACCCCATTCTTGTCGAAATATAGTGTATTCGTTCTGATGGCAACCAGCTGAGGATATCCATGTTGAAACTAGTATTAGTGACAATGATGCATCTGTTCTGACTTACATTACCACATTATAAAGGAAAATCAAAACAATTAGATTATTTTTATGTTCGGAAAACTAGATAAAAAGGGAGGAGAGTCATATCTCAGTGACAAAGCTGAAACATTTAGCTCCGGACGGGGATGTGTAGAAGGACTGTGGCTTTAGTTTAGAAGATTAGTTGCGCATTCACTGGACGTACCTGTACGTAGGAGAACAGTTTACGATGGGAGAAACCCTCCACCGCTGGTATACAGTCACTATGAACAAACTGTTAAAGAAACAGAGACTGCTGTATAATATAAGTAAAACAAAGCGCAGGGATGTAGATAGAGACGTTGAATGACCCGTGATTTTCTGCCAAGACGTCAATGACAGAGATCTTCAATTGTCCCAACAAAATATTTTCATAATAACAAATTCTACAGGTCTTCTTTTCTAACACGCAGAAAACACGAATAATAACTGTTGTGGGATTCTTATTGGAAATTCAGTTATCTACCCTCAGATGCGTAGAGTCTTTTGCAGTTTACTGCAGCAGCATCGAAGTGTCACTCATTAATGATTCTGGGGCACGGTACTAGAAGTGGTTCTTCTGCTTCCTGATAATGGTTGCTTCTAACTCCCGGTACTGACTCTGACTGCCTTGGTCTTGTGCGCTACTGGCTTATACACTGATTTTTTCAGGAACTTCTTTATGAGTTTCGCTAGCAGTGCTGCATTTCCCTGATACTACCAAATGTCTTCCTAATGACCGAAATCTTCCCAGAAACTTCCAGAAGTTTCTCGAAGATCCTTTCAGTATATTCCGTTTGCTGTTTTCCTTGGTGTCCGAGCGTTTCGTCGATAAGTCTTACTTCATACAGAGCGCTGGCTCCCTTCCGGACGCTACCGGGCATGATCCCTTGTGCATCATCTGAATATTAAAGCTTCTTTGTAGCCGCACAATAATTTTGTATTAATAAATGCCTCATATCGTAAATTTAATCCTCTTACAAAAAATTAAGGCAGGAGAACGCAGCGAGCAATAATACAGAGCTACCTCACGGATTAACAAGCATGGGAGTGTTTCACGCCCTGATAAGTGTGAATACTAGTGCAGAAAGAGTACTAAACCCCTCGTATTTCCCAGGGATACGGTTGAGGTTAATTTACCTGGCCTAGACTCTCTGAGCAACGACAGCAGGGCGGTAGTACTCTGGCAGCCATGGAGTGTCATGGGGGCGCATTTGCTGCTGAACGCAGCGTTTCATTCTCAATGGAGAGAAGTCTTCCCAAGTAAGAGTGATTTCAGGTGTGCAGCAGGGGAGTGTCGCAGAGCTGTTGCTATTCACAATATACATAAATGACCTTGTGGATAACATCGGAAGTTGACTGAGGCTTTTTGCTGATGATTCTGTGGTATATCGAGAGGTTGTAACAATGGAAAATTGTACTGAAATGCAGGAGGATCTGCAGCGAATTGACGCATGGTACAGGGAATGGCAATTGAATCTCAATGTAGACAAGTGTAATGTGCTGATAATACATAGAAAGATAGATCCCTTATCATTTAGCTACAAAATAGCAGGTCAGCAACTGGAAGCAGTTAATTCCATAAATTATCTAGGAGTACGCATTAGGAGTGATTTAAAATGGAATGATCATATAAAGTTGATCGTCGGTAAAGCAGTTGCCAGACTGAGATTCATTGGAAGAATCCTAAGGAAATGCAATCCGAAAACAAAGGAAGTAGGTTACAATACGCTTGTTGGCCCACTGCTTGAATACTGCTCAGAAGTGCGGGATCCGTACCAGACTGGGTTGACAGAAGAGATAGAGAAGATCCAACGGAGAGCAGCGCGCTTCGTTACAGGATCATTTAGTAATCGCGAAAGCGTTACGGAGATGATAGATAAACTCCAGTGGAAGACTCTGCAGGATAGAAGCTCAGTAGCTCGGTACGGGCTTTTGTTGAAGTTTCGAGGACATACCTTCACCGAGGAGTCAAGCAGTATATTGCTCCCTCCTATGTATATCTCGCGAAGAGACCATGAGGATAAAATCAGAGAGATTAGAGACCACACAGAGGCATACCAACAATCCTTCTTTCCACGAAGAATAAGAGACTGGAATAGAAGGGAGAACCGATAGAGGTACTCAACGTGCCCTCCGCCACACACTGTCAGGTAGCTTGCGGAGTATAGATGTAGATGTAGATGTAGAAATACTGGAGTGAATTATGTGCCACCAGGCGTTGACTGTTTAACGTATTGATTTTATAATGCGCCAGGCCAAGAAAAAAAAAATGGTTCAAATGGCTCTGAGCACTATGGGACTTAACATCTGCGGTCATCAGTGCCCTAGAACTTAGAACTTCTTAAACCTAACTAACCTAAGTACATCACACACATCCATGCCGAGGCAGGATTCGAACCTGCGACCGTAGCAGTCGAGCGGTTCCGGACTGCGCGCCTAGAACCGCTAGACCACCGCGGCCGGCCGCCAGGCCACGATTCTGGTTTAATGTTAGGTACTGTTTAATTAGAACAGATTTATTTCTTTAATCAGTTCATTCCCTCATGTGAGGGTGGGCTGGCAGCAGCGATTGTAGCCGCTCTTCAGCCTAAACCTTTAAACATAATAATAGAATGTTTGAAAATACAGAAAGGTGAACAAAATCTGAGTACTGAACATTTCTGGATGACACTGATGTGGTGGAGTTGGCTTTTCATGGCGAGCTCCTCCGAGTTGCAGGAGATGACGCTGATGTGGCGTCTGCAAGATGACCAGCTTCAGATAAGGGTTAGATCGAAGAGACTGTGGTATTACGGTGGAGAGTGAAACAAAAGACCTGGAGAGAGATGGCATGAAGTTGTAGAGAAAGAGAGAGTTTATTGGTGTAGTTGTGAAGTGGGTGGTGATGGGAAGGATTGAGGATGCTGTGAGGTTGGAGGGGCAGCTGAAGGGTGGGACGGGATGTGTCAGATGAGGGTGTCTTCTAGGGAAAACAGGGCGTGGGAGTTCTTTTGGCAATAGGTGGCAGTGGCACTGATGTGAAATACGAAACAGGCTGCCAGTGCAGCCTGTTCAAGGATTTGAGAATGTTGGATCGGGAGGATGTTTTGAAGAACAGAGGTGATGAAGCAGATGATGTCTTCAGCAGTAGGAGTAAGATGTAGGGACTTCTTTGGTTGGAGTGGAGAGTCAATAGGAAGGATTAGGGCAGTCAGTTCAGTTTTGGTGGAGGGCCATTTGGCTGTACACTTAGAGGAGTTGGTTGGTTGTTTTGGAGAGTAAAGGGACAAAACTACAGTGTCATCAGTCCATTTTCCCTCATACAAACGGATCTCACGTTAAAACAGTTCCCAAAAGAAGTCAGGGAAAGTAAAATGGCGTATAACTAACTGGGAACCACATTGAAAGAAAACGAAAGAAGCAAACCAAAGGGGGTACAGGTGAACTAAAACAGAAAAAAGCGATGGAAGGTATGAAAATAATATAGCAGATGGGCTGGGATGGCTGATCGCAAGCAGCAAAGAGAATGAGCCAGCCACTCTGCAACACACCAAAACTCCAGCAGAAAAATATAAGGCTAGAGAAACACAAATAGGGTGAACAAACAGCAAAGAACTGGTGAGGAGAGCTTAAAAAAGAGAGAAGGTGAAAGTTTGAGAGCGGAGGCCAGACGCGCACCCTTAGATTAAGTGACACAAACCTCCATCTCGAAGAAAACTTGAAACTAGATCAGCTGTTGAGGCATTGTCTCCTAACATCACAGTCATTGTGGCGGGAAGGTTAAAAATCCGCCTCAGGGCGGCTAAAATTGGGCAGTCCAGCAACATGTCGACCACAGTCAAGTGGGAGCCACAGTGACACTGAGGTGGGTCCTCGCGACATAGGAGGTGACCATGAGCAGCCATGTATGAGCGATGCAGAGCCAGCAAAGGACAACGGAATTCCAGCGAATGGCTTGCATGGATGGCCTCCACACATTCGTTGTCTCGATAACACATAGTTTATTTGGTGTACGCTGTAGACCTCTATAGTCGGTTTACCACTATCCTGTTTGGCCAGCCAGTCAGAAAGTTCGTTGCCGAGGCTCCTGACATATGCTGGGGTCTAGATGAAGGACTGTATGTCCACTGTTTTCGAGGGTATAAAGAGACTTCTGAGTAGACATTATCAAAGGATGACGAGGGAGTCCCTGGTCGAGAGTCGAGTAAATGGCATGGGGCTGGTTACAAGTGTTGCAGGTGGGTGAGGACTGGAGACTGGGACAGTGTTGGTACAGGTGGTTAGCTTTGCAGTGGCGGCAAGTAGCAGGATTTTTGCAGGCAGAAGTTTGTGACCACTGCAGATGAGACATTTGTGGCAACAGCAAGCTTGGGCTAGGGATCGAGATGGCTCAACTTTATGCTCTATGGTGATAGATGAAGGCTCCATTCTGAAGGTGTTGATCTATGGTGGAGGGATTTTCGAAAAATATGCCAATGAGGGATGTAGAACCAGGATAGTGGTGAATTCAAAGGGTTTTTCGGATTTTGGACTCAGGATTGGCATTTAGAAGGAGCTCAACTCTCCCCAAAGTAATCTCAGGATCCACTAGAGCAGTAAGAGTCGGAAGACGGTGAAGGAGTTAGAGTTCCTGGTGGGCTGAGCTGGAATAGGGAGGCATGTCGACCAACAGTGATGGAAGGGACTCTTTACAGTAGGTGGATTTGGGAATCAGGATGAGAGCATTTGATGATCGTAGAGTCTTTGTGGGCTATGAGTTGTGATATGCTGAAGTTTGGAAGGTACTTTCTTATTTCGAGGGAAAGTGTTTTAGTGTTGGGGAATCTGAGACCCGGATGTGATAGAATGAAGGAATGTGTTGAAGGATATGTGTGGGGGGAGATGGGAGCAAACTTCATAGGTTCTGATGTGTGTGGCTGGTGGAGCAGCAGTTGGGTACCAGAGATAGGTGGACTCTCTGTGGTAGGTGGCTTGCAGGGATCGTTTGGGAACGGGATGTCGAGGGATATTGACTGTGGAGAGGAAAGTGATTGTGTGCAATTTTTCTTAGTTTTCGTACCTGGAGCTATTGTGGTTGAAGCTGATGCAAATGTAACTGATGTAGCCACAGCTGCGGCATACGTTGTTGGTGCTGGAGGAGATATGGCTGGTGCTTCTGCTTCTTGATCCCGATATAATTATGACAGATGTGGCAACAGAGCAGCAGTAGGAGGTGATTGTGGTGTTGGCTGGTGCAGCTCAGACTATGGTGACGAGGATGGTGGTGGTGGCTGCAGAGGCGGTGGCAAAGAAGCTGCATTGTGTGGTGGAGTGTTATCATGTGCAAATGAGGAGTGAATGATGTCTGAGGAGGCAGTGTGGGAGAGTGGGACTGTGGATAGGGTCATCTGAGTAGTGGGTAAAGAGGGATTTGAGAGAAGAACATGAGAGTACAGTGAGCAGGGAATAAAGGGGTAAGTGGAAGTGAGAGTGGAGCACAGGTGCCAGTAAATGATTGTAGATGTCGCATTTGTAGATTGATACATTGTTGAATGAGGTAGCGATGGTGCTGACAAGCTGACGGAGGCGAAGACTGGCATCGAAGACGTGAGATGGTGACCACTGGTGATGACCAGCGGCAAGGGCTACGACTAGTGGTGAATATGATGACCGGAAGCGAGGACTGGCAGCTATGGCGATGATAGACAGTAACGGCGACGTCCGGCAGTGAAGGCGATGGCGATGAAGGACAACAAGGTATGCCGGCATTAGTAAAGGAGTGGACAGCGTTGGCTGGAAACTTCTTCCTATGGAATCTCAACACAGAGAGCAGCCCAGGCAGTTTTTATATCTTGAGGAAATAAGGGTTTCAACTCTTGGTTAGAACAGACATCATTGGGGATATTTACAGGGCATTGTGTGTCATATTGATTTGCGAAGACTATATCGTAATTGCATTACAGCCGATATCCCTTGTTCATGATTTGAGGTTTGGAGTATTGCAGTGTTAATACTTTATATTGATTTGTAACACACGTTTTACAATAGGGAGAGAATGTAGTACCACAAAAATCGACAATGATTAAAAAATGATACCACATTTGTCAACTTTAGCGAGCAGCACTTTTATCTTTGTTGATGTGTTGGTAGGAGTTTTAGAGGTTTCCTCTATAATGGTATCACCATAGAAGAGAATTACGACTCTCACTTGTTCATTCTCGACTTAAAATGTTTTCGACATGCGTAGTTATTTTCAGTTTCAACTTCATAATAACCATTTCTTCGGTCAGTATTAACACATGTTGCAGCTGCTAGTAACAAGCGTTATGTCATTGTACTCTCTTTTTAAAGCGTTTTCGCTTGATAAGAAAATTATGTCGTTTTCTCGAAACGGATTATGATGCTTCGCTTAGTATAACATCTTCTTTTCCGTTTACTTCTGCCTTTGTCCTTTGTCGGCGCAGCGTCGACACGGTTGTTAACGCATTTGGCCTAGTTAAACAAAGTAAGAGCCTACGGAATATCAGACCAGCTGTGTGTCTGGATTGAAGAGTTTTTAGCAAACAGAACAGAGCATGTTGTTATCAATGGAGAGACGTCTACAGACGTTAAAGTAAGCTCTGGCGTGCCACAGGGGAATGTTATGGGACCATTGCTTTTCAAAATATATATAAATGACCTAGTAGATAGTGTCGGAAGTTCCATGCGGCTTTTCGCGGATGATGCTGTACTATACAGAGAAGTTGCAGCATTAGAAAATTGTAGCGAAATGCAGGAAGATCTGCAGCGGATAGGCACTTGGTGCAGGGAGTGGCAACTGACCCTTAACATAGACAAATGTAATGTATTGCGAATACATAGAAAGAAGGATCGTTTATTGTATGATTATGACAGCGGAACAGACACTGGTAGCAGTTACTTCTGTACAATATCTGGGAGTATGCGTGCGGAACGATTTGAAGTGGAATGACCATATAAAATTAATTGTTGGTAAGGCGGGTGCCAGGTTGAGATTCATTGGGAGAGTCCTTCGAAAATTTAGTCCATCAACAAAGGAGGTGGCTTACAAAACACTCGTTCGACCTATACTTGAGTATTGCTCATCAGTGTGGGATCCGTACCTGATCGGGTTGACGGAGGAGATAGAGAAGATCCGAAGAAGAGCGGCGCGTTTCGTCACAGGGTTATTTGGTAACCGTGATAGCGTTACGAAGATGTTTAACAAACTCAAGTGGCAGACTCTGTAAGAGAGGCGCTCTGCATCGCGTTGTAGCTTGGTCGCCAGGTTTCGAGAGGGTGCATTTCTGGATGAGGTATCGAATATATTGCTTCCCCCTACTTATACCTCCCGAGGAGATCACGAATGTAAAATCAGAGAGATTAGAGCGCGCACGGAGGCTTTCCGGCAGTCGTTCTTCCCGCGAACCATACGCGACTGGAACAGGAAAGGGAGGTAATGACAGTGGCACGTAAAGTGCCCTACGCCACACACCGTTGGGTGGCTTGTTTAGTATAGATGTAGATGTAGATGTAGAATGGACACATTTTATAATAAAAAATTTTCAAGACCTGAAAATGACAGCAAAGTCTGACGAAGCCGGCTGCTCGTAAATAAAGAAATAATCGTGCAATCTTGACTTTGTATTGTATTGTATGTTAACCTGGGACCTAGAAACGACGGAGAGGCTCCGTCCATGCCGCAGCCGCAGTGGTCCGCAACCCCACGACGTCTACCGCAGTCCACTTCACCCCTCCGCCGCCCCACACCGAACCTAGGGTTATTGTGCGGCTCGACCCCCAGTGGGCCCCCCAGAGAAAGTCTCACACCAAACGAGTGTAACCCCTATGTTTGTGTGGTAGAGTAATGGTGGTGTACGCGTACGTGGAGAACTTGTTTGCACAGCAATCGCCGACATAGTGTAACTGAGGCGGAATAAGGGGAACCAGGCCGCATTCTCCGAGACAGATGGAAAACCGCCTAAAAACCATCCATAGACTGGCCGGTTCACCGGACCTCGACACACATCCGCCGGGCGGATTCGTGCCGGGGACCAGGCGCTTCTTCCCGCCCGGAAAGCCGCGCGTTAGATCCTACGCCCAACCAGGCGGGCAATCTTGACTTCAGAAAGTTTTTTCCAGACAAGAAAGATCGTTCCTTCTATTTTCTCTACACGAAAAAATTCGATCGAACAATGTATAATTAGGTCTCTGTATGTCCATCTTTTCAGAGATCGTTGCGTGACTGGGTTATTGGGTGCAAGCTGTCAAATCAGACACCCTTCAGATGTCTAACTTCCACGCTGTTATTTTATATGGCTACCAGTTTCTGCGTCCGCAGCTCGTGCGGTAGCGTTCTCGCTTCCCTCGCCTGGGTTCCCGGGTTCGATTCCCGGCGGGGTCAGGGATTTTCTCTGCATTGTGATGACTGGGTGCTGTGTGATGTCCTTAGGTTAGGTAGGTTTAAGTAGTTCTAAGTTCTAGGGGACTGATGACTAAAGATGTTAAGTCCCATAGTGCTCAGAGCCATTTGAACCAACCAGTTTCGGCGATTTACTACGTCATCTATAATTAGATTAGAGCTCTCACGAAGGCTTACCAACAGGCAGTTTTTCCGCGCATCAGTCACGACTGGAACAGCAGAGGAGGTAGTAACAATGGTACGCAAAGTAAGCTCCGCTTCACACCATGACCTACTAGGTTTTGAACGAACACTGGTGAACTGTTCTGCGGACGGTCTTTCGCATGTGTTCAGTCCCATTGGCCGCGGTCTAAACGAGGCACCTCGGATGGCACAGCGGGCGCCTCGGGAGTGGGCGTGTCTGAGCCGAGTAGCGCAGGTGGCCGCTAGCTGCTGGCTGGTGGCTGGTGGCTGGTGGCTGCCGCCGGCTGCGGCTGCGGCTGCCTGGCCGGTAGTTCACGCGGCCCGCGGCGGCAGGCGAGTCGGGACCTCGGCGGCCCGGCCCATGTTTTATTCATGGAGCGGCGCGGCGCGCAGGTTACACGCTGCCCCGCGGCAGGTGGGCATGCCTCGCCACTACACACAGAGGCAGGCGCGTGCTGCGGCCAGCAACACCGCCCCACCACTGCCACCGGGCCCCGTGTTCGCACACACTCCAGCCGTATTCTGACGACCAAAGGGCACGCACGGGAGGCTGGCCTTTCTCTGTCCTGCCGCCGCGCGAGTACTGTCAGGCCTCGCATGTTCTCACACAAAGGGTGAGGCAGCTAACAGAGTATTTTCACGAAGTTATGGTGTTGCTTTCGCTAACCTGTGGTGGACAAGGGGGAATTTTTCTGTCGCACGTAAGAAATTTGAAACGTTTATCACTGTCAAATATGACATCTTTAATGGACCACGGGTCTCCCATTTATCTGACCACTCAAATAGCCCATCATCCATAAACGAAATACATAAAATGTAATTGAAAAATTGGGCAAAAGTCTCGTGGAATAATTTGTCTAAAAGTAAGATACATAGCTGATAAGACAAATATTTGACGTTTCTGTAAGATATAAAAGAAATTAGAGAAACATTGGCGTGCGTATGAATGGTGCTCGAAAACATGTACAGCAAATAAGGTGTCGTTTGAGGATTTAAATTTCAAAGAAACATCAAAATTCCACCAATCCACTTTACTTCTTACTGCCAGACATAACATTTGGCCACATTTTTTCCTTTTCACTTTCATTTTTTTATTTTCAAGTTTTATCCAGAACGCATGTATTTCTAATAGTGAAATGTTCAAATTTTTTCCCCTAAATCACTGATCAATTTTATCTTAATTACCCTGATTACCTTCAAGCAATAGTTATTTTTTTTACAAAAACTGGACCTCGCGCTTCTCAGTTTCATACTTTCATACACTAACGGAAAAAAAATCACAGCACCAAAAAGTAATTAGAGTAATGAAGTTTCGGAAATACATTTGCCTGTACTCCATCGAGACAGTGAGGGTAAACAATATGACAAGCTGGGCAGAAAGGTAGCGAACCACCAGAGATCTTCTTCTTCCGGGAATGAACAAACGGAAGGCGAGGTATCTCGACAGCAAGGCGCTTAGCATGCGTAACACTTCAGAAATAACGAACAAAAATAGGAATAAAATCTATAGCTATGCGCACAATTAACGTAGTCATTCTTTCGTGCTCCCTCTGACACCTGCTCCCTGTGACACAAGCGGTTTAGTTGGATTTGGAAAAAAATCTAATAAGTAAATAAAACTACTCACCAGTAATTTTATCGGACGAGCTATTTATTTTTTTCCGGTACAAGCATGATAACCATCCGTCTGAGGGGTCAGATGAACTGCTGCTACTGCTATTCACGTTCCCGGCCGGGATGGCCGAGCGGTCCTAGGCGCTACAGTCTGGAACCGCGCGACCGCTCCGGTCGCAGGTTCGAATCCTGCCTCGGGTATGGATGTGTGTGATGTCCTTAGGTTAGTTAGGTTTCAGTAGTTCTACGTTCTAGGGGACTGATGTCCCCAAAAGTTAAGTCCCATAGTGCTCACAGCCATTTCAACCATTTGCTGTTCACGTTAACAACTGAACTCTCTTCCTGAGCTTCTGCAATGTTATGCATGACCCATATTGGTTTTTCAGTTATTTTAACATGATGCACACATTTTTGCCATGCGTCCCTCGTTACTTCAGTGGTTGCTTCATCCAGTTTGAAGGTTTAATTCCTTGCTGCAACACAGTTCTTAATCTGTATCAAGAAAAACTCAATAGGGTTCAGTTCACAGAGCTGTGATAACGTTCTTAAAACTGTTTTATTTACTGAACTCGGCATAGCATCTATAACATACGCATTATATTTCTCGGCGATAGCCCGCAACTATTGCTTCAACATTGTTTCAAAAGGATCTTTTTTTTTTTTTTTTTTTGAGGAAAGCCAGTTTGTTTCTGTTTATTGGAGCCTGTGCTCAGAATTTCCAGTTTTCGGGAATGCTATGGCGCATTATCACACACAATAACCCAGTGCTTCTCAAGGCGAGGAAGAACTTTGGAAAACCAAGATTCGAAAGATATGGCATTTATTTCTTCGTGATTGTCACCGGCCTTTTTCGACTCCAAAACCTGCCTGGCTCCCAATATGTGTTATTATTAATCATTTTCCTTTCCCAGATGGCGCTTTGTTTTCTGTAGACAATTCAGACAGAAAGGCTTCCATAGCTAATTATGCTGAATCATCTGTCCTTATTTTATACCACTATGGCCTGTATTTAGCCAGATCTCGTCCAAGTAATAAATTTTCATACTTTCCTGGCGTGCTGACTTTATTGTCCTTAAATAACGCCTTTTCCGTAGAATGATTTCTTCTTTGTCGATCAGGATACTTTTACGTCCGCGACTGACGTACCTGATATTTATCCCCTTTTTTTGTGGTTGTCCTCCTTTGGTGATTTCGAGGAGAGATTAGCTAAACGTTCGCGAAGTTCACTCTATATACGGACCAGCAGCTAAGCCTAATGGAACGTGCAGCTTTAGAAACAATTTCTTTTGTTATTGCTGTAGGATGTGAATCACATCCCGTCGTGTACACAGTCTGGATCATTTTATTCTTCGAAATACTTAATGTCGATCATTTTACTTGTTTCTTAGGTGGAATGAGAATACCAACACGTTCTGCAGTTGAGGTGCAAGCCTGGACAGCAAGGTACACCGCGATGCAGAGCGCCTCTCTTGCAGAGTCTGCCACTTGAGTTTGCTAAACATCTCCGTAACGCTATCACGCTTACCAAATAACCCTGTGACGAAACGCGCCGCGCTTCTTTGGATCTTCTCTATCTCCTCTGTCAACACGACCTGGTACGGATCCAACACTGATGAGCAATACTCAAGTATAGGACGAACGAGTGTTTTGTAAGCCACCTCCTTTGTTGATGGACTACATTTTCTAAGGACTCTCCCAATGAATCTCAACCTAGCACCCACCTTACCAACAATCAATTTTATATGATCATTCCACTTCAATTCCTTCCGTACGCATACTCCCAGATATTTTACAGAAGTAACTGCTACCAGTGTTTGTTCTGCTATCATATGATCATACAATAAAGGATCCTTCTTTCTATGTATTCGCAATACATTTGTCTATGTTAAGGGTCATATGCCAGTCCCTATAACACTGACCTTTGTTAATGAACATCACAGAAACGATCAGTATTGACGCCGATGCTGCGCTCTGCTCGATTTATCAAACTGTGAGACATGCTTAGGAGCTGTGCCTGATAAATAGCAGCAGTACTAGTCGTATGCGAGTATTATTTGAGTTCACCTGACCCTTCAGGTTACACAACAGGTAAAAACGTGCGATAGATAATATGATATTCCCGCGCCCGGGTTCCCGGGTTCGATTGCCGGTGGGGTCAGGGATTTTCTCTGCCTCGTGATGACTAGGTGTTGTGTGATGTCCATAGGTTAGTTAGGTTTAAGTAGTTCTAAGTTCTAGGAGACTGATGACCATAGATGTTAAATCCCATAGTGCTCAGAGCCATTTGAACCATTTTGACAATATGATAGAGGTGGAGAGAAGATTGCACAGCCTCGTCTGATTGTCCTTTCCTCACCGAACACCTCATACATCCGTCCTTGGCAAGGCTGTGAAAACGATTTTAGCTGTTGCACCGCCTTATTGAAAATATGCACACAGTCACTCGTCTTTTCTGAGCTGAGCCACATGTGGTTAAACCGTTTATGGACATTCCGGTTGACGTTAACAGTTTGGTGAAAGAATTTTGTTGCGATGCGGCCACCAGACACTGCCCATCAAACACCAGTCTTGAGTTAATACAACGGCTCTTCAGAGTCCTGGTGGGAATTTTATGAGCCATGAAGATATTTGTTCTATGGGTTCACATACCCTGAATCAGGCCTCATTTGAAGGAATGAAAAAAGGAAGGATACAAAAGTTCTAATCCCACATTACTCAGAGAACATCAGCAGAAATCAACACACGGAAGTTCATCTGGACCCTTCAACTGATGCATAAAAGTAAATTTGTAAGAAGTGAGATGCAAGTCCTTCTTGATAATGTTTCGGTATGACGATCCATCTTGCTCAAGGCTTTCCTTCCATTGAGCAGTGTTTACATGCGTTTGAATTCCGTTGGTACAGTTACGGTTTTTGTTCACTACAGAGCCCGTTTGGAGTCATTTTGACAATACGTTTCGCATTGCAGTCTTTGCTAGTGATTTTGCTAAAATACTTTCAATCTTAAACTTTTAACAAGTAGTTCAGCACATGTTCTCCACGACATGTGTTTCTCATAAGACTCAGCAACGAACAAGCGTTGCTCTATCGCGAGCTCCATTCTGCGTTACAATCAACTGACTCTCGTTGTCGCTATAAATCGAAGGTAGTGGATCGGTGTGACTTGAGCAGACATACAGGATGCCTCGCAGACGTGTGCGCGAAGCGTACTATCAAATAAGTGAGGTTGAAAGAGGGCACATTGTGGGCGTGAGAGAATGTGATTTATCCATCCGAGAAATTTCTGTTCTTGTGGACCGAAGCGTTCGGCAGTGCAATGGCAATGTGCAGAATGGTTCTCGGAAGATCGTGGAAAACGACGATATGGGTCAGTCAGCACCACCGAGATCATATCCCTAGAAGATCGACATGTCATACGAATGGCATTGGAGGACAGAACTGCTTCGTACTCGGCTCTGGCGCAACAGTGGAACAGCGTAACGCAAAGTACACAATCAGCGGTGACAGTTCGTCGCCGTTTATTACAGAGTGGGTTACGTGCGCGTCGTCCTCTTCTCTGCCTACCTTGACGAATGTGCAAAGACCGCAATGATGCATCGGAAGGCGTCACTGGGAACGTAAATGGCATCAGTCAGTGTTTTCGGACGAATCCAGGTTCTATTTGTTTGAAAATGACGGCCGCATTTTTGATCGTTGCAGACAGGGGAGCGACATCGCAGTGAGTGCATTTGCATAAGACCTACAACACTAACTCGAGGCCTTATGGTGTGGAGTGCTATTGGGTACAAACACAAGTAACAATTCGCGCGTGTCCAAGGCACTTTGACCAGTGTGATCTCCGTGAATGACACCCTGTGACCCGTAGCTATACTTTTTCTGCTTGATACACCAGGCACCAATTTTCATGAAGACAATGCACAACCACATGTTGCTGCACGAACAAGTGCCTTTTTGGTGTCGCAGAGAGTCAGCCTTTTGCCCTGGCCCGTCAGATCGCCAGATTTGTCGCCAATCGAAAATGTGTGGGATATGGTGAAATGACGGGTGCAGTGTTGTGACCCAATGCCAACCACCACAGATGAACTTTGGAACAAAGTGAATGCAGTATAGATGGCCATACAACAGGAAGCCATTCGCACATTATACGCTTCGATGCAATCAATCATGGAACAAGTTATCAGGTTCATGGCCGACCCTGTGCCTACTAGGCAACAGGACACATACTGAACCAAGGTGGCTGAAGTGCCAATCATTTCTGCAGGACATACTAATGTACATGTCCTGTGAATATGAAATTCCTATGTTTATTCGTTCAAGGTGTTACGATTTTGCTGGACATGAGTGTACTTTTGCCATCTTGTTGCATTTCATGAGCTGCCCAGATAAGCAGAACTTTTTGCTTTATCTACATAGTTTTCCACACTTTTTGATGCCTCCTCGCAGTGTTAGAGCAGTTCTGTAATTTGATTTGAGCTTGAGAGGTCTTTTCTGTCTGTTAATTTTACTCTGATTTATGTCAAACATTAGCGAAAATAAATAACTGCTAATCTCATGTTTGACTTAATTTGAAAATCCCTCATCCTCCTACGAGTTATCCATGGTTAGGCAACCCATAATAAAACAAATATTATCTGTTATACAATTCCAATCCCAAAGAAAGCAGGTGTTGACAGATGTGAAAATTACCGAACTATCAGTTTAATAAGTCACAGCTGCAAAATATTAACGCAAATTCTTTACAGACGAATGGAAAAACTGGTAGAAGCCGACCTCGGGGAAGATCAGTTTGGATTCCGTAGAAATATTGGAACACGTGAGGCAATACTGACCCTACGACTTATCTTAGAAGCTAGATTAAGAAACGGCATACCTAAGTTTCAAGCATTTGTAGACTTAGAGCAAGCTTTTGACAATGTTTACTGGAATACTCTCTTTCTAATTCAGAAGGTGACAGGGGTAAACTACAGGTAGCGAAAGGCTATTTACAATTTTACAGAACCCAAATGCTAGTTATATGAGTCGAGGGACATGAAAGGGAAACAGTGCTTGGGAAGGGAGTGAGACAGGGTTGTAGCCTCTCCCCGATGTTATTCAATCTGCATATTGAGCAAGCTATAAAGGAAACGAAAAAAAATTCGGAGTAGGTATTAAAATCCATGGAAAAGAAATAAAAATGTTGAGGTTTGCCGATGACATTGTAATTCTGACAGAGACTGCAAAGGACTTGGAAGAATAGTTGAACGGAATGGACAGTGTCTTGAAAGGAGGATATAAGAAGAACATCAACAAAAGCAAAAGGAGGATAATGGAATGTACTCGAGTTAACTCGGGTGATGGTGAGGGAATTAGAATAGGGATTGAGACACTTAAAGTAGTAAAGGAGTTTTGCTATTTGGGAAGCGAAAGTGATGATGGTCGAAGTAGAGAGGATATAAAATGTAGACTGGCAATGGCAAGGAAAGCGTTTCTGAAGAAGAGAAACTGGTTAACATGGAGTATAGATTTTCTGAGAGTTTTTGTATGGACTGTAGGCACATATGGAAGTGAAACATAGACGATAAATAGTTTGGACAAGAAGAGAATAGAAGCTTTCGATATGTGATGCTACAAGAAGAATGCTGATGATTAGATGGGTAGATCATATAACTAATGAGGAGATATTGAATAGAATTGGGGAGAAGAGGAGTTTGTGGCACAACTTGACTAGAAGAAAGGATAGGTTGGTAGGACACGTTACTGAGGCATCAAGGGCTGAGCAATTTAGTATTGGAGGGCAGCGTGGAGGGTAAAAATCGTAGATGGCTGGTTCAAATGGCTCTGAGCACTATGGGACTTAACATCTATGGTCATCAGTCCCCTAGAACTTAGAACTACTTAAACCTAAATAACCCAAGGACAGCACACAACACCCAGCCATCACGAGGCAGAGAAAATCCCTGACCCGGCCGGGAATCGAACCCGGGAACCCGGGCGTGGGCAGCGAAAACGCTACCGCACGACCACGAGATGCGGGCAAAAATCGTAGAGGGAGACCAAGAGATGAATACACTAAGCAGATTCAGAAGTATGTAGGCTACAGTAAGTACTGGGAGATGAAGAAGCTTGCACAGGATAGAGTAGCCTGGAGAGGTGCATCAAACCAGTCTCAGGATTGAAGACCATTACAACACCCAATTTGTTGTTCTCGCTGTGCAAATGTTTTCGTATAACTCATTCAGTTATATTAAGAATTCAGAGGAAAAAACGAACATTGCGCTTTCTCATCTTCTATGATCAAAGATTCGTTTCTTAACGAACATGGCTCTTGTGCTCCTCGAGTCGCATCTGGGACACAATAGACATAACGCTCGTACTGTACTCTTATACTGACCAACCAAATGCTGTACAACAGTTATAAGTCTGTGAGTTACTAATAAAAATTTGATAATATAAAGCCAAATTTCATTGTTACAATTAAAGGTGTTAATTTACGAAAAGTTGTTGACTTCTTGCGGTATTTTGAGTGTATAAATTTTCATCTTAATTCATGTTTGGACAACAGATTATAACAACTAATGAAATACGTAATGGATGGTTAATTACAACACCATATATTCAATTGGTAATTTTATTTCTAAAATCATTCGAACATTTTGCAATGATTTTATGTTACTGTTTACAGTTTCGTATAAACGAATCTTAAAATAACATTTCATTATTCCTGAAAGTTAATTTGATTGTTCTTGGATAGCGTATATGTGAAGCACTCAGGTTCGATTCCCAGTCTTTGCTCGGTGCGAGGACTAGTAAGGGTTTACAGTCCGCCTCGTGATGCCAATTGACGAGGTTCTTGAGTTAGAACTATCGGCTCCGACGTGTGGAAAACACGTGAAACGGCTGGGAGAGTGGTTTGCTGACCACGTGCTCCAAGACATAACATCCGCATGTCGCTTATTGGCAGAGGATGCCACCTGGCAGGTCGACGTTCTTTGGGGCTTCATTGCCTGAATGAAAAGCTCGTTTTATTGAAACACTAAGTACATTCTATTTACGAGCAACATTCAACATAACCTAACATGTTCTAAGAACTGATATTAACACAAAATAAATATAAATCATACACAAATTATTTAATTATATTTCAACGTGATAAAATGAGGCGTCTTTTGTTGATAAATTAATGTAAGTACGAAAAACTTCTCATTGTATCGGATTATTTACCAATCGGGAATCGTCTTCTCCAGTGGTACGTAAGATTGGCGGGTGTACACTGAAAAGCCAAAGAAACTGGTACACCTGGCTAATATGGAGTAGGCCCCCCGCGGGCACGCAGAAGTGCCGCAACACGACCTGGCATGGACTCGACTGATGTCTCAAGTAGTGCTGGAGGGAACTGACACTATTATTCCTGCAGCGCTGTCCACAAATCCGTAAGATCTCTTCTGGAGATCCCTTCTGAATAGCACGTTGCAAGGCATCGTAGATATGCTCAATAACTTTCGTGTCTGGCGAATTTGGTGGCCAGCGGAAGTGTTTGAAGTAAGAAGAGTGTTGCCGGATCCACTCTATAGCAATTCTGGATGTGTGGCTTGTAACATTGTCCTGATGGAATTACCCCAGTCCTTCGGAACACACAATGGACATGGATGGATGCAGATGATCAGCTAGGATGCCTACGTACGTGTCACCTGTCAGAGTCGTATCTATTCGTATCTGGTGTCCCATATCACTCCAACCACACGCCCCACACCATTACAGAGCCTCCACGAACTTGAAAATTCCCCTCCTGACTTGCGGGGTTCATGGATTCATGAGGTTGTCTCTATAACCGTACACGTCCATCAGCTCGAAACAATTTGAAACGAGACTCGTCCGACCCGGCCACATGTTTCCAGTCATCAACAGGCCAATGTATGTGTTGACAGCGAGGCT
Source organism: Schistocerca gregaria (assembly GCF_023897955.1). Taxonomy (NCBI): domain Eukaryota; kingdom Metazoa; phylum Arthropoda; class Insecta; order Orthoptera; family Acrididae; genus Schistocerca; species Schistocerca gregaria. The sequence continues at coordinate 200,427,919 of NC_064921.1, forward strand.
TAGGCTTCGTGTCGTGCAGTCATCAAGGGTACGCGAGTGATCCTTTGTCTCCAAAAGCCGATATCGATGATGTTTTGTTGAATGGTTCTCACTCTGAAACTTATTGATAAATGGTTGAAATGGCTCTGGGAACCATGGGACTTAACGTTTGAGGTCATCAGTCCCCTAGAGCTTAGAACTACTTAAAACCATTGTAGGTGTCCTTGTCGTTCTAGGTCTTCCCCAGTCGCGAGTCATAGGCTGGAATGTTCCGTGCTCCCTTAGACGCCGATCAATTGCTTCGAACGTCTTCCTGTCGGGACACGGCTATTGCCCCGTGCTAAGCCATACATCAATTGGGTATCTGCCAACTCCGCATTTGTAAACATTGCACTGACTGCAAAACCACGTTCGTGATGAACACTAACCTGTTGATGCTACGTACTGATGTGCTTGATGCTAGTACTGTAGAGCAATGAGTAGCATGTCAACACAAGCACCGAAGTCAACATTACCTTCCTTCAATTGGGCCAACTGGCGGTGAATCGAGGAAGCACAGTACTTACTGACGAAACTAAAATGAGCTCTAACATGTAAATTAGGCGTTTCCGGACACGTGTCCACATAACATCTTTTCTTTATTTGTGTGTGAGGAATGTTTCCTGAAAGTTTGGCCGTACCTTTTTGTAACATCCTGTATAGTACGATGTTTAATTCTCGTGACAAACATGGGACGAGCAGAGCACAGATCAGAAGCTACGGAGCCTGCCTGCTGCGGGGAAGACTCGGCCAGTCTGTTCCGCAAGGCTGGCCACGGCGCGGCTCGACGCGAAGCCAGACAGCGCCAGCAGCAGCTCCCGGCCCGCCGGCCCTGGCAGTTCCAGTTTGTAACCAGAAACCTGTAATTAGCGGCCGGCCTACGGCCAATTACCGACCGCGTTCAAATTGAGATCTACAGCAAACACGCCGCCCCGGGGCGCGCCGCCTCGGATTATTTTATTGAATACCATTAATGACCCACACTGTAAATTTCTCCGCTAGGCGACTCACTACCAGCGGGTAATTTTCCCTGCAGATCGTTTTGCGCCCGCTGACTCTTGTTATATATGTGAAGTGATTACATCTGATGCCGAATCAATCACCGTCAGCTGTTGCGGGCCCTTGCTTTTCTTTCGGCGATCTGAGTGTCATCGATTGCTGTGGGTTAGTTGTACAGAAGTTGAATGCTGAATCTGCATTAGTAGAAGGATAAAATGTGCCTTAGTGGGAGGGATCGGTAGGAATTAGTAACCAATGAACGGAAAAATATCTAGCAAACAGCTGACCTCTTTGCAATAGAAGCCAAGTTTCAGTGGGAGATGATATCTAGAGTACTTGACCTGAATGCAGGCGGCGAACTCGCCCATACTCCAGTAGACCGTCGACTTAGAAGATTTAGCAGGTTAGTGAATGCGTGCCTAGTATCCTAACTATTGAGGTGTTTCTTTGTCGGTAATAAGTCTCTCTCTTATGGCAGAACTAGACGTATTCGTCTTCACGAAGTTACCGCGATCGTTACTTATAAAAGAATTGTTCAAATTCAGTCTCCAGATCGCTTTCCTTTATTCCAATATGATCGGTTTCGTGCCATGTAGCAACCCTTTTTTTCTATCCCGACTTCCGTATCTTGCATGAAAGTAGGAATGTTAATTTATCTATACATTGACTGGTACTGAGGGGTTTTGTTTTATATCGGCTAGTTCTTAAATTAACCCCAGTGAGTCACTGCACGTATTGTCTTCCCAGTTCTGAAGGAAAAAACCAAAAGTAAATTAATGCTAGTGTTTTCAATAGATTCTCGTTCACTTGTTTCAGTTGCTAGTCTGCAGTTAATTATTGGTGAAAATCACGTAACCTAATTATTTATGAACCTAAATCGAAGTAAAGTTCAAGACGAATAGTCAGTTTCAAATTAACACGTTATTTTATTTAACAATAATTATTAATAAATCAGTTCATTCACACGATCGCATTCAAATGGGTTTTTTGAATAAGTATCTAATCTGGAATCCCGTCAATATCAGAGATACTAAACAATGTCCTGTCACTTTCGATAAAAAGATTGTTCCCGTTTAATATCCATAAACTATCACGAACTATGATTACTACTCGCGTGAAGTAAAGCTTTTCCACTATCACAATAAAAAGTGCAAATATGTCCAAAAATCGTTAATTCCGTAAAATATTTAAATCTTCATACGAAGTGACGTTAAAGTCAGAGAGATTATTGATCACCTCCCTGTTCCTCTAATATGACAAATGTTCTAATTCTGACCTGAAATTAATGCTTCCCAAAAAACAATCTCGTCGCGATTTATTCTTGCGCCCTGGTTTAATAAAACTCCTATTGTTGCTTCCTAAAGCTGTACGTCCTAATTGACTTCGAACAGACTAGAGGATAGAGACTGGAGTATCATAATTGCATTGTATGTCTACTTATACTTTAGTAAACGCTATCTTCCGTGTTGAAGACCTACGTTCTGTGACTAAAATATTGATTTTCTCATATATAAGAATAACTAATAATTTAACCATTTCTATCGTTTTCCCCCCCTCCTATGCTTCTAAAATTTATGATTAAAATTCTTTTCTTTTTCTATTACTTTTTTAATGTAGATTTCCCTCTATTTGTCTCTTATTTCTATTTCGTAAATTACTACTTGTGGAGGGGCTTGGGACATTTTCTGCATTTATATTTCGAGAGCATGGCAGCTAATTCGGGAGCTATTTTGGTTTATTAACACCGAGAGGCGTTGTAGGTGTTACAGCCAGCTGCCCATCTTCAGAGCTATTACAGAAAAAAATATTTTATGATTACAATTGGTTCAAATTATAAATGGTTTGTAATTTAAGTTTTTAAATTTTCAACGTTCTTAAGAAATTAGCTCTGGTACAAATCTGTTCAACGTATCATATCTTACAGTTACAGGGTAACGTGAGGAGTATGGAACTGAGTTCACGGTCATAATTAGCCATACACCATATAAGAGGTCCATGACTAAGGAATTTATTGCTAGCGCATTCGAGCAGATGTAATTTCGATGGATTGCTCACGCGCTGCCTGCGATATGTAAGCTATAAGAGAATCTCAGAGCAGTGAGCAGTGTTGTATGCAGTAGAAACTGTGTAGCAGTAGGAGTAGGTTGTAGCGAGAGTCGTGTGTATGGAGTTGGCTGGGCCGGTCGTGAGGAGCGATAGCGGGGCCTGAGCGTTGTAGTATAAGGTAAAAGCAGCCTTGCCCATAGCCACTATTGTTATATCAAGTCCCATGTAAATGTTTTAAAAATCTCTTAATAATAATCTTTCTCATTAAAAGTAACTTTTGACAAACATTCATCTCAATTTAAAGAATTTACTAATTTCTCAAATCCATGGTCATTCCAATTATTGTAAACAAAAATCAGTTGTTCTTTTTATACATGACAAATCTATCGGCCAGCATTGTACTGGGCTCTGCCAGAAAAATTTCTTATAGGAGCAGATATATATGAGTTATCCGGTGACTTTATTGAGATGAGAATTTTCAATTCATTCAGTATGATATTTCAGGGCCATGACACAGCACTGCTGACGTCCAAATTTACCAGTTTAAATTCACAGTCAGTCAATTATTGAAAGGGTAGATGAATCAGATTTTTCAATTAGGAGGTTAGTCAGATTTTATTATTGGTAGGTTACGGAATTTATCTGTTGGTAGGTTAACACTGAATGTGAATGCTATACATAATTAAATATTTTATCTGTTGGGAGGTTACAATCAGCCTGCTGCGGCTTTATAAGAAAATTTTTTTTTAGAAACCTGATTGGTGCAACACCTAACTCTCTATTTTTTGAAAGCATACTCATTTAATTCTTAAGAAATGCTCGTAAGTGAAGCATGTGAATGTATACTCGATGTAGCATTACAAACGTTCAAAAATTTTGCAAAGCAATTATCCGAATATTTTTTAAGGTTATTAACTGGTGCAAAGTCTGTAGCGCTCGAAATCGCCTTTTTGTGGGCTGATGTAATAAATGAAAGATGTTCCTAAATGTAGCAGATGATACATAGATGATCACATTATTTCTTATTAAAAACTTTAAAAGGGCCTATATGTGAATGTAGTCTTCTCTGGGGTTTACAGTTGAAAAGCTCTCGGGTTTCCAGCCGGGTGGCAGCATTTCGACGAGTGACATAATCATCATCTTCTGGCGAATCGGCAGAATGGCTGGGAGAGCGGTGTACTGACCACGAGGCCCTTGATATCACATCCGACGTAGATGATGAGTTTGAAAGAGATTTAAAGCTTTCCAAAAATACAGTGTGTACATAAAATCCGGGAACATTTTCAATTATTTATTGCACAAGTACTAAACATTATACAGATGTCATACGTATTGCATTTTGAAGAGAAACTCTAGAAGTTCTTTTTTTTTTTTTTCAAACATTCGATATGCGAACCATGAGTGACCCGGCAGGGGACAATACGGTAATCGAATTCTTGCCGCCGGCCGCGGTGGCCGTGCGGTTCTTGGCACTTCAGTCCGGAACCGCGTGACTGCTACGGTCGCAGGTTCGAATCCTGCCTCGGGCATGGATGTGTGTGATGTTCTTAGGTTAGTTAGGTTTAAGTAGTTCATAGTTCTAGGGGACTGATGACCTCAGATGTTGAGTCCCATAGTGCTCAGAACCATTTGAACCATTTTTTGAATTCTTGCCATACCCGTCCCGTCATGGTATCGTCGACTGTGGCACTGGCTTCCCGTATTTTTCCCCGGAGCTGCTACATCACGTGATAGAGGCGGTACATACGCCAGGTCTTTACTGTGTCGCCATAGAAAGATGTGGCGATCGGGGAGGCCATTTCATGAAGCAGCTGTCCCCTTCTATAGCACGGGCGATCCATCGTGGCGGCAGGTCTGTGTTCAGGTACCCACGAACTTCACGATGAAAATGCGGTGGAGCCCCATCTTGCTGAAAGACGAACTGAGAGTCCGATTGCGCTTGAGCCCTCAGCCATTGCTGCAACATGTCCAAGTAGGAATATCCAGTGACAGTGCTCTCGGCGAAAAAGAACGGGTCATGCTGTTTTCAACGTGACGAGGCACAAAAAAATTACCTTTGGGGAATCACGCTCAAATTCAATGCATTCGTGTGGATGGATGCTTTGTACCCCAGATTCGAGAATTATGCCCTTTCACTTGCCCATTAGTGCAAAAAGTCGCTCAAAATAAAAGGATAAACAATGCCATCCCCATCCTCACTCAGTTGTTGCAACTGCGAACAAAACTCAAAATGCTTGTCTTTGTTGTCGTCATTGAGCTTCTGCACTAGCTCCCATTTGAATGGTTTCATAGACATCTTCTGTCACAGGACTTTCCACACTGTCATTGGAGCCATTTTGAGTTCACGGGATGCATGACGTATCGATTTCTTTGTACTCCTTAAGAACGTCTCTCGCACGCACGCCACATTCACTTCACTCACTCTGGGACTTCCGCTTCTCCTTGCTGGGCACAAGAAACCCGTCGTAACGAATTTGTTGTGCCAGTGGTAAACGGCCTTACTTGCTGGTGGCTCCTTACCGTACTTGGTTGGCTCTTGGCTCAGCTGTAGCACACTTGTTTTTATCGAGCGCTCCACACCTGAACTCGCCATATTTGCGACTAGCGCTGACTATTGGCAAACCACCAAACTACTCTGTGGCGGTATGCATGAAAAACAACTTTCAGGGTTTCTCTTCAAAATGAAATATGTATGATATCCGTACAATGTTTGATTCTTATGCAATTAATAACTGAAAGTGTTCTCGGACTTAAAGTACATCAATGTATTTTGTCCTCATTTTGTTTGGTGATCGTAGAGCCAGTAGCGCTCATGACTGCCCTCTGAGGACCGAAAATTTCAAGACGTCTTTTCTCCGTTTTATTTAGAGATCGTAGAGTTACTACTGCGACGGCCCGAACACCGTGCTACGCTGAACTATCATCTGCCGAGGCAATTTCACGACAGTGTTTCATATTGTAATTAGTAGCAATTCTTATGAACTGCCTGAGTCCACTGCCTAAAAATAGATGGTATTTCTCAGTCCTAAAGGTGTTGCATCAATAACGTTTCTTAAATAAATGATCTATAAAACCGTAGCAAGCTGGTGTACGGTTACTTATGACAGCGAACTTTCAGTTCCATATTCGATAAGCTACTCTATAACTGTCAAAAATGGTATGTTGCATGGGTTGTGTTATAACTAATTTCTTAACAGTATCGAAGCTTCACAAACTTAAATTATAAACCAGTTGTAATTTGAGCTGACTGTATTTGTAAAAAAAAAATTGCAATAGATCTGAAGGTGGGCAGCTGGCCCGAAACCAGACATATTGAAATAAAGGAAAGCTACATGGAGATTGAATATGGACACTTTTTTATAAGGCCCTTTTATTGCTTTATTCCTTTTCTACATATTTTTCAGATCCCTCTCTCCGCCGCTCACGTCATTACAATAATATTTCGTATTATCATTGTATTTCACCTTCTGCAGTATTAGTTGGTAGGTAGTTTTAAGAGATAAATCAGTTATACTTAATTAAGTGTCAAATCAAAGCGGACTGCCGGAAGACCCAGCTGGGAAGGCGACTACAACAATGTGATGCGTATTTCAAGGAATAATGAGATAAATAGATACAGAGGGAAGAGGACATACCGCAGGAAACGATCGCTGGAAATGTTACGACCAAAGAAAATGCCTAGAAATGCGTTCCAAGGGAGATACATCCATTTCAAGATGGAGATATAAAACCTTTGATTGTTTAGATTTCAGTGATTGGAAGCACACACGAGAATACACCAGAGAAGTGGGAATGTTTTGTCTGTGCTATAGTTTTATAGTGGGAGTGAACCGTCAACACAAACTCAGCCTCAGTGTGTGATCAGAGTAGATACCTCCGCTCGGAAATGGGGATGTGATGTGGACCACCGTCGTGTGGTAGCCAAATCACTTTCAGTACAACCAAAGCCACGTCTTCCAGCAGGGGAACTGGGACCACCCGCAGGATGTGCAGATATATGAGGCGTCGTCGAAGGATGACTGGTCCCATGAGATAGTCGCCGATGATCCTCAATCACACATTGAGGCTGACCCGGTTTGATGGTTAGCTGTTACCATGCCACTAAAACAGTTGTACATAAAGGACATGGCCACTTTTTGGCGAGTTCTCATGTGTGCTTCCAGTCGTTAAAACCTACAGTATCGAAGCTGTTTTATCTGCACCTTGCTGTGGATCTATCTCCCTTAGAAAATGTTTAGTGCCGTATGTCCATATGACCCTTTTGTCTCATTATCCCTTCAGGGTAGTTTCCTGCAGCTTGCTTCGATCAGCAAAATCACCGTGTGTAAACTCTGTAAAACTATTTTAAAAAATCTAGGGGCCGTACCAATATCCTCTGTGGTCGAACATGAATAATGTTGTATAAATAAATAAACGAAAAGACTAATGTATCACCTCTCTAGCTGAAAACCGAAAGAAGAATATGAATTTCTGAATAAAGAAAAAAAGACTGTGATGGCACTGGAATCTCAAGAGAAGATGAGAACATCAAAGAAATGTCTCTAATGGGAAGAAGAGAAGAAGACACAAACTAATTGGTTAAAAAAAGTAAAACAGCACGCAGAATAACTAAATGTAGGAAAAGAGACAGTTTGAAATATTAAATTTAAAATGTTCAGAAAGCAGAAATTCCCATCGCTACCGCATTTGGGCAGTGAAAGAATTCACTGGCGACAGACTAAAATTTGTAGCAAAGCTTGGCTTTCAACGTAGGTCTTCTGCTCACTGAGCAGATGCATTAACCACCAACGCCACCTTGGGACAGTGGTTAGTTACAATTATACGGACTACGGAAGTACTCCTCCCCCCTCAATCCAAATGCCCATTCGCCACACACTGCCTAAAGTAGCGTCCCCAAGACCTTTTCCCTCTTTTCGCTTTTCGTATCACGGGAAGTCACGCATGAGGTCGGGAAAGAGTGCTCTACACGAACAGTCATGTTAGTCGTAGGGCGGGCGACAGTCATTTCGGTGTCCCACCACTGTCCAGCCCGTCTCTATACACGCTTTCGCTGGTCATTGGGGATCAGTTGGCAGCGGGACTCGTAACTGAACACAATTCTAGTCTAGGCAATGAGATTCCACGCCGAAGACGTGTCTGGAGATGTCATGGCAAGTGATGAGATCCCAATCGGCCTGTCACCCGCCATTCGGCCCGGAAACCTGGATTGGTGGTCTTAGGTGCTGTCCTTCGTGGCAAGCTATCCTCGGCTAACAGTTCGGCAAGACCACGGTCAGAGTTTCCACTGCTTGTCTTCTTACTTGCCGAACCCAACCTTGGCCACCGAGATCTCCGGATCTCTCCCCAACTGAGAACGTCTGCAGCATTAAGGGCAAGTCCCGGCAACCATCTCGACATTTTAACGATCTAACGCGCCAGTTGGTCGGAATATGGAGGACGTAGACATACCTGGGTTTGTGAAGCAGCTCAATGGGTTGAAAGTAAATAAATCGCCAGGTCGTGATGGGATTCCAATTCGGTTTTACAGAGAGTACTCTACTGCATTGGCTCCTTACTTAGCCGACGGGGTCAGGGATTTTCTCTGCCTCGTGATGACTGGGTGTAGTGTGATGTCCTTAAGTTAGTTAGGTTTAAGTAGTTCTAAGTTCTAGGGGACTGATGACCATAGATGTTAAGTCCCATAGTGCTCAGAGCCATTTGAATCATTTGAACCTTACTTAGCTTGCGTTAATCGCGAATGTCTTGTCCAACGTAAAGTCACGAGCGACTGGAAAAAGCGCAGGTGACGCATATATATAAGAAGGACAGAAGGACGGATCCTCAAAATTAGATACCAATATCCTTAACATGGGTTGTTGCAGGATTCTCGAACATATTCTCAGTTCGAATATAATGAATTTCCTTGAGACAGAGAAGTTGCTGTCCATGCATCAGCACGGCATTAGAAAGCATCGCTCCAGCGAAACGCAACTCGCCCTTTTTTCACATCATATCTTGCGAACCATGGATAAGGCTATCAGACGGATGCCATATTCCTTTGCTTCCGGAAAGCGTTTGACTCGGTGCCCCACTGCTGACTCCTAAGGTACGAGCATATTGGATTGGTTCCCAAATAATTGAGTGGCTCGAACACTTTTTAAGTAATAGTACCCAGTACGTTGTCTCGGTGATGAGTGTTCATCGGAGGTGAGGGTATCATCTGGAGTGCCCCAGAGAAGTGTGGTAGGTCCGCTGTTGTTTTCTATCTACATAAATGATCTTTTGGATAGGGTGGATAGCAATGTGCGGCTGTTTGCTGGTGATGCTGTGGTGTACTGGAAGGTGTCGTCGTAGAGCGACTGTAGGAGGATACAAGGTAACTTGGACATGGTTTGTGATTGGTGTAAAGAATGGCAGATAACTCTAAATATAGATAAATGTAAATTAATGCGGATGAATAGGAAAAAGAATCCCGTAATGTTTGAACACTCCCTTAGTAGTGTAGCGCTTGACACAGTCAAGTCGATTAAATATTTAGGTGTAACACTGCAGAGCGATATGAAGTGGGACAAACATGTAATGGCAGTTGTGGGGAAGGCGGATAGTCGTCTTCGGTTAATTGGTAGAATTTTGGGAAGATGTGGTTCATCTGTAAAGGAGACCGCTTATAAAACACTAATACGACTTATTCTTGAGTACTGCTCGAGCGTTTGGGATCCCTATCAGGTCGGATTGAGGGAGGACATAGAAGCAATACAAAGGCGAGCTGCTAGATTTGTTACTGGTAGGTTTTATCATCACTCGAGTGTTACGGAAATGCTTCAGGAACTCGGGTGGGAGTCTCTGGAGGAAAGGAGGCGTTTTTTTTTTTTTTTCATGAATCGCTACTGAGGAAATTTAGAGAATCAGCATTTGAGGCTGACTACAGGACAATTTTACTGCCGCCAACTTATATTTCGCGGAAAGACCACAAAGATAAGATAAGAGACATTATGGCTCGTACAGAGGCATATAGGCAGTCATTTATCCCCCGTTCTGTTTGGGAGTGGAACAGGGAGAGAAGATGCCAGTTGTGGTACGAGATACCCTCCGCCACGCACCGTATGGTGGATTGCGGAGTATGTATGTAGATGTAGATTTGGCACTATATTCCTCAGGAGGACATCGAAAAATTCTATCAATCAGTGCCAAGCCGATAAACGGCTTCCATAAGGGTCAGAGATGGACCGATGCATTATTAACTTTTTCAATTTGTGAAGCTGTTTTTCTTGAATACAGCGCCCAAATTTTGAAATAGTCATCATTTGTTTGCCTGTACATGTACATCACATATACCGATTTCCGTCTCATTTGGACAATTCTTTCGAGGCGCGTCTCTTATTTTTTGTGTTAGAGTGTACAGTGGCAGCCTTGGAGGAAATTTTCAGATCCTGGAACTGGGAAAGCAAAGAAGGAGTGACTTACACGTTAACGGATCTCAGCTTACCGATGTCATAGATCTAATTAAACTCTATTTTTTTTAATCAGGGAAGTTGATGACTACTGCATAACGTGTTGAAAATGGTTCAAATGGCTCTAAGCACTATGCGAGTTAACATCTCAGGTCATCAGTCCCCTAGACTTAGAACTACTTAAACCTAACTAGCCTAAGGACATCACACACATCCATGCCCGAAGCAGGATTTGAACCTGCGACCGTAGCAGCAGCGCGGTTCCAGACTGAAGCGCCAAGAACCTCTCTGCCTCATCGGCCGGCAGCATGTTGAATAAATAAGTAAATAAATAAATAAATAAAGAGATGGGAAAATGTGATGTGCAGTACTTAAGAGCAAAACAAAGCCGCCCGGATTTAGCCGAGCGTTCTAAGGTGCTGCAGTCATGGACTGTGCGGCTGGTCCCGGCAGAGGTTCGAGTCCTCCCTCGGGCATGGGTGTGTGTGTTTGTCCTTAGGATAATTTAGGTTAAGTAGTGTGTAAGATTAGGGACTGATGACCTCAGCAGTTAAGTCCCATAAGATTTCACACACATTTGAACTTTTATTTTTTTATTTTTTTGCAAAACAAAACATATACAAACACATTGCTCCAAATTTTCTACTACAGATAGTGTAACAGGTGAAAGCTACCGTTCTACTTGCACTAACAACTTCCATATTTCTACGAAAATGAATTATGTACTGAAGTAATCACCGCAGCAAACGCCGTTGAGAATAGTATGTTTGCACAGTCCAATGGCGTCCTTTCAAAGTGTTCCATGCCGCGCGGAGTGGCCGCGTGGTTTGAGGCGCCACGCACGAATTGCGTGGCCCCTCCCGCCGGAGGCTCGAGTCCTCCCTCGGACATGAGTGTGTGTATGTGTGTGTGTGTGTTGCCCTTAGCGTAAGTTAGTCTAACAAGTGTGTAAGTCTAGCCACCGGTGACCTCAGCAGTTTGGTCCCGTAGGAATTCACACACATCAGTGTCCCATAGTATCACCTCTTAAGGTTTTCACTTGGTAAATTTTGCAAGAGCACCGTGAACACAAGTCAGCATCCGGTGGGACGAGCACCTCCACAAATGGACCGCTGAACGGAGCTACGAGAACGCAAATGTTCACATAACTCATAAACGGACAAAGTCTTGTTTAATTTTGCAGAACTTGTTACTGGTGGGCTCTCCATACAACTGCATAGAGAGTCTAACAATGATACTACTGTCACGACAGTAGATGAAAGCTGTAATTATTTCGTGCAGCGTAATGTTTGACATGAGCTGTCCAGTGGAAAAATACAGAAGAATATTGGGGAGGATGTACTACCAGTCGCTGCGCGCAAACCACGTGTGTGGCTGTGGCCCCGGCGCTTCAGACGAGCGGTCCGCCCGTGAATCGCTGCAGTAATCCTGCAGTCAGCAGCGGGCCTGCGTGGGCGGTGGGCGGCATCCCACGATTTGTGACCCAGCTGACTTACTGGCACCGCCTCGCGTCGCCTCTAATGCGGCGTCCGTCTGGATGATGACGCTGTAAACCCCGCTATTACGGCACTGCGATTGTCCACTCCGATAAAACCTGCCGCTGACGTTAAGTCTTGTTACTGCTACACGACTGGAACGGAGGTAACGACTTGACTGAAAGTCATCCGAGGAAATGCTCTATTACACGGTTTATTTCGTAATCACGAGGAAAAAAGTAAGCCTTCGAAACTAGTAAAATCGAAGGCAATACGATAGGCAAGTTGTGTTTGTTGAGTGTACGTGAAGTGGGAGAGAAGATAAGCTACAAGTGTAAAAGCACAAAGAATGTCCTTTGTAATACTTCGTTGCCCGCTACATTTTTGAGGTATGACATCAATAAATGTACGACTAGAAATGATACAAGTTGATCAAGCGTCTTTATACTGTGTCCCAAATATGAATGACTAACTATCAATGGCCCTACGTCTCTAACTGCAACTCACTTCGAACAATAAGCATCAGAACAACTCTACTAACCTTAAAGGTAAATAACTGTAACACGTTGAAGTTAGATACTAGTTCCCATTTTTATGAAACACCCTGTCTTATCCTAAAGTAAGAAATATTAAGATTAGTCTACGTTACTGAAAGTTGTATACCCCCTCCTCGCCCCCCCTCTCCACGCTATCAAAGAAATCGTGATAGTACTGTCCAATTTTAATTACTATTTTTATATATCGCCATTATTAGAAGCGGAGATTATATACTCATACACAAACAGCAGCTGACCGGTGTTTCCTGGTGAAACGTTGTTGTGATGGCTCGTGTAAGGAGGAGAAATGCGTGCCATCACGTTTCCGACTTCGATAAAGGTCGTATTGTAGCCTATCGCGATTGCGGTTTATCGTATCGCGACAATGCTGCTCGCGTTGGTTCGAGATCCAATGACTGTTAGCAGAATATGGAATTGGTGGGTTTAAGAGTGTAATACGGAACGCCGTGCTGGATCCTAACGACCTCATATCACTAGCAGTCCAGATTACAGGCATCTTATCCGCATGGCTGTAACGGATCGTGCAGCCACGTCTCGAACCCTGAGTCAACAGATGGGGACTTTGCAAATCAACAACCATCTGTACGAACAGTTCGACAACGTTTGCAGCAGCACGGACTATCAGCTCGGAGACCACGGCTGCGGTTACCCTTGACGCTGTATCACAGACAGGAGCGCCTGCGATGGTGTACTCAACGACGAACCTGGGTGCACGAATGGCAAAACGTCATTTTTTCAGATGGATCCAGGTTCTGTTTACAGCATCATGATGGTCGCATCCGTGTTTGACGACTTCGCGGTGAACGCACATTGGAAGCGTGTATTCGTCATCGCCATACTAGCGTATCACCCGGCGTGATGGTATGGGGTGTCATTGGTTACACGTCTCGGTCACCTCTTGTTCGCATTGACGGCATTTTGAACAGTGACGTTACATTTCAGATGTGTTACGCCCGTAGCTCTATCCTTCATTCGATCCCTGCGAAACCCTACGATTCAGAAGGTTAATGCACGACTGCATGTTGCAGGTCCTGTACGGGCCTTTCTGGATACAGAAAATGTTCGACTGCTGCCCTGGCCAGTACATTCTCCTGATCTCTCACCAATTGAAAACGTCTGGTCAATGGTGGCCGAGCAACTGGCTCGTCACAATACGCCAGTCACTACTCTTGATGAACTGTGGTATCGTGTTGAAGCTGCATGGGCAGCTGTACTTGTACACGCCATCCAAGCTCTGTTTGACTCAATGCCCAGGCGTATCAAGGCCGTTACTGCGGCCAGAGGTGTTTGTTCTGGGTACTGATTTCTCAGGATCTATGCACCCAAATTGCTTGAAAATGTCAGACACTACAATGTCGTATAACCATATCGCACGTCAAAATCATGCAATAGCTCTTCCCAGAAATATCACTTGTGTTAAAGACAAACTCCACTCAGAAGTGACCAATATTGACTGAAGAAATTCTAAACATCGAGCCCATTTTCTGATTAACTGTTTATAGAGCTATTTGAATTCTACGGTTTCCTCTCTCATTGTCAAGCAAACTGGATTACTATTATTCAAATAAATCATTAGGGCAATTCAGCGTGTACGATGCTGCATTCCAAAATCATCCGGATGTATACAGAAATACAGTTCATCCTTACTGTTTCATTACAGACACAGAAATAAGAATATAAATTGCACTGTGCTATTGGCCTCCAATATGTTCTCAATTCGAAAGATATCAGAATTCATAGAAATTTTCGAGGACGAGCTTTTACTTTTGATAAGCAGGTTTTGTCTAAAAAATTATATACAAGTGAAACACATTAAATATTGGTTGAAATACCTTTGCCTTCACGTCGTCATTAATTCAGTTTTTTTCTTCTTGTTAAAGGGCAGAGCGTGCTGCTCGATATCCGACAGATTACAGAACCTAGTTATTGTCAAACAGGCACCGGTCAAGCAAAAGTGACGGACATGGAACATAAGTTCTGGATATTTTAGCAGTACTACAACCAAGGTGTCCGCCCCCGGTAGCTTAGTGGCCAGCACTACAGAATGTCAATCCTAAGGGCCTGGGTTCGATTCCCGACTGGAACGGAGATTTTCTCCGCTCAGGGACTGGGTGTTGTGTTGTCCTAATTACCATCATTTCATTCCCATTTACGCTCAAATCGCAGAAGTGGTGTCAAATCGAAAGACTTGCACCCGGCAAACGGTCTACCCGACGGTAGGCCCTAGTCACACGACAGTCAAGCGGAGATTCCCGAAGATATTTGTCAGACCCGGAAGACTGGAAATAATTTAAATTTATATCCGTAACCATTTCTTACTGTTTTCAAGAACACGTCATAAGTACTACTCTTTTTACACATTTTGCATGTTATATTGCACTTTACTCCTTCTTTATTTCTTATTTGCAACGGAGAAATTACACAAGTGTCAAGTCTGTAGCCTTAATTTCAATCTACTTGCCTTCCTGGTTGATGAAGAAGGTGAATTAGAGTCTCCTATTTCACTCTTTCGTAGTAGAAAGTGGCATTGGTTTTACGTGTAATACCGAAGTACATCTACCTATTAATTAATGATACAACTGATGGGGATTACATCAAAGAGATTTCAAATGATAAACGTCCCGTAGTACTGATTGTTACGTTCGAAGCAAGTGCAACAATTCATTAAAAAATAAAACACTGTATCAGATATAGCACACCCCTATAAAAGTAAAGGTTTTCAAAAAATTCTACTTTCACCGCGATACAATTGTTCTACCATTAAACTAGCTTACGCTAAGGACAACACACATACCGCAGGGAGGACTCGAACTTCCGACGGCGGGAGCCGCGACCCTGTTTAATGCACAAAACTTTGCTCAAGGTACAAATTGAAAATCCATGGACTTCCTTCACCAAAAACATTTTTCTCAGGCCTTCTGGACATTGTACAGTTTAACAGCTGTCTTAGATCCCACTACTCAGTCATGTGCCTGCGAAAAATAGACCATGCTGCTACTTTAACCTTTATTTAATTTACTCATGTAGACCAATTAGTGACAGAGCCTCCTTCGCCAAGGCTACTAGTTTATAATACATAATTTTCATGAAGACATAAACAAAATCAATTTTCATCTGCAGTTTAACATTTGCAAAAATTTTTGATTAATATGTAATGTTTCCTTTAATACTGAAATTTACGATAGTTTCTTCTTCCATAGCACACTATTGTAGACTTTACATTTACTTACATAGACAAGCGATAAAAAAGAGTTTTCATGTTTCTCTGTAAGTAGACATATTGGTACCACCATTCCTGATTAAGGTTGTTCAGCAGCAATAGACTTTTTTTGCTGAAGATACACATCACACCAGCTAGACTGCATGGCATCTCCGAAGTATTGATCTTCCTGAAGTGACGTCAGATTTTATATGGTTGTACAATGGACATTCGAATAATGAGATTGGAGTACTTTGTACACCAGACTCGCCTGATCCTCGTTGTCAGCGTTGGATCTGGAAGTGATCGTGATGAAGGCAGTAGG
The DNA here is from genome assembly GCF_023897955.1 of Schistocerca gregaria. Lineage (NCBI taxonomy): Eukaryota > Metazoa > Arthropoda > Insecta > Orthoptera > Acrididae > Schistocerca > Schistocerca gregaria. Next base: position 200,443,968 of record NC_064921.1, read on the forward strand.
CTATCAGCAAGTGAGTCATGTCTAACCTTGATGGCATTTGACCCAACATAACCTTTCAGTGATGTTTGGGAAGATTCCTAGGACACTATGACCCTTAAATGATGTCTACCAGTCACATTCTCTGACATTCCCGTTTCTACTATTTGGCTGGATTATATTGGCGATGTCAACAGTTGTAAGATGCTGGACTTAATATAGCTCGACGCTTTGAAACCGGTACGAAGCCGCTCGGTATGTGACTCAGCCACATTAACCTGACCACTGCCAATGCGCGACGTCAACGTGCAGTAACCGCTTACAGACATCAGGTGACAGCGCTAGCAGTGGAGGGTATATAAAGTGTGTCGTAGAAGGCGGGGGGGGAGGGGGGAGGGGGGGAAGGGGGGGGCACGGATTACAGTGCAGTAGTTATCGCTGTGCAGAAACGGAGCGATTTATCTGACAGCAAAAGGACTTAATCATTGGCTTTCGGACCAAGGGTAGAACCATTGCCGTAACTATGTAAGTACATCTTTGTATAAGATGGTTGAGGAACTTCTGTAATTCAGTATAAAACGTAAAATTAAATAACCTTCATCCGTCTATATTTTGAATGTAGTTTATTTATTCGACCAGTTTTGACGTTTCACTAAGTAATCTTCAGGCCCATTGACTAACGTGTAGAAGGAATCCAGCCTCATGTGCAGTCAAAACGGGGGCCATCATTAAGTAACCGGTATCCGTAGACTTCCAGTTTTTCAACAACCCGATCCCTTGACGGAACCCCTTACTTAATGCTGACACCTATTTGGACTGCACATATGGCTGGATTCGTTCTACATGTTTATCAGGGGGCCTGAAGATGGCGTAGTGAAACGCGTAAACTCGTCGCATTCAAATTATAGACGGCTGAAACTGTTTCCAGTATTACATTTTCATTCCAGAAACGACTAAGACTGTGAACTATTTGCGTGGCGCCGTGACTAAAGTAAACCTGTAGTAACCTCCCATCTAAATAGACCCCATGGTAACAGCAGACAACTTTCAAGCGGAGGCTTCCTCTGATAGAAACGATTGTGGGCACTGTATAGAGAATACCAGCGATTACTGTGTGAGCGATGGCAAGTACGGAGAGAGATTCCTGGCCGAACATGCTAGCGTGGATTCATAATAGGACGTTATATTGATGAACCCATTAGCCAGAACACCGGCATATTGAGACAGATTGGTTCGGAAGTATCCATGTAAACAGCACATTTTACAGTATCTAATAGCTTGCTACTTTTAGCGCGATTGAAACACTTCCTGATCGCCGGCAAGCTATAACCTGCTGCAGTTTCCGTGATCTTGAGTGAGGCACGTGACTGAATGGAATGCGGGTAGACTTCACGTCAACAAGTAAGTTGCGATGTGTTGCCTGCAGTTATTGATCTGTAGACTGTTATTTTGGGACATCTGTGTACTCCTCCTTACTCTCATAACAGGCACGAACCCAAAAATGCTCTACTTCTCTGTGAGGATAATCTGTCGGTAGTGGTTTCTTACGACAACAAGGCTGTTTTGGAGGAACACACATGAAATGTCCTTGATTGATTGCATTGCTGGTAAATAGTTGGTAAATAATGATAGCAATTTACCTCGATATAGTTCACATGTACAACTTTCTCAAACAACAAGTGAAAATCCGACACTGGTGGACGTTAGTAGCGTGTTCATGCTACCAAACCACAAACGATCGGTATGTCACAACTTTATTCGACTTGCTCCAGGTAAATGACCATTGCGTTATGGTTCTATGATGCCGAACATAGTCCTCAAGAGGCGCAATATTAAAAAAGTAGGATGTGTGCCTGACGGACATAAATCAGAATCTAAAGGCCGTTTACCTTTACAGATAAGGTCTGAGATGTTGTTTATCATTGTAGATGAAGTACTGCTGCATTTTGGACGCGAAAAAGAAACTTACTGGAATGAGTGGGGGAAACTGTTGGACCGATCCTAAACAGAGGTGATAGGCCTTGTATTTGATGTGTAATCCATCATAACGGAATTTCTACACCTCACTCTTGCGGCATTTAGCTCGTTTCGGCATATTTAAAACAACAAATGTATGTATAAGCACAGTCAAGTTGTAGTAGTAAGCTATTTGCGTTTACAGTAAGAAGGCAAAAGCTAAGAATAGAGTGAAAACGCTGCATAGGTTTATTGTTTAGTCTGAGACAGTTTATCAGAGCGACAAATTAAAAGAGTTCTCTTCCTCTGGTTCCATCCAAGGTTTACGGAAAGTTGACATTATTCACGAAAAAAATGCCAGAAGAGGAAGTATTGTTTCTCATATTTTCAACTGGGAACCCCTTTGACAATAAACAACTAGAAGAGAACAGAAAGTTCTACAACATCCTTTAATGTCCAACAGGAACCGAAACGTGTACAACCGACTGGAATTATACTTGGCGAGCTATACCTCTTTCTGTATGGCCGGTGATAATCATTTCATAGGAAATTTTCCGGTGAACTGGCCTAAAAATTACTGGCACCATTACGCCTCCAAATCCACTGTCCACTTAAATTGCTAAGCTTTCTAGGCTTCTGATTCGAGGGGGCCGTTATTTATTCGTCCCAAACGATTTATTGGCATGTTTTGCAAGCTAACATGTTGGTTCGTTGTATTATAAGATTCAAGGAACACGATACGATTAGCACTCAGGTTAAGAACAACACTCTAATCTATGCGGACATTCTGATTTAGCGATAGACATTTCACTTCAGAAAAACTAATAATGATGTTAGGTCTCATTCACTTGTAACCTGGCCAGTCAAATTATGGTCAATATGCAGTAGAGTAACGACGCAGCAGCAGTGACGTTGGGCAAGATCCGTGAAACTGAACAGGCTCCGGCAACACGAGAGGCGTAGGGAAAGCAACGCGTAAGGACATTATTCACCGACACTTTATGGACCATTCTCTTTCTGCATCATAGGTATTTCATTAAATGGTCGCTGTGTGTGTGTGTGTGTGTTTGTGTTTGTTTTTCTGACATATATAGGTGTTATATATACATTGTTCAGCACTTGGGTATCATGAAAACGAAACGCACATGATTTGTGGTTTCAGCCGTTCGTTAAGGAAAGTTCTGATATCCTCGTTTGAAATAAATAGCAACGGATTGGTGTACTTTTTGATTAGGTACCACAATACATGGCAAATTGGTTTTATAAAGTTCAATCCGAATCCAAGATGTGTTACATTTTACAAGGAAATCGAGCTTCCGTAGATCACCGCCAAGACCAGGATGTGCTTCTTACTTAGAAAACTAAGCTCCTCCCGAACATGCCATGAAGGCCCAACGGCACCGTCCGGCCGCCGCGTCATCCTCAGACCAGAGGTGTCACTGGATGCAGATATGGAGGGGCATGTGGTCAGCACACCGCTCTCCCGGCCGTATGTAGTTTCCGAGACCGTGCTTCTCACTTAGTCGCTGTCTAATTTACATAAGGTGGAATAACGTCGCCTGGTGACCGGTATTCTCTCGTTCAGTGGAGAGAAACTGGAAATGAACGAGAGAGAACAACTAAAGTGTGGCGTGGTTTAGCTATAATGAATTGGGAAACGTGTCAGCGGTCTACTGTAGGGACTATAAATGTCTAGATCATTTATTATTTGTACTGAAGAAATAAGACTCCGCAAACTTATATAAAAAGCCACAAAAATTTTAAACACTACAGGTTAGCTGGTAACGGCCAAGCCGGGTTTGACACCGAAAGCAACCATTTCCATATATCGGCATAAACTCAGCACAGTTCTGCCCTCGAATGATCAATTTACCTTGTTCAAGAACTAGGGAACGTTCATAGTGTGTCAGACTCACACATTCCATGAAGAACCGGCCAAGAAAGCATAGGTCTTCAAGTATCATCGACTATGTGGCAAAATGTTTGTAAAATGTGGGACAGGATCGTTCTACAGTACAAATGGTTGCTTGCTTGATCCCCTCAGGTAGGGCATCAATTATGATTTCGTTATTTCGAGTAGACTAGATGACTGATGCAAGTTGAGAACTCAGTCTGTCGGAGTAAATCCACAGTTACGTCATGCACCTTTGATGAGCCTTTTCTCCTGGTTGATATCAGTCAATACTAATTACTGTCAGAGTTGGTTGGTAGCCTTTCAGAACTACAGAGTGTTACTGTTTGTGTTTCAACATCTTACTGTCGGCTCATTCCACTGAGTCACAGAACCCAAGCCAAGATGATGAATCCATGAGGAAGTACGTAAGGACCAGCACCAGTAGCCACATACTAAAACTACGCATAAAGCTTAATAAACACACGCCTTTCTCTCTGGGACGAAATTATGGAGCAGAAGGGAACTATAAGTGTAACTCTGGCAACTTATGAACGTTCCATATTTTTGAAAATGTTACTGGAGATATCAGCGATCCAAAAATAATCTTTCAAAATAGTTATAACAGTCTGGATCGCAAGACACGTTTATTGAATGATGACCGGTTTCGATCATCACACGATCATCTTCAGACCCACAGCCACTTGGATGACTATCTTCATTCAGCGGTTCCTGCTCCATACACAGGCATTGTCCATCAAAATGGCTGTAAGCCTGAAGATGACCATGTGATTATCGAAACCGCCCACCTCTCAATAAATGTGCCTTGCGGTTTAGGATGTTACAATTATTTTGAAAGCTTATGAACGTGCCCTTTCTAACATCCGTCTTTAAGCTCCATTAACGCCTCTCTCTCTGTTAGATGTATTGTGTTACACCCGAATTGCTGCCATTCCTTTTGGTACAGAACGTCAGTAAAACAAAGATAGGGACACGATTTTGGTATCTCCAATTCTGTGGTTTTGGCCTACCGCTTACTATGTAAAGTTTCTGTAAATGACACGCTGTCTACTCCTAGTACAGCGCTCAGATACCGTGCGAATTGGTTGTCGTACGTTTCTTTCTCCGCATTCACATCGCTCTCTGTATTCACCAGGGACCAAGATCATATTTCACTAACCATATCATTGCTTTAACATTGCACAGCAATCGTAAGAATGGTTTAATTCCATATTTGTCTAGAGTATGACCCATCTTGATCTCCTCAGAATGGAAGGAGACCTGTGGGTCTGAGCTGTTCCGCTGACACAAAGCTGTTTGCCTTCATTTACCGGCGATAGCAGATCTAACGTGATCAATTCATGTCTGATATCGTTGAAGACATGTTCCATTGACTTTTCAGATGCTGCTATCTGTACTTGTATTAGCTCAGTACGTCAAAGAACTGTGGACGGAATCTGACTTAGATGGTGGAAACTGCATTAATTTACGTAACTAATTCTGTGGGTTATCCCTTGTACAAGAGAGGCACCGTCGTTTCCAAGGAACACTTAACAAACACAGCCATTGGTTTTCTTTCTCAACTTCTATCATAAACCAGATGAGTGGAATTCATATGGTCAAAAACGTATGTAGCGTGACAATTCCGGATGGTCAGATCAAGAGCTTGTCTCAACAAATCGACAGAAACATGCTGAAAGAAAGGAGACAGAGTTTAAGGGCAGCTCTTTAAAATGGAGAAATTAGCAACGGCTGGCGATAATGCAAAGACCACGACTTTTCCATCGGTTGTTTAGTAGTATTTCGCAAGTTACAGACGACAAAGGGTCATCAAAACGTGTTAGAATATATTGATGATGCGACTTATAAGGTGACTGGCTAAAGGCTGAAAACTGTCTGTTATCACTTTAGAAAATTAAGACACTACGTATAGGCTCACCGTATACTTTATCAACGATTACCTTATACTACGCATATGACGGGGAGGGAAGCTTTAGGCGCCACAAGCTTAGGAAGATAATCCACTGTCATTAATGTTAGATACCTATAGCAAATTCGGATGTATCTTACGTATTTATGTTAAACAAATTAATTAAATTAATTTGCGTTAAAATCAGTTAATGAGGCAGAAAGACCAATTATATATTTTTACTTTCAACTGTGGCAGCATCAAAAAATTTATGGAATCCATTGAACAAGAAGTGTAAGTACTTTACTCACTCCAGTCCATTGAAAACGACCAGGTATTTTTATTGGAAACACACAGGTGGCGACCATTCTGTCAGTACCCTTACTGAGATCCTCAATGGCGCCGCTTAGGAAAATGTTCTGAATCGGAATATTCGTTGCACAAAGAACTTGAATCCTTGCACTGTCTTCCTGTAACTTGTACTGATTTTTGGTGACAGGTTTCTTATCTTGAGCAGCATTACTTTTCGAGGCACAAGTAGAATTTACCTATTTTCTTTTCCTCGCAGTCATTACAATTTTCCTCCTTCTTGACAAGCACGCCGAAACTGCCATCTGCCTACATTTCCGTTTTGCAAGTTGCTTTTGCATATTTGGTTATGGTATTAAGTGCCTGGGTGAGACTAGACTGAGATGGAAACAATATCATAATCGGAATGAGCCAGAACTGGCGCAGCATTACCTTAAAACTGAGATATAATGAAAAGAGATCCTACGTTTATAGCACATGTGGGTTTGGAGAAAATATTCCTTCAAATATACTCACCGGAATATGTGAGGGTAGCTGGTATAAAATACAGGAAACGAAAGATTATCTGCTGCTTGTAAAGAAACCAGACTGGACTTGGTAGACTCAAGAGGCATGAACCGGATGAATAGTTTCGAAGGGAATGAGACAGAATTATTAAATATATGAATTGAGCAAACACTAAAGAAATCTAACACCCAGACCTTCAGGTGTCAGGAACTCAGATCGATATCAAACGTTGTATGTGGACAGAATATCAAACAAAACTCCGATTTATTTTGGTCTATGTGCTATCGTCCAGCAGAGCGGGCGCAAATTTTAATTAAAAGTAACACCAGAAATATGGAGTACAGAAAAAGCATAACTGTGAGTAATTTATAAGCTTAGTGTCCGTGGGGATAGCACTAGAATATTAATGGTTGTACCGAGGGTTCTGGGTTCAACTCCCAACGTTGACAATTTATTTTACTGTCTTATGCGTATAAGTGTTATACGGCGATAATAATGCTTCCGTTCGTGTGATGCAATTGTTTCTTTTTTCTACTTCTCCGATTATTTATGTCTATGTTTATTCTGTAAAACTACAAATGCCCTAGCTAAATCTTGATGAGTGCTGTCTGTTCTGTCGCACGTGTCTGACAGAACACCACATCTGTCTATACAAAATATACTCTATAGGTTTGCTACTTTTCACTAATGAAGCAACAGCAGACTGCAAAAAGAACATTGCTAGGAACTCAAAAAGTCCTTTTACATGTTAGGAAAATATTCTTCCATATAACAGTTTCATTCGTAGACAGTTAAAAAAATAAATTTCATCAATGGGCTTTGAACACAGGACCTTGAGTATGGCGACCTCCCGCTCTGCATCCTCATGCAAGCGAGGTCTACAACGCAGTATCTCAAAGATACGTTTTTCCTGTCCTTCATTGTTCAAATGGTTCTGAGCATTATGGGACTTAACTTCTGAGGTCATCACTCCCCTAGAACTTAGAACTACTTAAACCTAACTAACCTAAGTACATCACAAACATCCATGCCCGAGGCAGGACTCGAATCTGCGACCGTAGCGGTCGCGCGGTTCCAGAGTGTAGCACCTAGAACAACTCGGCCACCACGGCCGGCCCACCTCTAGGTCAAAATGAATAAATGTTGGAGGCGATTTCATGCATACATCTTACTCAAGAAACGGAAATTCCAAAACATTATGCTGTTGAGTTCTCCATCTGAAGAGGAGGGAATGTAAGGGATTTGGGTCCAAGCGATGAATTTTTCAAAAATATTATTCTCTTAATATACCGGTACAAAGTTTAATATACCTTAGGTATAAATTTTTTCTTGTTATCAGCATTAGAAATGCTTTTAAAACATTAAAATACTAAACTCTGGACTCGCAGCCACTTGCATCTTTCAGACATTTGGGAAATAGTGATGGGAACTCTACGTATTTCAAAACTGTGGTAGATAATAAACCATACAATTGTCCGATAGAAAAGGTGGAATGTGTTGACCAGATACTAAAGAGTCTTGGTGGTAGGCTTCGTCACTTGCTGAAGGAGAAGAACTGTGGAGCGCTTGAGGACGGAAAAGAATAAAGTGGACAAGGCAGAGTGACTCTTAAAAAATGATTGTTTGTAGTTATACTTTGGGAGAGCTATTAGGAAAAATACCAAGAATTTAAAGGCGAGAAAGTGTATTCTGTGGGCACTTTACTTGCACGAGATATGCATCGACCAAAGACCAGTACATAATCTGAGCCCGAAAGACGATTGTTGTAAGTGCAGCACAATAAGGGAAACCTATTGACGTAAGCCGTCACTGCCAGAACCTATCGCGAATGCAATTAAGCCTATATTCAGCTTTCTCGCAAACTCTGATTTATTGAGGATGTGTTTTCATGGAAAAACACAAAATGAGAACGAAAGTCTAGGTAATATAATTTGGCCAGATGTTCCAGAAGGACATTCTGTGAATTTGATTTACTAAAAATAGGTGCACAACGCAGTTTTACATTTTAATGACCAAAATAATGTCATAATTGAAGAGAGTTGGTGTGATCCAGGTGTGTTCACAACAAAAGTATTTTACAGCATCAGTGAGAGTAGGGATAAGAAGGCTAACAGATCACTGTGTTATCTAGAGATACGGACCAGAACACTCAGAATGGAAGAGAAACCGCAGAGACATTAGAGGAAAATCCTTCGAACCACATTCTCCCGGTTTTACATATTTTGCACAATTAGAAGCCTTTTTCAAAAAGTACTTGTGCTAATGCCATGAAATTTTCACAAGCTGTTCCAAACATGTTGCTGTCTCATTGGAACTGAAAATACAATATTCTTCGATTGGTTTTTGATTTATAGGACTGTAGGGAGAAAAAAAAATTGGATGTGAAAAATTTAGAACTCTGTAAACAACAAAATTTGTACCATAAATTAATTATTTTAGTTCACTGATTTTGTAATCTTCTTTGGACATTGCGATAAAATTTTCAAATTCGTTATATTATTAGAATTTGAGTTATGGCTTTTTATAAAAAACAATAAATATTGAAAATCCTCATCTGTGGCAAAATATTAAGCCCTGCGAATCTTTTACTATATTTTTCCAGTAAAATACGGCTCTCTTTCTTTATTCACAGAAAATTTGAGATTTGTACATTAATAATTACAGCCATAATGATTCTTTAAATAAATTTTACATTTTTGGCTACTTTCCTAATTGCCTACCCGGAACGATATTTGTGACAATCGTTCTACGAAATGAGAAAACAATGAAATTTAAGAGTATCATATTGAAAATGGATACTGTCTTGAGATTCGCTCTTTAAAACTTCTAATGTTAAGATTTCTTATGATACATAGTAGAAATGTAAACAAAGTGCCCAGTACAGGAACCGAAAAAAATATCAAAATTGCCAGGTACATGTACAGAATACTACAGAACAAAATGTGTCAAAAATTACACCCAAAAAAGACCACTGGAGCAAGTGAGAAAATGAACAGTCAATAAGAAAGTAGCGCCAAAAATGGGAAAAAAGAAAAATTCCCAGATAGCTGATGGATGCGCCCAACAGAAATTTGTTCAGACGATTAGTGCTTTCGCCCCTCGCAACAACGCGCTTAGAAACAATTCCTGCCGAATAACTGGAGACACCTCCAACGCTTGCGACACTCAGACTTTTGGCACGGTGGACGCCGAGGTGACCCTCCGCCGACTCTGCCGCGGCGGTTCCGGCTCCCGAGTTCCACGCAGCCACTGTGATTAACGATCACCATTCAGGTATTTCCGGTTGTTTTTTGTGTCCGCTCCGTCTGAAATTTTATGGTAATTAGATGTTGTATATCAGTTACATTACACTGAATTATTATGTGGCCGTACGAAAAGCTGTTTCGGAAGTGTGCAACGATGTCGTGTAGTAGCAACAAGCGTCTCATCGAAATCTCTCACTTAAACCCCGCAACAGTCTCAGGGTACTAATCTGCCTATTTTAAAAAAAGAAAAGTCTAGGAGATGCCACGCTGGGGAAAGATATGGAACTTCTTGGCAGATTAAAAATGTTTGCCCGACCGAGAATCGAACTCAGGACCTTTGCTTTCGCGGGCATGTGCTCTACCATCCGAGCTACCCGAGCACGACTCACGGCCCCTCCTCACAGCTTTACTCCTGGAGGCGGCGTGAGACGTGCTTGTGTAGCTCAGATGGTAGAGCACTTGCCTGCGAAAGGAAAAGGTCTCGAGTTCCAGTCTGGGTCTGACACATAGTTTAAATCCGTCAGGAAGTTTCATATCATCGCACACTGCGCTGCACAGTGAAAATCTCATTCTGGAGAGAGATACTTTCGTTTATTCTGTTCTTTAAAAGATCATGTATTATGATTGATAGAAAGGGCATAATTCCAAAGCTGAAACAGAAAGACATAAATACATGGCTACAGGCAAGGTAGATGCCATTGTAAGAAAATTAAAGAAGATGTGTGAGTATCAAGAGCTCAGTTGGAAGACCACTACTAAGGATTCCTATGGACAAAGTATTGTCGATCCCACATTTAAAATAACATGGGAAAAGGAAGGACAGGGAAGACTGGTGATCGTCCCTGGATGTTCCGTTGTTGGAGCCGTCCGAGGATATTATGCCTCCAAGTGGGATCATAGGCATTCTCAAATGGAAAGAAAATACCTGTTAGCTGATGCTTTGTAGGAACGCCTTTTTTTCTCCAGAAGGTCATATTATCGACTGTTAGGCGGGCCCACACTAAACGGCGACTAAAATCTAACAAGGCGACAGTTGACCTTCTGCCCCAAGATCTTTCCACACAGGCAGCGAGGGCAGCGCTACAGTAGCTTCTAGGGCATATACAGCTCTTTCTGACCATCGAGAGGGGGATTAAAATAGCTTATCTCGACGAGCTGGGCTACTGTCCAGATACCGATATCAGGCCAAAAGACTTTGCTGTTATTTGCAGGTCCTGTGTCACGATCCATAGAGAACGCAAAATCCAGCTCTGACAAGAAGAGCTTCATCATTAGTGGAACTGAGATCCAACCACAACTCTCAGAGACGATTCTGTGGCACTTTATAGCTGAATGCTGACTGGCGGTGGCAGACTTTGTGCTTCGGGTTCGTCTGGAGGGTTCCATTTCGCGTTACGGGGCTCTTATCACCTCTGACATAAATCCTCCTAATGGTCTCCCATGGAACTTTACTGTTGCTGGAGCGTAATATTTAGGAAGTGTTGCCATGATGTGCACCTACTCTACTTTATAATTCTTCTGTCTTTGGACCACGCTCTCCGAAACGTTGCGAGGTTCTCTGCTGTTAGTCGATATCAGAACCTATGCAGTGCGACTCACCTGTCCCTAACTTCAGAGCAAGGGACAGTCTGATTTCGTATGTGAACGCCTCAACGTCGTGGGAATCGTGTATCTGATAACATCCACCCAGTTCTGGACGCTGTCATGGTGGCTGTAAAACGTCCAGTTCGCCGTGCTGAGCACCCTTCTTGGTTTTTTACTTACGGAGACTGCTCTCCCTCTGTCAAGCGAATCTAGATCGGGAAGTCATCAGTAGAATGCAAGTCGTCAACCACTTGCCAACGTACAGTATTTGCTAGGCCTGAAGACCGTAGTGAATGACGAGTGGCAGGAAATGACTCCACAGCGGTTGGGCTAAATGGTGTGCTGTGTCCCTTGTGCAGCAGACAAAGGTCCTGTGCCAACACTACTTTATCAACATCTCCAGCCCAAGTCCAGGTGACAATTGACTCCTTTAGCACATTGTGTGCATTAAAATCCTCATTTAGGAGGAATGGATGGGTGAGCTGCATGCTAGGGTTGGCGAAATCGTCCTGGTCGACTGGCTAATCAGGGCCAGGTAGAGACACAACAGAGCGAACTTATGTTGCGAGTAAACTGTCACACGAAACTGCTAACTCCTTGCATCCTGGAGATAAGGGAAAGAGAAGAAGATGTAACATCTAATAAGGTAGCCACTCCACACTTAACTCTCTCCCCATTGAGGTCGTCCTATCTGCGGAGACTACACCCACTTATCACAGGTGTGAGATGCATTTAAATGTGTCTAATGATGACACCAACACAATGATCATCTCTGAACCCAATGAAAATTTCATGCTATACTTTAACTCGCGTTTTTGTAAGTGTCGAGTTGGTCTTTGAAAACTGTATAAAACTTATTTTGATACCGAATTACATAAATCTCAGTGAATGGCAACGGAACTATCAGAAAATTTAATTTCGATAACAAATGTGTGGAACTCACGCTACACGAGCCTATATCCAGAATAGCTGGTACATCAGATAATTCGTCTCCAGGAAAACAAACAAGTTTCAATGAAATTTACATTTTCCATCTGACTGCAGATTACAATGTTGGCTCAGAATATCGCTAATATTTATCTTCGTCATCCAAACAGTCACTGTATCAGAACTGTTATTCTAACTGTGGAGTAAATGAATATAAAAATTAATGCATCTGAATTTCTGGCAAAACTGCTTGAAAGTTCATAAGGTAGAACTTTACTGAAATCGTCTACTGATATTAAACCACCGAACTAATATGATCTTATTTTCACAAATACATTCTGACAGTTACTGCACCTTACAATGGACATGAACGTAAAAGGTTATTAAATTTCTTGATCTATCTGTGCACAAGGAACGCTCGAGTCTGCAACCTTTCCCCTTTAAGATTAATAATGTGTCTGTCAACAATCAAATTTTATTTGCCATACTTTTGATTTGTAATGCAAGACGGTATTTGCCACTTTTCATTAAATGATTTTCATTAACCAACTCGCGACGCGCAATGCCAGTGTACAAACAGAGCCATGAAAGAAAAATGAAAATCTGGAACTAATTTTAACGACTGATAAATGAGAACAGGAACTCCAAGTGTAGCTGTGGTTCACTAAGCAATGACAAGAATACATCTTTTCATAAAGTTCTTGCACCTAGTCCGGTTATCAGAAATATTTCTTAATAATTTTCTTGGGTACTGTTGCCATCCTTGACACGTGTTTCAACTATAAGACATGACCACATGTTGAATTATAAAATTTCTACAGCAAACTTCAACCATAAGCAATGTTCTAACAATAATAAACTACACAAATATAAAAAGACTGGATTAACTTAAAAATTGGCTTTTGTCATTCTTCCATTAAAATCATCTCACTTCCTCGATATTTTTCCCCAAAACATATTATTACAAAAACCTTTTTAAATTACATGGCAGGCCAGCTTCCATCCTTTTCAAACCAAGTACATAACCAGAACGACCAATAAATGCACATTGCTACTCTTTTGAACGAAGTAACATCTCTGACCAACATCTCTGGTCTGAACCACAGTCTTACAAAGAATATGATTCTACTGATACTACAGAGGTTGAGTACATTTATTATATTCCCAACTTCAGTCACATTCATGCTCAAAACCTCCAGAAAATCGTGATGGCAAGTAGGACAGCATCTTTTCATCATACCTCCCCCCGCTTAAACAAGAATTTTTCGGAATGTTCTACAAAATGTGTGGTTACAGATATGTGGGGTGCGTGGTAGTGTATACAAATATAAGTGAACAGATGCAAAGTGATACAAATATGTTACGTAAATTGAGATACAAGTAAAAGTACTTACATGCGAAATAATGTACAAACTTCCAGTGATAAGTAATTTTACATATTCGTCACCATACAGAAGACATGGCAAAACAAGATTCTCACTGTGGCACAAATACATTAAGTTTTACAGTAAGGTATGAAGGATTACAAAGTCATTACAAGCAGCTGTGCTAGGCCAACGAAATGCTCAAAAATTTAATTATGAACGGAACTATATGGCATCAGAGGTATTAAAGCGCAATTTGCATTATTTTGCCCATGGCCCCGTGCTAGGCAAACGAAATGCTCAAAAATTTAATTATGAACGGAACTATATGGGGCTCACGCTACACTATGTTAAATCCAGACTAGATGGTACATCAAAACAATTCGACTGCAAGAAAGCAATCTGTTTTCAGTTACATTTACGTTTGCCATCAGACTGCAAAACAAAATGAGTCAGATAAAAATGGTGGCTCAGAATACCGCTAATCTCTATCATAGTCTTGCAAGAGATCACCGTATTTATCGTAAGCACAGAGCAAGTGAACATAAAAATTAACGCATCTGATTTTCTCATAAAACTGCATTGATATTCATAAGATGTGTAACTGTTGAGCAACTGACGACCAAAATAAACCAAGGGGCTACCAACAGTGTCTCCTCAACGATCGTTCAGTGCCCTCTGTTGCAATTGGGTCTCCGCAGCATTAGCCTCATGGTGCAAGCATGCTGGTTACTGTTCATCGGTGCCGAAGGCTGAATTTTGTAGGCCAGTACCGAAACTGGACGCCCAATGGTTGGCAACAGGTAGCCTTTTCAGATTAATCGCATTTTATGATCTGCCAGATACATGCCAGACATCGTACTACAGTCGTCTGGAAGGTTGAGGCCAGAGGAAGGCGTTCCGTGGTCTGTGATTCTCAGATTTAAGCCAAATCCAGAATCTGTGATATCACCTTGACTGACCTGTTCACGCCACGGATCATCAACCAAGAAACGTAGTGCAGATGGCCACGTTCACTGGAGTCGAGAATCTCACAGGATGTCTTTCAACAGTGGGCACTGCAAAAGGTGGCTTTTGGATTAAAGGGATGGTTGACAGCTACTTCGCATGCCCTACCACTGACATGAAGTAGGAATCAACGCTGAAGCTAGTAGGCTCGCTTGACTGTTTGACCAGAAAGGCGCACAATCTGCCTGATTCTGTTAGAGCCTTCAAATCGAGTCTAATTAATGCTTTTCTCGTGGAAGTAAATGAGATGTCGCTATAACTATCCAGGAAAAATATCGGGTATCAAATTCCTGTTGCAAGACACTGAATAATTATCGCTTGGCTGCTCTTGTAAACAACTTAATCAACAACTGGTTTCGTAATCTAGAAGCCCCATCATCAGGTTACATCTATCAATAATCTGTCTAAATAGTACAGACCTGATAAAAATGATTTATGTTATTGCATGTGTATATACCAGAATCCATACCATAAGTGATAAAGTAAGGTATACTGAATCAATCAATCAATATTAAAGCGACCATCGATTACAGGTGCAGACAATATTGACATTTTTTTGTCTTGTTGTTGTTGTTGTTGTTGTTGTGATCTTCAGTCCTGAGACTGGTTTGATGCAGCTCTCCATGCCACTCTATCTTGTGCAAGCTTCTTCATCTCCCAGTACCTATTGCAACCTACGTGTTTCTGAATCGTTAACTACCTCAAAAACAGAAGTCAACAAGTCATATGTGGGTCGGAAAAGTCATCATGGAAAAACGTGCGCTCTGGAGTACCCCAAGGCTCCGTCCTTGGTCCACTACACTTCTCACTGTACATTAATTATATTTCTTCAGTGATTCACTCCTGCAACTACCATCTATATGCCGACGACATCCAACTGTACATAAGTGCAAGCCCCAGAAACATTGCTGACGCAGTAGCGAGTATGAACGCAGGTCTTTGCGCTGTTTCTCGATGGGCACAGAACCTAGGTCTGAAACTAAACCCCAAGAAATCCCAGGTCATACTTATATCTCATCCAAAGTTAATCACCCGGTACTTTCGCGAAACAGTCCCTAAAATACTCCTCAATGGTACCCAACTACCATACCAAAAAGCAGTAAAAGACCTTGGAATAATCTTGGATGAACACCTAAACTGGGAAGAACAAACAGTCACATCTTGCCGGAAATCGCTCTCCTCCCTACATGCAATTCAAAAATTTAGAAAAATATTTCCAACCCATGTTAAACAAAAATTAGTCCAAACACTAGTCTTGCCTAATCTTTTCTACTGCGATGTAGTTCAACACGGCACAAATAGTGAAAATTCTAGATGCCTCGAGCTAGTGATGAATGCTTGCGTTAGATACGTGTGCAATATTCGGTTGTATGATCATATCAGTCGTTCATGCTCCCAGCTAGGTTGGATACGCCCACATAAGGCACGCGATCTCCACACGATGTGCTTACTTCATCGATGTCTTAGACACTGGTGCCCCCAATACTTATCTTCTCATATTGAACACCTATCATCATTCCACAATAGCAATACCAGATCGGATACGTCTACCATCTTGGCTGCACCTTTACATAACACAAAATCTTTCTCCGTGTCATTCTTCATCTCAGCCATACGACTATGGAACGCGCTCCCCTGTGATCTGCGTCTTATCCAGAACTACTCAACATTCAAGAGGGAACTCAAAACTTACATATTAGGGACGGTATAGCCACCATTGTTGTGCCCCTCCCATCTCTTTCTTTCTCTTCTCCATCACAGCTTCGAATTTCACCATTCTATTTCTCTTCCTCTAACCTGTCTACCTCTTCTATATCTCTTTCACCCCATTCTATCGTCTTATGTCTCTGCTCGATGAGAATAACTCACTAGCTGCAAGAACATAACGAGAAAATTCCCAACTAACAATGGGACTGACATTCACAAAAGAAAAGTATGTTTACTTTCATATAGATAGTCATTATTATTAGCATTATCATTCTTGCTTGTTATAATTATTTTTTTATTGTTATAATTATCATTGTACTACTGTTATAATCTCTATCATCAGCTATTTTGCTCCCCAAATAGCAAAACTCTTTTACTACTTTAAGTGTCTCATTTCCTAATCTAATTCCTTCAGCATCACTCGACTTAATTCGACTACATTCCATTATCCTCGTTTTGCTTTTGTTGATGTTCATCTTATACCTTCCTTTCATGACACTGTCCATTCCGCTCAACTGCTCTTCCAAGTCCTTTGGTGTCTCTGACAGAATTACAGTCTCATCGGCGAACCTTAAAGTTTTTATTTCTTCTCCATGGATTTTAATATCTACTCCGATTTTCTTTTGTTTCCTTTACTACTTGCTCAATATACAGACAGGATAACATCGGGAAGAGGCTGCAACTCTGTCCCACTCCCTAACCAACCACTGCTTCCCTTTACGTCCCTGTACTCTTATAACTGCCATCTGGTTTCTATGCAAATTGTAAATAGCCTTTCACTCCCTGTATTTTACCCCTGCCACCTTCAGAATTAGACAGAGAGTTTTCCAGTCTATATTGTCAAAAGCTTTCTCTGAGTCTACAAATGTTAGAAACGTAAATTTGCCTTTCCTTAATCTATTTCCTAAGATAAGTCGTAGGGTCAGTACTGCCTCACGTGTTCCAATATTTCTACAGTATCCAAACTGGTCTTCCCCGAGGTCGGCTTCTACCAGTTTTTCAAATCGTCTGTAAAGAATTCCCTTTAGTATTTTGCATCTGTGACTTATTAAACTGATAGTTCGGCAATTTTCGCATCTGTCAACACCTGCTTTCTTTGGGATTGGAATTGTTATATTCTTCTTGAAGTCAGAGGATATTTCGCCTGGCTCACACATCTTGCTCACCAGATGGTAGAGTTTTGTCAGGGCTGGCTCTCCCAAGGCTATCAGTAGTTCTAATGGGACATTATCTACTCCCGGGGCCTTGTTTGGACTCAGGTCTTTCAGTGCTCTGTCAAACTCTTCATTCAGTATCTCATCTCCAATTTCATCTTCATCTACATCCTTTCCCATTTCCATAATATTGTCCTCAAGTATATCGCCCTTGTATAGACCCTCTGTATACTCCTTCCACCTTTCTGCTTTCCCTTCTTTGCTCAGAACTGGGTTTCCATCTGAGCTCTTGACATTCATACAAATGGTTCTCTTTTCTCCAAAGGTCTCTTTAATTTTTCTGTAGGAAGTATATATCATACCCCTAGTGAGATAAGCCTCTACATCTTTACATTTGTCCTCTAGCCATCCCTGCTTAGCCATTTTGCACTTCCTGTCGATCTCATTTTTGAGACGTTTGTATTCCTTTTTGCTTGCTTCACTTATTGCATTTTTATATTTTCTCCTTTCATCAATTAAATTCCATATCTCTTCTGTTACCCAAAGATTTTTACTAGCCTTCGTCTTTTTACCTACTTGATCCTCTGCTGCCATCACTACTTAATCCCTCAAAGCTACTCGTTCTTCTTCTATTGTATTTCTTTACCTCATTCCTGCCAATTGTTCCCATATGCTCTTCCTGAAACTCGGTACAACCTCTGGTTTAGTCAGTTCGTACAAGTCCCATCTCCTTAAATTCCCACCTTTTTGCAGTTTCTTCAGTTTTAATCTACAGTTCATAAACAACAGGTTGTGGTCAGAGTCCACATCTGCCACTGGAAATGTCTTACAATTTAATAGCTGGTTCCTAAATCTCTATCGTACCATTACGTAATCTATCTGATACCTTCTAGTATCTCCAGGCTCCTTCCATACAACCTTCTTTCATGATTCTTGAACCAAGTGTTAGCTGTTGTTGTTGTTGTTGTCTTCAGTCCTGAGACTGGTTTGATGCAGCTCTCCATGCTACTCTATCCTGTGCAAGCTGCTTCATCTCCCAGTACCTACTGCAACCTACATCCTTCTGAATCTGCTTAGTGTACTCATCTCTCGGTCTCCCTCTACGATTTTTACCCTCCACGCTGCCCTCCAATGCTAAATTTGTGATCCCTTGATGCCTCAAAACATGTCCTACCAACCGATCCCTTCTTCTAGTCAAGTAGTGCCACAAACTTCTCTTCTCCCCAATCCTATTCAATACCTCCTCATTTTTTACGTGATCTATCCACCTTATCTTCAGTATTCTTCTGTAGCACCACATTTCGAAAGCTTCTATTCTCTTCTTGTCCAAAC
This sequence comes from Schistocerca gregaria, assembly GCF_023897955.1. NCBI lineage: Eukaryota > Metazoa > Arthropoda > Insecta > Orthoptera > Acrididae > Schistocerca > Schistocerca gregaria. The sequence continues at coordinate 200,462,837 of NC_064921.1, forward strand.
TAGTTATCGTCCATGTTTCACTTCCATACATGGCTACACTCCAAGCAAATACTTTCAGAAAGGACTTCCTGATACATAAATCTATATTCGATGTTAACAAATTTCTCTTCTTCAGAAACGCTTTCCTTGCCATTGCCAGTCTACATTTTATATCCTCTCTACTTCGACCATCATCAGTTATTTTACTTCCTAAATAGCAAAACTCCTTTACTACTTTAAGTGTCTCATTTCCTAATCTAATTCCCCCAGCATCACCCGATTTAATTTGACTACATTCCATTATCCTCGTTTTGCTTTTGTTAATGTTCATCTTATATCCTCCTTTCAAGACACTGTCCATTCCGTTCAACTGCTCTTCCAAGTCCTTTGCCGTCTCTGACAGAATTACAATGTCATCGGCGAACCTCAAAGTTTTTACTTCGTCTCCATGAATTTTAATACCTACTCCAAATTTTTCTTTTGTTTCCTTTACTGCTTGCTCAATATACAGATTGAATAACATCGGGGAGAGGCTACAACCCTGTCTCACTCCTTTCCCAACCACTGCTTCCCTTTCATGCCCCTCGACTCTTATTACTGCCATCTGGTTTCTGTACAAATTATAAATAGCCTTTCGCTCCCTGTATTTTACCCCTGCCACCTTTAGAATTTGAAAAAGAGTATTCCAGTCAACATTGTCAAAAGCTTTCTCTAAGTCTACAAATGCTAGAAACGTAGGTTTGCCTTTTCTTAATCTTTCTTCTAAGATAAGTCGTAAGGTCAGTATTGCCTCACGTGTTCCAACATTTCTACGGAATCCAAACTGATCTTCCCCGAGGTCTGCATCTACCAGTTTTTCCATTCGTCTGTAAAGAATTCGCGTTAGTATTTTGCAGCCGTGGCTTATTAAACTGATAGTTCGGTAATTTTCACATCTGTCAGCACCTGCTTTCTTTGGGATTGGAATTATTATATTCTTCTTGAAGTCTGAGGGTATTTCGCCTGTCTCATACATCTTGCTCACCAGCTGGTAGAGTTTTGTCATTACTGGCTCTCCCAAGGCCGTCAGTAGTTCTAATGGAATGTTGTCTACTCCGGGGGCCTTGTTTCGACTCAGGTCTTTCCGTGCTCTGTCAAACTCTTCACGCAGTATCGTATCTCCCATTTCGTCTTCATCTACATCCTCTTCTATTTCCATAATATTGTCCTCAAGTACATCGCCCTTGTATAAACCTTCTATATACTCCTTCCACCTTTCTGCTTTCCCTTCTTTGCTTAGAACTGGGCTGCCATCTGAGCTCTTGATATTCATACACGTGGTTCTCTTCTCTCCAAACGTCTCTTTAATTTTCCTATAGGCAGTATCTATCTTACCCCTAGTGAGATAAGCTTCCACATCCTTACATTTGTCCTCTAGCCATCCCTGTTTAGCCATTTTGCACTTCCTGTCGATCTCATTTTTGAGACGTTTGTATTCCTTTGTGCCTGCTTCATTTACTGGATTTTTATATTTTCTCCTTTCATCAATTAAATTCAATATTTCTTCTGTTACCCAAGGATTTCTAGCAGCCCTCGTCTTTGTACCTACTTTATCCTCTGCTGCCTTCACTACTACATCCCTCAGAGCTACCCATTCTTCTTCTACTGTATTTCTTTCCCCTATTCCTGTCAATTGTTCCCTTATGCTCTCCCTGAAACTCTGTACAACCTCTGGTTCTTTCAGTTTATCCAGGTCCCATCTCCTTAATTTCCCACATTTTTGCAGTTTCTTCAGTTTTAATCTACAGGTCATAACCAATAGATTGTGGTCCGAGTCCACATCTGCCCCTGGAAATGTCTTACAATTTAAAACCTGGTTCCTAAATCTCTGTCTTACCATTATATAATCTATCTGATACCTTTTAGTATCTCCAGGGTTCTTCCACGTATACAACCTTCTTTCGTGATTCTTAAACCAAGTGTTAGCTATGATTAAGTTGTGCTCTGTGCAAAATTCTACTAGGCGGCTTCCTCTTTCATTTCTTAGCCCCAATCCATATTCACCTACTATGTTTCCTTCTCTCCCTTTTCCTACACTCGAATTCCAGTCACCCATTACTATTAAATTTTCGTCTCCCTTCACTATCTGAATAATTTCTTTTATTTCATCGTACATTTCTTCAATTTCTTCATCATCTGCGGAGCTAGTTGGCATATAAACTTGTACTACTGTAGTAGGTGTGGGCTTCGTATCTATCTTGGCCACAATAATGCGTTCACTATGCTGTTTGTAGTAGCTTACCCGCATTCCTATTTTCCTATTCATTATTAAACCTATTCCTGCATTACCCCTATTTGATTTTGTGTTTATAACCCTGTAGTCACCTGACCAGAAGTCTTGTTCCTCCTGCCACCGAACTTCACTAATTCCCACTATATCTAACTTTAGCCTATCCATTTCCCTTTTTAAATTTTCTAACCTACCTGCCCGATTAAGGGATCTGACATTCCACGCTCCGATCCGTAGAACGCCAGTTTTCTTTCTCCTGATAACGACATCCTCCTGAGTAGTCCCCGCCCGGAGATCCGAATGGGGGACTATTTTACCTCCGGAATATTTTACCCAAGAGGATGCCATCATCATTTAATCATACAGTAAAGCTGCATGTCCTCGGGAAAAATTACGGCTGTAGTTTCCCCTTGCTTTCAGCCGTTCGCAGTACCAGCACAGCAAAGCCGTTTTGGTTAATGTTGCAAGGCCAGATCAGTCAAACATCCAGACTGTTGCCCCTGCAACTACTGAAAAGGCTGCTGCCCCTCTTCAGGAACCACACGTTTGTCTGGCCTCTCAACAGATACCCCTCCGTTGTGGTTGCACCTACGGTACGGCCATCTGTATCGCTGAGGCACGCAAGCCTCCCCACCAACGGCAAGGTCCATGGTTCATGGGGGGGAAGTGTTAGCTATAATTAAGTTATTCTCTGTGCAAAATTCTACCTGGCGGCTTCCTCTTTCGTTTCTTATCCCCAATCCATATTCACCTACTACGTTTCCTTCTCTCCCTTTTCTTACTATCCAATTCCAGTCAACCATGACTATTAAATTTTCGTCTCCCTTTTTTTTTATCTCATCATACATTTCATCAGTTTCTTCGTCATCTGCAGATCTAGTTGGTATATAAAGTTGTACTACTGTAATAGGCGTGGGCTTCGAGTCTATCAGGGCCACAATAATGCGTTCATTATGCAGTTTGTACTAGCTTACCCGCACTCCTATTTTTTATTCATTATTAAACCTACTCCTGCATTACCCCTAGTTGATTCTGTATTTATAACCCTGTAGTCTTATTCCTCCTGTCACCGAACTTCACTAATTCCCACTATATGTTACTTTAACCTATTCATTGCCCTTTTTAAATTTTCCAGCCTACCTGCCCAATTAAGGGATCTGACATTCCACGCTCCGATCCGTAGAATGCCAGTTTTGTTTCTCCTGATATGTCATAAACCAACGTTAGTTAGAACGTTACCATGACGCACTTCCATTTGTCCGTTTAGTGTGTGCTCGTGAAAGTACGTAATTGATCTTATAATGTCCACTTCCTCAAGGATGTTACATATTTTCTCCTTATTTTCCCGATCTAAAATGGATCTAAAACGTGGGGCTCCATAGCAGACGCCCCTTTACATTTTCCCATGTTGACCAAGAACAGTGTCAGTTATGACTGAAGTGGGCAAGGGATAATGGAGACTGAACCGTGGATCAGTAAAATCCAACAGCATAACCGGATGAATAGCTTTTGTTGTTGTACCAGGTTGATGGTGAAGGTCAGGAGAACGGCTACTCGGTCATGCTCCGTGCCCCAGACGCAGGCTAGTGGGAGCAGGATTGTGCTTCGTAAACGGTAATTTGGGAGTCCATGGGCTCTGTGATAGTAACTGAAGATACAGTTCTGGACTGTGTGAACATTATTGCGGGTCATCTGCATTCTCTCACTAATGATGTCTTCACCGATTGTGATGACATCCCACAGTAGGTTAACTATCCGTATCCCAAGGTGACAATCATAGTAAACCGCTTCGAGCAGCCTGATATTTAACTCATCTTGCTGTATTGACCATCAAATTAGGCTGATGTGATCTCTATGGAGCACGCCTGGGGCACTACAGGATGCCAGCTCCGGTACGACGAACCTCCGGCCGATAATTTGCGGAAACTACGTTACGGGTGCCTAGAAATCGTGGTGTCATATACATCAGCAATCTTCGCAAATTCTTGTCGAATCTATGACACACAGAATCGTTACTGCATTGGGTTCGCAAGATGGACCATAACAAGTAGGGGGTCATAATGTTTTGGCCATGGAGGGGAGATGGCGCTACAGACTGACAACATGCATTACTTTGAAGCTGGAATCGCCCCAAAACATTAGCTGACTACTGTTTACAACTGCTTCTTGTTCTTCATTTTTGTCGTGTGCACAGTACTGTTCATTTAAGCAGAGTACTTTCAAGATGAATTGAACAACATTACTTTAACAGGAAAAATTCAGTCTTTTATTTTACCCATTTCCTAATTACTGTTCACATATCAAATGCATTAAATAAATTAATCAAGGAATAAAAATTATATAAGCTTATGGGAAGTATATGTTTCAAAAAACTAAAACACACACAAAATAACAAAAAATAAAAGGAAAAAATTATTATAATGAAATTCAATAAGAAAACTGTAATTAATATAACTAAAGAAAGAACAATATATTCTAATCCCAACAAAAGTAACAAGGGCACAAGGAAGATATACTAATAAAGAAATGAAAATAGAAAATACAACATTCGTTTTAATAGCTTTAAAAAAACACCAGTTTCCTTAACTGGAAATAAGTCTAGCACACATCTTTAAAACTTTATGAATAGGACAAGATTACTATCCTCAGTCCCCAAAATCAGTATTCTAATAAACTAACCCTAGAAATGATTACAGTACTAATTATAGCATCACAGATATAATAAATATTAATTCTATCAAAGTAAGTCATCCAAAATCAATAACCCTATTTATTAATTTACTACCCTTTCTTACTGATTTACTGACAGGAACAATAATAGAAAGATGTTGACTATCGGGCACGGCCGATTACCTACCCCGTCCTTCCCTAATCCGATGAGACCGATGACTTCGTAGTTTGGTCTCTTCCCCCAAACAATCCAAATCCAATCCTATATTAAGATATATCAAACGGGTAACATGTATCCTTTCCAAAATCTTGTTAAACCTTAATAATGATTCTTGGTTCCATTTTATTATAAACAACTGTTGTGTCCTGCATGAAAGAAATTAGGCTTACTTAAAATTATGGCTGGTTCTTCTCATGACACCTAATTTTCTTGACTGTTTCTTAAGTCTTTTGCAAAAGTATAACTGTAAGCTTTTTGTTGCTTGCTAGTTAAAATAACAGTAATTTTTCACATCTTTTACCACATAATGGAAGTGTTCACCTTAGTGCTGAGTCATTAATGGGAACGTGTGTTAGTGAAATTAAGCTTTTAAATGCATCAGTGGCTGTAAATACGCAGTTATAATCTCTATTTGTAGCTTACCTTTCTTAATTTTCTTGTCCCACTGCAACACGTGCATTGTACTTCAGTTCTAGATACAGTTGAGTCCAATATTTAAATGTTATATATTTTCTATTTCTGGCAAGTTTTCATGCCAATTTCTGTGAGAGGCCCACTGACCTCCTCCTTATGCTATTGCTCTTCAGTGTTTTGGTGCTGATTACAAACACAACTAATACAATATTTTAGTGAAATTTTTTAGTGTTTAATATCTATATGAATGAACCATTTACATTCATTTATGTAAATAAGACTGCACCACTGATTGTAAAGAGAAATACGAGAAAACTTCTGATTCTCCTACAAATTCATAGCTACCTCGATAGTTGACTTTTATGCTTACTATGTACTCAGTTCATGGAGAGGCAGTCACAAAAATAAAGCACGAGAAAGCTTATAAAAGTAAGGTTAAATGTGCAGTATTGGGAAGAGAAGAGCGGTTGGGAGGGTCTGTCATTTAAATCTGTAAACATTTAAATGTGACCAGCTGTGACTTTGAAACAACAACAATGAACACCACAGTTCCACTGTTTAAAACATAGTTACATTTCAGTGAAAAATCCAGTGGAGAGTTTGTGCAGGCGAGGATAGATCACTACTCACGAAATAGGAATGGCGCCGAACAGTGCATAGGTTCTGAGAAAGGACAATGAACTGGAAGGGGAGGGGGGGGGGGGTGTTAGTATAGTGTTAACACTGAAGAAAATCCAGCAGTTTATCATTGTTTCTGTGTCTCATTTAGATGAATTGTTTTCTCTCCTCGTAAAATATGTATAGGTTCCCTTAAAAATACTGAAATTATCGGTATTAATAATTCAGTTACTTATCAAGAAATAAAGGTTTGAAACTTCCTGGCAGATTAAAACTGTGTGTCGGACTGAGACTCGAACTCGGGACCTTTGCCTTTCGCGGGCAAGTGCTCTACCGAGGTACTGGCGGAATTAAAGTTGTGAGGACGGGGCGTGCGTCGTGCTTCGGTAGCTCAGTCGGTCGTCGGCCTTTGGCTGTGGAGCGGTGCGGTACGTCCCGGCCGCTCCGTGTCGCGTTTCCGGGTGTGTTGTTGTTTACCGCGCCGGCGCGCTAGTGTTACGTATTGCCGTCACGTTCCTGACACACGATGGCTCTTTCGTATCGGAAAGCCACGATCAAGCTGCAGTTCGACACTACGTACTCTAGACCCAAGGCCCACGAAGTAGAGCGTTTTTTACGCGATGTGGTACATGTTGATCCTAACGAGCTGATCGGTATCCACTTATCTATTGTCTCCAGCGTCGTATATCTTAAGTTCACTGACGACGAAGCATGTGACAAACTTCTCAGACGCTCGACGGCAGGTTATCGGTTCTGCCACTCAGACGGAAACGTGGGTGTGGTGACGCTTGAACGTGCTGGATTGGGAATCCAAAATGTGCGCGTGTTTGAGCTCCCTTTTGAAGTTCCAGCGGATTTGGTCACCCTTGCTCTTCGACCCTATGGAACAGTTCTCGGCCACACGGCCGAAAAATGGAAGACCTTCGACACCTACCCTGTCCTTAACGGGGTGCGACAAGTCCGTATTGACCTGCATCGCCATATTCCTTCGTATCTCACGATCGCTGGTTGCAGGGCAATAATTATTTACGACGGTCAGCCGAGAACCTGCTCCGGTTGTGGCCAGACGGGACACATGCGTACCGAATGCCTGCAACGCCGTCTCGTGCAGACACCCTCGACCGACCAGATTCGTCCGTCGACACCGACCTCTCTGCCGATTACGTATGTTGCGACGGCGAGACGGGAGACGCCAGCTGTATATGACGACCCCACTGTATTGGTGCGAGCTTTGGAGGACCCTGCAGTAGCTTCCACGGAGCCCCAAGCGTCTTTCAGTGCTGATGCTACTGATGTCCTTTCGTCGGACCCCGGCGCACCGTCACAACGGCTCGCCGACGGTGCGATGGAAGTTGAAGCACAGGATGCAGCGTCCTCCCCTTGCCCTACGTCGGAAACAGAGGCGCGGCAGCGTAAGCAGAAATCACCCAAGCGTCATAAGAAGCGGCGCAAGACAACCGACGACGTAGAACAGCCCGAGGCGACACCGCTGGATGACGAGGTGCCTCAACCGCTCCACCGCGCCGACACAGGCGACTCTACCGTCTCACACGGTTCGACGTCTTCTCCCACTACCGCTGGGTCTGGACCACATGGGGATGCGGGAGATCACCGCAGCTCCGACACCGGGGATGCACCCTTGCCTCCGTCTGCCTCTCGAGATCCAGTGGTGTCAACGTCCCTGGGCGACTGGGCGCAGGAGATGGAGTTGCAGGATGCGTTTCAGAACCAAGACGATGCACCGATGCCGATGGCAGCGTCTACGCGGCCGGCGACAGACGCCTAGGACGGCATGAGCACCTCTCGTCGCTGCCTAGCACTTCGCAAGACCGGCGCTCCACGTCACGACTACTGCCCCCCTGTCATACCATGGTCACCTCCCGAGACTTGATGGACCAGGCATACCGCCTCGCCACGATCAACGTCAATGGCATTACATCTGATGTCAAGACCCGTATGCTGAAGGATACGTTACGCGCTGCGGATCTGGACGTTGTTTACCTTCAAGAAGTCCGATCAGGACTCTGTCTCGATGCCTACGGATATGACGCCTACACTATGCCTGCAGATGTGGGCGGCGGAGGTACGGCGATTCTACTGCGGGAAGGGATAATGGCCACTGATGTCTCCTATTTACCGTCGGCCCGGGGGGTCGCACTCACGATTGGTACAGTACGTCTGGTGAACTTATATGCTCCTTCAGGCACCGGCAAAAGGAGAGAACGGCGCACCTTTTTTGCCGAAGATATAGCCCCGCTCTTCCAGGGCAATACCGACCACTTGGTAGTAGGCGGCGATTTTAATTGTGTGCTCCGCCCATCCGACCAGGAGCCACACTATACCACCTGCCCGGCACTCCAGGCACTTGTACAGGACTTGGCCTTGTTGGACACCTGGATCATCCAACACGGCGACCGTCGAGCACACACCTACTTTACTAGTCACTCCGCGAGCCGTTTGGATCGAGTCTACATCACCCGCGGCCTACGATCGGCCGTTGTCGACGCTGAGATGTGGCCGGCAGCGTTCACGGATCACCTCGCATATGTGTGTACTCTCACCCTTCCCCGCCAGCGCGTCCGCCGAAGTAGGGGTCCGTGGCGCCTCAATGTGGCCCTTCTTGATGAGATAAATTGCAGACGCGCAGTCGAGTCCACATGGAGCAATTGCCACCGGCGTTTACCCGCCTACCGTTCTGTACTTCAATGGTGGTTACGGTGTGCAAAACCCGCACTGTGCCGAACATTAGTCAGCTATGGACGCGACCGAGCGCGCTGGTATACTGCGACTACTGATTTTTACTATACTGCGCTCCGCGAACTGGCTGTACAACCGCCGTCGCCAGAGCGACAATCAGCAGTACAACGCGTCAAGGCACAATTGCTTCGTATCAACGCCGTACGTCTTGCGGGTGTGCGGGTGCGAGCGAGGACGACTGATGATGTTCGTGGGGAACGACCTTCCCTCCACCATATCATTCAAGAACGCCGAAGACGCAAGAGGCAGCTCATTACCGAGGTTGAGACGGAGGACGGGCGACGCGTTGACGCACAAATGGATATCGTCCGAGCGTTCACACAGTCATATAAACTTCTTTACGACAGGGAGTCCCACATGAATGTAGGGGTCAGGGAAGTCCTATCTGACCTACCAGTCTCTCGGAACCTACAAGATGATGCTACGCTCTTGTCGGCGGTGACTTTGGAAGAACTGAGAGAGGCTCTGTTGCGTGGCTCTCCCAACAAAACGCATGGCCCTGACGGCCTCCCTCTTGAATTTTACAAGCGGTTCTTTGATCTCATGGGCCCAATGTGGGTCAGGATGTACAGTGAACTCCTGGACGCCGATTTTCAGGTACCATCTGACTTTACTGAGGGTCTCTTGATCCCTGTGCCCAAACCCGCCGGAGGCCGTCGCCCTCTTGATTTTCGCCCCTTGACAATGCTAAACACTGACTATAAGCTGTTGACACGCATGCTCCGTGAGAGGCTCAAACCTACGGTAATGGCGGCCATTCACACTGATCAAACCTGCCTCGGGGGCGACACTAATGTGTTTACGACTTTAAGCACCTATAGAGACGTGGTGGCGCTCATGCAAACTTGCCGCCTCCAAGGCGCGCTTGTTGCGCTGGACTTCGACCATGCTTTCGACCGCGTTAACCATGGTTTCCTGCGTGCTGTTATGGAACACATCGGTGTCCCGCGTCTGACGACGTCTGTTGTGCTTCGATTGATCCATGGGGCTGTCACGAGGATTATGATCAACGGCTGTCGGTCCGCCCCCGTCCGTGTCAACAGGTCCGTCCGGCAGGGTTGTCCTCTTTCTGCCATGCTCTTCGCCGTTGCCCTCGAACCAGCTCTTCACGGACTACGGCGACGTTTAGAAGGACTTACCCTCCGTTCCGTAACCTTTCGATGTGGTGCATACGCCGACGATGTGATGTTCTTAGCACGGTCTGGTGACGAAATACACACGGCGTTTTCCTGGCTCCACCAGTATGGGGCGGTGGCAGGCAGTGTGCTCAACCTTCGGAAATCACGCTACATGGAGGTAGGACGAGGAATGCCTGCAGGTCTGGCCGTACCTCTGACAAAGGTCCCGATGCTCAAGTGTTTAGGGATATCACTCCATCGACAAATACAACGCACGGTGGCCTTTACGTATCGTATGGTCTTACGACGACTCCGTTTAGAGGCTCGTCTCAATAAATTCAGATCATTGAACATTTTGCAACGCGCCCAATACGTTAATGTGTACATGGCATCTCACCTTAACCATTACGCCCATGTACTGCCGATAACGGACACGATGGCTTCCAGGATACAGGCAGTGTTTGGACACGTGGTGAACGATGGTGCTGTTTTCAAGATCCGTTTTGTTACGCTTACTTTACCCTTCGACAAAGGCGGTGTTGGACTCACTCACGTCAAGCACAGAGCGCTGGCACTGTATCTCCGTTCCATGAGGCGACTCTGGCTTTCACCAACAGCCAGTCTCCCAGGCCTACTGATTGAAGAAGTGGCCCCACGTACGCTGTACCCACCGGTACCAGTTGGACATTTATCGCCCTCGCTGTCACACATTAGAACGTTTTTCGTAGAGCATAGCTATGTGTTGCGGGTTATATCGGAGACACGGAATCCGACAGCGAAGACTTATTATAGTGCTCTCCAGCACTGGACTCCGGATAACGACATTGTACGGCGCCACCCTACGGTCGACTGGCCACGAGTATGGCGAGCCATCCACGCGCCGTTCCTGTCTTCTTTCGTGCGGTCGAAGTGGTATGTGGTCGTTAACGAGAAACTTCCAACCCGACAGGGCTGCATGCCATTCACCTAATTGACGTCCCTGTGTGCCCCCGTTGCACGACGTTAGACACGGACGAACATAGACTGAACTGTAGCCCCGCGCGTGAGTGCTGGAAACTGATCCGCCAGATCCTGGCTTTCCTGCTCCGCCGCCCCTACGTTTCGATTTTACCCCAAGAACTCTTTCATCCCGACGCTGTCTATTTCCCTATGACCCGGATGAATGCGGTTAATTGGGTACGAGGAATGGCGATACACTACATATACCGCGATGGAGACAAAGACGTCCTCGATTTATGGTACTATACGATCGACGAGTTTCTGGTCTTAACGAACAGACAGGATTACCGGAACCTTTTTGCGAACTATTTGGGTTCGTCATTCATGGACCCACCACGCAGCTGGGGTGTGCCGGGTGTGAGAAGACATTAACTTGTAGATGTGATCTTTCCACGATTCCCCTATGGTAACAGAAACAGTCTCTGACTGTGTGCAGCGGCCCCGGGCGCTCCAACGATTGGTGGCTGGTGATGTCCAATGCAATGACGACCGCCCGTTCCTGGCCGCCCGCCTAGCAATGTGACCGCGGCGAGCAAGATGGCCCTTTTTAGTTCACTTTATTGGCAACTTTTTGCGCATGGCTGCCTTGTTTTTTTTATGCATTCTCAAAAAAAAAAAATGTAGTTAGTAGTTTGTGAAATAAGCATTGTAGGCTGTGATTATATTTTTGTTGAGCTTAATAATTAGTGTGTGTCGAAACACCATTTTCTTTAAGTATTCATTGACATATTTCTGTACATGTTATTTGCATAAGTGCCTTAGTACAACTTCAGTTTTGTGGCTTTGTCATCGCATTTCCATGAAAGTAACCAAAAAGATGGGAGGTTATTTTATGCACAGACAGATTTTTTTCTTTTCTTTTTTTGTAATATTTTTATTTTCCATTTGAAGTGTAAAATTTGAGCTTAATTGTTATGTTCTGCACCACAAAGGTGAAGCTTTGTAAGACTTTTCCCAATAAGTTGTTTTCTTGTGTACTATTTTGTAATTGAATCTCATTTGTATAAAAAAAAGTTAAAAAAAAAGATAGGTAAGTGGTCAGAGCGGCGGTCTGTCACGCCAAGGGCTCCGGGTTCGATTCCGATCTGGGTCGGAGATTTTCTCCGCTCAGGGACTGGGTGTCGTGTTGTCCTCATAATAATTTTATCATCACCAGTGGAAGGCAACGGGAAACCACCACTGGAATGACTTCCCTAAAAAATAAAAAAAAATAAAAAAAAAAGTCGGTAGAGCACTTGCTCGCGAAAGGCAAAGGTCCCGACTTCGAGTCTCGGTCCGGCACACAGTTTTAATCTGCGAGGAAGTTTCATATCAGCGTATACTCCGCTGTAGAGTGGAAATTTCATTCTAGAAATAAAGGTTTCTTTAGAAGAATTACGTAATAACCCAACATTATTTATTATTTATTTCTAGCAATACTAGCACCATTTACAGTTACTGACAACAATCTAAGACTTACTTTTTAAAAACGAGACAGTAATGGTAATGAATAAATCTTTATGATTAAGACAACCCTTACTCAGCATCAGGAAAGTATTAATATCCATTTTTGTGGTCTTTCGCACATGTTTAATCAAGTAATGACACATTATGCTTCGTTAATAAAGTTTTATTTTTATTATGTGTTCAGATAACAAGAAAGAGAAGTATGTTATGAAAAGTCTGCTTTCATAACTCAGAGTTTTCCTTAGGGTGGACTGACGAAAGTGATGTTTGATCTACCTCTGCTTCCTGAAGATGCTGAGAGCAAAATTTTGCTGTGTTTGGTAGATTATAATCAGAATGATAAGTACACCCAAAACTCATGTAAGCTTGCACTATTTATCAAAACACTTCCACCAGAAGTTCATGTGTGGGCCAGTTAATATGGTGGACGTCTGTTTCAAGCAAGGCCCACGTGAAAGACAGGGCACAGCCTGTAGATCATGGAACATGACACTGCAGGTCTTGCTAGTACTAGCAGCAGTCTCTGGCGGGGAGCTAGTAACTATTTCAGACGAATCTAACAATTTTTAACTGCGCATGTAGATGCATGCAAGCTTTCGATAACACACGTCAAAGTTGAGACCTTTAGTGGGTATCTTTTTATTGCCGTATTGATTTCTCGTATGCTCCACACGGCGCCGAGCGTTCGCGAAATACTGCGATCGAGGCGACTAGTGTGATGTCACAAGTTCGTTACGGGGCCCGTATTTCTCGTGGGTCCTGGCTCCAAGTTTGTGACGTCATGACATCTCGCCTTACTGTACGGCAGTGATTTTCGCTCGTGTGTGTCGACGGTACAACTACAACAACTTCGTTGCGTATCCACGAAGTCTCAGCAAAGCACGTTGGCAGTGCCACAGACAGGAGTAAACGAGTAGAAGTAAATAGAGGCAGGAGTCGCCGAGTAGGAGTACCTAGATAGAGTGAGGTCAGAGCGGCGGGGCGCGGCGTGTCGGCTGTGTTTACAAGGCGGCCGCTGGCGCGTGATTTGTGCGGACGTTCAGTGCACGGCGTAGCCGGTTCGCGGCATCGTCGTGTGAAGCCGCGGGAGTCCCGCGCTCGGTTTAATTTAGGAAGGTAGCGTAGCGGCACTTCCCGACATCGCGACCAATGTATTGTAGCGATAACTCAGAGGCTACCGGGCGGATGTCTACATCGCACGGATAGCGCGCTGGAGAGCTGACTCTGATCACTGCCAATATTTCGTGGACATTGTTCTGCTACCTATAACAATAAATCGGATTGCGAAATCACACGAACTGACAGCGATTTACACTTCTTCATTTTAAAGGTTACGGTATTTCATAACAACAGTTTTAACAGTGGGAAGTCTTATATTGACATTCTTGTCGCGTCATTTACACGGATGAGAAGCTACTACATAAAATTTCTACTTGTCCGGTCCGGCACACTGTTTTAACCTGTTACGAAGTTTCAAAACAGCGCACACTCCACTTTGGAAACTATTTTATATTCTACACTGATAAGGGACCTGGGTTTCGTCTGTGTCTAGATACTAAGCCAACTTAGCAGTGAGTGAAGTAACATGCCACAATTCCTACTTCCTTTGTACGCTAGCATCCTTTTATGGACTTAAAGTTCTCGGGTTCGATCTCTAGTCAGTCCTAGGCTTCTTATCTGTCCCTTACAACTTCTTTCATCTCCGGTTATGTTAACGCCTGTGAAAAAATGTTGAGTTGCACCGTCGTTCGGATTCCACTTTACTCTATTGGTCCCTCTGAAATTGGTAGGATAGGTCAGTTGAGGCAGTGGCATTCCCTCTGCGACAGGAGAGAGAGTATTGGCTCTGAGCGCTATGGGACTTAACATCTTAGGTCATCAGTCCCCTAGAACTTAGAGCTACTTAAACCTAACTAACCTAAGGACATCACACAGATCCATGCCCGAAGCAGGATTCGAGCCTGCGACCGTAGCTGTCGCGCGGTTCCAGACTGAAGCGCCTAGAACAGCTCGGCCACCCCAGCCGGCTCGGACAGGAGCATGCCTAGTAAAGCACTCTGGTGTTCACACCATCGTACGACTTGAGAGAGCTTCACCTTTAACCTCTGTAAAGGGATCGCAATTGAAATGTCCCTACTAGCCGAAAGTATGGGTGATTTAGGAAATCTGTTTCACTTGAATGAGCAACCAATTTACCCGTAAAAAGCAAAAATGAACAAGATGAGTATTGGAAACATAGAGGCTGCGATGTTATAGGGTTTGTGGTACATTTCTGTTTCCCTGTTATCTTGAAGAAACTGATCATTGGGCTTGTGGGAAGTGAACTTATTTACTAATGATTGACGCCAGTTTCATATATTTCAGTGATCATGAAATGGAAAAAACGTAAGTTCATTCATAAAGTAGAAAGACTGTACCGACGTGTCTTATAATGCAAGGCGCTGATAAACGCGTGTTACTATACTGAAGCATAATTACATTAATACTACAGCTTCCATTACACTTCATCGCGATAGTGAAAAATCCAGAATTGAAAAAGGACTCAAACAGCGAGTTTCTATATTATCAAGGTACCGAAGCAATCATAGCGGAAGTTATGTGATTCTGGAAGCAGGAGATTATAGAAGGAATATTTGGTAATGGAACGGAAACTAGAATAACTCAAGCTACGTCAGTATTTTTGAACGTTGGGCAAGGGATGTTTTGGCTGGGCATATTTGGGACGGGACTACTACACTGTGACCGAAGCCTAAGAATGTTGTTGTTGTTGTTGTTGTTGTTGTTGTTGTAGTCTTCAGTCCTGAGAATGGTTTGATGCAGCCCTCCATGTTACTCTATCCTGTGCAAGCTTCTTCATCTCCCAGTACTTACTGCAACCTACATCCTTCTGAATCTGCTCAGTGTATTCACCTCTTGGTCTCCCTCTATAATTTTTACCCTCCACACTGCCCTCCAATGCAAAATTGGTGATCCCTCGATGCCTCAGAACATACCCTACCAACGGGTCCCTTCTTCTTGTCAAGTTGTGCCACAAACTCCTCTTCTCCCCAATTCTATTCAATACCTCCTCATTAGTAATGTGATCTACCCATCTAATATTCAGCATTCTTCTGTAGCACCACATTTCGAAAGCTTCTATTCTCTTCTTGTCCAAACTATTTATCGTCCATGTTTCACTTTCATACATGGCTACACTCCATACAAATACGTTCAGAAACGACTTCCTGACACTTAAATATGTACTCGATGATAACAAATTTCTCTTCTTCAGAAACGCTTTCCTTGCCATTGCCAGTCTACATTCTATATCTTCTCTACTTCGACCATCATCAGTTATTTTCCTCCCAAAATAGCAAAACTCCTTTACTGTAAGTATAAGAACATACTGTAGTATAAGAATGTACTATAGTATAAGAATGTAGGGGCCTTTTAATTAGAAACTCTGCGGACTCCCTGGTCAGTGCCTGACGTGAGTGGCAAGCAGCACCGAATGACCGAAAACATACATCTGTGACAAGGGAAAAATATGTGACACAGTCTCATTTAGTCTCAGTAGTATCCCTGATTTAGTATATCTAATACTGGCGTTAATTTTAGTCTTAGCCAAATCTTTTTTCCAAATTGTGTTAATTAATCAGTGTACAGCAGGAGAGCTTCTCTGCAGTTTGAACGAAGTGGTGGTATCAAGAGCACTCCACACAAACTTCTTTGCTTAACTTGGCACTAGAAGAAATAGTGTGCGAAGATATAACGGAAACCCCGAAACTTATTATTCCATAGAAGGAAGCGGTGCTTGAAACGACATAATAAGGACAAGCAAGAAACATTATCTCGACGTTCAGCAAACAATTGTGGCACAGTGTTTATTATGTGCTATTTCGGTGCCGTTGGTGGAGTTTCCAGAGGTGTATAAACTGTGGCAGCGATATTACGGAAGCGAACGTTTGCCAGTGATCTCTTAGAGATCACTGACGTTTGAACGTTGCATGCAAACTCTGTAGAGCGTATTTAGGCTCTGTGCTCCCATCAGATTTGAAGATGTAATGCAAATGTACAATACACGCTATTAATAAGTTGGAGAGAATCCTTAAAAAGTGAATATGGAAATATATACATGGATAATTTTGGTAGAAAGAATATTTACCGTGGTACAAATTTATGAGTTAAAGATTCAACTGCAGATTCAGAAATAGTGAATGAAAGGTAAGAACCAGTATTATGTAAGGGTGTTCATAAATGATTTTTAATTTGTGTTTGTTGAAGTTAAAGTATGAATATTGCGCTGGAGTAGCCTTTGAATTACTCCCGAGGACCTAATTAGACGATTTCAAATATTCATTGTTTATGAATAATTCAGAAATGACGCCGTACTGAATTCCGGAATACACTTCCCAGCAGCCTTTTATTGACTTGGAGGACGGCTAAATTATCGCGCAGTTGATATACACCCTTGAATTTGTATAGGTAATGAGCTGAATGAAATGACAAATTGCAGCAATATGTTGAGTATCGCATTCTAAATGTTACTTTGATACATTCCATGCCCATGACATTTCTGTTTGTGACTTTCAACGTAGAGTACACACTAACAGTATTTTGTAGCTGAAGGATTAAGTTATGATCACAAGTTCATTACTTATTAGAAGTACTTTGATATATTTCACGCCCATGACAAATTTGTTTGCGACTTTCTCGTATTTGATACGTTTTCTGCAATTCTTATTCGATTTTGCTTTAGGTGTTCTGCTCCTCTCCAAGTAATCTCCTATCTAAATATTTCTAACAGCCACTAACATCTCCAAATTTGAAACGCTAACTCTTAACTTCCATATCCGACATCCCTGCCCGGCATATTTGTCCTGGTTTTACTTACCATGAACTTTTATCTATGGAATACATTGCAGTACAAACGGTAATGTTCAAGTCTTCTTACAGGGCAGTCTTCCAAAGATGTGATTAGTACTGATGAATTCTTCTCGGGTTATCAGCCAAGTGGTGGCGTCGACTTGTCGCAGGAGTGGGATTTCAGCAGCGGCATGCAAATCGTCAATGGGGAATCCGAGAGGTAGACGCAGTGCCCTCCTGAGGGTGCAGTTCTCCAGCCTCTGGAGTTTGTCCAGGTGCTGCTTCGCCGCGTATCCCCAGACAGGACACGCGTATTCCATGACTGGCCGGATCAGGGCCTGGTATACGTTCACTCCTACTGAGTAGGGAAGGGAGCTGGATGAGTTGAGGATTGGGTACAGGGTGGACATTCTGGCGCAGACCTTCCTGTGGACCTCGTCAATGTGGGGTTTCCA
This sequence comes from Schistocerca gregaria, assembly GCF_023897955.1. Lineage (NCBI taxonomy): Eukaryota > Metazoa > Arthropoda > Insecta > Orthoptera > Acrididae > Schistocerca > Schistocerca gregaria. The sequence goes on from NC_064921.1 coordinate 200,480,627, forward strand.
CGTAAGGCGAGAGTCCAAGGTTACGCCAAGATACTTGGCGGTTCTGCGCCAGGGGAGTTGGGTTCCATTTAGGTGAATGTGGAGGGGGGGGGGGCGTTAAGGAGGTTCGCGCCTTCCGAGCCTACGGGTAATCAGCATAGCTTGCGTCTTTTCAGAGTTGATGGTGATTCGCCAGCGACGGGCCCAAGTTTCTGTGTCATCTAAAACCCTTTGTAGCCTACGGATGACCAGGTCCTTGTTCGCATTCCTTGTGTAGAAGGCTGTATCGTCAGCGTACTGTGCGGTGTGTACCATGGGGGCCGTTGGTGTGTCCGCAGTGTACAGACTGTACAGAACGGGCCCCAGGACCGATCCCTGTGGCACCCCAGCACGAATACGCCTCTTGGTGGAGGTGGCTGTTTCTACTTTGACAGAGAAAGTTCTATTCGAGAGATAGCTTTTGATCTGCTTAACTATGCTCCCTGGGAACCCTTGTGTGTACAACTTGTAGAGTAGCCCTCTATGCCATACTGAGTCAAAGGCCTTGGCTACGTCTAGCAGTACTATCCCGCAGTAGCCTCTGTTGCTGAAGCCCTCTGTGGCTGCTTCCATCACTCTCATGACCTGCTGTAGGGCAGAGTGGTTCTGTCGGAACCCGAATTGGAAATCCGGCAGAAGTTGCTCTCTGGTAATATGTTCCTGTATGGGTCTTAGCAGTAGGCGCTCATAGATCTTGCTGAGAGTTGCCAAGAGGCTAATCGGCCTGTAGTGCTGCGGGAATAGAGGGTCTTTCCCTGGTTTGTGTATCCGCGTGTTTTCAGCAAGCTGGGAACTCGCGGGTATGAGTAATCTCGTTGAAGACGTTCGCGAGGTGTTCGATCGCCGTGGGTGGGAGGTTTTTGACCAACTGATTGGTGACACTGTCATGTCCTGGCGCCTTTTTGAAGGGGAGAGACCTAATTACTTTTGCCACGTCTTCAGGGTCAAAAACTGTGGGCTCATATTCTGGGCCCTCCTCAGCATTGAGGAAGACAGCCAGTTGACGACGGACCACTCTTTCATGCTCATCATCCTGAGGTTCTGCCGCTTGGAACTGCTTCTCGAAAGTGTCGGCGAGGGCGTTGGCCTTTTCAGCATGGCTGTAGGCCAGACCCCGCTAGCTGTGCAGTGGCGGCATCCTAGCGCGTCTTTTTTTGAATTGTTTGGTTGCTTGCCAAAGTGTGTGATCGTCTACTTTGAGGGCTGTGAGGCGGTTTTGCCATTGCTGGTTTCTGTGCTCATTGAGCGCTACCTTCAACTCTCTCTGTAGGCGATTGAGCAGCCTCCTTGTGGCCTGGTTTCTGGGTATCTTCCACTCTTTTGCCACTCTGTTCTTATGTCGAATTTGAGCTAGCAAGTGTTCCGGGAGCTGTATTTGCGGCGGCGGGCCATCCATTTGTGGAGGGGTGTCCTCTTCTGCTGCCTGGAAGATGGTCCTGTTAGGTCTTGTAGCTTTTGTTCTACTGTTTCGGCAGTAGGTGGCGGAGAGCGAGCGATATCAGAGGCGACAGTTTCTCGGTATCGTTCCCAGTTTGTACGTTTGTAAGACGTCTGGTACCGTGGGAGTGCTACCCATTCTCCCACGTCGACCTCTAGAATCACTGGGTTGTGGTCGGAGGACATTCTGTTGATTGTCCTCGCAGTCACAAACCCCGTAATCCTCCTGCTGAGAGCTATGTCTAACACGTCTGGCCTGCCTCCATTTTTTTGGAAAATGTGTGGGTTCAACTGGACCCCATGTTTCGAAGTGGTGGTTGCGCGCTAGTTGTTGCAATCTGGTGCCTGCTCTGGAGGTTACTCTATAGTTCCATTCAGGATGTTTGGCATTGAAGTCGCCCCCTATTACGAGTTTGCCTTCGATTTGCCCTAGAGTAGCTATGTCTCCCTCATCTATCTGGTCTTGTGGGAGTCGGTAAATTGCAACGATTGTTAGGGGTCCAGTGGCAGTGGCTACTTCCACCGCCACTGCTTCGATTTTATTGGTAGCTGGTAAGACTACCTGGTGGTGGGGGATCCCTCTTTTCATGTATATGGCCACTCATACGCCTTGGGTTGGCCTGTCTTTGCGGTAGCTAACGTAGTTGGGAACTGTCGCTTTTATTCCCAGTTTTAGGTGGTTTTCCCCCATCATGCATATGTCGATGGAGAACTCCTTCATTAGTTGCCTGAACTCGACCTCTTGGTTAACAATGCCGTCTGCATTGAAGACGCACATTGTCAGGCCTTGGATGTTTGGTCGTCTATCCATGATGGGGTTTTGAAACTACTGAGGACGTCGCAGAGGGGTGCGACTGCTGGACTGCTGCCTGAAGGGCAACGAGGATCTGTGTGTTCTGCTTCTGGGCTTCCCTGAAGTCCCTCATCATTTCCATGACGAGGTTCATGGTCTGCACCATAACGCCTAACAACTTATCCGTGGGGGAGGGGGGTTCCTCTGTCTTGGTGGACCTGGTCGTTGTTGTTGTGTGTATCCCGGTGTTGTTCTTGTGACTGTGATTTGTGTTATGGTTTCTCGGGGAAGAAACCACATCTGCGTATGTTGCCCTGGGTGTGTCTGGTCCTTGTTTTACCCAGGCCTTGTCTGTGTGTGTTGTTGTATTTTGTTTTTTGGGTGACTGGTTGGGATTGTCGTGTATTGTTTATGTGTGTTGGGGGCGGCCTTTGCGCCCTTGCCTACTGTGAGTGTCTTTTGTGGACCTCACAACCTTGGTAACCCGCTGTGTGGTTTTTGCCACACAGTGCGCACCTTATTTGTGGGTCCATGTGTTTAAATGTGCATGTCCTAGTGTCGTGGGCCACGGCGCACTTCCTGCATCTCACTGGGATTGTGCATTGTGCAGCGATGTGGTTCAGGCCCTGACACCTGAAGCACTGCACCGTCTTGTTTTTGTGGCGCAGCGGCTCCGTGGTGACAGGCACGGCCAGGAACATCTTAATCTCCCTCTTGTTCTGTGGTACGTCAGGGAGTGTTACCTGGTACAGCGGCCACTTGCTGTCGATGCTGCCCATCTGCTGGACCACCTTGACGACGTACCCCTGGGCAGTCAAGTCTGTTTTGATTGCCTGGGGGGACAGTCGTCTTTGGAGGTCCCTGATATCTATGTTTCTGTTTCGTGTTTTTGCTGTGGGGAATGTGTAGTGAGGTATGTTTTTTGTGTTGAATAGCGTTTTGACTATGTTGTAGTGTTTGAGTGTGTGTACTGTGACTTTTATTTTGTCTCCACCGGCGGGTTTTGCCTGGAAACTGCCTCCCCCGATTTCTGTCTTGAGCAACTTGAAGAGTTCCTCGTAGTTTTGAGGAAACTCTGCGACAATCGGGGGGAGGTGGTGGGTGGCTTGTTTTTGTATGTCACGTGTTGTCTCCAGTTCATCAGCCACCGCCTGGAATCTGTTCGGGGAGGGTTCCACTCCCCGGGCCGCCAGTAGCCTCGGCTGGCGAAAGGTCTTTTTCGCCAGCGCGAAACCGTCCGAGTCCTGCCCGGTTAAGCGGTTCCCTTCCAGGTCAGTTGATTCCTGGTCCCCTCCAGTCCAGAGCGACTACAGGTGCTGTCGGGGGCGCAGATTCCTCCGAGGGTGAGGAAGTGGTTGGAGCTGGGGTGGTGGAGTGCTTCTTGCTCTTTATGTGCCTCTCCTTGCGGTCCTTCTTTGCACGTCGCTGCTTGGATGAGGTGGACTTGTGTGGGGGGGATTTTACGTATTTGGATCGAGTGGAGGGCTGGGTTGAGGTGTTCTGCATATCTATATAGCTGCTTGGCCGTCGTCGCAACTGTAGACCGGCCAATCACGTTCCTCCGGAAGGAGTACCGCGTCGGAGGTGGCAAGGGGGGGGGGGGGGGGGTTGAGTGGTGGGGTTGCGGGTGCAGCGTGGACAGGCGTCGAGACGCGGTGGCTATCCAATCTGTCTGCGGACGCCGCTGCCTTCAGATCGGTGCGTTCCTGACGTCTTGTGGGATTCCACACTACACTAAGCTGAAAACCGCTATCTCTGTTTACGAAACTGTTGTGCAGACATATCTCCACTGCCTCTTTGAAGATCGAGTCCCAGAAACCGTTGGCGCTGTACAGCTTCGTCGAGTTTTCGAATTCGAAGGTGTGCCCCTTGATAACGCTATGTTCTGCTATAGTGGACTTGCTTGTCTGTCCTAGACGTACGTTCCTGATGTGTTCAGTACAGTGCTGGGAGATACATCGTTGTGTCTGCCCGACATATTCCATCCCACATTCGCACTCAATACTGTAAATGCCCGGCGTCTGCAGCCCCAATTTCTCTTTGGTCGAGCCGAGTATATCTTTGACTTTTATCGGTGCGCGAAAGATGGTCGTTATTTCGTGCTGCTTTAATATTCTTGCGACCTTGACTGTTGGAGGTCCAGCAAACGGCAGAAACACCACACGGTTTGCTTCGTCCTCTTCCGGTTTCTCCTTCCGCCTCTTGTCTGCACGCAAGGCGTGTCTTATTTGTGTCTCGGTGCCGCGTGGGTTAGCACATCTGCGGGAAACCTTCCGTAAGAATGGCTATTTCAAATATGATGGATATTCACTATTGATGAAGTATTTAAGTGTTGAGACTAAATAAGAGAAATAAACACTTCCTGAACTTCATTCATATTTCAATGTTTGCCTGAAGTTATTCTAAAGAAAGAAGCTAAAGGGTGGATGAACCATTTTAATGGAACTTAACCACAAGTACAAGAGAAAAAAATGTTGTAAGCAAGTGTGCAATACCCATTTTTTGACTAGGGAAAAATTAACGTTCTACGGAATGCTGGAAAGTTGAGACTGAGTGAATTCAGTTAAGGCCAGAGTAGATCCAGCACAGGTACAACGCCATTGCAGAATTCACTTAGTAAAGTACCATCACGCATTAGGTCACAGTAAATGTTGAGTCAAGATTTTGGTCACTCCAACTTGTGTACGCTTTGACCATTGAACATTAAAAGCTACGATACTACTAACCTACCCTCACATAGAGTACATGAGAGTTTATTCATGGGTTTAAAAATTAAATTTCTTCTCCACCAACTCAATGGATTGAACAGCTACGACATCATAGATGTAAATGAGCTAATAAAGATTTTAATAATTCTCTCCTGTGGTAAAAAATTTTTCATGTGTAGAGATAACGATTTTAATAATCGTCAATTCAATATGTCCGTGAATTAAATATTTTGTTATTGAGTGTTGAAAGTAATTGAACATGATTGTTGTGTATCACTTGACCCCTGAAGTCACAGTTGATAAATTACATGTAGAATAAAAAAGGAAATTGCTGTTTTGTCTTTCTGGAATATATGCCAAATTTTCACTGTTATTAATTCATGCATTCTAGTTACGTGACAGCAGCATTTCCGATGAATTTTGGTATGATCTGCACCTGATATTAGCTGCCTTACAGGGCCATATTTGTATAGAATGTCTTTTTAACACCCTGGACTTGAGAAGACACTTCAGACGTTTTGTCCATTTGCGCACTAAGTGGTAAGCTAAGTTTGCACACATTAGTCCACTTGCTGTGCAGATAAAAAGTGCGGACAATCTCGCATTGTCTTCAAGTTTATCTCCCTTGGATAAACCCTCTACATACTCCTTCCACCCTTCAGCTTACCCTTATTTGCTTAAGACTGATTTTCCATCTGAGCTCTTGATATTCGTACAAATGCTTCTCTTTCCCCCGGAGACCTCTTTAATTTGCCTGCAGCCCGTATCTGTCTTTCTCCTAGTGAAATATATGGCTACTGTCTGCAAAACGTGTAGCACATACTTAGTAGTAAAGAAGTAGTAAATCATGCCTGTTGCTGAAATTGTACTGCATAAGCAGCGAAAATGTAGTAAGCGATAAACTTCTTCCTTCCATCATTTTGGGGGGATGTCACCGAGAAAAAGTTGCATATAGGTTTAAAATTATGTGTAAAGCTCTTTGGGAGTCGATACGTGCTCTCATTCTCAAATACTGGACGAATGTAATCTGTGCAACTTGCGAGCCGTGAGTTACGACGATTCCAGACATATGCACAGTTTCTAACAGTAATTCTTGATTTGACAACATTACAGCTCGTAATGAATAGATTTTTTTGAGTCGTCAGACCGCTGGCTGGTTTGATGCGACTCGCCACGAATTCTTTTCCTGTGCCAACCTCTTCATCTCAGAGCAGCACTTGCAACCTACCTCCTCAATTGCTTGCTGGTTGTATTCCAATCTCTGTCTTTCTCTACAGTTTTTGCCCTCTACAGCCCCCTCTAGTACCATGGAAATCATTTTGTCATGTCTTCCCACATGTGCTATCATCCTTTTCCTTCTCCTGGTAAGTGTTTTCCACATATTCCTTCCTTCTCCGATTCTGCGCAGAACCTCCTCATTTGCTACCTTGACAGTCCACCTAGTTTTCAATATTCGTCTGTAGCATCGCATCTCAAATGCTTGTATTGTCTTCCGTTCCAGTTTTCCCACAGTCCATGTTACACTACCATACAATGCTGTGCTCCACATGTCCATTGTTATAAATTTCTTCCTCAAATTAAGGTCTATGTTTGATACTTATAGACTTCTCCTTGCCAGGGCTAGTTTGCTTTTGATGTCTTCCTTGCTCCGTCCGTCATTGGCTTTTAGCTGCCTATGAGTAGAATTCCTTAACTTCATCTACTCCGTGACCATCAACCCTGACGTTAAGTTTCTCATTGTCCTCATTTCTGCTACTTCTCACTACTTTTCGTCTATCTCCGCTTTACACTCAATCCATATTCTTTACTCATTAGACTGTTCATTCCATTCAGCAGAGCACGTAATTTTTCTTCACTTTCACTCAGGATAGTAATGTCTTCAGCGAATCGTATCATTGATATCCTTTCACCTTGAATTTTAATTCCACTCCTGCAGCTTTCTTTTATTTCCAAAATTGCTTCTTCAGTGTACAGATTATACAGTAGCGAAGAAAGACTACATCCCTATCATATTATTCTCTCTTGGCTCTTGTACATATTGTATATTACTCGTCTTTACCTATAGCTCACCCGTACTTTTCTCAGAATTTCGAACATCTAGCACCATTTTACATTGTCGAACACTTTTTTCCAGGTGGACAAATCCAATTAGGGTGTCTAGATTTTTCTTTAGTATTGCTTCCATTATCAACCGCAACGTCAGGATTGCCTCTCTAGTGTCTTTATGTTTACAGAAGCCAAACTACAGAATGTGATAGCGTTTTAAATTTTTAAATTCATTCGAGTTACAGTGGCATCCTAACAAGTTTTGGTCTTCTGTTAAATCAATAAACCTGTCGAAGCCTTCTGTCCAGACTCTGTGACCATACTGACGTAACGCATGATGCAGAAAGGAGACCGAAATAGTAAACACTTTTTTTCCAAAACTATATCAGTGAGAAGAATCAATCTGTGGTTCCTCCTTTAAATATCTGCAGAAATGTCAAAATGACAGATAAGTGACGACAAGACAGGAAAAGTAATCGCTCAGTTTAGGAATGGCCACTGGATGTGGCGAGATACTAATACGAATCTGTATCATGTAGGCGAAAGAACTTGCTCTTCCTCTAGATCTATGGAGGAGCGAAGCATTCAGAACGATTAGAGAGAACCGTCGTCAAACAGACGTACAAAACTACACACCTGTTGAATGTTGGAACATGTTTCATGCCCTCGTATTCTGACGTTCCTGAAGACCGAAAATTTCGTCTTTTGGAATAGGTTCAGAAAACAGCGATCTTGTGATACCCAGCTCGCTCTGTTCATCCACGAGACCCAGAAGGCAGTAGATACTGGCTCACAGGTAGACGCTACGTTCCTTAACTTCCGTAAGATATTTTATACGGCTCCACACTGCCGCCAAGTGAACAAAATAAATGCGGACAGAAGATCAGACCAACAGGATGACTGGGCTGAGAAGTTTCTAACAAACAGGTCACAGCATGTCATTCTCGACGGAGAGAAATCGTCAGACGTAAAAGTAACTGCTGGCGTATCCCAAGAGAGTGTAACAGGATCGTTATATTTCACACTTTGTTTAAATGACCCAGTGAATAACTTTGGAAGTTCCCAGAGGCTTCACGAGGATTACCGTATTGTACATACGTAAGTCGCAACGATAGAACATTGTATCGAATTTCAGGAAGACCTGCAGAGGACTTGAATATTTTCCGTCATTGTCCTATTAGAAAGAATTGATAGAGGAAATACAGATGATTCAAAGAAGAGCAGCGTGTTTAGTTAAAGGTTCGTTTAGTAAGAACAAAGGCGTCACAGAGATGCTCAGCTAACTCCGATGGCAGACGCTGCAAGACAAGCATTCTGCATCACGATGCTGTTTGCTGTTAAACGTCTGCCAGCGTACGTTCCTAGAAGAGTAACCGAATATACTTATTCATCTTACTTGTACCTTGAGAAGAGACCGTGAACTTAAAATTAGAGTGTTTTTGAGATGATGCGGCTTACTAAAAATCTCTCTTCCTGCCAACTAATCACGAATGGACAGTTGTACACAGAGTACCCTTTGCCACACACCGTAAAATGGCTTGCGGAGAATAGATGTAGATGTAGATGTAGATGTAGATGTAGATGTAGATGAGTTGACGTCTAAAGGTAAGTAATATATGAGGCGTTCGGTCGTAAAACATGGTAACCAACAAAACGAAAACTTACGGGAAATCGGCTATTAAGTTTTGAGGAAAATATCAAATAGTTCGCTCTAACAAAACTCACGTAATTATGTTGCGCAGATACTCTATGTGTACTGAAAAGTAAAATTCGTCTTAGCTGCTCCTCCTAACATTTTGTTTGCGAATATAAGAACTAAAATCAGAGGAAAGATGCCCGTAGATACAACATTTTTCATTCACGTATGAGACATTGCTACCTAGTTATCTGCCAGATACCATGTTTCACAACAACTAACGTTAAATGTTGCTTCTGGTACGTGGCAGTTACCACATAGATGGAACCTTACCAGGATGTTTACAGGAGGAACTGTAGTCAATTATTGTTAGCGCTCGAAACTTTCAATTCTAGTTCCTCATCACTACGGAAGAGACTGTGTCGGGCCGCCATGTTTGTTACTTACAATGTTTTGCCTGCAGTCAGCTGTCATTTACCATAATACACTCCTGGAAACTGAAATAAGAACACCGTGAATTCATTGTCCCAGGAAGGGGAAACTTTATTGACACATTCCTGGGGTCAGATACATCACATGATCACACTGACAGAACCACAGGCACATAGACACAGGCAACAGAGCATGCACAATGTCGGCACTACTACAGTGTATATCCACCTTTCGCAGCAATGCAGGCTGCTATTCTCCCATGGAGACGATCGTAGAGATGCTGGATGTAGTCCTGTGGAACGGCTTGCCATGCCATTTCCACCTGGCGCCTCAGTTGGACCAGCGTTCGTGCTGGACGTGCAGACCGCGTGAGACGACGCTTCATCCAGTCCCAAACATGCTCAATGGGGGACAGATCCGGAGATCTTGCTGGCCAGGGTAGTTGACTTACACCTTCTAGAGCACGTTGGGTGGCACGGGATACATGCGGACGTGCATTGTCCTGTTGGAACAGCAAGTTCCCTTGTCGGTCTAGGAATGGTAGAACGATGGGTTCGATGACGATTTGGATGTACCGTGCACTATTCAATGTCCCCTCGACGATCACCAGAGGTGTACGGCCAGTGTAGGAGATCGCTCCCCACACAATGATGCCGGGTGTTTGCCCTGTGTGCCTCGGTCGTATGCAGTCCTGATTGTGGCGCTCACCTGCACGGCGCCAAACACGCATACGACCATCATTGGCACCAAGGCAGAAGCGACTCTCATCGCTGAAGACGACACGTCTCCATTCGTCCCTCCATTCACGCCTGTCGCGACACCACTGGAGGCGGGCTGCAAGATGTTGGGGCGTGAGCGGAAGACGGCCTAACGGTGTGCGGGACCGTAGCCCAGCTTCATGGAGACGGTTGCGAATGGTCCTCGCCGATACCCCAGGAGCAACAGTGTCCCTAATTTGCTGGGAAGTGGCGGTGCGGTCCCCTACGGCACTGCGAAGGATCCTACGGTCTTGGCGTGCATCCGTGCGTCGCTGCGGTCCGGTCCCAGGTCGACGGGCACGTGCACCTTCCGCCGACCACTGGCGACAACATCGATGTACTGTGGAGACCTCACGCCCCACGTGTTGAGCAATTCGGCGGTACGTCCACCCGGCCTCCCGCATGCCCACTATACGCCCTCGCTCAAAGTCCGTCAACTGCACATACGGTTCACGTCCACGCTGTCGTGGCATGCTACCAGTGTTGAAGACTGCGATGGAGCTCCGTATGCCACGGCAAACTGGCTTACACTGACGGCGGCGGTGCACAAATGCTGCGCAGCTAGCGCCATTCGATGGCCAACACCGCGGTTCCTGGTGTGTCCGCTGTGCCACGCGTGTGATCATTGCTTGTACAGCCCTCTCGCAGTGTCCGGAGCAAGTATGGTGGGTCTGACACACCGGTGTCAATGTGTTCTTTTTTCCATTTCCGGGAGTGTATAATACCAACATCATTTCTTACAACATACACATACCCCACAGATTTCTTCACCAACCTATGGAATCAGCTGTAAGGAGTCCGACGTTGCCAAAAACGCCAATTGGCAAAAATTGTTAGATACCATGCTTTACGACCGAGTGCCTCATATTTACTTGCTACTACTCGAGGTGCACAAAATCAGCTGTCTGGCTTAGACGTCTGGTCCCTCAACGCTGAGCTGAAGACGTGCACACAAGAAACCAGGGGAGAGTCGACCAGACGGGCTTCGGTAGGAGGCGCGTCCTTGTCGGAGCCGCGCCGATCTCCTGCGTTCGATAGTGCGTGTCGCAACGGCCGCCTCCCGACTTTCGCAGAAGCCGCTGGTGCGGCGCGTCCTGCTCTCCCGATTGCGTAACACTCGCTCTGGAAACTGGATATCGTTGACACATGTAAGAGCCGGGCGTTTAAAGTATAACTGTATTCAGATCCGAGCGGCTGATCCGTTCTTCGTTTTGTCCGCTTACATCCAAGTTCACAGGTGTTCTGCGGCAATTTATCAGAACGAACTCGTTCAGCCTCCCCCCCCCCCCCCATTTTCTGCCCCTCTTTCCTCCTCTTTCTCTTTTTTCCTTTTTCTTCCCCCTTCCTCTCCTCCCCTCGGTTCGAACCCCGCCGTGCGCACGCCCGATCCCTATTTTTAGCGCCCGTGTTCACGAGTAGACTGCGCGGCGGTGATCGCAGTATCAATCAAGCGGCGGTCGATTCGCACGGAATTTGTTATTACGATTAAGTTCTAAAAGGCGCTCCATTAAGAAGGTGGCCGCGGCCCGCCAGCAGAAGGCTAGGGGACCGGGCTGTGGACGATTTATGGAACCGGATTCGCTTTTCCATTTAGACCCGCGCGGTCGAAGGCCGGCGTCCGCTGCACGGCGTGTAGGTCAGTAGTGGCGACTCCGGCGCTGCCAGCGGCCGCTCCGCCATTAGCCGGCCAAGTCGAGCAGAACGGCGCGCCGTAGCGAGGCGAGGCGAGGCGAGGCGCGGTCTCCTTCGTTAGCGGACCTAAGCGCTAGTAATTAGATTCCCCGCGCCGCGATGTGTGCGCCCGCGACACGCTCCGCTGCGCAGTAATGGCTCCCTCTAGCTCTTGGTGCGTTATCAAAGTGGTAGCCCGGCCGGCAGTTTACATATAGATCTGCGCATTTAGCCGGCCGTATATCGCGGCCGAGTTATTGCGACAGCTGCCTCGTCGGTTTATGATGTCAGCCAGATCTTGATAACTTATTTATGTCGGACGCGCCGCGGTCTTGCTTTCTGAGAATCTCGACGAGTGACGTGGCTGATGGCTGAGACGTCGTCCTATTACTTTAGAGGGATTAGCGAAGAACTTCGGTGGGGGAATTTCCTGGGAGGCAGTTTGTAATCGATTGACAGCACCCGTTGCCGAACTAGCTGGAAAATACTAGATTCTAATTTGGAAGGTGCTTAATTCGATTCCCAATTTAACTTGTCATATATTGTTTCCGATCCTGTAGCGAAACATGTTTGTAGCAGTTAATTATGAAACCCGAATTTTTAATTTGGAGACTCAATTTAGCACCTTCTGTGCGGATCAAAACGTCGCCACAACTAAGGGGCAACAAAAGACAGGCATTAGTGACCATGATGTCGTCATAGTGAAATTTGGTTCCGGAAGTTAATAAATCAGTCTGGAAAACTAGGACAGTATTTCTTATAGAAAGAGCAGACACACGGTTGTTGGCATCCTACTTAGACGACGAATTGACGTTGTTCACTTCCAGGGTGATGGATGTACATGAATTATGGGCAAATTTTAAACGGATTGCAAATGATACTCAGGAGAAGCATGTGCTGAGTACGTGGATTAAGTTCGTAAAAGACGCATCGTAGTTTAAAAGGCTTCTATCCACTCATTCCTTGACCTTCTGGTGTGGCAGTTGAATATAACAAAAGTAAAGCCAAAATTTTAAGTTCCACCTTTAACGAAATCGTACACCGACGATAATCGCACAGACTCCCTTATGGGCGAGCTCTGAACACTATGGGACTTAACTTCTGAGGTCATTAATCCCCTAGAACTGAGAACTACTTAAACTTAACGAACCTAAGGACATCACACACATCCATGCCCGAGGCAGAATTCGAACCTGCGACCGCAGCGGTAGCGCGGTTCCAGACTAGAACCGCTCGGTCACTCTGGCCGCCTCCCGTAAGGGGGACGTAGTAATAAACATCCCTGGCGTAGAGAGCTGAAAGCGAATAAGTTACCAGGTCCTGATGGAATCTCAATTCAGTTTTACAAGGAGTTATCTACAGCATTGACCCTTTCCTTAGCTTCCATTTATCGCGAATCTCTAGACCAGTGCAAAGTGCCAAGCGACTGGAAAAAAGCGCACTTAACTCCCGCACATAAGGGTAAATTAATGGACCCGCAAAATTATAGACCAATTGATACGCCCGCTAAACCCGCAGGGCAGAGAAGGTGATAAGGACTGTGGAAAGGGCCAAATAAGGTGGCGGTCAGTTTCACTTCAAAATTATAATTTATTGTACTTTAATAACACATTTAAACCAAAACGGCACGTAGCCGAACCTTTACAACTACGAGTTGCAAAATCCAATTCTTTCACGGCTGAAGGCCTCCAAACAAGAAGCATTAAAAATCAGCAAGATAAATTTCATGTGGATGAAGACACGCACTTAAAATTGCAAATAAAATAATTAAAAGATATATATCACAGCTAGGGTGAAAGCCTCAAGGCAAAAGTTGATAGAACAAACATGAACGACGTGCAACACAAACGGCTAAAGGCCACAATTAAATTTCAAAATTTTAAAATATTTTACCATAATCTTTTATGGCAATGTTTTCGCTTAAGGGGAAATTTTAAGAATAAGGCTTTATGCGGCTGAAGGCCCTCAGCTGATTTTCCAAATATTCAATAATAACATAAAACTTTAAGTTTTACGAGGCCGAAAGCACACTAAATGAAAAAGCAACGGAACGACAATAACTAGATTTAAGGATAAGGTTTTAAGTGGCTGACGGCCCACATCTGATTTTCCTAGAATTCAAAATACCTTAAACCTTTAAGTTTTAAGTGGCTGACAGCGCACTAAATGAAAAAATAGCACAGCATCAGTAACTTTCAGCAAAATATCCACTTGCAGAATTCAAACTGACATATATGGGCTGACGACCCGTGATTTACATAAAATACAATAAAAAAATCCTTTTTTGAAGCATTGGTTATAATAATTACCAACAGACCATTAAAAATCCATGAAAAGGGCAGTATGGACAACGGCACTCAGACGCCTCCATGGGGGAGGGGGGGGGGGGGGGGCTACCCTCGAAACATTAACGTTCAGGTGAGACAGAGACAGGTGGTGGGCCTAACTATACTTGATCTGTCGGTAACCCAACCAAGAGACAGTTTCGGACCGACCCACCAAACTACTTGATTGCCACCGATTGGTACATGAAAACTCAAAGACCAAACTGTTACGGACGTGATTATCCACAATGACATATGTACACTCCTGGAAATGGAAAAAAGAACACATTGACACCGGTGTGTCAGACCCACCATACTTGCTCCGGACACTGCGAGAGGGCTGTACAAGCAATGATCACACGCACGGCACAGCGGACACACCAGGAACCGCGGTGTTGGCCGTCGAATGGCGCTAGCTGCGCAGCATTTGTGCACCGCCGCCGTCAGTGTCAGCCAGTTTGCCGTGGCGTACGGAGCTCCATCGCAGTCTTTAACACTGGTAGCATGCCGCGACAGCGTGGACGTGAACCGTATGTGCAGTTGACGGACTTTGAGCGAGGGCGTATAGTGGGCATGCGGGAGGCCGGGTGGACGTACCGCCGAATTGCTCAACACGTGGGGCGTGAGGTCTCCACAGTACATCGATGTTGTCGCCAGTGGTTGGCGGAAGGTGCACGTGCCCGTCGACCTGGGACCGGACCGCAGCGACGCACGGATGCACGCCAAGACCGTAGGATCCTACGCAGTGCCGTAGGGGACCGCACCGCCACTTCCCAGCAAATTAGGGACACTGTTGCTCCTGGGGTATCGGCGAGGACCTTCGCAACCGTCTCCATGAAGCTGGGCTACGGTCCCGCACACCGTTAGGCCGTCTTCCGCTCACGCCCCAACATCGTGCAGCCCGCCTCCAGTGGTGTCGCGACAGGCGTGAATGGAGGGACGAATGGAGACGTGTCGTCTTCAGCGATGAGAGTCGCTTCTGCCTTGGTGCCAATGATGGTCGTATGCGTGTTTGGCGTCGTGCAGATGAGCGCCACAATCAGGACTGCATACGACCGAGGCACACAGGGCCAACACCCGGCATCATGGTGTGGGGAGTGATCTCCTACACTGGCCGTACACCTCTGGTGATCGTCGAGGGGACCAAGGCAGAAGCGACTCTCATCGCTGAAGACGACACGTCTCCATTCGTCCCTCCATTCACGCCTGTCGCGACACCACTGGAGGCGGGCTGCACTATGTTGGGGCGTGAGCGGAAGACGGCCTAACGGTGTGCGGGACCGTAGCCCAGCTTCATGGAGACGGTTGCGAATGGTCCTCGCCGATACCCCAGGAGCAACA
The DNA here is from genome assembly GCF_023897955.1 of Schistocerca gregaria. NCBI lineage: Eukaryota > Metazoa > Arthropoda > Insecta > Orthoptera > Acrididae > Schistocerca > Schistocerca gregaria. The sequence goes on from NC_064921.1 coordinate 200,495,791, forward strand.
GTGTCCCTAATTTGCTGGGAAGTGGCGGTGCGGTCCCCTACGGCACTACGTAGGATCCTACGGTCTTGGCGTGCATCCGTGCGTCGCTGCGGTCCGGTCCCAGGTCGACGGTCACGTGCACCTTCCGCCGACCACTGGCGACAACATCGATGTACTGTGGAGACCTCACGCCCCACGTGTTGAGCAATTCTGCGGTACGTCCACCCGGCCTCCCGCATGCCCACTATACGCCCTCGCTCAAAGTCCGTCAACTGCACATACGGTTCACGTCCACGCTGTCGCGGCATGCTACCAGTGTTAAAGACTGCGATGGAGCTCCGTATGCCACGGCAAACTGGCTGACACTGACGGCGGCGGTGCACAAATGCTGCGCAGCTAGCGCCATTCGACGGCCAACACCGCGCTTCCTGGTGTGTCCGCTGTGCCGTGTGTGTGATCATTGCTTGTACAGTCCTCTCGCAGTGTCCGGAGCAAGTATGGTGGGTCTGACACACCGGTGTCAATGTGTTCTTTTTTCCATTTCCAGGAGTGTAATTACTGAAGTATAGTGAAATTCCAAAAGTAACAGAAAGTGAGGTTAATAGTACTTAGTGCCAAGTGACCGTAGTATATGGAAATTAAGTGGTTGTGTTTCAATTACGTAGTAAGTGAAAGTAGTTAGTTATTCAGTGTCGAAAATTGACTTCATCTTTTTGTGTAGACACTGTGCCCGATTTGGGCTGGCGGCCGTTTCATTAAGCGAAACAGTTTATTGTTATAACCGGCTTTGTCTGATAAAAGGTTTCCAAAAGTAATTATTCTCACTGCTTTTTCCCACAAACTGTATGATTCAGAGAAAAATAGTTCGATACTTTACCATTAGGTTGAACACGGTTAAAATCTCTCTCCGAGAGTCGATGGTTTGGAGTGTTAGTGCTGCGTGATTTTGTAGTGGTGTTCCTGCTGCTACTTACTACACCGTTCTGACATTCCGAATGGCGGATCTTCCGCCTTTACAGTGGTAGAACTTGAGCGTACTGGTACCGTATTGACGAGAACGCGAAAGTACCGTTGCACCTTGAACCATGGCGCCGAGGGTACTCATAGCGTGAACGACTAATAGACACAATGATATAATAAAGATTGTAATGGTGGGTAGAAGCAAACGGTTTGTTCGCCCAAATACAGTTTTGCTATCGCATATCAAAACCTTCTTTAGACTGTTTAAAGTTATGTTATTCAGAGGGAATTGAAGCGATACCAAGAGAGAGAAAAAAAAGTGACTGAATTGTCCCTAAACATCACTGGGGTCGGCGATCATTACACGTTCCATTCTAGCAGCAAAATACATTAGACCATTAGCCTTCCAAAGAATTTCGCTCCTTGGATGCGTGTATTCATTGTAAACAGTCACCATCTCGTCCGATAAGAGTATCCCGAATCACATTTGACAGTCTTGAAACAGGATTGTCCATTTGTGCCAAATTAAATCCTCTGTTTTGTATCACTCACACAAGAGACGGGTATAGTTCAGTATGCGATTTGGACGTTGCTTGTGCTACAAGACGGACATTTTACGAAAATTAGAGGATTTTGAATAGAGCTGTGTGGTCTACATTAGGCAACTCCCTAAAAACAGTCTTCTTCGATATAAATTTAAGTCATATTTTACAAAGAATTTGTTGTCTACAACCTTATTCTAGCTTTTTGAGCATGATATGTAACCAGTGACTGAACTAGATGCTGCACATTTTTAATTTCACAAATAACTGTGACAAGTTCACGAATTTATGATGATCAGTGAGGTAAATTTGGTGGAGTCCGTATCTCAGATACAGTAAATGACTGCTAATTTAATGGGGTATTATTACGGATACATCCGATTACTATGGATACAGCCCGCATAATAGTGAAATCCAGCAGATTTTTGATAGATTACAGCTCGATACTGTTCATACATCTTTGGAAATTGTAAGATCAGACCCAAGAATTATCACAGAATTGTTCACTGCCTTGAAACAAAGGTATTGCACTTACCGTACATAAATTTCAAAATCGCACCACTGAACTAGAAACGTATATCGTTATCAGTCTCCGCCAAACTTACAGCAGGCTCTTTGCATAATTCTCTGAAGTCGTAAGAAATAAAAAGATTCCTGGGTAAAAATTCAAAGATATAAAATTGAGAAAGTCACACCAATACCATATACTCCAATTTCCCAGGAAGCGATATAGTTCCCTCTTAGTTCAATAAACATCATCAGGTCCATCTCTTCAGCTGCCATTTCCTTCACCTAAGCATTAGCTCCCTTGTCTTGAACAAAACAGGCATAGAATAATGACACCAGTTTGGGGTAAATTAAGAGCGCTTAAGTTTGAAAGTCACAACTGACGATTCCCTGTTAACGCAGCAAATCTGCTACTGTAATACAAGTGCCTCTACGAAGCTCGTAGTAGTATTAGTTTCATTCACCCATAGATCACCTTTACAGGGATATTTGACTTGTCTTGTATTACCATTTAAGCACAATAAAATTTACATCATTCATATATAGAGGTGTTTACGCACTTACAGGTCTAGTTTGACTAGGCTGAAGCAGGTAGTCAGTTGTGGCCTTATATTAGGAGCCGTCCCGGAAATAATTTAGGAAAATCTAAATCAGGGTGGCCAGATGAAGACTATAGCCTTCAACCTTCCATATACAATGGTTGTCTATTTAAGAGTGCTACCTCATTCGGTTTGTCCCTAGTCTAAAATACTGTTTTACAAAGAAGTTTTTCACAGCGCAAAAGGCAAGTGCTGCGCTGCTCATTCATTTCTCACACTCACTCAATGCACAAAGACTCTGCGTCCAGAACCTGTCTTCTTCCCTCCACAAGGATCTATAACCTTTTCCGCCTACATCTATATCTCATTATTTAGTTTCACACTGCTGCTGATGCAAAGGCTTGAGTTGCAGGAAGGGTGAAGAAGTAGTAAATACTGCACAGCTGCTTGTTTAGCTCCGCTTATTCACTTGTTAAAGCTTTCTTGAGACTGTAAAAGGTTCAAGGTGAGGTTAACCGTGCTTCCGTATGGTAATAGATTATTTGTCTAGTATGCAATTAAGTTGGTGTCAGCGAGGAGTTAGTGTAAGAAATAAATGCAAATAAGCTGCGAGCATTATGTCTGGTGTTCGCTCTCTTCAATTGCTGTACCGAGACATTGTTTGCTGCAGCGAAAGGCAGCCACAATGAAAAGTAAGTCTTATGGTTCGACAATCCGTACGCTACTAAGGTCATAACGTTACCTTATCCTCAATACAAATGCATCTGCATTCACTTTACCTACTGATGAAACATTATTTTGAATTAGGAAAGAATGCGGCAAGAAGTCGCCGGCTGTGAATCTAGCGTACTAGCAATGATTAAACGTTTCGTGTTTTTTGTCTTCCAAAGTGCTTCGTTTGGGCAAAGTAGCTTAGTGAACTCATTATAATTTCATAATAAATCATTAAAAGATGATTTCATCATTCCACTCGGAACTAGTATTCATCATCAACATGGCGTGACCCCCCACGCTCATTAGTAGTCTTGCATTCATTGTGGCATGGAAGCAAACAGCCTAGAATGTCATCTTTACTAATATCGTTCCATGACAGACACATTCCGTGTCAGTTGTACATGTAGACTGCTATCTGAAAGCTGGTAGGAAGCTATAAACGTTTTTGTTTTATCCTAGATATGCTCTGTGGTTGAAAAATCAGGGGAGCGATCAGGCTAGCCAAGGATCCATGCACGTACATTCCTCTAGGCGTTTGTGGAAGGAACTTGTAGGATTTTTTATTATCCTGCTAGAATATGCCTGTTGCCCTGATCATGAAGGGTATGTCAATAGAGTTTACCATTTTTGTCATATACTTTTGTATGTAAGGAGATAACACTATATAGATATTCCTAATCTATGCTTGTTTACAATATTTACTAACTCAACACAGTGCTACGAATCGTTTATCAGTCTCCCAGCAAGTAGTGTTGTTATGTTTCGACATTTTGTGCCCAGAATAAGTTTCCAGTTCTGATCACAGCATCTTGCCGTGAATCATTGCTTTCAATGCTTTCAGGCAACGCCTCACGTGAATATGACTTTCTTATATCTATGATCCTGTACTGTTTCCTGCGGGATAAAATGCAAATTGCAGTGTTATTACACTTTCTTGAAGCAATCGCGTCGTAGCCTCTTTTTTGTCCTTTCCCCTATGGTTCTCAGTAGTGACCGACTGACTAATTTTTATCTGAAATAAAATCTTCGATTCGTTCACATATTTGTCTGAACGTTGGTATCAGATATTAACTCTGTAAGGCATCTGGTATACGTTTCATTCGTGATATATACATTTGCGCTGGAAATGACATATGTCGTCGGCCTTCTCGTAAGTGAATGTTGGCAAGATACGAGAACAGCTACATAATAATTCTTACTAGTGATATCAAAATTTTAATAAGCATTACTGGCCTGAAGGTGTATCTTTTTAATAAGATGAGAGTGAAGTCTTAAACATGTTTGATTAAACTGATGAACAAAAAGCACTTTACGAATATTATGCACAGTAGTACGCGAGGAAGGCAAACGGAGTTTGCACTTTGGCCTCAAGACACATTTATCGGTGTAAGGAGAGAGCCTTAATGGCTGCGCCGAGAGTTACAAGGGGCTTATTACGAGCCTGAGTTTGTGCTCCCGCGAAGCGGCCGTACTTAATAAGCCAGAGTCTTTTCCGCCTGGAGCCTTAAGCTCCCTTTCGCACGAGGTTTCGCCTATAAGTAATGCTGAGTGAAACATCATTTTGTTGCAGTTAACTTCTAATGCGTACAAGCCTGACCGTGTCTCTACAAATCAATATGAAGCACTGAAATAGTAGTGTTAGCATGTACACGGAACTGGCTTTCTTCACGCAGACCAACATGGGTTGAGCAACAGGCCTGCAAAGATTTTGTCGCCAAGTGTGATGTGCTAAGATATTTAAGGAAAATCCCTGCAGCTTTTAGTTACTTGGGACACAGCTCTCTTTCTGAGGTAAATTAGGGGCTGGGCCTGATACTTAAGCTAAGATGTAGATTTCGAATGTGCTGAATGTGCTTCATTATGCTGTGCCGTCGTTATAATAACGTGCCGTCTCCTTCTTACCCACTGTGGTCAAACAAAATCACGGAAATACTTGAGTACTTGAGTGATATGTATTTCCTCCTTTATTAAAAAAGCGTTGCTTTGCGTGCAGAAATACAAGTGACCGTAGTAAGGTATTTTGCATAGTGTCTGCTGCAACAACGTTGTATAGCGTAGTAACATGGCAAACAGTAGCTGTATGAATGTCAGTCCTAGTGCGAAATATAGCGTGAATAAAATACGATAAAGTAAATTTCACACTGACTGGTGGCAAGATATTAGAAGTACGATACTCTGAGACATTTATTTAAAGAACTCATCAGTTTGGTCCCTGGGTAACAACTTCCAAGAAAGATGAATGGAATAATACTGTAAATGACTACGGTAATGCTGCTGTGGCTATGAGCTATGGAATGCAGTGATACTGTTTACTGTTTAAAGAATATAGCCTAGTCTTAAAGATATGTAAATTGAACATGAATGTGACAAAATATTATAATAAAACTGGTATCAGTCAAGAGAATGTTTGATAGTTGACAATGAAGCATAACATTAGATCGTACGAATCTGTCCATGTATATCAAAACGAACGAAGTAAGTTACATTCGCTAAGGATATGAAAGGTGAGTTTGAGTCTCAATACGTTTTCAGGAAAATGTAATTACACCAGATCAATAGGTTACATTCGTCTGAAAACTTGGTGAAAATCTTATTTCACTCCTCTTCTCAGGAACGAGTCTCGAATTGAAGTAAATGAGTCAGCCAAACGAAAAAAATTTACTCTATATTAGACCACCTAGTATCACTTAAGAAGAGAAGCGACATCCATTAGATGTGCTCCAGTTGTTGCACCCAAACTCAGACAATTTTATGAAATCCTGAAATGTTATCAAATACCCCTAACATTCAAAGTGCTTTGATTTATTATTGAAGCTTTAATGTCGATATTTTTACGTTAAAATTTGTAAAAACAGCTTTTTTTTTAGTTAAGTAAAGTTGTAATCCAGAACTTAACGGCAGTGGGCACAACATTTTTCAGTAAAGGAGACGCCTGACATCAAATGGCGCCGTATATCTAAGTCTGTGCAGTGACATTTCACCACAAGAAATAACCATCTTGAGAGAATCCATGATGAAATGTAGTTCTACAATTTATTCCAAGAGTATGTACAACAAGTTGCTATACAATGGTTCTGACGCTATCTTTTGGAACCAGACAATTTTTTCCCGTTTCTATAAATTTGTCGAAAATGCCACAAAGCCTTAAACGTACAAGTTTGAAATAGTCTCAACTGCTGTTTTATATAATTCTTTGCATGAAATTTGCATGAAATCGTGGCGGTGGAGAACAAGCCGTCTGTCTACGATAGCTTGTTCATGTGAGGAAGTTCTGTGTCATGTTCTCCTAATTCCGGTTCAGCAACAGGCATCGCGTGATAGAGCGCCATATTGTCATCTTTACGCATGTTAGGTAGCAATACCAATATCATAGATTCCATCGTCTGCTGTCAGATTTCTAAAGAAATGAGACACAGTAATCTGAACTTCAATAATAGTAGCATTCCAGCCAAAGAAATTCAGTAGAGAAGCAAGAGATTAACATATACTGAGCACTGTCCATTGTGGGGAAGTAAGTGAAGGTCAATCAGTAAGTTTTATGGAAACACTTCCTCCAAGACAGAATGAGGCAGTCCAATTGTAATGGCAAGGGACTCCCTCTGTGGAGGGTCTGGTTTCAAATACCGTTCGGCTGTTCGTGTTCCCATAATTCTCTTAATTTGATTTCTTCTACATGCACGTGACTACTCTGCAATCCACAGTAAAACGCTTTCCAGTTCCTCGAACAACTTTCACACTATTTCCTTACCGTTCTATTCTCTGAAAACGAGCGGCAAAAACGAACGTTTAAATCTTTCCGTGTGAGCTCCGATTTATTTTATTACAATGATTATTTCTCTCTCTCCAGGTGCATGTCAATAAAGTATTTTTGCATTCGGAGGAGAACGTTGGAGATTGAAATGTCGTGAACAGATCTGTTTTAATGACTACCACCCCAGATCGCGTCTCATATCCATGACTCTCGCTCCACTAGTTCGCGATAATGCAAAACGAGCTGCCCTTCTTTGAACTTCTCCGGTGTCCTCTGTCAATACAATCTGGTAATGGTCTCACACTTTACAGCAAGACTTTAGCAGAGTATGGACAAGCATAGAGTAGACAGTCTCCTTAGTAGGCCTGTTGCATCTTCTAGCTGTTCTTCCAATAAATCGCAGTCTTTGGTTTGCTTTCCCCACGATGTCATCAATGCGATCGATCCAGGTTGTTTCTAATAGTAATTATTAGGTATTTAGTTGAACTGACAGCCTTTACATTTTTGTTAATTATCGTGTAACCGAAATTTAAAGGATTCGTTTTAGTACTCATGTGTATGACCTAACACTTGTCGCTATTTAAGGTCAGTTGCCACTTTTCGTACCATACAGGTATCTTGTTTAAGTGATTTTTCAATTGACCTTCTGATGACTTTACTAGACGGTAAATGACAGCTTACCTACAAACATTCTATGAAGAATGCCCATATTGTCTCCTAAATCGATTGTGTAGATAGGTAACGCCAGGGGGGGGGGGGGGGGGGGGGATATAACACTTCCTTGGGGAACACGAAATATCGCTTCTGTTTTACTCGATGACCTACCGTCAACCTACTAGGAACTGTGATCTTTCCGACAGGGAATCATGAATCTAGTCTCATAACTGAAATGAAACTTCACAGACACGCAGTGTGATTATAAGCCGCTTGTGAGGAACAGTATTAAAGGTCTTTTCGAAATCTGGAAATATGGAACCAGTTTGAGATCCCCTGTCGTTAAAACTCTCTGTTTCTTGAGAATCAGGAGCTAATTGTGTTTTACAAAAACGATATTATCTGAATACGTGCTGACTGTGTACCAGCAGATTGTTTTTCTAGAGGTAATTCTTAATGTTCGAACACAGAATATGTTCCAAAATCCCACTGCAAATCGACGTCAGTGATATGGATCCGTAATTTATCGAATTATTCCCATTTCCTTTCTTGGGTACTGGTGTGACTTGAGTAACTATCCAGTCTTTAAGTACAGATTTTTCGTGGAGCTTGCGGTAGTGTATGATTGTTAAGTACTGAGCTGTTATGTTAGCATTCTCTGAAAGGAATCTAACTGGTACAGAGTCTGGACCGGAGGATTGCCCTTTATTGAGTGTTTTAAGCAGATTTGCTACATCTAGGATATCTGCTTCTAAGTCGCACCTTGTTGGCAGCAGTTCTTGGTTCGAATTCTAGAATACTTCCGTTGTCTTCTTTGGTCAAGGTATTTCGAAAAACCGTATTTAGTAACTCCGCTTTAGTGGCACGTCACCGCTTTCTCGCAGTGATGGTATTGATCATATCTTGCCGCTGGTGTTCTAACGTACGACCAGAATCTCTTCGTATTTTCGTCCAGAGGCAGACTTTCGTTGTGGGAACTATTAAAAGCACCTCGCAATGAAGTTCACGCTAAATTTTGAGATTATGTAAAACTTCGCCAGTCATGGGGTTTTTTCTTTCAATTTGGCATGTTTCTCGTTGCTTCTGCAACAGTATTTTGACCTTTTTTGTGCATAACGGGAGGGATTTATTTGGTATAAATCTCTACATTGATGTCGATACCATTTCTGTGAATCCAAGCCACATTTGGTCTATTGCTTCATAGACAGATCAGAACAAACGGAGGCTGTCTCTTAGGATGACGTCAAACGAATTTTTATCAACTTTTTAAATAGGTATATCTTGTATTCATGTTTGGTGGGTGTGGGCGTTACGGTATTCAGTTTCGCTACAACGAACTTGCGTTCTCTAATCCATGTATCCTTCATAATGTTCCCCATTTACTTGGGATTATTTGTAGCCAAGAGGTCGAGCATGTTTTCGCTATCATTTACACTGCGAGTGGGCTCCTGAACTAACTGTACAAAATAGTTTTCAAAGCAAGCATTTAGTACGAATTCGGACGATATTTTATGCCTACCATCGACTTTAAACACTTATTTTCGGCAAAATATCGATTGTTGCTGAGAAAAGGTAGCAACCGTTAAAAACTCTCGAAGAGTTAAGCGATTTTTTTGCTCCTTCCTCGTGATGAAGAAGGGAGACAGTAAGGACCGCTTTTCGACAATTGGAATTGAGCCAGAACGTGTTAATGGCATTACCAAAAGACTTAATGGCTTACCTACGTCACAGCAGGTAGTTGTAGGTCTCTGCTCTTTCCTGTAGTTGGCAACAGCCCAATTTTTGGGTAGGAAGTTCGCTGAGAAACGGTAAGTTCAAAGCAATAAAGCTCTGTGCCCATCCATCCGACCCAATTCTGTTTACCTTCAAGCTGACCCACGACTGCCAACACGAACGTGTCTTGTTCCAGGTATTTGCTGTCTTGAAGGAAATCACAGTTTGCCTGTTCATTAGTTCGAACAGAATGTCGTAACATCGTTCGCTTACGGACGTCACCATTTTTTGCAAGTCGTAAGCGTCTATGTTGTGCTTCGTTTTGTTACCTGAAACTCAGTCCTCTGAGAAGAGGACTATAAGGTATGACGTGGACGACAACTGAGGCAGAAACATTACTCGTCCCATCGTAAAATATTTTCCTTGCACTCATCTAGAAGTCGCAGCTTCCATCTTCACTTAAAATTTTTGAGGAATTTCTATCGTAGATAAAGCGTATTTCATTGACCTACGGCATATGGATACTAATTTGATTCCGGGGTATGTATATAAACTACATTTCCAAGTTCACTAGGCCTAAACATTGCAAGAAATTTTTCACATAAATGAACATATTTCAACTGTTAAGCACAACATTCCGCACACTGCAAACTTCACAAAAGGGATATGTTGAAGGCCTCCAGTTTACATTCAGTTACTTTACTTTCTTTGTTTATAATGATGCGTTATCCCTAATACTTCACCTATTATTTCTTTACAGCATCAGTAGTATTGTACCAGTCTACAGATAAACAGAAATGTACCAAAAAAATTTGCGAAACACTGGATTTCGGATTTAAAAAACGCTTCGACGTGTACGTAACTCAGAAGCGTTTTGTAGTTCCTTTGCGAATTTATTACGACTTAGTGTTATTGGGGTTCTTCGTATATTTTTGTTGTCATTCTGATGTTTCTTATGGCGAAGCGTTGTTACTTCTGCTTTTGATCTTTATCTCGTACAACAGAAGACAAAAGAAACCTTTCCTTTTCCCAAATTTTTCATTTTCATCAAAATTGATCGCTATCATTAAGGATTCCAGATTCGACTTCTCTATACCTTGTCATGCCTCATTATCTTCAGACAAATTTGTCAATATTATTCCTGAATTTTATTGTAACAGCTATCCACTTTCCACTACGGCGTCATCTCGGTGCCTTCTTAGCTTTGAAATCCGCAAAGAATCTCCTTGGTTTATTTTCCATTCATCGTCTGGCTATGTGTCCTGACAACTCCACTTCATTGTCATCAGTCATTATTATGTTCTCAGCCCATTCTATTATTTGCTTCATTCTTTGTTTTTCTGTGTGCTTATTATGTACCTCTCGATTACTCTCAGTTCTAACGCAGTCAAAGACTGTCTCATAGTCTTGCACGTGAGTACCGTAAGTCATTGAAACTTTCCTTTCCAAACACATTAGAAACTTAACCCTATTTATTTTACCAAAAGTAATCTAGGCCATCTATATTCACCAAATTACCTTCCACCAGGAATGTGGAATGCACTAAATAACTGTGATATGAATTTCCATATGATGGAGCACAGCAATTAGTCTTTCTTTCTTTTCTGGCTTTATTAAAACAAATATAGACTTCGACTAGTGCCTAGCCATTATCAGTGCACCATTTCAGAGTTTCAGTATATGTCCCAGTACATCAGCCCCTTGTTGTTCCGACTTCTATCACAGTTCTTTCAAGACTGACTGCTGTGAGTCTTAAATGAACTGTGACAGAAGCCCAGACGAAAGGGGACTGACGTACTAGGACACGAACTAAAACTATCAAATAGTGGACTGATAATGGCTAGGCACTAGTCGAAATCTAGATTTGCTTTAATAAAGCCTGAAAAGAAAGAACGACTGATCGCTGTGCTCCATCATTTTGAAAGCCATATATATTCCTTTATTTCCGTTATTTGTAGCACTCACTACTGTTCTCAACCACCCTAATTAAAGAAAGCTCATCTAAAGGGACATTAACCACAAATGATTAGAATTACAGTATAATCATTTTTTAAAATTTTCATTTGCTTATTGTACCTTCACATTTTGTTTCATCAGCAGCGATATCTATGAATGGCCCTTTCATAGAATGTCGAGCTGAAAAGGGAGAGCATATCCAGCAGCAATCAAACTCAGGTTTACAGCGACGCAACGGTACTTTTGAATCGCAATTGTAAATAATGACTCTTCCTGTTTGGTGCAGTTTTCAACCTTTTCCTTTTTGGCCAAATGAAATAAATATTTTGTTGGATGGGGAACGGTCAAGGAGCATTTCTTGTACTGGAGCGAGCGAGGTGATATCAATGTGCCCTTAACCGTGTAATGGATATCGGTTGCTATATAAATATATTGGCCAAAAATTAGTCGCTCCCTAGCAGACACCAAGCTAATACCGTGTAACACCACCTCTATCAGCGATAATGGAATCAATTCGGTGAGGAAGCGCAAGTATCCCATACCTAGATGAAGCGTATCAACAATGAGTAGGTCGTGCAAAGCTACCAAACTGAAGAGATTTTTATTGCTGTGTTTCACTCACTGTTCCAAATAGTCCCAGAAATTTTCAGCGTGATTAACGTCAGGTGGATTACAGGGCCGCGCGAAGTGATATACGATGCCTGAATGTTCGCCAAACCAGGAACGTATGCTTGTAGTCTCGTGAACTCACTTGTTGCAAGACGGGAGCGTCGACAGGCTACTCATATTGTAGGAGAAAGTTGAAATAATCATCCTGGTTCATGTACATGGAACCGTCATTTAGTGGGCTCCAGTCAAGTTTATTTGAGTATATCTTTCATTAGAGTTGATCCTATCAACTAGGTATTGTCTTTTATCATTTTTACATGCCATCTTTATCATATTCTACTCGGACCATTGCCTATTGGAAGCAATCTATGGGGGTACGCGTTTTATTTAATCGTAACTCTCCATTTATGCTAGTAAACCTTTCAGGGTATAAGATCGTCTTCCAAGAAAATATTCCGTTCCTAAAGTTTCGTCCAGAACTGCGCTGGACGTCTGCAGATGCGTTGCTCCTCTACTGAGAGTTGCCGACTGACGGGTCGGAAGTCTGAGAGCGACATACATACTGCAGAAAAAGGAGACGTGGCTGCAGTTGCACGTGATGAGCAGAGATTATCCTTGTCAAAGATAAAACTTAATTATCGATTGTCGTCTTGTCAAAGATACAAATCTGTTTAGCGATTTTGCATAGCTACTACCCATATATCATTACGTTGCATGGTCTCTTCTTTCCTATAAAAATTATTCCTGTATTTATAGGTATAGCAATAATTTTAATAGCAAAGAAGAGACCATGAAGCGTTGCGACATGTGGACAGTAGCTCTACAGAATCGACGACTTTATACCCGAAAGGTCAACCATCAGAAATGTCACCAGACCGTGAGAGACTTCATTTCGCCTTCATTTATGGTCGACCGCCTCTCTTTCATGAACACTCCCTATCTTGCATGAAATCCGTTATTTTGGCTGTGGGCTAAGGCAACAATCAAACTCATGTTTACAGTGAAGCAACAGTACTTTTGAATCTCAATTGTAAATAATGACTCTTCCTGTTTGATGCAGTTTTCAACCTTTCCCTTTTTGATGAAGGAACGGTCAAGGAGGGTTTCTTGTACTGGAGTGAGCGAGGTGATAATGCGCCATTCTCTTGCTTCAGTAACTGAAACTCATATCCATTTTTTCTCGCTCTTCTCTATCCCCTGCAAATTGGTTAACGAAAGTGTAACTTTATCAGCCCCGGAATTTCTGTGGATGAGTAGGAGCAACTTTCTCTCATATTATTTGCCCTCAGCAACGCTTATCACTGTTACAGCGTGTTGGATCACCCACAAGCTTGTAAAGTCCTTGTTCACGTAGTGAAACCTCCCATGCAGGTCATTTTGTCTGCTAAGTTAATCTGAATTCTTCATTTCGCAATCGACAGTATCATTGAAGAAGATTGCTTGTTACTCAATTCAAATTTACTTCATGGGAAAAATGACAGTTAATAAATCTAAAGGTTTTAATTCAATATTTTACTTCGAGCCCCATGCTTCAGGCAATAGAGGTAGAAACATATGAGGTGACGCAAAATATTGTGTTTCTGTCTATATGGCCCTTCTGTGCTACTTGTTTCCGCAGTTTTAGATTGAAGACGGTGTTTTACTTATTCTGGGGCAGAAATTTCTCCTACTTCAATTTACCACAGTGTGGTCATTGCAGTTATGGATGTGTTAAAAGAACAACGGTAATCAGTGGTTAAGGAATTACCGTTGCCTATTTTGAGCAAGAAATATAGATTAAGATCACTAGTTTACCATCAGATCACTCCATGCTACCTAACACTAAACTCACAGCCGGCACCTTATTATACGGAAAGCCCTAAAAAACACAGAACAACACCCGACGTAAACTATAACCCCCCTCCCCCCCCCCCCCCCACCATACACTTCGGGTTAAATCCCTCAGTGGGCATGCAAATAAGTGCTACTCTGAGCAATGGTGTTTTGCGAGGTACCTAACTCTGAATTTCCATGATGTGTGGTTTCCTTCGCGAAGTTCGCTCGGAAAATGGTTGGAGATGCACCTTGCACTCACGGACAGCAACACTTCTTGTCGATTGTTATTTAAATCTACATCTACATATGTACTCCGCTAGCCACCAAGCGGTGTGTGGCGGAGGGCACTATTCGCGCCAAAGTCATATTCCCCCCTCCGTTCCACTCGCGGACCGCGCGAGGAAGAAACGACTGTCTGAACGCCTCAGCACAAGCTCTAATTTCCCTTATCTTTGAATGGTGATCATTGCGGGATTTGAAAGTTGGTGGTAATAATATATGCTCTACATCCTCGGCGAAGACCGGATTTCGGAATTCAGTGAGCAGCCCCTTCCGTTTAGCGCACCGTCTATCTGCAAGTCTGTCCCAGTTCAAACTTTCTATGAGATTTGTAACGCTCTCGCGATGGCTAAATGTAATAGTCACAAATCTTGCCGCTCCTCTTTGGACCTTCTCAATCTCTTGAATCAGGCCCAACTGGTAAGGGTCTCACACAGACGATCAATACTCCAAGACTGGACGAACTAACATAACATATTGTAAGCTATCTTCTTTGTTGAAGGACTGCACGCTTCAGGATTCTACCAATAAACCGCAATCTAGAGTTCGCCTTGCCCGTTACTTGTGTAATCTGATCATTCAATTTGAGATAATTTCGAATAGTCACACCCAGATACTTGACGGATGTTGCCGCTTCCAAACACTGGTGGGCATTTATTTTGTAGTCGTGCATTAATGGGGATTTTCGCCTTGTTGTACGCAATAGAATACACTTTCTAATATTGAGAGATAACTGCCAGTCATTACACCACGCATTTATTTTCTGCAAATCCTCACTGATTTGTTCACAACTTTCGTGTGATATTACTTTCCTGTAGACTACAGCATCATCGGCAAACAGTCTAATGTCGCAGTCAGTACCATCAACCAGATCGTTTATGTAAATCGTAAAAAGCAGCGGACCTATTACGCTGCCTGGGGCACACCTGAAGTTGCGCTTGTTTCTGTTGAAGTCACTCCGTTCAGGACGACATACTGCTCTCATGTTCCTACAGTTGGGATTTCTTTACGAACACTGGTCTTGCGCCGGGTTATATGGCTGCTAGTATCATTCCTTTGTTTGAACGCACGTCGCAGAATCCACGTTGATACACCAAACATACTGGACAACTTTGCTCACGGTGCGGCCATGGTCAAGTCCAAATGCTATAGCTTCTTTTTACTTTTCTGTCATGTCTCCACTTAGTCCCAGCTTACTCCATTGATTCCATGCAGACAGCTGGCATATACACACCACATCCGTGCAATAAGATACGTCGGCGGTTGTGAGTCACAGAAACGCCTGCTGACAATTCTGCACAAGCCATAGCGCTGAGGAAAAAAATTGCACTTTCAGCGACCTGATCAATATATTTACGACCTGCTTAGTTGCCACGTTTACTTACCGCACTATCATAATCTACGGAAACGCCTTTGAAGTAGCTGCTGTTTGAAACCCGAAAGGATTAATTCAAGTTGGCGTACGTAATCTGTACAACAGTGTATACTTAAATCTAGAGGAAACACATGAGTCCACAACTTGGAATGGATCTCGAAGATTTTTAGAATAGGAATAACGTTTCCTAGCCAACGGCCTTTCCGCAGTGGTAATATCAGTTTCCTTCAGCACCGAAGGGTCTGCCAAGTGATTTTGGCAAGCGGGGTGCACTCATCCCTGGTGAGGCCAGTTTAGGAGTTACTTGACTGAGGAGCAGCGTTACCGGTCACGACAACTGACAACGGCTGAGGGAGCAGAGTGCTGACCATATGCAACTCCGAGTCGAGATGAAGCGGAACGGCGTCCATCAATCACGACACGGCAATCTGTAACTACTATGAAAACAAACTCCTTGCGCGGTTTGGCTATTTTTCAGATACTGTCTCTCAAAACTGATATCAACATCTCGATGGAGCGGCACGCCGGAGTCTGTGCGCCACCGCTGCTTGTAATTAAAGCAATGGTGTTCGATGTTTATCGATCTTCTCCACCTATAAATATAGCGACTGCACCAGTCGATAACGCGATGACTCCCTTGATCTGAAATCATAACCAAAAGTCCTTTGCGTGTTCGCGACAGACTTTTCAGTTTACGCGAACTTACTGACTGTAGTTCTTCTGCCCGGTTTGAGAATGGGTATTCACACGTTGAAAATATAAGGTCTTGAATCATCAATCCATCACCCAAACCGATGTAACATCATGATTTTTGGGAGCATGTTGAGTTGTTAATTATTATTCTGTCGTCAAGGCGTCACTACTTCACGTATTCAACAACTACACTACGTAATTCCAGAGATAACACACCCTTGAACAATGTTCAGAATGTGTCGTATTTCGGTGTAAACTTCTTACTGTTTACAGTTAAATTGTCACTAAATCATCTAGGCGAGCAGTCCGGAACCGTGCGACTGCTACGGTCGCAGGTTCGAATCCTGCCTCGGGCATGGATGTGTGTAATGTCCTTCGGTTAGTTAGGTTTAAGTAGTTCTAAGTTCTAGGGGACTAATGACCACAGCAGTTGAGTCCCATAGTGCTCAGAGGCATTTGAACCATTTTTTCACTAAGCCATTTTAAAAAAATGGCTCTGAGCTCTACTGGACTTAACTTCTGAGGTCATCAGACCCCTAGAACTTAGAACTACTTAAACCTAACTAACCTAAGGACATCACACACGTCCATGCCCGAGGCAGGATTCGAACCTGCGACCGTAGCGGTCACTCGGTTCCAGACTCTAGCGCCTAGAACCGCTCGGCCAAGCAGGCAGGCAAAGCATTTTTCACTTTTATGTTATCCGAAGAATCAGTTAATTCCACAAATACAGTTTAAATGTCCATTAAATGATGTATGTGACACGAAGAATTAAAGTTGAATTATAGTTTATTGTTCTTCGTAATTATTTGTCCCTTCACTGAGCGAGCGCACACACTGATATATCATTCAGGGGAATGCGCCTGTTAACATCATAAATTCTCTGACGATAGCTTCTGACAACACGGCGCAAGTTCTTCGTGATTGTGTTTATCTGTTGCCTACTCAAGTCTAATACTTGAGTCTATGTCGGTGATCAGTCCCTTTCTGTGTCCTTTGATGTTCGTGACTATTAAGAGTCACCAAGGCTAAGTACCATCACCAATCAGAAATCATGCGAGCTATTTTTCTGTCACATATATCAACTATCCCATCATCTGTCTAAACGGTAAAGATGATTTTACTTCAGTCCAACTTCTGACTGTAACTTCCAAACGTAAAACATTGAAACTTCAGATCGATTTTAAAACAATGTATTAGCGCTTGACAAGTGTACTCAAATCGGTTTTAAAACAATGTAGTATCGCTTAACAAGTGTACTGCTATTGCAAGAGTACAAGAGAGAAGTGAAGTTAAAATCTCCATCGCTGAGTTACATTGTAGTCACAGCGAACTTACAGCTCGATGCGGCTACATCTCTCTTCTAGGATAAATGTTATCTCTGGTCAATTTATGGTCTGGGCTTTAACCTTCGTAAATAATTGTTTTTTGAAGTCTTTCTTTAAGGTTTCTGTTTCGTATCATATGGTATTCTTCCATTCAGTCCTTTCTTTATGGTGAGCATTAGTATTTACATAACATTCGTGTTAATCAAACTGTCAAGAGTATAAATTTTGTTGTCATTAGCTGTCACCACTGTCAGAATGACTGATTTTTCTATTTCTGTTTGCAAACAAAAGGGTGTTCATTATGGGTTCTATAATTGGGGTGTTACATATACAAACAAACAAACGCCGTCCGAACAGGCTTTGAAGGCCCAAATGTACCGTATGACACGGCGGCTGGTCGGTACTTTTGGGCCTTCAAAGCCTGTTCGGGCGGTATTTGTTTGTTTGGATGGTAAGATTTCATAGTCACTGGTTATCCACATAAAACAGATAAGGGATAACGAAAGATAAAATAAGATACACATTGTTATGGCAGACCAAGTAACATTTATTGAATGCTCCATTACACTTCATAATGACGCTATTTTTCATCACAGTCTCCAAATATCTGTAAGCGATGGTCGGAAATTTCAATTCCTCGTATTTATAAATCCACTCGTTGGGTCAAAGAAACATTTGAGAACAGCCGTGTAAACATCATTATCGTCGGAAAATCTGCGATTGCTACGAATCATTTCCTAGATTGCCTGGAGACTGTCGTCTATGGTCGATGTTATTGGCCTTCCTTCCGAACAGCAGTTTCCAATCCAAGTCTGTCTGCCTCTGTGAAACTGGACACCGTATTGTATTTGGTATAAATGCAACCAGAATTTCACAGTGAATCGGTCTGCATTTTAGTTAGACGGTTTGACCACAAGCATCGTACTGTGCCGCGCACATCAACGCTGGAGCACGTTTCGAATTGCCGTGCAATTTCACTAGCATACTGAGATGCACCTGTTACGTGAGCCGCAGCAGAACTGTGAAGTGATCTTAACATGAGATGACATGTATAACTTACATCTGAAATCCACTCGTAGAATCTTCCAAATGCTGCATGGTATTTCTTTTCACTATCACAAAGCAGACGTCGAAAAGGTCGCATCGTTACTGGCGAACGTGTCAATCCGTTAGGAGTGTGTGTGTGTGTGTGTGTGTGTGTGTGTGTGTGTGTGTGTATGTGTGTGTGTGTGTGTGTGCGTGTGTGTGTGTGGTGTGGTGTGCGGGTTCCCACAAGACCTGTATGGTGCTTTTAAAGTGGCTTGCACCATTTTAAATTTTCAGAATAAAATAATGCCATCGTATTTAACCGATTAGCGAGAGAAATATCATCCACTTACTGTCAACTGGAAAAATCGCAGTAGCCGACCCTCGGCGATGGACACTCGGACGTGGGCAATAAGTGAGCAGACTGTCTGTTGGCAGATCGTGACCGGCTCCCGATGGAATTGCGATCGGACAATTTACGCGACCTCTCGCAAGAACGCTCTCGGATGTCTAAGACACCTGAAGGCGCTACATTTTATGAGCTACTGCAAGCGGATACGCCTTAAAAACTCCACACTAGCTGCTCTGGGTGTTTCCAGAGAGAGTACGCATTACCTGATCAAAGCAGTGAAGAAGTCCTGATATCATTGTACCTATAAGTCCTTGCTCTTTGTATTGATATTGGAACATAGCACTATTTCATGTTCGCCAGTCCATTACAACTTTTTCCGATAGCAGGATCAATTTACTTTTAACAGTCGTGGCACGTTCTATACACAGTGATGAGCTAAAACATGACCACAGCCTACCGGGACACTGAATGCCATCCGAAGCCACTGTGAGCACGTGAAACTGTAAGGAAAGCACCGGGTAGTTGTAATAAAACTCCTAGTTGTCGCTGAGGTCCAGTGTGGGCTGTAATTAACGTACGGCAGCGAAACTAGGTAGAGACATTAATGCGTTCATGCCGACCCGATTTACACTAAAAAAAAAAATTAGTTCCAGTTTTGGCCACCAGGTGTAAATCTCGAACTGTGCAGCATCTTGTCGACGTCTCCGGCGCTCGTGCTGAGCAAATTTCGTAATCGGCCGTTAATAATAAAATCTACATTATTCCTTTCTCACTTGTTTTACCTAATCTGCCCACGTCCCGTACCTAATCTGTTACATATGGAAATGTTCCTATACGACTTTCTTGCATTCACAACACCTGATTTCCACCTGTTGGCCAAAATTGAAACCAATATGTTAAGGATAAATCGGTTCATCGTTAATGTATTAGAATATCTAGCAAGTCTCGCTGCCACACGATAACTAAAGCACGTATTGGTCCCCTGTCAGTAAACTCTCTCCTCCCAAACTGGCCATGAAAGCCCGACGGTACCGACCGGCCGCCACGTCATCCTCAGCCCATAAGCGTCACTGGATGCGGACATGGTGGGGCACTGGTCAGCTCTCCCGGCCGTACGTCAGTTTCCGAGACCGGAGCAGCTACTTTACAATCGAGTAGCTCTTCAGTTTGCCTCACAAGGACTGAGTGCACAACGCCAGCCAACAGCTTTCGGCAGACCGGATGGTCACCCATCCAAGTGCTAGCCCAGCCAGCCCCTGTCAGTAACTGTACTTTAATTATACCCACAAGGCATATAAGCGGAGCAGCGACGAGTGTGGAACCATTCGAGCGATGGTAAGTGCTGCGTCTTTGACAGTGGATATGCTATTATAAGCCAACGCCTGGGAAGGAACGTTTCAGAAACAGCAAAGCCAGTCCGCTGCTCATGTCATGAGAAGTAGATGACAAGTTGTAGAATGTCCAGGCCTCATTACTTAACGTGAAAGTCGGAGGCTTGCTCGTTCTTACAGAGCGGGGTAGTCAGCGATCTGTGGTAGATCTGAGAACAGAGTACAATGCTGGTGCACGCAAAAGTGTTTCGATGCACAGTGCTCCGTGCTCACTGTCGAACACAGGGCAGCACAGCAGACGAAGCATACGTGTTCCCATGTCAACTCGAATTCGTCAATTACGGTTGCAGTTAGCACGGGGTCGTGTCACCTGGTCGATTTAATTACATTTCTCGTTACAACAGGTCGATGGTCGTGTCTGGATAGGCCGTCATACAAGCCAACGGCTGCTCGAATAAGCACCGCGCCACAGACGCGGGTCGTGGTGGGGTAATTGTTATGCTACGGATAATGTTCACCTGGGCTTCCACGGGACATGCGATAGTAACCGAAGGCGCCACGACAGCTGTGGGCCACGTGAACATTATTGCAAACCTCCTGCATCTCTTCATGTCTGATATCTTCCCTAATCTTTTCACAAGGTCAAAATCGTGCTAAGGTTTGGACATGTTGTAGAGGCTTTTGATGCAGACGATGAGCATTTTCAGGACTCCAATGATGATTAATTCTTCGAGTTCAGGCATTCCCTTCATTTCAGCCATGTTTCATCAGATAAAAAGAGCATTTACGATCAACTATTCATTGTGCACCGACTGCAGCAGCCAGTTGTAACACTGACGTCGAATAACAGCACCTGAATTTGTCTGTCGCTGCACTACAGGCACTTTCTAAGGTTTCAGTTTGAGCAGATGCTGCTAACGCACCACACTGAAGTGCTACTTGGTGCAAAGGTTATCTGAGAATTCTTTCCAAGACCGCTGCTAATTCGGATACCCGCCTTCCACAGTCTGAGATACAGGGCAGATTACCCTATGGCAATCACAGCCAGTCAATTTCATGCGCAATGTCTGAGACAGTGCATACTATTCGTGAAACGTCCTGTATATAATAACTGATGGCATTGAATAGACGGGTAGAATACCCAAAAGGACACTACGCACTGTGACTGAGCATTTACGCTAAGAGACGAGAAACTGCTTTACTTTGGAGAGGCAGCGCAATGACACAGCCGTAGGCTGTTTAAGCAACAATTCTGCTTCTTCCAGAGATGGTTTTAGGAAAATTTTAAACCTACCTCTGACGGCTGGACGGGTATCAAATCGATCCTAGGGTACACGACTACAAGGTCTTCACCAACAACCCATTTCTTTCATTATCAAAATACAAGATAACAATACTAATGTCGTATTAGTTAGTGGAGCGTTCGTCCTTATACATTAAGATACACCTCACTAAAGAATTATCACTGTCGATATCTGCCTTGGGAAAACTACGTAATTCTAAAAGATCATTGATACAGAATGGGATACAATTCGTAACAATAAAATTTAAGGAATGGTGAACCTGGGAAAACATCTCCGAATGCTTCGGTGAAGATAATGAGCGAGTTGGGGTGACTACGTAAAACCTATTATGGGGAGACACGCACTGTGGGTCGAAATGGAGTCATAATTTTAGCTCATGGTGAGTGAATTACCACATTTTACTACTAAAATCACACCTTGGGATCCAGCAGGGTGAAATTTAAAGGGCAATCCATTAATGATGGAGTGGCTAGAAGAGGAAGAAGTAAAACTTATGGGATTTGGAACTGCAGGTCCGTAACCAATTTATTAACGAGGGAGAGAAGAGAGAGAGGAGATGGGTCAAATGACAGACAGTCGAGTATAATAAAATTTTTCTTAATTTGTGAAGTAGATGTTTAAGAAGTTTTTCCCATAATTTGAACGCCATTTTGTTATTATTAGGATGCCTCACGCTAAGAGAGTGATAGCCTTTCAAAACTTTTGGTTGGTGAGAATGCTGTATTTGTTTTGGACAAAAGGGAATTTGTTTTGTATTATTATTTTTTATTCACGTCCCGAAAAAAGTATTAGCGTCTGAACAGTAACACTACTGGTGGATATAGATGAAACGAATGTATAGTGACTCAAAAGAAACACTAGATACATTAAAAGCGCTTATGAAGTGTATATCCTGCACTGCTGGGTGGACAATATTTTCTATTGAATGTTTGCACCAAAAAGATGCTCGAGCAATTGGAATCCGATAGGAGCCTATAATGAGGAGGATGTAAGGGGCCACAGAATCCTGGAACTGTTGTGGAAGTAGGCTGCATTTCCATGAAATCATTAAAATATTGGATCCTCGGAATAACTACAAAAACTGTGCTCACAAGATGACATATTTCGTATGTCGATGTATCATAAGCGATGATATGAAATTGTGTGCTGTTGAATTACCATAATTTATATGCGCTTAATTTGAATATTGTTAATCTCTCTCACTTTTAAGATATACTGGACGTAATGAATGAGAGAACAGGACAGAGTTTGTATTCTATTAGCTTCGTTGACACACGGGACTGAAGGGTGTTTTCCTTTCCTTTGTACAACTGTGAATAGGACGCCGTAAAATTCTGTGTTAATTGCGAGGCACGATAGCATCTTTTAAGACATGTGAGAGACGGGATCGCTCGCTCGGGTCCAGACACTAATCTCGAGCTTCGACAAGAGCTTATTTTTGATATCATCTGCTGAGGCGAGTCGGCCTAACCTGTTTACAATGTCGCTGCGCGATCAGCGAGCCGGCGACTCTCAGGACTGGTTGTCAGCGGTGAGGCGCTCCCCAATTCCGTGTTACGGTCATTCGCTGCGGGACTCAGCGGCCGTCAAGGTTACACCAACATTAAGCCCTCCGGTTGTAGCGTGCATCGACTCGGCGCGTTTCTTGTTGTGGCGTTAATGAGGATTGTAACGAGACAGGGAAAGTAGCACTCTAGAAAATACGCACTCTTTCTTGTAGCACATGAGTGCATCTATGACGCTAATTTAATTTACTGGGCGTTACAAGAATCAAACTCACTTTCCACAGCAAGTACACTACTGGCCGTTAAAATTGCCACAACACGAAGATGACGTGCCACAGACGCGAAATTTCACCGACAGGCAGAAAATGCTGCGATATGCAGATGATTAGCTTTTCAGAGCATTCACACAACGTTGGCGCCGGTGGCGACACCTGCAACGTGCTGACACGAGGAAAGTTTCTAATCGATTTCTCATACACACACAGCAGTTGGGCGGCGTTCCCTGGTGAAACGTTGTTGTGATGCCTTGTATAAGGAGGCGAAATGCGTACCATCACCTTTCCGACTATGATACAGGCTGGATTGTAGCCTATCGCGATTGCGGTTTATCGTATCACGACATTGCTGTTCGCGTTGGTTGAGATCCAATGACTATTAGCAGAATATGGATTCGATTGGTTCAGGAGGGTAATACGGAACGCCGTGCTGGAACCCAACGGCCTCGTATCACTAGCAGTCGAGATGACAGGCATCTTATCCGCATGGCTGTAACGGATCGTGCAGCCACGTCTCGATCCCTGAGTCAACAGATGGGGACGTTTGCAAGAGAAAACCATCTGTACGAACAATTCGACGACGTTTGCAGCAGCATGGACTATCAGTTCGGAGACCATGGCTGCGATTACCCTGACGCTGCAAAACAGACAGCAACACCTAAGATGGTGTACTCAGCGACGAACCTGGGTGCACGAATGGCAAAACGTCATTTTTTCGGATGAATCCAGGTTCTGTTTACAGCATCATGATGGTCGCA
The DNA here is from genome assembly GCF_023897955.1 of Schistocerca gregaria. Classification (NCBI taxonomy): domain Eukaryota; kingdom Metazoa; phylum Arthropoda; class Insecta; order Orthoptera; family Acrididae; genus Schistocerca; species Schistocerca gregaria. Next base: position 200,519,756 of record NC_064921.1, read on the forward strand.
TCCGTGTTTGGCGACATCGCGGTGAACGCACATTGGAAGCGTGTATTCGTCATCGCCATACTGGCGTATCACACGGCGTGATGGTTTTGGGTGCCACTGGCTACACGTCTTGGTCACCTCTTGTTCGCAATTACGGCACTTTGAACAGTGGAAGTTACATTTCAGATGTCTTACGACCCGTGGCTCTACCCTTCATTCAATCCCTGTGAAACCCTACATTTCAGCAGGATAATGCACGACCGCATGTTGCAGGTCCTGTACGGGGCTTTCTGGACACCGAAAATGTTCGACTGCTGCCGTGGCCAGCACATTCTCCAGATCTCTCTCCAACTGAAAACGTCTGGTCGATGGTGGCCGAGCAACTGGCTCGTCACAATAAGCCAGTCACTACTCATGATGAACTGTGGTATCGGGTTGAAGCTGCATGGGCAGCTGTACCTGTACACGCCATCTAAGCTCTGTTTGACCCAATGTCCATGCGTATCAAGGCCGTTATTATGGCCAGAGGTGGTTGTTCTAGGTACTGATTTCTCAGGATCTATGCACCCAAATTGCGTGAATATGTAATCACATGTCAGTTCTAGTAGGATGTATTTGTCCAATGAATACACGTTTATTATCTGCAGTTCTTCTTGGTGAAGCAATTTTAATGGCCAGTAGTGTACATATATACCGACATGATGAAATGACGTCTGCTGTACGCTTCTATATAAACTACAGAAATAAATACGTAATATTTTTCCCATGAAATATTGGCATTTGCGTAAGAAGAATTGCTGATCTTTAGTTCACAGTAAGAGGAAATGCATGCTTTTCGCTGCTCACATGAGTAGATGAGTTATTCAGAACACAATGAGCCATCTTCAAGCGAATTTATGCATCTTCTAGTGCTTGTTCATCTCGTTCCCTGTCAAACTCTGGTTAAAGGTTCTGTCTTGTGTAAGGAGGAGAGCTACTCTTTTTCCCTGGACTTTTAACTTGTGTAGGAATGTTTGCAGTTTTATTTCTCTGAGGTTATTCTCATTAAGTGGTTGAATAGCTTCTTCTCTTTCACTACGTTATTTGTAACACCAAATGATTTTCGTTAAACAATTCTAATTTACTCCATCATACATCCGTATCATGCAGATTCTATAAACTTAATTTTTACTACTCCTCCTTTATTTTCTTCATATTATCTGAAAATACATGCTTTACTGACACACAGTAACGCGAATTTTCGCATCACATCATGTAACTTATTCTTAGCCCTTTTCTCATTTTTTACCCAGGATATAACTTTATCCACACATTTACAGTACTGCATTTCATTTTTCCTGACTGTTCCGTGCTTTTCTGTGTATGCAAGCTTGTATGTCACTCACAAAACACTTTGATGCACTTGTTCGTTCCACTGTTTCATTATCGGTTACAACTTCTCTATTGTAGTTGATTATTATTGCCATAGCTTTCATTTTATTCAAGTTTTCATGTGGTAACCTTTAAATGTTCTGTTTCCTGTAGTAAATCTTCTGAAGCAGTTAATTAGACATATCAACGCAAAAATTTTTTATTGTTTGACAGATTTGTAATTTACAGGTTATTCTGTAACCATTTATGGAGCATTTTATCTGTGTAGTTGTTGTAAAGTGTAGGAAAAAGCGTACATTCTTGTTTGAATTCCTGATTAATATTTAGCCTGAGGATATGCCATCATTAAGATACGGTTCTAAAATTAATTTATAAAACTTCTTAAAATGCTACAGTGCAAAATCGGTTTCAGTCATTCAAAAGGTTTTCCAGTGACTTCTGGAACATAAAAGAGGTCAATTACGTTGTAAATGGTTCAAATGGCTCCGAGCACTATGGAACATCTATGGTCATCAGTCCCCTAGAACGTAGAACTACTTAAACCTAACTAACCTAAGGACATCACACAACACCCAGCCATCACGAGGCAGAGAAAATCCCTGACGCTGCCGGGAATCGAACCCGGGAACCCGGGCGTGGGAAGCGACAACGCTACCACACGACCACGAGATGCGGGCAATTACGTTGTAAAGAGTCAACCTATTCACCTACTCCTGTCGTGAGGCATGAAAAATTTCATGAGAAGACGGACGGATTACAAATGACACGAAAATTACTGGTAGTGGGAAACGAACGAACAGTGTAAAACAGAATTGTACATTTAGGGACCAACCGAATAATGCAACACTTTTTAAAGAGACTGCCCTGTATTCTGGCCATCCTGATTTGCGTTTTCTTTAGTTTCCGTAAATTACTTGAGGCAAAAGCCTGGATGATGGCTGCTGTAAGGCCTCGACCGTCTACCTGTCTCAACCGAGTTACACTGGAGCTGTAAGTATGTAAATGTCTCTATATTTGAATTACTATACTTTTGTTGTTCTTAAATGGTTATACCAAGGTATGTCAAATAGCTTTGTTAAAGAGATCTACAGATAAATGTAACCACTATTATTATTATTACTGCTACTGCTCCTAGTTATATTTCACAAAGGCTATCCACCTGCCCAAAAAACTGCTTTGGCACAGGTGATACTGAGGGATTTGAAGAACGAACTGTTGGAATATCAATCCTGTTTACCTGATTTGGCACCATCTGATTTCCCATGTATAAGGGTGCTTCTGGCAGGGAATGTTTTGAGTCCAAAGAACTGATTATAGTCGCTCTAGGTAGGTGTTTGAAGACCTCCCAGAACAGCGCAAAAGTGAAACCTAGCCACTGGAAGGACGTTGGAGAAATTGCACTGATATATTTTGCGACTATGTTGACTGTTAAGGAATTTTTTTTTTTTTGTTTGTTTTTAGGACGTTCTTTCACTCGCAAGCCGATAAAGTTTCTATTTGCCATGGTAGATATGACATGCAAATATGAGTCTATTTATAAATAATTTAAACAAATTTGATGTAGAGTGTGTGTATTGTGTATTGAATCGGGGACCTAGAACCGACGGAGAGGCTTCGTCCCCGCCGTAGACCTCAGTGGGTCACAACCCCACAACAGGCTACAGCAGTCCACACGCCCCACCGCCGCCCCACACCGAACCCAGGGTTACTGTGCGGTTCGGCCCCCAGTGGACCCTCCACCCTCTCCTGAGGAAAAGTCTCATACCAGACTAGTGTAATCCCAAATGTTTGCGTGGTAGAGTAAGTATGGTGTACGCGTACATGGAGACAGTGCTTGCGCAGCAATCACCGACGTAGTGCGACTGAGGCGGAATAAGGGGAAGCAGCCCGCATTCGCCGAGGCATATGGAAAACCGCCTTAAAAACCATCCACAGGCTGGCTGGACATCGGACCTCGACACTAATCCGCCGGGAGGATTCGTGCCGGGGATCAGCACGCCTTCCCGTTCTGGAAGCAACGCGTTAGACCGCGCGACTGGCTGCGCGGGCATTGATCTAGAGTTCATCACATTGTTGCCTTCTTCGACACTTTTCTGCCCTCTGCGCGGTTAGTGTAGTATTAAATGCTTTGCAAGTCGCAAATAAACAATATGTCATTTTCGTCTGAAATGTTTGGAACTTATCCTGCATAGGTTCTGTGGGAAACCCATCCCGTCCTCTCCTCATAGCAGACCTGAACGGGCTCCAGCGGACGCCCGTGTTCCTTTTGGTCAAGGAGATGGCTGTAGTGTCCATCACACAGCCCCTCCGTTCTTAAACGAGCCTTTAGAGTATGTGATATGAATTTCTAAACGTGCGTTGAGCCCCCTGTCTGGGGTAATAAAAAAAGGACCTATGCCTGCTTCGACACGAGGCCTTCATTGGGCATTGGTGCGGCAATATCCAAGACCCTGCCGCCAGCAGGCAACAGGTAAAGAGGTGTGATGATTGCCGTTCGGCCTTTGGCAGGAGGGACGTGTAAACGTGTCGGACTGTCTACGAGATTCTCGAGCGCCGCCTAACGAGGATGGATCAGCTATAAAACTGGAGGCGGCTCTTTGTTTCCCGACCAAGTGGAGCCGCTCCGGAAAGGTGAGAACCGCAGCTTGTAAGGTGGTGAGAGGCCGCAGGCGTACCGTTCACGCCTGTGGAACGGGGGCGGTGCCAGTCGCAGGCAAAGGAGCCAGAAAGGGAATCCACGCCGCTGCCATTTTTAGAAGCAGAGTATGAAATACAGTTCTGACGTTGCATCGTATAAATACGTCGCTAGATATAAAGTTGTTCTTGCTGTTCTTCCCCCTGAGCCTGTCTTGATACGGCATTGTGTTTCTTGTGACGATAAAAAGTTAACACTAAATTCAATCTCAGATGACACTACAGCCTCCCAATTCGAGGTATACATGCAGATCTCTCGCTAGTGTCATTCTGACCTTCCTGCTGTATCACAATTTCCTCACAGGTATCTCTGTCCGTTTGGAATAGTCACGCATTAAATAGCATTTGATCGCAAAAAATGACGATCATTTTAATGTTGTAAGTATCTTTGAAACCTGGTTGGTAGGTACTCAGAGAGCGCACAGGGTAAGGTTATGACTGTGGATGGGGCCGTAAACACTTACTGCGAGTTGCACAATCAAACACACAATTTTATTTTATGACCCACGTATTTACACATTGCTTTAAAATATCACAATTAGACAATACGGCTGAAGGCCTAGTTAAAGAAAACTTGATATGCTTGTAAGAGGTCCATGGTTATGGAATTTGTTGCTAGCGCACTCGAGCAGATGTAATTTCGATGGATTCCTCATGCGCTGCCTGCGATATGTAAGGTATAAGAGAATCTCAGACCAGAGAGCAGTGTTGTCAGCAGTAGGAACTGTGTAGCAGATGTAGTAGTAGTAGCGAGCAGTGTGGTGTATCGTGTTAGCTGGACCGGTCTTGTGGAGCAATGGCAGAGCCTGAGCGTTGTAGTATAAGGTAAAAGCAGCATCGCGCGTATTACTATTGGTATGTCAAGCCCCATGTAAATGTTTTTAAAAAATCTCCTAATAATAACCTTTCTTATAAAAAATTAACTTTTGATAATCATTCATCTCAATTTAGAGAACTTACTAATTTCTCCAATCCATGGTCATCCCGATTATTGTAAAGAAAAATCAGTTGTTTATTTTTATACATGACAAATCTATCGGCCAGCATTTCACAGGGCTGTGCAAGAACATTTCTTATAGGAGCAAATATATATGCGTTGTCCGGCGACCTTATTGTGGTAAGAATTTTCAATTTATTTAGAATGATCTTTCAGGCCCATGACGCAGCACTGCTGACGTCCAAAATGTAGCAGTTTAAATTTACGGTTAATTACTGAATGGTTATAAGTGAACCACAATTTTATTGAAAGATTAGTCACATTGTATTATTGGTAGGTTACGGAATTGATCTGTTGGGAGCTTGAATGATACAAATAATTATATTTTTTACTGTTGGGAGGTTTTTTATTTTACTATGGGGAGGTTACACTTTTTGTGGGGAGGTTAGATGCTTTATGGGCTGCAGGCCCAAAACCACATCAAAACAAAAACGGCTAAGGCCTGTCTTATAAATCAAAAGCAATTAAAAACAGAAGGTAGAAAAGTTTCTTTAAAAAACCATGCAGTTGAAAACAATTAGCGGCTGAAGACCTACACTACGCGTCAGAAGGACAACTATAATTAAAACACATTAATAAACAATTTTTTTTCTGACCAAGAAATTTCTTTTTAAGCTTACCACAGATTGGCCGAAAGCCTAATTAATGAAATATTAACTTATTGCACGGCTGAAGGCCACAAACAAATTTGAAACAACGGCCGAAGGCCTGAACACCAAGTCAGACAAACAATTTAAAATAAACCCCTTCCTTCTTATAAAAAATTCTCCTTTAAAGAATACACGCCGCTGAAGGCCTTAATAAAAGGGGTTCACATAAATCCTCAGGTAAAGGCCACACATAACAGATCCAACAGGCTTAGGGCCTGGATTTCAAACAATGTCAGATAGAACAAATTTTAACGAAAAATTATTTTTTAAAAATAAAATCAGTCTTCAAAATTTTAATTTAACACAGCTGAAGGTCTTTATGTAAAATATAAAAGAACTGAATTAATACACGGCTGAAGGCCTTGCACAATACTTAAAACTACAATGAAAATCACAATTTAAAATAAACAGAACAAGTGGTGCTCAGATGTGTTCCAACAGTCGGCCAGAGAAGGTAGCTCAAACGTAAGGTGAGGTGAGACAGACAGCCAAGACCTGAAGTTAAGTAATCAGATGGCAACCCAAAACAGGGACGGCAAAAGGACCAACCAACGATTTAACCAGTTGCCTTCTGTTCGACCAACGGCACAACGATGGAAAACATCAGGTAAGGATGAGGATACGAACAGCACTACGTCTTCAGTAATTGACGTCTAATAACAGCCAAGGAAACAACAACCACTCTGAGCAAAATATGAACCAAACAACTTAAAAGGCTGTGGAACTACATACCGTGCCAGACAGTATCAACATGATGAGGAAAGGTACACTGCCGGAAAACTACGCTCATGACTAGGGCAGGTAAGTAGGGCGTTAACGGCCACAGGGCAGAAAATACTCCTGGTGCACTTCACTGGTAAGTAACAGTCAATTTAATAATTAATCACAATATAGCAATACGGCTGCAAGATTTCACCAATTCCAACACATCATATGTTGCTGCTAGCCCGAACGGCCCAGGAAGCAACAACCTGCAAACGAACCAACAGATGTCACTCGGCTTCAGCGTCCAGGCTCGGTAGGCAACTAACTTTGTCTCTCTCGCTGCTAGCTCCGCACGATCCGACAACACATGCACACCGCCAGCAGTCCCGGCCTGGCCTCACGCTGCAGAGACTTCCTAGCTGACTACCACACACACCACCACCACCATCAGGAAATACTAGCAGTCACACCAAAGATAGTACGACAGTACTAGTATTGATAAGCGCTGCTGCTGCCACTCAAGGAAGTAAGCCAGCACCTTCGTTACGCCAGTAAGTAACGAAGAAACAAAATGCCAAAGAACAAACAGCATGAACACGAGCAACACACGGCTCAATCTTAGGAAAAACAGACTTGAAACTTCATTTCTGTAGTATCCTAGAATCAATTGACTTCAATTAGAATGTGACTCCCATAAAATAAACCACTGAAAAATTTGGATTTAAAACACCTCTATTCTTCGTTTGTAAGAGTATAACTTAACAGTGCTACAGACATGACCACTACGCGTCATGATAACCGGTATTGAACGGTCATGCATTAGGCGACCTCTTTTATTGTCAGAGCGTGTTGCTTGCAGAATCAGTAAACAAGGACATGCTAACAACCTATTAATTATATGTAATTTGAATTAATCGACATTAGATTGCAGATGCAGAGGAATTTGTTTTATATTTGTTGGCGGAGGAAATCAATTGAAAAAGTTGAGTAGGAATGGAGCTCATCACATGTATTGTTGATGTTAGCCTTGGTAATCAGAATGGCTTTCAAAACTGCGACACTTAAAGGTGTTTTGTCACACTTCCATATCTTAATCATTAGACAAAATGCTCTTTCGACAGGTGCGCTACTTCGCTCTCTCTTCTCCATGCCTCTCACGTTTACGCCGTCAAAAAATGGTTCAAATGGCTCTGAGCACTATGGGAGTTAACTTCTGAGGTCATCAGTCCCCTAGAACTTAGAACTACTTAAACCTAACTAACCTAAGGACATCACACACATCCATGCCCGAGGTAGGATTGGAACCTGCGACCGTAGCGGTCGCGCGGTTCCAGACTGCAGCGCCCAGAACCGCTCGTCCACCCCGGCCGGCTTTTCGCCGTCACCCGAGCGTTTCGAAAGTAGTGAATGTAGGCAGCTAGGGGTACGTCTAATCAGTTACCGTTTGGTCTGTTTGCAAAAGCGGAACATTTTTTCTCTGGTTGGGGACAACGGGACAGGCAGCCTGAAATCGAGACTTAATGGTCACGTTCGTCATGTACCAGTCCCTTACAGTAATATTTCTACTTAAAATTATTTACATATTTTTGTTATTCCTTCATATGGAGTCCGGCTGGCTATCGACGATAGGTACGCGAAACATGTCAAACTACATCCAACTGATGAAAGAATAAGAAACGTTATCGCTGACCGCCAAAAATAGATTACAGGGAAGCAGCATTAAGGCCGCCCGCTTTCATAGGTCTCTGTTATGAGCAGTGATGCGGTGCGCTGCGGTGCAGCCGTGCAGAAAAGTTATTCTCGTGATTCCATCAATATTTGAACAGAATACTAGAGAACTGGATTGTAAAATGACGTAGCGCACACGCGTCGGAAGAAGGCACACGATTAGAATTTTAGAGTGAAACGTTTTAGTTTAGCTCACAGTGCGTCGCGCTTTTTGGGAAACATGATTGGGCGCCGGGCAAGAAACGAACAAACACAATACCGTTCATGTTCCGATAAATTACTGTTCTCGTACTAGTGCGTTCTTTATAAAATTCATTGTGGAATACTCATTCATATGACGAGTAGCACTAGGGTGAAGAACAAAATCTTTTATTAAACTAGAATCGTAGGAGTATGGTTAGTTATTGAGTACCATTTAGATCAATGAACGTGTCTTCTGAACATAATTCGGCTGGTCATCTACATCATTATACTCCTAGAAACGTGTTCGATACGCTTTCGCTATCGTTTCGCAGATAATTGCGTGTGCTCGTAAAATCGACTTAATTTTCCATATTTGTTGGATTACTTTCTTCTAATCTTACTTCTGAGTAAATTCAGGGGTTTCCCTCACGAGGATACAGTCTTTTGGGGGTGACAGTTTGTAACCCTGATCTAGAAGGGACAGAGTTGAAACGATAAGTGAAAACGAGAAATTTCAAAGATGCCCGTCGTCTGGTCCAAGTTAGTACATTTTTAAGATAGTTCTGTTTATCTGCGAAAACTGCACATGGTGATACGTTCACAACCGTTGTTCAGTGTGAAACCCACGGTTTCTGTGTAGGAACGCAATCGTCGCATGAAGTTCTGTGAACCGCAGTGGCGGATACATGTGGGGTCGCCCACGTTGCCACCCGCGCCGCCCCCGCCAGTCAACCCTCACGCTATTCGTTCATTTCTTTCGTCAGTCGACTCTACTGAATCGAGTTCTCGATTCGTTGTACTTTCGTATGTAGCACGCGCGACCGCGTCATCGTATTTTATACATTTCTGTCTGGAACATAGATAGCTAACACATACATACAAGAAAAGTCGCGGACATTATAGTGATCTTGATACGTTATTCTGACTGCCATTTGTTCGAGAAAAGTCGCAAATTTTCTACTGTTGTCTTTAACAGAGAACCTTCGGTACGTAGCGCTATCAATACGTATTAATCACCGCTTATAAATTTAGTTTACATTCAGAAGCAGAAAATTAAGACTGAAGAATTGGTAAGTAAAAAGTCCTAGTTGTAGCAAGTGCAAGTGTGAAGATTAGTTAAGAGTGAGAGTGATTGTGAAGTATTAACAGCAGTAATTCAACGTCTTGTATAGGTGTCTAACCAGTTTACATAAAACTTTCTTAAACTATGCATGTGACTTGATTATTTTTTGTTACGATGAAAGTAAAGGTAGCTCAAGATATTGTAAGTAGGCTGTTTAGGTTTTCATGTTGGTAACGTCACGAAGCGCTCTGTATGAAAATCACTGGCTGTGCTGTGTGCAGTCTGTGGCTGGTTGGCGTTGTTGGAATATTCGCTATTCTAGTGTTGGGCAGTTAGATGTGAACAGCGCGTAGCGTTGAGCAGTTGGAGGTGAGCCGCCAGCAGTGGTGGCTGTGGGGAGAGAAATGGCAGAGTTTTGAGATGTAATAAGCTTGTTATGCATGAATGTGACAGAGAGAGAGAGAGAGAGAGAGAGAGAGAGAGACACAAAGATACTCTTTATTGCTCTGAGGCGTAGTGCGTCTACACAACTTTCTTAGATAGCAAACTTTTGTTCCTGTTAAGAGAGAAGCGTTTGCTCACAATTGTGTATCACAAATCAAAATGTTTCATTTGCTAACTATGCCTATCAGTAGTTAGTCCCTTCAGTAGTTTGAATCTTTTATTTAGCTGGCAGTAGTGGCGCTCGCTGTATTGCAGTAGTTCGAGTAACGAAGATTTTTGTGAGGTGAGTGATTTGTGAAACGTATAGGTTAAAGTTAGTCAGCACCATTCTTTTGTAGGGGTTATTGAAAGTCAGATTGCGTAACGCTAAAAATATTATGTGTCAGTTTAGTGTTGATCAGAATAGGCATTTGTCTGAGTACGTCCAATTTTGCTCAGCTGTTTGAAAATCAAATAACGTTAGAGGTTTATCAGCACAGTAATTCATAAATTTTTCTAATGGGAGGTTTCAATATCTTCAGCGCCCCCTCCTTGAGGTTTTTCTGTATCCGCCACAGGTGAACCGCCATGTTGTTTGAACAATGTGATAGGCAGTGGAAGGTCTTATTCAAACAGGAGTTCGACATGTGTCGATCAGGTGAACTAGCGAACCGCGAACTGTCAACCCTGCAAGGAAAGACTGAAGCAGATGTTCACAAGGAACAAATGTAAATATGACATGGCTCCATTATACTATACTGGTGCCGCACGTGAATACGAAAGTCAAACAGGCTACCTTCTAACAACATTGGCGTGTATAGTTCAGAAACACAGCGAACAGTGAAGCGGGGAAGGAGCAAGTACTGATCCATTAATCATTCACTGATTATGCCTACCCACACGTTCACAGCCTACCTCCGTTACTGTCTGGGGTTTCTCAATGGCCCATAATTAACAAAGCCGTCCATTGTGAATTCCGATGAAGATGATGATGATGATGATGATGATGATGATGTTTGGCTTGTGGGGCGCTCAACTGTGCGGTCATCACCGAGCGTACAAGTCCGCCCCGGTAGCTGAGTGGTCAGCGAGACACATTATTAATCCAAAGGGCATGGGTTCGATTCCCGGCTGGGTCGGAAATTTTCTCCGCTCAGGGACTGGGTGTTGTGTTGTCCTAATCATCATCATTTCATCCCCTTCGACGCGCAAGTCGCCGAAGTGGCGTCAAATCGAAAGACTTGCAGCAGGCGAACGGTCTACGCGACGGGAGGCCCTCGTCACACGACATTTCATTTATACCGACCGTACAAAGTACAAGTTTTAAAGCAGTCCATTTTTTTCGCAATCCAATCTAGCCACTGTCACGAATGATGATGATGATGAAATGATGAGGACAACACAAACACCCAGTCCCGTGAATTCCGATCCTGGTGGAACACGCTTTATCTGGGAAAAGATTGCCGCGCGCGATTAGCCGAGCGGTCTAAGGCGCTGCAGTCGTGGACTGTGTGGCTAATCCCGGCGGAGGTTCGAGTCCTCCCTCGGGCATGGGTGTGTGTGTGTTAGTCCTTAGAATAATTTAGGCTAAGTAGTGTGTAAGCTTAGGGACTGATGACCTTAGCAGTTACGTCCCATAAGATTTCACACACATTTGAACTTTTTTTTTTGGGAAAAGATTACATGCTACAAACAGAGGATCAGCCTAACAGAAATGCAGCAACAAATGAGAAAGTTGTAGTTGCTGTTGTCATGATTTCCACGCAGTCCTGCGCGTGCCCTGCAACTACGTGGTTAATTAATTTATTCATTACAGCGTACAAAGAAATATTTAGACTTAGTCTTTCCAGGCTAAGGTTTACCTATTTGAAAATTATAAATTTTTTCTTCTCCATCGTGTGTGAAGTTGTCATCTTCATCAACATCAGCTTGCAAATGCACTACATGCACTCATGTTCAGAACAAAAAATCAGAACACTTGAACTACTAGAGTTAGGACGTTCATATTCACAGGACATTTAGATAAGTATGTTCTGCAGATATGATAAGCATTTCAGTCACCTCGGTTCAGAATGTGTCCAGTTTTTTACCAGGCACAGGGTCGCCCATGAGCCCGGATAACTTGTTCCATGCGTGACGACATCGCCGCTTATAATGCGTGAACGGCGTTCTGTGGTATAGCCATCCGCATTACATTCACCCGGTTCTGAAGTTCGTCTATGGTGGTTGGCACTGAGTCACAGCGCTTCACCCGTCGTCTCACCATATCACGCATACCTTCCAATTGGCGACAAGTCTGGTGATCTGGCAGGCCATGGAAAAAGGCTTCAATTCTGTGACGTGTTTGTGCAGCAACATGTTGTCGTGCATTATCTTGATGAAAAAGCGCATCTAGGGTGTGGTGCAGAATAGGTATGGCTACAGTCGCAGGATGTCATTCTCGTAGGTCACCGTGCCCTGGACACGCACTAACTGTGATTTGTGGTTATGCCCAATAGCACCCCACACTGTAAGGCCTTGAGTTGTCTTGTGCAAATGCAGTCACTGTGATGCCGCTCCACCTGTTTGTGGCGACCCTTTCTGCGGCCATCATTTGCAAACAAAAGAGAAGCTGGATTCGTCCGATAACACTATCTGATGCCATTCCTCTCACCAGTCACTTTGTTCCAAATACCATTGTCGCCTAGCATGTTTCCGCACATTCGTCAAAGGTAGGCGGAGAAATGGACGACACGCACGTAACCCACGGCGCAATAAACGACGACGCACTGTCGTCCCTGTTACTTTACCACATGTTACAGTATTCCACTGTTGCGCCAGAGCCGAGGAGGGCGCGGATTATCCTGCAGTGCCATTCGGATGAGGTCGATTTGGGAGGGGGTGGGGGAGGAAAGAGAGTTGGGCGCTGCGACCTTGTGTTGTACGGTCTCCCGTGAGCCATTCTGCACACACACGTTCCTGTGCCGAAACACTTCGTCCCGCACGAGTAGCAATTTCCCGGATGGGTGCATCACCTTCTCTCATGTCAATAATGCGCCGTCTCTCAAATTCACTGATTTGACGGTACAGTTCGCGCACACGTCTGCGAGGCATCCTGCACGTCTGCTCAAGTCACACTGATCCATTACCTTCGACCTATAGAGACAACGCGGGCCGCTGGCACATTTTACTGGTAGGGTTTGTTGTGCCGTGATATCGATGTTGACCTCGAACCTGAGGGCGGACATAGTTCATGGTTCAAATGGCTCTGAGCACTATGCGGACATAGTTCAAATGCTAATCTTTCTACGGAACAAACTAATATACATGTGTTGTGAATGTGAACGTCCTAGCACTCTTCGTTCAAGGTTATCTGTTTTCTGCCAACTATGAGTGTATTTGCGCTTCAAGACCAGGCTATAGTACTTGCACATTAGCATATCTTGCGAATCAGAAATAAGTGTAGAAAAGAGGGGAAAAAATAATGCCACAAACGGGTGTTTAAATATTGTTTATGAGTGCTTGATAGCCCTTAGATTTGTTTATGGATTTGTTTCACAAAGGGAGCTGTAAATGTACTAAAAGGGATTATATTGCTTGTGAAATCAGTATCTGATACACATGCCACTCATTGCATCAGTTATGACGGGGAAAGGAATTCGATCAGCGGAGGTGGAGGAGCTCTTCGAATGAGAAGATATTCGGCGAATGGACTGGCCTTCTGTTACCCCGACTTAAATCCCATAGAGTACGTGTGTAATGCATTGGGGAGACGTTTTGTTTCACGTCCCCATGCACCAACCATCATGCGAGAGTTGCCAACCGCGGTGGAGGAGGAATTAATCGCCCTATCACAAGAAATCCTTATCAACCTTACGCTTTGTGGCTTGCATGGGACCACTTTGCAGAACATGCACTGCCATCTATAATGATTACACCCCATATTAAGAACCTTGTGTTGCTTCTTGTGATGTCCAGAAGACATAAATCGAGGTGACTTCTGTATAATTATTGTTCCTGAATACAATTGTCATTTCTATTTGTCTCGTTGCGTATTCCTTTCAGGTATCTTCTGCTCGTATATCGCAGCAGTCCTCTCTAGGTATGGTTCAAATGCCATCGGGCTACATTTCTTGGCAGTGATACATCATGCGAAAGATTTTGCATCCCATTATACAAAAAATGTTCAAATGTCTCTAAGCACTATGGGACTTAATATCAGAGGTCATACGTCCCCTAGAACTTAGAACTATTTAAACCTAACTAACCTAAGGACATCACACACATCCATGCCCGAGGCAGGATTGGAACCTGCGACCGTAGCGGTCGCGCGGTTCCAGACTGAAGCGCCTAGAACCGCTCGTCCAAACGGGCCGGCAGCAGTATACAAATATATTTCTTAAGTCATCATGAAGAGCTTCCCAGAGGGTACGTACCACTCTACCACATATTGTGGTATCTTCCCATTGCGATCACATATGTATGGCGGAAAGAATGACTTTTTAAATGCTTCTGTGCTTGTTGCATTTACCCTAATAGTCTTCTGCGGCCCTGTACTACCGATACATGGGTGACAGAAACATATTTCTACGTTCTTCACTTGACGCTGGTCCTTGATCCTTTGTAAATGAAGTTTCGCATGAGTGTTGCATCTATCGTCAAGTGTCTGCCAGGTCACTATCTTCATCACTTATGCGACAACCTCTTGTGGGTAAAAGAGACCAGTCGTTGTGCCTGTCTGTACATTCAGTGTCGACTGTCAGTTCTGTCTGACACTGTTGGCAGGGATATCCCACGGGCTGAATTCTCCTACCTGTCGGTAGGGTTGTTCTTCTTCTGCCCGCATTGGCCTCTTTCCTGTCACATACGTGAGAGTTGCGCCGTGTGTGTATTTGGCAGTGACAGTTTCATCCAGCTCTAGTTTCTAAAAGGCTTTCCTCCGAGTCGAACGTTTCCACATAGGCGTGCGTTAGCGACCTCGGCTATGGAGTCGGGTACATCAGAATAGTGATTGCTACTGATGATGATGTCAGACTTATTCTGTAATAATGCGATTTCTCCATTGTGCACAAAAGAATATGAAAAAAAGGATGAACGTTCATTGCCATCTGACCTTAAATGTTTCCTTGCAGCGTGTCAGATATACATTGCCGGAAAAAAAATCACAATACCAAGAAGAGTTTGCGACGTACGCTAAAGTTGGTAAGCTTGTTTCTACATCTGAAACATGATGTCTACTGAAATGTCTCACCGGTCGCATGAGAATATCACTTGTAGCTCCCCTACGAGGGTGCAAATAACGTTTCCTTTAACTATACGCTGTAACGATCATGAGCATTAGTTTTGTTTGACACTGGACGTGGTGAGCTGATGTCAGTCAAGAGTGGTTTCAAGGCGACAAAGATGCCATTGTGAAGACATCATTGAGTTTGAACGAGGTCGTGTAAAAGGGCTACAAGGAGCTGCATGTTCCTTCTGCATGCTGCAGGAACACGTGGCGGAAATGTGGCCACTGTACATCATTGCTGCTAAAGGTGGTCACGAGAATGTACGGTCGCAAGAAGATCGGGCTCTGGACGGTCACATTGCACTACCGATAAGGAAGACCACCGTGTTCGGCGTATGGCTCTGTCGCATCGTACTGAATCTGCAGGAGCATCTTGAGGGGCAGTTGGCACAACGAACTGTTACAAGTAGGTTCTTAAAAGACGGCTCCGAGCCAGACGCACTGTTGTATGCATTCCACAAACACCAAACCACGGCCATATGTGACTCCAATGATGTCAAGTGAGAGCTCGTCGGAAGACCAGGCGGAGGTCTGTTGTCCTTTGCTCATGAAAGCAGTGAGCCAATGATGATGTAAGAACGAGGACATTTGAGGGCCTACAACCGACCTGTCTGAAAGCTAGACACACTGGACCTACACCTGTGGTTATGGTCTCGGATGCAATTTCGTACGGCAGCAGCAGCCCTCTCGAGGTTTTACGAATGAAAATCTGTACGTCAGTCTGGTGATTCGACCTGTTGTGCTGCCATTTATGACCAGCGTTCCAGGGGGTGTTTTCCAACAGGATAACGTTCGCTCACATACCGCTGCAGTAACCCAACATGTTCTACAGAGCGTTGAAATGTTGCCTGGACCTGCTCGATCATCAGATCTGTCTCCAGTCGGGGACATATGGGACCTCATCAGACGAAAACTCCAGGCATCATCCACTAACAGCAATAACAATCCTTGTATCGATCCAGCAAGTGCAACAGGCATGGAACTCCATCGCACAAACTGACATCCGTCACCTATGCAATGCAATGCATTGAAGTTTTTGTGCTTGTATTTAACAGTCTGGCTCTTACATCGGTTATTAATGAACCAGAATTTCAGATTTGCAATGGTCTATCTCGAGCTTCCATTAACATGAACTCTTGCAAAGATAATTACTTAAATATGTCACCTTAGACAAATGTATTCCCGAAATTGCACTACTCTACATTAAGTATTTTTTGATGTTGTAATTTTTTTCCTTCACTGTATTTGACAGACATTGTTTCAAAGCCATAGGATAAAAAATTCGGAGAAAATTTGGGAGATACTAACTCCCGTTGGTTATTGTTTCGTAAAATAAAAAGTATCAAACATTATTCTATGCATTTCATAGTAAAGTAGTCCGCCCCCGGTAGCTGACTGGTCAGCGCGACAGAAGGTCCATCGTAACGGACCGCGTTCGATTCCCGGCTGGGTCGGAGATTTTCTCCGCTCGGGGACTGGATGTTGTGTTGTTGTCATCATCATCATTTCATCCTCATCGATGCTCAAGTCGCCGAAGTGGCGTCAAATCGAAAGACTTGCACCAACCCGAGGGAAGGCCCTCGTCACACGACACATATTTATCATAAAGATATAACTTCGGTATCTTATTATCTCTCTCTCTCTTGGTTCCTCTTGTTTGTACTATAATATATCTGTTTGTACTACAGTGTATTTCGTCGTGTGAGGTAATAAAATTTTAATGTCCAGCGCATGGTAGACGCACAGACAGTGCTCCAGAAAATGTTACTGTAATGATCTTGATTGAGGACTCATCTTGCAAAAAATCTGTTAGAATTTGATGAGCAACGTACGGTAAGAGTGCAGACCCACTGTGAAACATATTTGATCCTTTTTTATATCGATGCAAATGATTGATCGACTGTCACAGTTATGCGGTTACAAGTCTGTTAGTCGGTGTGATGAAACATTATGTCTCAATAACATAATCGTTGTGCACAAATAGCAGCTTACTTCCGCACTAAATGAAAAAGAAAAGAAACACCAAGGTCTGGTTGTGCCGGCGGACTGTTGGCCGAAACATTACAGTATAATTATTTGTAAGTCAGCTAACGAGTTGATCGCGCTCATTTTCGTTTTGGGCCCGGAACCCGTCCGTCCAGTTTGGAGGTGCTTTTATATCTGTCCACTTTGCAGCGAGGCATACATTACCGCCTGCTAAAGACTGGGTCGCTCACTTACGCAAAGGCGTAATTGTGGCCTATAGTGTCGAATGACAGCTATTTAAAAATTGTTACAAAAGGAAATAGTCTTGGAGTGCCCCCATTTGTCTCTTGATATCTGATACGCTAATCTGCACACCTGCAGTGAATTTGAAGCCGCTCAGTGATAGTGGCGCACGCATGTGAATTCCCAATTAGCTGTGAGGAAGCGTGACTCAAGTGCAAAGGCCGAGGAGGCGGCTTAAACGCTTACGCGACAGTTCTTCTGAAGAATAAGAAAAACAAGGCAGAATAAAGACTTTTTAGTACGAGCAAAACGTATGCAACAACGATGACGCAGTCATTTCGATTAATACGGTATTTTTTCTGAATGATGAGAGTGTTGAGATGCTGGTATTGCTGCTAAAACAAGGACTACTCAGAAAATGTCCGAGTACGTTGTGAACAGTCAGCTTTTAACGAAAGAGTGTTGTGAAATAAAGGAAGTCTCACTAGGATGTTTTCGTTGGACGATTTTCATAAACATTATAACACAGTCCAAATGCTTTGAATTCCATCGATAATCTTTGCTTCGGAAAGCTTTCGACACAGTGTCGAGCTGCAGGTAGTTAACGGAGGTCCGAGAGTATGGAACAGGTTCCTAGATATGTGGCTCGAAAACTAATAGAACCCACTTCGTTGTCCTGGACGTCAGTGTTCCATAAGAGACAAAAAAATATCGCCGGAGTGCCCCAGGGAAATGTTTTCGGACAGGTCTTGTTCTCTGTGTATGTAATTAAACTATCTGACGCATAAGGCGAACGGCAGTCTGCAACTGTTTGCTGTTAATACTGTAGTGTACAGTATGGTATCGTCGTTGATAGATTGTAGGAGCATATAGGATGGCTTAGACAAAATTTATTGTTCGTGTGATGGGTAGCAGCTTGCACTTAAGGCAGAAAAATGTAAAGTAATGCGACTTCAGTAGTAGCGAAGACGAATGGCCGATTCAGATTTATGGTGAGAATGCTAGGAAAGTCTAACTCATCTTCCAGGTATCTCAAGCATTTTGGGTCAATTTGAATCTGGTGATTGTGGGTCCACAATCGATTATATTGAGATAAGGAACCAATGTTGGGAAATGCATAGTTATTGTGTTAGGGACACACACAGCGCACACCGAGTAGCAGAAACGTAGTTAACAGTACGCGTTCAAAGCGCCAACCGCCAGTCTCGCTGTTTGTGTTGCAACGGCTCATGCAGTTCTGTCGCATTCTCGCTAATATCCAGGATGTATGTTGTACACTGGAACATGCAGCGGGTGGTAAGCAGCGTACACACCTGACCACCAGACAGACATCTGTACACAACTTATCATACGATGACCACATGCACTGTGCTGGCTCATTAACCTCTGCCGCACGCACGCCGCACTAGCGCTTGTTTCACTTGTCCATTGCATCAGACAGCTTGTGTCCATGGTGAGGTGTGTTTCTGTGTACAGTGCGTAACGCTTAGTCAAGCATGGAACGTTAATCGTCACGAGACTTGGCAGATATACTTTTAACCTATGGTGTTGAAGGATGTAATGCCAGTAAAGTAGCGAGAATGTACAGGAAACGCTTTCTCAGCAGGCGTTCATCTCCATGGATACCAACTTAGAGATGGGGTCGTCCACGCCACAGAGAGCCGGCCAAGGTTGCCGCCAAAGATATGTGCGAACATCGAACTTTGAGGAGATAGTGTTGGATCGTGTGGTCTACCACGTAGCAATAAGGACCCATCAACTTGTTCCTGAAACGCAGACGTCGAAGGATGTAGTCTAGAGAGTACTGATGGAACAGGTATTACACTTCTACCATACAGAACGTATGCAAGAACCAGCGTATTTCACTACTCGGTTCACTTATGTCAATGGATAACCACTTCAGTGCTGTAGTGTTGAACTTAGTACAGTTTGAATTGTTCACGGATGAAGCATCATTCGGCCGTGATGGTGTTTTCAACAGGCACAACAGCGATGTCTGGAGGGAGGACAATCCCCATGACACCAGCAACGTATGGGCGGACATTGTCCAAGATCCCCTAATAGGAAAATTTGCTGTCTCCCCGTTTGACTGCTCCACGTTACCTGGTGTCCCTGCGAGGTGTGCTGCCACAATTCTTGAAAACTGTACCCCTTGCTGTCTGCGGAAGGATGAGGTTTCAACATAGCGGTACACCACCCAACTTCAGTGTTAATATCGGCAAGTACCTGAACAACACATACCTTCATCGTTGGATTGGAAGGAGAGTATTGTCTCATGGCCAGCACAGTCGCCAGATTTCACACCTCTGGAATGGAATTTCTCTGTGGCTACGTCAAGACTTTGACGTATGAAACCCCCTTATGGGGTGGAGACCTACTTTCTACGATCCAAGCAGTCAGCCTCTTGGTGCAACAGACGCCAGGGACCTTTGAGAGAATGCGCCGTTGCCATGCATACATTGAGACTGCTGGTCGTAACTTTGAATAATTACTAAGAGCTACTAGGTCATTGCGTGGTGTACACTGTGAATGTCCGTAATACAATAAATATGCTTTTACTGCCATTGGTTCCCTGTCTCAGCATAATCGGCTATGGACCCACTACAACCTGTTTGAATTTGACCCCAAAGGTTACCACTCTGTATAAACGAGGCCCCTTAATAGAAAACTAGCGCACCCATTCTTGAGTACTGCTCCAGAGTGTAGGATCCTCACCATGCCACATTAAACGATAACGTCGATACAACTGAGATGCTTGCTGGTGGATTTGTTGTCGGTAGTTTCGTCAACACGCGAGTAATGTAGAGATGCTTCATGAAAACTGACAATCTCTGGCGGGTAAACAACGTATTTCCTGCGTAAAGGTTTTGAGAAAATTTAGAGAACGGGCATTTGTGGCTGACTGCTGATCGAGTCTACTGCCGCCATCGCATATTTCCCGTAAGGACAAGGAAGACGAGATTAGAGAAATTAAGGATCGCACAGAGGCATATAGACAGTTGTTTTTCCCTCGCTCCACTTGCGAGTGGGGCAGAAAGGGAATAACTAGCAGTAGTAGAAGGTGCCCCAAGCCACGTATCATATGGTGGCCTACGGAGTAGATGTAGATGAATATCATTAAGAAAAAATATGTACAATTCGTTTACTGAATTTCGTCGTGGTTGTGCTTTGTCAGCGATGGATTGCGGGAGCTATTCCAAAAAGACGTCTACTCTGTGTGCAACATGTTTGAAGAAGATTAACACATAGGCTACAATAAGTTTAAATCATCATCAGCCATATCGAAGACTGCACTGCAAATGATTTTACTGTGAAAGAGTCTATTAGCGACATATTCTGCACAGTTTGATGGAAGCTCAATACCAGCCTAGAGTCAATTGGTGTTAAGAAATGTTGAATAGGTTCAGGCTAGCAAATCCAAGATCTGTATACAATAATGTAGAAGAAGACGAAACTTGATACATTTAAGAGCCATAAACTAAGCAGCAGTCAACCTTTTGTACATTCCAAGATGAACCGAAACCAACAAAGATGGTTCTTTCACGAAGCTTTTTCAAAAAAATAGTCGATTTCTTTTTGTGTACACTGGACATATTGCGACTACGCTTTAGGCGATCGAAGAATTGTTAGAGCTCAAAGGTACACCATAATTTGTTTGTCACAAATCTTGACAATGCTAACTGCAAATGACTTGTATCAAATTAGAAAACCATGTTTTTCCGATACCGACATTAGATTGGAAATATGTTTCTGTAACAGTTCTGAATGCATGAAACATCGGCTACACTTTAAAAAAAGTTTTGAGAAGCAATACAACCATCTGTAAAATAATTTTTCTTTCACTGTTTTTGGAAAACTATAAGGCAGCCCTCGTACTGCGACGGTAACTAACGGTTACTGCTTGAGTAGATGCTTTTCCAAACGGAATCCTGGACGAGCCACCAATTACGACTCTACCTAATGGTTGCCGCTGAGTAGATGCTTTTACCAGACAACATCCCGTACGAACAAACCAGTTAGATCTTTATCTGTGGTTAGTCGTACTTTAGGTACTTGAGCTATGCACAGCTCTGTTTAAAAAGAATATTTCGATGCAATCTTGATCTGCTTTCATGCCCTGTAGCTAATTTGCTGTAAATAATAACATCCAGCTGTGATACTGCAGTCAAATAGTCTATGAATTGGCCAGGATTACGAGTTAATAAAATAGACCGAAATATACAACAAAAGTTAAATGAAGAATTTAATAAAAAGAGTTGTATTCTAACGCATGTAATTAATGTAGACGACAGAGAAATTCGTCCTTCTTGAAGAAATATATTGAATAATGTTTATTCAAGAAAGGACATCTCAAATAAACAGGAAGTGGTCCTACGTCAGTCAGTCAAAATAAAATAGAAAATATCCTTATTATATGCAGTAAAGTTATGTTGACAGTGTTACCAGAATGGTAATAAAATCCCAAAACTAAAGAGTCAGCAAAGGGCCGCTAAAAATAAGTTCATTTTGTGTTCAGAATAAACGAAATGTGAGACCTTAACTTTTCCCGGCGAATCGATGGTTCAAATAACTTACGGGTTTGCTGCCGGGTGACGTCGTCGTCGAACACCGCCGATATTTTGACAGGAGTGCACCCTGCCATTCTCAAGGCACAAATGCAAGGAAGAAAAAATGTGCAAGCAAATTTAATACCTCGGTTCACAGAGGAGAAACAAGGAAGACACCACACACAGAACAAGTGTCAACACAACCAAAGATAACCAACATCAGAAATATCGATAGTTACTATTTATCAACAGGTGAGGTAGCAATAATTCTGTCCCTCTGTTTTTTGATGAGAGCCGGATTCCAAGCAGCATTTAAACAAAATCCACCATCTCTGCTAATGAGGTTGCTTGATAGTCTGATTTCAACAGCTTCCTTAATAACACTATCCAAATTCCTGGATGTGCTAGCCAGAATCTCCGTGTTGTTGTATTCCATAGGATGACCGGTGTCAAGGCAATGTTCTGCAACAACAGGGAAATTCAGCTATTTGGGATAGTGTCATTAAGGAAGCTGTTGAAATCAGACTATCAAGCAGCCTTATTAACAGAGATGTTGGATTTTGTTTAAATGCTGCTTGGAATCCGGCTCTCATCAAAAAACAGGAGGACAGAATTAGTGCTACCTCACCTGTTGATAAATAGCAACTATCCATATTTCTGATGTTGGTTATCTTTGGTTGTGTTGACACTTGTTCTGTGTGTGGTGTCTTCCTTGTTTCTTCTCTGTGAACCGAGCTATTAAATTTGCTTGCACATTTTTTCTTCCTTGCATTTGTGCCTTGAGAATGGCAGGGTGTGCTCCTGTCGAAGTATCGGCGGTGTTCGACAACGTCACCCGGCAGCAAACCCGTAAGTTATTTGAACAATAAACGAAATATTCACTAACTCAAAATAGTTTAGAATTCAACATGAATATTCACAATTAATACACGTGATAGCAAGAATGGTATTTCATATTCTGTTTATCCTATTTCTGTAATACAAGCAGAAAAAGTTGAAGTCCTACTTTGGAGCACAGTCAGACCTCTCGAAATATAAAGTTTCTTCAGAAGTTAAAAATATGGTAGCGGGTGTTCACCTCGCAGATTCAGTCACCTAGTCGATGAAATCGCGCACGTCGCTCTAGTCAGATCTGTGTTCTTCCAGACATCAGATAAAGTATCCAGAATTGCTCGCTTGAGCTCACCACTCTAAAAGTCCTAGTTTCCAACTGACTCCCATAGTTCTGCTGCTGTCTGCTTTTCCCTTGGCTGAAGGCCATCCCAATGAAAACTACATCGTCTTTAAAATTTAAATCTATATTTGGAATCAAGCTGTGAACTTCCTGGACTAAACTAATATATTACAACAATATTTAAATAAAGAAATGTCACAAACATTCAGTTATACTCAGATCATTTACAATAAATATAATTAATAGTTGTTTCACAAATAAAAAAGCCAGCATTCTTGCGGAAGTGTGCTCACGATAAATGACAAGGGGTTGCCCTGAAGTCTTCATTAAAAGTTATTTATGCCTTCTTGACAGAAGAACGATTTGGTTCTATTTTCAGTTGTGGTGTCCGTCAGCAAATGCGACTTACGACTTTCAGATCAGCACAGTTTTTAACAGTACTAGCAATCAACATTTGAATAAAGTTACCGGCAAATGTAAACTTTCATTAAATACAAGTACATAGACAAGTGTAAAAGTAGGTGAGGTATTCATATTGCATTCATTTATTGTCTAGGTGTGGAGAATCTGATGTTGTGACAAACGTTTGTGTAATTAAAAACATGTAACCGACGTCATAAGTCAATAAATGAAATAGATACTTATGAATGGCTTTCAGGTATGATAGCTATCTGTTATCAATTGGGATATCATTTGCTGAAATTGCAAGAAGTGTTTAAAAGTCGTTATTTCAGAGGTTAATTGTGAAAATGGTTATTTTATTAACTGCTGTAGTCTTAAAGATATTGAAATATTTCTGTAGCATTTATCTAATATACCTGATGTGTTCAGATGTGCTTTAGTACTTGATTTGAATTATTATAGACTCTCAAAGAGCTGTAAGAAGTTATCTTTCAGCTTATATGACACTCTGACTTATCTTGGAGCATAGTCTCCCGCGCAAAGGCGTGAGTGAGAACCATCAGAATTCTCGGCTGTGGGGATTTCTCTGCTTCCGACAATGCTGCTAGACTTTGTACCTGTACTTGCTAATATTGGTCCAGTTGTACGGGATGCCTTATTACTGAAAAATACAGGGGCGAACAGAAAAATATGGAAACACAGAAAACACAACACATTAACATAGCTAATATCGTGTAGGAAGCCCGTAGGCATTCAAAACAGCTTCTTGTCGTTTAGGATTGGATAAATACAGCCGCACGGGATTAGCCGAGCGGTCTCAGGCGATGCTGTCATGGTCTGTGCGGCTGGTCACGGCGGAGGTTCGAGTCTTCCCTCGGGCATGGGTGTGTGTGTTTGTCCTTAGGATAATTTAGGTTAAGTAGTGTGTCAGCTTAGGCACTGATGACATTAGCAGTTAAGTCCGATAAGATTTCACACACATTTGAACATTTTTGATAAATACAGGTCCTGTATGATTTTCATGGGAGTCCTGTACAGTAGTGGCAGGTTCAGGTAACGGCGCTGAAGTTGGTTAGCCAAGCCCGGGTTCCCGGGTTCGATTCCCGGCGGGGTCAGGGATTTTCTCTGCCTCGTGATGGCTGGGTGTTGTGTGATGTCCTTAGGTTAGTTAGTTATAGGGGACTGATGACCATAGATGTTAAGTCCCATAGTGCTCAGAGCCATTTGAACCATTTTTTTGAAGTTGGTTAGCTTTCCCGCACCCTCCTTGGAAGGTAGACCACAAAGCCTTAATAACATTGAGATCTGGTGAATGTCGTAGACAGGGGAGATGCGACAATTCATCCTCGTGCTGGACAATGCAAACTGTGTAACAGTGGCCGTGTAGTCTTGTAACACAGCATCACCATAGGGAAGGAAACAGACCTGATCAGGCAAAATGGTCACTTAAACCCATGCCGCAATGAGGCCCTGCAGAATAAGCATGGGGCCAATGCAGTATCAAGTTATGGCTGCCCAGATCATTACGGAATCTCCATCATGTTTCACTCTTGGGACTTTAACTCAGCCAGAAGATGGAACCAGTGTGAAACAAGACTCATTGGAGCGACTGACTTTCTTCCATTGCTGCGTAGTCCACTTTATGGCTTCGACACTACGCTTTCTTGATAAGAGTATTTGCATTACTGACGAGTGGTTTTGGAATTCCAGCTCACCGTTGATTTCATAGCTTAGGGAGCTCCCTTCGTGTTGTTTTCGTTCTGACAGGTTTCGCGAGTGCGACATGCAGGTGTGCAGTGACTTTCGCAGCTGTCGTCCTCTTATTGTTTTTCTCACAATCGTGTTTAACGATAGGGTGCCGTGATCGCTCAACACACACTTTCCTCTGCGTTGTGACTTAGCGTTGATGTGTTTTCGCTTTCCCTGTGTGCGGTATAAAACTTCGATACACTGCCTCTTTAAACACCAAACACTTCGTCTGCCTTGGTTACGGAACTTCTATGATACGAACATCGACAGTTTGCCCACGTTAGAATTCACTAGCGTCCGACATTATGCACTCAGAACTACACAGAACATTGTTCTGATCGTGACTGACTCTTGCTATGTATTACAGACATCGCACAGTTGTCACTGGAAGTTAAACATATAGCGCAAGCTGCTGGCTTGGCTAGGATGTTCATTTATTAGAATTATATATTAATACCTTCAGCTGCTGACGGGCGTTGATATATATCAACGGGGACAGGTAAAAATGCCCCGACTGGGACTTGAACCCGGGATCTCCTGCTTACATGGCAGACGCTCTATCCATCCTTTTTTTGTGCTCCTTGTTGATCGTTGTGTTTGGTCGTTGCGGACGTCACATGACATCCGTTCAAGTTCGTTTGATGATCCTTCCACTCAGTTTTTTTATTACAATCCATCTGAGCCACCTAGGGCACAGAGGATAGTGCGACTGCAGGGACTATCTTGCCAACGCCTCCCGCGAGACCCACATTCTCACCTTATGTGTCCACACATTACATTCGTAGTGTTCCTACTCAACATACTCATTACTCTTGGAAGACATTCGGTTAGTGTGTGTGCATCCGCACAGAAGCGGAAGGTCATGGCCGGTACTGCCAGAACTATATACTTACATGGATGTGGTGTACTTATCTGGATATGTCTGAAAGAACAAACACCATATCCATATAAGTATATGTTCATTTATGCTCAAACATGCATTTTACGCAATGTTTCCACATTTTTGTCCAACGCACGTACGTAGACGTCAATAAGTTGTATGGGCTTCTTCGGCAGAATTTTTTAGAGGGATTAGGTAACTACTCATGTCTCAAATGCGGCGCTCCCTGCCGTCATGTTCTCAGTGGCGTCCGTCTGACGCGTGACATTTGAGTTGGTTGGTTCGCTAATAACTTTTACAAGAATGGCTAACGTATTTTCGCAGTTTGAAGTCAGTTAGATTTGGCGGAAAGCCGATTTCTTCCATGACTGATTTCATCCGGCCCACAACCTGTAAAGTTTTCTTTTTGTAGCCAGGCCAGAGTCCCTGAACTCTTCAAACTTGTGGAATTGTCAGTGAAGTGACAAAAGTCTTGGGATAGCTATAGTCTTGGGATAGAATCGCATACAGAATGTATAAAAGGGCATTGCACTGGTGGACCTGCAAACTTTATTCAGGTGTATTACGTGAAAAAGTATCCGACGTGATTATGGCCGCACGACGGGAATTAAAAGAATTTGAATGCGGTATAGTAGCTGAAGCTAGAAGCATGGGACGTTCAATTTCGAAAATCGTTAGGGAATTAAATATTCCGAGATTCACAGTGTTAAAACTAGTGGTGTCTCCGTAATGGTGTAGGCTCTGTTTACATGGAATGTACTGCGACCCCTGGTCCAAATGAATAGATCATTGGCTGTAAATGGTTATGATCGGCTGCTTGGAGACCATTTCCAGCCATTCATGGACTTCGTGTTCTCAAACAACGATAGGATTTTTATAGATGACAACGGGACACTGTTGTTCAACATTTGTTTGAAGCACATTCTGGACAATTCGGGCGAATGATTTGGTCAGCCAGATCTCCCGCATTGAGTCCCAACGACAGTTTGTAGGGACTACTCGAGAGGTCAATTTGTGCACAACATTCTGTAATGCCAACAGTTTCGTAATCCAATGACTTATTGAGTCCATGCCATGTCGAGCTGGACTACGCCGGGCGAAAGGAGGTCCGACACGATTTTTGGAGGTTTCCCTTGACTTTTTTCACATCAGCGTGTAAGATTATTTGCGACTGTAGAAGCAAGTACATCGCTCAATCCAGTCATTACCCTAACCGATCGACGAGCAAGACACCAAAGACACACTAAAGATCAAGAATGGAAGAAATTAGGTGCTGCTGAATACAATCTCACAAATAAACGTCAAATAGTAACGGGTATAACCAAAATCTTGTCCAATGCTTCTGCATTCTGGGATTCTGTTGTGGAAGAAGTAGTAGAAATCTGAATGTACGAATCCATCTTTAACCAGAAGAGAGGCTACAATCTTTTAAGTGCACGAAGGCTGTGACAAGGCACAGAGAAATGCTATGAATTACTTACGTTCCTACGAGGCCTCTGGCAACACCAGTGCAATATGGATACGATCTCTGGCAAGATTATGTAAGGATGACGTACGCTGATCAGTCACAAGCAGCGTGTGGGCTACAAATAATCTCCACGACAGCAGCACCGGCAGCCAGTTCTTCCTGACGAAGACGAAGGAACATTTCGTGGAAAGCTCGAGATTTTACCCACATTTAAAGCTACAAGTAAACGGAGAATGTTTTATACAAAGATGTCGCTGCCATAATCGAATAGCGCGATTAAATATCACTGCTGTCAACTGGCATCTGTCAGACTTTCCAAGACATTAATTATCCACACATATCAAACATATTGACAAGGACGTTTAATCTAGAAACATTCTAGCTTATGTGGAACAATTTTTCCAGAATACCGTAGACAAATGGAATATTAATGGTGGTAGAATGAGTTTTCTCAGCCATACATACGGAGTACAAGTGTAGATTTATACGACTGAAACTAAAAACTTAATAACCAACAAAGTGTGGTTGTTTCTCCATGTAAATTACTGACTACTACCTGTTGTGTCTATTTCTCATTATAAAATTTACATAAAATATTGCTTATAGAGTTACAATATAGCTAACACTTGGTTCAAGAACCATAAAAGAAGGCTGTATCAATGGAAGAAGCCTGGAGTTACTGACAGGTTTCAGATAGATTATATAATGGTAAAACAGAGATTTAGGAACCAGGTTTTAAATTGTTAGACATTTCCAGGGGCAGATGTGGACTCTGACCACAATCTATTGGTTATGACCTGTAGATTAAAACTAAAGAAACTGCAAAAAGGTGGGAATTTAAGGCGATGGGACCTGGATAAACCAAAAGAACCAGAGGTTGTACAGAGTTTCAGGGAGAGCATAAGGGAGCAATTGACAGGAATGGGGGAAATAAATACGGTAGAAGAAGAATGGGTAGCTTTGAGGGATGAAGTAGTGAAGGCAGCAGAGGATCAAGTTGGTAAAAAGATGAAGGCTAGTAGAAATCCTTGGGTAACAGAAGCAATATTGAATTTAATTGATGAAAGAAGAAAATATAAAAATGCAGTAAATGAAGCATGCAAAAAGAAATACAGACGTCTCAAAAATGAGATCGACAGGAAGTGCAAAATGGCTAAGCAGGGATGGCTAGAGAACAAATGTAAGGATGTAGAGGCTTATCTCACTAGGGGTAAGATAGATACTGCCTAGAGGAAAATTAAAGAGACCTGTGGAGGTAAGAGAACCACTTGTATGAACATCAAGAGCTCAGATGGAAACCCAGTTCTAAGCAAAGAAGAAAAACCAGAAAGGTGGAAGGAGTATATAGAGGGTCTATACAACGGCCATATACTTGAGGACAATATTATGGAAATGGAAGAGGATGTAGATGAAGATGAAATGGGAGATACGATACTGCGTGAAGAGTTTGACAGAGCACTGAAAGACCTGAGTCGAAACAAGGCCCCCGGAGTAGACAACATTCCATTGGAACTACTGACGGCTTTGGGAGAGCCAGTCCTGACAAAACTCTACCATCTGGTGAGCAAGATGTATGAGACAGGCGAAATGCCCTCAGACTTCAAGAAGAATATAATAATTCCAATCCCAAAGAAAGCAGGTGTTGACAGATGTATAAATTACCGAACTATCAGTTTAATAAGTCACAGCTGCAAATTACCAACGCGAATTCCTTACAGACGAATGGAAAAACTAGTAGAAGCCGACCTCGGGGAAGATCAGTTTGGATTCCGTAGAAATGTTGGAACACGTAAGGCAATACTGTCCCTACGACTTATCTTAGAAGCTAGATTAAGGAAGGGCAAACCTACGTTTCTAGCATTTGTAGACTTAGAGAAAGCTTTTGAAAATGTTGGTTGGAATACTCTCTTTCAAATTCTGAAGGTAGCAGGGGTAAAATACAGGGAGCGAAAGGCTATTTACAATTTGTACAGAAAACAGATGGCAGTTATAAGAGTCGACGGACATGAAAGGGAAGCAGTGGTTGGGAAGGGAGTGAGACAGGGTTGTAGCCTCTCCCCGATGTTATTCAATCTGAATATTGAGCAAGCAGTGAAGGAAACAAAAGAAAAATTCGGAGTAGGTATTAAAATCCATGGAGAAGAAATAAAAATGTTGAGGTTCGCCGATGACATCGTAATTCGGTCACAGACACCAAAGAACTTGGAAGAGCAGTTGAACGGAATGGATAATGTCTTGAAAGGAGGATATAAGATGAACATCAACAAAAGCAAAACGAGGATAATGGAATGTAGTCCAATTAAGTTGGGTGATGCTGAGGGAATTAGATTAGGAAATGAGGCACTTAAAGTAGTAAAGGAGATTTGCTATTTGGGGAGCAAAATAACTGATGATGGTCGAAGTAGAGAGGATATAAAATGTAGACTGGCAATGGCAGGGAAAGCGTTTCTGAAGAAGAGAAATTTGTTAACATCGAGTATAGATTTAAGTGTCAGGAAGTCATTTCTGAAAGTATTTGTATGGAGTGTAGCCATGTATGGAAGTCAAACATGGACGATAACTAGTTTGGACAAGAAGAGAATAGAAGCTTTCGAAATGTGGTGCTACAGAAGAATGCTGAAGATTAGATAGGTAGATCACATAACTAATGAGGAAGTATTGAATAGGATTGGCGAGAAGAGAAGTTTGTGGCACAACTTGACCAGAAGAAGAGATCGGTTGGTAGGACATGTTCTGAGGCATCAAGGGATCACCAATTTAGTATTAGAGGGCAGCGTGGAGGGTAAAAATCGTAGAGGGAGACCAAGAGATGAGTACACTAAGCAGATTCAGAAGGATGTAGGTTGCAGTAGGTACTGGGAGATGAAGAAGCTTGCACTGGATAGAGTAGCATGGAGAGCTGCATCAAACCAGTCTCAGGACTGAAGACCACAACAACAACACAGAGTTACAATAAAGATTGCATTTATTTCTTATGACAATTTTTATGACAATGTGTAACGTAATACAATCATTTAATAGATACAGTTTTCCTTGTTCCACCATGCATTCCGTTTATCGCTCTACCGCCCATTATTTACAGACGTTACATGAACAAGTTCCATTTCCTTATACTTCATGAAAATTCTCAAACTTCCAAGACTGATATTCGGGGAAAAGCTGGGGGCATTTGCTATTACTTCATAGAAAGCAAATGTTTGGCTCGAGAATTTTTTTCAGCGTTCTCGTTCGCACTTACTGGATATGCAATGTATTCGTTCTTACAAAGTAAGTGTAATATTGAAAACCGTACCTGAAATATTCTCATTGAGTCTTTCTCTGCTCTGTCGTTTGTTATTGGCTATATTCTACACAAGCTCGAAATTGAGCGCAGACTTCAATGTAAGATGTTTTTAATAGTTACCACAATCAAACTGTCTCGAAGTCTGGCAGAAAACACATACAGATTCCGATCGAATGTGAAAAACACCGGCGGTAGGAAGCAGTAAGTACCTTCGTTCCGCGATAGCTGTGTTACAGATGTTAGTGATGACAGTGCGACTACAGCGGAGTTACTAAACACGGTTTTCCGAAATTTCTTCAGCAAAGAAGCTGAAGTAATTATTACAGAATTCGAATCAAGAACGTCTGCTGGTATGAGTAACTTAGACGTAGATATCCTTGGTGTAGCAAAGCAGCTTAAATCTCTCAATAAAGGCAAGGCCTCTGGTCCAGATTGTATACCAATTAGGTTTCCTTCAGAGTATGGAGATAGAATAGCTCCATACTTAGTATTCATACACAACCGCTCTCTCGTCGAAAGATCCGTATCTGAAGGCTGGAACGTTGCACAGGTTACACTAATAATAAAGAAAGGAAACAAAAGTCATCAGCTGAATTACAGACCCATATCACTGACGTCCATTTGCAGTGGGATTTTGTGTTCTTACGGTATGAATTATCTCGAAGAAAACGATCTATTGACACATACCCGAGACGGATTCACAAAAAAATCGTTGTTGTCAAACACAACTAACTCTTTCTTCTCTCGAAGTAATGAGTGCTATCGACATGAAACTTCAACTTGATTCCATAGTTTTAAATCCCCCAAAGGCTCCTGACACCGTTCCTCTCAAGTTACTTCAAATGATGTTCGTTAACTATGAAGTACTGTCTCAGTTCTGCGACTAGATTCTAATTAGCCATCAGAAATTGTACAGTTCATAGTAACTAACGAAAAGTCAACGAGCAAAACAGAAATAGTATCTGGAATTCCTCAAGGAAGTGTTATGAGCAACCTGCTGTACCTGATCTCTGCAAACGATTTAGGATACAATCTGAGAAGACATCTCTGATTGTTTGCAGATGATGCAAAATTTAGACAAGATACCTGTATTGTGCGAAAATTGGCAATAGACTCTAATTAATAAAAACTTTGAAGTCACTCACATGAGTACTACCTGTAAAAAAGCAATCACAGCCCGTACAGAAAGATTTTAAGTGTTTGTTTTCCCCGCGAGATATTCGTGAGTCTAACGGTAGAGAAACATCTTGAAGCGGTCCGATGAAGCCTCTACCAGGTAATCATGTAGACTGAAATGAATGAAACAAGTGCATACTATAATTGTACTGTGGTACTTCGGAATTATGTAACTGAGAATTTGGATGTGGTTGTTTCTTTTTGCAGTAACACTTATTAGAAAAGATTATGGTAAGAAATAGTTGAAGAAACCACGTTATGATTGTTTTCCTCACTGAATGGTGACACTTTTCTGTTAGATGGAAATATCTAGCTACAGTTTCCATAAGATCTTCTGTCGGCTCGAAATGTTTTACAATAATAAAGCACTTCAGATTTTTAATTGATGGATGTTAGAAAGTGTCTCATTTGGAGGAAAGGGTAGATATTCCAACAATCCACACTTCGAATCCTAGGTTACTAACTGCGAAGCACTTAACATTATTGAAACGTTATCCTTTGTTTCTATAGAAAACCTAGGCTTCACACCTGGTTAATAAGACTGGTGCCATTATGGTAGCAGACCACCCTTCAGGAACCAGTGCTCATTAAGAAAGTTACACAAGAAAATTTAACAAGAAAATCGTATCCTGATGGATCTCATCGAATTTGCTATTATTCCTTACTGTGACATGGGATTTATTGCCTGCGAAAGTAAAACCATAGAGTTAGCTAAAATCAGAGTTTATTTCACCAATAACATATTAAAACTCGCAAGGAATGACCATTCGTTATTCACAATCTAACTTCCAATAGTACATGGCTGGTCACGTTAGTGACTTTAAATAGTTACTGACAAGCTCATTTATGACGATTCACAAGTCGTATGGCATAAATGTGGTGATTGCAAGGCGCGAAGTTGACAGCTCAGCAAATGAAGACAATTATCCTACTGGGTCTGAGTTCATCTGATTCTGAATGTCCATGTCTAAAGTCTCTGCTTTGAAAGTCAGAAAGCGAATCTGAATGTTTCTTACTACACAGCTGGAGCCCAAACGTCCTTACTAGAAAACCTGAGCTCAAATCCTTCTCTTGAAAAGAGAGAACACGAATGTCTAAAAAGCGCACTCCTGCATGCCTGACGAGATATTCATGAAATTACATAACCAATCTTCCGTTTTGGCGCCAACATTGGCCAATGGCATAATTTTGTAATGTGTTTCAAACTACCTCCAGAAGCTCCATAAAACATGCTCTCCCAATCAACTTCTGTGTCCAAAAAGTAGAGCTCAAGTGTCACGTCACAGATTGCCCACCAACGACCGAGATGCATTTCCCACTGGCGCGATTTCGCCACCGAGGGAAAAACAAAACGAAAAAATACGTTCTACTTTACTAGCGTCGGCTTGGAGGACCAATAGGCACCCAATAAAGTCACTGTCAGTTGTGCGATTGGTACCGTTTCCAAGGGCATTATCAGTGGCTGAAGCCTACACTTCTGCAAGTCGAGAACGGCATTTCTCTGAATTCCTTCCCACCACCGGCGGGTTTTTTTTCCCCACCCTTCAACGCGCTATACTGTCTACACGTTACACTGGGGGAGGGGGGAGGGCTGTCGCTCAGGACCTGTCTGTCCTCTTGCACAAGCCCATTTCTTCTGCTTTCTCTCTGCCGTGAGTTCACTGCCAATCTTACGAAAGGACACCGCCGCCTTCACCCCAAGGAAACGACCCATGTAGCGATCATTGATCCTTCACGCTCATGCGCCCCTACAACTCGTGATATGAAGGCCCAACAGAGAAAGAAAAGGCGTAGAAATATAGCACTGCCCTTGCAATCTCTGCCACATTGCTGTGTGTGTGTGTGTGTGTGTGTGTGTGTGTGTGTGTGTGTGTGTTTGAGGTTTACGGGCGCTAAACAGCGTGGTCATCAGCGCCCAAACGCATAGAAACAGGAACACATGCGGTGAAGGGACGAAGACGGACACCGAACAAGGAGAACGGCTAAAAGACACAGGCCTGACGCAGTTCCAAATGCGCACATACAGAGGCAAAACAAGAGGAGAAGAAACACACTAAAAAAGGACAGGAAACACAAGGAAAAGAGAACAGAAACCGAAGGGAAACAAGAAGGTAATCGTGACTGGCGGACCTCTTACCTAAAACCTGGGTGACCCAGTCACCCAGCAGCACATTAAAACCCTCTCCCTAAAAACCGAGGCAACAGATTGGACAGGACACAAAACCGTAAGACCCTAACCACAGTCGCTGCGTCGTCTTGCAAAATAGAGGGCAAAGCCGGTGGCAAAGAAACCACCGCCCTCTGGTCAGAGAATAAAAGACAGTCAAGTAAAATGTGGCGGACAGTAATCTGGACGCCACAAGCACTGCAGATTGGGGGGTCCTCCCGCCGGAGTAAAAAACCATGCGTTAAGGGACTGTGCCCAATGCGGAGGCGGCCACATTGCTCCTTACGATTGTAAGTGCAATTGTCATGTTATACAAGTCATTAGCGTGCTACTCCGTTCCATTTCTACTTACAGGTGAGAAGAGCCTAGCAGGAAAGGGTAGCCACCTCCCAATTATTCTCATGAATCTTTTCATCTTTTCTGTTTGTTGAGCCAGATGGCTAGCATAGTATTCACCAGATATTGATTTCCCTTTGCAAGATACTCAATTAGAAAACTTCCTATGACATCCCACGAAGCGTCAGACATCTCAGATGATGATTTCTGATAGTTTCAGCTAATTTGTATGATACTCCGTCTTCTGATATGGCTGTAGGAGAGCTATTTCACACACCATGAATCATCGACCATCCAATAAAACATTTTGCACATACTTTATACT
This sequence comes from Schistocerca gregaria, assembly GCF_023897955.1. Classification (NCBI taxonomy): domain Eukaryota; kingdom Metazoa; phylum Arthropoda; class Insecta; order Orthoptera; family Acrididae; genus Schistocerca; species Schistocerca gregaria. The sequence continues at coordinate 200,554,530 of NC_064921.1, forward strand.
TTCATCTGTGGTTTCAGTTTTTAGACGTCCTTCATATAGGTCATATTCAAAATGAATATGTCCACCTTTCAATTCAGCAAATAATGTCTTAAATGCTGAATTTTCATAAGTGATAAACCGTCCAAAATAAAATAATTTTATGAAGAAATTGCGCCTCAATTCACTTATTCCAGCGTCGCATACACAACGGAACTACATTAAACTCTCTCAGTTTCAGGGTACAAACAGAAAGATTCAATCTTCTGTCGCTTCTCTTATTTTTTCTGTCATTTATATTGTGTGTCACTCCTGGAGATAGTTTGCATATGTGAAAATTGTAAGTTACACTTTTATTCGGAGCCTATGTTAAACTATAGATCAACAGCTAACTGGCTGAGTAACTCCATTCCTAGGAGGGCACAGTTGTACGTACTAATAAGACCACGCCAGGTATAACACTGTCGTGTACAGCCAATCTCACTAGGTCCAGAAAGAAATACCCTGCAGGATAAGAATCATCAATCTGCTATTGAGGTGGGGGTGGTAGTGTGGAGAGAGGATGGGGCAGTAGGGGCTAAACAGACTGCCAGGCAGAAGAGCTGGACACAGTTAAGGGGGAGAAGGAAATGGACATGAGAGTAAGAGGGAGAACTGGATAGAAAGAGAGGATGAGGAGATGGAAAGAGAGAGGGGGAAGAGGAAATGGACAGAGAAGCGGAAGAAGAGGAGGCGGACAGAGAGGGGAGGGGAGGGGAGGGGGTGGGCAGAGAAGGGAAAGAGGAGGAAGTGTGCAGAGATAGGGGGCAGGAGGATACAGAGAGAAGGTCCAGGAGGAGGTGAGGAGGAGGTGGACATATAGGTGGGAAGGAGATTGAAACTGGGACGAGAAGGAGAGAGAGAGAGGGGCGGATGAACAGAGAGGAGGGAAGGATGAGCAAATGGACAGGGGGAGAGAGGGGTCGATAGTGGAGGCTGGGGAGGTGTACAGAGAGACAGGCGAGGAGGAGATGGACTAACAGAAGATTGAATAAATCAGCTACTAAGTGATAAGGGAAATAAAGTTATGAGAGATGATCCAATGTACTTCAGCAGCCACATTAGAAAGTTTCTGCGGAAGCAAAGTAAGCTTCATCTCCCATGTAACCAAAATGAAATGCTAGTAGACAAACAAAAGCTGAACGATGCGAAAACGAGCGTGAGGGCAGGAATGCGGGAAGCATTCAATGAACCTGGAAGTAAAATTTTGCCAAACGATCTGACTAAAAATCCTAAGACGTTTTGAACGTATTTAAAGTCAATAAGCGGATCGAAATCATCTATTCGGTCGCTGAGAAGCGAAACAAAAGACGAGAGAAGGAATATCGAAATATTTAATTCGGTCCTCCGAAACTGTTTAACCACAGAAGATCGTAACACGGTTCCTCCCTTCAATCATGCCGAATGGCAAGTATTGAGATGAGCTATCGTGGAACAGTAAATCAATTACAACTGATCAATGGCGGAAACGCACTTGCACCGAATGAGATACTTCTGAGGTTCTACAGAGATTCGGCAAAGAAACTTGCTCCTCTTCTTGCAGAAATGTATCGTAGATCGCTGGAATATCGAAGGGTTCCTAGCGACTGGAAAACAGCGCAGGTCATTACCGTTTTCAAGATGTCTCGTTGGAGGGACATGCACATAATTACTATCGGCCTATATTACGGGCCTCAGTCTGTCGTAGAATCATGGAGCATGTCTTATATCCAGATATTATGACGCATTTGGAGAACAAAAATCTCCCAGATAAAAACCATCCGTAAACACAAACCTTGCGAAACACACCTCATTCTGACAAAGGCGGCCAGGTTGATGCCGTGCTCCTTGACTTCCGGAAGGCCTTCAATTCAGTTCCGCACTGTCGTTTAATTAGCAAAATACGAGCTTGCCGAAGATCGGATTGGATTTATGACTGGCCTTAGGATCTCCTTGCAGATAGAACAACATATCGTCCTTAATGGAATAAATCAACAAAAGCAAAAGTAATTTCGAGGGTACCTCAAGAAGTGTACTAGGGATGTTACTGTTCAAAATTTATATTAATGACCTAGTGGATAATGTTGTAAGCTGCATGAGGCTGTTGGCGGATGATGCTGCTGTCTACAAGAAGATTGTAACGCCAGAAGACTTTAGCGAAATGTAGGAAGATCCTTGGAGGATACACGATTGGTGCATGGGGCTTCAGTCGACCCTGAAGGTAATAACTGTAAAACATTGTGCGTAAATACGCAAAGAGATCCACTATTCTTCGACTACACTATTGGTGACAAATCACTGGAAACAGAAACTAGCGGAAAAATACCTAGGAGTAGTCATCCGAAGCAAACTAAAGTGTAATGACCACAAAAACAAATATTAGGAAAAGTAGACGTCAGGTTTCATTACAGGCATCTAAAGAGAATGTAATTCATGAATGAAAGACGTGGCTTACAACACACTGGTTCCGCCGATTCTTGAGTTCTGTTCATCAGTCTGGGACCCTTACCAGGTTGGACTAATAGCAACAAGAGAGAAGCAGCCACGAACAACAGCGCGTTTCGTCAAGTGATCGTTTAATCGGAGTGCTCTACCATCTCCAGTGAATGACGGTACAAGATCGGCTTTGTGTCACATGGAGGGGTTAATAGTTGAAAATCACATAATTTAGTACTAATCCGGAGGTTTATCGACAGTCATTCTTCCAATATGCCACTCGGGAAACGAACAGGGAAGTGGGAAAGAGATAGTAGTTCCAGAAGTACCCTCCTCTACACGCCATAAGGTGGCTGCAGACTAAAGATACGGAAGTAGAAGTACCAAGTTTGTTGAAATCAAAGCCACTGAATTATTATAGAGTAAGTCTCTGCTAATTTTGCGAAAGGAATGTATACTGTAAGTACAATAACAGGCCCGTCCAGTCTGGTGTTCACAGTAAATATTAATGAGAATCTCTATGTCCAACAATGCCACGATCGTGGCTACAGGACACAAATAATAAAAATAAGTGCATGTTCTAAACATGTTGTTGATTATTGCGAGATCTACAGTTCATTACTGGAATTTACACCAGACAAGGTAGCTGACTGCACCTACCTACTTTAATATTTATCTACCACGGAAAGACATATTTCTAGTCTTTCACACAACGCACTAATGACAATTGCTATTTGCCATAAAAAAATTCGTTAATTATCATCAGATCCAAGTAAGATTGACGGTCTACTTGAATGAAATCAGAAATTACATAATAGTCAATTTTTTTTAGAGAGATCGGATTATTTGATATATTTCCTAACGAGCGTCAGAACAAGAGTAATTAAATAAGTATTTTATCTTACAAATCATTATGTTATATTCTTGGAGGTAAAAGGAGAAAAGAAATGGCCCTGTAGAGTCATGCAGCACTTTCTTTGAAGTCAGAGAGGGTGGAGGGGGGGACTGCCGTCATATTAAATAGCACAAAACATTAGCAAACTGCTGTTTACGATTGCTTCTTGTTCATAATTTCTGGCCTGTACATGCAACCAAGATGAGAAGCATGTAATCTGAAGAGAATTCTCTCGTAATGCATTCAATTCCACTTACACTGTATTTCTATCGATAGCAAATGAAGCTGGAACTACAACACTAGTGCTTGTTTCCTTACTGGAACTGCTTCTTGTTCGTCACTTTTTCAGCTTTCGCCTCGTGCGCACAAGATTTTTAATGTTCACGTTTGCAAAAAACTTACTTACGTTTCCTTTGTAACCCATAAACGTATGCAGTGAGGAAAGAAGCAAGGCATGCTATCGTTTTCGTCCTATTAGATTGTCAGTTTGCATGTCTTCTCACTTTGAAATCTTATCTACGATGCGTCTTATCTACGATGCGTCGTTCAGTGTGTGGTCAATAACAACGATTTACATGGTTAATAAACCATATAATTTACTATGTTACAGCATTGTGCAATGCAGTAAATGTGTCTAAGGGAATGGTCGCGAACGCATTAAGACCCCGTATAGAGGATATTCTGCTTTAAAAAGTATGTAAATGAAATTTTAGTAATGATAGTCTAAATCCCTCCCCCCATGAACCATGGACCTTGCCGTTGGTGGGGAGGCTTGCGCGCCTCAGCGATAGATAGCCGTACCGTAGGTGCAACCATAACGGAGGGGTATCTGTTGAGAGGCCAGACAAACGTGTGGTTCCTGAAGAGGGGCAGCAGCCTTTTCAGTAGTTGAAGGGGCAACAGTCTGGATGATTGACTGATCTGGCCTTGTAACAATAACCAAAACAGCCTTGCTGTGCTGGTACTGCGAAAGGCTGAAAGCAAGGGGAAACTACAGCCGTAATTTTTCCCGAGGCCATGCAGCTTTACTGTAAAACTGTATGATTAAATGATGATGGCGTCCTCTTGGGTAAAATATTCCGGAGGTAAAATAGTCCCCCATTCAGATCTCCGGGTGGGGACTACTCAAGAGAACGTCGTTATCAGGAGAAAGAAAACTGGCATTCTACGGATCGGAGTGCGGATTGCCAGGTCCCTTAATCGGGCAGGTAGGTTAGAAAATTTAAAAATGGAAATGGATAGGTTAAAGTTAGATATAGTGGGAATTAGTGAAGTTCGGTGGCAGGAGGAACGAGACTTTTGGTCAGGTGACTACAGGGTTATAAACACAAAATCAAATAGGGGTAATGCAGGAGTAGGTTTAATAATGATTAGGAAAATTGGACTGCAGGTAAGCTACTACAAACAGTATAGCGAACGCATTATTGTGGCCAAGATAGATACGAAGCTCACACCTACTACAGTAGTACAAGTTTATATGCCAACTAACTCTGCAGATGATGAAGAAATTGAAGAAATGTAAGATCATATAAAAGAAATTATTCAGATAGTGAAGGGTGACGAAAATTTAATAGTCATGGGTGACTGGAATTCGGTAGTAGGAAAAGGGAGAGAAGGAAACGTAGTAGGTCAATATGGACTGGGGCTAAGAAATGAAAGAGGAAGCCACCTGGTAGAATTTTGCACAACTTAACCATAGCTAACACTTGGTTCAAGAAACATAAAAGAAGATTGTATACATGGAAGAAGCCTGGAGATACTGACAGGTTTCAGATAAACTTTACTGTGGTAAGACAGAGATTTAGGAACCAGGTTTTAAATTCTAAGACATTTCCAGGGGCAGATGTGGACTCTGACCACAATCTATTGGTTATGACCTGTAGATTAAAACTAAAGAAACTGCAAAAAATTGGGACCTGGATAAACTAAAAGAACCAGAGGTTGTACAGAGTTTCAGGAAGAGTATAAGGGAACGTTTGCCAGGAATGGGGGAAAGAAATATAGTAGAAGAAGAATGGGTAACTTTCAGGGATGATGTAGTGAAGGCAGCAGAAGATCAAGTAGGTAAAAAGACGAGGGCTAGTAGAAATCCTTGAGTAACAGAAGAAATATTGAATTTAATTGATGAAAGGAGAAAATATAAAAATCCAGTAAATGAAGCAGGCACAAAGGAATAAAGACGTCTCAAAAATGAGATCGACAGGAAATGCAAAATGGCTAAGCTGGGGTGGATAGAGGACAAATGTAAGGATGTAGAGGCTTATCTCAATAGGGGTAAGGTAGATACTGCCTACAGGAAAATTAAAGAGACCTTTGGAGATAATAGAACCACTTGTATGTATATAGAGGGTCTATACAAGGGCGATGTACTTGAGGAAATATTATGGAAATGGAAGAGGATGTAGATGAAGATGAAATGGGAGATACGATACTGCGTGAAGAGTTTGACAGAGCACTGAAAGACCAGAGTCGAAACAAGGCCCCCGGAGTAGACAACATTCCATTGGAACTACTGACGGCCTTGGGAGAGCCAGTCCTGACAAAACTCTACCATCTGGTGAGCAAGATGTATGACACAGGCGAAATGCCCTCAGACTTCAAGAAGAACATAATAATTCCAGTCCCAAACAAAGCAGGTGTTGTCAGATGTGAAAATTACCGAACTATCAGCTGCAAAATACTAACGCGGATTCTTTACAGACGAATGGAAAAACTAGTAGAAGCCGACCTCGGAGAAGATCAGTTTGGATTCCGTAGAAATTTTGGCACACTTGAGTCAATACTGACCCTACGACTTATCTTAGAAGCTAGATTAAGGAAGGGCAAACCTACGTTTCTAGCATTTGTAGACTTAGAGAAAGCTTTTGAAAATGTTGGTTGGAATACTCTCTTTCAAATTCTGAAGGTAGCAGGGGTAAAATACAGGGAGCGAAAGGCTATTTACAATTTGTACAGAAAACAGATGGCAGTTATAAGAGTCGACGGACATGAAAGGGAAGCAGTGGTTGGGAAGGGAGTGAGACAGGGTTGTAGCCTCTCCCCGATGTTATTCAATCTGAATATTGAGCAAGCAGTGAAGGAAACAAAAGAAAAATTCGGAGTAGGTATTAAAATCCATGGAGAAGAAATAAAAATGTTGAGGTTCGCCGATGACATCGTAATTCGGTCACAGACACCAAAGAACTTGGAAGAGCAGTTGAACGGAATGGATAATGTCTTGAAAGGAGGATATAAGATGAACATCAACAAAAGCAAAACGAGGATAATGGAATGTAGTCCAATTAAGTTGGGTGATGCTGAGGGAATTAGATTAGGAAATGAGGCACTTAAAGTAGTAAAGGAGATTTGCTATTTGGGGAGCAAAATAACTGATGATGGTCGAAGTAGAGAGGATATAAAATGTAGACTGGCAATGGCAGGGAAAGCGTTTCTGAAGAAGAGAAATTTGTTAACATCGAGTATAGATTTAAGTGTCAGGAAGTCATTTCTGAAAGTATTTGTATGGAGTGTAGCCATGTATGGAAGTCAAACATGGACGATAACTAGTTTGGACAAGAAGAGAATAGAAGCTTTCGAAATGTGGTGCTACAGAAGAATGCTGAAGATTAGATAGGTAGATCACATAACTAATGAGGAAGTATTGAATAGGATTGGCGAGAAGAGAAGTTTGTGGCACAACTTGACCAGAAGAAGAGATCGGTTGGTAGGACATGTTCTGAGGCATCAAGGGATCACAAATTTAGTATTGGAGGGCAGCGTGGAGGGTAAAAATCGTAGAGGGAGACCAAGAGACGACTACACTAATCAGATTCAGAAGGATGTAAGTTGCAGTAGGTACTGGGAGATGAAGAAGCTTCCACAAGATAGAGTAGCATGGAGAGCTGCATCAAACCAGTCTCAGGACTAAAGACCACAACAACAACAGTCTAAATCAGTTTTTAGTAATGATAGTCTAACCTGTGTATCATGCAGCCTACCTTTCCGAAAGTGGCCTATTTGCTTTTTTACACGGAATGTTTCTCGCCAATAACTATGTCAATTCTTCAGGAACAACCAAATATATCACAATTGAAATGTAGGTCAACTTTGATCATCTGCTTGATTTTAATACTGAATTTCATTTTGAGATTTTCAGAGTATATAAGCTTATACCAAGCTTTGTGATATACCAAGAATTAAGTTAGCTAGTTTCATGTTCAATGCGCCATTTGCACGATAAATCGTAATGATATGTAACAAGTGATTTTATGTTAACGTCATTTTTTTGTAAATATGCCTCCATTGTGATTATTATTATTACAGACATGTTAGGCTACAGTTTCTACCCATATCCATTTACAAATTACAATAAGAGATAGTCTGCTGCGGAACAGGTAGAGTTGTCAAAAGAACCGCTTTCAGTTTAGTTTCAAATTTTACTTTGCTGCTATCTGTCAGGCATTTTATTTCAGTGGATAAGTGGTCCAAACGTTCGGTTGCAGCGTTGTGAGCCCCTGTTTGTACAACAGACAAATTTAAAGTGGCGTAAGGAATGTCATCTTTTTCTTCTGGTATTGTAATTATGTATATCATTGTACCTGTTGAAGTGTAGTGACTTATCTACAACAAACTTCATCAGAGAATAACTATACTGTGAAGCGGATAGATTGCTATTCACACGTCGAGCAGTAGCCAGGGACGACGAAACGTGTTCACATAAGTTTTCGGCCAAAGCCTTATTCAGAAAGTAAGCAGACCTCACACACACATTCATTGAACCAGAGACACAAACTTACACAGATGACCGCTGTCTCTTGCTGTTCTAGCCAGAATCTTTATTAAGAATGGAGGAAATGTGAACAACGATTACTTAGCGGCAGGATGAGTGCAGGACATGAGATCCTGCATCAGCAATCAACGCGGTTATGTAACCGTGTTTCGTGCGGGACGAGACTTTGATACAGTGAGGTTCGGATGCCAAAGCTTTGAGACTTGGAAGGCAGCGAAAAACATAGGAAAGAAGAGAAAGAATGGACACTGAGTAAAGTAAAGGATATCTAAAACTTAAATGTCAAAAATAAAGCCACTACAACAAAAGTAGACAGAGGAACCGTAATTCATGTATACAAAATAAAATATCGCTAAAACGAAATGTGATTCCTTTAAACTCAGGTTTCAATCGAATCGATTAGTACACCCGTAAACGAGACAAACTGGTATTTTTGATGAAACCTCTTCGTCTCCACTCAAAGCACCCAACACGGTTGAAACGAGGCACGGGCACGTCAGAGTGACGTCAAGGGGAAGTTTCACCGCGGTGAACTGTGGAGTTGTAGTTGCGGTGAACCTGATGTTTAGGGCTATGTAAGATGGCGGACGACGGTTTCCAGTTTGTGGCGTAATGGTAACTCCTTTTTTTTTTTTTACCTCCATGGTTAGGTCGTACGAGAGTCAACCAGAAACGTTCTTAGCAAAAAGAGTTAATAATCCTGGGTGAAAGCTATACGTTTCATGACAGTTCGTCTGGATAACACTCTCATTTTGACGACATGCGCAATGTCGACGATAGGAGAAGCTGCTATTGACTTTCGTTAGCGTTCGATACACGTCTCTCATAAGACTTCAAGAACACATATCGGATATTTATAAAAAAAAACACTCCATTGTTGGAATGATTTAATATAATCATTGTTATAGCTGCACGTCACATAATGATTTATCGACTGTTAATGTCTTCATATAAGAGTGCTCTCTCAGGAGTGAGTTGCTATCGCCAATAATTTACAAATTAATCCTGAAACACACTTGTATTATAATTTATAGTTCGCCGTTTCAAGGTAACGGACCAACGAAAATTTATCATGAACACGTCACCATTATAATTAAATGTCAGTTAATAATGTATCAGTCACATTAGCCTTGAAGAGATAGTATAATCAACAGATAACGGCATGATTTCTAGAGTCGAAAGATGTAGGTTCATATCTCCACAAGTGCAATTTTTTCTTAGGTTAGCGTTGTTAACACGTTCGGGGACTTTCTTGAGAACGTAATAAAGTATGTTCTGCAATATTCGATGTTATTTACGTTCCGTCTGACTAGATAACAAAGGACAGCATAAATATTTAGTGATTTCCGAGTAAGTGGTTACGCAGGAATTTAAGAGGACAGCTGAAATTGCTGCGAGTGAAACGAGGAGCAGTAAGATTCATATTCTTACTTGTCACAAATGTTTCATTGATTATTTCCGAATATGTGGCTTTCTGAGTCTGTGGTTAGGCAAGAACACAAGAGGACACCTTAAACTCCTGTGAATGAATCTAACGTTCTTTTTTTTCCTTGTCACAAAGTCGAATAGCGGTTCCTGCGGTCGTCTATATTGCTCGTGAGGTCAAAATGGCGTCACCTACGCGGGAAGTAGCGTGAAAAGTGTTACCTGTTCGTACTGTGCGGCAAAGATCACAATTACTGCACACAGAGCGTCAGTGTAGGAAATTTCCTTATAATATGACAAGGCACCACAATTAGACGGAGAAATTTTCACTCCTTCTCGTGTATTCTCGCTAAAGGTTATTCCTATGTATTACGGCTGTTATCGAAAGGACGAAAATCCCCTCATAAACTGATAATGGTGTATTGGCAGAAGAAGTTACTAACGTCAAAATGTGTACAGCGAAGATGACACCGAAAGATGTGATATCGAAGACGGCGACAATAAGTTTACGCCACAAAACAATGCCACTAAAATTACAAAGAGAATGTTTATACACTTCGCTCGTTATGTGTATATTGTTGTTAAAGGTCTTACAAGTATCAATGCTAAACCCAACTAGATTCTACCAGGTGCGATGTAGAGGCTTTCAGGGTGTTATAATGTTGCGTAATTCCTCGCCTTTGCCCGAGGCTCATTGCCGGTGGAAATAGACAGCGACCTCATAAAAAGACAAAAAAAAAATGGAGAACTTTCTGAACACGAACTGCCACTTTTCTTATTCAAATCCGTTACGAGGAATTCTCGCGGATTATAAACGCATTTAATTGGTCAACGGCTGTCAGATTATATTGAGCGACGCGGCTCGTTCGAGACGTGCGTCCTTCTAGGCTCGTTCTTTTGCCTGGCCGCGCATCTCCGTCCTCGGGACATAAACCGACGCCGGATGGCCACACCTCGGTGGATACTACAGAAGGCTCTCAGCAAGCGACGACACATCGCTCGTTTCGGCTTCGTGTCACGTCTGAACGAGAATGCTCCACCCAGGCGACAAATGTTGTAAAGTGAGGTTCCGTTGGGGGTCGGTTCTACGCCCACTGGTTTGCGAGGAGCGCGTGCGACATTGTGGAACTCGTCGAATACAGTGAAATTGCTTAAGGTAGCAAAACACAATGTGTATTGTTTTTCATAAAAAATCTCGTTAAAAGGTGACATTTTATTACAATATTAAGATCTTATTATCAGAGGTGAAGAACATTTTCAATTCTTACCGCTGAAGAAAGAGGAAAAGTTTTCTAGTCAATATAACACAATCGAGGACGGAAGTGAGTGTTGCTGTATTCACTGTTAGGGTAATCTTAGTACTGAAGTAGTCATAGTACATGGGTTCCGCGGAGAGAGGATTCTGGGATGTGAAAGGAAGTCAATTACGTAGTTTCATATTTAAGTGAAGTACAATGAAATAACCTAACACTACGAAATATTATTGTGTAACACTGCTAATGTCCATTATAGTCTGAACTAAAATATAAATTTTAAGAGTTTCTGTGAAGAATGCCATAGTGGTAATATTTCAACAAAAATTTTGTTGACAGGAAGTTGTGTTATTTCAGTCTTGAACTCCATCATAATGACCACAAGACGCTTAATATGATCTGGCAGCTGGTACAAGACATGGGTATCCAAGTATCTGACTCATCTCTCCTTTTACGTTAAGGATTGGAAGACTTGTAGAGCTTCTTTTTTAATGCAAAAAGTGTATTCACAAGTTGCTCTATCTTTTGACTGTAGAAAAACAGAGATAGTTACAAAGGATATCATTGAATATATGTATTGTGCAACAGTTGTCAAAATGTCACATCTTTTGAAGAGATCCTTTAATAATGTTCTAGAACTATCAGCAAATACACTGACGAAAAAAATTGCAAGACCAAAAAATAATTAATGAAGAGTAATGAAATTTCTGGAATACGTTTGTTGAGGTAACATATTTAAGTGATTAATATTCCAAGATCGTAGGTTAATGTAAGCGAGAGATAAGCTATTCTAAATGTAGCCGCGGGGGATTAGCCATGTAAGCATGCAAACTTGCATGCACTGTGCTGGACAGGTGCCGGATGTCAAGTTGATTAATGGAATTGCATTTGATCGGTCAATACAGCGATGGATATTGCTGTTTATGGATGCCGCTGGGCTTTTCGTCCGGAGTCGCCCCACATGTGCTCGATTGAACACATATTTGCTGATCGAGCAACCAGAGCAACGTGTTGATACTCTGTAGAGCATGCTGGTTTACAACAGCGGTATTTGAGTGAGCATTGTCCTGTTGGTAAACACCTCCTGAAATACTGTTCATGAATGGGAGCACGACAGGTCGAATCACCAGACTGACACAATTTGTGGTCAGGGTGCATGGTATAACTACGAGAGTGGTTCTGCTGTCATACGAAATCGCAACCCCGACCATAACTCCAGGTGTAGGTCCCGTGAGACTAATATCCAGGCCTTCAACTGGCCTCATTGTAATAAACACACGACATCACCTGACACCGTTGTAGAACCAGCTTTAATCGGAAAGAAAAAACAGACCTTCACCCTGCCTTCCAATGAACTCTCGCTTAACATGACCAAAGTCGAAAATGGTGATTGTTTGTTGCCAGTGAAATGCACGCAGTAGGGTGCCTGGTTCGGAGCTGTCATTGAAGTAACCGATTTGTAATAGCTCGTTGTGTCATTGTGGTGCCAACTGCTGCTCAGGTCGTTGAATCACTACAATGCGACCGAGCCATATTCCGAACACGATGGGCTTCTCTCTCGATAGTGCCACGTGGCTGTCCGGGCCGTTCGCAGTCAGTAGCTCTCTCGACCGTACATTCTCCTGAGCACAGCAGCCAGCAACATTATAAAGTGGCTTCAGTCTTGCCAAGTCTTTCTGCAATGTCGCGAAGGAACATGCTGATACATGGAAAAACAACGCTCTTGGTGGGCCGTTTGCAGGTTTAAATCACCTCGGGGTATGACCATGCGGTGCATTTGACATACGGCCGTCGCACTGTGGCGCTGGCGCCAGTCCACATACGCAGAGGAGTGTTGTAGCATGTCAGAGTACGGTGCAGCGAGTAAGTGTGCAGACGTTTTCAGACGTACTAATGGTGACTGTGTGTTGAAAATGGCTCAAAGAACACATACTGATGACGTTATGAGAGGTAGAATACTAGGGCGACTGGAGGCTAGTCAAACACAGCTCGTCGTAGCACGGGCCCTGCGTGTGGCACAAAGTGTGATCTCAAGATTATGGAAACGATTCCAGCAGACAGGAAACGTGGCCAGGCTCTACAGTACGGGACGTCCACAGTGTACAACACTACAAGACGGCCGATATCTCACCATCAGTGCCCTCAGACGGCCACGGAGTACTGCAGGTATCCTTGCACAGGACCTTACCGCAGCCACTGAAACAGTTGTCTCTACACACACAGTCTACAGACGACTGAAAAGACATGGTTTATTCGCCTAGAAAGCTGCAAGGTGCATTACACTGACCCCTGGTCACAGAAGAGCCCTTAACATTGGAACAGTGGACCCAGGTTATGTTCATGGACGAGTCCAGGTATAGTCTGAACAGTGATTCTCGCCGGTTTTTCATCTGGCGTGAACCAGAAACCAGATACCAACTCCTTGATGTCCTTGAAAGGGACCTGTATGGAGATCGTAGTTTGATGGTGTGGGGTGGGATTATGATTGGCGCACGTACACCCCTGCATGTCTTTGACAGAGGAACTGTAACAGGTCAGGTGTATCGGGACTCCATTTTGCACCAGTGTGTCTGCTTTTTCAGGGGTGCAGTAGGTCATACCTTCCTCCTGATGGATGATAACGCACGGCCCCACTGAGCTGCCATCGTGGAGGAGTGCCTTGAAACTGAAGATATCAGGCGAATGGAGTGGCCTGCTTGTTCTCCAGACCTAAAACCCATTGAGCAATATCTGGGATGCTCTCGGTCGACGTATCGCTGCGCGTCTTCAAACCCCTACGACACTTCAGGAGCTCCGACAGGCACTGCTGCAAGAATGGAACGATGTCATGCAGCAGCTGCTCCAATACCTGATCCAGAGTACGCCAACCCACTGTGCGGCCTGTGTACGTGTGCATGGTGATCATATCCCATGTTGATGTCGGGGTACATGCGCAGGAAACAGTGGCCTTTTGTAGCACATGTGTTTCAGGACGGTTTTCTGTGTCGTGTGTGTTCCCTATGTGCCTATGGTATTAGCGCCAGTTTTTTGTAGTGCCACGTTGTGTGGCACCACATTCTGCAATTATCCTTTACTTATCAGCATGAGTGTAGCTCCTCGTAGCCCTATTACACGAGCTCATTCAAACTCAGTGAGGTGTTGATAGTTGCTTCTTAGTCGCCTTAAAGGCCTTCTCGACTTACATCAAACTCGCCACATCCAGTCTCGAAGGTTCCAACGCTCATGACCGTTACAGCTCGTATATACAGCAAAAACCTGATTTACATCCTCATAGTGGCTCTACTAGTGCCCCTCTTATGTCACTGGTGCGAAATTTGAACAGACATCAACTTCCAGATGTAGAAACTCGCCTACCAACTTTCGTTTATGTCGCACAACTTCCTCTTGATGTTGCGATTTTTTTCCGTCAATGTATGATTCTTATAGAATGATTCATTATTCTTAAAATACTATCACTGTATGTTAATTTCCCCCCCCCCCCTCTGATGCCAAAAAAGAGTCTGTAACTGATTACTGTATGGAAACATGTACAATTAACCATTTTCTTTCACCTTAAAACACTGTCGACGTTAGCAGGCACAGTGCGAGTGTAAGTGGCATACAGACCTATTTAAATAAGTTGACATTTGACAGCGAGCGATACTGACTGCTCTCGCCAGCAGCTAACCAATGGGAGCTGTACTTGCATTGTAGGAAGACACTGCCTTCCAACTTCTGCTGGGCGTAGCATTGCTGCTGCCTGCTACAAAGTAGGAGACGTAAGATGAATCATATCACAACAATTTATTTACTGTAGTAAGGCGCATATGAAGAGTTTTTGAATCTCAAGAGTAGCTACACATATACAAAGATTACTGAACCAGTACGCATAAACACTTCAACACAGCTCTCCAATATAATGCTACAAATGCCAATGGGTATAGGCAAATATCATTGTCTCTTATTTAGTTTATCACTCCACTCGTCACCTTCAGGAAATCTCTGATAGGACCTCTGCAGGCACGGGCTGGCTACGTTAATACAACATGAGTAACAGTCTGTCGTTCAACAACGCAATCACACGATGCAATGAAAATTTGTCGCACTAGCGGGGAATATTTGGACACGTTTCATTGCCCGTTCTAATGTGATCCAGAGTAGGGTGTTCAAATCTAAAGGGTTTCTCCTTGGTGCAGGACAATTTCAGGCATTGCGCACGAAATTTTGTTGCCATCAGCGTTTCCCCTTCATCGAAGGCACTGAATTCGTCTTCAGCAAGAGTCCTGCTGTGATAAGACTGGTCTACCTTGACCTCAATCTTTCTCGCCCCACAGGTAATAGGCTATATCATTCAATATTGGGAGGTCGCTGTTATCAACAATCTTCCAGTATCCACGTTGCAGCGCACTCTTCCGTCTGATATCAGGAGGGGGAATGTGACTCGTCTAAGGTAATCAGTATATGGGAGTTCATCTACTAATTCCCTGACAGTGCGCGTCAATTCTTTAAGTTTTACTTCTTATATTTTACACATTATTATGGGCTATTAAGCCACACTAACAGACAGTAATCTGCTGTTGAGAAAACCAAACACAGTGACCGCTCCAATTAAAAGAAAGATCTGAAATTAGGCAAGCTTTGAAACACCATAGATGTCTGCATTGATTAGCCAGAACATTATGACACCGACCTGCTATCGGTGTAAACCCCTCCAGGCGATAGCTGCGTCTCCTGAGAGGATTGACTGCTAGTCAGACAAACTCAGGGTGCATGTAGCATCAGTGAACATACTGTCCGTGTGTAGAATGGTGAAGGCGCGGGAGTTTGACGGAGGGCAGGTTGCTATGGCCCGGACGCACAGCACGAGCATTTAGGAAACTATACGAGCAGGTGCTCGAGATGTGCTGAGATGACTCTCTTCGACACGTGTTGAAACCAAGGAGAAACAACTTCCACATGTCGGGGGGTTGGGCGGCCACCCCTCATTACAGATATCGAGCGTCGTAGATTGGGAAGACTGGTAAAACAGGACAGGGGACGAACTGTGCTGGAACTAACATCAGACTCTAATGCTTGGCAGAGTACAAGAGAGTTTGAACACACAGTGCACCAAACACTCCTAAAGTTGGGCCTCCGCAGCTGACGACCCACTCATTTGCCAATGTTAACACCACGACATCAGCAACCTTCGACTGAAACGGGCTCGTAACCGGTGGCAATGGACATTGGTGCAGTGGAAGAGTATTGCGAGGTCCGATGAATCCCGATACCTTCTTCCTCGTGCCGATGGGAGGGCAAGGCTCCTTGACGCCTGTACTGCGGGGGTAAGACAAGCTCAAAATGTTCAAATGTGTGTGAAATCTTATGGTACTTAACTGCTAAGGTCATCAGCCCCTAAGCTTACACACTACTTAACCTAAATTATCCTAAGGACAAACACCCACATCCATGCCCGAGGGAGAACTCGAACCTCCGCCGGGACCAGCCGCACAGTCCATGAGTGCAGCTAAGACAAGCTGGCGGCGCCTCCGTTATGGTTCAAATGGGCCTGAGCACTGTGAGACGTAACTGCTGAGGTCATCAGTCCCCTAGAACTTAGAACTACTTAAACCTAACTAACCTAAGGACATCACACACATCCATGCCCGAGGCAGGATTCGAGCCTGCTACCGTAGCGGCCGCGCGGTTTCAGGCTGCAGCTCCAAATTTTCGTGATGTTAAGAATAATTAGGAAATGGAAACTCTTAAAATTAATAATTTTGGTATTAAGAAGTTACGAAATAGGATAGGCAAGAGTTTAGATTTGTATAACGCCACCACTGATGCCTTCCAGAAGGGAAAGCATCAGTCCTTCCGGGACAGCCATCGCCCTATCTACTTCTATTCGCCATGCGAGGACTATTGCCTCAGAGGTACTCTGAGCCTCCCGCCCTCAGATGCCTTGAGTCTATATCTAGCTTGTCTGCCACCTACCCTGCATGTTCCCTCTTCCACAACATCCAACTGAAAGCTCTGAACGAACTTCCGATCTAAAATGTAGAGCAACGTGGTGGCTCGTTTCATTTATTATGCACAGGGGTTTCTCGCAGTGGTTTGAAATATGTCTCTGTGTTGCAGTACGTACTCGTATGTACGTCCCCCTCTCGAGTCTTAAGATGGAGTTACCTCTGACTCATGTGAGGACAATCCCGAAGTCATTTGATCTCTGGAGATGTGAGTGGCGGTGCGATTAATGATGTTAATGAGCAGGGGCAGTGCATCATTAGTGTATGGTATAAGTTAGAATTGGATTCTTACTGTGGGCGTGATAGAGTAATCTGTGCAGTTGTGGTGACCACTGAGCCTGGATCGTGTAGTGGTCAGCGCATCTTCCTAGTAAGGATACCAGGCTTCGAATTCCGGTCCGGCAAAAATGTCCTACTTACAGCATAAATCGATGCGCACTGCCAACTAATGTCCTTAGTTCCTTCGTGTCTTTATTCATAGTGGTTGTGGAATCAAAATGATGTCTCTTCTTTCGGACATGGCCGAAGGAACAGACTCGACATATAAATCGCCTCAGTGCAGATGCATCCTAAGCTCGAACTCGCGGGAATCGGCGAGATATCGCCAATAATGAGCAGGGACACTATGTTAGTAGTGTTTGGTATAAGTTGAGAATTTGACTGTGATGAGAGGCGTACTAAGGTGGTCCATGCGGTTGCAGCGACCTCTGTGCCCATAAGGCATAGTGGTCAGTACATCTACCTAGTAAACACGAGACATGGGTTCGAGTCTCACGCCGGTAGAAATTTTCAAGTTGCCCCATTGATATAAATTAATTCCCACTGGCAGCTAATGTTTTAATTCCTTCGTATCGTGGAATAAAAATAACCCAGGGATCTGACGTCGGTGTCAAATACACAATGTTAGAGATCAAATGGTTCAAATGGCTCTGAGCACTATGGGACTTAACATCTGAGTTCAACTAGAACTTAGAACTACTTAAACCTAACTAACTTAAGGGCATCACACACATCCATGCCCGAGGCAGGATTCGAACCTGCGACCGTAACAGTCGCGCGGTTCCGGACTGAAGCGCCTAGAACGGCTCGGCAACCGTGGCCGGCTGTTAGAGATCGCTCTGCTGTTTGACCACAGTTCCTATGACATTTCACATTTAGGGGTGAAGTAAAAATCAGGGTGAGGAAAGTGTAACGTAAACATAAAGAAAAGCGGCGAATATTGGTGTCGAATACATAGTAACCGGGGTTGCCAGAGTGACTGCTGAAGGTGCTAACAACAGTTGAGCCATAGGGGTGACTATGGCGCCTGAGGTATGGCATGCCTGGAACATCTTCAACTAATCTTGGTACACCAATAGTATCTGGGAAAACGGAAGGGAAAGACTTACTAAGCCACAAAAGGTCTGGAGATGGGGGCTTGAAGGTGGTGAGATCATTATTTTTCCTACTTGATATGAGACTGGGATAAACAGGCAATGTCAAGTAGTCAGTTAGATATAAGATTAAATATTCATTTACGTCCGTAAGTTATTATCTGAAAGTATTAATTTTAGCATCACCTACCATCTGTATAAGTTTGATTCGAGATATTTCGGGGGATATGTATATTATATTCAAGTAATAGCAGAAGACTACAAACGGGCTTGTAACTGAATTATTTCTCACGTCATTGTTTTAAAAACCTCTTTCTAAAATCGGTCTGGAAGAAGCTTGTAGTCAGCCATCAGTTTCAATTGATTTACCAAAATATTTAATAACGACAGAATTCAACTATCAGAATCATCCGTTAACATCTAAGTCAAATTTTAAGTAAAGTGAGTCTCGCAGATGATTTTGTTTTTTAAACTGTGTTGTTGTTGCGGTCTTCAGTCCTGAGACTGGTATGATGCAGCTCTCCATGCTACTCTATCCAGTGCAAGCTTCTTCATCTCCCAGTACCTCCTGCAACCTACATCCTTCTGAATCTGCTTAGTGTACTCATCTCTTGGTCTCCCTCTACGATTTTTACCCTCCACGCTGCCCTCTAATACTAAATTGGTGATCCCTTGATGCCTCAGAACACGTCCTACCAACCGATCCCTTCTTCTGGTCAAGTTGTGCCACAAACTTCTCTTCTCTCCAACCCTATTCAATACTTCCTCATTAGTTATGTGATCTACCCATCTAATCTTCAGCATTCTTCTGTAGCACCACATTTCGAAAGCTTCTATTCTCTTCTTGTCCAAACTATTTATCGTCCATGTTTCACTTCCATACATTGCTACACTCCATACAAATACTTTCAGAAATGACTTCCTGACACTTAAATCTATACTCGATGTTAACAAATTTCTCTTCTTCAGAAACGCTTTCCTTGCCATTGCCAGTCTACATTTTATATCCTCTCTACTTCGACCATCATCAGTTATTTTGCTCCCCAAATAGCAAAACTCCTTTACTACTTTAATTGTCTCATTTCCTAATCTAATTCCCTCAGCATCACCTAACTTAATTGGACAACATTCCATTATCCTCGTTTTGCTTTTGTTGATGTTCATCTTATATCCTCCTTTCAAGATACTATCCATTCCATTCAACTGCTCTTCCAAGTCCTTTGCTGTCTCTGACAGAATTGCGATGTCATCGGCGAACCTCAAAGTTTTTATTTCTTCTCCTTGGATTGTAATACCTACTCCGAATTTTTCTTTTGTTCACTTTACTGCTTGCTCAATATACAGATTGAATAACATCGGAGAGAGGCTACAACCCTGTCTTACTCCCTTCCCGACCACTGTATCCCTTTCATGCCCCTCGATCCTTATAACTGCCATCTGGTTTCTTTACAAATTGTAAATATCCTTTCGCTCCCTGTATTTTACCCCTGCTACCTTTAGAATTTGAAAGAGAGTATTCCAGTCAACATTGTCAAAAGCTTTCTCTAAGTCTACAAATGCTAGAAATTTAGGTTTGCCTTTCCTTAATCTAGCTTCTAAGATAAGTAGTAGGGACAGTATTGCCTCACGTGTTCCAGTGTTTCTAAGGAATCCAAACTGATCTTCCCCGAGGTCGGCTTCTACTAGTTTTTCCATTCGTCTGTAAAGAATTCGTGTTAGTATTTTGTAGCTGTGGCTTATTAAACTGATTGTTCGGTAATTTTCACAAATGTCAACACCTGCTTTCTTTGGGATCGGAATTATTATATTCTTCTTGAAGTCTAAGGGTATTTCGCCTGTTTCAAACATCTTGCTCACCAGATGGTAGAGTTTTGTCAGGACTGGCTCTCCCAAAGTCGTCAGTAGTTCCAATGGAATGTTGTCTACTCCGGGGGCCTTGTTTCGACTCCGTTCTTTCAGTGCTCTGTCAAACTCTTCACGCAGTATCATATCTCCCATTTCATCTTCATCTACATCCTCTTCCATTTCCATAATATTGTCCTCAAGTGCATCGCCCTTGTATAGACCCTCTATATACTCCTTCCACCTTTCTGCTTTCCCTTCTTTGCTTAGAACTGGGTTTCCATCTGAGCTCTTGATGTTCATACAAGTGTCTCTTATCTCCAAAGGTCTATTTAATTTTCCTTTAGGCAGTATCTATCTTACCCCTCGTGAGATAAGCCTCTACATCCTTACATTTGTCATCTAGCCATCCCTGCTTAGCCATTTTGCACTTCCTGTCGATCTCATTTTTGAGACGTCAGTATTCCTTTTTGCCTGCTTCATTTACTGCATTTTTATATTTTCTCCTTTCATCAATTAAATGCAATATTTCTTCTGTTACCCAAGGATTTCTATTTACCAACTTGATCCTTTGATGCCTTCACTACTTCATCCCTCAAAGCTAAGAAAATAATATCTTCTTGAGGTGACGCTTAAGGAATGTACTTGGAATATAGTACACATTGAGGCTGATAAAAAGAGCCAGTCAGGGACCAATGTAGCAGTAAATTTGGAAAAGAAAGTGGAAATGGTTTCGACACACTCTGATACAAGGTGAAGGATCAGTATTAAAACAGATGCATGGTCGGGACACGCAAGGCTGAAGGTAAAGTCCCCGGCGTAGGATTACGTGGAGACCTGTGGACTTGATAATGGCAAATGTGAACAAGATTGTATAAACTGCAGAAGATATATCCAACAACAGAATACGTTGACGACTCTTCGTGAGCCCTTGTATCCCACTGGAAATTAAAGCATCCGATAACAGTCAGTTATGTATTTTCAGTTGAAGAATGTTGTACAAGTACATATCATATTATACTAATCATACTGAAGTGGTAAAACAGAAGAAAACTGGTTGCAATTGGGCTACTGAGCCGCACAGTTAGCCCACAATCGTGGGGGCGAACGACATAAATTTGGTTGAGAGACTTAGATCTTATTACTTTGCGAAATTATAATACTGCGACTTCCAAGAATAATATCATAATTTATTAGGAAGTTTTGTTTTGAGACGGCAATTAAAAGATGTAGACCACGTATCACTAGCACTTACATGAATCGTGGTACTATTCCCAACATTTTAACAGAAAGTGTTCAGCACTCGATATGCGAACTTAGTTCGAGGAAATAAATTGCGCCACAGAACACTCGTGGTGTATCTACTGTGCAGGCACACACAAAGTGTGTGGTGGTGGTGGTGGTGGTGGTGGTGGTGGTAACAGAATCCGATCGCTGTAGACGCTGTTATATTCAGTGAGAAGAAACTTAGTTCAATTCAGAATTAAATAGTAAATAAAATAAAATAAAATAAAATAGTAGACTAACTATCCACGTAAAATGCGAGAAGAAGATTAGAGGCCTTCTGAATGTCCTCTGCAGAAGCTTTATTCGCCTTCGAAGAAATTAAAACTCCAGAATTTGAAATCTATTCCATTTTGCGTCCTTTCATATGAAAGGTAGTCCAAGTACCTCTACGCCGTGTTACAATTTAAGATATCTTAAAGATGGTTTTGTAAAACTAATATCTGATGTGCTATATCTGACATTGCCCATTCTTCAGTACTTCAGTAGTTCAGTACTTCACTCTCACAGACATTTACATTGTGCCCGCAAAGAGTGGATCATGAGGATAAGGCATTGGTTGAGGCGGAGAAGCGTTGTGACTGACTATTAGCGGAGTATAACTTTCTAATAAAAGTTCTAGACTGACTTACATTTCAGCGTACAGTAGCACTCCATTGAATGCACTTTAATAACTTTTCTTATGTATTGACCACAGTTTTACTTTTTTCCAGAAACAGCTTACGTGTTTCGACTTACCGTTATTTTCAAAGATAGTGTTACGTCAGTCATTTAAAATTGTTCATTAGATATATTGTATCACGTCGGCATTCCCAATTATGACACAAGGGCATTGCTACAAATTAAGATCCTGTCGCATCAAGGCCCTAAAAGATGACTGTAAGTACACTGCCTGACAAAAAAAGGGAAATAACTATAAGAGAAGGGGGAATCTAAACTAAACTTCACGGGTTGAGAGGGTACGTGATGTCATTTCAATAATTACAGTATCGAATCAAATTTACGAAGAACGTAGCTTTATGAGTCTACTTATCACTATGGTGCCGCACCTCGTGTGACCTGGATGCATGCACTGATTCACTTGGGAAGTCTGTCATAAAGCCGGTGTATCCTCTACTAAGCAATATGGCCCACAACTGTTGTAAATTGCCCTTGATATTATGGATACTGGTCCTGGGATGGAGCTGACAAGCGAGATGGCCATATACATCCCATACATGTTCATCTTTGGTTGGCGGGTCGTGCACATTCACAGCTCTCGTAAAGATAAGTGTTTAATTGAGTAATAACAATGAATTATGGCAATATTACATCATAATTTGTAAATTAATATCTATTTTAAACCATCAATTGAAGGATTCACATTTTTTGGATATTTTTGTGAAAAAAAGAAAACATTTCATAGGCGGGAGTTTTGGACTAGGATTTGTTTACGTTGTGATATACTGTAAGTTACGTGATTAATTCAGTAATGTAAAAGTTGTGTTATTAGTGTATTCTTATGAACTATCCATTTGATTCTCTAGTATGTAGTCGAAGTGAAAAGTACCGAAATAAGTGGAAACTTTATACAGTGTAGACTCAGTTCTTTGTTTACTTTTTGTTTCGTCACGTAAACAATATAGATTATATCGTTTTTGTTTCTCCAGAAGTTTTGAATTAGTATCCGACCTGTAGGCCTAAACTTTCTAATAAATTTAATATATTAATTGAGTAGTCTACGAATTTATTCTTGTTTTAACTCAGACTAAAGCTAATATTTGTTTGCCATGAGTGAGAAGTGTATGACTTGCCGTAGGTTTGTTAGTTCCGGGGAGCGGTGTGAGGGTTGTTGCAGTTTCTTTCATTTGGGTGACTGTAGAGGCGTGGGAATTGGGGAAATAAACAAGGCTCATTGGTTGTGCAGTATTTGCTGTAGAGATAGGAAGATAGTGAAACAGGAGGAGAAGATTGCTGCCATTCAGGCGGAACTAGATAAAGCGAAACAAGATCTGGAAAGGTTAGGGGGGGGGGGGTCGGGGAGAAGGGAAAAGAGAGGTGGAAAGTGACAACAGGTTATAGAAGAATAGGAATAGGACGTTTTCAGATAGTGTGGTTGTGTATGTGGAAAACAGATTTGATCTGTTGTCACAGTTGAAAACTGATGAGCTACAAATAGATGTAGGAGTAGACAGGACACAACAAACTTTCAAAAAGTGTTTGTAAAGTAAGAAGTCAGAAAAAGCTGCAAAGAAGAAGGAAGTTTTGTTGTTAGGTAGTTCACATGGTAGAGGTGTTGGCCAACTGTTTCAGGATGAACTAGGGTCAGATTACCAGGTCACAAGCTTTTTTTAAACCTAGTGCAAGTCTGGGTCAGGTTATAGAGGATGTAGGTTCACTTTGTAAAGACTTCACAAAGGAAGGCACCATGGTAATAGTGGGTGGGGCGGGCAACAGCATAGATAGGAACCGAAATTATTCAATTGAGAGTGACCTGGAAAAGATATCTTCAGCAACGAGACATACTGGTGTCGGGCTTGTGTCTGTTCTGAGTCGCCATGACCGGCCTCATTTAAACTCTTCTGTAGGGAGAGTTAATTTAGAGGTGGAACGTCTGCTGGGATCTGGCATGGCGTCTCATATCGGTGTGGTTCCTGTTGACTCCATCAGTAGGTGGGACTATACTAGGAATGGCCTTCACCTCAACAGAAAACGAAAGGGAAAACTGTCTCGGCTAATAGCAAATAACTTAAGGGGGTGGGGGCACTGTTACAAATGGTAAAGTACCAGTGGTTACAAGTGACCGATCAGCAGTTTTTTTAGGGTAGGGAGGGCAGAAACAAAAAATGTTCAGAGACAGGCTGAAAATGACATTCACATTGATAGAACAGGCAGCCAGAAGGCATATTTTAATCTACACAATTCACGCAGAGAGCCTCCGATTGAAACTAAAGATACTCAAAAATTAGCTGGAAAATTAGGTTCATCTAGTTGTAATCCAGCCAGTGCACAAAATCAGCTATAACTATTGCATCAGAATATCCGAAGACTAAGGGGTAGGCTTAATGAGTTGCTTACTTCTGTTGAAGAATTAGATTTGAGCAAACCAGTTGATATAATTTGCCTCTATGAACATCATATGATCACTGGTATAGATCTGTCAAATGTTATAGCATTCAGGTTAGCTTCTTATTTCGGTAGAGGAAATACGGAGAAAGGAGGAGTTGCCATATTTGTCAGAAACTGTTTTGATTTCAAGAATATAGCCATTAATAAATTTTGCTCAGAGCAGCACTTAGAAGCTTGTGCAATAGAAGTAGCATTTCATAATAAGTCCTTTATAATAGTAGGTGTATACAGATCTCTATCAAGAAATTGCAACTTCCTCATAAAATATTTGGGACCTCTGCTGTCCCACCTCATAGCAAAACACAAATAAATAGTGGTAGCTGGGGATTTTAATGTGAATTTATTGAAAAGCTCCGTCACTGAACAATTATTACAGTCAGTAACACTATCATTCAATACTGTGAACTTTGCTACTAGGATATGTAAATGCTCTGAGGCTGCTACTGATATTATCTTTGTAGACAAATAAATCTAGGGAAAAAAGTTATATCACGAAGGCAATAGTAAATGGGCTTTCATCATGACATGCAGCATCTTGTGTTAAATGTTGAAACTTTTCAGGATAAAAAATCTATTAAATCTGAGTACAGGAGGGTAATAAATAATTCAAAAATTGAGAAATCCACGCAAAGTCGCTTCATTTAAATATCTGGGCGTAATGTTGCAGAATGATATGAAATGGAAAGGTCATGTGAGGATTGTGGTAGGGAAGCCGAATGGTGGACTCCGGTTTACTGGGAGAAATTTAGGAAAGTGTGGTTCACCTGCAAGGGAGACTACGTATAGGACACTAGAGCAACTCACTCTTGACTACTGCTTGAGTATTCGGGATCCACACCAGGTCGGATTAACAATTCAGAGGCGAGCTGAGAGATTTGTTATCGGTAGGTTCGAACAACACGCAAATATTTCGTAGCTCCTTCGGAACTCAAAAGGGAATCCCTGAATCCCTATAGGGAAAGCGACGTGCCTTTCGAGCAACACTATTGAAAAAATACAGGGAACCGGGATCTGAAGCTGACTGCAGAACGATTCTACTGCCGCCAATGTATACTTCGCGTAAGGATCACGATACGAGAAATTATGGCTCATACAGAGGTATACAGACACTCGTTTTTTCCTCGCTCATTTTTACGAGTAGAACTAGAAAGAAAATGACTACTGGTGGCACAGGATACCCTCCGCCACGCACCGTACGCTGGCTTGCGGAGTCAGTATATAACTGTAGATATAGATAAACTGCAGCTGAACAGTACCAACATTAACGATGGCCACACTCGGAACAGTTTTGCAACTTAGCCATTCAGAATGTCTCCACCTTTGTCCCGAAAGCCAATGATCATGCCTTTTTGGACGTCAGATAAATCGCTCCGTTTCCGCGATACAACAGCGACTGCATTGTTTCCCGCACGCCCCGACACGCTTTATATTCCTCCTCTGCTAGTGCTCTCGCCTGCCGAGTGCTCATTGCACCATAACGTCGAACATAGGGGATGATATTAATGTGACTGGACCGTGTACTTGGAAATGAGTGCAGTACGTGGCTGGTGAGAATTCCACGACTGTATCTGTCCAGATTATTTCTCAATAATCGTCCTTAAAGTCTGTATTCATTCGTCACTTGGTGGAGGCTACGTTGCACTTCTTGTCACACGTACGTCGGTGTTAATAAGGAGGTGAAAAGAGTAGCGCAGAAAGGATGTATAAGAGGAACGTACAAAAGAAAACTACTCATAATCTGTTAGGCTCAGTACAGAGTGGAAATAAACTGAATGCCTTCTGAGACGGATACTTGCTTCGGGTTTAAAATTAACAGTAAGCTCTGGAACTGGCAACGTACGCCGAGAACTTATTGTGACCGGCCGAACAATGGGAAACCATTTGCCCTTGAGTGCTCTCGTCCTCCCGGCAGGCGAGCTCAAGTTTTCTGCACTGCTGTTCTCTTTGTCCGCTACAAAAATTACTGACACACAACTCAGCGGCAGATTACGCCGCTATTTGAAACGAAGACCTCGAGGCGGCTCGCGTCGAGCCTCCAAAGGGAATGAGATAAAAGCACACAACGCTTAACGAGAAATGCAACAAAATGGAACGTCATGGGAGGCGACGGTACGCTTCCACGAAATGACTGCCCGCCGGTTGGGCTCCACTTACCTGGAACAGTACCGAAAAGAAATCAGCACATCCACTACAGTGTAAGAGGGAAACGAAGAACTTGGTAGCAATGTGCATTGTTGGTTTGTATCATTATTCGGCAAATGCACTGTGTTGTACTAACGAAGTTCCGTCTCTTCCTACAGGAAACCTTACCAGGTACTATGTAGTCGGAACGAGTTACGGGCTTCACCTGTGAGGAGATAATCATGCTCAGCTCTTCGATAAATGTAGTAGGTTAACGAATGTCAGCGGCACAGTAATCCTTTTATCATTTTCGTTTTGTAGCAAGATGCTTCTCTTCAATAACCAGTGTTGCGAAGATTTGGCCTTTCCTATTTACTGTGCAATTTAGAGCCTATGTTGGTCTCATGTTCAGGTTAAGTAGTCTTCGTTCCATTATTAAGTTATCGTACTACAAAATTTCAAAGTACTCGTTAGTAGGGTTCATGAGATACGATTACTTACGACACATCGGTTCCTCTGCACCTGAAATGATTTGAGTGTTAGAGCCTTCGCTTCATGAGCTCTATTACTCATTCGCGAGAGATTCTCGTGTCGATACGCTGTGCTGAACAAGTGCGTGTTGGGATTTCGAAGAGTAAGCAGCCGCAGTAATACTGTAATGGCCTTATTATCGACGCCACGATTCTCCTCTCAGATAACGGGCGCTAAGGAGTGGTCTTCCGCAGCGCTACCGTTAATATTTCGCAATCAATTTACACAATACACTTCGTTCTCAAATATGGCTGTCATTTATGTAATCACTTGGGAAAACTTGGAACCAGTTTGAGACAGGTGTCTGCCGTAATTTTTATTTCTTTTGCTATGTGTCAGCCTGTTTTCATTATTCTGCCCCCAATCTTTGTGTGTGTGTGTGTGTGTGTGTGTATGCGTGCTCGGTCGTTTCTGTACGGAGCCTCATAAGGTGTGATGTAGCCCATACCAGCTCAGAGCTACAGTGTTCAGTAGAAGATTGTGATGGACTGTGTAGTAATGAAATGTGTGACATACCCGTATGGAAATATGTTTAAATATACGAATTTGTTGCAAAAAATGCAAAATTTTGGTCGTAATTAGTAGAAGCGTGCTAAAGATATCAAAGTAATAAGGAAATATTGCTATATCGAGGTAGTTTTGTATGAGTAAATTTTACGAAACACGAGAAGTGTGCGTAGAACACTTACACGGTGTGAAATTTTTTTCGCGATCTAGTACTTACATCTGTGTCTGAAGAATCCCAAATTAAATCTCGTTCTTGGCAACCTGTAAATCTATAACCATAAGTATTCGACTCATAAAGCTGTCATATGGGTATCAAGTCATGAACCCATTAGACTGACAATATCTTTAAGTTCGTATTCGTTTTAGGATTGCAAAGATAAACATATTAAAACTAGAATATCTGTGCCTCTCAAAATGAGATTACCGACCCAACATATTTTCTTCCGAAACACGATGGCGAAAGAGTTAAGAAATCTTAGTCTAGGCGACATGTAATGTTTCTCAATCTCCCATGAAAATCTCCTAAGTTATCTTGCGTGCTGTCAACAGAAACTGTTCTGCAACATTGATATTTATCCGGTGGTACATTCGTTTCCCACGAAAATTCATGCATAAAACATCCGCAGATAAACTGACATGCCGAAACGTAATCTCTTCATTCAATAACGGCACTATTTATCTCAATTTTCTTGAGTTTTTATGTAGCCAAGATCGAACGTTCAACTTCAGAGAAGTAATAGAAGTAGATACCGGAATACGGAACTTTTCAAAATGGTTCAAATGGCTCTGAGCACTATGGGACTTAAGTTCTGAGGTCACCAGTCTTCTAGAACTTAGAACTACTGAAACCTAACTAACGTAAGGACATCACACACATCCATGCCCGAGGCAGGATTCGAACCTGCGACCGTAGTGGTCACGCGGTTCCAGGCTGTAGCGCCTAAAACCGCTCGGCCACTGAGGCCGGCTCGGAATCTTTTTGTATTGGCATTATCTGTTTCAGTATTGCCACTCCTGTCCCATCCCTTACCAAGATGCTGTAGTACGAGGACAGATATTTCATGTCAATGACACCATTCAGACGAACCTGAACGACTAAACCAAAAATTGGAATACTCTTTAGTTTCTCCGTAGTCTTGTATCATACTAGACCGCGATATAAAGTTTATAACCCCCTAAATATGTCCAATATCTCCACTGAAAGTGCTCTTTTCCTAGAAAAGAAAGTCTTTTCAAGAACTAGAAGAAACTGCACTGTAAACCTAACACAGATATTGTATCTGCTTGTGCGTCTCGGCTTCTTTACGATGATTTGATAATGGTGCAAGAAGCTTACTTATTTAGCACTGCCAGTCGTAAAATGTGTGTGATTGTTTATTGTTCTTAGCGAGTTTAAGAAGTAACCGTTAAACGTACGCAAAATCCACGACAGGCAAAGACACACGAATCTCTATAGAGCAACAACGACTGATATTAATTTTGTTCGCTCTGAAGGGGTCAGTGCCTGCTCATACTTGTCATGTCTCATTATCTCCGAGCAGTAATCAGCCTTCTATATCCGAACACTAAAGTTCTTTATATTCTTCTCGGTGGTATGGAAATATTCGTGAAGCATGCATCCATTAGTGTCAGATAACTCCTTAATGGGCTGGCTAATTGTCACGAAGGCAGTAATTAAGACGTCGTAGCTAAATCGTGTTTAATTTGCTAAGCGCGAAATGGACAGTACACCAATTAAAATGTGCTGGTATTATTCATTGGACGCTTTGCTTAATGATGGTTACTACACGATTCTGCGCACACTTCATTTTTATCCCTCAGGGGAACCATGAATCCTAGAAAGTATAGGAAATCGTGTGCGTAAGGAGATGAGAATACCCGACCAGCCGTTGATGAAAAATCCGTCCTATCGAAATTATTCTGCTCCTCTTGATAGTGTCGAATTCTTCGTATTTCACATATTGTGTTCATTTACACTGCATGTGCAATGACTGACTGCTGCTTCATGTCACCGTATGAATTTCGTTTTATTGAGGAAAAACGTCGTCTGTTTCTTGTTGACATGTAAGCGTCTTCGTACACGTTTCAGAAGAATTATTCTCTCTTCCACTTCTTTACTCCTTATTTAGTGCCATAAAGAATTTTTATCAGCTGTACAAGCTAAATTAGTGGATCACTTCTGAGTAGCTTAGCTGACGTTAGTACTTTTTTTAATTTTCATCCATATACTCGTGTATACTCGCATGTTACAAGAGTTGTCAGCTCAGCCCGTATATAAACTTTTCGTTTCATTTGTGAAATGTGTTTTTCTATATCCGTATGTGTGTGAGTGTTTGTGTGTTCGCGTGTGTTTATTTGGGGAAAATCAGAAGTAGAACAGGGGAGGGACGGGGAAAGGAGGGTGGAAGTGCCAGGAAGCAATTGGCGAATATGTGAGTAGTGGCATGGTGACTGGCCTTACGTCGTAAATGGAGGAGATAGGAGGAGGTTGAAA
Organism: Schistocerca gregaria; assembly: GCF_023897955.1. Taxonomy (NCBI): domain Eukaryota; kingdom Metazoa; phylum Arthropoda; class Insecta; order Orthoptera; family Acrididae; genus Schistocerca; species Schistocerca gregaria. Next base: position 200,584,545 of record NC_064921.1, read on the forward strand.
AGTTACGCAAATGTAGGCGAGCTAATCGGCCGCCTAAATTTGCTGAGAGGTAAGGTGAATTTGACGCACGGTTGCACGCTGGCGGACCCAAGGATCGTAGCCAGCCGCAGCGGACGTTTCAGGCCAGCCGGGGACGAGACAAGGAGCAGGTGGCAAGAAACCGGAAAATCCCGGTATCGGGAATTTGTATGACGCGTCGATTGCTTAAAATGGCCGGGTATGTGGTAGAGTACTTGCCCGCGGAAGGCAAAGGTCTCGGTTTCGAATCTCGGTCTGACAAACAGTTTTAATCTGCTAGGAAGTTACATATCAGCGCACACTTCGCTGCAGAGTGAAACTTTCATTCTGGAAACATTCCCCAGGCTGCGGCTATGCCATGTCTCCGTAATATCCTTTCTTCCAGGAGTATTAGTTCTGCAAGGTGCGCAGGAGAGACTCTGTGAAGTCTGGAAAGTAGGAGACGAGATACTGACGGAATTAAGGCTGTGAGGACGAATCTTGAGTCGTGCTTGAGTAGCTCAGCTGGTAGAACACTTGCCCGCGAAAGGCAAAGGTCCCGAGTTCGATTCTCAGTCCAGAACTCAGTTTTTCTCTGCCAGGGAGTTTCAAACTGGAAGATGGCTCCTTTCAACTCTCTGAGAGTCTATAATAATTTACAACCAAACGTTATTGCAAGATTGGAGATCCCAGAAAAATGAAGCACAACAGCATTTCAGTATCTTTAAAACTACAGAAGTTAACATTTCGCAGTGATTAAAAATTTACACAATGAACCTCTGAATTAACAACTTTCAAACGCTTCATGCGATTTCAACATACAATACCAAAGATGATATCACTGCACTATAGCAACCATCCCTGAAAGCTCCATGTCTGTATTTATTTTATTTCTTGATTTATTAAGTTTTTACATCTTTATATTATGCAGATGTTTGTCATATCATCGTATTCTCCAAATTTACACAGCAAATAAACATAATATCAGTATCTCATATTTTATCAAACTTGTGTCTTTGTTTAATGAACGGTTTACTGTTTTGTCAGTTACTTAATTGTTGATGCCAAGGACTATTGAAAACGTGCGCTAATTTAAAAGTCGTCGCATGTGCTAGCTGATACCACAACTCAAACGAAAACCAAAAGATGCTTCTGTCAAGAAGGCACAAATAATTATTTAAATAATATTTAACGACAGTTCGTTGCCATTTAATGTGAACGTACTTGCGAAAGAATACTGGCATATTTACTTATGGACAAATTGTTATTTATAATTATTGTAGAGTGTGAGCCGGCCGGTGTGGCTGAGCGGTTCTACGCGCTTCAGTCAGGAACCGCGCTACTGCTACGGTCGCAGGTTCGAATCCTGCCTCGGGCATGGATGTGTGTGATGTCCTTAGGTTAGTTAGGTTTAAGTAGTTCTAAGTTCTAGGGGACTGAAGACCTCAGACGTTAAGTCCCATCGTGCTCAGAGCCATTTGAATCATTTTTTTGTAGAGTGTGACAGAATGTTCACGACATTTCTTCATTTTTATGTGGTTGCAATGTATTAGTTTAGTCTGGGAAGTGGTCAGCTTCAGTCAAATCTTGCCTGTCGAGCTTAAGAACGCTGTATGTTTTGAAGGGATGTCCTTCAACCAATGGAAAAGCATATAGTGGCTGAACGCTATGGGAGTCAAGTAAGGACGGGGACTTCTCGAGTGAAAAGCGCAAGCGAGCGAGTCAAGACACTTTACGTCTAGTTCTTGGAGAAGGCAAACCTGCCTGAGGTAATGTGTGTGATTCAGTCATATAGGTTTTTTGATTCTGGGCAGTGAATGGGAGCTACCATGCTTCAAGCTCTGAAAGGACTTTACATCTCGAGAGGTCTGAATGAACTCCACAATAGAATTCTAATTTATGTCGCTTGCTTTACGGAACTGAGAATAGACTGAGTACAAGTGACTTTTCTTTGCATCACTTGTGTTAATTAATGAATCATCATGTTGAACCCTGAACTATGAACTGGTGGATATTTCGTGTGTTGTGATTACGAAATGGTCTTAGTTTCAGCGTATCTTTTACTACAATTTAGTTTGTGGATTATGTTACCATTCTCGTAACGCTCTCAACTAACTTTACTGCATATGGTTAGGGCATTATCTGACTGTACTTCAACTGAATATTCTATGACTACTTCACCTTCATTTGAGATATCCATTCTTGAATAAACATTATTACACATAATTCTCTATCGTCTAAACCTGTTGCACTCGTTAGAATGGAATCCCTGCCGTGAAATTATTCATTCAACTTTTATTTTGTGTTTCTGTGTATATTTTTAACTCGTAATTCCAGCCAATGCATAGACTACTTGACTGCAGGATTACAGCTGCAGGTTATTATTTGGAGAGAAATGGCTGCAAGGCAGGAAAACAAACGTGTGCGACTCGACCCTATGACTACATGGAGCTATTCCTTTTAAGCAGAGCCGTGCATAGCCCAAGTAACTAAACTACGAGTAGCCACAGGTACACACTCAACTGGTTTGCTTGTATGAACTGCTGTTCCGAAGAGCAACTACTCAGCAGTAACTGTTGTGTAAAAATGGTGCAAATGGCTCTAAGCACTATGGGACTTAACGTCTGAGGTCATCAGTCCCCTAGACCTAGAACTACTTAAGCTTAACTAACCTAAGGAAAGCACACACATCCTTGCCCAAGGCAGGATTCGAACCTGCGACCGTAGCAGCGCGTGGTTCCGGACTGAAACGCCTAGAACCGCTCGGCCACAGCGGCCGACAGCTTTGATGTTCTGTCACAAGGTGTGGCTATAACAGTGAAGGAGCACGCGGTGACAGGGTGGAAAGTAAACCGTCAATGAGAGGAAGAGAAGTCTGCCTTCACACCTTATTGCGTCTCTCGCCTGTACAGGTATAAAGGGATACTGGATAACAGTTCGGCTGGTTCAACACTGTTAGTGTCCAGGTTTCTGATTTGTAGACGATTTTTATTGTTTGGTAATTCTGTTCATATGTAGTGGTGTAGTACTGTAAATACTTCCTGTAAATGCAGGCGAAGAATTTCTGGGAAGTGTATTAAACTACTTAACCGAGATTAGAATGAAAAATAAATCACTGAAGGTGTAAGGACCTATTCAGCAAAGAACTTAATCAAGAACTACGGGAAGGCAAAAACTAATATAGCAGTAATAACTGAAACAAAGAGAGTTTATTGACTGAAAGATTATGTTTTATTGTATCACGGAGAGGATATAATTAAAGGAGCAAGTATAATGGTCGAAACGAATTTGCAAAAGGATATACAGTCATATATCCCGATTTATAAAAGAGTTCTACATCTAAATCTTTAATTAAAAGGGAATATTGACATTGTGAGCATATTTGCATCAGAGGAAGACGCAGAAGAAGAGAGACGCTAGTTTTATCATTCGCTGCAATATGTGGTGTATGAGATACCTAACGATTAGCATATCATAACCACTGATGATTTTAAAGCAATGGTACAATATATGCCTTCAAGAGGGATAGCTGGAATTAATCAAGACGGTTAAAGGAACTGGAATGGTTAACAGAAAAGAGACATCAATAAATTTACTTGCCACGCAAGAGGAAGCAGTTCCACGCCTTTAGTACAAGTCAGTAGCGTACAAAGAGGGTATGAATATACACTTGGGCCACTTTCTGGTGGCATCTAAAATAAAAGTACCACAGTATAGAGTTTAAAACTTGTCCACGAGGATAGGAACTATTCAGACTACATCTGCTACAAGATCCCAGCGTGAGACATTTATGTGAACGGAGATTGGATGAAATGTTAAAAGATTCAAAGATAAACCAAAACTTAAACGAAGAATGGCGGTAAATTTGTCATATAATAATAAAATCGGCTGAAGAAGGCATAGCAAACAGGAAGAAATATACGAAGTACAAGAGTACACTGGCTATAAAACACAAATAGCATTAGTTAAAAGAGAAATGCGAGAAGACGGAGTTCGCAGCCGTTCCTTGGAAATGGAAGACAAGTAAGAGCTTGAAATACAGGCTTTTAAAAAAGAGGAGAAATGTACTTTACAGTGAAATAATATTTCTGGTGAAACATGGCTAGCCTAGTTCAAAAACCTATGGTCAAGAAATAAAGAAAATATGGTAACACCTCGATCAGATGTGAGTGTAGGTCAATCTCCTTGGAAGAAATAGGAAGATGCAGTAGGAATTGTGAGAAGAAAAAGAAAGTCTCTAGGAGAAGAAGAAATAAATTCAGAACTTATTAAGTCAATAGGTATCTAAAGATTAGCCTTCTAGATTCTATAGGTCTATCTTGGAAGAATACCCATGTTGTGGAAGGTGTCCAGAGCTCAGTAGTCTTACCTATATTCAAAACAGAAGAAAGGAATGACAGCAGTATCTATTCTGGTATAAGCCTACTAAACTGTGGGTATAAGATATATACCAAGATACTTTCCAGAAGATGAAATGTTTTAACAGAGACTTTTCTGGTAGGACAAAATGACACTGGAACATGTAAGGATTGTGTTTGATCCACAAACAGATAATAGAATAGCATACAGAGTTTGATCTTCAACATACATAGCTTTTGCGAGTTACTCAAACGCTTTTTGACCGCGTGGTGAGACACACTTTATGGGAATTTGAGGAGATTACAGCGTTCTTCAGTATTTCGTGAGGTCGGTTGTATGCAGATAACAGAATAACAGAATAGAGAAACCCGTCAGCAATAGTGCAGGAACTAGAAGAATCACAAAAGAAGTCAGATAAGAGAATGCTTTATCGTCCACATAATTTAATGTATATATAAATGACTCTTCCAATAAATCACAAAAGAAAATGAAAGATTGCTGCCCTCCGAGATGTACAGCATGTAACTCATTGCTTTTTGCGGATGACCAGGTTATACTGATGTATACGGGGGACAGCCTAAAATGAGCTGGTTGGTTGGTTGGTTGTTTGTGGGAAGAGAGCAAACAGCGAGGTCATCGGTCTCAGCGGATTAGGGAAGGATGGGGAAGGAAGTCGGCCGTGCCCTTTCAAAGGAACCATCCCAGCATTTGCCTGGAGTGATTTAGGGAAATCACGGAAAACCTAAATCAGGATGGATGGACGCCAGATTGAACCGTCGTCCTCCCGAATGCGAGTCCAGTGTGCTACCACTGCGCCACCTCGCTCGGTAAAATGAGCTGTGTGGGTCATATATACAAATGGCAAAACAATATAATTTAACCACATCCAGAAAGAAAACTTAAGTTATGACCTTTTGTGGAAAAAATATCTTAGACCTTAAATTATGACAGAGAAAAATGTGCTGGAACAAGTCCACATTTCTATTACCTGAGCTGTGATATTTCTCATGCTTATGATAATAATCCTGAAAAGAAACTTGCTCATATTCGGTAGGATTAAAAGAACACTCTTGAATAAAACCAGCAAGGAGACAAGGACTTAAATTCCACGAGGCTATGATTGTACTTTTACTGCTTTATGGATCTGAACTACGGATTTTAACGACAAAACAATTGCAGAGAATTGAAGCGGCAGATATGAGACATGTTAAAACTTTGGCAGTATATGAGATATGAGATAAGAGAGGAAGTCCATGTAGTAGAAAAATTCAACAGTATAGAAAGGACAGGCATGATCAACTACTGTGTGTCGATCAAAGCCAGTAAAAAGTCAGATTTTAAGGAACTACAAATCCAAGGGTAGAAGAAGTATAGGATGATCATGAGATGCTGCAATCAGCTTCAAAATGTTTGGTTTCGGAACAGGAAAACAAGTCGATTCGAAATGTGAATGAAAACAAAACTGATTTACAATTATCGCATTTCCTGTTACACCGTAATATTCTAATTTACTTGAAAGGTTATCTTGGTTCACACTGTCAAATGTCTTTGAAAGATAATGAAATATATCAATAGCCTGTAATTTATTGTCTAATGAATGAAGTAGATTCTAGCTAGATGTCAAGATAGCCTTCTCTGTGTCACAACCCTTCGGAAATTACAACTGTGTATTTGAGAATAATTATTTGTTGTTGGACGGCCAGGAAGCCACTTGTGTGCTACTGTTTGTAAAATTATCGAGGAAGTTGATAAGAATGAAACTGGACGGTCTGAGGCGTTTGTCACGCTCCGAGCGGCTCCCCCCCCCCCTCCCCCCCCGCCCCCCCCTCCCCCCCCTCCCCCCCTCCCCCCCCCCCGGAGGAGGTTCGAGTACTCCCTCGGGCATATATATGTGGTGTGTGCGTGTGTGTGTGTGTGCTGTCCATAGCCTAAGTTACACTACTGGCCATTAAAATTGCTACGCCAGGAAGAAATGCAGATGATAAACGGGTATTCATTGGACAAATGTACTATAACTGACAGGTGATTACATTTTCACGCAATTTGGGTGCATAGATCCTGAGAAATCAGTACCCAGAACAACCACCTCTGGCCGTAATAACGGCCTTGATAAGTCTGGGCATTGAGTCAAACAGAGCTTGGATGGCATGTAAAGGTACAGCTGCCCATGCAGCTTCAACACGATACCACAGTTCTTCAAGAGTAGTGACTGGCGTATTGTGACGAGCCAGTTGCTCGGCCCCCATTGACCAGACGTTTTCAATTGGTGAGAGATCTGGAGAATGTGCTGGCCAGGTCAGCCCTCGAACATTTTCTGTATCCAGAAAGGCCCGTATAGGACCTGCAACATTCGGTCGTGCATTAACCACCTGAAATGTAGAGTGATACGCCAGTATGGCGGTGACGAATACACGCTCCCAATGTGCGTTCACCGCGATATCGCCAATCAAGTATGCGACCAACATGATGGTGTATCGAGAACCTGTATTAATCCGAAAAAATAACGTTTTGCCACTCGTGCACCCAGGTTCGTCGTTGAGAACACCACAGCAGGCGCTCCTGTCTGTGATGCCGCGTCAAGGGTAACCGTATCCATGGTTTCCGAACTAATAGTCCATGCTGCTGTAAACGTCGTCGAACTGTTCGTGCAGATGGTTGTTGTCTTGCAAACGTCCCCATCTGTTGACTCAGGGATCGAGACTTGGCTGCGAGAAGATGCCTGTCATCTCGACTGCTAGTGATACGAGGTCGCTGGTATCCAGCACGGCGTTCCGTATTACTCTCCTGAACCCACCGATTCCATATTCTGCTAACAGTCATTGGATCTCGACCAACGCAAGCAGCAATGTCGGGATACGATAAACCGCAATCGCGATAGGCTACAATCCGACCTTTATCAAAGTCGGAAACTTGATGGTACGCGTTTCTCCTCCTTACACGAGGCATCACAACAACGGTTCACCAGGCAACGCTCGTCAACTGCTGTTTGTGTATGAGAAATCAGTTGGAAACTTTCCTCATGTGAGCACGTTGTAGGTGTCGCTATCGGCGCCAATCTCTGAAAATCTAATCATTTGCATATCACACCATCTTCTTCCTGTCGGTTAAATTTCGCGTCTGGAGCACGTCATTTTCGCGATGTAGCAATTTTAACGGCCAGTAGTGTAGTTTAAGTTAGATTAAGTAGTGTGTTAGATTGTGGACCGATGACCTAAGCAGTTTGGTCCCATAAGGTCTTACCACAAATTTACAATTATTTTGAAACTGGAGTGATATCTGACATGATTTCTTTATTCCTTTCTTGAACAAAGACATAAATTCGGCATATTTCAACCATTCAGGAATTGCATCAAATGTAAAGACTCGTGGACCGATCCCAACTTCCATATGTCGTCGTTAATGTGTCACGAGCTGCAATCGTAGAGATATTAATTGTAGGTCACTGCGTGTTATCGGCGGATAAATACGGTATTTCAGTGCTGTGTTGATGAAAAGTATGATGCAGTGTTGCTTCAGATATGTATGCATACCCAAACGAACTTTACATCGTGCTTCTTAACAATATTGGCAATGAAATACTGCATTCAAGAATTGTTTCAGTGATGATTGGTGGCACAGATTCAGAAGCAAACTTTTTAATTAGCTTTGTGTTTTAAACCTGGTAGAGTCTATTTGATCCGCGCTGCTGCTGCGGTCGCAGGTTCGAATCCTGCCTCGGGCATGGATGTGTGTGATGTCCTTAGGTTAGTTAGGTTTAAGTAGTTCTAAGTGTAGGTGACTGATGGCCTCAGAAGTTAAGTCCCATAGTGCTCAAAGCCATTTGAACCATTTTAGTCTATTTGCTATTGTATTTCAATTATATAGAAATACTGTGTATAGTACCTAAAGACACACACCTATCGTTTCTTCTACAAAACAGTTACAATGTTAACGTTGTAAATTAGCGTAAATGGATATTCGCCAGCGACTGTGCGCAATCGATAGATCTAATTTCTGCTTTGTTTTCAGTTTAACCGCCTTTGACAGAGAGAACAGCAGAAACCCCTGAGTGTAGCTTCCACAATCTTCTTCTCACGGCAATAGACCCATTAATCGCTATTTAGCAGCGGTCAGGCGATATTGAAAACGCCGTGGACTTTCAAGAGACGTCGCGAGATAACGCATCTCGATCTACAAAGGGAGAGGAGGGGCAACAGCAGCAATAAGAATGAGGCTCTAATTAAAAGCAGACTGGAGCTTAATTTATTGTATCGGCTACGTGCGGCGGCCAGCGGAGATTCCAGAGATAAGACAGAGCGCTGATTACGGCCATGATGTATGGGTCCGCGCCCCGCCTGCAGATGGCTCTGACGACGCGGAGTTGGCGGTGGGAGCCATCTTGCTCAGGCAGACACGCGCCGCTCCCGACACATCGCCGGCTTCTCTACTCCCAGCGACATCTCCATTATCTGATTTCCTAATTGAGCACCCCTTCTCCGGCGGCAAATTACATCTCTGGCAGCATAATGGACAAGTGGTAGCCGCGTTTTAAATGGGAACGATCTTGTGGGAAGCGCGGCCGTATTTTTCTTCCGTTTTAGGCTAGGCTTCGAGAGCGAATTAAGACATTATCGGTGAGTAAAGACTGGTGGGTGGGCAGTGCACTATCTCTGTTATAATTAACGCGATCGGTAATTCCTTGTGCACCGCCAAATAAAGTGCGTTGACAGTAGAATACACAGCAGGGAGCGCACCAGACAGACAGCTTCATTTGTTGTGCGTCTTTCTTAAACGCTTTAATTATGAATGATGAAATAACGAAATGGAATATACAATGGAACCGTAAAGCTGTCTTGTCTGATTCTATACCATTACCAACGGATAACAAAGTTATTAATCTGGGCTGGGGTGAACTTCGGACTTACTTCTCCCTTCGTTCTTAAGAGCAATTCACAACTCATCTTCCAGACGTAAGACGTCAATTTAAGACGTGTACTGCAAGACCACTGGAAACAAAACGCTGGTAATTCATATCAAACCCAATACTAACTTATTTATTTTGAGCTATGTCTGCTACTAAAACCAAATGAAACTATTTAGAAATGTAGTGCTGATTTCGTATGTATTTTCACGAGGTATCAGACCTGTGAGTGAATCATTCTAGCAGATAAAGAAAACAACGTAATAGCGAAACGAATCAATAAAAGTTTCTTCTTTGCTTATTAACTCATCATGTAATAAAATATTTACGGGATTGCGACTTCTTCTAAGTGTGAATGCCACATGATCGTCAACAGCACACTTATGTACCAATTCTTCGACTTACGTTACGATGACTTCACGGAATTTTAGCTCACCTTATCCCTGCTAGAGCTCCGTTAGGTGGCCTACTCAGCTGAATACCACGATATCTTCGTTCACTGGATAATATGAAATTTCCAATTCCTTACTCTAAACTACGAACTACTTTCCTGATAATACTTTCGTGCTTACACATCGTTTATATAAACTGTACATCCGACTCCTAAAGGCTGATCAGCAGGCCTGAATTGTCCTGCATTTTTAACAGAGGTTTAGACATGCTAATTTAACGGGTCATTTAGTCGCAAAAGAATATTCTAGTAGTAAATTGTGGAGAGAGAACTCTGGGGTCAGAACACCACGGGGCGTTTTCGATATCGTACATCATTGTTATTTGTGAATTTTTCTGCAAAGAGGATGTAGGTAATTGCAGTCGTCGACACTGGAATCACTCCACCTAATTATTTATCGTCACACAGCTCAACAGCTCAAATCATTTCAATTAGATAATATGAACGATACTTTTGAGGCCACAGACGTTTTTCTGAAAAGAGAGTTACTGGGCGCATACCGCATCATTCCCAAGTGACTGTTCACTATGACGTGCGTCAGTTTATAATCGTTCCTTGTGTTAGCCATGTTTACAAATTTTATATGGATAATAATAAAAGATTCTTCGTCACCTATATAAGAGGACGTAACACTTCATGCAATAATTTCTTTCTTGAATTGCCGACCGATTTGGCCGAGCGGTTCTAGGAGCGTCAGTCTGGAACCGCGCGACCGCTACGGTCGCAGGTTGGTATCCTGCCTCGGGCATGAATGTGTGTGATGTCCTTAGGTTGGTTAGGTTTAAGTAGTTCTAAGTTCTAGGGGACTGATGACCTCAGATCTTCAGTCCCATAGTGCTCAGAGCCATTTGAACCCTTTTTTTGAAAATGTCGATCGTATCCTAGATGCGCTGCCACGTAGTCCTCGGAAGCTCACAAGACGAGCAGGCAAGGACCTTCAACTTCCTCAAACAGCAGTGTGGCGAGTTTTGGAACGACACCTGTGTATGAAGCTTTACATGTTACACTCAGTACAGCAATTGCGTCCCGATGACCGTAACAGAGCATACTGATATTGCATTTCGTTTCTCCAGGATAAGGGGAAGGACACTTTTCCAAACGACTTATCTTTTCGGAGGAATCAACGTGTCATCCATCAGATAAAGTTCAAATGGTTCAAATTTCTCTGAGCACTATGGAACTTAACACCTGAGGTCATCAGTCCCCTAGAACTTGGAACTACTTAAATCTAACTAACCTAAGGACATCACAGACATCCATGTCCGAGGCAGGGCTCGAACCTGCGACCAAAGAAGCACCGTGGTTCCGGACTGCCGCGACAATGTAAGATTATGAGGTTCACAAAATCTTGGCAAACATGAATGAGAGTTACCAGAACAGAATGTGTTTTGTGCTGTTTCTGTTCCCAAGTTTTATGGACCTGTCTTGTTTGCTGATGAACATGTGACAGGAATGTCATACTAGACACGCTGCAAAAACTGTTGTTTCCTCATCTTCACAATGATAGTAAGGGTTTCAGGTTTAAGCACGACAGCACCCCGTATCACTTCCACCTTGAGGCGCGGCACTATTTTATCACCATCCCACAACCTCCGATCGGAAGTGGTGGGCAACAAGATCTTCTTGTTCATTGCTTTTGGCCTCCCAAATCACCACAACTTACGCCTTCCGAATTTTTTTTCTGTAGGGGGTACATAAAAGACAGTGTCTTTTTCCCACCTATGGCAGCTACTCTTCAAGAGATGAGAAATCGAGTTGTAGAAGCTATCGATTCAATAAACAGGAACCTGTTCTTTCGTGTGAGGAATGCAATGGACTACCGTTTGGATGTTTCTCGAGTAACACATGGTGCTCACGGTGAGTGGATAGTGTAGCGTCTGTGCCAACATAAAACTTTCAACCTCCCTCTGTCCAGTGAAATGCACAGTGAGTTTCTATCTTTCATAATTTGTCAATAATAAACAACCAAAATCTGTTAATTTTTTAAATCATCTTTAATACTTTTTAAGCGTGTGTAGTACAGAAGGAAGGCTACATCTTTAAATATCTAGGTAATCTGGGGGTACACAGGGTGTGAAGTGTAGTGCCTCTGGCAAGAACAGTGGCTCTGACACTGCTGTGAATCAGGTAGAACATCTCATCCTGTGTAAGATCTACGCCAGATTTCATCTCTCTTAGTGGCTGGCGATTGGTAGTGCGCCTGTCTCTCGGTAACCAGCGAGCATTACCAAAATTACAAACTATGCGAACCATACGTGATCGTTTTGTACACCCAATAACGCTCCCACCCTCCCTGCCCCCTCCCCCCCCCCCCCCACATCCTCCGTTCCCATAAGGCCAAAGCGCTGGGCCCGTATGATGATGAGCGTGCAATGCGGCAGGCAGCGTTCGTCCTCCTCGGGGCCGCCACACATGTAAGCGATCGTAGTAACGCTGTACACAGAACCAAGAGTTCTCTGGAAGGACGGTCCTGAGTTCAGTGTCGGCACTTGGCACCATAAGGTCGACGAGCCTCTCTTCGCTGCCGCATCAAGGAAAACAATTTGTAGCCACTTTGACGGACAATGGTGCTCCAGAGCTTGCTGGAAAGACAGTGACACAAGAATCGCTAATAGAAGACAATTTGTGTATTACTGACGGGGAGGGTCAGGCAGTCACGCTCTGTTCCCCCGGGACGTTCCAAAAGAAATTACTCCTGCTGCGTTCAGTGGAGATGCAGAACTGAATGCTAGCATAACGTCACTCTTGGAGAGACGAGGGACTGGTGAGATGCAAGGTAAACTTTCCTGACGACAGCGTGGTCATCTGACGCTCAAATAAGGAAACCTATTTCGTGTGATACATTCTGAGTATCAGAATACTAGATATGATTCCTATATAACATGTCACATCTACTTAGAGTGACATAATCTCGATATTTAGACATAAAGGGTTAGGAGATGAGTTTTCAGTATATAACATTCTCACTGAAAAAATGGTTCAAATGGCTCTGAGCACTATGGGACTCAACTGCTGTGGTCATTAGTCCCCTAGAACTTAGAACTAATTAAACCTAACTAACCTAAGGACATCACACACATCCATGCCCGAGGCAGGATTCGAACCTGCGACCGTAGCATTCTCACTGAAGCAGATTTATCCAAACCAAGTAATGACTGGACAGAAGGTGGACAAAGCAGGGAAAACGCAACACGTTGTACTATGTAGTAAACACTTTGCAATTCAAAACAGCCACCAGTCGTCACCGAAACGTTAAATATAGCTCCTATATGGTCTTCAGGAGTATCTGATGCCTTGTTTCCTGAAAAATAGAGGCAAGTGCGGGGAACGATGATGGAGAAGGACAGCAGTCTCGCGCCTTTCTCTCCAAGGTAGACCACAAAGGCTCATTAATATTGAGATCTGTGGTGGCCAGGGGAGATGTGACAATTAATCCTCGAGCTCACAAAAACAATCCTGCACGATAGGAACACTCTGAACAGATGCCCTGCGTCTCGGAATACAGTATCTCCATGGGGGAACAAACACTGTACCATGGGGAGGACCTGATCAGCCAAAATCGTGACATAAACCTTGGGAGTAAGGCGGCCTTCTAGAGAAGGCACGGGGGCTATTGCATTCCACAATATGGTTCCGCAATTCATAACCGAACCCGCGTCATGTTTCATTCTTTGGAGCAAGCAGTCTGCATCGTAGGCTTGGGACGGCGTATGCCACACATGAACTTGGCCAGAAATTGGGAACAGTACGAATGAGCCATCCCACCAAATGACTTTCTTCCATTGCTCCATAGTCCAGGTTTTATGGCTTCAGAACCTTGTTTTTCTGTTACGGACATCAGCATCACTGATGAGTAGTTCTGGAATTCTAACTCTCCCTGCAATTTCTTACTTACTGAGCTCTCTTCGTGTGGTTTTACCGCTGACTGTTTTCACGAGTGCGACACTCAGTTCTGCCGTGACTTTTGCAGCTTTCGTCCTCTTATTTTTCTTCATACTCTCCTTCAGTGGCCGCTCGTCACCATCACTCAACATACGCCTTCACCCGTGTTGTGGCTTAGTGGATGATGTTCTTCCACTTTCATTATATGCGGTATAAATCTTGGTTATGGTGCCTCTTGAAACACAAAGCACTTTGGCTACATTGGTTACGGAAGCACCCACCATATGAGCACCAACCATTTGCCCACGTTCGAATGCGGTGAGCTCCAACATAATCCACTGACAATTACCACGATACCACGACAAACACTCGCAACGTACTGAGGACGTGTTACAGATGCCAGTCGTAGTCCGATACAACTGCACAGATTTTGCTAGATCCGCAGTTGGTGCTCTAGTGGCTAGCGTTGCTGCCTCTGGGACATGGGGCCTCGGGCTCGATTCCCGGACGTGTTGTGGATTTCCCTGCCTGGGGACTGGGTGCTTGTGTTGTCCCTATCATTTCATCATCATCATCATCATCATTTGTGACAGCGCCTAGATTGGATTGTGCAAAAAAATGGACTGTGTAAGAATTGGGACTTCGTACGGGCGCTGATGACCGCGCACTTGAGCACCCCGCAAACCAGACATCATCATCACCAGATTTCGCTAAGATCTGCGTTTATATTCGAGCATGCATTGCTCGCCACTGAGGTGGTCGACCATTATGGTGGGTGCTGGAATTGGGTAGTTCGAGATCGGAATGTCGATTTTGCACCACCCTGGGCTGGGCAGCGGCGAGCGAGTATCTGGTAGGCACCCGACGGGACGTCACAGAAACAGACCGCGCCTGTTTTGCAGCAGCATCGTTTTTTATCACGAAAGCAACCAGTCCGTGTCTCACATGCAAAGTAACCAGGCCATCCACAGTCTACACCGTGATATACCAGGTGATCAAAAAGTCCGTATAAATTTGAATACTGGATAAATCACGGAATAATGTAAATAGAGAGGTACAAATTGACACATATGCTTGGAATGACATGGGGTTTTATTAGAACCACAAAAATACAAACGTTCAAGAAATTTCCTACAGATGGCGCTTCATCTGATCAGAATAGCAATAATCAGCGTAACAAAGTAAGACAAAGCAAAGATTATGTTCTTTACAGGAAATGCTCAATATGTCCACCATCATTCCTCAACAATAGCTGTAGTCCAGGAATAATGTTGTGAACAGCACTGTAAAGCATTTCCGGAGTTATGGTGGGGCATTGGCGTCGGATGTTGTATGAAACGTCCCCTTAGAACAATTTATACAAGACTGTGCTTAAACTGACACACAATATTTTTTAGCGCAACGCAATCTGACTTTCAATAATCCCTACAAAAGAATGGCCCTGACTAACATTAACCTATACCTTTCACAAATCACTTACCTCACAAAAAAATCTTCGTTACTCGAACTACTGCAATACAGCGAGCACCGCTACTGCCAGCTAAATAAAAGATTCAAACTGCGGAAGACACTAACTACTGATAGGCATAGTTAGCAAATGAAAGATTTTAATAGAGAACAAACAATGTATTTACCTCACTAGTCATAATATATATATATATATATATATATATATATATATATATATATATATATATATATATAGCAGTTCATGACACCAATTCTTACAAATTTCAAAACTCCGCCATCTCTCTCCCCACGTCCACCACTGCTGGCGGCTCACCTCCAACTGCGCAACGCTACGCGCTGTTAGCATCCAGCTGCCGCTGCCCAACACTACAATGGCGAGTATTACAACAATGCCAACCAGCCACAGACTGCACACGGCACAGCCAGTGATTTTCATACAGAGCGCTACGTGGCGGCGGCGTTACCAATTAAAAAACTTAAACAGCCTACTTACAGTTGTCGTTCAGCATCGCCAGAGATGTCGGTCGATCACGTTACACTTGCGACTTCAGGTAACCCCAAAGCCTATAATCGTTCGGACTGAGGTCTGGGGACGTGGGAGGCCATCACCAAACGACGCACGCACGAGATCTTTCACGCGTCTAGCAATATATTTTTTTTTTTTGTTCCAATAAAACCCCATGTCATTCCAAGCATGTGTGTCAATTTGTACCTCTCTACCTACATTATTCCTTGGTTTATTAAGTTTTCAGATTCATACTGACTTTTTAACCACCCGTTGTGTGCCTTTTTGTTGCGCCGATGTTTTTTACGCTTTTGGCCACGTTGCTTGGCGACTGCGTGAGGTAACCACCTCAATGCTACGACAAGAGTACTCGCTGCACCAGGAGGTAGCCCAGATCAGCCGTCAGACTTGAGCTCCTTCCCTGGCTTCCTGCGTTAACCCTGAAAGGGCTCTTGATTTGTACTCAGCTGCACAAAGTAAATTATTTGCGGCACAATAGTTTACATTTTTCCGCTCTTCGCTGAGCAACGATTTTAGCTGATCAGGTCCTTCCCATAATACAGTATTTATTCCCCTATGGTCATGTTGTGTTCCAAGACGCAGGGTCTCTGTTCACAACGACCATAATCACTTTAAAAGTGAATGTTTCACTTGTCAAAACTGGCATTACTAGTAATCTTTTTCCAGGCACAGAGTAGGCTTAATTTCGAAATATTCTGTTGAGTTTATTAAAAGGACTGACATTTTAACTCTTCCTTTTCTTATTTCATTGTCCGTGTAGTCATTGCCTCCAACTACCCGAAAGACAGAAATTCTGTGACTTCGTTGTTAATTAGCGACATCATTCTAGCATTATTATTTCAGACCAATATTCTAACTTGCTCCATTAAGCTCTTCCATTAGTCGTTGAAGTCTATTGTGAAGTAGGAAAAAAATGGTTCAAATGGCTCTGAGCACTATGGGACTTAACTTCTAAGGTCATCAGTCCCCTAGAACTTAGAACTACTTAAACCTAACTAACGTAAGGACATCACACACATCCATGCCCGAGGCAGGATTCGAACCTGTGACCGCAGCGGTCACGCGGTTCCACACTGTAGCTAGAACCGCACGGCCACCACGGCCGGCCTGTGAAGTAGAGATCAGCTACAACCAAGGGCAGTATTTATGGCAGGTAATCCTTATACCTCAAAGCGACTGGAGTGCGGTACACTTATGGACGCTTGCTGTACAATGCTAGATAATAGTGTTGGGCACTCACGCACCGAAGGAAGGCAAAGGAAGTGCAAATGATAGTCCACAGTCGGTTGTTGCAGCGCTATTGAACTCATGTTACGACAGAATGGGTAAGAGTATTCCGCGCTGTGTGCAAACGGAAACAGCAATACCGCAACGGAGCGAAGTAGCTTGTAGCCGGAAGGACCAACTTCACAGCCCAGTTCTGCCATGCTGTCCTAGGATTCTCGTGAGTTTGTTAAATCACACCAGGCGATCGAAGAGGTGATTCCTTCACAGAAGTTGCATACAATTGTAATCCCCC
The DNA here is from genome assembly GCF_023897955.1 of Schistocerca gregaria. Taxonomy (NCBI): domain Eukaryota; kingdom Metazoa; phylum Arthropoda; class Insecta; order Orthoptera; family Acrididae; genus Schistocerca; species Schistocerca gregaria. Next base: position 200,601,649 of record NC_064921.1, read on the forward strand.
CCCCCCCCCCCCACCGACTCCTCCCCCCCCCCTCCAGTTAACCTTTCCCCATTGTCCATGTTCACCTTGATCTCCAATGACTTTTACTCCCTCTTTAGGAACGCGACTCGTTTACCGTTCCTACTTTCTTCTGTTGACAACTGGAAGAACCAGAAAGGTCTTAGCGTAGCAGCACTGTAGAGGCTTCTGTACCACCACTACAACAAAGGCACTGCAACACTGCGCACGCGATGGATGAGCAAAAGAATACTGCCGTCATTCCCTCCATTGTCTGCTTCGTGTTCTACGTTCTTCCTCGCCGCTTCCATGCTTTCTTTTTCTCCCGTCCTCATGTATCTCTGTCATTATACCGTCTTTACAAGTAAATAAATAAATGAGGCCGCGCAGGGGGAAGAAGAATGAGATTTGGATCTTTCTGCCGGCTACAATTGTATTCACAAAAACACCTGCCGCCTTTAATAGCATGTAAATCGCTGCCATTTAGTATGCATCCCGACGGAGAGCGCGAGGCGCTCCTGGGTAGGGCAGGAAGTGAGATCGCGTCCCTCGATACTTCTGTGGTACTGCCAACCGACAACTGTCCGTACGCATTTCTATTTGCGTGTTGGCCACTCCAATCTCCCCCCTTTCCGTTACGCTGCTGACCATGAACATCATGAAGTGAAGAAGCTGTAGATGCAAAAGGTTTGACGTTTTCAATGCGTATAATTTTCTCTACTTGCAAACTGATTTCTCCACTCTACAGCAGAGTGTGCGCTGGTTTGAAACGTCCCGATGAATTACAATGCCATGGCGGTTCGAAAATCGATCCCAGAACAATGTCCTTCAAAAGCACTTTTGCTAATAGCATTACCCGTGAAAAAGAAGGTTCTGAGGTCGAATTTTAGCCGCCAAGCATTTTTAACGTGTCAAAAAGTTTCTTTCCTTTACTTGTCTGCGAGCTTCGATATAAGTTCTGTTCTACTACCATGACGTGTGCTTGTAATGTCACACAATATTACGTCGTATGCCGACAACGTGAACGTTATTATATGATAGTTAACCCTAACAGAATAAAAAAGGAAAAATGTGATGGACAGAAATTAGTTAATTTGTTTATGAACTGATTAAGTGTCGTATACACTCGGTTTCTCTTCTTCCATCGTGGCCTCCATCGTGTAGCGCTACTAGCTAGTTACAATCACTGCCACAATATGGATAACTTGGTTGTCAGTTTTTCAAAAAATGGTTCAAATGGCTCTGAGCACTATGGGACTTAACATCTGAGGTCATCAGTCCCCTAGAACTTAGAACTACTTAAACCTAACTAACCTAAGACTATCACAGACATCCATGCCCGAGGCAGGATTCGAACCTGCGACCGTAGCGGTCACGCGGTTCCAGACTGTAGTGCCTTGAACAGCTCGGCTACTCCATCCGGCTCAGTTTTTCACTTAACGGAACAGGCTTGCAGCATATTTCTTCTTCACTGAAGTCGTATGTTATTCAGCTGACTTGTAGGTTTACCTCTTCCCTGTTGGCTTGTAAATCATTACTTCTTTTAATCTTTCTCCAGTGTGTAGATACTTTGTTTCCGTTTTCTACGTCCTCGCTCTGTCTTTTCACCCACACACCAGAATTTAAATTGTTCGTTTAAACTGTCGTAACATGCATGATTTCAGAGGTACAGTAGACCGCTTTGGCCCAGCGGTTCTGGGCTCTTCAGTCCGGATCCGCGCTGTTGCTACGGCCGCAAGTCCGAATCCTGCCTCAGGCATGGATGTGCGTGATGTCCTTAGATTAGTTACCTTTGTTCTAAGTTCTAGGGGACTGATGACCTCAGATGTTAAGTCCCGTAGTGCGTAGAGCCATTTGAACCATTTTTTTTCAGAAGTACAGCATTTTATTTTTATTAAAATTTCGTTTCAACGGACTAGATTCTTCTTTTGACTTTCTTAGTTGTTGGCCAGATTTTAGTTCCCTTCGTTATTAAAAGTGTAACAATTACCTTATGAAGTTAGCTTTGTGTTCTTCCTCTTCTTGACATATAATTATTTATGTATAACGCATCATAACATTTCTACCTTAACTTCTTTAGACGACGCTTGCATTTGTAAATCTAGTTTCACAGTTTAATAGCTGCAAACGTATTACTCGCTCTGTTCATTGTTCATTGGCTAGTTTCTTGGAACTGCTAGAATTGTTATTTTAAATGCCGTCACTTAATTTGCTTTTAAACTGAAATTCTTACATGATAAGTTTTAAATATTTATTTAAGCAGTCTATTACAAACTTCATACTGTCTTCCCTGTTTTAAAAGTTGTATGGCAATCAGCAGTGACTAGCGTGTTTATGCATGCGTCCGTGTGCGTGTGTGTGTGTGTGTGTGTGTGTGTGTGTGTGTGTGTGTGTGTGTTTGTGTCCTCCTACTAAGATGAATACTGTTTACTCTGTGAGTTAATTACAAATGTAATATTTCGCACAGTCACAGTGAATTGTCATGAATCTTTCATTCAGTAAATCACCAAGAGTATAACGAATTGTTATGTATATTTGTACACGCAACTCGGAAACGAAAAATGTCCCCGAACTCAGTCTCTTGAGACTATTACGGGAAATGCTACAATGTTTTATAAACGATTATTGAATTTCAGTTTTATGCTATTAAGTAAACATTATTTCATTATAAACAATTTTTGTCCCCGATACTACATTAATTTGATACAGAAATTAGGATTTCAGGTGACATGGTATCGAGGAATTTGCTTAATATCGGTACACATGTTTTGTAGATATTAATCAGTTATTCTTTCCCCTAACAACTGATAAACTCAATTTCAACTATTTTTAGCTTCAGCTTTGGAATTAACTTCAATAGTGCGAGGTTTGAACTTAAGTTAATATCCATGTAGACAGTATGGACTGTTAGACTGGATTATACAACAGAATAAGAAGAAGAAGACGAAGAAATGAACGTTCTGCTTCCAAACCTATGTCTGGAAAAATAGTGGACAAATCGATTTGAAATATATGGCTAAGCGATATTACGTCTATCGTTTCCATTCCAATCTTATTTAGAGAGGGAGAAGAATGAGGGCTTAAAAACCGGTGCGCGTGTTGTACTTAATCTTCATCTTCACGGTCCTTGCAGAAGCGGTACACAGAAGGTTAAAGTACACCTAAGAATCTTCAGTGGAAACTTGCTCTTGACACTTTGTGAGTGGTCTTTCGCGGCATCGGTCTTCAAGCGCTTGCCAGTTAAGGCGTTTCTGCATTTCCATGGCACTCCCCCAAGGGTCAAACAAGTCAGCCACCTTTCGCGCTGCCATTCTATGTATGATGTCCCCTGTTAGTCCTATTTGGTATGGGACGCAAACAAGCAATATTCTAAGGTGGAATGCCTAAGCGATAAGCAAGCAGTCTCCTGTGTAGACAACTGTATTTTTCCAGTATACTCTCAAAACTCAAAGCTAAAGTAACGTGAAGTCGTGTAGCGCGAAAAGCTGGGAGGCCAGAAAGACAGGTTCAGTCCCCTAATTGGAAAGGTTTTTCCTATCCTCCGCACCCGCAGACTCCTATCTGTCGCTAGGAGCACGGGCTTTATACGTAAGTGCATCTGCTAAGTGTTGGTAACTATAAACGGTGTGTGTCTAAGGCCACTAATTACAACGGGCGTTCAATAAGTAATGCAATATACACTACTTGCCATTAAAATTGCTACACCACGAAGATGATGTACTACAGAGCAAAATTTAACCGGCAGGAAGAAGGTGCTGTGATATGCAAATGATTAGCTTTACAGAGCATTCACACAAGGTTGGAGCCGGTGGCGACACCTACAACGTACTAACATGAGGAAAGTTTCCAACCGATTTCTCATACACAAACAGCAGTTGACCGGCGTTGCCTGGTGAAACGTTGTTGTGATGCCTCGTGTAAGGAGGAGAAATCCGTACAATCAGATTTCCGACTTTGATAAAGGTCGGATTGTAGCCTATCACATTTGCGGTTTTCCGTATCGCGACATTGCTGCTCGCGTTGGTCGAGATCCAATGACCGTTAGCAGAATATGGAATCGGTGGGTTCAGGAGGGTAATACGGAACGCCGTGATGGATCCCAACGGCCTCGTATCACTAGCAGTCGAGATGACAGGCATCTTATCCGCATGGCTGTAACGGATCATGCAGCCATGTCTCGATCCCTGAGTCAACAGATGGGGACGTTTGCAAGACCACAACCATCTGCACGAACAGTTCGACGACGTTAGCAGCATGGACTATTAGTTCGGAGACCATGGCTGCGGTTACCCTTGACGCGGCATCACAGACCGGAGCGCCTGCGATGGTGTTCTCAACGACGAACCTGGGTCCACGAATGGCATAAGTCATTTTTACTGACGAATCTAGGTTCTGTTTACAGCATCATGATGGTCGCATCCGTAGCTTTCGACCGCATGTTGCAGGTCCTGTACAGGCCTTTCTGGATACAGAAAATGTTCGAGGGCTGACCTGGCCAGCACATTCTCCAGATCTCTCACCAAATGAAAACGTCTGGTCCATGGTGGCCGAGCAACTGGCTCGTCACAGTACACTAGTCACTACTCGTGGTGAACTGTGGTATCGTGTTGAAGCTTCATGGGCAGCTGTACCTGTACACGCCGTCCAAGCTCTGTTTGACTCAATGCCCAGGCGTATCAAGGCCGTTATTACGGCCAGAGGTGGTTGTTCTGGGTACTGATTTCACAGGATGTATGCACCCAAATTGCGTGAAAATGTAATCATATGTCAGTTCTAGTATAATATATTTGTCCAATGAATACCCGTTTATCATCTGCATTTCTTGTTGGTGTAGCAATTTTAATGGCCATTAGTGTATTTCTTGTTCTGGAAGTAGGTTGGTTTCATTCAGAATTCCAATACATCATATTGTCCCACACACGTCTGTCTACAAAACTCTGTTTTTAAACATAATATCCGTTCAATACGACGGCCTCACGCCATCATACCGGGTGAGCCTGTACGCCCACATAACATCACTCTGCTGGTCGCGAGGAGCTAACGTCTTGCTATACTAATAGCCTCCCGATCATCCACGTAGCGGTTCCCTCGGAGTGTTTTATTGGGCGAAAGAGGTGGAACACGGAAGGTGCGAGATCCAGGTTGAAGGCTGGATGAGGAAGAAGTTTCGTTAGATCCTCTGTTGCCCAAACTTGTGTGAGGGTTAGCCTTGCCAAGAAGAAGGAGGAGCCCGTTTGCATTTTTGTGGGAAAGAACTCGCAGAAGTCGTTTATTGACTTTCCCGAGGCCGGCACAACACACGTCAGAGTTGATCATGAGGGAGGGCACCAACCATAATATCCCCTTCAGTGTACCAGGAGACCGTCGCCATGACTTTACCAACTGAGGACGCTACTTCAAAATTTTTGCTCGGATGAGTGGTGGTTTGGCGCTACCCAATGGACTGCCGTTTTGTTTCCGGCTCGGAGTGATGGATCCATGTTTCATAGCCTGTGACGGCTCGGCAAAAATTGTCACATCAGCCTCTTAAAGCGCAAGTAATTTCGCACAGATGGTCCTTCGTTGTTTTCTTCACGGTCTTCTGTTAGGGGGCGAGAAACCCAGCGGGCACACACCTTTGAGTACTCCACCTGGTGAACGAGTGTGTCAGCACTAACAACGGAGACCTCTAGTTGAACAGCGAGGAGTTTCATTGTGATCCATCGATGACCTCCAGTGAGAGTGTCCGCACCTTCCAACATTGCAAGAGTCACAACTGCGTGCGGCCGGCTTGACATCAGCCAGGCACGCGTGTCATCGCATACCTTGTTGTTATGGTGAAAGCCGTGTCGCCCGACGACTCTGTGCTTTTGTTCACTGGCAGGTCCCCGTAGACATTCTGCAAGCGCCTATGAACAGCTTACGATGCTCTGGTTTTCCGCCAAAAGAAAGGCAGAGACAGTTCTCCGTTAAAGACGCCATTTTGAAGGCTGTGTATAGTGCAACCACCTGTCGGAACTCCATGAAACTATAGGGGCTGAAGTGGGAATATTCCAGACGTCCCAATACTAATTTCGCCTTTTTCCAACCGAAACATGTGGAGATGAGTTACGTGTTGCTTTACCTACTGAACGCCCCTCGTACAATGCCTGCCAAGTCATTAACATTCATCAAGTACATCAACAGTGCCCATAACTGCTTCTGTCGACATATCTCCATCCATGATAACACACTGCATTCTACATGTCAAAAAATCATCAGTTCCTATGTAATCATACTATTGTCGATGATAGTTGGTGTGGTAACGACTCAAATGTTTTTCGGATGAGAATAAGTACTTCGATCGCCCGACTGTCGTGATCCATGGCTTCCGAGGTATGAGGAAAGCTCTACATGGGTTTCGCATGCCTTATGTATTCGAAATAAAGAAATAAGACGATGAAGAACAGTTGCATATTAGTAACCCTTCACCTCCTATTCGCTAAAGAATCGACGTATTGTGCGTAAAAGAGCTCGGTTTTAAGAAAAAGGTAGGTTTTCATATACATCAGTTAAAAATAGTGACCGAGGGCTGTTTTCTTTCGATTGTAACTGTCCACGGTTTTTGAACGTACAATGTTTGATATACATCAACTTTTATGACGTCATATCTTCTGAACTACGTGTAATACAGAGTGGCGCACGAAAAACCCGCCGCGAGTACTAGACTGCTCATTGTCGCTCGCCAGTTGTCTCTATTGTTTCGAAACTGCGGCGGCTATGTTTTGCGTTTTCGGTAGGAAAGCCGTTACGACTTGGTGGCCTACAGCAGGATCAAATGACAATACAAAAAAGGAATCGAGCGCCGTCTGTTTGTACACCTGCTGTTATCTTAGATATTCGATTACGAATGGTTCAAATGGCTCTGAGCACTGTCGGGCTTAACTTCTGAGGTCATCAGTCCCCTAGAACTTAGAACTACTTAAACCTAACTAACCTAAAGACATCACACACATCCATGCTCGAGGCAGGATTCGAACTTGCGACCGTAGCGGTTGCGTGGTTCCAAACTGTAGCTCCTAGAACCGCTCGGTCACATGGGCCGGCCGACTACGAATGATCCAAAGTCCAAAGAAGTTGACACGTAAATTGTCTCAACACGTGAATTTTTTGAAAAATTTTGTGAAATAAAAGGAAGGAAGGGAGTGCCAATAAAGGACTCTCCTGTGGTTGTGTATGCTGATTGAGGCTAACTGACAGGGTTACGGGTTGCGCTGAAATTAGAAAAGAAATGTAAGTAACTGAAATATTCATTTATTTCTGAAAACATACTTCTGATATGAGTGGCTTTCTTTATTCTTTTGTATTGGTTTAGAATTTTAAAAAGATTTACGCAACTGCCCATATCAAACTATACATTAAGTATTGCACCTAGGGTTTCAACTTTTTTTAAGTGTCGATTATACTGTTTATAAGTAATCCATCAACTAAAATAGTTTGTCGGTAGATGCGTTCGTCTCTGACAAACGGAGAAGGTACTTTACGATGGGATTTACCGTTCATTAAGTTTCCCCAGCACTTCTCATAGTCGTGTGTCTGTACTGCTCTTCATCCGCACCCATAATATCAGAAAATCGTGCTTCAAGATGTTTAGAAATGGATAGATATTGATGACAAAAGCACCGCAAATGAAGAAATAACAGATTAATTGATAACTTAATCGTGCTTAGCCCAGAACAAGAAGTTTATAGCCAGAGATCAAATCTGATGCCGAGGCAACAATCTCAAGAGCTCCGCCTACCTGAACGAAGCAGCTACCTCTAATGAAACGTTAACTACAAGTTTTTGTGAATGCAGCGAAGATCTTTAAAACCACCAAGCTTATAAATTTGTATGCTCCATACAATGAGTATTTAAAGAAAAAAATCTTCTCCTTCAAGAAATGCTTTGCGTTCTTACTCCCGATTTTAATTTCTTTTAAGAAACGAATCGAGGACGTCTTACACGCACTACACTTGCTAATATATTTCCACATTAGCGGTGGAACCATACTCGAGAGATACACAAGTGTGCCAAGCATGCCGTCTCCTGGCTAACCAATGCGGTACCAGCTCTTGTTTCATTGTGGCTCTTCTCTACCTGCTGTATTGTTATTAAACTATTATTGTTGTTTTGCACAGTAACAATATTTCAATATCTCAGTAGAACAGAATAAAGATTACTGCGTTTCAAAAAAAAATCACTTTATTTAAAAACTGAAAATTTTGGGAGCAAAGTAGAGGCAAGATGATTTTGGAGGTTTTTCCAGTCGGTTATTAATAAAATTAGGCGAAAAATAACAGAAAAACTAGAAGGTCAAACCTAAAAAATAGGTTTTTGGTTTTAACCAGTAGGTTAAGTTTCTAAGCTTATGGTTTATTAAATAAAAGTTAAAATGATACACGCCGAAATATACATTTTTAATTTTGCCATAAGCTTGAAAGATTCACGAAACTAAGTGTTTTACGAATAGATATAGATTAAATTGTATTTCAGCAACGCAACATGTTAATTAAGTAAAGTAGTAGGCTTGATTCTTAATTTGGTATGTGTGTGTGTATCGTATTCGAATAGATTTTAATGATTCTACATGCTTTTAAGTGATTCTTAATTGAAATGTCGTATGGCTAGGGCCTTCCGTCGGGTAGACCGTTCGCCTGGTGCAAGTCTGTCGATTTGACGCCACTTCGGAGACTTGCGCGTCGATGAGGATGAGATGATGATGATTAGGACAACACAACACCCAGTCCCAGAGCGGAGAACATCTTACTAACTTATGTTCTAAACATCGAGCTAACATTTCACCCTGTTATAAAGGAAACAATTAGCAAGTGTTACCTATTTTACAACTGCCGACGGCAGATTAACGGATTAGAGTTGTTTAAACCTGAACGAAAGGATAGCATTCGACCATACAATACGTACGCGGAATGAAGTCCTCGACTCAGTGATGGAGAGGGGCGACGGAAGGGTGACATTGCCGCCGCGCGGTGAAGGGACGTGAGAGGGCGCAAGGACGTAGCTAAAGTGGGAGGGGGGGGGGCGGCTCAGGGGATGTAATGACATTAGGAGTTATAAGGGGGCTATCAAATAGTTTCCGTTTGAGGACGTTGCTGCAGTGTATATGCAACATAGCGTGGCTCCGATGAGCGTATCTAAGCACCGACACACGGGCAAGACTTAGTATGGCTCTCATTCCTTTCCGACGCGCGTGTATCAGAAGCGTAAACGTGAACTACGGCAACGTTATTCCTAAATGCGTCCAAACAGGACCAACGTCCTGTTATTCCTTTCTTGGCTGAAGTAGGATAAACACTGGTAGTCATCGATCGGAGAATGAAGAATACATAATGGGCACCATGTCTGTTGTGGTTGTCAGGAGAGCCAACACCGTGTCACTAAAGGAGGCCGAAATGCACGCGTTTTAGCTCACTCAGGCTGGCGTGAGGTCTGGAACGTGACAAGGGAATTAGAGTTGAGAAAAACGGACGTAGCTGGTGGAATACTTAACTTTAATCCATTAATGACGAACGTCGCTCCTGACAGTACATGATTCACAATATCAATGGTAACAGAATATGGCGTCTTGCTAGGTCGTAGCAAATAACGTAGTTGAAAGCTATGCTAACTATCGTCTCGGCAAATGAGAGCGTATTTTGTCAGTGAACCATCGCTAGCAAAGTCTGCTGTAGAACTGGGGCGAGTGCTAGGAAGTCTCTCTAGACCTGCCGTGTGGCGGCGCTCGGTTCGCAATCGCTGATAGTGGCGACACGCGGGTCCGACGAATACTCCCGGACCGCGGCCGATTTAAAGGCTGCCACCTAGCAGGTGTGGTGTCTGGCGGTGACACCACAACGTCTGTCGAAAATTGCCGTTGTGGAATGGTGCAACAAGGGGCGCTACTGTTTGACGACGACTCACGTCCTTATAACGCAAATGTCGTAACGTAGAAGTCACTCCAACTCAAGTGGGATTCACTCGAGCACCCGGCCTATAGTCCTGACCTCTCCCCATACGTTTATCACTCCTTCGATTCCTTAACAAAAAGCCTTGAAGCGTCGACAATTCCTTTCGGACGAAGACGCGCAGCAGGCGGTTATGGACTTCATCTCGCAGCAGGCGGCGGTATTTTTCCAGCTGGTATCTTCAATCTGGAGCGTTGATGGGATGTTTGCCTCAATGCCCACGGCGACTTTGAGTGGCATCCCAACTTTGGACTGTACGGCCTTCGAACGGAAGGATTCCAGTACATCTAGTGGTGCCAAAAATGACACAGAAAAACGCAGGAGTGGCACTGATCACTGATTGATTGATTGATTTTAACAGGGAAGCTAAAACAGCTTAGGTGTGACCCGCCACTGCCCGCACCGAAACTAGGTTTATTGTGCGTGTAGCAATTTTAAAGGTCAGTAGTGTACATTAATAGATTATATAAGTCATTCAAATCGTTGAATTTATTAATACATTTATGTATTTTGTGATTTGATGTGATATCTTGAAAAACATACAAGGTATACAGAAAAATTACTATAACTTCGTTATGTTCGATAATTCTTTCTTTACTGAAAATTAAAGTACATTTGCAAAAATATTTAGTAGTAGCAATTTCTTATTTAGCATTTGTTGTGTTGAAAAAAGTATGCCGACTTTCATTGCTAAATAGGTACTACCAGCTTACTACTGTAATTTAACTGTCACTGGTAAATGACAAAAATTTATACTAATTTACAAAAACTTATTTATTTTCACTGTTCCGATATGAGAATCAAATTCCCAATTTTTGTAACACACTAGCCCGAAAATTAGTATACTCGACCAGGCAACACTAGCCACCATGTATAATTTTCTGGGAATACCGCCTGCCAAATGTATTGCGAATGAAGTTAGTAGTAAAGAATTGACAAATTAAAACGTCATGCATGATACTGAAGCGTTTCTGCATGAGCAGCGAAAGGGGCTTACCAGCGAGAAAAAGTTTGGGAAATGTTTGAAATTACGTGTGAAGTACGCTGGAAGTCATTAACTGCTCTCATTCTCGTGTATTAGATGAATGTAGTAGGTAACTTGCGCTGCCTCAAAACACGCAGACAGTTTATATCTTTAATACTTGGCTTATTGCGTTAAATCATTATCATAGTGTTGTACATCTTAATGAGGTTATGGCAGAATTTTAAATTTTTAAATTCTGTCAATAATTACAAGAAACACTGAAAATCAAATTTTTGTTGTCACTGGAAACAGTTAGAAAAATTTCGCTCAATGGGAGAGAAGTCAAAATAAGTGAACACGTTTCTCGGCTTATCGGTAGACACTCGATCGTTTCTGAGAAAACGGCCGTCGAAGTTTAAGGGGTAACTTAGTTGGCTTTTTAAAGCGAAAGCAGCTCAGCCCTGCTAGTACTGAAGAGGCTACCATAGTCACCTCTCACTTTTTGTGTCCTGTATTCGAAAACCTATTAACGCTTTTATTTTACTTTTTTTCATTCATCTAGTCATGACGGTAGAATGTTGCTACACGAATGTTTCTTATCAAGTTAGCGGACACAAGTGCGCCATATTAATCGTAAAAGTGTCTCTGTATTTTACAGTAAATGTCATAAATTTATTAGATTATATATGTGTCAATGTATTTTCAGAGGTTACGATCTTTTTAAATTCTCATATTCTTATATTTCACTCTTAAATAATCTATTAATAATTATATTTTATTCTTACGTTTATTCTTCAGGAAGATTTGGTGCAGTCCCTTGGATGATACCGATCGGCGAAACATTCGAAATTAGAAATTCCGATTAATACGAGAATCGCGGGAAGGCAAGTTTGCCGCAGCCAGACATTTCTTCGTATGACTCTCACCCGTCGTTAACGTTCATGAAGATTTCACGCATTGGCAATAATTTCGCGGTAACCACGAATAACGTATAACTTTTTCAGAAACTGGCGCTTGCAACTGATTATGAATCAAGATACAGCAGAGAAATTGCACCGAGAACAATTAGAAATAATTGTTCCGTTCTTTAATTGTCTTTTTTTAACGTCATTCAGCATACAGTTAGCGAACAAAAAAAAGAACGTTACTTCAGTATGTACTGGGAAACATTCGCGTAGTAATATTCGATGGGCATGGATAGATAAATGAAAAACAAAAATTTTAAAAGTGGTAATCGGGTTTCGTACATGGGGCACAAAACTGTAAAGCCACCGTGCTACCGATCTGGTCGAGCGACATACTCGCTTGAAGTCACAAAGTACTTCGAAAATATTGATCGTCGTTTTCTCAGAAACGGTCGAATATTTACGGAGAAGTCGAGACAGGTGTCCGCTTATTTTGACTCCTCTTCCACTGAGGGAAGTTTCGGAGAAATCGAGTATTGGCACTTGCCGTGTTCTCCTCGCTAATAGTGTATTGGGTAGTCTAAATAATTTTCTTCCCTTTTCGTTATAGTTCGAACACAAAGAAAACCTTGGAAAACACCTGTCCGCAGCACAGCTACAACAGAATGATGCCAGCCTGTCTGCTTACTCACTTCATACACAAAGTGGTGCACAACATTACTAAATGAGGCGGACCCGTTTTGTAAACGAACTATTTCCTGCAATATACACTACTATTATCGAAAATGTATTGCTACTTCCCTGGAAGCTTGTGAATGCCATTCTTCCAAAGTGTAGAGGTTTTCATGTTGATAAACTGTTCGAGGTTCAGTCTGCAGTCCTCCAAGATGGTGAGATTTTCGCCATGCAGGGAATTCTGTGGGGAACGGTATAGACTAAAGTCGGAAGGGGCCGTCTCTGGCGAATACAGTGGTTGGGGTAAAAGAAACCAGTCAAACTAACGCAGCTTTTGATGATTCCCCATAGATGTATATGGTCTTGCGTTGTCGTGGTGAAAGGCGACACCGTGTTCCAATTCCGGTCTTTTCTCATCAACGACTGCCTTGAGACGATCCAACTGCGAACAATATTTCTTGGAATTGATAGTTTCAAATGGCTCTAAGCATTACTGGACAACATCTGGTGTCATCAGTCCTCTAGACTTAGAAATATTTAAACCTAACTAAGGACATCGTACGCATCCATGCCCGAGGCAGGATTCGAACCTCCGACTGTAGCAGGAGTAACGCTCCGGACTGAAGCGCCTAGAACCGCTCGGCCACTGCGGCCGGCTGTGATAGTTCCATTCGGAAGAAGTTCATGCTGTGTACGGACGCAGGAGGAGCTGGCCACTCTTCGCGAACAGCTGAGCGTGTTGATAGCCGCGGTCAGCCGTCTTCAGGTTGCTGCCTCGGAGTGTAGCGGCAGTGGGGAGTCTGATGCGTCGCGAGGTACACCCCAGGTATTACATGCTTCACCCACTGTCCCTGCTGTCGAGGCATCTTCGCGGGTACCGGGCGCGGTTGGGCCACCCTCTCCCCAAGGGGAGTGGAGGGTTCAGCGGCGTTCGCGGCGCACGAGGCGGAGGGGAAACGTGGAGGCTGGCCGTGTGGCATCGCACGCTTTGCCTGTGAGTGGACATGTGGCTGCTCCTTCAGCAAAGTCCGAGCAGGCACACGGGGGGGGGGGGGGGGGGGGGGGGGGGGCGGGTTTATTAGTTATTGGGAGCTCCAACGTTAGGCGGGTGATGGAGCCCCTTAGGGAAATAGCGGAAAGGTCGAGTAAGGAGGCCAGTGTTCACTCTGACTGCTTGCCGGGGGTCTCATCCGAGATGTGGAGGAGGCCCTATCGGCGGCGATAGAGAGCACTGGGTGCACCCGACTGCAAATTGTTGCTCATGTCGGCACCAATGACTCCTGCCGTCTGGATTCAGAGGTCATCCTCAGTTCGTACAGGTAGCTGGCGGAATTGGTGAAGGCGGAAAGACCTGCTCGCGGGGTGGAATCAAAGCTAACTATTTGTAGTATCGTTCCCAGAACCGATCGCGGTCCTCTGGTTTGGAGCCGAGTGGAAGGCTTAAACCAGAGGCTCAGACGATTCTGCGGAGATCTGGGGTGCAAATTTCTTGACCTCCGCTATCGGGTAGAGAAATGTAGGGTCCCCCTGAATAGGTCAGACGTGCACGACACGCCGGAAGCGGCTACAAGGGTAGCGGAGTACGTATGGAGTGCACATGGGGGTTTTTTGAGTTAAAGAATTCCCTCCCTAGGCCCGACAAGACGCCTCCTGAGACGCGGCAAGGTAGGAGTAGGCAAAATGCAACAGGGAATAACAATATTAATGTAAACTGCAGGAGCGTCTATAGAAAGGTCCCATAACTGCTCTCATTAATAAACGATCACAACGCCCATAAAGTACTAGAGACAGAAAGTTGGCTGAAACCAGGCGTAAACAGTGATGAAATCCTAAACTCAGATTGGAATGTATACCGCAGAGACAGGCTGGACAGTGAAGGGGGAGGCGTGTTTCTAACGATAAGAAGTGCAATGGCATCGAAGGAAATTGACGGAGATCCGAAATGTGAAATGATTTGGGTGAAGGTCACGCTTAAAGGAGGCTCAGACATGGTAATTGGATGTCTCTATAGGCCCACGGGCTCAGCAGCTGTTGTGGCTGAGCACCTGAAGGATAATTTGGAAAATATTTCGAGTAGATTTCCCCACCATGATATAGTTCTGGGTGGAGATTGTAATTTGCCGGATATAGACTGGGAGACTCAAATGTTCATAACGGGTGACAGGGACAAAGAATCCAGGGAAATATTTTTAAGTGCTTTATCTGAAAACTACCTTGAGCAGTTAAACAGAGAACCGACTCGTGGCGATAACATTTTAGACCTTCTGGTGACAAACAGATCCGAACTATTTGAAACAGTTAATGCAGAACAGGGAATCAGCGATCATAAAGCGGTTACTGTATCGATGATTTCAGCCGTAAATAGAAATATTAAAAAGGTAGGAAGATTTTTCTGTGTAGCAAAAGTGACAAAAAGCAGATTACAGAGTACCTGACGGCTCAACGCAAAAGTTTTGTCTCAAGTACAGATAGTGTTGAGGATCAGTGGACAAGTTTCAAAACCATCGTACAATATGCGTTAGATGAGTATGTGCCAAGCAAGATCGTAAGAGATGGAAAAGAGCCACCGTGGTACAACAACCGAGTTAGAAAACTGCTGCGGAAGCAAAGGGAACTTCACAGCAAACATAAACATAGCCAAAGCTTTGCAGAAAAAGAAACATTAAGCGAAGCGAAATGTAGTGTGAGGAGGGCTATGCGAAAGGCTTCAATGAATCGAAAGTAAAGTTCTATGTAGTGACTTGCCACAAAATCCTAAGAAATTTTGGTCTTATGTCAAAGCGGTGGGTGGATCAAAACAAAATGTTCAGACACTCTGTGACCAAAATGGTACTGAAACAGAGGATGACAGACTAAAGGCCGAAATACTAAATGTCTTTTTCCAAAGCTGTTTCACAGAGGAAGACTGCACTGTAGTTCCTTCTCTAGATTGTCGCACAGATGACAAAATGGTAGATATCGAAATAGACGACAGAGGAATAGAGAAACAATTAAAATGGCTCAAAATAGGAAAGGCCGCTGGACCTGATGGGATACCAGTTCGATTTTACAGAGTACGCGAAGGAACTTGCCCCCCCCCCCCCCCCCTCCTTCTTGCAGCGGTGTACCGTAGGTCTCTAGAACAGTGTAGCGTTCCAAAGGATTGGAAAAGGGCGCAAGTCATCCCCGTTTTCAAGAAAGGACGTGGAACAGATGTGCAGAACTATAGACCTATGTCTCTAACGTCGATCAGTTGTAGAATTTTGGAACACGTATTATGTTCGAGCATCATGACTTTTCTGGAGACTAGAAATCTACTCTGTAGGAATCAGCATGGGTTTCTAAAAAGACGGTCGTGTGAAACCTAGCTTGCGCTATTCGTCCACGAGACTCATAGGGCCATAGACACGGGTTCACAGGTAGATGCCGTGTATCTTGACTTGCGCAAGGCGTTCGACACAGTTCCCCACAGTCGTTTAATGAACAAAGTAAGAGCATATGGACTATCAGACCAATTGTGTGATTGGATTGAGGAGTTCCTAGATAACAGAACGCACCATGCCATTCTCAATGGAGAGAAGTCTTCCGAAGTAAGAGTGATTTCAGGTGTGCCACAGGGGAGTGTCATAGGACCGTTGCTATTCACAATATACTTAAATGACCTGGTGGATGACATCGGAAGTTCACTGAGGCTTTTTTCAAATGATGCTGTGGTGTATCGAGAGGTTGTAACAATGGAAAATTGTACTGAAATGCAGGAGGATCTGAAGCGCAGTGACGCATGGTGCAGGGAATGGCAACTGAATCTCAATGTAGACAAGTGTAATGTGTTGCGAATACATAGAAAGATAGAGCCCTTATCATTTAGCTACAAAATAGCAGGTCAGCAACTGGAAGCAGTTAATTCCAAAATTATCTGGGAGTACGCTTTAGGAGTGATTTAAAATGGAATGATCATACAAAGTTGATCGTCGGTAGAGCAGATACCAGACTGAGATTCATTGGAAGAATCCTAAGGAAATGCAATCCGACAACAAAGGAAGTAGGTTACAGTACGCATGTTCGCCCACTGCTTGAATACTGCTCAGCAGTGTGGGATCCGTACCAGATGGGGTTGATAGAAGAGATAGAGAAGATCCAACGGAGAGCAGCGCGCTTCGTTACAGAATCATTTAGTAATCGCGAAAGCGTTACGGAGGTGATAGATAAACTCCAATGGAAGACTCTGCAGGAGAGACGCTCTGTAGCTCGGTACGGGTTTTTGTTAACGTTTCGAGAACATATCTTCACCGAAGAGTCGAGCAGTATATTGCTCCTTCCTACGTATATCTCGCGAAGAGACTATGAGGATAAAATCAGAGAGATTAGAGCCCACACAGAAGCATACCGACAATCCTTCTTTCCACGAACAATACGGGACTGGAATAGAAGGGAGAACCGATAGAGTCACTCAGGGTACCCTCCGCCACACACCGTCAGGTGGCTTGCGGAGTATGGACGTAGATGTAGATGTAGATGATAGAGGACGCATTTTGAATTCCACCAGATACACAGGTGACCCTTTCTCAGATGCAGCCCTGGTTTAGAAACCGACAGTGGTGGCTGCCCTGTTTTGCGCCACTATATAATCTTCCGGGTGTTGCTGTACACGACCCACTTGTCATCTCCTATTGCCAGCCGGTCCAGAAAAGAGACATTCTGATTACGCCTCAGTAGAGTCACAGGTAGACACGCGCTGAATCAAATTCGCATTACTGATCTCACGAGGAAACCATACTTCACGAATATTTACGTAACCCAGTTTCTTCATGTTCCTAGCTACAGTGACAAGAGCGACAGTAATCCCCTATGCCAACACCCGCGTTGTCCTTCATGGATTGTTGCCTATGAATTCATTACGCTGTTCCACGTTCGTAACCGTTGGTCGTCCAGATCGAGGTTTGTCTGTAGGAGCAAAATTCCCCACTCGAAATCGACTGAATCACTTCTGACATGTTCGAGCAGTTACGGCAGCGTCCCCGTATACAGCACCAATATTCTGCCGGCGTTGTGTGACGGTTTTCCCCTTACGATAGCAAAACAGTATGAAATGAAATGAGCGTTTGGCGTCATGGAGCAGGTCCGGCCGCCTTGTTGCAGGTCTCATTACATTCGACGCCACATTGGGCTGCCTGCGCGGCAGATGGGGATGGAATGATGATGAAGACAACACATTACCCAGTCCCTGAGCGGAGAAAATCTCCGACCCAGCCGGGAATCGAACCCGGGCCCGGTCGATGGCAATCCGTCCCGCTGACCACTCTGCTATCGGGGCGGACGTAAAACAGTAAAAGATGACGGAAACATTTCCGACATCTTACTTTCCATAGCTTGTAAACACACGGGCACGCTGTTCCATCCAACGCCAGACATACTCACATATCCAAATGCGCTTCAGGTTGCCGAACTCTACGTCGATGGGGAGTTAGGCAACTGCAAATGTGTTACCCTTTGGGGGGAGGGGGTGCGGAGGCGGATGCAGGGTGGAACGCATGAAAAAAACCGATCGTACTTATGAGACAACCCAAGACATGCTATGAAGGAAGAATCTGTTGGAATCCGCTTGTACGCTACTCGCCTCGGCAGTGCTCGTGCGGCTGCAGCGGTAGTCGTCTGGGGCGGCTACTGGGACTCCCCTAGGGTAGAGCGCGGCTCACGGCAGCCGCCTGCGCTGTGTTCTCAGCGGGAGACCAGCCGCCTCTGTTGGAGCGCTACCTGCTGTGCCCTGCCAACACAGCGCCGCATAGCATTTCGCTTTCGCCTTCGGCCAAATAATGTAGCGGGCATTTCACAGTATCAGACCGAAAATCACGTTAGCTGCGCTCTTTTGAGCCTCATCGGGGGAAACGTAAGGCAAAGGCAGAAGAAGTATTAGCAGCGGTCCCCGTATACTTTTGTTCTCCAAACACTTGCATTTTCTGTGAACAGAGCAGGCAGGTTCTCGGGAGGGGTCACAGTTTGTTACTGCTCCCCAGCCAGTTACTCCTCGAAATATAACTTGCCATCACCAACACTTTTAGTAAGCCACAGATGTTGAAGATTTAGAAATAATAATGTATTATTGGGTCGAAACATTGGTTCACATCAGTATTGAGAAAATCACTCCAATATAAGTACCAAGAAACTGAGTGACTGCAAAAATATACACTACTGGCCATTAAAATTGCTACACTAACAAGAAATGCAGATGATAAAAGGCTATCCATTGGACAAATATATTATGCTAGAACTGACATATGATTACATTTTCACGCAATTTGGGTGCATAGATCCTGAGAAATCAGTACCCAGAACAACCACCTCTGGCCGTAAAAACGGCCTTGAGACGCCTAGCCATTGAGTCAAACAGAGCTTGCATGGCGTGTACAGGTACAGCTGCCATGCAGCTTCAACACGATACCACAGTTCATCAAGAGTAGTTACTAGCATATTGTGACGAGGCAGTTGCTCGACCAACATTGACCAGACGTTTTCAGTTGGCGAGAGATCTGGAGAATGTGCTGTCCAGGGCAGCACTCGAACATTTTCTATATCCAGAAAGGTCCGTACAGGACCTGCACCATGCGGTCGTGCATTATCCTTCTGAAATATAGGGTTTCGCAGGGATTGAATGAAGGGTTGAGCCACGAGTCGTAACACATCTGAAAAGTAACGTCCACTGTTCAAAGTGCCGTCAATGCGAACAAGAGGTGATCGAGTCGTGTAACCAATGGTAACACGGATGCGACCATCATGATGCTGTAAACAGAACCTGGATTCATCTGAAAAAATGACATTTTGCCATTCGTGCACCCAGGTTCGTCGTTGAGTACACCTGTCTGTGATGCAGTGTCAAGGGTAACCGCAGCCATGGTCTCCGAACTAATAGTCCATGCTGCTAACGTCGTCGAACTGTTCGTGCAGATGGTTGTGGTCTTGCAAACGTCCCCATCTGTTGACTCAGGGATCGAGACGTGGCTGCATGATCCGTTACAGCCATGCGGATAAGATGCCTGTCATCTCGACTGCTAGTGATACGAGGCCGTTGGGATCCATCACGGCGTTTCGTATTACCCTCCTGAACCCACCAATTCCATATTCTGCTAACAGTCACTGGATCTCGACCAACGCGTTCAGCAATGTCACGATACGATAAACCGCAATCGTGATAGGCTACAATCCGACCTTTATCAAAGCCGGAAACGTGATGGTACGCATTTCTCCTCTTTACACGAGGCATCACAACAACGTTTCACCAGGCAACGGCGGTCAACTGCTGTTTGTGTATGAGAAATCGGTTGGAAACTTTCCTCATCTCAGCACGTTGTAAGTGTCGCCACTGGCGCCAAACTTGTGTCAATGCTCTGACAAGCTAATCATTTGCATATCACAGCATCTTCTTGCTGTGGTTTAAATTTCGCGTGTGTAGCACGTCATCTTCGTGGTGTAGCAATTTTAATGGCCAGTAGTGTACAAGATGGCTTACACAAAATTTGTAATTGGCTTACCTTAAATGTATAAATATGTTAATGCGGATGAGTAGAAGAACCAGTCCTGTAACGCTTGGTTGATTTAGGAGAAGGGACGACCCCATCGGATTAGATAAGGAAGTTGGCCGTGCCCTTTCAAAGGAACTACTCCGGCAATTGACTGAAGTGACTTACGGAAATCGCGGCAAACCTGAATCAGGATTGCCGGACTCGGATTTGAAACGTCGTCCTCCCGAATGCGAGTTCAGTGTATTAACCACTGCGCCACCTCGCTCGGCAGATATCTTGGCATACCGTTGCAAAGACATATGTTGTAGTCAGGTTGATTGTAGGGAAGGCGAAGCCTCGATTTCATTTTATTAGGAGACGCCGTATAGAACTCTAGCGCGACCCATTTTTGAGCATTGTTCTAGTACGAGTATTTGGGATGTCCACCAACTCCCGTTAAATGGAGACATCGAAGCAATTCAGAGGCGTTCTGCTAGATTTGTTACCGGTTGTTTCTGAACAGCCGGCAAGCATTACGGAGATCCTTCGTGAACTCAAATGAGAATCACTGGAGGGAAGACGGTGCTCTTTTCACAAGGCACTGTTTCACACAGACAACAGGCGTTTGAGGTCGACGTCAGATCGATACTACTGCTACATGAAGATAAGTCGCGAGAAATTGGGGCTTGTACGGAGACTTTTCGACATTCGTTTTTCCTCTCACTGATAGCGATTGAATTAGGAGAGGAAATGACTAATAATTGTACAAGGTGCCCTCCACCATATACCGTACGGTGGTTTACAGGGCACGTGTGTGGAAGTAGATGTAAATTTATTCGAAATGTGGATAAACACATCATCTGAAAAGCATTTGTGCATAAATTTTAGAAGTACGTGTGTTATGCAGTTGGCACAACTTATCATAACGTTGACAGTTTCATGGTTTATCTATACAAACGTGTAAATAAATAAATATATTAAACAATAATTTGCAGGTGTTCTGTTGAAACCGATTACGTGAAAGAATATGCTGTGTTGTGAAAAAATTCGGTTTCGTTTTCTCTCGTAGTCAGTTTTAAACAGATAACAGGGCATGTAAAGAATTAGATCAGATGTATACACCCATTTTTACCTACCGCCCCGTTCTTTTATCTCCGTTAGTAGCAAAATTTTCTACCTCTAGACCGGTTCCACAGACATAGTGATTTATAAATTAGGAAAGTAACTTCACTTTACAGCAATTCCAAGCATATAATAATAATTACTTACCAAATAGTTTATGCCAAGATTTTATGAAAAGATAATGTAAATGTGTTTAAAATCCATGCAGCCTACCACACGCCGAGAAAACTGGAACACCCACTAATGGGCGCTGTGGACCACCACTTAATTAGATAGTTTCTTCCTCCCATGCATAGAGGGGAAATGCCATAAACTGGATTCTCCCACTTGGGTCTTGGCTCTGCATTCTCTTGAACTCCAGTGAAACAAAGAGTAAATAGTAGGTTAGGCTTCTACCACTCTGTAGGGGTCCTCAAATCACCTGCTTCCCGTGTTGCTTATCAGTTCGCCATTACATGTTTCGACAACAGAAAAAGTTTTCACACTGTGCTACATATTTCGTTATTTCTCCTACATATAGAGAGGTAAGCTTTTCGAGTTACACGCGTTGTATTTATGGCTTATCGGTTTATGATCTGATACTACTATGCAACATGAAACTTTACAATGCAACTCATTCGGGGATTAAAACCATTCGAAGTAATGGCATTGAAGCCATTGTTTGGCCGGCAAAGAGGAGGAGAGGTAGTGGCGTAAAGTTGATCACCAGTTTTCAGACTATTAAATTCCGAACCTGTCCGTAGTGTCTCATGAAGTATACACTGGAGTCTGTCTGCTGTATACTAACTTAGTGCTTTAACCTCGCAGCAACCAACTGCAGGTGCCTCATCCCCTGCACTTTTCTCCCCAATATTCTGTCGGTTATTATTGGTTGACGACTTCCCCTCTTCATGATGTTGAACTGTGTGACTACGAATGATGAGCGCGTCTCCGTGTGCTAATCTATGTGACACTACCAACCACTTGGAGGCACTATTTTAACGCAGCGAAACCGCTCGTGAATAAATCATCACATGACAGCTGTTTGCAGTTTTATTTAAGTTCCATTCTGCATGAATGCTGTACCACATTTAACTTAGTTTTAATTTTATGATCTCTTACCATAGTGCGATGGTAAAACACCATGTTGGCTTATTTCTAGGTGTCAAGTTCTGGAGTGCCACAGGTGGTGTTGGAGTGAAGAAGCCACACGCGCCCATCCCCACCGGGATAGTGCGTCGCCCGTTGATGTTTCAATCACGGGACCACAGAGGGATGCCCCCGGGAGCCTCGCACCCCCTTTTTTTCTCCGTTAGCGCGCCTTGCACCGCGTCTTTCATGCTGTCCACCCTCTTGACTAATGAACCGTACCCCCATTAATTGATTCCCACCCCCTGAACCTCTGCCCACAGCCACTGTCACTTCATCCTCTCCCGGGTCTCCATTATTCCCCTGTAGCTCACTTTGGGGCAGAACGAAGGGAAGAAAAGACGCGGCCGCTCGCTCGTCAATCGCCAAAAGCTTTCGTTTTCCACTAGTGCGGAATGAGTGTGACTGCTGGAAGTTGCCACCGCCTTGTGGAACGCCGGTGGGCCGTGTCCGTGGGTGGCACGAACGTTGCCTCCTCTCCTTCCCCTTCCAACGTCCCCTCCCCAACTGTGTCCTCCGACTGATGATACTTCCCACTGCCGTGGGCGCTGCGGTCGCTGTTGTTCCTGATTCCCTCCGCAGCGACCGATTCATCCGAGAAATCCTTTACGGCGGAGTTATTAAAAGCTATAATCATACGGCTCTCTACAAAGACGTGCGGAGTGAAATTTTTCTTTTCTCGTCACTGGCAGCCACCTGCGATGGGAGAAACGGCGCGTCAGTGTTAGCTCCCTATTCAACGATACAGGCAGGACGTAAAAAAAGTATTAATTAAGATCTTTGTTACGGCACTCTTGCTTCTTTTCAGACATGTTCGTTGTTATCCACTCGTGTCACACACGCCGCTCATATGAAGCTCTTGTGAAGTAACCGCCATAAAATAACAGTAAAGAATATGCAGCAGTTCCGGCTGAAGCGAAAATTTGAGTCTGATACTGCAGAGTTTCTTCGTGGGAAATAATAAATTCGTTTGTGGCGCTAATGAAATGTAAGCGTTTACAAGGGCCGCGATTTTAATGTGCGCAGTAACTTGCTGGCCATTTGCACAACATACTATTTAAACCTTTCATGCGTTATGTGTTATTTTATTCTAAATCACATGTCAAAAAATTACTGTTGAAACCTCCCCTTAGGAAAAATTATGAATTACTGTGCTGGTAAACCCCTTACGTTATTTGATTTTCAAACAGCTGAGCAAAACTGAACGTACTCAGACATTTCTTTCTTTACTTATTGTGATCATCACTAAACTGACACAATATTTTAGCGCAACGCAATCTAACTGTCAATAATCCCTCCAAAGAATGGCCGTGACTATCAATAACCTATACCTTTCATGAATCACTTACCTCACAAAAATCTTCGTTACTCGAACTATTGCAATACAGTGAGCGCCAATAGCGCCAGCTAAATAAAGGATTCTAGCTACTGAAGGCACTAACTACTGATAGGCATAGTTAACAAATGAAAGATTTTTATAGAGAACATACAATGTATTTACCTTGTGTTCAAAAGTCATATATATCAGTTCATGACATCCAGTTTTACGAATTTCGTTTTTCTGACGGACACACGTCCAGATAGTCCGCTCTCAAAACTCTACCATCTCTCTTCCCACATCCACCACTGCTGGCGGCTCACCTCCAAATGCGCAAAGCTACGCGCTGTTCACATCCAACTGCCCAACACTACAATAGCGAATACTCCAACAATGCTAACCAGCCACAGGTTGCACACAGCACAGCCAGTGATATTCATACAGAGCGCTAAATGCCGTTACTAACATAAAAACCTAAACAGCCTACTTACACTGTGCAGCTGTAGCTAGGGATGGGTAAAAACCGATCGGTTGAACCCGATACCTGTGTTTTAGTTCTGAATAACCGGTACTATTCGGTACTTTTTGAGGGTGTTTTTGTTCTGTCGTGACAACTACCAAAATGGGTGATTTTTTTTTTTTCACCAGACGCGTTTCGCTTCGTTGAGGTAAAGCATCATCAGTGGTCTGTAATTAAGTTATTTACATTTTGATTTGCTTTTACATCGAAAAACAGTTCGTTAAGAATGAATTTAATTTCGGTTGATTTCTCGCTTACATCGGGAAATGCCATCTGCTAGCACATAGTTCTTTTTCTGCGTTAGACACCTACATCTACATGGATACTCTGCAAATCACATTTAAGAGACTGGCAGAAGGTTCATCGAGCCACCTTCACACTCCTCTATTATTCCAATCTCGTATAGCGCGAGGAAAGAATCAACACCTGTATCTTTCGTAATACACTGATAATTTTGGTCTAATTTTTAGATGTTCTGCAGCACTCCGCATGTCTTATATTTTCGTAACACACTTTTATGCACACCACTGTATTCTATTTTTGTACTTCACGTATGTGTTTTGGTTTGTGTTTTGAAGTGTTTCCAACATAGCATTTCCACTTCTGTATCTTTGACCTACAACATTTTTTTAATTAGATTATTATATGTGTTTAGTTCTATTTAATTATGTTTCCGTGTAAATACTTGTTTTGTAAATAAAACTGCCTTCTCCTGCTGCTAGTTACTTTATTTATCCTATAAGCGTTTCGCCTTCTCCTGTTCTAAGGCATTATCAGTGGGCTGTATAACGATACAGTTTTGTCAGTTTTAGATTATTAAACAGTTCACTTCGCAATTTTTTTTGTAAAAAAAGTAATTACATTAATTTGATGATCTGCATTTCCTCACATCTGGTCTGTAGGTTGCAATACCACTTTTATCACTGCAATATAATCACATCTTTGTGTTCTGTACTACTGTCAGTCTTGCGGCAAAAAGTCTTTGGTATCTAGGATGATGAATGGCGCACACTGCCTTCACCCAACAAACTTTGGGTCATCAAGGAGACTACAGGGGTGTGGCGCTCCTCCATGGAAGCCTTTCAAAAGGCTACGCAGTGGCCACGCCTGCCTGATGCACGGTTATTTATTGTGGATCAGCTTTTACAGTGGTCCACATCTTGTTGGACTGTCCGCTTTTAGCTGCGCTCAGGCAGACGTTTGCACTGCCTGTTACGCTCCTTGCTCTTTAAACGGACGACGCTGCAATGGCAGGCTTAGTTTTGAGTTTTATTCGAGCAGGAAGCTTTTGTCGCTCAATCTGACGGTTTGTCTCTTTTGTGTGTTGAGTCTGGCCTTTGGCTTACGGTTTTCGATTGGGATTTTTAGTGTGTTGGCTTTTCCTTTCTTTTGTTTCCATGGTCGGCCAATCACTGTATCACTCTGTGTGCTTTTAATTCTTCTTTTCTGGTCTCTGTCTGTGTCTTTCTTGTTCTGTGTCGTCCCTTGTCCTCTCCGTTGATTGTTTTTATTCCATATGGATGTTTCATGGTCGTGGAAAAAGGGACCGATGACCTTTGAAGTCTGGTCCTTTCAACCCAATAAACCAACCAACCAACCCTACTCCCTTCACCAACGCCTTCCATAATTATCACCTTAGTTCTACTTTGGTATCCGCTCATCTACACGGACCTGTCCCGCATTACCGCTGTCAGTGAATCGCCACATGAGCTGAGCCATCTGTGTCCTACATCGCATTCGACAGCACCTGAAAAAGGTCACTCACAGGACACTGCCTTCTGCAGCTGTCGGAAAAAAAGGCCTCTTCACGAAAAACTGACGAGTTTTGTTCCAGTTGTGAGGTCTGTTTAAGAACCTTTTTGAAATGTCTCAAAATGGCATTCAGTCTCTGTTTCTTCCTCGTAGATATGGACTTCGGCTGGTTGAGTGCTTCTCAATGTCAATGAAATTCACAAGCAGCCGTGTAACTTACGATGTTGTTTTATTCTATTCTACCAGTTTCAGTATTTCACTTTGTCATCTTCAGGCCCCATATGCATCTCTCCAAATAAACGAAAATGTCATACAGAGCCATGGATGTTGTGGATTCAATCGTTACACTAGTGCTTCATTCGAAGGCTTGATAGCAACTTAGCAATTTGCAACTCTCAACTTGTTAGTTGCTATCAACTCTTCGAATGAATTCACGACGTCGAGAGATTTGTGGCTGTATACAATATTTTCGTTTATTTGGAGAGATGCATTTGGGGCCTGAAGATCGCGTAGTGAAATGTTGAAACTGGAGGCCTTCAAAATAAAATAACATCGTAAGTTACAGAGCTGTTAGTGAATTTCATTGACATTGACAAGCAAAATGGGATTGATTCACTACAATGAGCGCCCAAACAATAGTTTGTGGTGGGGGAGAGGGGGCCTAGACCTGGGGGCATGGTATATGCTTAATATTTGGGAAGACGAATGGCGACTTGTAAGTAGCTATAAAAAGTTTTCAGATCCAACTATGTTAAAGACCTGTTTAACACTGACCTTTAACTCGATTTCTTGAAAGAAAAATAACTGAATACACTATATTTTTTCCTTTTCCTGAGAGCTGGGGAGGGGGGGGGGAGGATGGGAGGGATCGTCACAACCCCTGCCCCCCCCCCCCCCCCCCTTGCCCACAAATGTGGGAGCCCATGCCCACTACAATGTTTCAGTTTCGTACTTTGTAGTTTTAACTCTGGGAATTCTATTCCATGTGTTAAAGACTTTATGTCGGTGTAGGTTCTACATATCGAACATCCCTTTCCTTTCAATTACCCCCAAAACATCTGTATTAATGATCTATTCGTTACTTTACAATTCGATCATGCCAATACAGATCTTCGCTTCTGCTAACTCGAACCATTCATCCCGTGTAAGACCCTGACAGTCTATACAGCATTGTAATTATTACTGCCTGGAGAACAGCACGTGCCCGTACCAATCAAAATAATCAGTAATTAAAATGTTTGATTAGTAGTGGGGAGGCGTGTAGTTGAAATCCCAGTATAACCGTCCCGAAAGCAATGGCGAATGCCAAAAACAGTTCCAACAAAAATCAATGTCGTCTCCTTACCAGTGGCGGCACTGGATGCGGTACGGAAAGACTTTACATCAGCACACTGCTCTCACGACCGTAGTCAGTTTCTGTGAGCTGGAGCCGATATTATTCGGTCAAGTAACTCCTCAGTCAGTATCACGAGGCCGAGTGCACCGCAATCCAATCTTCTCACCAAGGGAAAAGCTCTGTCTGT
This sequence comes from Schistocerca gregaria, assembly GCF_023897955.1. Lineage (NCBI taxonomy): Eukaryota > Metazoa > Arthropoda > Insecta > Orthoptera > Acrididae > Schistocerca > Schistocerca gregaria. The sequence continues at coordinate 200,628,990 of NC_064921.1, forward strand.
ACCGGGAATCTAACCCGGGTCCTCCACGTGGCAGTCAACCAATCCGACCACTTTTTTCGATCTGTTTCTTCGTGGTTTTTCATCAGTGTTTCTATGAGGATGTCACGTGATATCATTCATATTTCATCCATGAGAACTTCACTCATTTTTTTCGTTACAGAGGATGCCCAATAGTCATCTACCGGTAAGGACACTCGTGTAAGTACTCTGTTCCTTATGACTTCGTCAGTAGTGGTGCGATGAGCCTTGACCTTCCTTTCTTGTAAAACACAAAACGAGCGCTCGGCTTGGACAGCATTATATAGAACGGAATTTTAGATCTAATTTGCGCAACTCCACTGATATTGGAAACAACGACCCCTCCTGTTGCCGCTGTTGCAGTGGTGAGTAAGAAGCGGTTCAGAGGGCGGAAATGAGTATTCTACTCCCTTACAATGAAAATTGATGATGTTCACAGCCATTACAGTCTTTTTTACTTGTTCGTGCACTTCAACAGTAGTTCGTTGGCGTCCCGTACTGTGTTTCATAGAATGTAGAAGTACAGATACAGGAATTTTTTTCTGAGCCATTCAATGATATACCAAATCGTTCTACGTGCTACTCTGCTGTACAGATATTGATTACGAAGGTTTTTGTCTAATGAGTGTTGATCTAATATCGTATTCTTGTGTTCTGAAGTGACCACTCTATTTAAACCACTGATTTGTGAAATTATAGTGGCCGCCTGATACACTGCACTCTCCAAACTGCCATAGAAAACTTATTTTCTGATCTGTAGGGTTAAATTTCTGGAAGTGGGAAGATTAAAGTCAAGTCTGAAAAGTAGTGGTAGTTTCATTCCGATTAATGTTCAAAATGGTGGCCTTCCACTTCAATACATTTATGACTACGAGCCACCATTGATTACGTGCATCGTACCAAAGTGTCCAATGGAATTCCTGCGCACACCAGTTGAATTTCATTGCAAAGTGTGTCCAGGTTACGTCGTTTACGTTTGTATACCTCATCTTTTTCTGTGACCCAGAAGAACCATTCGAGCGGTGTCAGGTCTGGAGAGTACTAACTGTATTCGATTTGCCACTTGCATCCTATCCACTACTCTGTGATAGCAATAAAATTTATCACTATCGTATAATACACGAATGGCAGGGCGTATGGAATCAACGAGCATTGTTAGGTACTTTTCTCCAGTTACATTACTTATAAGGTGGAAAGACCCAGTGAGTTCCCATGCAGACACACCACACATCTACACCAGGTGAATTCACAATCTTTTCAAGATTATCTTCAGTCCAGCACACAAAACTGCGGCTACTGACAGTTCCAGTAAGTTAGAATTGGGCTTTATCCGACCTGAATCCATTCACAAAATGCTAACCTTCGATCTGCAACGTCATCACTTAGACGTTGCACGAGCCTTGGAATGTGCACACGAAACATACCGTTCTTCAGAATCAATAGCGCACTACTAGCACTAAAATTACTCTGAGATGCCTCTTGCCTTGAAGATTTTTGAGCCGAGAAATCGTGAGTTGAAGCCGTACAGAGGTCGCCCTGATCGGCCTCTATACACGTCACACACTGCTCCATGAACTTCAAATCCATCTCGCTGAAGGTGGCTCTATACTATACTCACTTCTCCACCGTCTTGTAACCACAGTAACATTCTCAAACTACCAGTACCGATTAATCACCACCTTCCGTGCTTCAAAGCCATGTTCCTCGCCCCTGAGTAGCGAGAGTGACGAGTTTGCTGCCACCTGTTGCAAAAATATAGCTTTGCTTTCTCCCAGAAATTGATCCTTATATAATGATAAATATATTTTCTGTAGCAGTTCAATGTGCGTATACATTTTTGAAGCATTTGCGAAGCAATGTTTTGTTGTTTGTGCTTTTATTTTCATTGCGCCAGAAATAGATTATACAACGCAGACGATATCTGACAACTTAAATTAACTGACACTCATATCAGATATTTCGTATTTGAAAGGAGTGCATACTGTACAAAATAACGGTATAGGAGTGAATGAGCATCTGTAAAGATAACAGAATGTTGCTGAAATACGACAAACCAAAAAATATTGGAAATGAATAAGGGGTTGAAGCAACACAACGTTTGTTGTTTTGCAAAGTGACGAGATTAATTTAGTGAATTATTGTCACGCAAAAGCTGACCTACAAGCGTCATGTGTCCTTTTAGGTCAATAATTTTTTATATGGGCTTATGTTTACACCACCGTTTACACCACGGGCAGTGCAACACTAGCATAACATCTCTTTGACAGAGCATTTAAGCAGATGAAGGAAGAGAGCGGACTCAAGAGAGGATTAGTATTCATTGCAAAGTAGGTGATTGTTCTATTCTGTTGGAAACACAACATGTGGAAAATTTGTTTTAACTTTGGTCTCTTAGAATCACTATTTTTCTGCAGCGTTTCCTAACCGATCCAGTATTTAATAAAAAAGCTAACTTTCGAAGTATTGTGTACTCAAAGTGCTTTCTTTTCATTTTCAAATCATTTGCCACGTCTGATGTATAACAAATAGCTTACCTTAGTGAAATCGTACAATAAAATCTAAATCTTTTGCACAACAGTCCTGGGGGCGGCACCGCACGCCTCCGCTGGGAAAAATATTTTCCCAGTGCGAAAAAAGGCATGGCATGCCTTTCCAGTACGTAGCGGCCTCGTAACAAATTGTTGGTGACATGGAGGCCGTGTTCCCAGAAAGAAACGCTTAACACTTGGGTCGAGTCCGTGGTACAATTAAACTGGTTCCACAAGAAGACCGAGAGCCTGTCTACCTTCAACTGCAGCGTTGCGAACGATCACAGCTATGTACGTTCCCATGTGAAACACGTTTTATAGTGGCAGAAGTAGGGCTTTTGGACAAGTCCAAACAATATAAAACAGGCAGGGTAGTGGTCGTGAAAACAATCGAGGGCCACGATATAGTCGTAAAATTAGTGGTGCTGGATCCACTAATCCCCATGGTCTGCAGTTGTGCCAGTTTCAGGTCATATCTTTCTATTGTTTCGTAAATATATCCAGATGGAACCTCCCGGTTGAGTGTAGAGCGAAAAGCTTATTTGTCACTGACGATTTGTTGGTGCACTAATGCAATATTAAAACTGCGATGAAGTTTCCTGACATAATACCGTACATAAAACAGCACTGAAATGATCGACCTACATGTAAATAATATAAACGACCGTGTAATCAACTGGTGTTCTAATCTCGTTATCTTACACAGAATGAACTTAAGCGTATTAGTTAACAGTGACTAATTCCACGTACGGGTTTGGGGACAGAAAATTAAATGTACCGTGTCACTCGAAAGCAATAAAGCTGTAGTCACGTACCTTACTCAAACATAAACATCCAGGCTCCAGAAAACTAAATATACGTCATTCTCCCCATTAAACATAGTTGCCCCAACTATATTGTACCAATGTCGTTGTATAATAAACTTGCATACACCCACAAACGCACTCAGTTACTCGAAACACACTGAAGCAGTTCCATCAGTGGCACCCAGCAAAGTTGAGCAGGTGTAGACAGCAACTGACGCGCCCAGCCCATGGTACGCGCGTATTAGTATAAACAGACCAGCCCAAAACACATGTACATCTGTCGGCAGTTTCAGATACCGCCCGGGTTTCGGTTCTTGGCCAGTCAGAACAAAGCGTATTTACGACAGGTTTACAAGGACGCCATATAATGCTGATTTCCAAATCTGTCGCTTCACGAAGTTATTTAGTTATTACGAGTGAAATCAGAACCTGCAAAACAGGAAATGCATTGCCTTAATGGGAGCAGATGTGACTTACTTTACAATATACTAGAAAAATTGTGGGAAGGAATATGGAAGAAGCACTACACTCACATCGAGGGAGATGGCGGTAACGGTTGAAATCTGTGTCCGGTCTTACAGATTTACATTTTCCATGATTTGCGTGAACCGATGCAGATAAATTCGCAGGTGGTTCCTTCGAAAAAGCACAGCCGATTCTCTCCGCCATGCTTGCAGTATTACGACCTTATGCTCCATCACTAGTGATTTCGATTTCGACGGGACGTTGAATCCTAATCTTCCTTTCTTGCTTACATTTACGTGAGGCGTCGAGCATCAAAACCAGCTAAGTCACCAGATTAACGAAAAAGTTATCAATTTAGAAGTACAACGGGTATTCGGAAAGTAAGCTCCGATTCGCCGCAAAATGAAACCACTGTGAAATCAAAAATATTTTATTTGCAACAGTTAGCTACAATTTCCAACTACTTATCTAAATAGTCACCACTCTGACTTAGACATTTGTCGTAGCGTTGTACCAACTTTACAATAACCTCGTTATAGAAGGCAGCTGCCAGTGCTTTCCAGCAATTCTCTACGCTGGTCTACAACTCGTTGTCTGTGCCAAAATGTTGTTTTCATAGCCAGCGGTACGTGTGAGCAGAGATGAAACTCAGAGGGAGCCAATTCGGGCTGTACTGTGGTTGATCGAACACTTCCCATCGAAAACGCTGCAGAATTTGGCTGAGAATTGTCTTGATGAAGGAAATGCATGGCAGATGTGGTAAGTTGGCTGCATAGCTTAAGAAGAAATTTCTCAATAGGCCCTCATACTTGACAGGCACTCCTCACTGTAATAGACGAGATGTGAAGAAGTAGAGCATCTTCCACTCAAATACGTCAGGTTCTATAAAAGCGATAAGAAAACTTACAGAAAAAAGGCTTTAGAATAAATTTCAATTAAGTTTCTTCGTCACGAAATGCATCTTATAATCGACAGTATTTCTGGGCTTCAAAATGACATAATAAGTAGGGAATCGCTCTCTTTGTACTTACTGGATTCTTCCATGTGTTTCAGGCAAAAGACAAACCCATATGGCGTTTAGACAATCTGGCTGATTCACAAAGTGCGGTGTCCATGAAACTGCATAATATACAATGTCCATCGTCTGCTTCAGACCACTAACGCTTTTAAATCATATTTTAACTAAAGTTCAGTCTTGATCACAACACTTATGTCTCAATACCATAGGTGACCGGTTTCGGTTATATTTATATAACCATCTTCAGACCAGTGAATCAATTTTAGAAAATACTAGAGACAAATCTTAAAATAAAATGAAAAGTGTCTAATGCCGACATAATTTTAACAAGATAAAATAAAACTTATTATACCCATGGCTTCCTTGGAGGATGGTAGGCGGAGCTCTCCTCAGCTGCTACGAAGTCAACTGACGGTTATGAGTGCTGAGCATGAGTTTAAATATGCAGAGGCTCCGCCTAGTTCCTCTCACACTACTTCACAACTGCCAATCAGCGTTCGTAATATGACGCTATCGTCAAAGTATAAAAGTACGAAATACACTAACAACATAAAATTGATTCATTTAAAATTTCTGATTAACAGATGGTTAGTATGTGTAAAACTTATTTATATTTTAGATAAAAACGGTAAACTACGATGTGTAATAGCTGTACACTCTATGGGCATCCTTAATACTATTACAGTGTCAGTTAAATCAAAGACGTAAAAACCCTTGGAGTTGCGGTATATATCGATTATACCGAGTCGCCTACATCACAGTTGCATCTTTGATGGCTGTTGCAGAATCGTCTTACTTTATCTTTTAAATCAATTGTTTCAAGCTGTAAGATACACGTAATGGTATTCTAACATTACTCACTACGGTCTCGTATAAAAGTCAATAATATTTAAATCAAATTAATAATAAATAATTTATAATTATAAATATATAATATATCATTAATATAATATATAATTAATATAATATTACTATAATATATAATTAATAACGATTAACATATAATAAATTAATATTTAACGAATATATAATAATTAGAAATAATTAATAATTAATATACAATAAATAATTAATGTACCTCTAATAAATTGAAATAATTAATAATAAGTCAAATTAATAATATCTAAATGAAATTAATAATATATGAATAAACTGTTTCAAGCCGTAAGATACAACTAATGGTATTCTAACAGTACTCACAACTGCCGCGTATAAAATTGCTTTCTTGTCCTTATTACGATTGGCTTGAGGGAAATACACCTGATTTGACTTTAGAACGAGCAGAAGAATTCATGCGGCCCTTCTGACTGCTTTGGCTGGTATGTTTAAAATTCGTAAAAAGCCTGGAGTAAGCAGCAGCGGAGCAGCCACTCCAAATCGGGAATAATGAACGGGGACAAAGGGTCCCGAAACTATAAGAAAAGTAAACATTAGTCATTCCAGTGGTAGGAGATGAGGGTGCCTAAGAAAACGATGGGACTATCTCTTGGCTTCTGGCCAAACCAGGGCTGAACTACAGCTGTTCTTGACCCAGAGACTGACTTGAATACCGCAGTGCTTTACTGGCCATAGTCCTGTTGGAGGAGGTACGCATCTGCCTTTCTCCGATCTATCCAGAATACAGTCTGAAGTGGACTCCGAACCACAGACAAATTAGCCAATTTTCACACCTTTGAATCATTGATACAGGTAAATGAAAAAAAAATCCTAAAAGACAGTCAGGATTGGACGTCGGTCCGTCGGATGACGTTCAACGACGTAGCCTGACTGTAGGAGGGAGTTCAATAATTAATGCAACACATTTATTTTTTGAAATCAGATCATATTTTGATTCCAATAAACAACATTATTCTCAGCTACTTTGGCTGCAGAACCCAGTTTTTCAATATAATCTCCGTTCAATGCGATGGTCTTTAGCCGCCTTAATGGAAGGGCCTGTTTGCCTGCAGGGTACACCTCTACTTGTTGACGTCGGAGCCGACGTCTTACTGCGTCAATAACCTCCCCATCTGCCACGTACTGCTCCCCGCGGAGTGCATCCTTCATTGGGCCAAACAGATGGAAGTCGGAAGGTACAAGATCCGGCGTGTAGGACGGTGTGTGAAATCTTATGGGACTTAACAGCTAAGGTCATCTGTCCCTAAGCTTACACACTACGTAACCTAAATTATCCTAAGGACAAACACACACACCCATGCCCGAGGGAGGACTCGAACCTCCGCCGGGACCAGCCGAACAGTCCATGACAGCAACGCCCTAGACCGCTCGGCTAATCCCGCGTGGCGTGTAGGACGGGAAAAAAAGAACATTTCAATGAGGTTTTGTGAGCTCCTCTCGGTTGCGAAGACTTGTGTGACGCTTTGCGTTGTCATGGAGAAGGAGAAGTTAGTTCGCATTTTTGTGGCGTCGAACACTCTTTTATGAGGGTAACAAAATACACTTAGCAGTTGATTGTTGCACCGTGAAGGAGGACATCAAACAGAATAACCCCTTCAGAGTCTCAAAAGACCGCCGCCATGACTTTAACTGCCGACGGTGCAGCAGTGAACATTTTCTTCAGCGGAGAAGTGGTATGGTGCCACTCCATGGACTTTCATTTTGTTTCCGGTTCGAAATGGTGAACGCATGTTTCACCACCTATGAAGACGATCGGCAAAAAGTTGTCTCGATCAGCGTCATAGAGCGCAAGCTGCTCTGCACCGATGCTCCATCGTTGCTTGCTACGGTCGCAGTTCGAATCCTGCCTCGGGCATGGATGTGTGTGATGTCCTTAAGTTAGTTAGGATTACGTAGATCTAAGTCTACGGGACTGATGATCTCAGATATTAAGTCCCATAGTGGTTAGAGCCATTTGAACCATCCTTCGTTGCTCTTTATGATCTCAATAACAAAAGGAGTATCGGGATGGTAGTTGAAACAGATATCTTAATTCTGTTGCAAACCTATATCACCACTATATGACCATCAAGAGTGCAAGTACTAAGGCTCTGTGTACTCATAAATACACGCAGTAAAACTGCAATACTCGCACTTATCAATGAAGAGTACTTGTCATACCGAAGTTACAAACGCAAATGGCCTATCTTTATGGTCTCCTGGTAGGCGGCGGGACACCCCAGCGAGTACACACTTCTAAGCATCGCAGCTGGTAGACTAGTGTGTCAGCACTACCAACAGAGACGTCCAGTAGAGAAGTGAGGTGTTTGATTGTGATTCGTTGATCGCCTCGAACGAGAGCGTCAGCCCATTCCATTATCACAGGAGTCACAGCTGTGTGCGGCCGGCCAGTACACGTTTGGGCGACCTTGTTGCAATAATGATATACGCCTCGCTCAACGACTCACCGTGCTTTTATTCACTGCGAGATCTCTGTAGACATTCTGCAAGTACCTATGAATATCTGCGCCGCCATGGCCTTCGCCAAAAGAAACTCAGTGATGCTTCTCTGGTTGGAACGCAACTCCGTTACAAACGCCATTTTGAAGGCTGTGTACAACGCCGCCACCTACTGGAACTTCATGAAACTACAGAGGCTTAAGTGGAAATATTCGAAGATGCCCCATAAGAAATTCCATAAAGCTGAAACCGAAATTGTCTGGGGAAAAAATGTGTGTTGTATTACTTATTGAACGCCCCTCGTGTGTCGCCAGTTGGCAATCACAATGGAAGTAACAGATGGGTACCAACTGCAAGGCCGAACGTACTATAGCAGTAAGTAACAGAATTCGTTTTCCGCCGTATAAATGTAACAAAGGGCGACACACTGAAGTCTTTTATCTATCTTCTTCTCACAGAGCCAGCACCCAGCATCACACTACTGGAATAAACGTGTAAATCCATGTGCACCAGGTGCAGTTTCGAAAACTAGCTTATGTCAGTAAACGGACATTAAAAAAAAATAGAATGGTTCACGTTTTGTCTATTTGTATTCTACACACCATCTAGAATATCTGTAATAGATGGAGTCTGGAACCGTGCGACCGCTACGGTCGCAGGTTCGAATTCTCCCTCGGGCATGGATGTGTGTGATATCTTTAGCTTAGTAGATTACCTCAGATGTTAAGTCCCATAGTGCTCAGAGCCATTTGAACCATTTTGTAATAGATGAGCTTCATATGAAGTATTGATTTGATTATTGGCTTATATTATATTGATTATTTGATTAATTTGATTTAACATGTTTGCGCAATGCTAAAAAATTCAGCCTTCTCAGGAAGCTATTTTCGGACTTCATACAACAAACAGATCAAATACGGAAGAGCACGCAACGAAAACCGGCCCCTTTCTGTACGCCATGTGGCGGCTGTGTGTGTGTGTGTGTGTGTGTGTGTGTGTGTACGTGTGTGCGCGTACGAGTGTGCAGGCATGTGCGTGCTTATGGACGTGTGTGAGGAGCTTCGCACGCGCGGGGGCCAGTCGCGCCGCCCTTTGAGCAGGTTTTTGTACGCCTGCCGAAGCCAGCTCGGCTGTAATTGCCAGAGCTCTACCTGCCGCGGCGTCCCAGGCCCGGGCGGCCACGGGAAACCTCAGCCAGCCCGCTGCCGCCGCCTTTTTCCACAAAGTGACCGACAGCACATTCTTGTTATTTGATTATCAATCGAGTCTTAATTTTGCCGCAGGCATTGGCGTTGGATGTTGCCTTTCAGCATCCCTAGATATGTCGGTCGATCACGATACACTTGCGACTTAAGGTAACACCAAAGCTAATAATCGCACGGACTGAGGTCTGGGGACGTGGGAGGTCAAGCACGACGAAAGTGGCGGCTGAGCACACGATCATCACCAAACGAAGCGCGCCGCAGATCTTTCACGCGTCTAGCAATATGTTTTTTTTTTTGTTCTACTAAAACCCCATGTCATTCCAAGAATGTGTGTCAATTTGTACCTCTCTATCTACATTATTCCGTGATTTATTCAGTTTCCAAATTTATACTAACTTTTTGATCACACGATACTTTTCTCACCATGAAAATTTTCGAAAATACGGAGTTTAGAATGTAAAAAATAAATTACGCACAATTTTCCTTCTCATAAGTTGGCTGCGCTTCCTGCTGCTCAGTTATCGTCTGCAGAAACTTCACTTAGTGGAAATGAATTTCTTTACCATCGAACAACATTGTCGTCAAAATCTTTATACACAAAAGTATGGTGTGCATGAGTTCGTAATTCTTTTCCTCTTAAACGGTTGACCGTTTTTGATGGATTTTTTTTATTTCTTATTTTTATTTATTTATTTTTTGTACTTATGCAGACCGATAGGTGCCACTGTTGTCGAGATCCATAACATTTTCTTTATTTTTCGGACCAAATTTTCTCACATAAAAAAATATATAATCCCAAACATTTAGCCTCCCAGCACCTCTTAATATCAAATTTTGCATCAGTACGTGGGGAAACTCATTCGTAGCTTGGTATTGTTTTGTCGTTTCGATTCGAGTGGTTGAGATTTGATATTTTCCTTGCACTGTAATTGCATTCATAATGAGTGAATTATCTATCGATTAATTCGATACTAACGTAACAAACGGAGTGTGTTTAATATAATATTTTAAGAAAATGTGGAAAGTGCACCAATTCAGATGAAGCTCTACAATTTCCTATTGGCTTGCCCTTTGCAGTGACGATAAACTTCGGCCATATGTAGATTGAATCTGGAAATATCGATGTTTCTCACACTGATAACTTTACGTTGAGTGCTCAGGGGTCGGCAAACCATCCGACCTGTACATTTACACGCCAAAAGAAGGAAAGCAGAGAATTTTGTACACATATTAGCATTAAGATGAATTCATTTCAACATTTATTATTAGTTAGGATAGATTTCATAGATCAACAAGTCATTATTTATATTTAAAAGATACACTTTTCTTAACTTTGTCCTTTATTACCTGATTACATTAATATATTTGAGATATTTCAGTTTCAGTGAGTAAAAATTTTTTAGTTATAGACATATATTTTGCTGGAGAGGTCTATTGATGAAGACGCCTGCGTACCGGGCCCTCTAGTTTAGTATAAATACGGGAAAAGGTCTTAAGCGACAAATTGAGTATAATTTTCGGAAGGCGAAACGGCCCTGATTTATCCGATTTTTCGATGATTAATGGGAAACTTTGAGGAAACTGGTTCAGCTGCTGATACTGATACACCAAAGCGGAATGTTACCGGTCGCGCAACTGAAAATATTGCCGCAGAAATGAGGGATTAGACAAAAGTCCCCGAACATCGATTCGAAGCCTGTCAAGATAAATGGACATTTTGAGGGGCACCACGCAGCGAATTCTGACGAATCATCATCATGTACACCCTTACAAGGTTCAACTTACGCAACAACTACGGCCAATCGATCATTTTTAATGGCGCCAACTAGATCTTGGGACATTAAAATACAGATGACAATTTTGCGAGGAATGTCGGAGCATTTTCAGCTGAATGGTTAAATTAAGAAGGGTATCTGTCGGAATATGTCGTGAGAATCCTCACGTAACACTTCTGACTGTACAGTTAGTGTTTGGTGCTGATATCGGGCAGGCGGAGTGATTGGGTCTTCGTTTCTTTTGAGTATGCCGCCCGTCTTGCAAAGATGGTGTATGGCGTACGTTATAGCTACGTGATAAATGAATATCTTCGGCCCCAAGTGGAGGCATTGGGATGCTGAATGAAGTGGTTCTAGCAAAACGGAGCTATATCACATACAGCGAGCGTATCAGGAGAAATGTTGCAGAAGAAGTTTCCAGGGCGCGTCATGTGACGCCATGGATACCATAGTTAAGAACAAATATCTTGAGACATGGCGCCGTGTGACTTTTCTGTGCTGTTACGCCGAGTCACTTGTTTCCGCCAACAACCAGAGAACGATTCCCGAGTTAAATGAACAAACTGATGTCATAATAACTAAAATTGATTCAGAAATAAGCCAAAATGTCATTAATATTATGCACAACGACTAAGAGATTCTGAACAAAGTTGTGGCCGAAAATTTTCCGATATTGTTATGCACGTGTAACCACATTGTATTCTCATTAGTTTTAAAATATAAAATTTTAACCTTTCAGGTAGCTAATGTGCTTCTTTTTTTCAAAAATTAATTAGGACAAGATTTCAATTTATCTTCACTCATTTTTGATATGACCTAGTAGCATGTTGCAGCACCCCAGCGCTTGAAGCTGCACTTTTTTTCTTTTAGTAGGCCAGATCTTTCCTGATGCACATTCTGAACAGTACCGTCGCTTTCAAATTTATCCCGAATACTTAGTTACGGATTCTTCCGTCGCCTTTTGATAGAACAATTCCATATTGAGGGGTGAATAACACTTAGGAGGTTTTTTGTTCTACTGATTTTTATTTGTATGAACTAGTTTTCGGCTTATTAGGCCATCTTCAGATAACTACTGGCTACTGTTTACAAGGAGCTTGTGTTCTTACGTACCAAACATTCTGGACTAAGATACAACGCACTTACATACGATCTTACACAATACAGTAAACTTGCTACTAACCACAAAGTGTCCCAATAGTAAACAAATTCACACCCCAATATAATGTAATACACCTTATGTGCTTACTTTCCGAACTGTAACTCAGCTGTAACAATGTACTATTTGGTATTTATTAATGCACAATTTTTCTAATAAAAAATGTAGCCCCCAAACAAAACATCGCTGTTGTACAACTAACAATTAGTGTCCGGTCCAACTGTTCACAAGAAATACCAAAAAAATTGTAATTTTGTAATAATGTCTATTCTAAATCATTCTAATTGTTGTCATACATGGTACTGACAAACCATTAACAGTGATTTATTATGTTAAAGCACAGTTTTACAGAACTAAAAGTAAAAAGACCCGTTTGACAATTCCAAAGACAATACCACAACTAAAGATGTGCGTTGTATCTTAGTCCAGAAAGTTTGGTGCGTAAAGAACACGAGCTCCTTGTAAACAATAGCCAGTAGTTATCTGAAGATGGCCGAATAAGCCGAAAACTAGTTCATACAAATAAAAATCAGTACAACAAAAAAACGCCTGTTATTCAACCCTCAATATCCCTATACGATAAATTGTGGTACGTGTTGGTGGCGGAGTTCCGTATACATTACGCCATTGCCATTGTACCTCCATCATGTTTTCCGCTGCAATACGGCTTTTCGTTGCTCAAACGAGAATCTTATTTCATTCATTGCTGCAGTGTCATTCTGCTGGAAAACGCGCAACAAAATCTGTGGAGAAAACAGAGGACTATGCAATCGAGCGAAGTTGCAACGTTACGTCATTTTGTTCCAAACATATTAACTGTTAAAGAGTGTCTACATTTTCCTGGCCCCTCTGTATTTAATGATGGAAATCTTTTTCCTACATAGACGTTTTGAAACAAACACTATTTCATAATTTAGCTAATTTTCCCCCATTGGGCTAAATCACAGAAAAACCTGTAATGCGTGTAGTGTGATGTTTCCAGACATTCGTGTGGAGGAAGCAACATATCGCCTCCCCAATAAAGCTTTCGCTCACGCGTACTACGTACAAGCAGTACTATCCCAGACCTGAAGTCCAATTGTAGAACTAAATAAAAAAGACGACTGAACAATCTTTTAATCGATCAGCAGTCCGACAAATTATCCTCGTATTCCCACTCAGTTGATTAAACGTTTTCTACATTTATATCTATTTCTATCTGACCGAGCGGGATAATGCAGTGGTCAACACAATTGACTCGCATGCGGGAGGACGACGGTTCAAATCCGCGTCCGGCCATCCTGACTTAGGTCCTCTGATTTCCCTAAATCGCCTAAGACGAATGCCGGGATGGTTCCTTCGACAGAGCACGGCCGCTTTCCTTCTCCATCCTTCAATAATCCGAACTTGTGCTTCGTCTCTAATGACCTCGTTGTCGACGGTACGTTAAATGCTAATCTCCTCCTCGTTCTCCTCCTCCTACATTAGTATATCATGCCGCTGTTGTGTTCTTCAGTACGAAGACTGGTTTGATGCGCCTAATGTCACCGACCCTGCATAATTACTGTCGAAACTGTCACACTTAATAAGAGTCGCCAATTAAGATTTTCTGAACACGCAGGTCACACCGTACCTTACTCTTTTGTTGTAATTGGTCTATGGACGAAAGATGAGTCTGAAAATATGTGTATTTATTGAGTATGCTCGTTCGCAATTGATCCCTATCCTTTCTTGTGCACCAATCTGATGACAGAATGCTTGAATGAGTTTATTTCGGAAGTTCTGCGGGGAATCAAAGCTAAAAGCCGTATGTCTCAGTCGAGTTTTGCCAGCCTAATAGTAATTTTATAGTCGAGTATAGCGCAGAATTCAGACCAGGACCAGAGACCGTTTCTACCAAACGCCTCTCGACAGAGGTTTCCGCACTGCAGGTAACAAGTCAATTCTGCCCCCCCCCCCCTCCCACCATCCTTCGTGAGGACACCTACTGCGTAAACCGCCATCATATAGGCGCTCTTGTTTCGGGTACGTGTGAGGTACTGCTCCGTAGAGCTGTCCTTTTAGATTTTGGGGACAGTTACTTGTTTGAGTTATTTCGACATAAAGCGGTGCAAAACCTCTTTCAGCAGTGTGACATGATAGTGTTTCTCAGTCAAACAGACAGTTGAAACTTCCTGGCAGATTAAAACTTTGTGCGGGACCGAGACTCGACTCGGTATCTGTGCCATTCTCGGGCAAGTGCTCTACCATCTGAGCTACCCAACCACGAAACACACCCCTTCCTCACAGCTTTACTTCCGCTAGTACCTCGTCTCCTAATTTCCAAACTTCACCGAAGCTCTCCTGCGAACCTTTCAGAACTAGCACTCCTGGAAGAAAGGAAATTACGGAGACATGGCTTAGCCACAGAGCAGTTGCCCGCGAGAGGCAAACGTCCGAAGTTCTAGTCTCGGTCCGGCATACAGTTTTAATCTGCCAGGAAGTTTCATATCAGCGTACACTCGGCTGCAGAGTGAAAATCTCATTCTGGATACTGCAAAGTACCCTATTTCGATTAATTTTTGGTGAGTGAAAACGGATCTGAAAGTTATTCCGAATCTGTAGGTAACTTAACGCCAACTGTTGGTGATAAAATTCAACTGCGAGAATGTACAGATAATTGTAATTGCGAAAATCTTAACAAAATCATGACCTGTCAAACTTGCTCTAATCACAAAATCGGACTATGACCTTTGATAAAAGGAAACTGATTACTTTGAAAGTAAAGTCGGTGCCATCCTAATTTTACATCGAATGTGGAAAAGACAATGACACCAGGAAATTTTGGCAGCAATTCGAAAGTGGGGACGAATCTTACAGTGCTTAGAACATATAAAATTTATTGAAAATGTAATGTTTTTTTTCTTTTTTTACGAACACATTAAGTAACTTCACTCATTTATGTAATGTCCTTCATATGAACAATCAAGGCCGCACGGCAACGAGCAACGCTATTATTGAAGTTATCGATGATGAGTTCACAAACTCTTTTAGTTTCATCCTTTAATTTGTATATTGTCTGCAGTTTGTTGGCGTACACTTTTGATTTCACATATCTCTACAAAAAAAAAGTTATAAGGAGTAAGGTCGCATGATCCGGCAGGCCATTCCTGGTTGTCACGCAGAGAGATAATTTTTTGAGGAAGCTTTTCATTCAGCAGAGCAATCAAATAGTTCAAATTGCTCTGAGCACTATGGGACTTAATAGCTGTGGTCATCAGTCCCCTAGAACTTAAAACTACTTAAACCTAACTAAACTAAGGACAACACCCACATCCATGCCCAAGACAGGATTCGAACCTGTGACCGTAGTGGTCACGCGGTTCCAGACTGCAGCGCCTAGAACCGCTCGGCCACCCCGGCCGGCAGCAGAGCAATCGCTTCACGGGATGTGTGACATGTCGCACTATCTAAAAATTGTCATTTTCGTCAGTAAAAGAGAAAAACCAATCTGAAAGCGTGTTTCGTATCCGGTCGCCGTTCGCAGAGGCGGCAGTTGCCTCATCATTATCAAAAAAGTTCGAGTCGATCACTCCACCTGCCCAGAACCCACACCACACAGTCGTGCGTTGTGGATGCATTTCATCTTTCACATTCACTCGTGCATTTTCGTCACCCCAAATTCTGCAGTTTTGCTTATTGGCATACCCACTGAAGTGGAAGTGCGAACCTGCGACCGTAGCGGTCTCTCTCTCTCTCTCTCTCTCTCTCTCTCTCTCTCTCTCCCTCTGTGTGTGTGTGTGTGTGTGTGTGTGTGTGTGTGTGTGTGTCTTTACTGACGAAGGTTGTGGCTGAAAGCTATTTATGAGTGTCTTTTAATCGTGCGTGCCTGTCTGCAAATTGGAATAACAATTTGCATACGCGTAGGCAGCAACCATTCAGTTTGCGTTTCAATTTTGTGACTGAGGCGTTAGCAACTAATTTGTTAATTTTTCCAGTAATTGAAGCTTTATTGTTTCGGTATGTATTTGAAATTTCTTTAAATTGTGTGATAACCTCAGCCACTCTCTAAGAAAGCTGATGCTGTGTAACTGGGTTTGAGTTTCAGCAATTTCTTCTGTTGTTGCAGAGATTTTGTTTAGTTCTGTTTTCATGTCTGTCGTTACATTCTATACAAATGAATAATTGCTTTCTGTTTTGTTTTAATTATTTTGTTGTGTTCTCGGAATTATGTTCTAAGGTGACTTGATGATAACTCATTTGTTAGCGTTTGTTATTTACTTGTAGTAGGTGCCTAAGCGTAAGTGGAAGTTCATTTTTCTGCAAAGAATTCGAACTAACAGTTGTGTCATGAAGCGATTATTCGTCAGTGGTTTCATTCAGTGCTGTGTGTTCAGAAAAGTTAGCGTCTATGTGATGATACGGAGTGACTTTTAATATCGTTTTTTGCATCTCATCACCAAAATAAATGCTTAAGATCGTAAAGATGTTGCCATCTGAAATCTGTGCGATGTCCATATTCCTCGAAACTCTACTGTCGGGGAGGGAATCTTATACCTCAAGCATTGCTGTGCCTGAGTTGGTCTCTGTAGCATTAATGACTCGTAAAAAGTTAAGATATTTTTGCCACATGAATTTTGCATATTGAAACATTTCTACGCGACTTGCTATTTACTGTGTTGCTTGGCATGACAATTATAACAGCAAAGAAAAATATTTAAAAAAGGAATTTTCAGAAGCTATCCCAATGAGCTGTAAGAAAACACACGTTATTAGTAAATAGCGCAGCAGCAAAACAAAAATACAAGCAAAAATCGATCAGGAACAGTGCAGTTTATCTGACGAATTGAATAAAATATCAGAAAATTTCCCGACCCCTGAACCTAGAAGG
This sequence comes from Schistocerca gregaria, assembly GCF_023897955.1. NCBI lineage: Eukaryota > Metazoa > Arthropoda > Insecta > Orthoptera > Acrididae > Schistocerca > Schistocerca gregaria. The sequence continues at coordinate 200,646,149 of NC_064921.1, forward strand.
AATATCGCCAAGTGCAGATAATCTGTTTTGTTTTGTTTTAGGAAGTGAAAATGGATCTGAATCCGTAAATAACATAACGTTAACTGTTGGTGACGAAATTCAAAAGTCGAGCTGCGAGAATTTTGGGAAAATCATGTCCCAACTGAAACTTGTTGTAACTACAAAATCTATGTACTTTAATAAAAGAAAACTGATCACTCTGATAGTTGTTCCCTGTGGAATTTAATTAAAAGAAGAATCTGTTCTATACACAATTTGACTTAGCTGGCTATAAACTGCTCTCGTAGCTACAGCGCGTCTCGATAACACAGTTGCAAAATCTAACTGCAGAGACACCTAGAGGTGTATGCGTACTCTGAAAAAATTGCTGTCATTCTGGGTTCGCCGGCCGCGGTGGTCTCACGGTACTAGGCGCGCAGTCCGGAACCGTGCGACTTCTATGGCCGCAGGTTCGAATCCTGCCTCGGGCATGGATGTGTGTGATGTCCTTATGTTAGTTAGGTTTAAGTAGTTCTAAGTTCTAGGGGACTGATAACCACAGCAGTTGAGTCCCATAGTGCTCAGAGCCATTTGAACCATTCTGGGTTCATAATTTTTTGATAATGTTTTTTAAATTAATTGATTCTTTGGATGTGGATAGTGACTTTGGTTTAAATGAATCCAATTCCAATTTCATTTCCTTAACCTTAATAACATTTAACGAAACTTGAAACATGGTGAAACTTCCTCCGAAAGCAAGTAACAGTTATTCAAGAATTACAAAAATTGAACTTCATCAGTACACTCTCTCTTTAAACCAAATCCCAGTATCTAACTCTTGAATCCATTTCTCTCTCAATGATCGATAAATCCTTAAAAAAAGAAAAAGCCAAACGATTCGAATGTAAAGCTCCGGAATCGGTCTTCTACTGATTCATAATATAATTTTAAAACCTACGTTGTTTGTCTCTTGCTGCTACTTCACCAAAACTCGAATGTTTACACTCAACCAACAAAGCTCAGCTGACTATTTCCTCTCCTCTCTTCACGATTTACAGATAAATCCGTCCCGCATCTTCTCAGAGCAAAGATCATCTTTGCGTCATCTCTTTTCTGCGCAGCAACTCTGTCGAGACTGCGCGCATGTCTAAGCAATTAAAGCCTTACGAGCACGATTTCAGTACCCGAAACTAGAAAAAATGGTACGAAAATTAACAAACACACAATTCAATAATTTTGATTTCTTCAATTCAATATTAGGTAAAGGATGCAGTTTAGCATGAAAGGCTTTGCTCAGTCCGAAGAGCAACTTCATGCCTCCATAGCTCGTTTGGCAAGTCTTATACGGGTCGCTAAGCTACGTGACAATACGTATATTTGCTCGTGAGATTTACGGAAATAATTCTAAGTTCTCTTCATTTTTCACTCCTTTTGGTACTGAAACAGAGGATGACAGACTAAAGGCCGAAATACTAAATGTCTTCTTCCAAAGCTGTTTCACAGAGGAAGACTGCACTGTGCTTCCTTCTCTAGATTGTCACACAGTTGACAAAATGGTAGATATCGAAATAGACGACAGAGGGATAGAGAAAAAATAAAAATCGCTCAAAATAGGAAAGGCCGCTAGCCCTGATGGGATACCAGTTCGATTTTACACAGAGTACGCGAAGGAACTTGCCCCCCTTCTTGCAGCGGTGTACCGTAGGTCTCTAGAAGAGCGAAACGTCCAAAGGATTGGAAAAGGACACAGGTCATCCCCGTTTTCAAGAAGGGACGTCGAACAGATGTGCAGAACTATAGACCTATATCTCTAACGTCGATCAGTTGTAGAATTTTGGAACACGTATTATGTTCGAGTATAATGTCTTTTCTGGAGACTAGAAATCTACTCTGTAGGAATCAGCATGGGTTTCGAAAATGACGGTCGTGTGAAACCCAGCTCGCGCTATTCGTCCACGAGACTCAGAGGGCCTTAGACACGGGTTCACAGGTAGATGCCGTGTTTCTTGACTTCCGCAAGGCGTTTGACACAGTTCCCCACAGTCGTTTAATGAACAAAGTAAGAGCATACGGACTATCAGATCAATTGTGTGATTGGATTGAGGAGTTCCTAGATAACAGAACGCAGCATGTCATTCTCAATGGAGAGAAGTCTTCCGAAGTAAGAGTGATTTCAGGTGTGCCGCAGGGGAGTGTCATAGGACCGTTGCTATTCACAATATACATAAATGACCTGGTGGATGTCATCGGAAACTCACTGAGGCATTTCGCAGATGATGCTGTGGTGTATCGAGAGGTTGCAACAATGGAAAATTGTACTGAAATGCAGGACGATCTGCAGCGAATTGACGCATGGTGCACGGAATGGCAATTGAATCTCAATGTAGACAAGTGTAATGTGATGCAAATACATAGAAAGATAGGTCCCTTACCATTTAGCTACAAAATAGCAGGTCAGCAACTGGAAGCAGTTAATTCCATAAATTATCTGGGAGTACGCATTAGGAGTGATTTAAAATGGAATGATGATATAAAGTTGATCGTCGGTAAAGCAGATGCCAGATTGAGATTCATTGGAAGAATCCTAAGCAAATGGAATCCGACAACAAAGGAAGTAGGTTACAGTACGCTTGTTCGCCCACTGCTTGAATACTGCTCAGCAGTGTGGGATCCGCACCAGATAGGGTGGTAGAAGAGATAGAGAAGATCCAACGGAGAGCAGCGCGCTTCGTTACAGGATCATTTAGTAATCGCGAAAGCGCTACGGAGGTGATAGATAAACTCCAGTGGAAGACTCTGCAGGAGAGACGCTCAGTCATGATCAGTTTACATCTTCTCCGAACCGTCTCACTTGCGAAGACAATTGTTTTCAGCGGTCTATCTTGGCCATTTCGCGACCCGTTTCTTTTGCGTTTCTTGACACAAATTTCAATTTTTTTTTCTGTATTTGAAATTCGTCTTCGGGAGAGGGGAAGGGAGGGGACATGGGAAAGGGGAGGTGGGCAGTCTGTACCACATGTTCCTTGTTCAGTACCCATCAGGTAATGTTGTAATTCTTCTTGCAATAAGAGAAATTACGTACGGCACGACTACCGATTTGTGTAAAGAATTCATTTTCGTTTTCCGCTACTAGATTTTTACTCGCGACTGCCAACAAGGTACCCGATCTGAAACCTACCGGTGTTCTCTCTGTTTATGTTCCATCGGACTTAAATGTAATGCGATTCAATACCACTTGTAGCATATAGTGTGCCTGAATATGTGCATATGAAAGAAATTTTCTTTTCTTTTCTGCATCCAATACCTTCCATACTTCGTCCACAAGGCTAACCGTGCGTACAATAGTATCCTTGAGCTCATTTAGTCCAGTCATGTGTATTAATGGACTCTCTGTTTAATTAAATAACATAGATGTTAGTTCAGAAGAGTTATTGTCTTCTTGCGAATAATATGAGTATCTAAAAATGCATATATATTCTATCTCTGATGACACCGATGGCAAATTTATGGTTCCTGTCTTAAGCACGAGCGTGTGCTGACAGTAGTACCCCTGAATTCTTTACCTGAAAAACCATGAAAGCTTTTTAAATAAAGCAAACGTTATTAAAATTCTACAGCTTTATTCTTCATGTCTACATATTTATTTCTCAACATACACTGGCGACGAACATATTTCTACCAACGAGAGACCAGTTTGTTGATACTGTCACTCTAGAATGACTTTGTTGAAGGAGTCACAACCTCACTTTGGCTGCTGACATAGTTGCGTTACACACGGCCACGTTATACGCTACAACTGGGAGCCTTCTATCAGCAGCGGGCTGAAAATATGTAGACATGAAGAGTAAAGGTGTGTAATGTTAATAACTTTTGTTTTATTTAAACAGCTTTAAGAGTTTTCACATAAAAAATTCAGACTATTACTTTTCAGCACGCCTTCGTTAAATGTCATTTGTGATGAAGAATCCCTTCTCTTCTTCATATCTAACACGATTCCAAACCAGATCCGTTTTCAAACGTATATTCAACTCACTCCAACGATGTAACTTTCATGTAAGTTAAAAGCATGAAACTGATTTATAATAATTGACCCCCTGCTAATCTTCACATTATCGTTCACCACTGGTCTTGTGTGTTAGGTTGTCCAAGTTATCTGTTGCTCGTATGATCATTGCTGGTCCTATTATTGGACCTATTCTGTCTTATAAATTTAGGCAAATCACACAGGTTCGATAATTCGTGAACGTGATGTTCGTACAACGATAAAATCTTTTCTTGTGTAGGGAACCCGACTTAATAGCATTTCATTAGTCATCTTTTACTGTAACTTACTCTCATGTCAACCTGTTCTTCGTGTTCAACCCTTGGTCTCACTCGACAGTTTTTATTTTCACCACTTCTTTCCACTAACAAATTAATTACAGTTTTATGCAAATGCAAATGGCTCTGAGCACTATGGGACTTAACATCTGTGGTCATCAGTCCCCTAGAACTTAGAACTACTTAAACCTAACTAACCTATGGACATCACACACATCCATGCCCGAGACAGGATTCGAATCTGCGACCGTAGCAGTCACGCGCTTCCAGACTGAGCGCCTAGAACAGCTAGACCACCGCGGCCGGCACAGTTTTATGCATTAGTATGTGTCCTACCAAGGAATCGCTTCTTTTAGTCAATACATTACACGAAAGTTAGTCAATGAAAAGCCGAATAACTGCTTGTCTAAGAGCTTGAGGTGGACCAACAAGTAATTGGCTTGTTTAATTTGTGAAGCTATTTCATTCATACAATTTTTCTGAAACTGTAATCATTTATTTCTCTGTACATTTACATCACATCTGCCAGTTTCCTTTCCATTCGAATAATTCATTCATGGTCCGTCTTTTTTTCTTTCTTTTATTAGAGTGTACTGAAGTTTCTACATTAATTTGGCTCTGAGCGCTATGCGACTTAACTTCTGAGGTCATCAGTCGCCTAGAACTAATTAAAGCTAACTAACCTAAGGACATCACACACATCCTTGCCCGAGGCAGGATTAGAACCTGTGACCGTAGCGGTCGCTCGGCTCTAGACTGTAGCACCTAGAACCGCACGACCACTCCGGCCGGCCTACATTAATTTGTAACCAGCAATCCTTATCAAGTACTTGTCACCAAAAGTAGTTCATATGTCCTGGAACCAAAACTATGTGGTTATGCACATCGCTACAAGAGCTGACAGCCCTCCAGCCGAACGTCTTAGCGCATTGGAGCTGCATAGTAGGCTCCAAGAAGAGACGGGCGATATTTTACTGCCTCCCACAAACATCTCGTGAGATGTTCATGACAAGAAACTCGTAGAAATTAGAGCCCATACGGAGTGTACCCGAGGTCTTAGAGGTAGCGTCTCTGATCAGTAATCGAAACGTCCTAGGTTTCGGGTTCGAACCCCACCACCGCTTTCAATTAAATTTTGAATAAAGAAGACTAGGACTACTGGTGAGATCAGTATAGGATAATATCAACAGCAGCAGAAAATGGTATACCAGTAGTAGGTTTCGTTGTGAACGAGAAGGTAGGGCAGAGAGTGACTTATTGTGAACAGTTCAGTGATGGGGTGCTCATCAGAATCGACAGCAAATCACCACCGACAACGACTGTTCAGGGATACATGCCGACACCGTAAGCTGAAGTTGAAGCGATAGAGATGGTATATGAGGATATTGAACAGGTAATTCAGTACGTAAGGGGAGATGACAATTTAATAGTCATGGGGAAATGAAATGAGGTGGTGGGGGAAGGAGTCGATCAAAGGGTTACGAGAGAATACGGGCTTGGTATCAAGAATGATAGAGGAGAAAGAATAATTGAGTTCTGCAATAAAATTTAGCTAGTAACAGCGATTACTCTGTTCAAGAATCACAAGAGAAGCAGGTATACTTGGAAAAGGCCGGGAGATGCTGGAAGATTTAAGTTTGAAGACAGCATGGTCAAGCAGAGATTCCGAAATCAGAGCCGGCCACGGTGGTCTAGCGGTTCTAAGCGCTCAGTCCGGAACCGCGCGACTACTGCGGTCGCAGGTTCGAATCCTGACTCGGGCATGGATGTGTGTGATGTCCTTAGGTTAGTTAGGTTTAAGTAGTCCTAAGTTCTAGGGGACTGATGACCACAGACGTTAAGTCCCATAGTGCTCAGAGCCATTTTTGAACAGAAATCACTGAAGACTACCCAGAGACAGATGTAGACTCAGATCAAATTTAGTAGTGATGAAGAGTAGGCTGCCGTTTCAGAGACTAGTCAGAAAAAATTAGTGGGCAAAGAAGTGGGATACGGAAGTACTAAGGTAGGGAGATACACTTGAAGTTCTCTGAGGCTATAAATAATGTGATAAGGAATATCTCAGTAGGAAGTTCAGTTGAAGAGGAATGAACACTTCTAGAAAGGGCAATCACAGAAGTTGGAAAGGAAACGGCAGGTACTTGGAAGAGAACTACAAAGAAACTATGGATAACAGAATAATTACTTTATTTGATCGAGGAAAGAATGAAGTACAAAAAAGTTCAGAGAAATTCAGGAATATTGAAATTGAAGTAACTTCGGAATGAATAAATCTGAAGTGAGGGTAAGCTAAGGCGAAATGACTGCTTGAAAATTGTGAAGAAATCGAAAAAGAAATGAATGTCGGGAGGACTGACTCAGCATATAAAAAGTCAAAATAGCTTTCGATGAAATTAAGAAGAGTGGTACATTAAGAGGACTAAGGCAATTCCTCTGTTAAACGCAGAGGAGAGTGCGGATAGGTAGAAAGAGTACACTGAAGATCAGGGCTCTATGACGGGGGAGGGAGGAAGAGAAAGGGGGGGGGGAGACTTGTCTTATGTCGTAATAGAAGAAGAAATAGGAGTCGATTCAGAAGAGATATGGGATCCAGTACTACAAGTAGAATTTTAAGAGGTTTGGAAGACTTAAGATCAAACAGGCAGAAGGGACAGATAACACTGCATCAGAACTTTTGAACTCACTGAGGAAAGTGGTGACAAAAAGACTATTCAGGTAGGTGTGTAGAATTTATTAGACGGGCAATATGCCATCAAACTTTCGGAACGACATCGTCCACACATTGACGACGATTGCAAGAGCTGCCAAGTGCATGAATTGTCGCTCAACTGCCTAACAGCTCAGGCATACAATTTGCTGACAATAATAATATAGAGAAAAATGGAAAAAATTGAGGATATGTTAGATGACGATCAGTTTGGCTTTAGGGAAGGTAAGGGTACCACAGAAGCAGTTGTGAAGTTGTCGTTGATAATGGAAGCAAGACAAAAGAAAAATCAAGATACTTTCGCAGGATATATCGACCCGGAAAAAGCGTTCGACACTGTCAAATGGTGCAACGTATTCGAAATTGTGGAAAAATAAGGCTAAGCTATAGGGACGGAGGTGTAACATACAATATGTATAAGAGCCAAGAGGGAATAATAAGAGGACACGACCAAGAGCGATTTGCTCGGATTAAAAAGGGTGCAAGACAGGGGTGTAGTCTTTTTCCGCTACTGTTCAATTTGTGCATCGGAGAAGCAATGACGGCAATAAAAGAAAGTTACAAGATTGGAATTAACATTCATGTTGAAAGGATATCAATGGTAAGATTGCCGATGACATTGCTATCCTTAAAGATAGTGAAGAAGAATTACATATATACAGAATGGAATGAAGAGGTAAACTGAAGGGCTTATTTCAATAGTGGTACAAGTCCAGAAATATTTAAGTATATCTCAACTGCAGATTTTTCAGCGCTCTTTTAACTTTAGGACTCTGTAGTTCAGAATGAACAAAAATGGTCTTGTACCACTACTGAAATAAGCCCTTCAATTAGTACTGGACGAAATGAGAGTAACTCGAAGAAAGACAAAAATAATGGGAAGCAGGAGACACGAGAACAGTGAGAAACTTAACATCAGGTCTGTTGATCAGGAAGTAGATGAAGTTAAGGAATTCTGCTACCTAGGCAGAAAAATAACTCATGACGGGTGCAGCAACGAGAACATAAAAAGCAGAGTAACACTGACAAAAATAGTATTACTGGCCAACAGAAGTCTACTAGTATCAAATACGGACTTTAATTTGAGGAAGGAATTTCTGAGAATGTACGTTTGGAGCATATCATTGTATGGTAGTGAAGAATGGACAGTCAGAAAAGCTGAACCAGTTGATTCTCAGGCGGTTTTCAGACATGATGGATGAAAAAATGTAACAAATGGCGTGAATCTGAATGGTGACTTACGATGGCTGTTCGGCTTAAAAGCAAATTCAGTAACATTATGTGGGAGCGGCCAGCCTGCGCATTCTTTACAATATAGCTCGCAGTTTCAGAGATTTTCACAGGGACACAGCAAACGCCAAATGCCGATACTACAGATTTCCGGATTGGTCGCCTTAAACGAAACGTCATTCTCCCATTCTAGGTGAGCAGTGCTGGCAGACGATAGTCCTGACGCCTTGAGCTGAAGGAGTTATGGAAGAGACCGAAAGATATACCCCTTCACGTCTGGCGTGGAGAGGGGCCGTTCCGTTGTCGCTCTTGGAGCGAGAACACGTAACGAGAGCGTGCGAGCTCGTACGTGTACTCAAAGAGCAAGGAACAAGTCTCTCCTCAGTACTTCACTGGGAGAGCATCTTTGTCGAGAGCGAATCGAAATGAGACTCTATATTGAGTCTCTGTGATTAAGTGTTGTTCACTGTGTTGGCCGACACACTTATTGTGCGGTGTGAGCGGACAGAGTTATAGTTAAACGCCTGAGAGCGAATTTTTGAGTGTCATTGCGGTGGACTGGTTATCTGATCGGTGTAGCACGCCGTTAGTTAGACTAGGGGCGAATAGGAGTCCTTGACTTCATCAAGGTGTAGGGAGAGTTTGATTGGCGAAATCAATATAGATAGAACGAGAGTTATCTTATTTGTCAGCAACGAGCGGCGCAGGCAGCAGTCATCGCAGCTTACGGTATTGTGCGCTACAGCTATTGCGAGCCCCATATTTCCTCCACAACAGTACACTGCACTGCATTTCACACGCGACAGCCTCGACCATACCCAGCACATTCTAACGGGTAATTATTCAAATTGAGTAGGCGTGGCTCTCAGCCATTCTGCCAAGTCAATAACAATCTTAAACTTTGTATAGAAATTTCGTTACCGAATCCTATCCTTAAGAGGTAACTTCACATTCCGAAAAGAACCCGGAAATAACGTGTTAAGTTCATAACTAAAAGTGCCATTGTGATTTCTCAGAATTGTTGCAAATTTAATAATAATTTCGTTTGTTTCACGTTTATCTTACACTAACTTGCACTACTCCAGTACTCAAGTATCCCACTAGTTACGTAAGAAATTTTGTGAATATTTGTGTCATTTCCCTTCAGCGGACGACTCCAGAAGGTATTTATTGCTGAAAGTTTTCCAGGCATTTCTCTTTAGAACTTTAGGAGCGTTTGTCTGACTTCTGTAGTAGTGTGGGGGTGGAAATTGCATCTTGCAGGAGCTACAGGGTAAAGGGTACATCTCAGATTAATCCGTTGCGCAGAATAAGAGAATAGCAACCCCACGCCGCTCACACCGTATACGTCCATCTGCTCGAAACAATTTGAAGCGAGGCTCGTCCGACCAAGCAGCATGTTTCCTGTCATGAATAGACCAGTTTAGGTGTTGAGGTGCCCACGTGAGGCGTAAAGCTTTGTGTCGTGCGGTCATCAAGGGTACACTAGAGGGCCTCCGGTTCACAAAGCTCATATCGATGATGTTTCGTTGAATGACACTTGCTGATGGTCCAGCATCGAAATCTGCAGCAATGTGCTCTATCACGTTCAACTATTCTCTTCAGTCGTTGCTGGTCCCGTTCTTGTAGGATCTTTTTCCGGCCGCAGCGATGTCGGTGATTTGATGCTCACCGGATTCCTGATATTCGAGGTGAAATGGTTCTACAGGAAAATCCCCACTTCATCACTGCCTCGGATATGCTGTGTCCGATCACTCGTGCGTTGACTATAACAGCACGTTCAAACTCACTTAAATCTTGATAACCTGCCACTGTAGCAGCAGTAACCGATTTGGCAACTGCGCCAGACACTTGTTGTTTTATAGAGGCGTTGCCGACCGCAGTGGCCTACTCTGCCTTTTACACAGTTCTGTATTTGAATACGTATGCCTACACCCGTTTCCTTGGCGCTTCAGTGTATATTGCTTACGTGCTACACATATTGTAAAGTTAATTCAGTGAAGATGCCTGGTTAGATGTTAGAATATTTCAAGGTTAAATAAATCCATAAATAGGTAAATAAATTGAATCATTTAAGACGTGATCTCTGCAAAGGTAGGGTAATTTTCGAAAAACCGGTTTGAGCTGTTTCCTCAATCATTCCTTCGCCAGAGTAGTATAAAAACAGGACGATATCAGAACAAACACTGACGCTTTCAAACTGCTGTATTTTCTCTCGCTCCCATCCAGATGGAAACGTGAGAGTGTGATTTTACTGGAGCGAAGCACTTCTGCCTCGTTCGATGTTGAAATGTGGAGAGTAATGGATGTTTCAAGGTGTCTGATGATGGTATTTTACTACTGTCACCATACGCTCGTTAGCTAAAACGAGAAAGCACGGACAGCTCTACTGGTTTAACAGCAGCCGAGAGGTATTTTTGTCTTTTGGTAGATCAGTGCCCTCTGACGCTCTCATAGATCAAAGTGTAATTACCGGTGGCATGTTTAACGTTCTTCGCGCCGTTCTTGCCGCTCCATCGCAAAAGCGTTGGCCAAATTTAGTTAGCAGATTACGCCGAAAAATTCCACGATCCTCAGCAGATCCTTTGTTCTTGGAATGCTCGCCTCAAATTGTGGGAACTCGACTCACGCAGTCGTAAATTAACTCCCAGCAGTCTTCTTCTTGCGAGGGCGCAGCCTTTCTTCACGCACCAGCGTGTAACCGCAACTACGGTAATGCACTAGGCTGTTCCACATGACACCTTTGATAACTGCTTCTGTGATCCACAGATCCCTTATTTAACAGGCGTTCCAGAATAGAGTCCAAGAAATTTGGCTTTGATTCTAGTATCAGTTCCAAAATCGTATTTGATTTTGAAAATGGAAATAAGAATATTTGTAAGGGAAGAATATCAGATTTGTTACGAAGAATTACTAAATTAGTTTGTAATGGGTATGTTGATAATCTTAGAGCATACAGCAATCAATGTCAGTGTTCGTAAGTTAACACGAGTAAATGTTTGAGGCGGGAATATCTTAGCTGCCGAAAGAGCGAACATACAGCGGTAGTCAAAAAGCTGTGTGTGCTACGTGTCATCAAACAGCCGTTTCAGAATACCGATGGTTGATGAAGACTCAAAACACAGGAGTGTAAGTGAAATGAAATATAATATTTATTTACTCATTCGAATAACCCTTTTGGAGGGTACGATAAATCAACTTTGGTTTTGCTTCTTTGTATTCAGTTTTCGTTGCTCTGAGACTTCCTTCATCCTTTGAGAGTGTCGTTCTTTTTCTTCCTGGGGCCGCTTTCTTCCTTTTGCAGACCTCTCTCTTTCCGGAAATCCTGATTTCTGTGGTGCTCCTCTGAAAAGTAGTCCGTTATGTATGTTTTGTTATCTATTATGTCCATCCTAATTCCTGTGTTTTTCACATCTTTGTCAATTTCCTTGAGTGATTCTACAATTATTACGGCGAAATCTGGTGGCCGTCTAAAGAATATTATGATTGAGTTCACCTAGGCTGGTTACTCACATCCAGATAACTTCGCCTTCAGACTCAATTGCAGTTGTCGATTGGAATGGCCTCCCTTGTAAGGCGTCTAACCTTCCTTTCCTGCATATATTCCACGCCTCGTTAAATATTTCGGAGCTTTCTTCTTCTGGTTTCATTGTGCTCTAGGTTACGAGTACAGTTAAAGCGTATCAGCTTTCCTGGAGAGCGGTAAATGCAGGTATTTCGTCACGAATAGTTCGGCAATTACCTGGAAAAAAATTGACACTTGAAATGTCTTTACTTTGTATCCAATCTGGTATCACTCTCGCGCATTGACTGGCGAATGTTCTTAAGCGGTCCTCAAACTATCGCCTAGTTTAGAAAACTTCATTGTTTCATCATGATATTTTCTTGAAAGGAAGGAGGTAAACACTTGTAGATCATTTCTGGAACGTCCGTTAAAGGAATTTTAACAACAAACAACTAGTGCGATAGTAGTGCACAAAGTTCACGTGTAGCGTCTGCCATTTCTGCAGGAATAGCATCTCGTTAACACCCCAGAAAGGTACTTCCGGCGTCCAAAACTGTATATTAAGATTATCCATAGTTCATTTTGTGTTCACGGTAACAAAACAAACGATTTTTTTTTATTATTCTTTCAAACGTCGTATAAACCTCCCTTGGTGACACTGAGACTATGCCAAAACTGAGCTGAGAAATGTGCTTTTTCGCAAATGTGTGCTTCAGTTTGCCGAGTTATTCTCGTCACACATTCCTTTGGAGACAACTCGGCACGTGCTACTATCACAGGGACTTTATGGAAAGAGTTCCACGTTTTTTCTGTCGCATATAGTACTGTTAAAGCGCACATAAACAAAGGAGACACGCAGGTGGCACATCAGCGATTTTTCAGAGGTGTAATTGTTTCAGAATACCTCCTTAAGAATAAAAATCACGTACACCTGTCAAAAGTGAATGAATGTTTCGCCTCCTAGTTCTGCAACACGACCCACATTTTATGCAAACAAACTCTAGTTCCGATACTGTGTTTCAATATTGAACAAGTATATAATTCATAGTCTTCAGAAGCAATGACGGAGGGTCAGTAGTCACCATAAATCATTGAAAATTGTTTATAACAGTGAGTAATCTGGATACCACGCAGGTGAACCAATCAAATCTTCAAACTTGCATAATACGTGGACGTGCATTATCATGCTACATAACGACCTGGGGCACGGCCGGCCCACTTGGTTGAAACCGTTCCCGTAGACTGTGCTTAACATACCAATGTACAGCCTCTCTAGTCGCTAAAAGATAATCCAGCGTTAATTGCAGGAATCAGAGCCATGGGTTCGAAGAAATTCGTATACCCGTATTCACGTTTCAATCTGTCTTAGGTATATGTTTTTAGTCAGGACGGTATTATTTCCTAAGATACTATGCGCACAGGCCGGCCGGAGTGGCCGGCGGTTCTAGGCGCTACAGTCTTGAACCGCGCGACCGCTACGGTCGCTGGTTCGAATCCTGCCTCGGGCATGGATGTGTGTGATGTCCTTAGTTAGGTTTAAGTAGTTCTTAGTTCTAGGGGACTGATGACCTCTGAAAATAAGACCCTTATTGTTCAGAGCCATTCGAACCATTATTATGCGCATAGAATATTGTGCTTTACTATTATAACCGTTCCTGGACGATAATGTAGTAATAAAAAGTTCATTAGAGCAAACGTATTGTGCCACTCCGAACTACATTAATCCTTTGCTTTCATCGTGACAACTTTTCACAAAGGAAATATCTTGTCTGAAATGCGAGGATTTGCATATACTGTTTAAATTCTGCATTGATTTCGAACGGAGGTATCAGAAGAAATACAAAATTTTTCTCTCACTTTTGTAAATAAAGCTCTAACCAAATGGTGCTCATCAGTAGCCCTGTCTTCTACACAACAGCCCGTTCCGTTAGCTTAAGAGTTTAAGTACTTTCCACCACTTTTGCTTATTTCAACTTTGATTTCCCGCAGTCAGTTTGTAGCGGTAAACTGTATCTCGTGGCTAAGTTCACAATGCGATATAACGCTTGAATTCTGTATTGCGAAAATCGCAACTCTGAAAGGTTGCTATTAAATAACAAGCGTGTTTACACTCGTTCTGAATCTGCATTATTCATTGTGTGTCTCGCTTGGTTTGTTAGGCTGTCGACCAGAATGTCGACTTCCAAGCGGGTGTACGTGTGTATCTTTGCTAGTGTTACTGTACGGTGATGTCTTTAGAGACGCTGAACTATATGAATCCTTGTTAGCCTACGAGAACGTGAATGGGTAGTCTCGACTGCGTTCCGATGATGCCGCATGATAGTTTATTCGTTGGGGCCAGACGCACTGACTGGGAACATGCCATTATACAAGCTGTAACTCAGACCTTTTGCCTAATGCCTGAGATGGAGGTTTTCAGCAGTATGCTCCAATGTAAGGAGAACGCATTTTGCCTCGCACTCTGCGTTTTAGTTCCGTTTCGAATGATCTCTTGTTTTTAGGATTATCAGATGGAATTTCACGTATTAAATGTGAGTTTTTTCGAATAAGCACTTGTTCTCTAGCACTTGAGATCCGAAATCTCTTTCCATGACAGGCATCCTATATCACAACTGACTTTCAAGCAGTTTATCTCACTTTAAACGATGTATTAATCTCATATTGTATATTATTTCCAGTTACGTGGTTTTAAAATATTCTTAAGAAAATACGTATAGTTTCTTCCTTTCTGTGTATGAACACATCTACCAGGGCTGAGGTGCATACTCGATTCTGTTTTTCAGTTGTAGCTTCAGGCAGCTTATAAGAAGTTAACGCATTAATTACTTTTAATGTTACCTTTTTCCAGGACCCCAAACTTGCCAAGTGTTACGCCATCCATGTTGAAATCTTGAACAAAGTCGCTTAACGAGCTCATTTGTTCTGGTGAAACTGACATTTCAGGCACATATTCCAGTAAATTGCTTTGCTGGAATCTACCTTTCGCAAGTAGTTTTAAGATCATAATATAGGTTTGACGTGAATACATTTTTTAGAGATCTTTCCCATGGGAGACAACTTGCCGTTTATTGCTACTAAGCAGAAGACAAATTTTACATCATTATACATAGTGGAAGTAGCTTGGATGTTTTCCGTTGTGCTTTGAAATAATGAAACTGGAACTCGTAGTTAACAATTCGTGCTTAATATTCAGCTAGGCATTCATTGTAAAATAATTTTCCAACCATTTGTTACTCTTCCTTTCACTCTAGAATCAGATCACATTATCATTTAAAATTATATCTTGTGTTCCTGGGTGAAATCCTCAGCATAAAATAATTATTCTAAGCTTGAATGAACAGGCACATGTAACAATACACAACAACAGAAGCTAATCACCATATATATAATTTTTCTTCTGCTGCGTTACTCAAATGGCTCTGAGCACTATGGGACTTAACATCTAAGGTCATCAGTCCCCTAGAACTACTTAAACTTAACTAACCTAAGGTATCACACACATCCATGCCCTAGGCATTATTCGAAAAAATATTGGCTCTGAGCACTATGGGACTCAACTGCTGTGGTCATCAGTCCCCTAGAACTTAGAACTACTTAAACCTAACTAACCTAAGGACATCACACACATCCATGCCCGAGGCAGGATTCGAACCTGCGACCGTAGCAGTCGCACGGTTCCGGACTGCGCGCCTAGAACCGCGAGACCACCGCGCATTATTCGAACCTGCGACCGTAGCGGTCGCACGGTTCCAGATTGAAGCGCGTAAAACCGCTGGGCCACAACGGCCGGCGCTGCGTTACTGTTATCCTTGATGCTCACGTGATTCGTATCAGATGAATCGTCAGTAATGTCTGAGTTTTGTAGACAGACAGATACCTAATTTTTTCAGATAGGTAATGCTGTTGTTCTGTTATTAGATGATGAACAGTAACTCACAGATTCATCACAATAACTTGTCATTTCATAAGGCTCGTTTTAAAATGTGCCAAATTTTCAGCTTACTAAAATGCAGTTTTTGGCAGTGAATATCTTCAATAGTACGAGCATCCATTACGAGACGTTTCCACTTCTTCATTGACCGCTGTCCGTAAAAACGATCGCTATTTGTAAAACATTCGACCCTTCGTCTCGCCTCAAGCAATATCGTCATATTATGCGGGTCGATGCTAACTTCATCAACTCATAATTTGATAATGTCAAGAAGATGATACATATTTTTTGAACTTAATAATCGAAGCTATTGGTAATATTTGCCGCGCGGGATTAGCGGTCTAAGGCGAAGCAGTGGTAGACTGTGCGGCTGGGCAGGCCGGAGTAGCCGTGCGGTTCTAGGCGCTACAGTCTGGAGCCGAGCGACCGCTGCGGTCGCAGGTTCGAATCCTGCCTCGGGCATGGATGTGTGTGATGTAGTAGTTGTAGGCGGCTGATGACCTCAGAAGTTAAGTCCCATAGTGCTCACAGCCATTTGAACCATTTTTGTGCGGCTGGTCCCGGCGGAGGTTCGAGTCCTCCCTCGGGCATGGATCTGTGTGTGTTTGTCCTTAGGATAATTTAGGTTAAGTAGTGTCTACGCTTAGGCACTGATGACTTTAGCAGTTAAGTCCCATAAGATTTCACACACATTTGTACATGTTGGTAATATTTTCCATCGGCAACAGATCTTGAAACATTATGGCTGGTAAATATATTCTGGTACGTAGTGATCCGTAACGTCACGATCATAGAAACACTTGCATAATCGTTCGTTATATACCACGAAATTTAATTCAGAATTAATTACAAACGGACAAATAACTTTTTAATATCTGGCCCAGCACTGTTTTTAGAATTAGCGTAGTTACGACTCACCACAGTCTTGGACTGCATATTCTCTCTTAACTCAAATATACTTGCGTTTCTATATAATTATTCAGAGTCCTTTATATATGTGCTTTTCATAATTTCGTGCATCTTGTAAGATATTCGTATTTTGAAAATGCTCGGAACTTCATGCTCGTTCTCGGAAACTACGAGGATCGGCCAACTTGAAACATTATTTATAGTAAAACACCCTCGAATAAAACCAGCGGACATACACAATTATTCGAAAACTAATAACACGATGAGATACACAAAACTAATACATCAACAATTTGCGGTTAAAATTTCTGCTGTGTTAGATACGGTAATTTCGTTGCATTGCTGCATTGTTTCTGCAGAGAATTAGTTACTTTGTGCAGCGCAATACACACGTGCTTTATAATATTAACCATTAATATCCCCTCTTATTGCTCGACTAACAACACGTCTTTTGTTGATCATAATTAAAGATTCTTTTTCCTCCGGGAAATAGACGACAGAAGCCGTTTTCCCTGTAATTAAGGATCGAGTAGAGCTCTCGGAAAACAGTGACGATGAGTGATGCTTACGACCCATTGTTTCGTAAAAAAGTAAGAATAATGCTCCAATGAGGCACACTATTGAAGAAGACAGACAGTACTGCGTTGCCTTCCTGTTGGAGCTGAGTGCGTCTGTTCGTCGTACGTTTCTGCCTGCTTCCGTCCATCCACTTCTTCCTGTGAGGGCTACAGTCACATTCTGGAAACTTAGTGTTATACGAAAGCTTTATGGTGCTGTTCCTTCTTTTATTCTTCACCACTAGCCAGTTACACAGGAACAGTTGGTTAGATAATCTTTGATTAATGTTTAGTGCGCTTTGACATTTCTCTAGTCCAATATTGTTTCTGATCTGTTTAATAGTGTCCTTCCACAACCTGTTCTCCAATACCTTCTAGAATTAATTTGTAGCCCCTTAAGCGCAAGTGAAGTTGCTACTGTCGCCTTTCTGCATATATCTCTCCGTTCCCACAAAAGACTGTAATTTATGTCGATAGTTCTGATTCTGTTCTCTTCACACGTTAATTAAATCATCAAATGGCAGCTTTAATTCTGTAGCATGTGGCGTCACTTGCTAAACTCATCTGATCGTTTTCTTTAATATCGTGCAAAATTTATCAATTATTATTATTATTATTATAACTGAAGTGATTAAAAACGTTCGTAATACTTTCTATCTGAACTTGATTGTACTTACAAGCATAATTAACTGGATAGATATGAAATAAAAAAGATATTTGTCAAGACAGAGTCTAGTGTATGACGGATGAGTCATTAAACTGCATTTTAGTTTATATTATTCTACCTTCGAAATTACTGGTTTATGCAGGTGTGATTTTACTCCATAGCAGACAACTTTGTTCTTCAGCATATGCAAAAGCTTTTCATATTCAGGGTGTTCAGAAATCCCCTCAACAAACTTCTAGCTCTTGTAGAGGGGAGCGAGTATACAACAATATTTTGAATAGAAATCCATCTTCCGAGACATACTGTTTTCGTGTCGTAGCCGTTTGGAAACATGTTCGCTAAGTATGTACACAACAGGATAGTCATGGTGGGGGTGGTTACGTCAGATCGCCTGGTGTCATTTTCCGTCAATCCAAACTCTCTGATCTGCTTCGAGCCTCATTCATGTGTCTTTGACTGTTAGAAAAACATAGTTGGGTACACGTTTGCATAACACATCGACATGATCCTTCAGAATGGCGAAGTTCACGATAATGGAAGAGTTGCTCGTCACCTTTACCGAGATCGTTCTTCACAACGTCCGACTCCATCGCATACCTTGTTCGTCACAGTTAGGCGACGGCTTCGAGAAAGGGATACCTTCACCATCAGTGGACGTACACGAGCAATCTCTATAGCTATTAGTGAGTGGAATTGTAAAAAAAGTGATGCAAAGCGTCACAGCTACTCAAGTTACGTCTAAAGGTGCCCGCCGTGCGGTGTGACGCACTACTTCCCGAGCGGGAAGCCGTGCCGGTCCCCGGTACGAATCCGCCCAGAGGATTAATGTCGAGGTCCGGTGTGCCGGCCAGCCTGGTTTTTCAGGTGGTTTTCCATCTGCCTCGGCGAATGCGGGCTGGTTCCCCTGATTATGCCTCAGTTACACTAAATCGGCGATTGCTGCGCTAACGCAGTCTCAACGTACGCGTATACCATAGTTACTCTACCACGCAAACATTGGAGTTACATTCGTCTGGAATGAGACGTTCCCGGGGAGGATGGCACTGGGGGCCGAACCGCAGTTCGGTGTGCGTCGGCGGTGGGGTGAGTGGACTGCTGTGGCCTGTTGTGTGGTTGTGAACCACTGAGGGCTATGTCGGGACGAAGCCTCTCCGTCATGTCTAGATCCCCAATTCAATACATACGAGTACATGCTACATACTACTAAATGTGATCGCGTAATCAACATGTTGGTTTTAGCACGGAAACGGTACGTTTCCTGACATGAGGTCCAATTCAAAATAATATCTCCTCATTGCCTTCTACAAGTCCTGGAAGTTTGTAACAGGAATTCTTGAAAACCTGTACTTCTGCCGTATAAAGTATTTCGTAGTTCCTATAACAGGCTTCTAATGTTCGTAAAGGGGCTTAGAAGATGATGCCTTGATATGGAATCCATCTCTGGTAATGTAGCATTTGGATGTAAAATAAGTTTGATGATCGGATCACTTTCAAATCTTCCGCTTCACAGTACGCACTCTGCGGAGATAAAGGTTCCGATCTGTGTGCTTCACAGCAGGCCATGGCGTGAGCAATGTTTAGAGTACTCGTCGTCGGGTTCTCCTCTACGTGACGGACGTCGTCTTGAAAGTTGAGAGTGGACGCGACCATGAAGAACCGCAATCAGCCTTCCGAGTTGTGAAGGCACCGGTTTCTTGCAGTCATTGTTATAACTGTACGAAAATGATACTTGATCTCATAATTTTCAATGGCGCCCCCTTCTCAATTGGTATGCGTACCGTGTGCTGCGAGCCTTAAACGTGACCCGATCTCCAGAAGAATTTTATTTGCAAACGGTAAATTTGTGAACATGTGTTCCTCATCGAAACTGTATCGACAAAGTTCAGTCTACAATCCGTAGAAGCCTCTAGTGGGTATTCTGAAACACCTTGTATAAATTTTACAATATTGGCATCAGTAAGTAGTACCTCTCATTTCTATGTTTACCCTTCAAAAGTCCACTCTGCCAATGGCCTCGTCAAAGAGGGTGGAGGAGCGGATAGAGGTTCAGGGATGAGAAACTACCCCTAAAGATGGAAGAATGAGTAATGATCAACGGCATGAGGATGAGGCAGGCAATAGAAACCATTGCATTAAAGATACATAACGTATATCCACAGGATATGCGCCCTGTAACTAAAGAAGTGTCGTTATGATCTCTCCATTGGCAAAAGATTCCGGAATAGTCCCCCATTCGAATCACTGGGAGGGTAATGCCCAGGGGGAGGTGACCATGAGGAAAAGATAGAATAACAAACGAAAAGATAACGGTCAACGAGTCGGGGCGTGGAATGTCAGAAGCTTGAACATGGTAGGGAACCTAGAAAAACTGGAAAATGGAAATGCAAAGCTCAGTCAAGATGTAGTAGGGGTCAGTGAAGTGAAATGGATAGTAGACAAAAATTTCTGATCAGAAGAATATAGTCTATAGACTAATATCAACACCAGCAGAAAATATGTAAGGTGGCTATAATTTAGCATCTCATCCACCAACTTTGCCGTGATCTACAAACACAATTGGTTATCATGTGATTGGTTGTTCATCATATATATGAATATATAAAGGAGACTGACATAGTCACGTACGACTTATAAATAATTGTTAACGCTTATTGCATGAAAGGTGACGGAGTGTCTTTATTATAAAAACGGCGTAATGAATGATTGCCTATACTAGTATAGGTTGGAACACCAGTGGAGGTGAAACGGCAGGCAGAAATCAAGCTCTGGGTAGAAGGCTCGCACAGGTGTTGGTCCTACTTAAACACAACAAGTAGCTAGACAGACGTCGTGGCACCTGAGCTCTGGAGCGCAATAGGGTGACGGCCTGCAGCTAGTGTAGTAGGGGGCGGAAGGATAACCGGATTCTTATTGTTGTTGTGGTCTTCAGTGCTGAGACTCGTTTGATGCAGCTCTCCATGCTACTCTATCCTGTGCAAGCTTCTTCATCTCCCAATACGTACTGCAGCCTACATCCTTCTGAATCTGTTTATAATACGTCTGAACTCCGAAAATCTTGGACGCAGGTGGGAGGAACGAAGAAGCGGCACCTCTGAAACGACGCAGGCTGGGTTATTTCCAAGGATTTTTACTCAGAAGCGTACCATTGTACGAGTATAGGATTTTCCTCGCAGACTAACCGCGCTGGACGACGAAAGACTAAAATATGGTTGGTCGGTGTTCGGAAGAATCTGTATAGAAGGAGAATATTCCATTGTTTCGGGAATACGATTCTTTTTCGGGATTACGATGGTGGGGAGCCAACCTTGCTGGGAAGCCAGCGAAGAGAGACGAGGTCTTCCGTTGTGAGCGCCCATGTGTGACGGTCGCTCGATATCATCTTTTGTTAGAACAGACGGACTTGCTATCTTTGCCCTCAATAGAGTTTATAGTTAGAACAGTTAGGCATTACAATGTTGCGAACCTATACGATTCTGGACTTCACCTTCGGGTTGGATGTCGTCTTTGAGTACGCAGCGTTCAGTAATTGAGAGCACTTCCTCTGCCTATACTTAACATTGAGACGTTATGTGAACTCCGTCTTTGTGGCTGGAGTTCACGTTTCTCGTCTGTAGAACACAGAGAGGAGAAGACAGTATTAGAGAATATTAGTCAGAGGACCGCCTTCTGCCGTCCTAGTGTTTGAAAGAGTTTATTTGTGGCTGGAGTTCTTTCATCGTCGCAGACGCGTACGAGAACCATCACTTCGACGCCCCGGACGCAGTACATACGATGATATCGCAAACTGCTTCGGCTTATTAGGGCTATAAAAGCTAAACGGCTGTGATCACGTTAGTTTATTTCCACACCACTATAGATCATCTTGGAAAGTAGTGTCTTCTAGTGTTGGTACGTAGATGAGGTCAGTCATTTAGCGTTATTGATGTTAGACCGTGCAGTCATAATAAGGGGCATATTTGGGCAATTGATTAGTAATTTTACTTAGGCAATGTAAAATTTGTAATATAAAGGTTTTTTTTTTAATTTACAATAAATGTATAAGCAGGAACAACGTTTATCATATAGTAGGATTAGTTGCCTACATTATTCATTTATGTTTAGATTGTAATTTATAGAATTCAGAGATCCTAAGATATGCTTCGGGGGGGTAGTCAGACAGGGCCAAATCTTCATTTTAGCGTTTATTATTCTCCGTTGCACACATTCATTTTACATCCGCCAGGAGTAGCATCTTGGAAATGATATAAAAGTAGTAGGATTCGTTATTAATAGGCAGGTAGGGCAGAGAGTGTGTTAGTGTGAATACTTCAGTGATAGCGTTGTTCTTATCAGAATCGACAGCAACCAACACTCACTACGATTGATAAGTTATGCAATCTGAAGATGAAGAGATAGAGAAAGTATATGAGGAAATTGAAAGGGCAAACACAGTTTGTAAAGGGAGATGAAAATATAACAGTCATAGGGGACTGGAATGCATTATAGGGGATGGAGTAGAAGAAACGGTTATGAACTTGGGGCAAGGAATGAGAGAGGAGAAAGACTAATTTTCTGTAATAAATTTCAAGTAGTAATAGTGAATACTCTGTTCAAGGAAGTTGTGTACTTGGAAAAGGCCGGGTGATACGGAAAAATTTCATTTAGGTTGAATCATGGTTAGACAGACATTTCGAAATCAGATACTCGATTGTAAGGCATACCCAGGAGCAGATATACATTCACATCACAATGTAGTAGTGATGAAGAATAGACTGAAGTTTAAGAGATTGGTCACGAAGAGCCAAGACGCAAAGAAGTTGGATACGGAAATATTAAGGAATGACGAAATACGCTTGAAGTTCTCTAAGGATATAAATACAATAATTAAAAAAAATAGATGAGTATGTAGTACAGTTAAAGAGGAACGGACATCTCTACAAAGAGCAATTACAGAAGCTGGAAAGAAAAACGTAGGTACAAAGAAGGTATCAGAAGAAATACTTCAGTTGATCGATGAAAGAAAGAAGTACAAAATGTTAACGGAAATTGAGGAATTTAAAAATACAAGTCGCTGAGGAATGAAATATATAGAAAGTTCAGAGAAACTAAGACGAAGTGGTGGCATGGAAAATGTGAAGAAATAAAAAAAAACAAATGATGTCGGAAGGACTGTTAAGAGAGCAAATAGGTGAAAAGAGTACATTGAAAGGGGGGGGGGGGGGACATTTGTCTTGTGTGATAGAAGAAGAAGAAGAAACAGAAGACGATTTAGAAGAGACGGGGGATCCAGTATTAGAATCCGAATTTAAAAGAGCTTTGGAAGACTTAAAGATCAAATAAGGGAGAAGGGATAGATAACATTCCATCAGAATTTCTAAAATTACCGGGGTAAGTGGCAACAAAATGACGTTTGCCGCTGGTGTGCCGAATGTTTGAGTCTGGCGACATACTATACGACTATATGCAAGAGGATTAAAATGTATATTGGCTTCTTTTTAATTATATTGTTTGTTTGGATTGCAGTTCTTATTTTGTGTCGCTTGAAGATATTGGCAAATTTATGTTGTTAGCTTATTTTCCTGGTTCTTGATGGTTACCTTGTTCATTTTCTTTTTCACTTTTTAACTTGATTGTCTGTTACTGTGGGTTTATACCCTTTAGCTGCAGTTATTTGTTTTACGATTTTTATTTCATTCTAGAGGTTCTCGTCACTCAGTGGGGTTTTTGGAGTGCTATGAATCATTGAGCGGTATGTTGCTAGTTTGCACATGTTGAGGGTGCATGAGTGGTGGTTGATTTCCTGTAAATTTGGAAGACATATTATTTTAGCACTCAACCACTTCTCCCAATCGCCGCAACGTAACTTACACTGCTCTTAGTCTGTTACAGTGAAAAGACATCTGTACTCTTCTCTGACACCATCTATGTAAATAAACAATTCTGCACCGGCCGGAGTAGCCGTGCGGTTCTAGGCGCTACAGCCTGGAACCGCGTGACCGCTACTGTCACAGGTTCGAAAAAAATGGTTCAAATGGCTCTGAGCACTATGGGACTTCACATCTATGGTCATCAGTCCCCTAGAACTTAGAACTACTTAAACCTAACTAACCTAAGAACATCACACACATCCATGCCCGAGCCAGGATTAGAACGTGTGACCGTAGTGGTCGCACGGTTCTGGGCTGAAATGCCTAGAACCGCTCGGCCACAGCGGCTGGCTGTCGCTCTTCTCATCCCCAATATTTGTGTTCATCTCCCTCCTCTCTGTCTGTCCATCTCCTCCTACCCTCTTCTCTCGTTACATCCCTAGCTCAGTGGGACTGCGCTGGTTCTTATCCTCACAGTATTTTTTTTCCAGGTACTGACACAGTCCCAGACCCACGAGCATGGAAGGAAGCCGAAAAAGGCTCTTACATTTTAGTATGTGATATTTAATGTTTTGCATTGTGATTCTTAATGTTTATTGCTGGGTGATAACAGGGGGTGGGGGTGAGGAACCTTCCTTGGTTACGTATAAGTATGTGGGGATAAAGTTTATCCATGGTTCGTCCTACCTCGCGGTTTCACTCTCAAGCAATTATTCATTTTCTTATGGTCAAATACCATTAAGTACGAGTATATTTCGACTAAAAGCTGTGTTGTTAACATTTGTTGTATTATGGCGAAATGTGATGAAGTGTACTTTGAAATCAAACTGTTTTGATCATCCAGGGTGAAGTTGGTCCTATAATTATGGGTAATAGATTTGGTATTGTGTAAATAAATGATAAGCGAGCAGAGGACATCAGTTTATATATGCAGATATAGAATATTTAAAAAAATACTTTTTATTTATTTTCTAAGGCATTAATAAAACCTTACGTTTTATGTTTGTGTGCAGTAATGATCGTCTTCTATGCTTTTGACGGATAATTACCGCAATGTATGACAAAACGATATTTTTTGTGTAATATAATTACAATTTAAAGATTTTCATATTATTTCTACTATGTTTGCATTGTGAAACCTTGCTTCTTGCAAATTTCACGATTCCGCGTCAACAGGAATCACCCTATAATTTTAATAAGTGTGTTTGCGGGTATCTAAATAAGTGAGATAAATGGATGACTCTTTTGACTGAACTGACTTAGAAGTTTAGATGGTTTACGCCTCCAAAGGACAATAGATCATAGATTGTGACTTGTCACCTCTGAGCTTTCCTGAGAAAGGGTTCATAGCAAACAGAGAGATGACGGATAAGAAAGCGATGCTATAAGGTTTCCTTTATGACCGATTCAGGTACGGAATCCTAAAATGAAGGTTCATCAAATTAAGATTTTAAAATATTAACAGTGTTCGTGTATTACTAAAAGCTTTATCAACAAATAATACTATCAAAAATTTTAATACAATATTATTAATGAGAAACTGAGCTTAGAATAAAGACACTTATTTTCTGAGATTTGATACCATATTTATCTTAATGAAGGTTAAATCGAAGTGTTACAGTATCGATATTCAGACGCATTACTGGGACGCTAAATTCTCTTTATGCTGAACATTATTTTCGAAATGCAATGAAAAAATTCTAAGGTGTAATAGTGAAATTAAATTTAAATGCTTTTAGAACGTTTCGGGGGTTCCGTAACTCAGTCAGTATAAATGGCGTCTTTGCGGGATCACTTTGTTATCTGTCCGTCTGTCTATCTGTTCGACTGCTAAAAACGTTTGTTTTTTCTCGGGAACAGGTAGACGTATAACGCAGATATTTATGCATGTATTGAAGTTTACGATACCTTGTTGGTGTAAGACACTGAAGCTTCTAAGTCAAAATAATCATACACTACTGGCCATTAAAATTGCTACACCAAGAAGAAATGCAGATCAGAAACGGGTATTCATTGGACAAATATATTGTAATAGAACTGATAAGTCATTACATTTTCACGCAATTTGGGTGCATAGATCCTGAGAAATCAGGACCCAGAACAACCACCTCTGGCCGTAATAACGGCCTTGATACGCCTGGGCATTGAGTCAAACACAGCTTGGATGGCGTGTGAAGGTACAGCTGCTCATGCAGCTTCAACACGATACCACAGTTCATCAAGAGTAGTGACTGGCGTGTTGTGACGAGTCAGTTGCTCGGCCACCATTGACCAGACGTTTTCAATTGGTGAGGGATCTGGAGAATGTGCTGGCCAGGAGAGCAGTCGAACATTTTCTGTATCCAGAAATGCCCGTACAGGACCTACAACAAGCGGTCGTGCATTATCATGTTGAAATGTAGGGTTTCGCAGGGATCGAATGAAGGGTAGAGCCACGGGTCGTAACACATCTTAAATGTAACGTCCACTATTCAAACTGACGTCAATGGTACAAGAGGTGACGGAGACGTGTAACCAATGGCACCCCATACCATCACGCCAGGTGATAAGATTACAATGTGCGTTCACCGCGATGCCGCCAAACACGGATGCGACCATCATGATGCTATGAACAGAACCTGGATTCACCCGAAAAAATGACGTTTTGCCAATCGTGCACACAGGTTCGTCGATGAGTACACCATCGTAGGCGCTCCTGTCTGTGATGCAGCGTCAAGGGTAACCGCAGCCATGGTCTCCGAGCTGATAGTCCATGCTGCTGCAAACGTCGTCGAACTGTTCGTGCAGATGGTTGTTATCTGGCTAAAGTCCCCATCTGTTGACTCAGGGATCGAGACGTGGCTGCACGATCCGTTACAGCCATGCGCATAAGTTGCCTGTCATCTCGACCGCTAGTGATACGAGGTCGTTCGGTCTCGCACGGTGTTCCGTATTACCCTACTGAACACACCTATTGCATATTCTGCTAACAGTCATTGGATGTCGACCAACGCGAGCAACAATGTCACGATACGATAAACCGCAATCGCGACCTTTATCAAAGTCGGAAAGGTGATGGTAGGCATTGCTCCTCCTTACACGAGTAATCACAGCAACGTTTTACCAGGCAACGCCGGTCATCTGCTGTTTGTGTATGAGAAATCGATTGGGAACTTTCCTCATGTCAGCACGTTGTAGGTGTCGCCACCGGCGCCAACCTTGTGTGAATGCTCTGAAAAGCTAACCATTTGCATATCACAGCATCGCCTGTCGGTTAAACTTCGCGTCTGTAGCAAGTTATCTTCGTGGTGTAGCAATTTTAATTGCCATTAGTGTAAGTTATGGCCATTTACGTTTGTTTGATACTCACAATGTTCAAATGGCTCTGAGCACTATGGGACTTAACATCTATGGTCATCAGTCCCCTAGAACTTAGAACTACTTAAACCTAACTAACCTAAGGACAGCACACAACACGCAGCCATCACGAGGCAGAGAAAATCCCTGACCCCGCCGGGAATCGAACCCGGGAACCCGGGAACGCGGGAACCAGGGCATGAGAAGCGAGAACGCTACCGCACGACCTCGAGATGCGGGCTACTCGCAATGTCACTCATCAAAACTTATACGGTACCAATGACCTGGATCATGAAATTTTGCAAGAAGCGAGATTTGATTGTAAAAACGAAGGAAAAAATCGAAAATTGTTAATTTATTATTATATCAAACGAATACAATTTGTTGTGTAATTTGTTATACGATTGTCTGTCTGTCTGTGAAGACTAATTTTTCTCAGGAATGGGTAGATGTATCAAGTTAAAATTTATGTCACGTACTAAGGCCCTTAGTCCCTTATCGATGTACTAGATGTAATCGTCTGACTCAATGTACTCAAAGCATACTGATATTTTGTTACGTGTCTTGATTATCGAAAACTCGCTCATCAAAATTTATCGATAACAAGCAAAACGGTCGAGATTCTCGATTTCCGGGTTCGACGAACGGTGTATACAAATAGTTAAGTTTGTACGGATCGCTCTGATCATGAGTCCTACTCGCAATTGGCCAGCTTTATAAATGTATATTCGATTACCCTTAGTGTTTGTAGACCTCTTTCCAGTTAATTAAGAACTGCGCAGGGTGGGGGCGGAAGGAGGGGCGATGGTTGAGTTTGTCTTGGTCAAAAAAAGTTCCTTTAGCTCTTTGCAATGCCTATATGTGAAAAAAAAACTAGTCACTAAATTTTATGGAAAATTGGAATTACAGTTATTGTTAGTAAATGAATCACGCAACCACCTGCGGTTGAATCATAGTGTTCACAGAAAATGAAAGAAAAAAAATACAGGTAGATTACACAGGTCGCCTTCAAAGGTAACGGACTTCGGTTGTAAATGGCGGCGGAATCCTTCAGATTACTAAATGAGTTTCCATTAACAGTGTAAAACTTAAAACGTTAGTTTAGGCAGGCCAATAACATACACTTAAAGCAAATGAAACATCCCTCTCTTCCTCCCCTCGCCCCCCCCCCCCCCCCCCCCCCCCGTATGGTTCTTTTAACAAGCCTCTTCTAGCGAGTATCGAGCACATCGCAGAAATAGCTGCCCGGCGGACACCGTTACTCAGGGGAACATCTAGCGCTGCAGGGCGTGGAGCGCAGATTATACGCCGCCGTCCATAATGGCGCGCCCGTAGAGATTGTGAAACGGCGAGCGGGCTTACTGCGAAGAGGGACTGATTTAGGGGAGTTTGCTCGTCTTTCCAGAGTGTGTGGCTGCATTCTTCTGAACGAAAACCGCCTGATTGCAACACGTGGTAGTTGCTTGTTATCTGTCAAAGTGCACAAAATTACTGGTAACTGGTGTACCTTGTTTACTGATGACACTTCGCCGGCGAAGTGAAGAAGATTATCGCTAGGGCAATGTGTTCCTTTATACTGTAAAATTACGATGAAAAAATCCCGACACTCTAACTAACACAGCTCTAAATATCAGTTTTTACACGGAACCCTTCCACAGTTACGAGCAAGTAACATAAAAATGACCTAAGAAGCAAATAATGGTTCGCGTTATAATTTCTAACAAGTGCTCTGCAGTCATAAACAGGTATCTCGTTAAGATATTATCTTTTTTCTTGTGTAGTAGTATTGATATTTCATATCAGTAATATTCTGTTACCGTTCGACAACATACGACTTATTCTCCGCTGCGCGGGATTAGCCGAGAGGTCTTAGGCGCTGCAGTCATGGACTGTTCGGCTGGTCCCGGCGGAGGTTCGAGTCCTCCCTCGAGCATAGGTGTGTGTGTTTGTGCTTAGGATAAGTTCCGTTAAGAGGTGTGTAAGCGTAGCGTCTGATGACCTTAGCAGTTAAGTCCCTTAAGATTTCACATACATTTGAACATTTCAACTTATTCTCCCCTGAAGAAGCTCTGTAAAGTCCAGGCTCTCCCACCACGCTGCTACACAGCCTGAGCTCAAACTAGTTCTAGACGAAGCTATACATAATATTAGCGATTTGTCTTTCAAGGACACCCACGTTTCCTGTCGGATTTTTCAAAGTGCAAAATTAAGCTGTTGGCAGAAATCAGACCATACTCCACAGATACACTTCAAGTGTTTCAATCCAGATTGCGTTATTAGTCGGATTACTTTGGTATGTACATGCGAGCAAAATTATCTCTTGGGATGGCGCTTGGCGATTAAAGTACACGAGTTCGATTCTACATGCGGCACTGACGGTGAGCGAAATCTGTCAGTTAATTCCTAGCACTTCATTTCTTCCACGTTTGTCCCATGTGATGACACGTTTCTTACGATCTTTCCTCTTTTACACAACCTTTGAACGTCGCATGTGATCTGTATGTCATTTACAACTATTGTTAAGCTACTATTCGTATCATTTGATGACGATCTTAAGCATGGTTCAAAAATTTGGTAATTGCAGTGACGAAACATTGGAAGGAAAACTGGACTGTTGGAAAGACTGTTCACTATTTGTCTTCTGCTGACGAATTGCCTCGGTTCACTGGCTGAGTTAGAAAACTATTTGATTGCTTCGTACGATATCAGTTAGTCATGTGGGAATTTTGTCTAACCTCCGTCCTACTTTCTGCTTCCATTACGTCCGATGTATTCAAATACACTGACCGCACGAAAAACGCAACACCCATTAAAAGATGAGCAGTTGTTGGTTAATTATCTATTTAATCAAAGTGAAGCACTTCAACCAATTTTTTGAGACGCGGTGTGATATTGGCGTTGTTATACGAACGAACAGTGAAGTATAGTTTGTTTATTGCACTATCCTCAATTGTTTCCGGCCCAACCTGGAAAACACATCACTGAATGTGAGGAAATAATGTTTTCCAGCTCTTGTAGCACTCTTTGTTGTATCCTAAATTGTTCCCCTTTCAATTACACGTGCTTGTAGGATCTTTCTGTCATTGTCGTAATCGGCTTTCTGGAATAAACATGCTATTTAGCGCTGAACAAGTTGCGAAATCTGTTGCTTTGGTGGAAGATGGTCGCAGGATGCGTTACGTTGCTGAAGTGTTAAGGACTATACCTTCCACGATTTCCAGAACCGTGCGAAGGTACAGGGAAACTGGAGGCTTTGCAAGGAGACCATGAACAGGCGTGAGGAGAGCAATATCAAGTTCTCCGCAGCCTTCACAGCACCGCTACTGAAGCAAAAAAACGACTACACCAGGTTCGAGGGATCAATGTTAGTGAGAGAACCAATGGAAGAAGACTGGAAGAAGTAAGTCTTCAGTTCAGAAGACCTGATACAGGTCCAGAACTCACCAGAGAGCATTGCACAGCTCGACTACGTTTCGCAAGGGAACATCTTGTCTGGACAGTACAACAATGGGAAGAAGTATTGTTCACCGATGAGTCGCGATTTGGCCCCCGATCACGTGACGGAAGAGAGGTAGTCTGGAGAAGGCCAGGGGAAGTTATTCCTCCTTGCGCATTCTTAACCAGGACGCCTTTCCACGGTGGTTGTGTGATGGTGTTGGGCAGGTATCATTACAGCGCTACAAGGACGTATTTGGTCTTCGTGGAGCATGGTAGCCTTACCGCACAATGGTATGTGGAGGAAATCCTTCCCTCCGTTTATTGGTGATGATTTTGCGCTAATACACGATAATGCACGCCCACACGTTGCGAAAACTGCGCAACAGTTCTTGGAGCAGAGATTCATTCTATGGGTTGTCCGGCTCGAAGCTCTTATTTGTATCCTATTAAGCACGTTTGGAATAGGCTGGGGAGAAGCGCCCGGCAGCACTATCCAGAGGCGCTATAGGACCTTCTGGATAGTCTCCTGGAAGGATAGGATGTGATTCATCAACAGAACATTACAGCATTAATCAGGAGCATTCCTGAGAGGTTGAGTGCGTAATTGGGGCAACATGTGGCAAAACACGTTTTTTGAAGATGCCATCACAGGTCTCCGAGGTCGTCTCTGTGTTCCGTGAAGTAATGTGTGAAGTGTATAACAAAACAGACGTGCATTACCTTTATGAGCTTTGAGCCGTGCTCCGGTTCGCGTTTGTGCCGTTGACACGTTGGTGTCGTGTATTAAGATTGTGTGTGTGTGAAATCTTATAGGACTTAACAGCTAAGGTCATCAGTCCCTGAGCTTACACACTACTTAACCTAAATTATCCTAAGGACAAACACACAAACACCCATTCCCTAGGGAGGACTCGAACCTATGGCTATATTGCCCGAGACCGCTCGGCTAATCCCGCGCGGCCATTCGGATTGTGACCTCTCGTTTTCTTAGTGCGTTCACTGGCGCCACTACGTTTGCTTGATTTGTCTGTCCGTGAGTGGCAGCAGCGGCGTTTGTCGATAGCGAATACTGTGGTACTATCTTTGGAGCCACCTCAAGTATTTCCGGGTTGTCGTGTGACGGAGTTCAGTTGGTTTAGGACGGAGGAGCAATGAGGTCCGCACAGCGCCAGTACTCGCTAGGACAGCTGGCGATCCATTCACTGCCCGATGGAAGGTTGAGGTCCGGATTCAGCGGGCTTAAGTTGTATGGATCTTTATATTCGAGTAGTACAACCTTCACTTGCGCACGCGCGCGCGTGTGTGTGTGTGTGTGTGTGTGTGTGTGTGTGTGTGGAAGTGACCTCATGGCAATAAGCTGTCAGTCGATGATTCCTACTGGCACCTTTCACTTGCCTGACTTGAGCGACGACGACCGTTGGATGGTCGTTCGGTCGGTCGTCTCATCGGACGACGTGTGTTTGGCCTTCCGACCGCTTCTGGGTCCTTTGTGTTTGTGTCGACTTGTGGTTCTTGCTTGTTGTTTCACAGTGACTGGTTTTAGTATTGTTTGAGTTGTTGGTGGAATTATTTTCGCGGATCCGTGTGTATCTAGTATGTTTGTACGAGCTGTTATTTTAACGCTGTCTACGTACTGCATTTGTAGAGTGGTTCCTTCTGCCTTTCGGTGTTTTTAAAGCCGGATTCTGCAGACGTAGTGTTGTCTGTCACTTCGCCCTCGTCTGGATTATTCCATCTTTGTACTGGTTATCAGATGTTAGGTGGATTTGGTAAGAGGGTTGGTCGGCGTTTAAACTGTCCCTAGTTCGCGTTGCCAACCTGTTACGTGAGCATAATGCTTTACTGCCTGTCTCACCGCTTACGCAGCTGTAGGGACTTTTCTCAGGTCGATCCTTGGAGCGCTGTTTGTGGATCACTCCCTTCTTTATTTGGTCTGATTCTGCCACTTGTTTAAAATAAAATTTTGTTTAAATTATTCCTATTGCTTATGGACTTCCGCCGACAATTTGAATTCATCTTAATAAGGCCTTCAGCCGTCGGTGTAGCTTGTGTTACAGTCAATTTTTTTTTTTAAAAATGATTGTTTTTAAAAATTTATTTCCTTAAATAAAGTGTATGTGTTTACTGTGCAACCAACTGTAACCGATTAGGCCCCGTCCACACCTTTCCTGCCTTTCCTAAGTAATCACGTATCAAGCTTACTCAAAATTTCTTTGAAGTGTGCGTCTCTGGCTTAATTGTTTGTAATCGACTTTCTTTTCCGTTGTTGGACGCTTACATGAGACCGTTTCATGATATTCCGTCATAAGATGGTGGATTAATGTCATAAATTTAAAATAAATTTTAGTTTTTGTAAGAAATTGTAATGTTTGGTGTTTCGTGCACCTTCTTGAAATCATTTTACTCTACATACTGTCTACTATCGCTCACCAACAGTGGATGTGTTGACACTGCTGGGCAGTGTCCTCACCGACGGCTTTCATTTCCGTATTGTTTCGTAGGACTAAACTACACTGTAAGGGAAAAAAAAGAAACGCCTCACGAAGGAATCATCTGCATGGGACGGAAATAGGTGGATGTGATGTACATGTACAGACAAACAAATGATCACAATTTACAGAAATTCATCAAGTCAATAAGGCGTTGTCCCACCTCTGTCCCTTATACTTACTCGGCTTGACATTCATTGACAGAGCTGCTGGATGTCCTTCTGAGAGATATCTTGCCAAATTCGGTCAGACTGGCGCGTTAGACCACCAAAATCCAGAGTTTGTTGGCGTTCTCTGCCCATAACTCTCCAAAATTTCTCAGTTCGGGAGAGATCCAGTGACCTTGCCGGCATGAAGGCAAGCATTAGAAACACTCGCAGTTTGCCGTTACGGAAGCCAGGATGCCTTCTCGTCAAGGACAACAAAACGGGGCGTACAATATCGACGACATACTGCTGTAAGGATCCCGCGAATGACAGCCAAAGGAATCCTGCTATGTAAGGAAATGGCATCCCAGGCCATCACTACCGGCTGTCGTGCCGTATGGCACGCGGCAGTCACGTTGGTATCCCACCGCTATCCATGGCGTCTCCAGACACGTCTTCGCTGATCATCGGGGCTCATTTCAATCAGATTCCAGGCCGAATAATGTTCCCGAGTTTATGACAAATTTCACTGACCCAAAAAATGATGTTACGTCGGTTAACAAATGTTTTTGTGTGAAAGGTAAACTAATGACTGAGTGCAAGTACCCTGCAAACGCTGTTCGTCATGCGCCTCAGTTCAGTTAAAATCTGAGAGCATTCACCACTATTACGGTTTATTCTCCGTGGACACTGCTGGGGCAAACACGAAACTGGAGATGCGGCGAAATATCGTCAACTGATGGCTGCAGAGTGAAACATAGCTACAGAATATCACTATTGCATCTGGACGCTGGCTTTCTTTTAAGTAAAAACTGATTTTGTATTTCTGTTATCTGACGCTATTATTACGAAGCATCTAGCGTAAATTAAAGACTCATTGCCAGAGTGACGTTTTATAATGGTATAAACTGAGCATAAGGGTAAAAAGTAAACTTGGCTGTGTAACGTTCCCTCTTTCTGTTTATTTAGGTTTGATTTGTTTGATTGTTATTCTTTATTTCTATTATTCGGAATCTTTTTTTCTTATTAAATTGAGCCTGAAACTTACGTAATAAATACTTCGCGTGAAGTACGATTTGCAGCATAAACAAAAATTAATTTCGGAAATGTAATCCACTGAATATTAAAAGTAAAGCTTTTGAACAACGCGCGTGACTGACTAGATACATTCAGAGGGTACGTACATTCGCGTGCGAGTGGTTGCGGTCTGATGAGAACTTTTCATTGTGAAATAATTTCTTCGTAACACACTCGGAGATTGCGAACGTACATTCAGAGTAGAGGCACGTACGTTCTATCATTCCTCGTGGCCTGGGTAAAAGAATGGCAATTATTTAAATCTAAGAGTATTTCTTTTGTATCGGACTAGTATTTTTATAAGAAAAAGAAGATTGCAGGTTCTGAATGTCTCGGCAAAACGAATCGGAAGTAATTTTAGCGGCCACGAAAGGAAAGTAGAGAGCACAATCACGTACCTCTATTGTTGAGCAGCGCCGTTTTGAAGATCTTCGGTTCCATCTAAAACTCGCCTTCTCTGCTTAACATAAATACTCCATAGGCATGGGAATAAGGCTTGTTGTGCGATGAAAATAATATAAAACACATCTTGCGTCTTTTAACTCATTCATTTACCACACACACACACACACACACACTAGTAATTAGACAGTACGACATCCCACCAGCCCATCAGAACAAAAAGTAGTCGTTCATACCAGAAATAAAAAACGAAGGGCGAAATTGTTCCTATGTCTCTCAAAGATAAAAGGTTTACCAGATATTTCTCTGGTGTGTCACTGGAACAATTTTTCAGCACCTCTGCGATTAAATCACAATATTTTCAGTTCCTTTACAGCTGATAAAAAAAAAGGTTGAAATGGCTCTGAGCACTATGCGACTTCCCATCTGAGGTCATCAGTCCCCTAAACTTAGAACTACTCAAACCTAACCAGCCTAAGGACATCACACACAGTCATGCCCGCGGCACGATTCGAACCTGCGACCCCAGCAGCAGCGCGGTTCCAGACTCAAGCGCCTAGAACCTCTCGACTACAACGGCCAGCCAAACTTGGCTAATCACATTTCCGATTTTTCATTTAATTTTTTATTACGCGTGGGACTATTTCGTTATGTAATTTCTTAGTTTCAGATACAATTCTGTTTTGAGATATCTTTTACATTATGACTTTACAAGAGGTAAAAAAGAATTTCACTGTCCCAAAAAATTGGGTTACATTGGTTAACAAATCTCAAATGTTCAAATGTGTGTGAATCCCTAAGGGCTAAACTGCGCCGCGCGGGGTTAGCCGAGCGGTCTAGGGCGCTACAGTCATGGACTGTGCGGCTGGTCCCGGCGGAGGTTCGAATCCTCCCTCGGGCATGGGTGTGTGTGTGTGTGTGTGTGTGTGTTTCTCCTCAAGATAATTTAGGTTAAGTAGTGTGTAAGCTTAGGGACTGATGACCTTAGCAGTTAACTCAAATAAGATCTCACACACATTGAACACATATTTTGCCAAACTGCTGAGGTCATCGGCCTCTAGTCTTACACACTACTTAAACTAACTTACGCTAAGAACGACACATACACCCATGCCCGAGGGAGGACTCAATCCTCCAGCGTGAGGGGCCGCGCAGTCCGTGACATGACGCTGAAAACCGCGCGGCCACTTAGCGTCGCTAACAAATCTCCTTGCGTGAATGGTAACCTAATCACTGAGTGTCAGCACCCTTCAAAACAAATAAAATAAACTCTGTACACAGGGGACACACTGTCACCAATGGCCGCAATTTACATCTATTTAAACCTCAACACTAACCTTTTCTTTTACTGCTTGACACACCCATTTGGGTAGCACATTTGGCGACTGCGTACCGGATTAAGATGGCACCTACACATTTTTAGGTTCACTATATGCTAAGCGTTTCCTGTTTTATGTATACTGCTATTGCACTGCTGTTCTAAGGTAGTATTTGTATTTTTTGATCACAGGATGGCCTAATGTTGGTATTGTGTACCGAAACCAGTAGCCAGCAGACAAAATAAGTAAACTGCGAATGTACACCGAAACACAAACTTTTTCTGTACTGTATTGGTCGCTGTTCCACCGACAATATGTTGGGAATATGTAGAATGAGTGCTTAAGCATCCGAACCATTTGTGCTCTATCTGTGGAAATGTGATATTTGCTAGCCAAAAATGAACATTACTTCACTAACGAACACAGCCTACCACCGTTATTTTGGTGTAAAGTTAATTGATCGAGGCTAACGTCGGCATCTCATGTTTGCTGCAATTCCTGTTTTGCAAATTTGCATGGGCGGATCAAAAATATTGGACATTCATTGGCCTTTGTCACCACTGATATTTGGACGGAGCTGCCGAGTAATAGTTATTTCTGCATGGTACCTGCTGTTCACAGAGTTATATAAAAAAAGAAGTCGTTGAACATTACATGGCCCATCACTACTTCAGCTAGCCGTCTAGCTCCACGTGGAGTTCATCTGCCTGTACCAAATCCACCTGGACTTTACAGCCTGGAGGTACAGGTCGATGAAGCCCAAAATGGAGGAAACATTTCGCCCAATACCCTTTGCTTAACATCACAGGATGATAATTTCGCAGCTGAATAGCTGTGAGCTCCGCATACCTACATCAACCAGAAAACAAAGCTGAGCTTCTAGGTTCTACACTGAAACAGTGGGGTCTTCTGGAACCACGTGATAATATACAGGTCACGACGGAAAGATTTAATTCAATATTTTAAAAAGGAGAATAATCTAAGTTCTCACTGCGACTTCAGTCATTTGATGACAGCTTTGAATGTGGTGCACGTACGGGAGTCTACTCATAAACGCATCAAAACTTAGTTCATAAACTGTGTCGTTACGTAATGGGAATCTTACGCTTTCAGTTCCTGTAGGCCACGCTATCTGTATAAAGTAAACATACGCCAATATCATCTTGCTTGTGCGAGCAATCTGTACTACTGTATAAAATCAGTTGTAGTTTAACGATGTTACCAAAAATCTCGAAAATTTCTTGACGATTTACTTCAAATTTTTACACGATACTGTAATCGACTGTAACTTTCTTTAATAATATCTTTCTGCTATCCCAGTGTACTGTGTGATGTGTTGTTGAACAAATGGTGTTTACTGTAATCCAAAGAAAAATTAAACAACTTAATTTGGGAAACCAGTATGTAATGCCCGTAATGAAATAAATCCCTCTGAAGTTTGCTCAGTCCAGGAGCACCGAGTTCTATGGCCCTGTGCAATAAACTGATAAAATTCCCTATGCAAGTAAACACTGAAATACAATTTTCTTAGCTCTTGAGTCGCAGTGAATGTAATCTTGGTATTCTCTTCTCTCCATTGTAAGCATACAAAATATTCAATCCTAGCTCAGTGAAGTGCAATGCCGGCCGTAAAATAGCTTCATATAAGTAATGTCTGTAGATTAGTTGATAAATGAATAACTTTGCCAATGTTCTGTGATAATTCTGTATATTGGCTCAGCGCTGTGCAATGCTACCCGCATTAAAACTGTTATAAACATTAATACTTTTCTGATTCTGGTACATTAACATTTTTTTACTCTGATTGAAAAATCATTTCTTTTAAAAACTCATTAAATTTAAACAAACAAGACATGGAAGAGGATGAGGATGAGGTACTGATAAGGGGATATGCTAATACCGAATTCTTTACTTTCAAAATTTTATTCATAATAAAGTTTTTCGTTCACAAAATCTAATATGAAACATTTTACAGCAATTTCAAAATCAGTGAACTTCTCAATTGTTCTACAGTTCTCACTTACTGACGTAATTAAACACACTTGGATTGTTACGTGACAAAGTCTAACATCGTCTAACAAAATAGATTTCAAAATTTAACTGTTCTGAATCAGGATTACAAAACATACAAAATATTACAAATCGGGTACACCTAATCAACTCATACATTAAAACTGATGGCAAATACTTGGTTCCTACATTGAAGGGTCTGTACTGTAAAATTAGCAAGATCCACATTGCGTTGCTGCATACTTAACAGTGAATATACAGAATTTCATTACCGTACAAAACTGTATTATGCTGCATCAATAGGCCAACAGCTAAATTCTCACACTAGCCACTAGCTTTAAAATCTTATATCCTACCTTTAACAGAGTTCAATGGCAGCTGCTACAGCGGTCGGCGCACTCCTACTTACAATGGATTCTGCCACTCAGGTGACATCTTTGGTTCAGTGGTGTCAAAGGTATAATCTCTCCTACATGTGATAACCACTACATTTTTTTTTCTTTATTGAATTTCGATTACCCCCGAAGGGGGCCAGCTGGCAGCGGCTTAGTATGCAACTCTTTAGCCTACAGACTTTGTTTTAAAAAGATGAAGAGAATAAATAATAAAAACAGGCGATAAAATCGGAGACTTAAATAGTAACATGGCGAATAAAAAATCGTGGAACTTAAAACATATAACAAAGGAATGATGATGCGAATAAAATACATACAAATCAGACAGGTAAAATAATAGACAGACAATGAAAAAACACGCGCGATAGTCTGGTTTCTATTCGCAAAAGACATAAAATTCACACCCAGCGACAGCATGGTTCTGTTTGCAACACTGATGAACAACACTGAACATTCACTGGAACACTGCACTAAGAGGGTAGAAAATGTGACATACCACAGCCGAGAGCATGTGGGGGGGGAAACTGGACAGATGATGGGAAAATAAAAAAGGGGGAAAGAGATGAAAAGCGAAGGGGACGAGGGGGGAAAGAAGACGACGGGGGATGAGGACCCATAAGAGGGGGGGGGGGGGGGTGCTGGGCAGACGTGACAGGGAGTGGGGAAGGTAGAGGAAGGCAATACAAAAGGACTCGGGAGGAGAAGGGAGGTAGGGAGAGGTTTGGTGGGGAGAAAACAGGATGGAAGGGGGAGAAGAGGGAGCCCAGGGAAAGGATGGAGGAAAGGAGGGGGGTGAGGATCAGAGTTGACAGGAGGGATAGATGGAGGAAGAGAGGGCTTCATCCGGGAGGAGGAGTTGATGGAAGCCACCTTGGAAAAGGAGACGAAGGGTGTAGAGATAGAGGGTTGGGGGGACACAACAGTGAAGGCGTGGCAGGTGGCGGGGATGGGAGAAGAGAGGAGAAACCAGGGCATGAGGGAGATCAAGGCGCTGGGAGGTGTAGAGTATGCGGATATGTTCGAGGAAGAGGAGCAGATGGGGGAAAGGAATGAGGTCATAGAGGATCTGTGAGGGGTACGGGAGGCATATACGGAAGGCGAGGTGGAGTGCATGATGCACATGTATCTGGAGG
The DNA here is from genome assembly GCF_023897955.1 of Schistocerca gregaria. NCBI lineage: Eukaryota > Metazoa > Arthropoda > Insecta > Orthoptera > Acrididae > Schistocerca > Schistocerca gregaria. Next base: position 200,685,545 of record NC_064921.1, read on the forward strand.
GACTTATAGAATTTGGGGGAACCATTACATCTCATTTTTCATGAAATATATTACAGAATCGCACTCCACATGCAAGTGAACCCCTCACACGATATACTGTCCGACATATGCACGTCTGTACTTCGATTAGAGTATCGTGTATAAAATTGAAGTAAATAGGCTAAATAGGCCAAGAACTTTTCGACATTATTTGGTAACAATATTTAATTCGAGACCCACACCAACCAGAAAACAAAGCTAAGCTTATATATGTACGAGGGTGGTTTGAAAAGTTCTCAGAATCACCACGAGAGGTCATCGCTAGCGCAAACGAGTTGTTCACGTGATATTAGTTGGACTGTTGCCTGTAAACACGTGCCACGTCAGTGCTCTTGGAAGAGAGCTGCGGCTGTGACGTGGCTCTGTTGTTGTTCCTGCGTATTGATTTGCGAAGATGGAAAATATCGACATTCGAGCAGTGATTAACTACTTCATAAAGAAAGGTATGAAAGCAAAGGACATTCATGCCGATTTCCAGAATACAATGGGGTACTCCGCTACTTCATATTCAACTGTTGCTAAGTGGACAAATGAATTTGGTCGGGAGAGCTTAGATGTTGATCCGTGCAGTGGGGGGCCAAGATGTTTCACTACTCCAGAAATCATTGCAAAAGTACACAAAATGGTCATGAAGGATCGCCGACTCAAAGTGCGTGAAATTGCTAACACTTGCCAGATGTCATCTGAAAGAGTAGCATTTTAACTGAAGAATTAGAAATGAAAATATTATCTGCAACATGTGTGCCGCGACTCTTGACGCTGGATCAAAAACGCATGAGAATGGACATATTGGAACAATGTCTAGCCCGTTTTAGGAGAAGCGAACAATATTTTTTGCGCCGGTTTGTGACCACAGATTTGGGTGCCCTACTATACCCCAGAGACAAAACAACAGTCAAAGCAGTGGAAACGTACCGATTCTACGGCACCAAAGAAAGCAAAGACAATTCCTTCAGTGGGAAATACACTCCTGGAAATTGAAATAAGAACACCGTGAATTCATTGTCCCAGGAAGGGGAAACTTTATTGACACATTCCTGGGGTCAGATACATCACATGATCACTCTGACAGAACCACAGGCACATAGACACAGGCAACAGAGCATGCACAATGTCGGCACTACTACAGTGTATATCCACCTTTCGCAGCAATGCAGGCTGCTATTCTCCCATGGAGACGATCGTAGAGAAGCTGGATGTAGTCCTGTGGAACGGCTTGCCATGCCATTTCCACCTGGCGCCTCAGTTGGACCAGCGTTCGTGCTGGACGTGCAGACCGCGTGAGACGACGCTTCATCCAGTCCCAAACATGCTCAATGGGGGACAGATCCGGAGATCTAGCTGGCCAGGGTAGTTGACTTACACCTTCTGGAGCACGTTGGGTGGCACGGGATACATGCGGACGTGCATTGTCCTGTTGGAACAGCAAGTTCCCTTGCCAGTCTAGGAATGGTAGAACGATGGGTTCGATGAGGGTTTGGATGTACCGTGCACTATTCAGTGTCCCCTCGACGATCACCAGAGGTGTACGGCCAGTGTAGGAGATCGCTCCCCACACCATGATGCCGGGTGTTGGCCCTGTGTGCCTCGGTCGTATGCAGTCCTGATTGTGGCGCTCACCTGCACGGCGTAAAAACCCGCATACGACCATCATTGGCACCAAGGCAGAAGCGACTCTCATCGCTGAAGACGACACGTCTCCATTCGTCCCTCCATTCACGCCTGTCGCGACACCACTGGAGGCGGGCTGCACGATGTTGGGGCGTGAGCGGAAGACGGCCTAACGGTGTGCGGGACCGTAGCCCAGCTACGGTTGCAAATGGTCCTCGCCGATGCCCCAGGAGCAACAGTGTCCCTAATTTGCTGGGAAGTGGCGGTGCGGTCCCCTACGGCACTGCGGCACTGCGGCACTGCGTAGGATCCTACGGTCTTGGCGTGCATCCGTGCGTCGCTGCGGTCCGGTCCCAGGTCGACGGGAACGTGCACCTTCCGCCGACCACTGGCGACAACATCGATGTACTGTGGAGACCTCACGCCCCACGTGTTGAGCAATTCGGCGGTACGTCCACCCGGCCTCCCACATGCCCACTATACGCCCTTGCTTAAAGTCCGTGAACTGCACATACGGTTCACGTCCACGCTGTCGCGGCATGCTACCAGTGTTAAAGACTGCGATGGAGCTCCGTATGCCACGGCAAACTGGCTGACACTGACGGCGGCGGTGCACAAATGCTGCGCAGCTAGCGCCATTCGACGGCCAACACCGCGGTTCCTGGTGTGTCCGCTGTGTCGTGCTTGTGATCATTGCTTGTACAGCCCTCTCGCAGTGTCCGGAGCAAGTATGGTGGGTCTGACACACCGGTGTCAATGTGTTCTTTTTTCCATTTCCAGGAGTGTATAATGGCATCATTGTTCTGGGATGCGAAGGGGATTCTGTTTGTAGATTATCTCCCCATTGGGCAAACAATTACTGGAGAATACAATGCTAACCTCCTGGATAAATTGCAACCAAAGATACCCGGAAAAAGGCCAGGTTTAGCAAGGAAGACAGTCATCTTCCATGAAGACAATGCTCGCCGTCACACATGTGCCGTCACCATGGCAACATTACACGAACTAAGGTATGAACTGTTGCCACACCAGCCTTATTTACCCGACATGGCGCCCTCAAACTTCCATCTCTTCCCAAAACCGAAAATTTTTCTTGGTGGACGAAGATTCACTTCAAACGAAAAATCGATAGTCGTAGTTGACTACTATTTGGCAGACCTGGAGGAAACTCATTTTTGAGATGGGCTCAAGGCACTGTAATGTAGTTGGACCCAGTGCATTAATGTACAGGGAGACTACATTGAAAAACAAAAAAATTCACTGTTTTACATACTTTTTTCTATTACGTTCCGAGAACTTTTCAAACCACTGTCGTGTACTTAAGACAAACATTGCTAAGCAGAATTCTCCAAGAGATTTAACAAAACAGCAGACCTTTCCGAAAGATACAGTACTCTAATAAACGTTCATACAGACAAAGGCTACATATAAGATATATAAATAAATATATAGTACATGAGGCAGGACAGGGAGGACAGGGAACAGAATAACTCCTTCTGAACCATGATTTTACCGGAAGAGAAGTGTTATGGCGCCACTGTGTGGACTGCCGTTCTGTTTCTGATGCGAAGTGATGAACCCCTGTTTCATCGCCTGTGACGGTCGACAAGAAATGTTCGTGATCAGCCTCGTAACGCGCAAGGAATTTCACACAAATATTCCTTCATTGCTGTCCAGCGTCTGCTGTTGGTCAGCAAGGAACCATGTGGGCACACACCTTTCAGTACCCGAAGTGTTGGAAGAGTGTATCGGCACTACCACCAGAAGCGTACAGTTGACTAGCGAGGTGTTTGACTGTGATCTGTTGGTAAACTGGAAAGAGGGTATTCCCACGTTCCCAGGAGTCACATCTGCGTGTGATTGCAAGCACGCGGGAGAGCGGACAGATTTGCGATGATACTGAGGAGATACTTGAGTGAGAAGTAGCGTCTCCTGTCTCGTAAACTGACATATCGACGGGAGAGCGGTGTGCTGACCACACGCCCCTCCATATCCGCATCCAGCAACGCCTGCGGGCTGAGGATGATACGGCGGCCGGCCGGTAACGTTGGGCCTTCCAAGTCCTGTTCGGGAGGAGTCTAGTTCGTTGCGATGATGACAGAAGCCTTGCCCAACGACTCACCATGCTTTTGTTCATTGAGAGATTCTACAAGGGCCTACAAATATCTTCGATGCCCTTGGTTCCCCTCCAAAAATAACTCAATGACAGCTCTCGCCTTGGAACGAAACTCAGTTACAGACGTCATTTTGAAAGGTACGTATGGCGGCTGAACTTTATGAACTTACAGGGGTTGAAGCGACAATAACCGAAGATGTCCCTTCAACAATCTCCGCAGCTTTTGAACCAAAACTGACAGGGAAAAAGATGTGTTGCATTACTTATTGAAAGCTCGTCGTACGTTACTGTGTATCTCCGAAACTACACCTAAAAAAAAGAAGTAGAAAAGAAAGTAATAATAGATTCCTCTCTTACGACCCAAGATGAGCAGAATTACTACATTTCAGTCAGGTTATAAATATTTTTTTCTGTTGACCTGAGTAATCATTTGTTACTATTGGACTTCTGCGGCAGGCGATGCGGCTTCTGGAAGAGTGGAGCTTGAAAGCGGGCGAGTCTCTCCAGAAAGAGGCAGAAACGCGGTCGCCGTCTAATGGTATTTCGGTGTCAGGCACGCCGCGGTCTCTGGCCTCCCGACCGCGTGTCCCAGGCGCTGAGCCTGGACAGAGCTACGCTGAGTTGCTTTTTGTCGGCGAAATCACACGGAATGCAGTCATCGGGCGACGTACTGTAGCCTTTTGCGGCCGTTGGGGTGCCGCACCGGTAGGCTCACGTCTTGACGCTTCATGTTGTACACTATCTGATCACAAGTACTCGGACATGCTTATGTAATGCGGAATTGACCACTAGATGTCAGGGGAGGCGGAACCGCAAGTATAAAAGAAGGCCGGGAGTATTGTGTTCTCAGTAGAGAAGCGGTAACGGTACAGTAGAGAGACAGTTCAGAGAAGGTGATGTTACGTCAGCATGCCACTGCACCTTGTGTGGGTACGGTCTCTGCACAGTAACATTCCCGAAATGAACTGGTCTGTCCAGAGTCGCTACCTGAATGCAATAGAGCACCCCTTCAACCTCCTGTGCCACGCACAGCCGCTGCTTTACCAGAGTAGGCTGGTCCCCAGCGTCTACATTCTGTGATGAGATGCAGACGTCCAACACCTTGCCATCTACTAGCGATTTGAACGCCCTTCAAATACTCTCCATAGAAACAACGGTAGCATGTGAATAGCAGACTAGCTTTGCCCTTTTCGAGGTGCTCGATCCATGTGTCGGGTCATAAGAGGATTTGTGTCAGAGTCGCTTATGTCACTTGATTTCTACATCTGCGATCGATATCCTAACTGGAATAATTGCCCAGTGGTGTGCGTTCTGTTTAACACTGACGCCAACACATTGAGAACATCTGTTGTAGCACTCGACTATTCCTCAACAGGGTACTACTCTGCAGTATGGCTCAATAGCTGCCAAACTCACCTTATGGACATTCAACTTCGCCACACTATGCGTATCATATCTGGAGCATTACTTGCTACTCCAGTCCAATGGCTGCCGGTGTTGTGTGACATACCACCTCCTCACATCAGAAGACAAAACATCGTGGTCATCTGTGGTCAAGAATACTGAATAACTCGTGACTCCCACTTCGCGAAGACGTGAGACAGCTAGAATCATCCAGGTTTAAGTCCCGTAAACCGGCATGTAAAACGGCCATGGAATTGTTAAGCAACCATTTCGACCCCAAATACAGCTGGCGGAAAGAATGGACATCTTCTACTCCACAGGGCATCTTGAAAGTTGAAGATCCAACAGTAAGGCTCAATGGATTCAGCTGGCCAAGATACACTTGGAGCAGGCTTAACCGTTTCAGATGTGGTGTGGCAAGAAGTTCTTCGATTCTTCATAAATGGGGTTGGGTGGACATCCCATACTGTGACTGTGCTGACGTTCCACAAACAATGAAGCACATAGCAGCGGACTGCCCCCTCCTTGCCTTCCAAAGTGGTAGATTGGATCAGTGGCTTGGATATAAAGATCTAAACTGTTTTTTAATGTGTTTGTGGTACTGTATTTTATGTGTTACTGTGATTGTTACGTATCATACGCTAAATAATAAATAAATAATGTTTAACACCAGGTGCACTGTGTTTCCCTTGCCGTTTCACATGACACCACCGCCATCAGACGGCAATCAGTCTTGCACTGGCTAATGATCATAGTGGTTTAGCTCACCAGTGTATTCCAAAATGGGAACCTCTCTGCCGCAATAGTTGGTCACCTGTAAACGAAATTCGTGACTTTACAATGAGGGTGTATCTCAACCAGTCCGCTATGCTCCTTGGAAAAAAGTTTCAGACGTCCACGTGAGTCTTCCTAATGCTATGTCGTTTACTACCAGCATCACCATACGGATGGGAGTTATCGCTTAAATAAGCGCTTGTCGGTGATATCTGTTTATTTTCACTCCAGTATGACCCGACTGTTAAAACCATTCAAAATAAACGGTTTCTGAAATAACCTATTTTCCTTTTTCATTCCTATTATTTCTTGTAATAAACGTAGAAATCGGAAAAAGTTTGACAAATTTTGACACTCTCTGTTTCAAGATAGGTAGAATTAAGATATTAAATTAAATAAAACTTAGTCCAGCCATAGTTCACAGCTTTATTCAAGAAGCTAGCCGGCCGGAGTGGCCGTGCGGTTCTAGGTGCTGCGATCTGGAGCCGAGCGACCGCTACGGTCGCAGGTTCGAATCCTGCCTCGGGCATGGATGTTTTTCTTTCCTACTTCTGTGATTGCCCATTTTAAAAATGTCCATTCCTCTTCAGCTGTACTGCCTACTGAGGTATTCCTTATTGCTGTATCTATAGTCTTAGCGAAGTTCGTATGTCTTCATTCCTTCCATATCCCACTCCTTCGCGCATTGATTCTTTTTGACTTATCTCTTACACTTCAGGCTACTCTTCACCACTACAACATTGTAGCCTCCTCTTGTGATTCTTGAACAGAGCATTCACTATAACTAGGTGAAATTTATTACAGGACTCAGTTAGTCTTTCTCGTCTCTCATTCATTGTCCCGAGCCCATATTCTCCTGTAACTGTTTCTTCTACTCCTTCCCCTACAACTGCATTCCAGTTTCCCATGTCTATTAGATTTTCATCTCCCTTTAGGTACTGCATGACCCTTTCAGTATCCTCATTTACTTTCTCGATCTACACACACGAAGCAAAAGACAAACACCATACGAATATTCCTTGAAGGCCTAGCGGTACCGACCGGTCGCTGTGTTAGTCTCAGCCTCCAGCCATACTGCTCTCCCGGCCTTTGTCAGTTTCCGAGACCGGAGCCGCTACTTCTCAATCAAGTAGCTCTTCAATTGGCCTCACAGCGGCTGTGTGCACCCCGCTTGCCAACAGCACTCGGCAGACCTGGACGGTGACCCAGCCAAGTGTTAGCCAAACCTAACAGCGTTTAACACTGGTGACCTGACAGGAACTGGAGTTACTACGGCCATCGGCACTCTGCATATATGGGCGTACCTTTAAGCCACTGGGCAACTGGGACATGGCAACTGGGACATTAATGTCTCAGCAAGACTGTGCCAGTTTCTATGTCATGTATCTTTTGCTCTTTTCTGTTGGAATTATTATTAACTGCTTTACCAATTTGCCATAATAATACAGTATTTCAAACCAATGTTAATTTTACGAATAAAAATTACTCCCTTTCTAAAAATACTTATACAGCAACTAGAAATGAAAAATTTTTGCCCTACTGCTACGCCACCGATACTTTTCACGAGGCTACAATTAAAAAATAAAAATAACACATTTTGTAACCGAGATCAAATAAATACCGAATAATAGCCGTTATTCAGAACTTAAATATCGGTATAGGTTTTAACTGGTTGGTTTATCCCGCCGCTACGTCACCACCACCATTCGCGGGGCAACTCGTGCGCGTCAGGTGATCCAAGCTCCCAACCACTGGAGTTACAAAACCGACTCTTTACAACACTTGTTCGGTTTAAGGATCGGATGTATCGATTATCTAATATGAGCATTCCGTTGATATGTCACCTACCTTGACAATAAGATAATGTCCAAGTTGACGTACTTCATACACAAGGATAAAAAAGCTACGTCTAGTCTTTCAGGATACTTACCTCATAATTAGAAGAAGAAAGTAATATGGGCCTGCGTCCAGTAACGCTGCATTTCCAACGTCAGAACTTACTCTCCACGTCTCTTCGTGTTATAGTAAAGACGTATGGCATACAGGAACAGAACGTGCAGACATACCATACTAAAGCATTCTTATATGAGATGTCCAGTACCTTCTTGGCTACGTAAACCCAGAGTTAATGTCCGTCGTTCTTTAAGTTATTTCGTGACAGCTGTGAACGGAGAGCCGCGCAGGATTAGCCGAACGGTCTAGGGAGCTGCAGTCATGGACTGTGCGGCTGATCCCGGCGGAGGTTCGAATCCTCCCTCGGGCATGGGTGCGTGTGTTTGTCCTTAGGATAATTTAGGTTAAGCAGTGTGTAAGCTTAGGGACTGATGACCTTAGCAGTTAAGTCCTATAAGATTTCACACACACGTTTGTGAAGGGAGAAGTAGTCTAACTGTCTGGGCTCTTCGTTCTTCCAATCTAAACCCACTAGACTTTTATTTGCGATGCATCTGATAGCTCTTGTGTTTCATAGAACGCTAGTACAAAATGCAAAGACCTGCCAGTGTAAACGGAGGCGGGGAAAATTGTGTCGTCAGTAGAGAAGCAGTAACCGAAATGGTCCATCAGGGACTTCGAACGTGAACTAGTGTTTGGATGTCACCTGAGTGACACATCAGTCAGTTTAAAGCTGCCTAGATCGAGCGACCGCTGCTGAACCAAGACCAGTCAGACCTCACGTACTGAAGACGTTAAATGCGGAAGGGCAACAACAAGTTTTGCAGCACGGTGTACAACAGATTGGAGACTGCGATTGTGTCAACATGACAATTCATACCGTCGTAGAGCAGTATCTGTAAGATAATGGTTTGTAGATAATAACTGAATGGACTGACATGCTCAGAGCCCCGAGTGGAGTCCAAGGGAACAGCTTTGGGATGAATTAGAACATCGCCCCAGCGTTCGACACCACTATGTACTCTGGTTTTGGCTCTTGAGGAAGATAGGTTGCAACTCCTGCACAGACATTCACATACCACATTGAAAGTGTCTGCTACTGAGTTAAGGGAATCAAAAAGGGGAAGGGTGGACACTCCCCATATTAATGTCCACTATAAGGTGCCCGCTTACTTTCGATCGAATAGTGTACGTAAAGTATGCGGACTCCAGTGTCACTGGGGACTGACGCATATATGAACACCAATAGAAGGAGTTTACTGGTAAGCTCTGTGCTTGTCTGTTTCTTGTGATTATAGTACCTTGAAGAGGTCCCGTGTCCGTACGAAACATTTTCTTTTCTGAAAGAGGTCCGCCATGAGCAAAACTCAGATTTTTCAGTGGTATTTCGGGAACAAGATACAGCTCCATTACTGCAATGCTGCTTCTGTGCACAGTATCGACTAGAAATACTGGTTATTTTTGGAAGTTTACGGGAAACATGGTCAGCATTTTCGGATGCCCGGTTCAATGAACTCACTCTGGGACTAGTTTATAAACATGTCACTCTTTAGTGTTTCGTAGTGAGGGAACACGTGGTGATGAACGTGACTGGCCGATGAGCTGCTCGTGGCTGGGATAGTTTAATGCTGTTGGGCTGTGCGTAAGCAGTGCGTATCCACGAAATTATTTCGTTCATCATTTGTCACGTACTTGGATTTCTTGGTTAAATGTTCACTAGCCGACGTTGCGAAAATGGGCACGAACAGCGCGACGGGACTTGGATTTCACAAAATTAGAATTATATTAATACCTTCAGCTGCTAACGGGCGTTGACATATATATACGGAAACAGGTGAAAATGTGTGCCCCGACAGGGACTCGAACCCGGCATCTCCTGCTTACATGGCAGACGCTCTATCCATTTTTTAAAATCTCATTTTGTTCGTAAGAAATCCGTCGAAGTTCGTCGTTGATCCATTAACTCAGTTTTTTTTTTATTACAGAGGGGAGCTAACCCTCTGACCGAACACGCTATACTCCCGTGCCGGATCCATCTGCGCTACCGTGGGCACAGAGGATAGCGTGACTGCAGGGACTATCTCGTGCACGCCTTCCGCGAGACCCACATTCTCACCCTATATGTCCACACACTACATTCTCAGTGTCCCACCCCAACACACTCATTACTCGTGGAAGACATTCTTACCGAGTCCCATAAGAGTTCGGGGAGTATGTGTGCATCAGCACAGAAGAAGGAGGTCATGGCCAGTGTTGCCGGAACTGTATATTATATGGATATGGCGTCTGTGCTTTCGGGCATGTCCGAAAGAAGAGACACCATATCCTTATAAGTATATTGGATTTCACATGTCGGTACTGGTTTCTCTGTGAGGGTAGCAATTATGATGCTTGGAAACAGAATCTGTTGAAAGTGTATCAATCTGCAGAACACTACAAACTCAGTCACTTTTTTCCACATAATTTCTTTACCAAATGGTTTGTGACATGCATGGGAACTTTGAACGAATGGCGTTTTATGTACTGCCTACCAATAGTCGTTTGCGCATAATAGGACACGTATTGTTGTGTTTTCTGAAGTGAATCATTTGAAGTGATTCCTAAGTATTTTCTGTCATTTCGATTTTATTGGTCATTTATTTGTTATCTAATCGCGTTATTGTGACTGACATGCTTCAGCCGATATACACTCACATGATGCTAAACCGCACCATGTGTCCATTATAACTGACACGTATAATAATTGATACGATTTTCGTATGACGCTTCAAAGATGGCATCCGTTATTCCGAATACTGTATATCCCGTACATTGCACGAAATTTCAACAAATAATGTAAATCATGAGGCCGGTGCAGCTTGCAGAGATGCTGTACGTCGCTTGTCGAGTTTTACATTTCCACACCACAGTCTCTGACTATAAGTAGAGTTGCCATAAAGCATTCGTTCTTGCTGAAATACTAGAGACCGGTTTTCGTCTTCACTTAATTTCATTTTAGGCCTAATTTTGCTATTACTGCAGCTCTGCCCTTAAAGTACTGGGTTGGTGCAGAAGTTTGCAGCATTTTCCATAAATTTAATGAACACAAGAGCTACACATAACAGACACTTTAGTTATCGATAATATATTCCTCTTCACTATTTACATCGCTGGGGTAACTTTTCCATTCCGTGACTGTAGAAACCAGATGGTTTTGAGGTGAAGAACTAGTCGAACCATGTTTAGAGCGCATTTCCATCAGGCAAGGAGGTTCTTTGAAGGCTGTCCGACAGAGAGCGGACAAGGACAAAATCTCAGGGCGCAAGATCAGGTTAATAAGGTGAGTGCGGAATGACTTCCCAACCCAATTCCTGAGTGCGTTTTTTGTCAGTCCAGCAGGATGCGGACTTTACACACCAATCCTCGCCTGTGTTCTAGGACTAAATTTGCAAGAAGTCTCAGCAGTGATGGTTACAACTCGGGGAAGCATTTCGTAGTACACCATATCGTCTCCCAGTTGCTTAACATTATCTTTTGTGAATTCGCGCTGGTCTTCGTACTGGGAGTTGCTGCTTTGTTTCGGCTGAATCATTCCTTTCTTTTCCATATGTCAGAGTAACGTAACCATTACTCGTCATCAGTAACGATACAGGATCGGAACTGACGACGAGCAAGCGGAGATGCCCTTACAGCCACCTGCTAATTTTTGCGATTTTCATTTAGAGCGTGCGGTACCCATACAGTCGATTTTACGACCTTCCCCATGGCATGCAAATGACGCATGATGGTAGAAAGGTCGCCACATTTGCCAGTTCTCGAGAACACTAACGAGGATCATTGTGGATTAATGCGTTTTATGTGATCTTCGTCAAACGTCGGAAGTCTTCCTGAACGTGAAGAGCCATTAATGTAAAAACGATTCTCCTTGAAACGAGAAAATCACTTTCTTGCCGTGCTGTGTCCAGTGGCATTAGGACTATCCCCACACACTGAGCAAATGTTTCTGGCTGCGTCTACTGCTGTCGCCCCTCCGTTGAAGTCAAACAGAAAATGTGTCGGAAATGTTCCTACTTCACCACATGGTACACCATTTTCTAGTATCCACAGCTCCATTTACTATCCCCAAATGAGAAACTGACAAGACGTAAAATCATACAGCAACGGTGAGCTTCAAATGAATAATGAGAGTCGATAAATAAACCCAAAGTAAAGCAAAAACGCTACTAATTTTCGCACCAACATAATTTATACTATCTGCTCAAGTAACTTTTCTTTCTCCTGTTGAAGTCACAGAGCACATGTAAAAAAATTTGAATATGAAAGGTTATAGCTTTCCAAATCAGTGCATGTTACAAATTAATTGCGCTCGTTATTCAGCTTTAAACCGAGTAGTGCTCTTAAAATGTATGATGAATTGCTCCAGAATTACCTGAATGCGCATAAGTAGGCAGCTAAGGTGTCTGTTGCATGAATTTCAGAGCGACATTATGATACATCTTTTTTTGTTTAACCAACCTGAGAGACAAATTATGGCAGTCGTATGCAAAGTCGGTTTCCTTTCGTTGAAGAACTGTTCCACTGCCCGTCTCTGTTGACGCCAAAGTCAACGCGACATCATCACTTGTCGTTTCTATACAACGTGAGCCGTGCACGGCTCGTGTTCATGCCATTTATTATTTGTCATCTTCTATTACGGTACCGCTGCCTCGTTTTCTTATTCCATTTACTGGCGTCACTAACTTCCTGCCTTACTTGCCCCTGAGTGGCAGCAGCAGCGCGTGTCTTTAAGTGCACTGTCGTACCAGCTCTGGAGCGACCGATAGTATTTCCGCCGGCCGGGATGGCCGAACGGTTCTTCGCACTACAGTCCGGAACCGCGCGACCGCTAGGGTCGCAGGTTCGAATCCTGCCTCGGGTATGGATGTGTGTGATGTCCTTAGGATAGTTAGGTTTAAGTAGTTCTATGTTCTAGGGGACTGATGACCTGAGCAGTTAAGTCCCATAGTGCTCAGAGCCATTTGAACCATTTTGATAGTATTTCCGGCTCGTCGTGTGTCTGGCAGTCTGTTGAAGACGGAGCAGCAGTTCAGTCGGGAGGCAGCAGCAGTGAAGTCGGGGACGGAGCGCCGGTGAGGCGCGGACAGCCAGTGCTCGCCCAGCGCTGGAGACACACATGCACTTGTCCGATGGAGGGAGCTTGCAGCGGGACGACCGTTGGTTGGTCGTTCGGTTGGTCGTCTCATCGGCTGACGTATTTCTGGTCCTTCTCCGTTTCAGGGCCTGGGCAGTTGGTCGGATGGCGTGGAGCAGCGAGGAAGTCTCCGTGGCGCGTGTCTGGTCGGCGCCGCTGGCGGGGTCCACGCTTGGTCGGAGTGTGAGGGGCTGTCCCGATTGCTGCGAGGACCTTGGCTCACCGATCCCGGACACGAAATTGGTCCTTAGTTAATTTACCAGCCAGCCCCAACTGTTCACGTAGTGTTGTTTGAATTTTGCTGTGGGCTGTTGGGACATCCCCGCGAGCAACAACGTGTGTTTTCAAGTTGGCGAAATTCTAGCCGTTCTCCTGTGGAGTTTAACTTAACTTGATTATTTTGAATTGAAGTGCACCAGCGGAATCTTCTGCGTTGTGGCCGTTAACGCTCCGGTTACCTGCCTTGGCCGTTGACGTAAATTCAGGCAGTGTATTTTGCTCGTCGTGTTGTGGCTGTCCAGCACGGCGTGTAGTTTGACACCTGAATGTGTTGTTGTGGGCGGCGATACCTTCTGCGTTGTTCCAGTGAACTCCCTGTTATGTGCTGGTCGGTTGGAGCAGAAGTTATCCTGTCCTTTGGTCCGTTGACTGTCTGTCGGTTGGGTTGCCGTCGGATTGAGAATTTGTTGGACCGGCTGCCTGTCTCACCTAAGCGAGCGCTAGTGTTTGAATTCCAGGCCGGCCCTTGGAAATTTCTGAACGCCGTTTCATGTGCTGCCTTTTCTTATTTGTCCTTGTTGTTTGTTTATGTATGGCTTCCAGCCGATATTAATTTAAAGTTTTTTTTTGCCCTTAAGGCGTGAGATTGTTTGGGCCTTCAGCCTAGTTTAGAGAAATGTTTTAAGGTGAGGCCTTCGGCCTTTTAAAATTCAAATTCTTGTTTTTGAGTGTTAAGTGATTGGCCTTCAGCCGATTTTGAATTAAAGTTGTTTTTGCCCTTGAGGCGTCAGATTGAATGGCGCATTTAGCCGGGAATTAAGTTCTAAAATTAATGCTTGGGTTCCTCTGTTTTCAATGTTTTCTTTACTCTTGTAATGTCTCTCAAATGAATAAAGTAGTATGTTCGAGTGCAACTGACAGCCGCTCATTTTGGCCCCTTTCCACAAATTAAACTATCTGTCCTGTTCTGCGGGTACAGCAGGGGATCTCAGAACGTGCCGCGTAAGAGAAGTTTGGTTTCATCCTCAGGGATATAGCAATACCGCATCTCCGATAGGCGGAGGAACCACGACCGAACGACCGATATTAAGTACGCGCGTCCGGGTTTGTTCGGTACATTCGCGTGCTCCGCAGCACAGTTTACGAACTGTTTACGACGTAGCAGCCCTCTCGCGCCCCAGGGCGTCATGCAGAGAAATCGTTGCGACGCAAGTTCGGAGTACGTGGAGCCGTCTTCACACCTGCATCAGCCCACATTATCACAGTCATTACAGAAAGCCGACACCTCACATCGTACTTCCCCTAAATGGATCCGAGCCTTTCATTACGGGCGTAAAACCCTGAATGGACATCGGTCAGCGCTATCATGGATGTGGATCGCAGCGTATCGGTACGGGGAAAAACAGCCTCCCTCCACCTCGGAGCCTCGCTTGTTAATAAAAGGTGGCTGTGGCGCACAGCATCCTGACCCCGGAGATTGTGTGAACGTAGACTACGTCTGTAAGGGGGCCAGTGTGGAAAAAGAAGGAATGGAAAGAAGGGAATTGAGGGAGATGGAAGAAGTAGTGAGGGAAAGGCAGAGGTCCGCTGGTGTTTGGTTTAGGGTGTGCGAGTTACGACCATGGTAATGGCGTACTTAAACCACCGTTAGGAAGGATTAATGGCATGCGCACGAGCCCATCGATCAGCGAGGGAAGGGCCAGGTCAGTGGGTGAGTTGGATGGGATGGGCCCTTTTGTGGGGGTAACGGAACCGCCGACCGATACTCTTTCCGCGGCGCGCTATCGACACCCATCTCCCTCCTTAATAATCGGGTGCGCGCCCCGGGGCGTGAAACGTAATCTCCGCCCCGGCCAGCGCGGACTAGAATCTTGGGCAAACACGGGAAATGAAAACGCCGGTCCAGCCTCCCTGCCAGCGAACTGCCGCAATTAGCGCGCTGGCGAGCGCCTTCCTGTAAACAACTCTTTTAAACGCCGGGGGTGGGCGTTCCAACGAGCCAAGCCTTGGCAGGCCTCTAGAGAATACCCGGGTGGGTGCGGTAGCCTTCGTTCCTGTTTATACCTCTTCTGTTGTCTCAACTGAGCCACAACGCAGTAATTATCGCTGCTTTAATATTCAGACTGCAAAACCTCGACAGCAATCTTTTTGTTGGCGCACATGTATCATTAATGAAACTTATGCAGAAAAAGTCATTTACACATTCCGCTTCTTGACGCGATGACAACAACTCAGAACCACTCAAACAATTCTGTTTTAAGAAATATGATTTCATAAGGAGAGTACCATTAAATAAAGAGTGTAACAAAATGCCACGACAAAATTTTGAGCTAACATTCCTTACACATTGCGACGGTGTGGGTCCTATGGAAATGTGCATCTGGTGTGGATGACGAAATAAAATACAGTCTCATTCAAAAAATCGCCGAAAATTAAAGTTCTAAACTGTTCACAAGTTCTATATCATCTAGGAGCGCCCGCATCTCGTGGTCGTGCGGTAGCGTTCTCGCTTCCCACGCCCGGGTTCCCGGGTTCGATTCCCGGCGGGGTCAGGGATTTTCTCTGCCTCGTGATGGCTGGGTGTTGTGTGCTGTCCTTAGGTTAGTTAGGTTTAAGTAGTTCTAAGTTCTAGGGGACTGATGACCTCAGATGTTAAGTCCCATAGTGCTCACAGCCATCTGAACCATTTGAAGGAAACGTTGGTCAAGCACCACTGAAGTCAGTTAAGCTACTGAGCATGAAAATTGCTGAAATTCTTTATCCTAATCTTTCGATAACAACTGATACATCAAAATCAAATCACACGGAACATTTTCCGATAAATATTATACTGTTATCAGTTTTTATTTATCTGCAATATTTTATTTATAAACAATAATTTCTTTGGTTCTCCCCTGTTATTTGATCTATAAGTATTAAGAAACAATTTAAATTATACATTAAATAATTCCTTATCTACCTAAATTTTACAGTATTATCGCTACTTTTAAAGTTTCTCTGTATATCTAGAAAGAAAAGTTGTTTTTCTTTGCGCAAAATCCACTTTTCGGCCTCTCATTTAAATATGCAAATATTTCAATAAATCTATTGTCGCATTCCGATACAGTTCCAGAAGATGTATCAGTAGACACCTCGTTTGTTCCAATCGCATAATGCGTTGCCGAAATATTCACTTCTACAGTTCAAAAATTATTTGTAACATTTAACTTACAATAAAACTAAAGCAGAAATCGAAGGCAAGTCTTCACGTGCGTGATCATCAATCTTTTCCGCTTCAAAAGAGCTTCTGGCTTCTCAGTGATACGTATGGTTCGATGTTTATTAATTTTAGGGTAAGCTTTAATTTTGCACTGGACGCGAAAAGTGTCCATGAGAAACGAACAGCCATTATGCTACCCGACAGGGGGATTTTCCTTGTCACTCGGACACCTTAGCTGCAGGTGAAAGTCGAGAGACAACCCCATCTGTGGAGCACAGCGTGAAACTGGCCTTTCACGTGCTCCTATAAAGCTGATTTCAGCTGTCAAGACGAATATGATCCCATCTTAGCCTTCCGACTATGTGTCTGTGGTCGCGTGTTTGTAATTGAATGAAGTGTCTCTTGCGTTTACAGTAGTCTGTCGTGTTACACCATACAGCAAGAAAATACACTGATGAGCAATAAACTTACAAGACAAGAAAGGGTAACTGCAGACGTCCAACCAGAACAGTGGCTTCTTTGAATGCTCTGGGAGGGTTGATTTTTAACAACAGATGAAAAATGAGCTCTTTTTTTTACGTAAATGAATATGGATCTACTTTGACATAGTTCTTTGTCACAAGACTGTTTCGAACTTGAAATCCCTGGACTAGCAGGACAGAGTGGGTGAGGTTACATTTTTGGAAAGGGGCCAAAATAAGTTGCTGTCAGTTACACTCAACATATAAATTTTATTAGTTAAAACAGACAATAACATAAGCAAGAATTAAAAGCTCTCAAAGTTGTCAAGAAAGAGCTCCTTTGATTTGATTTAAATCGGCTGAAAGCCACAAATGAAAATCCAGGGCCAAAGGCCTAAGTAAGTAGATCCAGTTCTTCTGAAAGTTTCACTTAAAAAAGAAATTTATTTCAATAAAAACAGGCTGAAGGCCACACATTAAGCAAGAACAGTGCTACGGCTTAAGGCAAAAACAAAGATTTTCAATGTTAATTCTAAATAGGCTGAAGCCCTTGTGAAGGCCGCATATCAACCAAACAATTTAACGGCTTAAAGCCTTGGAAGAGGGACTTTCAATTTAACAGGCTGAGGGCCTTAGCTTAAAATATATCATGTAAGTTCGGCTGAAGGCCTCATACTAAAGAATAATCATGTTATGACTTAAGGGAAGACCAACATTTTATATTTTTAATTTAAGAGTGTAAAACTCGACTGAAGTCCAAATACTAAAGAATAACAACAATATTATGACTTAAGGGCAAAACCAAAATTTTGAAACTTTTATTTAAAAAAGATTAAAACTCGTCTGAAAGCCACACACCATGTCAAAACAATTTTACGGCTTAAGGCCTAGGAAGAAAGCTTTCAACTTGAAAAGGCTGATGATCTCAGTTTAAAACATTTCATGCAATCTCGGCTGAAGGCCTCATACCCGAAACGGTCACAATGTTATCACTTACCGGCAAGAGGTAGATTTTAAATTTTCAGTTTAAGAGAGTTTAAAACTCGGCTGAAGGTCACGCACCATGGAGAAAACAATTTCACGGCTTAAGGCCTAAGGAGAAAAAAGTTACAATTTTAATAAGCTAAAACTCGGTTGAAGGCCACACAGAGTACTTAAGACTAAAAGGAAATCACTATGTAAAACACAAAGGAGCGGCGCTAAGAAAGTGCCAGGGGGCGTCTTGGGAAGGTAACACTAACGCACGTGAGACAGGCAACCAAACCGACAACCTCTTAATTGGAAGGCAACCCAACCGAAGGCCAGCCAACACACCAACCAGCCAAATCAGTTCTGCTCCACCCGATGAGCAAAACGACAACAAGATTTCAATAGCTCAACGTTCTGGATACTGGTGCCCAATCCAGCCAAGTCAGAATAAACGCCCAAAACTACCAACACACCTCAGCTGTCGAACTACAAGCCGTGCTGGACAGCAACAACACGACGAGGAAAATACACTGGCAAAAACTACGTCAACGACCAGGGCAAGTAACTGGAACGTTAACGGCCACAAGGCAGAACATACCACTGGTGCACTTCACTAATGAAGGAGTGAATTAAAACGAGTTAAACCCAATCCAAGAAAACGGCTGCAATTCGAGCCGACTTCAATGCACGCACGTTGTTGCTCGCGGTAATCTTGCAGAAAGCAACAACCAGGATCAAACGAAAAGAAGTGATAGCAGTTGAGGCTTGATAGTAGGCTAAGTGAGTACTCAACTTCAAGATCGGTGGGTGACGCACTTCGTAACCCTCGCAAGAAGCGCCTCACAACTCCGACCGCGCGTCCACGCCGCCAGCGGTTCCCGTCCGAATTCCCACGACGGGGACCACCCCGATGCTCTGCGCAACAACCGGAAACGGTCAAAAGATCAAATACACGTCGGCGATGAGATGACCGACAGAACGACCAACCAACGGTCGTTGCCGCTCCAGTGTTCTTGATTCGGACAGTGCATGTGTGTCACCAGCGGTCGGCAAGTACTGGCTGTCCGCACCTCACTGGTGCTCCGTGCCCGACGCTCCTTCACCCCCATCTGCTGCTCCGTGCCCGACTGCCCTGCTGGTCCAACTCACTTCCCCACACACGAAGACCCGGAAATACCATCGTTCGCTCCAGAGATGATACGACAGTGCACTATCGATACGCGCTGCTGCTGACACTCACGGGTAAATAAGGCAGGAAGATAGTGACGCTAGTAAATGGAATAAGAAAACGAGGGAGCGATACCCTAATCGAAGATGACAAACAACACTTGCCATGCACGGCTCGGGACTTACAACTTTCATGACTAAGAAAGCATCAGTTGACGCACAGATTAACAAAGTGCTCTCTTATAATGTAAAATGCAACATCTGCGATAGTACATTTCATCAGAAACTTTAATTGTTGCTGTCCTACACGGCGATGCTGAGTGCTGCAGCTGTTGTCTCGAAAAGGGGCAGCACGCTTTCGTGTGCAGCTCTGTATGAATCTATGATGCGAGGGCGCAGCTGTGCTGAGAAGGGAGGCGTGGTCTTTAAGGAGTGCCTCCACACATCGTTCAGGATTGCAGCAAGCCCGCGTTAATGACTGTGATATCGGTTCGCGTTGCCGACATAAGTGTTGCACTGAGATCTCTGGGCGACACCACAGGTAGCAAATGGAGAAACTTAAGTTATTGTTGGAAAAATATACAGTGATGAGCCAAAACATTAAGGTCACCTGCTTAATAGGTTGTTTGTTCGTCTTCAGAACGAAATACGTCTCTGATTCTGCGTATCAAGGATTCGACAGTTTGTTGGTAGGTTTGTGGAGGTATGTGGCATTAGATGTCTACGCAAGGGCGTCTTGTTACGGTTACTTGCGGCTCCCCCTGTCGGAGGTTCGAGTCCTCCCTTGGACATGTGTGTGTGTGTGTATGTGTGTGTGTGTGTGTGTGTGTGTGTGTGTGTGTGTGTGTGTGTGTGTTGCCCATAACATAAGTTAGTTTAAGTTACATTAAGTAGTGTGTAAACTTAGGAGGGACCTGTGACTTAAGCAGTTTGGTCACATAAGATCTTCCCACAGATGTACAAATTTTTACACGTAATTCGCTTAAATAACGGGCCGCTATGGGCGTACGTGGTGATGGCGGCCAATGGCGACCCAGGTGGGTTCCATAGGGTTTCCATCAGGCATATTTGGTTGCCGAGACATCAACGTGAGTTCAGTATAATGCTCCTCAAACCACTATAGCACAGTCCTGGCTCCGAGACACGGAAAATGGTACTGCTGAAAGGTGACATCGCCCTAGACGAACACCCGAAGGGGTGCAGGTGGTTCGCAACTGTCAGTGTGTCTTCGATTACTACCATAGGTCCCATGCAAGTGCAGGACAATATCTCCCATAGCGTAATACTTCTCCCTCGAGCCTGAATCCGTGGCGCGCCGCACGTTCACCTCGATGTCGGAGTTTGTGGAGACAACAATCGACCTAGTGTAGCAAAAATGTGATTCATCCGAAGAGCTGAGAGGTTTCCATTGATCCAGTACACTGCAGACGTTACTGACGTCGTCGTTGGGTCAAAATGTGATCACGTAGGGATGGTCTGCTGCGGAGCTACCTGTTCAACAGTATACGATGAACGGTGTACTCCAAAACACTTCTCGTGCACCAGCATTGCACTCTTCGGGAGATATGCCACAATCACCATCTATTCTACTTTACAGAGAAGACAAGCCTCCAAACCCTACGTTTTCTGAAGAATCGTGGACTTTCAACAATTTAGCGCCTTCCACCTCTTTCTGCAGATGCTCACGACAGTAGCACGTGAATATTCGACCAGCTTCAGCCTTTTCGAGATTCTCGTTCACAGGCTCTGCACCCGCCGCTGTGGTCGAGCGGTTCTAGGCGCTTGATTCCGGAACCACGCTGCTGGTATGGTCGCAGGTTCGAATCCTGCCTCGGGCATGCATGTGTGTGATGTCCTTAGGTTAGTTAGGTTTAAGTAATTATAAGTCTAAGGGACTGAGGGCCTCAGAAGTCCCTTAGTGCTTGGAGCCATTTGAACAGTCTCTGCGTAATAATGATCAGCCCTTTGTGAAAGTCGCTTATTTCAATGGATTTCCCCATTTGCAGGTCACATCTTCGCTAGGGTGATTCGCTGTCCGCGTCTGCTTACATACTTTTGTTACTGTGATATTTGCCCACAACGTCACCAGGCGGCAGTCAACGTTGCGGTGGGCAGTAGTCCTAATGTTTTGGCTTATCAAAAATGATTCAAATGGCTCTAAGCACTATGGGACTCAACTGCTGTGGTCATTAGTCCCCTATAACTTAGAACTACTTAAACCTAACTAACCTAAGGACATCACACACATCCATGCCCGAGGCAGGATTCGAACCTGCGACAGTAGCATTCTCACTGAAGCAGATTTATCCAAACCAAGTAATGACTGGACAGAAGGTGGACAAAGCAGGGAAAACGCAATACGTTGTACTATGTAGTAAACACTTTGCAATTCAAAACAGCCTCCAGTCGGACTGCGCGCCTAGAACCGCGAGACGACCGCGGCCGGCCGGCCGGCTCGGCTTATCAGTGTATGACTAAATTAGTGGGTGATTTAGGCGTATACAGATTGGCAAGTAATAATACTTGGGCATTTAGTCCAACTGGAGGAGCTCTTTGTGTCTGAGGTAACTAATTACATTTCAGAACATATTTTGGGCTCGAACGTAATGAGTTATTGCGAACAGAATGATCTCCGCCAAGTCAACTATCATGAATTGTCGCACAGATGACAAAATGGTAGATATCGAAATAGACCTCAGAGGGATAGAGAAACAATTAAAATCGCTCAAAAGAGTTCGATTTTACAGAGTACGTGAAGGAACTTGCCCCCCCCCCCCCTTTCTTGCAGCGGTGTACCGTAGGTCTGTAGAAGAGCGTAGCGTCCCAAAGGATTGGAAAAGGGCACAAGTCATCCCCGTTTTCAAGAAGGGGCGTCGAACAGATGTGCAGAACTATAGACCTACATCTCTATCGTCGATCAGTTGTAGAATTTTGGAACACGTATTATGTTCGAACATCATGACTTTTCTGGAGACTAGAAATCTACTCTGTAGGAATCAGCATGGGTTTCGAAAAAGACGGTCGTGTGAAACCCAGCTCGCGCTATTCGTCCACGAGACTCAGAGGGCCATAGACAGGGGTTCACAGGTAGATGCCGTGTTTCTTGACTTCCGAAAGGCGTTCGATACAGTTCCCCACAGTCGTTTAATGAACAAAGTAAGAGCTTATGGACTATCAGACCAATTGTGTCTGCAACTCTGTACGGGCTTTTGTTGAAGTTTCGAGAACATACCTTCACTGAAGAGTCAAGCAGTATATTGCTCCCTCCTACGTATATCTCGCGAAGAGACCATGAGGATAAAATCAGAGAGATTAGAAGCATACCGACAATCCTTCTTTCCACGAACAATACGAGACTGGAATAGAAGGGAGAACCGATAGAGGTACTCAGGGTACCTTCCGCCATACACCGTCAGGTGGCTTGCGGAGTATGGATGTAGATGTAGAATTCCAACAATATCGATGATGTTAAAAAGGGTGCACTTTTCCTGTTGGGAATTTTAAATAATAGGTGAAACCTCTCTAATCCTGATTACAGTGAGTGCAGTGCAACGTGAAATACTGAAAGGAAATTTGTATCATGATTTCAGCACGATTGTCCCAGACAATAGATTATATCAAACGTTCACTAATAAATCGAACTTTCTCATTTGAGAAATGAGATGTTACTTGGTAAAAATTTTCTGTATCCAACATCACATAAATACTTAATTTTTGACAGATGCTTCTGTCTTCTTCTCGTCCTCAAAACGTGTTCGTTGTGAGTTGAAAACTCATGCCAGGTTGTCATGTTAGTGTATAATATCTGGTACGTTATACAAAGGGTTGTCAGATATAAAACATTTACAGTCAAAATCACATGGTGTACATGACCAAGTGGGTATATGTAACGCTCACGGATGATTGTTAAATCTTAAAGAAATCACAATATACAGCAAAATTCACATTAGCACATCTGTTTACGTTAGATTGGCCTGTTACAGTCATTCATGATGCACCTTAGACGGCATATGTAGTACATCTTGAATTGTATAGGGGGGCATCCACTAATATGAAAGCTTAGCTTGAGGTTCCAACTCAAAATGAACACGTTTTGTAACAAAGCTTTTTGAAGACCACAAAGTCGATCGAAACCAATTGTCTAAAATGAAGTATTTTTCGATCTTGGCTATAGGAAGATTTTACTTCAGTAATGTTTCTCAAACAGGGAGAGTTATTGTCACTGATCTCACCACAGAGGGTGTAGGAAGATGTAGTGCACATGAAGGGGTAAGGGGGGGGGGGAGGGGGGACGACGACGACGACGTTTGTTACCTTGGATGCTCGCGTTTCTTAACTACCTCATCACATACCAAAAACAGAACCAACCTCTTGATATGGTTCCTTAAGGGGCATGGTTCCTGCAATAAATATTATTATCAGCAACGAGCCCAGAGAAGGCAATTCACGGTTGCACTTTGGAATGTAATAAGCACTAACATTTATCACATCAGGATTCTAACACCAATAACCATCATCGTAACAGGTAGATCAAAGGGCGCCAGAAGTTAACCGTGCTAGATAAAATTTCAATAATTCTGATAAACATCCAACTACTAACATCTCCCTCAGCACATGTAAATTTGGATAGCGATCCACGTATTCGTTCTACGCACCTAAGAATGCTTTAAGTGTCAGCTTGAGGATCTAATCGGTGAGATAAGTCTCCAAAGAGCGTTCATTCTCCTGGTGGTTGAATGTTAATAAAAAAAAAGAAAACCAGCAGATCTCCCATCGGGACCATCCGACCGCAGTGTCATCCTCACTTCAGGATGCAGCTAGGAGGGGTGTGTAGTCAGCATAGTCAGACACCGCTCTCCCGGTCGTTACAATGGGTTTCTGTGACTGAAGCCGCTACTGTTGGTCGAGTAGCTCCTCAATTGGCATCACGAGGTTGAGTGCTCCCCCCCCCCCCCCCTCACATACAGTGAACGATCAATTAATTAACGGATCCTAATCGAAATAGAACTTATACTAGCTTAGCTCTTAAGGGCACCATGCCGACGCAGCCGAACCGTGCGCAGGTTCGAATCCTGCCTCATGCATGGATGTGTGTGATGTCCTTTGGTTAGTTAGATTTAAGTAGTTCTAAGTTCTAGGGGACTGATGACCACAGCTCAGAGCCATATTTTTAGCCGACGCAGCCCGAATGATGTCTTCCAACTTTTTCAGAAATCTACCATAGCCACCGTGTTGATAGACTAGGAGCATTAGCCGGCCAGTCGGCAAAACGCTCCGAAGCTGCTTATCTAGTAGGGTGGGAGCAGCTAGCAAACCGTCAAAAAGGTCGTTGCCTTGTTCCCGATAAAGTTTATCGGCAGGGCTGGCTTAAGCTCGAAGTCACACGTGCGTCCCTGCAAAATTTGTACCCAAACTTTGTCACAAAAAAAGAAAACAATCCGTTTCCACGTTTCTTGATTCAGATCTGTTTTCAGTCGTCTTATCATGAACCCAAAGAACGGCAACTAATGTGCGAGGGTTGGAGAGAGGTCTCGGCAGGGGGAACGCCAAATGGTATGGTGTTGGTTCGGTGGGGTGGGGGGGGGGAGGGGATGGAGCGCCAGATGATATGTTTCTTCCGTGGAAAAATGTTCTCGGATCAGTCCCGTTTACCAGGCAAAGTTTGAACAGAGAAAGCAATGGAAACTTCAACAGCCTCCCGCACTGGTTTCTAGTTGAACAGTCACAAACCGTACTCTTGAAAAGAGTGAAATGCGCTTTGTCCCTGGCTGTCTTGGGCCTGAAGACAGGTTTCAAGTTTCAAAACAATATTCAACAGAACGTTATCCAACCTCTACAAAGAAAAAACAATAAAGAAAGACAAAAATCCACTGGTTCTCCGGTTAAAAGAGCAAATCCAATTACTCTCTCATCCACACGTTATAGAGGTTATCAATGGCATGGACTGTGGAGAGAATATAACACATGTGATACACAGAAAAATAATAGTAATAAACGATGGTACCCTAAGCAATACAACTTACAGCTATGATTTATGTAAAACAAACAGTATAAGAGTGATCTGCTAGACTAATTAAATTGGATTATGTATTCCAGGTAACAATTACATGAATGTGACTAAAACAGAATCCCTTCAATGTGAAACCCAACTAACACATTACTTACATGACATACCGAAAGCCATGGATCAAGTAGATACAGTATTTACCGATTTTCGAAAAACATCTTTTATGGGAGGTACGATTCCCGCGCCCGGGTTCCCGGGTTCGATTCCCAGCGGGGACAGGGATTTTCTCTGCCTCGTGATGACTGGGTGTTGCGTGATGTCCTTAGGTTAGTTAGGTTTAAATAGTGCTAAGTTCTAGGGGACTGATGACAATAGATGTTAAGTCCCATAGTGCTCAGAGCCATTTGAACCATTTTTTTGGTAGGGAGGACACAATATGTTACCATGAATAGCGAGTGTTCGACAGCTGCAGAAGTAATTCCGGGTGTGGCCCAAGGGAGTGGACAATATTGACATTATTGACAATAACCTCAGACATTTGGGGGATGATGCAGTTATCTGTAAGGAAGTACTATCTGAAAGTATCTGTATATATATTCAGTCAGATCATTATGAGATTTCAAAGTAATGCAAATGTTCAAAAAGTAAAATTGTGCGCATCGCAAAACGGAAAAACGTAGCATCTTGTGACTACAGAATCAACATGTCACAGTTGGAATCGGTCAACTGATTCAAATATCTGGGCTTAGTTCTTTGTAGGAATATCAAATGAAACGCCCGCACAGGATCAGTGGTAAGAAAAGCAGGTAGTAGAATCAGGTTTATTGGTGAAATTCTGGAGAAATACAATTAGTCTACAACGGAGATTTCTTGTGAATCACCCATCTGACTCATGCCAAACAGGACAAACAGGATATGGTGAACTTGTGCAGCGAAGGTTGACACGAATGGTCACAGGTTTGTTTGACCATTGGGAGAATGTCACAGACATAATGAACTCGAAGAGAGACACCAACTATTCCCAGAACGCCTACATATAAAGTATCAGATCATGGCTTTAAGTGATGATTCTACTAAAACACCTTACGTATTGACCCTGTAGGGATCATGAAGACAAAATAAGATTAATTATAGCGCACAGAGGAATTTAAAGTCATTCTCTCCCGGCTCATTACGTGAATGTAACGTGAGGATGCTCTAATAACTGTTACAATGAGAGGCACTCTTTGCCATACACTTCACAATGGTTTGCAGGGTTTAGATGTAGCGGTAGATGTAGATCTGAGCTTCGATGACAGATATGCGTACTTGTTCCATGCTGATTTAACTCTATACCAAGGTGGGCTTATCAGGTGTAGTGACGCGAGAGTGGCGGTGTCCGTCTCAGCAACCAATAACCAGACGACTCCAGTGAACTAGAGACACGGAGAATGTGATTGCCGGGGAAAAGGCAGAACACCCTCCGAATAGACGTCAGGACAGCACGGGGAACATGGCCAACACAGTGGTATCCCATACCGGCTGATCTTGTGGAGTCGTTGAGATCATGCATATAGCTCTCCTGAACTCACATACACAGTATTTGCATTAGAGTTGTCTGGTGATACTATGACAATACTTGTAAAATTTAAAACGGAAAGCATGGGGTGCATGCAACAGACACCAACATGACAACGGTGCACAACTCATTTTTTCATCACTGTTTGAAATCACACGACATGAAGGCTGTATTTCTGATGGAGTGCTGCACAATATTGTCATAACAGTAAGGAGTGCAGAGAGTACCTGCCGTCGAGAAAAATGACAACAGTTCGCATCATTTGCAGTGTAATAAAAGTGGCTTGGGTGAACTATTCATGCATCAATTACCTGTTGTATCTGTTTTTCGTTTTGAATCTTAGAAGTGTCGTTACAGGTTTAAAAATTCACAAGCACAAATTTTCAGGACTATGTATGGGGTAGGAATCTGTATGGGGCAAGGAGAAATTATTCTTTATATCTGAGTACCATAAGTTTTAAAACAGTGTTATATTAAAAAGTTTATTTATTTAAGTAATTATTGACTGCTTTGTTACATATGATCTGTTTCATTGTTGCGTTAACGTTATAAACTGAACATGATAAATGAATCTGATATAAATGTCATGTTATCTGAAGCGATTAAAACAATATTCTAGCTAATCTTTGTTAAGTAGGAACAGGGCAAATGCACAGGGCCAAATATTATACTGAGTCATTGAAAACGTAGTTAATCTTTGTTACGTAGGAACACTGACAATGGCAAGGGCTAAATATTATGGTAAGTCATTGAAAATATCTGAGACGATAAACGAAAATCTTTGGAGTGCAGACGGTCTCTGAAAACAGCAGTAGGTCGTAGTAAGGGTGACGTAGAATAGCTGCAAAGGAGAAAAGTCGCTACTTTAAATGGAAGTGTCATAGCCTATATGCGTGCAGCGACTTCTTGTAATTGTGAGAGACACTAAAATTTCAGTTCTTGCCGCCGAGCTGCTACTTTGCGACTGAAGCCACTAGTAATTTAAAATGGAACCATTTCGGATTTTCAGTTATGTAAAAACCTTGTCAAAGGTTTGACTGATTTGTACAATATAACCATAGTACGACTTCAGTTTTAATTTCATAGCCGTCATTATCCCAAGTCATAACCATCTGGACCAGGATGTCCTGTTATCCCACGTTCTGAGTACCACATAAGGAATGAACAGTTTTATTAATATCAAGAGCAACTACTTTTTTAGAAAGAAAATTTTGTTTTTTATTGAGATGAAAGTTGCTAATTAATTAAAGCTGTTTCGTATTTTTTGAGCTTCAACAATGACGATTAATTTTTAAAATCAGTGTTTAATTGAACTGACAGGTTGCAATAAGTTTTACTTCTTGGTTAACTCTACTAATTAAACCCATGTGCTTTTGGTAATTTTGAGTATTGATATCTTGACTATCGAATTCCATTATTACTATTGTATTTTATTGTTACTGTGAAAATTGTATCGTTTGTCAGGTAGAACTGGGAATGGATTTTAAGCATTAAGGAAAGTTTGTCTTCCAAAATTAATAACAATAAAAATTATAGGCACATTACGTCATTATTATTGCGTCGGAAACTACTGTGATACCTTTAGTTTTTGTTGTTTTAAAGAATGCGTAAGTTCTAGTTAGAACTTTGACTTAACTAAATATTTTGTGATCCTCTTTCTACGAAACATTTACTCCTGCCCAAATGAACACCGACGTCATTAACAGACGCGTCACCGATTCTTTCGTGAACTGAAGTAACCAATTTGGTTCAGAAATACAACTGTATCTTTTGTGACTAGCAACCGTTTTATGTCATTACTTGGTTGAAATTTCAATTTATTAATTTTAATTAATGATAGATTAGAATAACCAATTTAAAAATTATATCTCTTTGCACTCATTATCTATTACGGCATTCATTTCCTGTAGTTGTGATTAGGCGTACACTTTTCCTCACGTTTTTGGACAACTTTCTTCCGATCTTATGTTTTTCTAACAAATTAGGCACACATAATCACATTACAGGGTATACCGCATGATGTAGGAAGATTGCAGTACCTAGAAAACGCAGCTACGAGGAGGAAGCTATCGTGTCTACTATCTCGACTCCTGTTTGCTACCCTTCCGCATTCTGCCGCTGAGCAGGGTTCTGGGTGGAACGAAGAATAATTTAATCGAGAAGGGCGTACATTTAATTTCCCGTCGGTGACGGTGATTTGAGGGTTCGGAAATTCGTTTTATCGGGGAACGGTAGTTAATCTGAAAGTTGATTTCTTTATTATCCACATAGCATCTCGACGACGATGGGTCCACAGATACTCCGAAAACATTAGCGGAAACAGCGGATCGTCCGCTGCGCTTCTGTGGAGTAAAGCCCAGTAAAACTTGTTTCACAGCAGCTTTCGGCATGGAGCTTGTACGCCTACTTTATCTTACTGAGCTATTGTTTCAACCTTACTAAAATAATGTAGACGGAAAATAACGCCAGTGTCAGGAATCGGGAGTTTAAGTAAAAATACGTTTCTGTTATTTCGTGTGGCTCGCAGTATAGACGAGGTACGAGTTAATTGCTTGGTTCAAATGGCTCTGAGCACTATGGGACGTAACATCTGAGGTCATCAGTCTCCTAGAACTTAGAACTACTTAAACCTAACTAGGCTAAGGACATCACACACATCCATGCGAGGCAGGATTCGAACCTGCGACCATAGCGGTCGAGCGGTTCCAGACTGAAGCGCCTAGAACCGGCCGGCTTTTATTAATAAGGAGGAACAATGAGAAAAAGAAAATGAAAAAATACAGACAAATTAAATGAGAACGTAATAATAATCATACATATGAGTCGAAGCAAAATTTAAAGTCATTCTGAAGGCTATATTTGACGATCTATTTGTGGAATGTGTACTTTTATTTCTCTCGCAGAAGTTCTCAGACTGGCACTCAAATCTGTGACACGAAAAATAATATGTATTTCTCCTTAAAAATTGAAAAGTTTTGCTCACATAAACAAGTGCTACCAAGCTTGTAATTATTTTCTAAGCAAATCTTTTCAAATCTTAAAATTAGACGACAGATTGCATAAAATTTACCAGATTCATTGATTTCATAGAAAATGTCATAAGACTAAAGGTCAATAATGTTCATTCGTAAATTATTATGTATGTCCCAAACTTAAATGAAAACGGATTTTTCGAAAGTATTAAGTTTACCACAATCGTTCTCGAAGTCACGAAATCTCTTATTAAATGCCTTAAAATGCATTTCATTCTATCACTTTTCCAATCAAGATTTATTCGAACTCTCTCCATAGCTTTATTGCAATATGGGAAGTTTTCCAGCTTTTTCTCGTCAATACGTTTTATGAAAAGCTTCTTTCTCATTTTGAATGCTTTTACGTGTGTCTACATATTGGATATTAATTGGTTTCTTCCCTTGACGCCTGGTATTAAGCATATATCACATATTAGTTAAATCTGTCTAAAATCAGCGACTCTTAATTACTGAGAATTGGAACTTCTGGAACACAGTTGCCTTTTTCTATCATAAATGTGTCGATTTCTCTTCTGATGTCAGAAAATCTTTTCAGTACTGCACCTCTACTTAATCATCTCACTTCCAAATAATACAGGCTATATCTCACAGAAACTGTTGAAATGGTGACGTATCAACCCACTTTTTTCTGATGAAGCTTACACTGGGTTTCACGATGCCTAATGCTCATTATAGAGAAGATCATCTTCAGATACAATACTTATTTGTAGCAAGGCACATAAAATTGACTGAGGGTGTTCTAGTACGTCTCAGCGAGTAGAAGAAAAACGACATTCAAATCATTTAGTAAATATTCGTGATCTGGTCTCATATTGCGTGATGTAGATAAGTACAATTACTGACGTTAATTTATGAACCGCTCACAAGAGCACAATGGATGCGAGTTACGCAAATTGTGTCGACTTTTAATGATAAGTTCTTGGTTGCTGGTGGCCAACCTATCGGACCCTTACTATAGCTAGTCTATTGGGGGTTCATAACATAGTGCGTTATGTGGGTAACCAATTAGTAATAAGATCGGTATATATGCGATCCGAGGCGTCACATCACGTAGTCAGTATTGGCCCTTGAGCAAAGAAGTGTTCCTGCCTCCATCAGTTGTAGCGTTTACCAATTTCAGCCATGGTAACTGCACTGGTACTAACGCTTGTTCTAAACGGTGAAACAAATCTTTCCCTGTAGTACACTTGTAAAAGCTCCTAAAACACACTAAAGTTTTAATGAAATTGCTTGCATTACTTATTGTCCACATTATCAGCTCACCGAGAGGACGTTTTGGCAGATAGAGAAATGTCTCCTCATTTTTCTTTTTTTTAACCGGACAGACCTTCTCAGCCATAATTAACGTACAGTCTTTTACTAGTTCGCTGTCAGTCAACGGCCGGCCAGACTTCACAAGTCTTTCAGCTACTCTTAAACTCGCACGTCCATCCGACTCGTTACTTCGAGCATGAACCTTAAAAACAGTTTCTTGGCTTTTATGTCGGGCGATCTAGGTGACCAAATCGTCCAGAATGTTCTTCAAAGCAAGTGCAAACAATTACGAGCCGGTGACTCGGCGCGTTATCATCTGCAAATATTCCAGCGTTCTGCAAGTTTCGCAGGAGAGCTTCTGTAAAGTTTGGAAGGTAGGAGACGGATACTGGCAGAAGTAAAGCTGTGAGTACCGGGCGTGAGTCGTGCTTCGGTAGCTCAGATGGTAGAGCACTTGGCCGTGAAAGGCAAAGGTCCCGAGTTCGAGTCTCGGTCGGGCACACAGTTTTAATCTGCCAGGAAGTTTCATTCCAGCGTTGTTTGGGAACATCAAGTGCATAAGTAGCTGCAGACGGTCTCCAAGTAACCGAAAATAACCATTTTTAGCCAACGGTCGGTTCAGTAGGGCCAGAGGACCCAGTCCATTCCATCTAAAGACACCCAACACCAGCTTGCACGGTGCCTTGTTGACAACTTGTGTCCATGACTTCGTGGAGGTCTGCGCCACACTGGAATCCTACCATGAGTTATTACCAGCTCATATCGGGACTCATTTGACCAGGCTACGGTTTTCCAGTCGTGTAGGGTTCAACCGACATGGTCACGAGCCCAGGAGAGGCGCGTCAGGTGCTGGCGTGCTGTTAGCAGAGCAAATCGCGTCGGTCGTCTGCTGCCATAGCCCATTAACGCCATATTACGTCGCACTGTCCTAAAGGATATGTTCGTCGTACTCCCATATTAATTTCTCCGGTTATTTCACGCAGTGTTGCTTGTCCGAAAGCACTGACAACGCTACGCAAGCGCCGTCGCTTTCGGTTGTTTAGCGAAGGACGTCGGCCACTGCGTTGTCCGTGCTGAGAGGTAACGTCTGAAATGTGGTATTCTCGGCACACTCTTGACACTGTGGAACACGGAATACTGAATTCCGTAACGATTTCCTAAATGGAATGTCAGATGCGCCTAGCTCCTACTACCATCTCGCGTGCGCAATCTTTTAATTCCCATCGTGCGGCCACAATCAAGTCGGAAGCCTATCCACATGGAGCACTTAAGCAGAAGTGACAGATCCGCCAATGCAATGTCCCTTCATACCCATTGTACGCAATATTACACTACTGGCCATTAAAATTGCTACACCACAATGATGGCGTGCTACAGACTTGAAATTTAACCGACAGGAAAAAGATGCTGTGATAAGCAAATGATTAGCTTTTCAGAGCATTCACACAAGGTTGGCGCCCGTGGCGACACCTAAAACGTGCTGACATGAGCAAAGTTTCCAACCGATTTCTCATACACAAACAGCAGTTGACCGGCGTTGCCTGGTGAAACATTATTGTGATGCCTCGTGTCAGGAGGAGAAGTGCATACCATCACGTTTCCGACTTTGATAAAGGTCGGATTGTAGCCTATCGGAATTGCGGTTTATCGTATCGCGACGTTGCTACTCGATTTGGTCGAGATCCAATGACTTTTGGCAGAATATGGAATCGGTGGGTTCGGGAGGGTAATACGGAACACTGTGCTGGATCCCAACGGCATCGTATCACTAGCAGTCGAGATGACAGGCATCTTATCCGCATGGCTGCACGGGTCGTGCAGCCACGTCTCGATCCTTCAGTCAACAGATGGGCACGTTTGCAAGTCAACAACCATCGTCAGTTCGACGACGTTTGCTGCAGCATGGACTATCAGCTCGGAGACCATGGCTGCGGTTACCCTTAACGCTGCATCTCAGACGGGAGCGCCCGCGATCTACATCTGTATCTACATTCATACTCCGCAAGCCACCCAACGATGTGTGGCGGAGGGCACTTTACGTGCCACTGTCATTACCTCCCTTTTCTGTTCCAGTCGCGTATGGTTCGCTTGGAAGAACGACTGTCTGAAAGCCTCCGTGCGCTCTCGAATCTCTCTAATTTTACATTCGTGATCTCCACGGGAGGTGTAAGTAGGGGGAAGCAGCATATTCGATACCTCATCCAGAAACGCACCCTCTCGAAACATGTCGAGCAAACTACACCGCGATGCAGAGCGCCTCTCTTGCAGAGTCTGCCACTTGAGTTTCCTACACATCTCCGTAACGCTATCACGGTTACCAAATAACCCTGTGACGAAACGCGCCGCTCTTCTTTGGATCTTCTCTATCTCCTCCGTCAACCCGATCTGGTACGGATCCCACACTGATGGGCAATACTCAAGTATAGGTCGAACGAGTGTTTTGTAAGCCACCTCCTTTGTTGATGGACTACATTTTCTAAGGACTATCCCAATGAATCTCAACCTGGTACCCGCCTTACCAACAATTAATTTTATATGATCATTCCATTTCAAATCGTTCTGCACACATACTCCCAGATATTTAACAGAAGTAACTGCTACCAGTGTTTGTTCCGCTATCATATAATCATACAATAAAGGATCCTTCTTTCTATGTATTCGCAACACATTACATTTGTCTATGTTAAGGGTCAGTTGCCACTCCCTACACCAAGTGCCTATCTGCTGCAGTTCTTCCTGCATTTCGCTACAGTTTTCTGATGCTGCAACTTCTCTGTATACTACAGCATCATCCTCGAAAAGACGCATGGAACTTCCGACACTATCTACTAGGTCATTTATATATATTGTGAAAAGCAATGGTCCCATAACATTCCCCTGTGGCACGCCAGAGGTTACTTTAACGTCTGTAGACGTCTCTCCATTGATAACAACATGCTGTGTTCTGTTTGATAAAAACTCGTCAATCCAGCCACACAGCTGGTCTGATATTCCGTAGGCTCTTACTTTGTTTATCAGGCGACAGTGCGGAACTGTATCGAACGCCTTCCGGAAGTCTAGGAAAATAGCATCTACCTGGGAGACTGTATCTAATAATTTCTGGGTACACGATCGCTGTTTCCGGAATCCATGTTGATTCCTACAGAGTAGATTCTGGGTTTCCAAAAACGACATGATACTCGAGCAAAAAACATGCTCTAAAATTCTACAGCAGATCGACGTCAGAGATATAGGTCTATAGTTTTGCGCATCTGCTCGACGACCATTTTTGAAGACTGGGACTACCTGTGCTCTTTTCCAATAGTTTGGAACCTTCCGTTCCTCTAGAGACTTGCGGTACACGGCTGTTAGAAGGGGGGCAAGTTCTTTCGCGTACTCTGTGTAGAATCGAATTGATATTCCGTCAGGTCCAGTGGACTTTCCTCTGTTGAGTGATTTCAGTTGCTTTTCTATTCCTTGGACACTTATTTCGATGTCAGCCATTTTTTCGTTTGTGCGAGGATTTAGAGAAGGAACTGCAATGCGGTCTTCCTCTGTGAAACAGCTTTGGAAAATGTGTTTAGTATTTCAGCTTCACGAGTGTCATACTCTGTTTCAAAGCCATCATTATCCCGGAGGGTTTGGATATGCTGTTTCGAGCCACTTACTGATTTAACGTAAGACCAGAACTTCCTAGGATTTTCTGTCAAGTCGGTACATAGAACTTTACTTTCGAATGCACTGAACGCTTCACGCATAGCCCTCCTTACGCTAACTTTGACATCGTTTAGGTTCTGTTTGTCTGAGAGGTTTTGGCTGCGTTTAAACTTGGAGTGAAGCTCTCTTTGCTTCCGCAGTAGTTTCCTAACTTCGTTGTTGAACCACGGTAGGCTTTTCCTGTCCCTCACAGTTTTACTCGGCACGTACCTGTCTAAAACGCATTTTACAATTGCTAAAAACTTTTTCCATAAACACTCAACATTGTCAGTGTCGGAACAGAAATTTTCGTTTTGATCTGTTAGGTACTCTGAAATCTGCCTTCTATTACTCTTGCTAAACAGATAAACCTTCCTCCCTTTTTTTATATTCTTATTAACTTCCATATTCAGGGATGCTGCAACGGCCTTATGATCACTGATTCCCTGTTCTGCACTTACAGAGTCGAAAAGGTCGGGTCTGTTTGTTATCAGTAGGTCCAAGATGTTATCTCCACTAGTCGGTTCTCTGTTTAATTGCTCGAGGTAATTTTCGGATAGTACACTCAGTATAATGTCACTCGATGCTCTGTCCCTACCACCCGTCCTAAACATCTGAGTATCCCAGTCTATATCTGGTAAATTGAAATCTCCACTTAAGATTATAATATGCTGAGAAAATTTATGTGAAATGTATTCCAAATTTTCTCGCAGCTGTTTTGCCACTAGTGCTGCTGAGTCGGGAGGTCGGTAAAAGGAGCCAATTATTAACCTAGCTCCGTTGTTGAGTGTAACCTCCACCCATAATATTTCACAGGAACTATCAACTTCTACTTCACTACAGGATAATGTACTGCTAACAGCGACAAACACGCCACCACCGGTTGCATGCACTCTATCCTTTCTAGACACCGTCTGTGCCTTTGTAAAAAATTCGGCTGAATTTATCTCTGGCTTCAGCCAGCTTTCTGTACCTATAACGATTTCAGCTTCGGTGCTTTCTATCAGCGCTTGAAGTTCTGGTACTTTACCAATGCAGCTTCGACAGTTTACAATTACAATACCAATTGCTGCTTGGTCCCCGCATGTCCTGACTTTGCCCCGCACCCTTTGAGGCTGTTGCCCTTTATGTACTTGACCGAGGTCATCTAACCTAAAAAAAATCGCCCAGTCCACGCCACACAGCCCCTGCTACCCGTGTAGCCGCTTGCTGCGTGTGGTGTACTGAACGACGAACCTGGGTGCAAAACATCATTTTTTCGGATGAATCCTTTACAGCATCATGATGGTCGCATCCGTGTTTGGCGAGATGACGGTGAACGCACTTTGGAAGCGTGTATTCGTCATCACCATACTGGTGTATCACCCGGCGTGATGGTATGGGGTGCCATTGGTTACACCTCTCGGTCACCTCTTGTTCGCATTGACGGCACTTTGAACAGTGGACGTCACGTTTCAGATGTGCTCCGACCCGTGGCTGTACCCTTCATTCGATCCCTGCGAAACCCTACATTTCAGCAGTATAATGTACGACCGCATGTTGCAGGTCCTGTACCGGCCTTTCTGGATACAGAAAATGTTCGACTGCTGCCCTGGCCAGCACATTCTCCAGATCCCTCACCAACTGAAAACGTCTGGTCAATGGTGGCCAGAGGTGGTTGTTCTGGGCACTGATTTCACAGAATGTATGGACCAAAATTGCGTGAAAATGTAATCACATGTCAGTTCTAGTATAATATATTTGTCCAATGAATACCCGTTTGTATCTGCATTTCTTCCTGGTGTAGCAATTTTAATGGCCAGAGGTGTACAACGATCTGTATATGTGCATAGCGCAATCCTATGAATTTTGTTACCGCAGTGAATGGTCCGGTCCTGGTGGCTGCTTGGAAGAGGTAGCCGCATAACGCGCTTATACTAAAGTAAACAGATACATGGACATTTCTAACAAAATCATTGAAATCAATGCCGTTTACGACTGATATCTCCAGGAAACACATCTGCGTCCATTATCCCTACGCGCAATAGACTCCAGACGTTTATTTATAATGAACTTTCGCACAGCGTGGTACCAACATTATCCATCGTCGTAAACGATTTTACACAACTGATCATCTATCAAAATCCAAAGGATTACGCGGGGTTATTTCCACGAATAGAAACTTGCCATACACAAATCATGAGTGTCACTAAGTGAACACCAGACGACACAAAAATTGCTATAAGTTGTGAATCAGAAATTTTTACCGGCTTGATGAATATTTGAAGAGGTTTTCTTGATTTCAACAGGATAACGTTGACACCTTGCCACCATCTTTTGTCTGATAATCAGGCAGTCATCTTCATGGCAAGTCGCCGTCGTCATCCGAGCGCGGCAAATAAGCCTCACTGCTAGAAATTGCTGTTGTTCTAAAATGAACATCAGTATAATTCATATGTCATCATATTCGTAAGATAAGTGGTTTCGACATTCAGGTAACATCATCAAGCATGGTGACAATATGTGTACTAAAATTGGCCATAGACTGTGGGTGACAGGAAGCATTCCATTCTCTGACAGTATACTGAATATCGCCAATAATAAATGTGATGCTCTTGCAAGGCGACAGAGGATGTACGTCTCCGTATAACACGGAGACTATCTCA
Source organism: Schistocerca gregaria (assembly GCF_023897955.1). Taxonomy (NCBI): domain Eukaryota; kingdom Metazoa; phylum Arthropoda; class Insecta; order Orthoptera; family Acrididae; genus Schistocerca; species Schistocerca gregaria. The sequence continues at coordinate 200,722,738 of NC_064921.1, forward strand.
CTCCCTCTTTTGGTTTTTTAATAACTACAAGAAAACTGAGAGAGGAAAGTTAACATCAATTGTTGCTCCCGTACACCTTCAGTAAATATGTCACTGACTGTTACTGTGTTACGTTGTCTGGTTAAGAACAGCTGGTTTCAGAAATAAACTGTCCGCTTTTGACTGGCGATCGAATTATTTGATTCTGTGATTAGAATTTTGCTCATATGTAAATTTTAGCCGGCCGGAGTGGCCATGCGGTTCTAGGCACTTCAGTCGGGAACCGCGCGACCGCTACGGGCATGGATATGTGTAATGTCCTTAGGTTACTTAGGTTTAAGTAGGTCTAAGTTCTAGGGGACTCATGACCTTAGAAGTTAAGTCCCATAGTGCTCAGAGCCATTTGAAGCATTTTTTTGTAAATTTTAATTAATAATAAATTCGACAAAGCCAGTCTAGTAAGTAAATTTCTTTGCACCCAATCTTTATTAAGAAAGTGTTGTCAGTTTCAATATTGGTCTTTAGCTGTATGCTTTCCGCGTCGCTTCCGTCAATTTTCGACGGTATCGAAGCCTTTCCGACACATCAGGTCCAAGTTATCACGATAGCTTGTAGCGTATACGGGACGAAGTGGGAATGTTACAGACCGACGTACTGCCTATCACGAGATCCCAGATAAACCGTGAGCTGTGCTTACTGAAATTATTTTCCACTTATGGTAAGACAGCGATTCTGGCACTGGGCTGTAGTAAGACACCAACGCTATCAGTGTTGCTTTTGAGGTTTCCACCATCCTAAAATCCTCCTCACAGACCTGAAATGACGCCGTAGATGGAATTCGGTTCCGCTAAGTGAGAGAAAAAACAATTTGTTAACATATTGGATACCCTTTTAGAACTCAGATTCCCTTCCGGCCTCCAAACTATATATTGTATATCCTTTTTTTGAGTGCATAGTTAGTTGTTGGTAGTGGCATGGAGAAAAGCCGCATCAGGGGATGTCGCAGCCTGCCTTGATTGCTAGTAATGCCGTAGATTATTTTCGTATTTGGTGATTTGCCTTTTTGTTGCACGTAGTTGTTGCTTCCTCACGGACGGAGGGTTTTTTCAGATTTGTGTGTGCATACATTGAAAGTAATATTCATATCTTTGTGACCAGACAAGTGATTATTGATTACAGACAATGTAGAATAGTTAAAGTTTGTGCTAATTAAAATGTCCAAGGAAAAGAAAGGTCTGAATAAAATTCGTCAGCATACGTATCTTCTATTTTCAGAGTATAGTAAATTAAAAGTATTTATTGATTCCTTTCATTTTTCACGCTGCTTAAGGCTTGTTGACTAAACCTTTTCTGGTCGCCGGCCGATGTGGCCGAGCGGTTCTACGGCCACAGGTTCGAATCCTGCCTCGGGCATGGATTGTGTGTGATGTTCTTAGGTTAGTTAGGTTTAAGTAGTTCTAAGTTCTAGGGGACTGATGACCTCAGAAGTTAAGTCCCATAGTGCTCAGAGCCATTTGAACTTTTTTTGAAATCTGTCCAAGGGTTTGGAATGAGCTTTCTACCGGTGTATTAGACCTCACAAGTGCATGTCAAATATATTTTACATTTTTCTCGCGTTTTGTACACATATTTCACTGTATCTGTAGCGAATTTCGCCGTGCAGTTTCATTACCATGGAGATCAATGTTTATAATTTCATATCTCCTGAACTGTGCACTATACAGTGATACAATTTTTCACAAATATCCAGTGCCATATGCGGTTGCTGACTGCAAGTTGTGTTATGAATAAAGTTGGTAGTAAGAAGTAATATATTAAAACGCCATGCGTGATGAGGCAGTTCATCAAGGATCGCAATGTTTGACTTCATGAGTCCTAAAGTATGTGCCATACAGTGATATATTTTGTAGTGACCTTCAACAAATACGTTGGGACAGCCTACGAAATGTTTTGCGAATACAGTTAGCAGTAAAGCAATAATAAATGCGGCTGTTTTTCACGCATTTCTGTATTTGACATAATTTCTCCTGAACCACGTGTCGTATAATGATATATTTCAGCAGATTCATTCAGTGACAGATGTATATACCCTCTGCGAAAATTGATGCTAATACGGTTAGTAGCAACGAAGTAAGAAATTTTAACGTCTTGCATCACGTGGTAGTTTTTACGCACCTCAGTATTTGTGATGTCATATCTCCTGAACTATGAGTCGCACAATGATATAACTTTTCTGATACATTTCATGCTACCTGTGAATACTGTCTGAAAAATGTATTACGAATACAGGAGTGGCAAAGAAGTAATAAATCCCAACTTCATGCCTCATGCGGCAGGTTTACTGCATTAACAGCGAAAATGTAATAAGCGACAACTGTTTTTCATTTTTTCATTTTGTGGGAGCGTGAAGCGGACCCTCTCGGCACGCCTTCACGCCGACTTACATTCCCACCTAGCGCCGAGAACATGCAGTCCCCCCCCCCCCCCCCCCCCTGTACCCTATGCTCGCTTCTTGGAGATTCCCGCAGGAAGTCAAACAAACGCGCATCCGCACTGAAAAAAATGTTCAAATGCCTGTGAGTTCTTAAGGGACCAAGCTGCAGAGGTCATCGGTCCCTAGGCTTACACAGTCCTTAATTAAACTTAAGCAAACCTATGCTAAGAACAACACACACACACCCATTCCGCACTGAAGTTGGTGGATTCATAACCCATCAAGACGAACCAGTCATATGAATACGTGGTGTCCATTCCATCGGGCCTAACAGTTTTTTTCCATAGAGACGGAACGATTTTAATGTGGTATAGTCGCATCACCAAGTCATACATATTTCAAGACGCAAAACATAGCTGATGGGGGAATCGAGTTTCAAAACTGCACTGTCTGGTTTACTTCGAAGGACTCTGCACTACATCTTGCTGTTCGATAAGAACTGTCACTTCACATCTGCCACATGATGGACGTCCTTTACAGCTGTCTGCTGCTGATTCGGTTTCCAGAATCTTTTGATACATGCAGCGAACTGTTAAATGGCTTCGTGGATCACGTGGAAATCGATCCTTAATATTCGACTTACTACAATCGATGAACACAAACTTCCATCAAGCTTTCTGCAAAGTTTCTTTGCCCCAATGTAAATCTTTCAGTTATTATAGAACTTCATCTGTATTAAAGGAAAACATTGAATCTCATGATTATTACAGCTGAGTAGCCTTGTTAATTATTAGTTATTATGCTAACGCTGAGTATAGTAAAAGTTTCGTGAATGGTCACAGATGTATATTTATCCTGTATTACCGGTAATATATTTTTGAGTCATATACAGTGATTCGCGAAAATGTGCAAATATTTTAATATGATGTTTTACAAGTAAAACTAAATAAAGAAGGTCATATAAATATACACAAGCAAATGTTAAGTTACGGTAAATGAAAGATTTTGCCTGAAATTAAGTAATTTCGCTAATATGAAGCCATCGCAAAACAGTACGAGGTTAAAACAATTATTTTGTTGTTACTGGTCTGGTGAATTTAACACAACATGTCCCAGACGTGTAACTGCAGTAGTTTCCCAGAACATCTAGAGAAGCAAATGTTATTATACAAGTAAATTTGTTTACTTCCCAAGAATGTAGAAACGTTTATGTCATTGTTAGCAATCGTTAGTGAGTTGTTTCAATCGTTTGGTAACTTTGTAAGGTGTCTATTTTCTGTATTATTTTGTGAAAGAACATAATAACAGCAGTGTATTTAAGTGAAATCACATAGTAACTGTTGTAGTTTGTAGATTATTTATGAAATAGGCATGCCTTTCTAATTTACGACCGAGGAATATGACGATATGTTGTTTATTTATGGTAAATGTGATGGTAATGTTACGGCTGCAGTTAACGAATATCGCGTACGTTATCCGACGCGAAGGATTCCGAATGCACGAACCATTAGTGGAGAATTTCGAATGTTACAAGAGATAGATTCTCTACATAGTGTTCATAGTCAGTACGAGCGCTCGACACGTGACGACAGTGGATCAAATGGCTCTGAGCACTATAGGACTTAATATCTAAGGTCATCAGTCCCCTAGAACTTAGAACTACTGAAACGTAACTAACCTAAGCACATCACACACAGCCATGCCCGATGCAGGATTCGAACCTGCGACCGTAGCGGGCGCGCGGTTCCAGACTGTAGCGCCTAGAACCTCTCGGTCACGCCGGCCGGCGTGACGACAATGAGGAGGATATTATGGTTGCCGTAGCCCGAGTACCATTACACGAAGTATCTCTCAACGATTAGGCATTTCACAATCTAAGGTAACGCGTACACTGAAATACAATAATCTGTATCCTAACCACAAACAAAAAGTGCATCTTTTACATCCAGGAGAGCCTGCCCTTCGCTTGGAGTTGAGTAAATGGTTAAATACTAATCAGCAGTTACACAAATACATTTCATTTACTGACGAGGAACAGTTTACTAGAGATGGTATAAACAATTTACATACCGAACACGTATGGTCTGAAGTTTGCAACAGTGCAACGCAATTTTCAGTAGCGATTTAGCATAAATGTGTGGTATGGTACAATCAACATACACGTTATTGGACCATTCATTTTCCCAGAACGTCTAACTGGCGAGACATACATACAATTCCTTCAAGAAGAAATGCCCCACTTGCTCGAAGATGTTCCACTGGCTATACGACTGCAAATGTGTTTTCAACATGATGGTGCGCCTCCACATTTCACCAACGACGTTAGTACACATTTAAATGAACATTTTCCCCCGAAATGGATTGGTCGTGGTGATACACGTCTGTGGCCACCCAGATCGCCCGATTTAACATCAATGGATTTTTGTGTTTGGGGATGGATGAAGACATAGTTCTTGAGAACAAAGCCAATACATGTCCGCCTCTGGTACCTGAGTGGTCAGCGGGACGGAATGTGATACCTAACTGCCCGAGTTCAATTACCGAGTGAGGTGGCGCAGTGGTTAGACACTGGACTCGCATTCGGGAGGACGACGGTTCAATCCCGCGTCCGGCTATCCTGATTTAGGTTTTCCGTGATTTCCCTAAATCGCTCCAGGCAAATGCCGGGATGGTTACTTTCTAAGGGCACGGCCGACTCCCTTCCCCGTCCTTTCCTAATCCGATGAGACCGATGACCTCGATGTCTGGTCTCCTTCCCCAAAACAACTAACCAACCAACGAGTTCAATTTCCGGCTGGATCGGAGATTTTCTCCACTCAGGGCCTGGGTGTTTTCCTGTCCTTACCATCATCATTTCATCCCCATCGATACGCAAGTCGTTGAAGTGGCGTCAACTCGAAAGACTTGCACCAGGTAAACGGTCCATCCGACGAGAGACCCTAGCCACACGGCATTTCGATTTACTCCCTTAACACTGAGCGTTGTTTTTTTCCGGTTTAAGATGAGTTCACGTGTGCTGTGGTGTTAATAAAAGCAGATAATCAGACATATTCATACAGTTTCAGTCAACATTATTACCACCATTTTTCCAAAATCAGATTCTCTAAAGCTTCTGTTGAAAACATTGTGCAATTGTATGACATTTAACAAACAAATCTGGCCAAGTCGTTAATAAATTAAAAATTTTACGAAATTACTTCTTTTCTTCTCTGGATGTTCTGGAAAATTACTGGAGATACACGTCTGGGACACGTTTTATTATATCCACCAGATCGATAACAACAAAATAAATGGAAGTCGTGCTTAACTTTAACCTCGTACAGTTTTGCAATGGTTGCATATTAGCGAAGTTGCTAAATTTCAGTCAAAATCTTTTATTAGCCGTAATTCCGTAACCAAACATTTGCGGAGCTATGCTTATATGAACTTTTTTCTTTAGTTTTGCTTGCAGAGTAACGTATTAAAATATTTGCGTAATTAGCATCGAAGGCAGACAGACATTTGCGAGCGCTAATTCAAGCGCCCCACTAGAGACAGTGGCGCCAAACGTGTTCTTCGTTTGGTTTCCTCAAAGCGAACAAGAGGGTGATTTGGGACAATAGTGTGATATGCGATGGTAGTAAGAATCGAATCCAAGCCAATGGCAGAGCGGTCTCGTGCGCTGTCGCGTATTCTCTGAAGAAAACTGGCACTGTATCTAGCGCGACGCTTGAATTTGCGCCCACAACGGCCTGACTGGATAATTGCAGTGCTGATTAACCCGCAAACGGCGCAAAGCATCGAATTTTTTTCTGAAAAATTATTTCTCAGCATAATCTACCCTACAACACTCTTAAAAGGCTTTTACATTTTTTCTGACCACTCTGTATATACTTGAAACTTAAAAGATACACACTTTGCGTTTTGTCAAATAAAAGAGCGATGTGCGTTCGGACCGTCGGTCCCAGCGGAATCCTTATTGATTTCCACCAAGAAGTGTCGACAGTGAACAGTGTATTCTGGAAAGTTGGCAAGTGGGTGGCAGTATGTTCACGAGAAGACTGCGAGCCATGGTTGCAAACATTGTACTTCCTTGGTTCCATAACGACTGGGCGAAACTTCGTACATGGACGCCGAGACAAGAGTGAAATTAATTTGGAAAACAGGAGAGCTTTAAGAACAAAAGACTTCAGGTACCAGGGGATGGGTTTGCTTGAAGGACCGGGAACACAATGAAAAAAGAATGAGGGAGGTAACACTTTTACAGAAAACGCAGTAATAGAAAACTCAGAGCGACCATTAATCTTGTTGCTGGGGGTGCGAGTTAATGTGATTGCTGTTTTAGCATGGGGCCATTGCTCATCTCGACTAACAAGCAGCAGGGGGCGTCGCGCGGTCTGCTTTTTGTGGGAAAGCATCGCGAACGCTGGACCAGCCACCCAAGAAGAGGCGTGCAGAAGACTGGCGTTTCTTGTGGTGGACCCGCGCCGGTAAAAAGTGCCACCTGTTAGGGCCCGCTTCTTGCCGGAAGGCTCGAGTTCGCTTAGAAAGAGCGCCTACTCTGGCGGCAGGCAAATCTCTTAAAAAGATGCACGCTGGGCAAAAAGCCGTCCACGAGCGGTGTTTTTTATCGGTTACGAGACAGCCCGTGACCTGAATTTAGCTACGCGCTGCAAACAATATGGTTTTATATCCGGTGCCAGACAACCGCTCGTTGCTTTTTAAAGCATTAAAATTCAATTTTCCTTGTGCGTGAATATTAGGTGAATTACTCGAGAGTGGAGGAGTCATTTTATAGCTAAAATGGAGAGCATTATCTGAAAATAGAAAATGTATTTAAAGACCTCTTTAGCCACTAGACCGTTTCTGTACTGGTCTTAACAAGTGGCTCCGTAGTTTCAGTCGATACTGACGTAGCATTCCGGTTGAAAACTGTGATTCATACAAATTACTTCTATCGTATTTAACCACGAAACTCAATATTCTTACAGTCACGATTATGAAACAGCAACAAAAATAAATGTTAACATTAGCATTAGCTCCTTGAAGAAACACGATAATTGGTGGTGTGCAGTACTTGGAACTATTATCTATAGTGCCAAGAATAGTAATCTTTAAAGCATTTCGGGTAAGTGAAATTGATGCGACGATTGTACGCCAAAATAGCAATAAAATTGTAACGACGCACTATGAACCTGAACACACAGCTGAAATTGCGAGCATTTTTCGATATGAAATTTACAAAAACTCTCTATGTCAGTGATCAAAACCGTGAAATCAAGTGGAAAAACTTCTAATTGAGGTTGGAATGTGTGAAATTACCAACGGAATGCGTCTCTCGATATTCTGAACAAAAACAGGTGGAAGTGCAGAATTATGACTTGTTGTTGTTGTCTTCAGTCCTGAGACTGGTTTGATGCAGCTCTCCATGCTACTCTATCCTGTGCAAGCTGCTTCATCTCCCAGTACCTACTGCAACCTACATCCTTCTGAATCTGCTTAGTGTACTCATCTCTCGGTCTCCCTCTACGATTTTTACCCTCCACGCTGCCCTCCAATGCTAAATTTGTGATCCCTTGATGCCTCAAAACATGTCCTACCAACCGATCCCTTCTTCTACTCAAGTTGTGCCACAAACTTCTCTTCTCCCCAATCCTATTCAATACCTCCTCATTAGTTACGTGATCTATCCACCTTATCTTCAGTATTCTTCTGTAGCACCACATTTCGAAAGCTTCTATTCTCTTCTTGTCCAAACTAGTTATCGTCCATGTTTCACTTCCATACATGGCTACACTCCAAACAAATACTTTCAGAAACGACTTCCTGATACATAAATCTATATTCGATGTTAACAAATTTCTCTTCTTCAGAAACGCTTTCCTTGCCATTGCCAGTCTACATTTTATATCCTCTCTACTTCGACCATCATCAGTTATTTTACTTCCTAAATAGCAAAACTCCTTTACTACTTTAAGTGTCTCATTTCCTAATCTAATTCCCTCAGCATCACCCGATTTAATTTGACTACATTCCATTATCCTCGTTTTGCTTTTGTTGATGTTCATCTTATATCCTCCTTTCAAGACACTGTCCATTCCGTTCAACTGCTCTTCCAAGTCCTTTGCCGTCTCTGACAGAATTACAATGTCATCGGCGAACCTCAAAGTTTTTACTTCGTCTCCATGAATTTTAATACCTACTCCAAATTTTTCTTTTGTTTCCTTTACTGCTTGCTCAATATACAGATTGAATAACATCGGGGAGAGGCTACAACCCTGTCTCACTCCTTTCCCAACCACTGCTTCCCTTTCATGCCCCTCGACTCTTATTACTGCCATCTGGTTTCTGTACAAATTATAAATAGCCTTTCGCTCCCTGTATTTTACCCCTGCCACCTTTAGAATTTGAAAGAGAGTATTCCAGTCAACAATGTCAAAAGCTTTCTCTAAGTCTACAGATGCTAGAAACGTAGGTTTGCCTTTTCTTAATCTTTCTTCTAAGATAAGTCGTAAGGTCAGTATTGCCTCACGTGTTCCAACATTTCGACGGAATCCAAACTGATCCTCCCCGAGGTCTGCATCTACCAGTTTTTCCATTCGTCTGTAAAGAATTCGCGTTAGTATTTTGCAGCCGTGGCTTATTAAACTGATAGTTCGGTAATTTTCACATCTGTCAGCACCTGCTTTCTTTGGGATTGGAATTATTATATTCTTCTTGAAGTCTGAGGGTATTTCGCCTGTCTCATACATCTTGCTCACCAGCTGGTAGAGTTTTGTCATGACTGGCTCTCCCAAGGCCGTCAGTAGTTCTAATGGAATGTTGTCTACTCCGGGGGCCTTGTTTCGACTCAGGTCTTTCAGTGCTCTGTCAAACTCTTCACGCAGTATCGTATCTCCCATTTCGTCTTCATCTACATCCTCTTCTATTTCCATAATATTGTCCTCAAGTACATCGCCCTTGTATAAACCTTCTATATACTCCTTCCACCTTTCTGCCTTCCCTTCTTTGCTTAGAACTGGGCTGCCATCTGAGCTCTTGATATTCATACACGTGGTTCTCTTCTCTCCAAAGGTCTCTTTAATTTTCCTGTAGGCAGTATCTATCTTACCCCTAGTGAGATAAGCTTCTACATCCTTACATTTGTCCTCTAGCCATCCCTGTTTAGCCATTTTGCACTTCCTGTCGATCTCATTTTTGAGACGTTTGTATTAGTTTTTGCCTGCTTCATTTACTGCATTTTTATATTTTCTCCTTTCATCAGTTAAATTCAATATTGCTTCTGTTACCCAAGGATTTTTAGCAGCCCTCGTCTTTGTACCTACTTTATCCTCTGCTGCCTTCACTACTACATCCCTCAGAGCTACCCATTCTTCTTCTACTGTATTTCTTTCCCCTATTCCTGTCAATTGTTCCCTTATGCTCTCTTTGAAACTCTGTACAACCTCTGGTTCTTTCAGTTTATCCAGGTCCCATCTCCTTAATTTCCCACATTTTTGCAGTTTCTTCAGTTTTAATCTACAGGTCATAACCAATAGATTGTGATCAGAGTCCACATCTGCCCCTGGAAATGTCTTACAACTTAAAACCTGGTTCCTAAATCTCTGTCTTACCATTATATAATCTATCTGATACCTTTTAGTATCTCCAGGGTTCTTCCACGTATACAACCTTCTTTCATGATTCTTAAACCAAGTGTTAGCTATGATTAAGTTGTGCTCTGTGCAAAATTCTACTAGGCGGCTTCCTCTTTCATTTCTTAGCCCCAATCCATATTCACCTACTATGTTTCCTTCTCTCCCTTTTCCTACACTCGAATTCCAGTCACCCATTACTATTAAATTTTCGTCTCCCTTCACTATCTGAATAATTTCTTTTATTTCATCGTACATTTCTTCAATTTCTTCATCATCTGCAGAGCTAGTTGGCATATAAACTTGTACTACTGTAGTAGGTGTGGGCTTCGTATCTATCTTGGCCACAATAATGCGTTCACTATGCTGTTTGTAGTAGCTTACCCGCATTCCTATTTTCCTATTCATTATTAAACCTACTCCTGCATTACCCCTATTTGATTTTGTGTTTATAACCCTGTAGTCACCTGACCAGAAGTCTTGTTCCTCCTGCCACCGAACTTCACTAATTCCCACTATATCTAACTTTAACCTATTCATTTCCCTTTTTAAATTTTCTAACCTACCTGCCCGATTAAGGGATCTGACATTCCACGCTCCGATCCGTAGAACGTCAGTTTTCTTTCTCCTGGTAACGACATCCTCCTGAGTAGTCCCCGCCCGGAGATCCGAATGGGGGACTATTTTACCTCCGGAATATTTTACCCAAGAGGATGCCATCATCATTTAATCATACAGTAAAGCTGCATGTCCTCGGGAAAAATTACGGCTGTAGTTTCCCCTTGCTTTCAGCCGTTCGCAGTACCAGCACAACAACGCCGTTTTGGTTAATGTTGCAAGGCCAGATCAGTCAATAATCCAGACTGTTGCCCCTGCAACTACTGAAAAGGCTGCTGCCCCTCTTCAGGAACCACACGTTTGTCTGGCCTCTCAACAATTGCCCCTCCGTTGTGGTTGCACCTACGGTACGGCCATCTGTATCGCTGAGGCACGCAAGCCTCCCCACCAACGGCAAGGTCCATGGTTCATGGGGGGAGGAATGACTTAACTATTGTTTTTTGAGTTGGGCCGCTTGACTACATCCGTACTCGTTCATGAAGATGATAATGTATGAGTACCATTTTGAGGAAACCAAAGCAAAAATCCCAAACACCGCTTGTGATGCACTCATGTAAAACTCAAAAAGGAATGAAGTAGTGGAAAATTTCACAATTCCTGGAAAATGTACTTACTGGGAATGGAATCCAGTGTCTCATAACCTCAAATCCACGTGTAAGGGATCTGCCCACTATTTTACTTCTCTCATGGAAAGAACTTTTTCATGATGCTTTCGGCTTATTCCAATTTTCCATTCCCACTGTGTAAAAAAAAGACGGTACACAAGTAGAACAAATAGGTATGCTGAAGTTTACAGATGGCTTAAACTTTAAAGCAGAAAGTAAGTACGACTAGAATGGAATGGAGAGCGTACATACTTAATTCTGATTACAATTAAACTGTACCATTAATATGATGACGACTAACAAAACTGGAAATGATGTTCTGGTCATTTCTGAAATTGCAGAAAATTCAAGAGAGAAATGAGTGAATTTTGCTGTCACAATAACAAAACAATACCAAATAAACGAAGTGAGGAAGATGTTAGAAGTAGATTGCCGCAGATGAAAACAGTATTTGAAGTTAAACAACCTTACATTAGAGGTCCTTTTCGTTCGAATATACTCATAGTGAGGAGATCCTCCAGGAAGCAGAACTTTTCAAAAAGCAAGAACATACAATAAATATTTGCAAATAAGAAGAAAAATACTAATGTACCTTTCACTTATTCCAAGCGAAATGATCCTCCTGAATGTGGAACAAGCCAAAAAACCTTCAATATATTTTCATTTACACGATAATAGGAAAACTGACGCAAAACATATACGTGTTAAATACACTAAGGTTCATATGATAATTTTTAAGCTTTTGTAGCCATGCATAATCAAACTGCAAAATCATTCTATAACACCTATTTACAATGAGCGTATTACTGCACTGAGTGTATACAGGAGTTACATTGTACGTATTACTAGCATTATTTGATGTTATTAGCAACATATACACGTAATTTTGTTCTGCTAAGAAACTCAGTAGTGGAGTAGAAGGAGTTGGACACAAATAAATACTTTTCAGAGTCCTTTTAAACTGAACTTTATTAGTATTTAAACCTTTCATTGCTGATGGCAGGTTGTTGAAAATGTGCGTTCCTGAATAATGGACATCTTTGTGGACTGAAGTAAGTGACTTTAAATCTACTACTGTAAGATTTTGGTAAAGAAATGATGAACATATTTCTCAATTAGTATGTGCCTAGCGCAGTAGTATATGTTGAGTATTACGCACTTTGTGAAAATTGAAGGAAAAGAAACTGGTATCATTTGAAATCTATTTATGTAGGAACAAGCCACAGATTAAGCGGGTAGATAACGTACAGACTGGAGAAGTGTACTGAAATGAAATGGAGAAGAAAAATTTAAATTGTTCAAATGGCTCTAAGCACTATTACACTTAACATCTGAGGTCAACAGTCCCCTAGACTTAGAACCATTTGTCACTCGGTACACATCAAGTCTATAGCCGAGTTCTGCCCAAGCGCTGGATACGCTGCAAGGGGCCCAATGACGGGGCTTGCTTTGCATGGCCTCTACGTTCACCCGACATAACGCCATGCGAGTTTTTCCTTCACCAAAGATCGTGTGTACATACCTCCGCTGCCAGCTGACCTCCCCGAATTAATACACCGGATTGAAGCAGCTGTCGCTACAATCACTGAAGAGACACTTATCAACGTTTAGGAAGAACTCGTCTATAGACTTGATGTGTGCCGTGTGACAAATGGTGCTCACATTGAACATTTATAAGGTTCGTGGTAAAACTGTTTGAGTTGCACTTTCAGTTGACATATAATTTATAACTAAGTTTAATGTAATATATATTATAAAGCTTTAAAACCCCGATATTGATTTATAAACTCTCTGTATTTTACTGTCACATAGCGGTCTTGTTAAATTTTCACAGACTTAGTTTTCGCTTCAAAAGTGAGGGTCGTTTACTACTTTTCTGAGTTTTCCAAGTAAATTATCACATATTCTGTATATGGAAGGGTGCGCATAGTTGAAGCTTACATCCGTACTCGTTCATTAAGATGATAACGTACGAGAACCATACTGAGGAAACCAAAGCAAAAATCCCAAATACCGAACGGCATATTAAACAAATTAACACCTGAAAAGGCGTGGCCAACGTCACCATAACTACGGTCTACAGCACACGCTACCTGTTTCTCGGTAGTTGAGTATGAATGTCGCATTTGGGAGACAACTACAGGCGCCAAGAGACATTCCTTTATGACATCTGAAGAAAGATAACCTCCTGACATCAACCAGGGTGGATCCTTTCTATCCTTTATTGATTATTGCTCCACCACACATCAGAAAACCGTTGCTGAGAAATGATGGAACGAACAGAAAAATGACAAGTGTCATTCACTATACAACCATAGACCCGTGCCAAAAAGCCTTAACTGCAGGCGAACTTTTATTAATTCAGTGCCACTGAACCGTGAATTTACTTTCAAAACTTTTTCTTAAGAATTTACTTTATTTACTAGCGATTCGTCAAGAACATTAACACATTTAATCACACTATGTGTGAGCGTGGAACTAATTGACGGTGAATTACTGATGAAAACAAATCAAATTTATTTCAACAAATGGAAATTTTATTCCTAAAAACCCCTTATCTTTTTTTTTTAGAAACAGATTTAAAATTATAATCAGAAAGCACCCTCTAAATATCGAGTTACAATTTATTCAGAGGCAGAAAGAACAAATTTTTGACAGTATGAGCTTTCGGGCTGAGAACCTTGCCGCTCCCTTTTGACATGGCCGTAGTCACGACCGCTCACAACAGTCTGTGAAAGACTACACTGGTGCAAATCTGCAACACACCAGATTACTTTAAATTTTTTAACAACTCACACAAGCACATAAACTACGCACCCCGTAGGAGGGATGGAAATGGTACAAAACACTAACATTAAAAGATTAACTTGCCACCGAGGGTGCAACTTTATTTAAAAAACAAACTCTTACGGTGGAAGGGTGGAAACTTTATATACTAAAATAACCATTTACATAAAAACCCGTAAATGCAGTCTTACATAAAATATACAAGGTCAGCCAACATGCTCTACATTACACATATACCGCCTCTCAAGATGACAATAAGCAGTTCAGGAATTTGGCCGTTACACTTCAAGCAATAAATCCGTTAACTCCGAAAAAATGCAGAGGCAGCTATTAACGTACGGCAGACCGACCGACAGACAGACACTAACAGCCCAACAAATGCGGACGAGGGACAGACGAGCAAGCTGGCTACTAAAGACTGACCAAGAAAACAAGTACAATTTAACAATTAAATGAAACAACATATCTGCAATCGCTTAACTTCGAATAAACTGCGATTTCTGGCGAAGACTTGGCGCAGCACCCCCAAAACGCTCTCCCGAACGGTCCGCTGCCAGCCGCTTCAACGGACGCAGGAAGGCACGCCAATCTCCCGTCTCACGGCGTCACAGCTCACACCGGCCAGACCGATATCGTGGGTAGACTCCTGTTGCTCTCGTGTCGACCGACCTATCGATCCAACCGCCAGTGACCATTGCCTGAACAAACTCGAGCAGACTGGCGGCCTAACACATACTAACACTCCAGATGACAGACAGATACTGACTGCCCCACACTGACCCGGCTGACCAACTGGCTGACTGACTGGCGAGGTCATTAGAGGCGGAGCGAAAGCTCGGGTGAGGGAAGGATGTGGAAGGAAATCGGCCGTGCCCTTTCAAAGGAACCATCCCGGCATTTGCCTGAAGCGATTTAGGGAAATCACGGAAAACCTAAATCAGGATGGCCGGAGACGGGATTGAACCGTCGTCCTCCCTATTGCGAGTCCAGTGTGCTAACCACTGCGCCACATCGCTCGGTCTGACTGACGAGCTCATAGCGCCCCTTAAATGCACGTGAACAGGCAACCTTTCCCCTTTCCCACCAGAGGGAGACGCCAAAGCTGCGACAGCCACAGCGGCGCCACCGACAGAAATGGAGGGCGACTGCACTACACTACGCGCTGCGGCGCGTTGTTCAAAACAGCAATTCAAACACGGCTCCGCCACCATATGAGTTGACCATAAAATCGTTCTGGCTACAAGAATGTCAAACGTCCTTCACAAAGCTGAAGTTCCACCTTATGCGCTCACCTGGACTACTGGCACAGCAGAACTTTGAACGACTTCATACAGGCACAGGATGGTCAAAACAAATTATGAGCAAATGGGGTGGGATAGACACTGATAAGTGTGAGTGAGATGAAATTCGGACCAAGAAGCACGTTCTTAAATGCTAATGGACTCGCTCAAGATGTGAATTAAGGAGGATGTTATGAAATGCAGCGAAACTGCTGCAATCTGCACTGACAAGTGTACTCTGGATAAGCGAAATACGATACCTGTTTAGCGTTTATACACATCTTACGTATGGTTTTTTTTAACGATATCCAGAAAAAGTAAACACATGAGGACACATTACTGTCCACAGATACAGTATGTAGCAAACTTCTTTTACTATTGTTACTGAAAAGCGCTTATATTAGTTCTAATGGAGCAAGTTTATGTAAAATGCTTTAACAGTGCTGTTTTCTCTTTGCACTTACCAGCATAATGAAAGTCAATTATTCCAAGATATTGGCACGACGATTGCTTCTACCAGATAGGCTGTAACAGATCATGCCCGTCATTTTCGGAGTTGAACATTTTCGGAGTTGAAGTATCTGACAAAAAAGTGAAGCACCCAGAAGATATGGTCATATGTCAATATAACTTCGTACACATACACACGACTATGTAAATTCTATTTGTCAGGCACTACGGCCACTGGAATGTTTTGTTTTGTTTTGCTTTAGGGTGCTAGAAACAACTGGGGTCATACGTGCTCAAGACACTGGACTGCATTAGTGTCATTGATGTTTAGTCTTTTTACCGGGCCTGTTGGGCGGATGGGGAGGAATATAAGGATCCTTACAGCTTCAGCTATTGAATGAACACTACGAAGGATACGTAGATGCCGCGTACTGAGGTAAGATAGCGTTATCTGCACCTTACAGAGTTTGGAAAGGTCTTCACAGTGGGTCCATGTGGACTGCTGGTCGAATTGTGCAATATCCAAACATGTGGGGCATTCGGAGATGACAGTTTTCCTATGTTGGACTTCTTGGGAACAAGAGGCCCTGCATACTCTTTGTCAAAGTCCCAGTCACCACGTCTGACCACTACAAGAGAGAATTGCAGTATTGTGCATTAAGCACATCGTAACCCCTTCACATCTGTGCCTGGCGTCTGAGAACGAGTAATGGACTCATAGCTGCATTTTGTGTCATTCCAAACCATTGATATGAGAGCAGTTTGACCTGGGAGTTACGGTCTCAGGCGTGGGCTGACGTCAACATCATAACGGAAACATCTGCCATTGTAGTGGTGGCGAGACCAGGAAGCATGGACATGTGATGAATGGGGTCGCTTCTTCTTCAGTGATGAATCGCCGTTCTGCTCTACCGCAATGAACTACTGGGGTGAGTATGGCGGTGACGTAGGGAGAAGTATCGTACTTCCAAAGTTTTGGGGAGGTACAGAGGTGTTACTTTCGGCATCATAGTAGAGGGAGTCATCGGGTTTGACTTCTGGTCACGGCTGATGGTTATTCAGGTAACTACGGTGGCGCAACAGTACGTCACGTTAATCTTGCATCCGCGTGTGTTACCTTCCGTGTGACAATAATGTGGTGCCATGACGTTGGGGTACTACCCTGGCCAACATATCCTGGACCCATGACAGTGGGCTAGCTTGTCCAGCATAGGTTACAACGCATTTATGACACCCAGGCCAAAGCGGGTGCAACGTCATAGTGATAAGTGGGCTCATACTGCCAAGTTCTTTATAAACTCATATCGATTGTGTAATCACTGCAGCAACATCACATATCCTGTATAACGAGCCAATATTTACGGTAACTTCTTCGGAAAACCGAAATTTTCGATACTACATTCTCTTTAGTGACGTTTAATCTGGTTTTCAGCAACAAATTATGAGATGCATATTTCCCATTTCTTTACGCTATATATTGGTACATTAGATAAGTCTTCTGTGCTTCAAAATTTATACACAACACAGTAATAATAATTTTGCATATTTCTATGATTTAATGTTGTGTTAATACAATTAGTTATCCTGTAGATTCCACTTTACATGACTTACCGAAAAGTCCAGGTAATTTAGATAGTTGCTAAAATGTTATTTATATAATTGTTCACGGAACTTGTTTATTCAACAAATAGGAAATTTCTGTTGTGTATGAAAAACATAATTATTTTTTCATAGATACATTCACATAGTTAAAAAGCTAAATATTTATTTTCTTACAAAAGTGGCCTATTTAGAATTTTTAAAATTATATTTACTAACTATTGAAAACAATCTATGTTACTAATTTTATTCCTACATTTTTGTAAGCTTCAAAAGATGGAAATCTGTTCAAGTCGTTCACTCCCGAAAAGCAGGAAGTAAATACAAATAATAATTGCAACCATTACTGTTTCTAGAACATCCAGAAAGTCATGTTCTAACACACAGAACAACTTCCTGAGCAATGCGTAAAACCGATTTATAGTCGTTGTTGAGGCAAGATATAACGCGTAATTTGTGCGCGAGGCGCGAGTGCTTTAATTCACATGATTGTGAGAATATTGGGTCTTTTGCTTATATGCGTGTTCTGTAAACTTGGGCTATCATGAAAAAGCCGTAGTTATAGAAAAAACTTTCTCTACAATGAAAAGAGTTTCCTTTGTGAAGAATGTGTGTTCTAACGAGAAAGAAAAATCTGAAATAAACCATCATACATGGTCATTGTAACAAAAGCTTCTTTGCTATTAATCAGAGAATCAAGGACCCGTATTTCACCCTAGATAACGAAGGCAAACAAGCTCGAGTTTGGAATTAAAATATGTATTTGTACAAAATTTCACTCAAGTAATAATTTTCTAGAACTTTATTTAATGTCGACCTTTCTGATACTATTATACCTGTACTAAAGTAGAAGTGTTCATTTCTAGAAGAGTACTTCTGTTTCAGATCTGCAAAACAGCTTAATTCGTAAAAGAGAAGAGGAAGGAGGACATTAAAGCACTCAACCCTTGGAATTTCATTTCGTTTGCCCCTCCAGTTCTGAGCGCTTAACTTTTTTTCGCGGTCGTTGCAGATACAAATGTCGCTTTTCTTTACCTGAGGATGGTCTGTTGGTTGATCTAAAATGGATAGTTTTAAGATAATGACATATAGGAATGTGAAAAACTATGATTCTTTTAAAAAATAGTCATAACTTGTAAATTATCGCTACCTTAAAATAATGATCGCTATAGTTTTATTACTGTAATTTTCTCTATTTTTATTCATTGGTTCGGTCAGATTATTCTACTTTTATTTCTGGTAGGGAGCAGGTAGATAGCTTGGAGTGATAAGGTGCCAAACCATGGATAAGTGCAATTCCGAACTAATTTCACGTGTTGGGTAATATTTGTGACATTAATAAGCAATGAAGGCCTTCGAAATACTTGTTGAATTACTTAAATGGCTCTTCCTATTCGTAATCCGTTAATACTTGAGTAAAACAGACGGATCTCTGCAAGAATTAGGTCTATGGGTTTGATATAGGCATTAAACCAGGAAACATCACAACAGGTTGCTTCTTAACAAGCCAATTGGAGCCTTGGAATAGTAATAACAGTATTTACGTTAGTGAAAATAACGAACGGTGCGGAGCTATAACACATAGAGAAAGAATACCATTAAAAGCGTTTAGGCACCAATTTAGACAGCTAGTAACATACGACTAAAAAAACGCGGGAGATGCCAATTAGACTGGTTCAACAACACGATGCTTTATACGCTAGACATACTCTGAAATCGTTTAAAATATTACAGAATAATATGAATAAAAGGTAGGAGAAGAGGTACTGGTGGGCGAAAAGCTGTGAATGCGAGCTTTAAGTTATGCTTAGCTAATTCAGTTGGTAAGGCATTTGCCCTCGAAAGTGAAACGTCCCGAGTTCTACTCTCGGAGCTGCAAACAGTTTTAATTTGTCAGGAAGTTTCACTAATAAAAGGTGGTTGTTCAGTAATGAGATACTGTGTTCTGCTTTGCAACGTTCTATATTATCACAATAACTTAAGGAAAAAGAAACAGTGGTCATTAAAGGACCCTAGTTCAGGTAATAAGCTAAAAATGTTAAACAGATTACTCAGCCGTTAGCAACTGACCCAGAGGAAAGTGAGCTGTGTACACTAAATTCGAGGAAAGTCATAATCCAAAATGACCTTTAAATAATATTTATAAAGAAGCAGGTAAGATATTAATCATGGCAAGCAGATGAGATAAGCTATCAGTCCCAATTTTCGGGTGAGATCTGACGCTATTAGAGCAACAAGTTTAACATAAAGTCTTCACCGTATAATTTTTCTCTGTAACCTTCCTGGATTAACGGATTCATAGTCTTAGACGTCGTGTGCTAGACTTAATCTACTAATATTAATTTCCTTCTCGAGGTGTTTCACCAAGTTAAGAGCCAGATTTGGATTGCAGGAACTGCGCCGGAAGTAGAAAGGCGCTAAGCAGAACGTTTGTCACTCAGCCACAACATAGAGTAATGTGGCAATGTACCACGCCTAGCCCATGATCGGTGACAATGTCACAACTCACTCCAGAGCACGTCTCGCTTGACGAGTTCGGCTGATCTACTGAAGACAGAGTTGCGCCGGTTGCTCGCAGGGGGCGCTGAAAGTAAACACGGTCTCGTCAGTTAAGAATAGGGCACGCATTTTTATTACCAGCGGTGAACCACATTTTTGTTTCTACCTGCCAGTGCTTACATCAAATTAATTGCCTAAAGGGATACTGCAGTAGCTGTGTTTTGAAGAACAGCTCTTTTCGCGATAGTCTTTAACCTTCTCTGCAGCAAGTTTCCAATTAATGATTTGACGCCAGAATACAGGCCATGGAATCACCGAATACCTCATAAAGCTATCACTGGCAAAAACAAGAGTACTCGGAGAGATTTGTAAACTCGCTTTTGAAACTCCTGCGTAATTTCTGGTCCGTCATTACCGCAGCTGATTAAGTGGAGTGAGACCGGAGCCGATCTGGGCCGTGCAATAACTCGACTTTAATGCCGACGTAAATTTGACAGGTCCCCCGCTCTGCCGACCGCTCGTTGCGAAAGGTGACCGCGTTCACTCTTTGCCGCGGCTACAACGAGACGTCCCTGCAGAATAATGGACGCCATCTTTAAGGACGTCCGCCGAGGGCTCGCAGTTAAACGTGATCGTTCGCCAGGCCCCAGTAATCGGAATAGTGACGGCGTTCGTCCTGCCATCTTCACAAACGTCTGCCTCAAGCTTCCTCTTAAATTTGGACGTGTTCAGTTATCTACTATCTACCTGTGAATGAATACTTATGGCTTAGGAAGTCTCTCAGCTGACATTAAATCAGTATCTATGGGTTTTATGAGTAATGATTTCCTTTCTTTTCGACATGTTTATCCCAGAATTACATCCACTACGCATCTTTTCAGTTTGATCAAATACTAAATGGTTGCCATCTGTGCCCGTCCCAGCTGAGTCAATGTTGCAGATGGACCTTTCTTCTGACTATTAGAAGCCATCCATCTGTCTTTTCCCCGTGTACTGAGAGGCCACTATAAACGGATTGTTAGGCTACCTCCTGAAGCTGCAGCATTTACACTGATGATCCAAAACATTACGTTTACCAGCTTAATACCTTTTTTTGTCCATCTTTGTAACGAAATACATCACTAACTCTGCGTATCATGGATCCGACAGTTTGTTGTTTAGCTTGTGGAGGTATGTGGCTTAGATTTCTAGGCGCAGGTCATGCAATCCGCATAAATAACGAGCCGCTGATTTGCGTACGCAGGGATGGCGCCTGATAGGGAGATACGATTTAAATTTGGAGAATTTGGTAGCCCATACATCATCCTGAGTTCACTATAACGCTGCTCAAAAGACTGTAGCACTGTTCTGGCTCCGAAACTCGAGCACTTATACTGCTGAAAAATCAAATCACCGTCGGAGAGACATCAAGCATGAAGGGGTGAAACTGGTTCACAATTGTCGGCGTGTCTTCGATTGCTACCACAGGTTTCATGCAAGCGCAGGAAAATGTCTCCCACACGATAATACAGCTAACTCCAGCCTGCGTCCATGTCGCGCTGTGCGTTCCGAACTGCCGTTTACCTCGATGACGGCGGTTGTGGAGACGACCAGCGACCTAGCGTAGCAAAAATGTGATTTACCCGAAGAGCCGACACGTTTCCAACGACCGACAGTCTAATCACTATGGTCCTGTGTCCACTGCAATCATAATTGACGATGTCGTTGGGTCAATATTAGAACACGTAATGGTGATCTCCCGTGGTCTTGATTCATAATCAAAACACCTTCGGTCCCGGGTTCGGTCCCCGTCACTGCCTAAATTTTGATAAATAATCAGCATTGTCGGCCGAAGACTTCCGGCATAAGAAGTCAGCCTTATTCTGCCAACGGCCTTGTCAAAGGGGCGGAGGAGCGGATAGAGGTTCAGGGCACTCTCTTTCCCTGGGGGTGGGAAATTGCCCCTAAAGGCGGAAGGATCAGCAATGATCAACGACATGAGGATGCAGAAGGCAATGGAAACCACAGCATTAAAGACACGTAACGTGTATCGACAGGACATGTGGCCTGTAGTTGAAGAAATGTCATGATGATCTCTCCATTGGCAAAAGATTCCGGAATAGTTCCCCATTCGGATCTCCGGGAGGGGACTGCCAAGAGGGAGGTTGCCATGAGAAAAAGGTTGAATAATCAACGAAAGGCTAATGTTCTACGAGTCGGGGCGTGGAATGTCAAAAGCTTGAACGTGGTAGGGAAACTAGAAAATCTGGAAAGGGAAATGCAAAGGCTCAATCTAGATATAGTAGGGGTCTGTGAAGTGGAAGGAAGACAAGGATTTCTGGTCAGGTGAGTATCGGGTAATATCAACAGCAGCAGAAAATGGTATAACAGGTGTAGGATTCGTTATGAATAGGAAGGAAGGGCTGAGGGTGTGTTACTGTGAACAGTTCAGTGACCGGGTTGTTCTAATCAGAATCGACAGCAGACCAACACCGACAACGATAGTTGAGGTATACATGCTGAAACGTCCCCTTAGAAAAATTATACACGACTGTGCTTAAACTGACACACAATAGTTTTTAGCGCAACGCAATCTGACTTTCAAAAATCCCTACGAAAGAATGGCCCTGATCAACATTAACCTATATGTTTCACAAATCACTTACCTCACAAAATCTTGGTTACTCGAACGACTGCAATACAGCAAGCGCCACTACTGCCAGCTAAATAAAAGATTCAAACTACGGAAGGCACTAACTACTGATAGGCATAGTTAGCAAATGAAAGATTTTAATAGAGAACAAACAATGTATTTACCTTAATAGTCATAATATATATATCAGTTCATGACACCAATTCTTACAAATTTCAAAACTCCGCCATCTCTCTCCCCACGTCCACCACTGCTGGCGGCTCACCTCCAACTGCGCAACGCTACGCGCTGTTAGCATCCAGCTGCCGCTGCCCAACACTACAATGGCAGACAACCTTGCAAACCAGCCACAGGCTGCACATGGCACAGCCAGTGATTTTTCATACAGAGCGCTACGTGGCGTTACCAATAAGAAAATGTAAACAGCCTACTTACAATGCCAACGTCGCAAGCTGAAGATGAACAGACAGAGAAAGTGTATGAGGATATTGAAAGGGCAATGCAGAATGTAAAGGGGGACGAAAATCTAATAGTCATGGGCGACTGGAATGCAGTTGTAGGGGAAGGAATAGAAGAAAAGGTTACAGGAGAATATGGGCTTGGGACAAGGAATGAAAGAGGAGAAAGACTAATTGAGTTCTGTAACAAGTTTTAGCTAGTAATAGCGAATACCCTGTTCAAGAATCACAAGAGGAGGAGGTGTTATTGTTGTTGTTGTCTTCAGTCCTGAGACTGGTTTGATACAGCTCTCCATGCTACTCTATCTTCATCTCCCAGTACCTACTGCAACCTACATCCTTCTGAATCTGCTTAGTGTATTCATCTCTTGGTCTCCCTCTACGATTTTTACCCTCCACGCTGCCCTCCAATGCTAAATTTGTGATCCCTTGATGCCTCAAAACATGTCCTACTGACCGATCCCTTATTCTGGTCACGTTGTGCCACAAACTTCTCTTCTCCCCAATCCTATTCAGTACTTCCTCACTAGTTACATGATCTATCCACCTTATCTTCAGCATTCTTCTGTAGCACCACATTTCGAAAGCTTCTATTCTCTTCCTGTCCAAACTAGTTATCGTCCATGTTTCACTTCCATACATGGCTACACTCCAAACAAATACTTTCAGAAACGACTACCTGATACATAAATCTATATTCGATGTTAACAAATTTCTCTTCTTCAGAAACGTTTTCCTGGCCATTGCCAGTCTACATTTTATATCCTCTCTACTTCGACCATCATCAGTTATTTCACTTCCTAAATAGCAAAACTCCTTTACAACTTTAAGTGTCTCATTTCCTAATCTAATTCCCTCAGCATCGCCCGATTTAATTTGACTACATTCCATTATCCTGGTTTTGCTTTTGTTGATGTTCATCTTATATCCTCCTTTCAAGACACTGTCCATTCCGTTCAACTGCTCTTCCAAGTCCTTTGCCGTCTCTGACAGAATTACCTCAAAGTTTTTACTTCTTCTCCATGAATTTTAATACCTACTCCAAATTTTTCTTTTGTTTCCTTTACTGCTTGCTCAACATACAGATTGAATAACATCGGGGAGAGGCTAAAACCCTGTCTCACTCCTTTCCCAACCACTGTTTCCCTTTCATGCCCCTCGACTCTTATAACTGCCATCTGGTTTCTGTACAAATTATAAATAGCCTTTCGCTCCCTGTATTTTACCCCTGCCACTTTCAGAATTTGAAAGAGAGTATTCCAGTCAACATTGTCAAAAGCCTTCTCTAAGTCTACAAATGCTAGAAACGTAGGTTTGCCTTTTCTTAATCTCCTTCTTCTAAGATAAGACGTAAGGTCAGTATTGCCTCACGTGCTCCAACATTTCGACGGAATCCAAGCTGCTCTTCCCCGAGGTCCGCTTCTACCAGTTTTTCCATTCGTCTGTAAAGAATTCAAGTTAGTATTTTGCAGCGGTGACTTATTAAACTGATAGTTCGGTAATTTTCACATCTTTCAGCACCTGCTTTCTTTGGGATTGGAATTATTATATTCTTCTTGAAGTCTGAGGGTATTTCGCCTGTCTCATACATCTTGCTTACCAGCTGGTAGAGTTTTGTCATGACTGGCTCTCCCAAGGCCATCAGTAGTTCTAATGGAATGTTGTCTACTCCGGGGGCCTTGTTTCGACTCAGGTCTTTCAGTGCTCTGTCAAACTCTTCACGCAGTATCTTATCTCCCATTTAGTCTTCATCTACATCCTCTTCCATTTCCATAATATTGTCCTCAAGTACATCGCCTTGTATAAACCTTCTATATACTAATTCCACCTTTCTGCCTTCCCTTCTTTGCTTAGAACTGGGTTGCCATCTGAGCTCTTGATATTCATACACGTGGTTCTCTTCTCTCCAAAGATCACTTTAATTTTCCTGTAGGCAGTATCTATCTTACCCCTAGTGAGATAAGCTTCTACATCCTTACATTTGTCCTCTAGCCATCTCTGCTTAGCCATTTTGCACTTCCTGTCGATCTCATTTTTGAGACGTTTGTATTCCTTTTTGCCTGCTTCATTTACTGCATTTTTATATTTTCTCCTTTCATCAGTTAAATTCAATATTGCTTCTGTTACCCAAGGATTTCTAGCAGCCCTCGTCTTTTTACCTACTACTGCCTGCCCATTCTTCTTTCCCCCATTCCTGTCAATTGTTTCCTTATTCTCTCCTTGAAACTCTGTACAATCTCTGGTTCTTTCAGCTTATCCAGATCCCATGTCCTTAAATTCCCACCTTTTTGCAGTTTTTCAGTTTTAACCTACAGGTCATAACCAATAGATTGTGGTCAGAGTCGACATCTGCCTCTGGAAATGTCCTACAATTTAAAACCTGATTCCTAAATCTCTGGCTTACCATTATATTATCTATCTGATACCTTTTAGTATCTCCAGGATTCTTCCATGTATACAACCTTCTTTTATGTTTCTTGAACCAAGTGTTAGCTATGATTAAGTTATTCTCTATGCAAAATTCTACCAGACGGCTTCCTCTTTCATTTCTTAGCCCCAATCCATAATCACCTGCTATGTTTCCTTCTCTCCCTTTTCCTACTGACGAATTCCAGTCACCCATGACTATTAAATTTTCGCCTCCCTTCACTACCTGAATAATTTCTTTTATCTCATCATACATTTCATCAATTTCTTCATCATCTGCAGAGCTACTTGGCATATAAACTTGTACTACTGTAGTAGGCATGGGCTTCGTGTCTATCTTGGCCACAATAATGCGTTCACTATGCTGTTTGTAGTAGCTTACCCGCATTCCTATTTTCCTATTCGTTATTAAACCTACTCCTGCATTACCCCTATTTGAGGTATACTTGGAAAAGGCCGGGAGATACAGGAAGATTTCAATTAGATTACATCATGGTCAGACAGAGATTCCGAAATCAGATACTGGATTGTAAGGGGTACCCAGGAGCAGATATAGACTCAGATCACAATATAGTAGTGATGAAGAGTAGGCTGAAGTTCTAGACATTAGTCAGGAAGAATCAATACGCAAAGAAGTGGGATACGGAAGTTCTAAGGAATGACGAGATACGTTTGAAGTTCTCTAACGCTATAGATACAGCAATAAAGAATAGCGCAGTAGGCAACACAGTTGAAGAGGAATGGACATCTCCGAAAAGGGCCATCACAGAAGTTGGGAAGGAAAACATAGGTACAAAGAAGGTAGTTGCGAAGAAACCATGAGTAACAGAAGAAATACTTCAGTTGATTGATAAAAGGAGGAAGTGCAAACATGTTCCGGGAAAATCAGGAATACAGAAATACAAGTCGCTAAGGAACGAAATAAATAGGAAGTGCACGGAAGCTAAGACGAAATGGCTGCAGGAAAAATGTGAAGACATCGAAAAAGGTATGATTATCGGAAGGACAGACTCAGCATACAGGAAAGTCAAAACAACCTTTGGTGACATTAAAAGCAACGGTGATAACATTAAGAGTGCAACGGGAATTCCGCTGTTAAATGCAGAGGAGAGAGCCGATAGGTGGAAAGAATACACTGAAAGCCTCTATGAGGGTGAAGATTTGTCTGTTGTGATTGAAGAAGAAACAGGATTCGATTTAGAAGAGATAGGGAATCCAGTATTAGAATAGGAATTTAAAAGAGCTTTGGAGGAATTACGGTCAAATAAGACAGAAGGGATAGATAACATTCCATCAGAATTTGTAAAATCTTTAGGGGAAGTGGCAACAAAACGACTATTCACGTTGGTGTGTAGAATATATGAATCTGGCGACATACCATATGATTTTCTGAAAAGCATCATCCACACAATTCCGAAGACGGCAAGAGCTGACAAGTGCGAGAATTATCGCACAATCAGCTTAACAGCTCATGCATCGAAGCTGCTTACAAGAATAATATACAGAAGAATGGAAAAGAAAATTGAGAATGCGCTAGGTGACGATCAGTTTGGCTTTAGGAAAAGTAAAGGCACGAGAGGGGCAATTCTGACGTTACGGCTAATAATGGAAGCAAGGCTAACGAAAAATCAAGACACGTTCATAGGATTTATCGACCTGGAAAAAGCGTTCGACAATATAAAATGGTGCAAGTTGTTCAAGATTCTGAAAAAAGTAGGGGTAAGCTATAGGGAGAGACGGGTCATATACAATATGTACAACAACCAAGAGGGAATAATAAGAGTGGACGACCAAGAACGAAGTGCTAGTACTAAGAAGGGTGTAAGACAAGGCTGTAGTCTTTCGCCCCTACTCTTCAATCTGTACATCGAGGAGGCAATGATGGAAATAAAAGAAAGGTTCAGGAGTGGAATTAAAATACAAAGTGAAAGGATATCAATGATACGATTCGCTGATGACATTGCTATCCTGAGTGAAAGTGAAGAAGAATTAAATGATCTGCTGAACGGAATGAACAGTCTAATGAGTACACAGTATGGTTTGAGAGTAAATCGGAGAAAGACGAAGGTAATGAGAAGTAGTAGAAATGAGAACAGCAAGAAACTTAACATCAGGATTGATGGTCACGAAGTCAATGAAGTTAAGGAATTCTGCTACCTAGGCAGTAAAATAACCAATGACGGACGGAGCAAGGAGGACATCAAAAGCAGACTCGCTATGGCAAAAAAGGCATTTCTGGCCAAGAAAAGTCTACTAATATCAAATACCGGTCTTAATTTGAGGAAGAAATTTCTGAGGATGTACATCTGGAGTACAGCATTGTATGGTCGTGAAACATGGACTGTGGGAAAACCGGAACAGAAGAGAATGGAAGCATTTGAGATGTGGTGCTATAGACAAATATTGAAAATTAGGTGGACTGATAAGGTAAGGGATGAGGAGGTTCTACACAGAATCGGAGAGGAAAGTAATATGTGGAAAACACTGATAAGGAGAAGGGACAGGATGATAGAACATCTGCTAAGACATGAGGGAACGACTTCCATGGTACTAGAGGGAGCTGTAGAGGGCAAAAATTGTAGAGGAAGACAGAGATTGGAATACGTCAAGCAAATAATTGAGGACGTAGGTTGCAAGTGCTACTCTGAGATGAAAAGGTTAGCACAGGAAAGGAATTCGTGGCGGGACGCATCAAACCAGTCAGTAGACTGATGACACAAAAAAAAGTTTATCTGGTGCGTAGCTCCATGTTCAACACTGTACAG
Source organism: Schistocerca gregaria (assembly GCF_023897955.1). Classification (NCBI taxonomy): domain Eukaryota; kingdom Metazoa; phylum Arthropoda; class Insecta; order Orthoptera; family Acrididae; genus Schistocerca; species Schistocerca gregaria. The sequence continues at coordinate 200,750,884 of NC_064921.1, forward strand.
TGAACGCTGTGCTCCGAAACACTTTTGCGTGCATCAGCATTGTGCTACTGTACTCTTTCGGCAGAGATACCAAAGATCACCATATGTCCTACTTTACTGAGCAGACAAGCCTCCGAATGCCACGATTTGTGAATACATCTACATCTACGTGATTACTCTGCTATTCACAATAAACTGCCTTCACGTTTATGCTGTCTCTCGCCACCGTTCCACTCTCGAACGGCACGCGGGAAGAGCGAGCCTTAAATTTTTCCGTGCGAGCCCTGATTTCTCTTATTTTATCGTGATGATCTTTTCTCCCTATGTAGGTGGGTGCCAACAGAATGTTTTCTCAATTGGAGGAGAAAACGGCTGATTGAAATTTCATGAGAAGATCCCGTCGCAACGAAAAACGACTGTGTTTTAATGATTGCCACTCCAATTCACGTATCATGTCTGTGACACTATCTCCCCTATTTCGCGATAGTACAATACGAGCTGCCCTTCTTTGTATTTTTTTTCGATGTCATCCGTCAGTCCCACCTGATGCGGATCCCACACCGCACAGCAGAATAAGGCGGACAAGCGTGGTGTCTTTGGTAGACCTGTTGCACCTTCTAAGTGTTCTGCCACCAATGAATAGCTCTACCCACAATATTATCTATGTGATCCTTCCAATTTTGGTTATTTGCAATTGTAATCACTAAGTATTTAGTTGAATTTACAGCCCTCAGATTTGTGTGACTTACCGCGTAATCGAGATTTAGCTGATTTCCTTTGGTACTCATGTGAATAACTTCGCACTTCTCTTTATTCAGGGTCAATTACCACTTTCCGCACCATACAGATATCTCATCGAAATAATTTTGCAAGTCGTTTTGATCATCTGATGACTTTACAAGACGGTAAATGACAGCATCACCTGCAAACAATCTGAGACGGCTACTCAGATTGTCTGCTATGTCGTTAATAGAGATCAGGAACAATAGGGGGCCTATAACACTTCCTTGAGGAACGCCGGATATTACTTCTGTTTTACTCGATGACTTTCCGTCTATTTCTACGAACTGTGACCTTTCTGACAGGAAATCACGAATCCAGTCTCACAACTGAGGCGATACTCCGTAGGCACACAGTTTGATTAGAAGACTCTTGTAAGGAAGGGTGTCGAAAGCCTTCTGGAAATCTAAAAATATGGAATAAATTTGCACCCCCTGTCCATACTTCATGAATATAAAGAGCTAGTTGCGTTTCACAAGAAAGATATTTTCTGAATCCGTGCTGACTATATGTCAATAAATCGAATAATCGTGGTCGTCCAAACATTTAGCGGCTTGTGGTAGTTTCACTGTCCTTCGACGTCTGTACGTAGATGCTCACAACAGTGGCACGTGAAGATTCGACCAGCTTCGCCGTTTTCGAGGTACTCTCTCACAGGCTCTGCGTAATAACAATATTCCCTTTCTCAAAGCCGTTTATCTCAATGGATTTCTCGACTTGCAACCCATATCTTCACTAGCGTGAACCCCGACAGTGTCCCACTTACATACTTTTGTTACCAACTCATGTGCTCGCCACCCCACCACCCGGCATCCAACGTTGATGTGAGCGGTGGTCATAACATTTTAGCTTATCAGTTTATATATATGTCAGTCGGTATGTTATCGCAGTTCATTAATGCCCTGTTTCGACCAAATCTGCAAATAGTGACTGAGAGAAAGGAACTCCTTTTTTAGTTCATACACGTTGTGTATTTTAAAAATAAATACACTACTGGCCATTAAAATTGCTACAGCACCAAGATTACGGGCTACAAACGCGAAATTTAACCGATGGGAAGAAGATGCTGTGATATGCAAATGATCAGCGTTTCAGAGCATTCACACAAGGTTGGCGGGGGTGGCGACACCTACTACGTGCAGACATGAGGAAAGTTTCCAACCGATTTATCATACAGAAACAGCAGTTGACCGGCGTTGCCTGGTGAAACGTTGCTGTGATATCTCGTGTAAGGAGGAGAAATGCCTACCATCACGTTTACGACTGTAATAAAGGTCGGATTGTAGTCTATCACGATTGCGATTTATCGTATCGTGACATTGCTGCTCGCGTTGGTCCAGATCCAATGACTGTTAGCAGAATATGGAATCGGTGGGTTCAGGAGGGTAATACGGAACGCCGTGCTGGAACCCAACGGCCTCGTTTCACTAGCAGTCAAAACGACAGGCATCTTATCCGCATGGCTGTAACGGATCATGCAGCCATGTATCGATCCCTAGGTCAACAGACAGGAAAGTTTGCAAGACAACAACCATCTGCACGAACAGTTCGACGACGTTTGCAGCAGCATGGACTATCAGCTCGGAGACTATGGCTGCGGTTAGCCTTGACGCTGCATCACAGACAGGAGCGCCAGCGATGGTGTACTCAACAACGAACCTGGGTGCACGAATGGCAAAACGTCACTTTTTCAGATGATTCCAGGTTTTGTTTACAGCATCATGATGGTCGCATCCATGTTTGGCGGCATCGCTGTGAACGCACACTGGAAGAGTGTATTCCTCATCGCCATACTGGCATATCACCCGACGTGAAGGTATGGGGTGCCACTGGTCACGTCTTGTTCGCATTGACGACACTTTGAACAATGGACGTTACATTTCAGATGTGTTACGACCCGTGGCTCTACCCTTCATTCGATTCCTGCGGAACTCTACATTTCAGCAGCATAATTCACGACCGCATGTTGCAGGTCCTGTACGGGCCTTTCTGGATACAGAAAATGTTCGACTGCTGCCTTGGCCAGCACATTCTGCATATCTCTCGCCAATTGAAAACGTCTGGTCAATGGTGGCCGAGTAACAGGCTCGTCGCAATACGCCAGTCACTACTCTTGATGAACTGTGGTATCGTGTTGAAGCTGCATGGGCAGCTCTACCTGTACACGCCATCCAAGCTCTGTCGGACTCAATGCCCAGGCGTATCAAGGCCGTTATTAAGGCCAGAGGTGGTTGTTCTGGGTACTGATTTCTCAGGATCTATGCACTAAAATTCCGTGAAAATGTAATCACATCTCAGTTCTAGTAAATATATTTGCCCAATGAATAACCGTTTATCATCTGCATTTCTTCATGGTGTAGCAATTTTAATAGTCAGTATTGTAATTAAATTATTTGGGTCTGTCTTAAAAAAAGTAAAAGATTGGTGGTCAACGCTTGCACACCCTGCTCTTCTGCCACCCGTTTGTTTTTCTTGCTCGAGCCTCGTCACGTTAGACTATTGCTTGCTACGCGTTTAATAGCGATCACCTTTACACATCGCGCTAATATAATACAACACTGCTTCTACCTTAAATAACAGTTTAATTTCACTACAGGTGTGGCTTCTCTTCATCTACCGGGTAGTTATAATGAAAATGCAAATTCCCACATCGTTCCAGCCCGTTTGTAATTGCCACACGTCAGTACAACTTGGTAGATATTCTAATGCTGTAATGCTGAACCGTTTTATGCTGAAAAAAGTTTCAATTTTTGCCACCAGGTGCAAATCTAGCGCTGTGAATGTAAGAAATGTTTCCGTGTGTGATGGATTAACGGGACATGGGCACAAAAGGTCAGACAAGTGAGAAAGGCGTAATGTTGATTTCATTATTAACCGCCGCTTACACAGTTCGTTCAATATGAGCAGCTGAAACATCGACGAGATGCTGTAGAGCGCCAGATTTGCACCTGGTGGCCAAAATTGGCAGTATTTTTTCCACGATTAATCGGTCCAGGATTAACGCATTCACCTATCTACGAAGTTTCACTGACATACGATAATTACTTCCACCTACGACCTCGTGAGTAGCGACACTTTAATTTCAACCACACGGTATGTCTCTTTATTTATCCCACAAGCGGCTGAAGCCCTATACTGACGATTAGATTACGCTTAACCCGCTGTTTCAAACACTCCCAGAAGTATTTCTCTTGGATTAAGATTGCCATATAAAATGTAGACTGGCAATGGCAAGGAAAACGTTTCTGAAGAAGAGAAATTTGTTAACATCGAGTATAGATTTAAGTGTCAGGGAGTCATTTCTGAAAATATTTGTATGGAGCGTAGCCATGTATGGAAGTGAAACATGGACGATAAATAGTTTGGACAAGAAGAGAATAGAAGCTTTTGAAACGTGGTGCTACAGAAGAATGCTGAAGATTAGATGGGTAGATCACATAACTAATGAGGAAGTATTGAATAGGATTGGGGAGAAGAGAAGTTTGTGGCACAACGTGACCAGAATAAGGGATCGGTTGGTAGGACATATTCTGAGGCATCAAGGGATCACCAATTTAGTACTGGAGGGCAAAAATCGTAGAGGGAGACCAAGAGATGAATACACTAAGCAGATTCAGAAGGATGTAGGTTGCAGTAGGTACTGGGAGATGAAGAAGCTTGCAAAAGAGTAGCATGGAGAGCTGCATCAAACTAGTCTGAGGACTGAAGACCACAACAACAACAGTTTGACACAGATCGTAAAACCAGAAACGTATGCATGCAGCCTTATGAACAAGTATGTTGTCACCTTGGAGGATTGCAGTCTCTACAGCATGCTTATCATGGAGAAGAAAGGACAACACTTGGTCACCGAGAATGTTGAAATAAAGGCCTGTTACCCGAATCTTCGTGAGGTATTAAAACTGTGAGGCGGCCTGGATCTCGAACCTTCGATCTTTGCCTTTCACGGGAAAGTCTGAAATGCTGGATGTGATGTACTGTGAGTCAGTCGGTGAAGCACTCGCCCGCGAAAGGTCCCAAATTCGGCTCCCAATTCCGCACACAGTTTCCATCTGTGACAAAATTTTATATGAGGACGCACTCCGCTGCAGAGTGAGAATACATTCAGGATGCTGTTTCTTGTTCATGGCGTAGCGCATGATTTGGATGGAGTGAGTTTTATATGGGAGTTGCGCGAACGTTGGCGTATTATACAACAGCATTTGTTTAACAGCAAATATATCAACAGACAAATATAACGACAGACAAATATAACGACATTAATAGAAAAACTGGTAGTTAATAAAGAGTTCAACAATATTTCACCCAGAAATAGTTCTTATGGAAAAATCGGCGTCGCACAGCAGTAGCACCATAGAAACTTATCGTAAGCAAATATTCTGTGTACAACTCAAATCTGATTCAGTTCTTGTGACGCACAAGTGATCACCAACCAAGAACAGAAGAATATAAGTCACAATCTTGACAATTTCAGCTGATGGTCAAGAAGAGCGTTCTACCTGCAGAATTGTGTACCTAGGAACACAAGGTACTTTTTGTCGGTACTTCAGTCCAGTGACTGATTTGAGAATCTCTTGAAGAAATGAACAATAGAGACCACCAAGCAGTTTCCGCCATTTTATGCAGTTTCTTGTTGTTGCTAGACGTGAGTTGTGTTTTGCACAGTATTTGGAAATATTTAGCATTCTACAAATTTAAGTGCTGGATAACATTTTGAAAATTCTTCATGTACGTAATGTTATAGTAAGCAAATTGCTATATATTTTACGAACTATTTATATAAGACGTGGACAGTTAAACCACGTTTCATCGCCGTACACCATTTTATACATTGAAACCGATGAAAGTCTTTTAACATGGAAGGTGTGATGCTTGCAAATGAACTAAATATTTTTAAATTTCTTAATAGCTTTATCGGTCTTTAAAATAGAAATCTGTGTTAGTTTCCAATAACTCGAATTTAAAAATATGCTTAACTCGTAATAGATTTTTGGTAATACTTCTGCTTAATTTGATTTCACTTAATGATTATTGGTGTGTAGTAGAATGAAAATGTAACAGATGGACTACTACACAAAGTATTAATAAGACTTTCTTTATTGCAATACCTTCCGCCAGTTATTCATTACAACCACACACCAGTCACTGGCTGCCTGCACTTTGCTCCGGACCGCCGCTCAGTAACGTCCGCCTGATAACTTGTCAGCTGCCCGCCAACCAATATGGAGAATTGCACACTCCTAGTGTTCTGTACACTGCAGGAATCTTCAGGCTTTGGCTGTCGTCTTCTGTGGCCAACGAGGAAGGACGCAGTCTGCCCTACAGGTGGACGAGGTCCACCAAAGCCTGGCCATGCCTCACGTTGACCGTTATGAGTGTACGGACTGCCTAGCTCCGCGGCACATCACGCTGCAGTCCGGAACTCCCGTCTCAGTTGCTGGCCACCACCCAACAAACTGGGTCTGGTCTAGCAGTGGCCGGCGACTACATGGGACTACAATGCCACACTCAGAGCAAGTCCAGATGGTGCTCCACAAACAGGACTTGTGCCGTGACTCGTCTACCGCTAGTCACTGCTGCTTCCGACTGTCACTAAAGCTGTACTTACCGTATCTCTTCACTATCCCGCTGACTGAGACATCCAGGCTCCGCCATTACGGGAGGCGATCCTTGACCTTGACGATGAGGCACAGGTGGCGGTGAAACTGGCCTCCAGTCGTTACCACTCGGTGTAGCTGATTAACCTCTTCCATAGTGCGTGACCTCGAAACAGTGGTGCTGTAGCTCAGATGCCGCCGGACCATTACGTTGCTGCATAAATTCCTGCGTTTTAGTTCTACAAGTTGGTATTCCGTTTGCTATGCGTGCATTTATCGATTGTCATTTCTTATTTATAGTTCACAGTTGTTGTCTGAATCTACATATTGTCATTTAGACATTTGGAGATAGTGAGAAGAGCTGTGGAACGCTAAAAAAATGGAGTGCCAAGTAAAGTTCAAAAAATGGTTCAAATGTCTCTGAGCACTATGGGACATAGCTTCTGAGGTTATCAGTCAACTAGAACTTAAACCTAACTAACCTAAGGACATCACACACATCCATGCCCGAGACAGGATTCGAAACTGCGACCGTAGCGGTCGCGCGGTTCCAGACTGTAGCGCCTAGAACCGCTAGGCCACACCGGCCGGAGCGAAGTAGAGTAATCGGAACATTTCCGACATGTTCATCTGACTGAGTGCAATGGAGGTGTGATAGCATCGGGAGCAGCGAGAACATTTGTGCCGTGTAAGGGGATAATGCCACTGGACACAGCACAACAAGAAAATTGTTTTCGCTTTGAAGAAGGATCGTATTGACGTTAGTGAATCTCGGGGTTCAGGAAGACCTCCAGGGTTTGATGAAGATCGTTTAAAAGCGTTACTTCACAATGATCCATGTCAGTTTACTCGAGAACTGGCAAATGTGATTTCACCATCGTGCGACATTTGCATTCAGTGGAAAAGTTTCGAAGATCAGGTGTATGGGAACAACATGCTCTAAGTCAAAATCATAAAAGTCAGCAGGTGATCATAGGTGCATCTTACCACTCGACATCAATTTGCACGTGAGCAACACCGACTATTTATATCCTTTACCGTTATTGGTGACTAAAAATGGTGTCTGTTTGGGAGAATGAGGAAAAGAAAGGAATAGTTGAGTCCAAACAGACGGCAGCTCCCCATACGAAGACCTGAGCGCATGCATCTGGTCGATCAGCGGCGGTGTGGTGTACTGTGAATTGCTTCCCCGGAGTGTATCCATCACTAGTGACATTTATTGTCAACAACTCAGACGTCTTGCAGACGCAGTCCAAGAACAACAAAAAGGAAGACTGCGTGTAGTGATGCTACTCCACGATAACTCCCGTCCGCATTCTGCCAGACTTACGTAAAAGACTTTACAGGAGTTGGATTGTGAAATTATTCCACACCCACATTATTCACAACAACTCGCGCCCTCAGATCTTCAGCTTTTCCACACTATCGAACAACCTCCAGGGGAGTTCCTTTCCGAATGAAAATGCGCTCCGAACACGGCTCGAAGACTTCTTTGTCTTAAAACCACCCGATTTCTACAGTCGCGGCATTGAAAAGTTACCTCAGCGTTGGCAGATTGTTGTAAATAGTGAAGGAGAATACAGTGTTGATGGCCAAAGTCTCTGTTGTGTGTATCTGTTGTGTTTATTAAACTCGTGAAAAACAAATGGCTCTGAGCACTATGGGACTCAACTGCTGTGGTCATCAGTCCCCTAGAACTTAGAACTACTTAAACCTAACTAACCTAAGGACATCACACACATCCATGCCCGAGGCAGGATTCGAACCTGCGACCGTAGCAGTCGCACGGTTCCGGACTGCGCGCCCAGAACCGAGAGACCACCGCGGCCGGCTCGTGAAAAACCACGACCAACTTATGCACCAGCCTAATATTAATACCAGAGCAGCGATGCCGCAGGACGGAAGGAAACTGTGCCGTGGAATTAAATTTCACTTTACACAGTTAACCTTGTAATATTTACAATTGAAACATTCGTAGAACATTAATATGAAATTACCACTGAGCGACAGCAGCTAAGTGTTGATGTTGATATGTGTTTGTGTGATTACTTTGTTGATAATACTTTAACTGTCATATTGGTTATGTGTACATGATTCATCTGAGAGACGACAACGTGTTCCACTTATTTGTTATTTAGTTTCAAAAGACTTCGAGAGTTTTTAGAGTGCGAGTTATTAAGAGAGCGAAGTATAAAACATTATCTCTGGCTTTGGCGTGGTTTTGGAGATTTGTCAGGTCATGAAATCTTTCGGTGGTGTGTTAGAAAACCAGTGATTATACGATAGAATTTCATATATGTTGTTAAGAATCACGTACGAAATCGGTGATCGGAGTTTGTGTTACTACTTTGATAGGACTCCAGTAAAGGATAGTGCTAACTGACTCCAGACTTCATAAATCATAGTAAATATACGTAGCTAAATACTACAGAAAAACTTTGAAGACTATCAAATTGATATTCATGGGGAAAGAAATCGCAACATCAAGAAGGACTTGTGCGATGGTTCAAATGGCTCTGAGCACTATGAGACTCAACTGCTGTGGTAATTAGTCCCCTAGACTAATGTTTAGAGTTGGTCTTTTATTAATATATATTAATAAATGATGAACAGAAATTTGTCTAGTGAAACCTCCTTCACCTTCGATTCCCCGGTCTCACGCTCCCTGCAGTTTCGCCAAGTTTGGTTGAAATCGATCCTAGAATTTAGGACGAGCTTTTAACCCTTGTCGTTGTCAACATACTCACATGTCTTATATATACAGGGTGTATCAAAAAGAATTACCCCACTTGACACGTCAATATTTCTGGAACTATTAAACATACAGAATGAATTTTGATTTTCGATGAATGGGAAACTCAAAAGGTTTTTTTCATACCTTTTTATAGGTGTTCAAAATGCCCCCCCTTGATATATGCGGTATACAAATTGTTCCCACACTGCAGCGAGCATGTCTTGAGTTACAGATTCCACAGCTGCTGTTATGTGATGTCTCAGTTAATTCATTGTTCGTAACGGAGGCACATAAAGAGATTGTTTTGTAACTCCTCCCTCCCCCCCCCCCCCCCCCCCACTCAAGAAATAATCACATACAGTCAGGTCCAGCGATGCTGGAGGCCAGTAATGTAAGGCTGAATCGTTTGGTTCAGTGCGAACGATCCATCGCTCAGTAATCCTTTCATTTAAAAATTCTCGCACTTCCAGATACCAGTGTGGAGTGCAGCATCCTGTTGGTAAATGAAATCGTTGGAATCAATCTCCAAATGTGTAGACCTGCACGGCGAACGCATTTCTGCGGACTCCTTGCGAAACTATGGCGGATGAGTTCGACGTCTGTCTCAGACACACACAACACAAATAACCTGTTTCTCGGAATTGTTCATGCCATTGTCTAACGCTCTGTGCTGCAGGAGGATCCACGCCATACCTAATACGAAAGTCACGCTGAACAGTCACTACTGCACAAAATGTAGAACACAAAACGCTTTCTGTTGTCCCGACACCATTATTACTAGCACTGAAGTGGGCGCACACAGCTGCTACCTAGTGGGAACCATATAAAACTCGAGAGTTTGCTCTTTCCAACAGTACGTTGTTTACGCACGTATCTTCAACAAAATAGAAGTTATTTTTTTGAACAGGATGATTGTTTTTGATACCCACTGTATTTCACGTGCATTAAAAATATTTCACACGGATTTTTACAGATATGTCACCTGCTTCTCTAGCAAATTTCTCCCTAAAGTTCCGTTTTGACCAAGCTCAATATATGCAGTGAAGCGCCAAAGCAAGTGGTGTAGGCATCCGTATTCAAATAAAGAGATATGTAAACAGGCAGAATACGGCAATGCGGCCGGCCGGAGTGGCCGAGCGGTTCTAGGCGCTTCAGTCTGGAATCGCGCAACCGCTACGATCGCAGGTTCGAATCCTGCCTCAGGCATGGATGTGAGTGATGTCCTTAGGTTAGTTAGGTTTAAGTAGTTTTAAGTTCTAGGGGACTGATGACCTCAGAAGTTAAGTCCCATGGTGCTCAGAGCCAATTGAACCAATTGAACGGCGTTGCGGTCAGCAGGACCTACATAAGATAACAAGTGTCTGGCGCAGTTGTTAGATCTCTTACTGCTACTACAATGGGAGGTTATCAAGATTTAAGTGAGTTCGAACGTGGTGTTACAGTCGGAGCACGAGCGATGGCATACAGCATCTCTGAGGGAGCGATGAAGTGGGCATTTTCTCTTACGAACATTTCACGAGTATACCGTCAATATCGGGAATCCGTTAAAACATCAAATCTACGGCGTCGCTGTTGCCGGAGAAAGATTATGCAAGAACGGGACCAACGATGACTGAAGAGAATCGTTTAACGTGACGGAAGTGCAACCCTTCAACGAAATATCTTCGATATGGGCTTTCGGAGCCGAAGGCCTACTCGTCCACTGTTGATGACTGCAAGACACAAAGATTTATGCCTCGCCTGGCCCAGTCAACACCGGCATTGGACTGTTGATGACTGGAAACATGTTTCCTGGTCGGACGAAACTCGTTTAAAATTGTATCGAGCGGATGTACGTGAACTGGTGTGGAGACAACCTCATGAATCTATCGGCCCCGAAGCCGGCCTACATTGCAGAACGGTTGTAGGCGCTACAATCTGGAACCGCGCGACCGCTACGGTCGGAGGTTCGAATCCTGCCTCGGGCATGGATGTGTGTGAAGTCCTTAGGTTAGTTAGGTTTAAGTAGTTCTAAGTTCTATGGGACTGATGACCTCAGATGCTGAGTCCCACAGTGCTCAGAGCCATTTGAACCATGGACCCTGAATGTCAGCAGGGAATCGTTCAAGCTGGTGGAGGCTCTGCAATGGTGTGGGGAGTGTGCAGTTGGAGTAATATGGGACCCCTGATGCGTCTAGATACGACTCTGACAGGTGACACGTACGTAAACATCCTGTCTGATCACCTCCATCCATTCGTGACCATTGTGAATTCCGACGGACTTGGGCAATTCCAGCATGACAACGCGACACTCCACACATCCAGAATTCTACAGAATAGCTCCAGGCACACTCTTCTGAGTTTAAACTATTCGGATGGCCACGAAACTCCCCACACATGAACATTATTGGGCATATCTGGGATGCCTTGCAACGTGCTGTTCAGAAGAGATCTCCAACCCCTCGTTCTCTTACGGATATGGCCGAGCGGTTCTAGGCGCTTCAGTCCGGAACCGCACTGCTGCTACGGTCGCAGGTTCGGATCCTGCCTCGGGCATGGATGTGTGTGCTGTCCTTAGGTTAGTTACGTTTAAGTAGTTCTAAGTCTAGGGGCTGATGACCTCAGATGTTAAGTCCTTTAGTGCTCAGAGCCATTTGAACCATTTCTTACAGATTTATGGACAGCCCTGCAGGATTCATGGTATCAATTCCCTCCAGCACTTCTTCAGACATTAATTGTGATGCGGCACTGAACTATGTGTCGTACAAAAGTATAATTTTATAGATAAATTCAGAGGTGTATGTGGACACTGTCTGCAAAATGTGTCGCCATTACAATTAGTAATCAAGAAGTAATAAATTGAAATGTCATACCTGATGCAGTTATACTGCATGAGCAACTAAAATGTAGTAAAGGTTTGGTTTTCCCGTTTCATCATTTTGTGCGATTGTCAGCCAGAAAAAGTTTCTCAAAGGTTTTAAAATTGTCATTCTCAAGTACTGGATGAATAACGTCTGAGTATTCGAGCGTCGTGGGCTAAACTTCTTTTCATCCTCACAGTCACTCCTCCGGTAGGTAGGTGATTCTGACCCCCACAGGACTTCTTTCCAGGCAGTAAGGGATACGTGTACGCAGTTCGGATGAAATCGGTCCATTGGTTTGGGAGGAGATATAGAATATACATACATACATACGTATAGACGTATAAACGTACATCTTTATAGTTTGCATAGTTCTTACAGTACGTACTGTGTAATCTACATCTACATCTACATGGATACTCTGCAAATCACATTTAAATGCCTGGCTGAAGGTTCATCGAACCATCTTCACAATTCTTTGTTATTCCAATCTCATATAGCGCGCAGATAGAATGAACGCCTATATCTTTCCGTACGAGATCTGATTTCCCTTATTTTACCGTGGTGATCGTTCCTCCCTATGTAGGTCAGTGTCAACAAAATACTTTCGAATTCGGAGAAGAAAGTTGGTGATTGGAATTTCGTCAGAAGATTCCGTCGCAACGAAAAACGCCTTTGTTTTAACGGTGTCCATCCCAAATCCTGTATCGTTTCTGTGACACTCTCTCCGATATTTCGCGATAATACAAAACGTGCTGCCTTTCTTTGAACTTTTTCGATGTACTCCGTGAGTCCTATCTGGTAAGGATCCCACACCGCGCAGCAGTATTCTAAAAGTGGACGGACAAGCGTAGTGTACGCAGTCTCCTTAATAGGTCTGCTACATTTTCTAAGTGTCCTGTCAATAAAATGCAGCCTTTGGTTAGCCTTCCCCACAACATTTTCTATGTGTTCCTTCCAATTTAAGTTGTTCATAATTGTAATACCTAGGTACTTTGTTGAATTTACGGCTTTTAGATCAGACTGATTTATCGTGTAACCGAAGTTTAACGAGTTCCTTTTAGCACCCACGTTGATGACCTCACACGTTTCGTTATATCGGGTCAAGTCCCACTATTCGCACCATTCAGATATCTTTTTTAAATCTTTTGCAGTCTGTTTTGATCTTCCGATTACTCCATTAGTCGATAAACGACAGCGTCATCTGCAAACAACCGAAGACGGCTGTTCAGCTTGTCTCCGAAATCGTTTATATAGATAAGGAACAGCAAAGGGCCTATAACACTACCTTGGGAAACGGCAGAAATCACTTCCGTTTTACTCGATGACTTTCCATCAATTACTACGAACTGTGACCTCAATGACAGGAAATCACAAATCCAGTCCATAACTGAGACGATATTCCATAAGCACGTAATTTCGCCAATAACCGCTTGTGTGGTACAGTGTGAAAAGCCTTCCGGAAATCCAGAAATACGGAATCGATCTGAAATCCCTTGTCAATAGCACTCAACAATTCATGTGAATAAAGAACTAGTTGTGTTTCACAGGAACGATGTTTTCTAAACCCATGTTGACTGTGTGTCAATATAACGTTTTCTTCGAGGTAATTCATAATGTTCGAACACAATATATGTTACAAAAACCTGCTGAATATCGACGTTAACGATATGGGCCTGTAATTTAGTGGATTACTCCTACTACTTTTCTTCAACATTGGTGTGACCTGTGCAACTTTCTGGTCTTTGGGTACACATCTTTCGTCGAGCGAACGGTTGTAATGTTATTGTTAAGTATGGAGCTAATGCATCAGAGTAGTCCGAAAGGAACCTAATTGGTATACAGTCTGGACCAGGAGACTTGCTTTTATTAAGTGAGTAGTTGCTTCACTATTCCGAGGACATTTACTTCTACGTTACTCATGTTGGCAGCTGCTCTCGATACCAGTTCTGGAATATTTACCTCGTCTTCCTTTGTGAAGGCAATTCGGAAGTCTGTGTTTAGTTAATCTGCTTTGGCAGCACTGTCTTCGATAGTATCTCCATTGCTATGGCGCAGAGAACGCATTTTGTTTCTTGCCTCGAACATACTTCACATACGAGCAGCATGTCTTTGGATTTTCTGTCAGGTTTCGAGATAAAGTTTCGTTGTGGAAAGTGTTACAGGCATCTCGCATTGATGTACGAGCTAAATTTCGAGCTTCTGTAAAAGATCGCCAATCTTGGGGATTTTGCGTCTGTTTAAATTTGGCATGTTTGTTTAGTTGTTTCTGCAACATTGTTCTAACCCGTTTTGTGTACCAAGGAGGATCCGCTCCGTCGTTGGTATAAATCTCTCAATTCCTACCGATACTATTTCTTTGAATTCAAGCCACATCTGGTCTATACTCATATTATTAATTTGGAAAGAGTGGAGATTGTCTCTCAGGAAGGCGTCAAATGAGTTGTTCTCTGCTTTTTTGAATAGGTATATTTTTCGCTTATTTTTCGAGGATTTGGGGATTACAATATTCAATCTTGCTACGACAGCCCTGTGTTCACTAATCCCTGAATCGGTTTTGATGCTCGTTATTAACTCAGGATTATTTGTTCAAGTGATTCAAATGGCTCTGAGCACTATGGGACTTAACATCTGAAGTCATCAGTCCCCTAGAACTTAGAACTACTTAAACTTAACGAACCTAAGGACATCACACACATCCATGCCCGAGGCAGGATTCGAACCTGGGACCGTAGCAGCAGCGCGGTTCCGGACTGAAGCGCCTAGAACCGCTCGGCCACAGCGGCCGACGATTATCTGTTGCTAAGAGGCAATTAAACATATAATAAAATGTATGACACGGCCCAATATTTATGTTTCTTTGGCACTACTATTGGCTTTGCTCATGCATCGCCTTCTCAGTATGAAAAAGATTAATATTACTCACGTGTCATAACAATTCGTGATGCGTGGGCATTCCTAGAAGCCCTCTGTCATACACTATACGAGGGGCGTTCTATAGTAATGCAATACATTTTTTGCCCAGTCAGTTTCGGCTGGAAAAAATGCGGAATCTGTTGTGGGACATCGTGGAATATTCCCGCGCCAGCCCCCTTAGTTTCATTGTGTTACGGCAGGTGGCGGCGCTATAGGTAGCCCTCAAAGCGGTCTCTCTAACGGAAATGTGTTCCAAGCAGAGAGCTGTCACTGAATTCATTTGGCGGAATACCAGAGCATCGCAGATATGCACTAGAACTTGCACTGTGGCTATGGAGACATGGAAGTGAACATAATGACGACGTGTCGTTGGGTGAAGCATTTGTCATCACCGCAACAAGGTCGCGCAGACCTGTCCACCTCCCGTGTGCCGGCTGGTGGCACACAGCTGTGACTCATGAAGTGATGACACGTGCGGATACTCGCATTCGAGGTAATTGACGGATCACACTCTAACACCTCGTTGCACAATTGGGAGTCGTCCACCAGTTGGATTACTCAAAGGTGAGTGCCCGCTGGGTTCGTCGACGCCTAACAGGAAAGCATGAAGAGCAACGAAGGACCGTCTCTGCGGAGTTTCTTGCGCGTTACGAGGCTAATCGTGACAATTTCTTGTCGAAAAGTATCACAAGCGATGAAACATGGCTTCGAACCGGAAACTAAATGGCGATCCTTGGAGTGGTGCCACACCATTTCTCCTCGAAGAAAATGTTCAAAGCAGCACCCTCACTAGGTAAGTTCATGGTGACAGTCTTCTGGGACTGAACAGGTTACTTTGTTTGATGTCCTACCTAAAGGCGCAACTATCAACTCGTAAGTGTATTGTGCTACGCTCAGGAAATTGAAGAAACGACTTCAGTATGTTAGTCACCACGAATTTCTCCATCTCTGTGACAACGACAGGCCTCTCGAAAGTCTGCGCACCCGTGAGGAGCTCACAGAACTTCAATGAAGTGTTCTCTGTTATTCCTCATGCACCTACAGCTTTGATCTTGCACCTTCCCACTTTCATATGTTTGGCCCAACGAAGGGTGTACTCCAAGAAAAGCATACCTGGGTGATGAGAAGATCTTCATATCTTTCTCATATGTGAAATTATAGGCATGAAATCCTGAGTTGTTTTCAAGATTCATTCATTCCCAACGTTGATTGTATTACCCGTAAGTTCTGAATTGTGTCGGTGTCTAGTGTTTTCTATAGAAATTCCCCAAGGAGAACATAAATAACACAGAGAAAGTTACTAAGGAAATCACGGTCTGATTTCATTATTTGTATGTGAATGACACAAAGATTAGGATACACACCAGGAGAATACTGTGACATATTTGCCTTTCTCTCTACGTACTGAGCGTTCCATTTAGATTGCAGTGTGTTTATTGACCAACTAGTGTAATGCAACACGTAAAGTATTACACTGCAAAACGCACCTAGGTCGAATCCTCGCATAGTGTTAACCAGCTTGATATGCCGCGTCGGTTACACGGGTTGCAGATTTAGGGAATTTTTCAGACCACTTAAATTTATCCTCAAGTTTCGATATAGACTTCAAACGCACAGAAAGAGAATACTTTACAGACGCAGACCACTCCTCACCAAGCGCTAGCTCACTCCCCCCTCTCGTCACCAATAACTTAGATGAGGTAACATTAAGAACGACAAAAGCCAGTCCTGATAAAGGAAATAAAAAAGGTGCCAAAATTAATACGAGCAAATGTTCTTCGTCGTTACGTACCCCTTTCCCTCGCCTGCAAAAGAAAGGAAGCAGCTCACGACATAAAGATGAGAAACGAGACAGCAGTCAGCTAATTACAAACGGGGCAGTGTCATGTCACTTTCACGTTGCCACTGCAGCAGTTAGAAACATTCAGAATCGTCAGCGGTAACAATGGTGACAGCTCAGTATTAGCCACTAATGACTCAGCATGTGTGAAGGATAGTGGTTAAAATTGTAGCTCAGGAAGGCAGAGAAATCTTCTACAGCTCTATGCAGCACACTTCACAAAAGACACGACTTTACCATTCGCACACAGTCGTCACAAAATCCTTTTATAAAGTGGAACGTCTACATTCATTAAAGCTTGTCACTTACATTGGGCTAGAGCGGAATTAAATACGCAAGATGCCATCGTAATTCTTATAGTGTTTGACCAAATAATTTTTGGCAGACGTCGAGGTGGTTGCCTTTTACTGGTGTTTTGCTGAAAACAATAAAGCTATTTACAAGTGGGCGAATAAATAGTAATAAATACTCAAATTATAACAATGTAGATCATTTATAGTTAAAAAGGGAGACATCCTATCTAAAAATCTGTGGTTTACTGACATTTAAATATAGCATGAAGGCATCCATGCACTACCGTTACTTTGCATGGTTCCCGTGTGAATTCGTTCAGATGTTTGCTTCTAACTCGGTTAGCTAAAATTTTGGTTCAAATGGGTCAAATGGCTCTGAGCACTATGGGACTTAGCATCGGAGGTCACCAGTCCCCTAGAACTTAGAATTAAACCTAACTAACCTAAGGACATCACACACATCCATGCCCTAGGCAGGATTCGAACCTGCGACCGTAGCGGTCGTGCGGTTCCAAACTAAAGCGCCTAGAACCGCTCGGCCACTCTGGCCGGCAAAATTTTGGACATCCTCTTTCTAGATACTTCATAATCACGTTACTTATTTTTGGGTATTAACTCTTTTTGACAGGTATGTTGAAGACGTCAGACTAACCGGCTCTTCTTTTATTTTCTCTGATACACGTAACATTACATATTCCGTATATGAGGAATTATGAACCTGAAAGTGAGGAAGATATGATGTTTGATAGCGATCGGTTGTTGTAGTTCTCTCAAGTAGAAATTACCGTTTCCAATCTTTTTGCTGAAAAATGTTGCAGTCGCTGAGACTTTGTTGAGAAGTAGAGAAGTGGTATCGCACGGTTCGTGACAACAAGACTCGCGCAGGTTGGATGCATGACTACCCAAAGGAGGACGGTGGGGGAGGGGGTGGGGGGGTGGGGGTGGCTGCTGCTCAAGGGAGGATTTATTTATTTTGCGAATATGAAAAAGGACCTGTAACAGCAGGGCTCGGCATTTTGTGGCTTGAAATACCTGGAAAATTATCGCTAAAAGACCTGAAAATATCGATGAAATGAAGTAAAATGACGTAACACATATGTAAAATGAAAATAGGTTAAAGTAATGAAAACCTTATAAAAGATTGGAACTGAAATTACAAGAGGAATAATTAATTTAGGCGTACGAAAATTATAGTATTGCCACATTAGAACTGCGATGTACGACAGACAGTATTCAGAGGTCCTCGAAAGTGAGGGAACATCCGTTTTCGTTAACACGTGCTTGTAGTTAGAAAATCTTCCAATATTTTTTGGAAATTTTCTTATAGTTTCAAAAACTAACCTACAAATTCGGCACACGTACATCGATATTTAACTAATGGTCATTACTTCTTTTACAGTATCAATACAAAATATCATTGTTTTTGTTTTATTATCAAATGGTTCAAATGGCTCTGAGCACTACGGGACTTAACTTCTGAGGTCATCAGTCCCCTAGAACTTAGAACTACTTAAACCTAACTAACCTAAGGACATCACACACATTCATGACCGAGGCAGGATTCGAAACTGCGACCGTAGTGGTCGCGGGGTTCCAGACTGTAGCGTCTAGAACCGCACGGTCACCTCGGCCAGCGTTTCAGTATCCATACCATCTACAACTTAACGACTGTATACGATGCGACAATACAGCTGACGAATCATAATTCTCTTAACGACTGTACACGTTGCGACAATACAGCAGACGAATCATAATTCTTTTCTACATGTACGAATACTTTGTTGAACAACATGTTGCTTTTTTTCTAGAGGCACATGCACTGTTCATTCTTGCCAACATTAAAACAATAAACTGTCGCGTCATAAATGGACGTTAAGCGCAAACTTTTAAATAATTGAATAAAATCTAATAAACAACGTCACCCTTGAAAAATTAAATACATTACGGCACCTGTATCCCGTAAAGTGCAGAATTAGATTTACATTTCTACAGCCAGAATTTTCTGTATTTTAGTACTTGTAAATAAAGCGTGTCTCATCAGGAGAAAGAAGATTGCTGTCAACAAACATGAAGTTGATGTAATTTGTTTGTGGGGCGCTCAACTGCGTGGATATCAGCGCCCGTACAAATTCCCATCGTTTGCTCCGTCCAATCCGCCACTTTTGATGAATTATGATGAAATGATGAAGACAACACAAACACCTAGTCATCTCGAGGCAAGTGAGAAAAAACCCTGATCCCGCATGGAATCGAACCGGGGACCTAGTGCTTGGGAAGGGAGAACAGGACCGCAGGACTATGAGCTGCAGACGTCAACACCTACCATGCATTATTAAAACGCTGTAATAAAATGAAATGAATCTGCCGCTCGACTGAGTGACGAAACTGCTTGAAGCATACACTGCGCCTTTATAAAGGCAGGGTCTGTGTAAGGCACAAGCGATAAAAGCCGCTGCTTGGGACGTTCAAGGAATGTTCGTTTCACATACAACTTGAAACATCTTATCTACCTGCAGCAATCGCTCCAGTATATCTGATGATTGATAAATGCCGAAATGCGTCATGTGAGCAATTAGGTCATTCCTTGCCTGATGTTTGACTTTTACTATGAGAAACAGTCTGCCTGAATGCAGAACTAGTTTTTTTTTTTTTTAATTGAGTATGATGTCGGATAACAAATGACAAAAGAAATACTTTTTCGTGAGATTAATTTCAAAGTTACAATTTTATGACTTTTTCGTTTACTTGTACTGTGAACTTTTCTTTCTGCCAAATTTCATGTTTTCAGGCCAACGGGAAGTATCCTATAGGTTTTGATGAGAGAGTTCGCAAGTATCAAAATATGTGACTAAATAGTCACATCTTTTGACTGAATTGACTTAGAAGCTAACGTTTCAGGAAAACTATACGGTTTTTCCAACACAATGCACTAGCGAGGCTTGATTTTCTGTCTAGGGGTATCGCTGACAGGGCGCAATGAAAGCAGCTGTATCGCAAGGGCTGTATCGCACGTGACATAAATTTAAACTTCATGCGTCTATCCGTCCCTGAGATAAAGTTGTCTTTACTAATGGACGAATGGACATTCAGGTGAGGAATGACAAAAAACTTTTTCTTGTTATATACACTCCTGGAAATGGAAAAAAGAACACATTGACCCCGGAGTGTCAGACCCACCATACTTGCTCCGGACACTGTGAGAGGGCTGTACAAGCAATGATCACACGCACGGCAAAGCGGACACACCAGGAACCGCGGTGTTGGCCGTCGAATGGCGCTAGCTGCGCAACATTTGTGCACCGCCGCCGTCAGTGTCAGCCAGTTTGCCGTGGCATACGGAGCTCCATCGCATTCTTTAACACTGGTAGCATGCCGCGACAGCGTGGACGTGAACCGTATGTGCAGTTGACGGACTTTGAGCGAGGGCGTATAGTGGGCATGCGGGAGGCCGGGTGGACGTACCGCCGAATTGCTCAACACGTGGGGCGTGAGGTCTCCACAGTACATCGATGTTGTCGCCAGTGGTCGGCGGAAGGTGTACGTGCCAGTCGACATGGGACCGGACCGCAGCGACGCACGGATGCACGCCAAGACCGTAGGATCCTACGCAGTGCCGTAGGGGACCGAACCGCCACTTCCCAGCAAATTAGGGACACTGTTGCTCCTGGGGTATCGGCGAGGACCATTCGCAACCGTCTCCATGAAGCTGGGCTACGGTCCCGCACACCGTTAGGCCGTCTTCTGCTCACGCCCCAACATCGTGCAGCCCGCCTCCAGTGGTGTCGCGACAGGCGTGAATAGAGGGACGAATGGAGACGTGTCGTCTTCAGCGATGAGAGTCGCTTCTGCCTTGGTGCCAATGATGGTCGTATGCGTGTTTGGCGCCGTGCAGGTGAGCGCTACAATCAGGTCTGCATTCGACCGAGGCACACAGGGCCAACACCCGGCATCATGGTGTGGGGAGCGATCTCCTACACTGGCCGTACACCTCTGGTGATCGTCGAGGGGACACTGAATAGTGCACGGTACATCCAAACCGTCATCGAATCCATCGTTCTACCATTCCTAGACCGGCAAGGGAACTTGCTGTTCCAACAGGACAATGCACGTCCGCATGTACCCCGTGCCACCCAACGTGCTCTAGAAGGTGTAAGTCAACTACCCTGGCCAGCAAGATCTCCGGATCTGTCCCCCATTGAGCATGTTTGGGACTGGATGAAGCGTCGTCTCACGCGGTCTGCACGTCCAGCACGAGCGCTGGTCCAACTGAGGCGCCAGGTGGAAATGGCATGGCAAGCCGTTCCACAGGACTACATCCAGCATCTCTACGATCGTCTCCATGGGAGAATAGCAGCCTGCATTGCTGCGAAAGGTGGATATACACTGTACTAGTGCCGACATTGTGCATGCTCTGTCAAGAAACGATATACCTCGGATTGTGACATAAGTTTCAACTTAATATTTCCTCTCGTTCCCGCGAAAAAGGGTTTTTAACAGTCAAACAGACAGTAGGATATAATTTTGTCATTGAGGTACGGAATCCTAAAAACCTAAGGGCGTAAGTTCTGGCGATCTTGGTGGTCAGTTACTTGTGCTACCACGGCCAATCCAACAGTCATGGTAAGTGCGATTGAGATGTTCCCACACGTGGCTGATAAACTTGGGTATAACACTTTGTAGGGATATGAAATGGAATGATCACATAGGCTTGGTCCTGGGTGGAGTAGACTTCGGTTTATTGATACAACAATAGGGAACTGCAATCAGTCTACAAAGGAGACTTCTTACAAATGACTTGTGGAACCCATACTAGAACGCTGCTAAAGGGTGTGGGAGTCGTACAGAACAGGACTAACAGAGGTACACAGGAAAGGGTGGCAGGAATGCTCACAGGTTTGATCCGTGGGTAAGTGTCACAGAGATGCTGAAGAAATAGAACTGGCACACTCTTGAAGAGAGACGTAAACTACCCCGAGAAAGCCTGCTTATTGAGTTTCAAGGACCGCTCCTAAATGATGAATCTAGGAATATACTGCAACCCCCCCTACGCATCCCTTCCGTAGGAATCGTGAGGACAAGGGTGGACTAATACAGTACGCACAGAGGTTTTTAAACAATCACGCTTTCTGCACTATATTTGTGACTAGAGCGCAAAGAAAACCTAGTAACTGGTACAATGTGACAGTCTCTGCCATGTATTTCATAGTGGTATGCAGAGTATATATGGAGATGCAAATGTAGTTGTAAATATAACTAGCGGTGGAGGCCCGTCATGCTGGAAGTACAACTCAGTCCGCGTTTCAAAAGGAACATCCCCAGTTATCCAATAAACGAATTTTGGGTTGGTAAGACACATAAGTGAGTACCAATGGCCCAAAAATAAATGTACATTAAATGAGTTGCCTCTCGGAAACCATTTGGAGTAGGACATATGTCCATATGACGTTTTTTGCTTCAACTGATGGTGCAAGCCGTATCCTTGAATATTGCCCATTCTTCATGAGGGCACCTTACATGGTGTACTGTCTTCCTTCAAATTGTTAAAACTGCCTTTCTGGTCCGTTTACATTTCCTGAAGACAAAATGATCGTCGTGCAACAGGTCATCAATTTTGTTTTCCGTTCATCTGTATACCATTCTTGTCAACAACTTGGAAGCACGACCCGCTAATCTGATTGTACGAAACTTCTGTCGTTTATTTGTCCTTGTTATCTTTGTTATTGTATGGCTGACTTTCTCCCAAACATATGTGGCAAGCCATATAGATTCTAGGCAATAACTTTAGTAGGCGTTTGGTTGCCACTTCCCGCGGCGATTCTAGAAATTCTGAGGGACTGTTATTTGTCTGATAGGATACGGATCACTAAATTGAGAGGATCGTTTTAAATCCCACTTTTTGTCATTTCATTCTGCCACTTGTGGGAAGGCTGAAACGGGAGGGGGATTGAAGAAGCAATAATACTGTTTTAGACTGCACGTCCTTTTAATTTTACGTGATTTAAGTGAAATAATGGAATGTGTTAAAATAAACCCAATTTAATAAGAAGGAGATGGTTCAAATGGATCTGAGCACTAGGTGACTTAATTCATCAGTCGCCTAGAACTTAGAACTAATAAAACCTAACTAACCTAAGGACATCACACACATCCATGCCCGAGGCAGGATACGAACCTGCGACCGTAGCGGTCGCTCGGTTCCAGACTGTAGCGCCTAGAACCGCACGGCCCTCCGGCAGGCTACAAAGGAGACGTCGTTAAAAAGAGATCAAATGGATATTGGATGTCACGCAAGGATGTTGGCAACAACGCTTTACAATGTTTATGCTGAGTAACTAACAAACAAAGTATTAAAAAAGTAAGAGGCACAGTAACATGAACAGAAAGGATTGAGACAGTCAACTACGCAGTTGATATTGCGGTCTTGCGTGGATCACGGTAAGAACTACAATAGAGAGGATCATAAAAGAAGGAAAAGAATATTTATTGGTTTAACCTCATCCCATTAGGACCAGCAGATCCCCACTTACATCGGATCAGAATTTCGCACGTGCAGTATCATTTTTACATGAGGTCTTACCGAAGGATTGCTGTAGAAACGATTTGAGTTTGATGGGGGTGGATTTCTGTGGGTGACTGACTGATATTAGTTTGTAGTGTAGATGGGAAAGCAAGTGGCTATAATTGGTAGGAAAAATAAATTTTTTCTGTGGATTTCTGGACCAGGAAATGGTAGTCGGTTAAAGTTGTCGAAGAGCACTGCGTGATCCGGTGTCACTTGTCACTCATTTCCAACACAGAAATGAACATGGGGAAGTGACTAGGTCTCGCTTTCATGTAGTCATCAAACGACTGGTGTTCATACCACCTAGTTGGTGCATTATTATTCTTATCATCATTATTATCATATTTGCTTGAACCCTTTTAAAAAAACACTTGACTAACATCATGGACGGTATTGATTGCGAGGAAGGGAAGAACTGTACCAGGAAAACGGAACATTAATGGTGACAGAAAAGTGGGATAAAGTTTAACACATATTTGTTTAGAAAGTATGAGAAGAGGCTGACAGAACAGGTGTTTAGTATACTTGAAAGCAGATACAAAGCTTTCGACAAATAAGCAAGGAAGGTATGAAAAGAACCTTGAACAGGCTCCGTGAAATCGAAGAGACACCTCCGACCAGACAAAATGTAAGTCACTGATCGATAACTGCGCAAGGGGTGGACAGAGGAAAGAAAAAAGGCCACCATAAAAAGAATGCAGAGATTTTGGGCTGCAAGGAAGGCTTACTGTAATACGTGATTACCACATAACGTGGTCTCTACTGGTCGTTATCGAATAATCTAATAATAATAATCATTAATCGTACTTCCGTGATTGGAGGCGTTACCTATTTCACATTCAGATTCACTTTAACTATGAAGACACATTCTATGCACATGTGTTTATGAATCGTGTGAGTTTTAATCAATGTTTCTCACGTTTTAACAGTTCATGTTGTATGCCCAGGGCAGAGCAAGAGGAGCTAGCCCAGCATATACGTAGATAAGTGTAAGCGATCACCTGAGGAATCATAAGCAGGGCGGCCGGTGTACCAGTCCTTTGTGGACTGGAAATTTGGGTGAGTGTGTCTTCTGTAGACTACCAAACTACATGTACAAGTATGAAACATAAATGCGATTTTCATTCTGCAGAAGAGTGTGCGCTAATATGAAACTTCCTTGAAGCTAAAAACTGTGTGCCGGACAGAGACTCTAACATGGGACCGAGTTCGAGTCTCGCCCCGGCACACAGTTTTTATCTGCCATGAAGTTCTGTATAAAACATCTTCGAATTTCTTGCTGCGTCGGCTCTGGGTAAAACGTCAAGCTTTCGACAGTTCCCAACAACGGGAGCAACTAGCTGTCTTGGTTGTGTTCTGTGGTGGCCTTGTAGAGCCCACGGACGGCTTGTGATTGGTCGGCGTACGTTATTATTACGTCAGGCAGCCGTCGTGGTGTCAATGTCTGGTCTGGTAGCGGAGAATTTCTTGGTTTCTTCGCAGTGGCGACACGTCACTTCACGCATCACTGTCACAGTTACCATATGTTCCAATTTCTACTGTCTACATCTAAATCTACATGGTTACTCGCAGTTCACACTTAAGTGCCTGGCAGAGGGTTCATCGAACCATTGTCATACTACTTGTCCACCATTCCGGTCTCGAATGGCGCGTGGGAAAAAGGAACACCTAAATCTTTCCGTTCGAGCTCTCATTTCTCTTATTTTATTATGATGATCAAGTCTCTCTACGTAGGTGGATGTCAACAAAATATTTTCACATTCGGAAGAGAAAGTTGGTGATTGAAATTTCGTAAATAGATCTAGACGCAAGGAAAACCGCCTCGGGATTTTATTCAAATTTGACACGGCAAGTAAACCGAGAACGTTTTATGCAAAAAACCGCCTTTGTTTCAGTAACTGCCACCCCAACTCACGTATCATATCAGTGACACTCTCACCCCAACTGCGTGGTAACACGAAACGAGCTGCCCTTCTTTGCACTTTTTCGATGTCCTCCGTCAATCCTACCTGGTAAGGATCCCACACCGCGCAGCAATATTCCAGCAGAGGACGGCCAAGTGTAACGTAGGCTGTCTCTTTAGTGGGTTTGTCGCATCTTCTAAAGTGTTCTGCCAACAAAGCGCAGCCTTTGTTTCGCCTTCCCCACAATATTATCTATGTGGTCTTTCCAATTTAAGTTGCTCGTAATTGTAATTTCTAGGTATTTAGTAGAACCGACAGCCCATCGATTTGTGCGGTTTATCGTATACCCAAAATTGATCTGATTTCTTTTAGTACCCATGTGGATGACCTCGCACTTTTCTTTGTTTAGTGTCAATTGCCACTTTTCGCACCATACAGAAATTCTCACTACATCATTTAGCCAGTATGTAGAAACATGGGAAGAAACTTTTATTTCATCAGACATTTGTCTTTATTGGTTAGTAAGTGTTCAACAGCTATTGATTTCTCAAGCTCCGATTTTTAACGTGTCGTCGATGTTCGGTAATGGTGCGGATGGACTGACTGACGCAGTTGCTTCCGCAAATGACAGGGGCTCCGAGACCGAGAGTGTCTTTTTACGTGGCGCAGCACATCCTTTATATTCTTAGGTGGCCTTATTTCTCGTCTTCCGAGGAGTTTGCCTGTTTTGCTAAAAGTAGAACCGTAGAAAGAAAGGAGCGCAATCTGTGGCTCTTCGCGAGATTGTTCACTACTTTTCTTGGTTCCTGCTTCTTGAAGAAAACCAACTTTATATTACGTGCCCCCAAGCCATTCTTTTGGATAACGTGCTTCTGATGGTTAATTTCGGAATCCAGGTGGTTCTCGTCAGAAGCATTGGTAACTTTGAACATCAAAGAATTTAAAATGGTTGTCTTCTGGAGTGGGTTCAAATGGCTCCGAGCACTATGACACTTAACATCTGAGGTCATCAGGCCCCTAGAAGTTAGAACTACTTAAACCTAACTAACCTAAGGACATCACACATATCCATGCCCGAGACAGGATTCGAACCAGACTGAAGCGCCTAGAACCGCTCGGCCACACCGGCCGGCCCTTCTGCAGTCGATGGTGGAAGCTCTGCGCGATGAGATATAAATCTCCGTGCGTCGGCTTGCATTACAGATATTGACCGAGCCGCTGGTCTGTCATTCGTCGTACCAAAACAATTAAAAATGTGTTTCTTTCTGCACCTCTACAGTGAACCAAGCACGACGAAAGTGGCTGCTGAGCACACGATCATCACCAAACGACGCCCGCAATAGATCTTTAATGCATCTAGCAATACTTTTTTCTGTTCTAATAAAATCCTATGTCATTCCAAGCATGTGTATCAATTTGTACCTCTCTTTCTTTTCAGTGATTTATTCAGTTTTCAAATTTATACTGACTTTTTTATCACCCGGTATGTACTATGTATTTTCATAGGTTGGGATGTCGACACGTTTCCCATCGATATATCGATACATTGACACTTTCTTCGACGTATCGATGCCGATAACGACATGTTCCAAACATCGATGTAGCGGATCCGGACTGTTTTAAAAAAGACAACAGTCTTAGTGTCTCCACTTCACGCGGTTCTAGCAGGGAACAGACGTGACAGTATCGTTTGAGTAACGAGAACTAGCGAACTCTGGCAGCGAAATGGCGCTACTGCCTCCTCAGGCGGTGAGTGACTGTGGGAGCGCTCACAGGACGGCGCGGGTGTGGTGGTGGCGGCGTCTGCCGGCAGTGCCGTTGCGAGAGCCCGCCGGCCATTAACACGTCCGAGTGACAGTGCCCGATGTACTCCGCCGATCAAGGCGTGCCACCGCGCCGCCGCCGGCCGGCCACAAAGGAGTCTCCTTCCCGCGGGGCTTACATAATTATTTCGATCCGCGCATATTTCCACTATCAAGGCCGGGAACACTCCGCCCAGACATCTGTAGAATGAGCCAGCGGAAATTCTTGGTCCAATAGCAGAGTTTCAGGAACGCTGCGGGGCGACTTGTCTTTTCGGCGGCAAAAGCAAAGGAAGCGAGTTGCCCGCGAGGTAGAGGTCGCTCCCGTGTCCGGCTAGGCCGCGTATCTCGTCTACATCGGGCCACGGCGCGCTTTTTACCTTCCCACACCCTCCAAACCCACTACCGGCGTTTTTTCCCTCCCCGTGCAGTCGATCGAAGGTTAACATTTTTTGCCGTGTTCTACCCCCGGTGTGTTGAATTAACATCGGAGGGCAGCGACTGACGATGCTATGATATATGGCGAGCGATCCGTAGCGGGTGAGGAATTTTTCAGCAGCTACTCTCCGCTCGCTACCGACTTTATAAATCACGTGGAGCTGTCCTCGAGTGAAGAAATTTGCACCTGAAATTATCCTGACATTCCTCTGTTTTAACAGCGTGAGAAGGCGGAAGCGAGCAGGAGCGTTTTCTGGCCGAAAGGCTATGCATCTTTGGGTGCGTTTCAGCCGGGCGGGGCTCCATCGACTGGTGTCTGAGATAGGCGGCTTATAGTGGAGCTGCCGATACGAGTAGAAAGTTCACAGCGCGAGGCTCACGTCCCAAACTTTGTAACTAGGCTGTTTAGGTTTTTATGTTGGTAACGTCACGTAACGCTCTGTATGAAAATCGCTCACTGTGCTGTGTGCAGTCTGTGGCTGGTTGGACTCATTGTTGGAGTATTCGCTGGTGTAGTGTTGGGCAGTTGGATGTGAACAGCGGGTAGCGTTGGAAGTTGGAGGTGAGCCGCCAGAAGCGGACGATGTGGGCAGAGAGATGCCAGAGTTTCCAGCGGACGATTTGGACGTGTGTCCGTCAGAAAAAAGGAAATTTGTTTAATTGGATGTCACAAAATTATATATACAGGGTGTTACAAAAAGGTACGCCCAAACTTCCAGGAAACATTCCTCAGCCGGCCGCGGTGGTCTCGCGGTTCTAGGCTCGCAGTCTGGAACCGTGCGACTGCTACGGTCGCAGGTTCGAATCCTGCCTCGGGCTTGGATGTGTGTGATGTCCTTAGGTTAGTTAGGTTTAAGTAGTTCTAAGTTCTAGGGGACTGATGACCACAGCAGTTGAGTCCCATAGTGCTCAGAGCCATTTGAACCATTTGAACCATTCCTCACACACAAATAAAGAAAAGATATTATGTGGAGATGTGTCCGGAAACGCTTAATTTCCATGTTAGAGCTCATTTTAGTTTCGTCAGTATGTTCTTCCACCTACGCGCAATGGAGCTCGTTATCATGATTTCATACGGGATACTCTACCTGTGCTGCTAGAACATGTGCCTTTACAAGTACGACACAACATGTAATTCATGCACGATGGAGCTCCTGCACATTTCAGTCGAAGTGTTCGTACGCTTCTCAACAAGAGATTCGGTGACCGATGGATTGGTAGAGGCGGACCAATTCCATGGCCTCCACGCTCTCCTGCCCTCAAACATCTTGACTTTCATTTATGGGGGCATTTGAAAGCTCTTGTCTACGCCACCCCGGTACCAAATGCAGAGACTCTTCGTGCTTGTATTGTGTGGACGGCTGTGATACAATACGCCATTCTCCAGGGCTGCATCAGCGCATCAGGGATTCCATGCGACGGAGGGTGGGTGCATGTATCGTCGCTAACGGAGAACATTTTGACCATTTCCTGTAACAAAGTGTTTGAACTCACGCTGGTACGTTCTGTTGCTGTGTGTTTCCATTCCATGATTAATGTGATTTGAAGAGAAATAATAAACTGAGTTTAACATGGAAAGTAAGCGTCTCCGGACACATGTCCACATAACATATTTTCTTTCTTTGTGTATGAGGAATGTTTCCTGAAAGTTTGGCCGTGCCTTTTTGTAACACCCTGTATATATAAAATGACTTTTGAACGCTATTAAGGTAAATACATAGTTTGTCCTCTATCAAAATCTTTCATTTGCTAACTGTGCCTATCAGTAGTTAGTGCCTTCATTAGTTAGAATCTTTTATTTAGCTGGCAGTATTGGCGCTCGCTGTTATGTAGTAGTTCGAGTAACGAAGAGTTTTGTGAGGTAAATGATTCATGATAGATATAGGTTATTGTTAGTCAGGGCCATTGTAGGGATTATTGAATGTCAGATTGCGTTGCGGTAAAAAATGTTGTGTGGCAGTTTAGCGATGATCAGAATAAGCAGAGAGAGAACTGTTTGAGTTCGTTTAGTTTTACTCAGCTGTCATTGTATCAAATAACGTAGAAGTTTACTAGCACAGTCATTCATAATTTTTCTAAGGGTACGTTTCAGCTTGAAACCAGGATACGCTAATTGGTGGGGCTGACTGCTTTCCCACCAGGGGTTACAACTAAATCTACACCGCAATGGCATCCAACCTAAACATGATGGGTATTATCCGTGTGCTGTTTCATCGTCCCTACCTGGCTTTTGTGTAGAACATGCAGTTAATGTTTTGAGAAAACTTTACCACTAAGAAATCAGGAGAGCAAGTATTTCCACTGTTTCAAGAAACCTAATTAACTATGTTGAACACACATATAGAGGATAGTAGGGTAACTGTTTACAACGGGTAATCTTACGCGTTCAGTATCTGCAGCCTGAGATAAACGTGACGAATTCATTGTACCATTACATTGACTTGGCTTCTAAGTTATATATGAAACTATTTAACATACAGAATATGACCTCTTTCGTGGTAACGACAGACTTGGTAATAGTGTTTGGAAATAAAAGAGATTGGAAGGAACAGGAAGATGAAATTAAGAAGAAAATAAGAAATGAAAAGAAACATCAGACTGGGTTGAAGAACAAGTACGGGAACGCTGTGCATGGGTGCTTTACTGTGCAGGTAGTAAAGGAGGAAAAGGAGACTGGAAGTAAGGAGGAAACAGCAGATATTGAGACATCAGATGTATCCAGCATTTATGATGATGACAATAATTATTATTACGACAGTCTACTGGCTCACTGCAATCGTGCAATCAATAGTGAAGAACCTAGTGAGTTACGTTAAGTCTCTGGAGGAGTAGACAAAGAAAAACAACTGAAGTACAGTTATGATGGCGGCTCTACTTGTAATCATGTTGCATGTACCGGCGGGGGGCACCAGAAGTTTGTCTGTCATTCTAAAAACTTTTGAAATGTAAAAACTGTTTAATAGTCGATGGATTCTGCATAGCAACATGTGACAAGGTGGGAATTTGTATCGGAAGCAAAGCGTGTCTGGATGGTCGAAGCGATTAAGGAAACTTTCTAGAGAAGAAGAGCAGCCGGGTTCGTGTCCCGTTCTGGCACAAATTCCCAGCTGTCGCCATTGCATTACCAGAATGCTCTGTGTGTCTGGAAGTCACGAGTTTCGCACCCATCCTTCTCATTTCTTTCTCAGTTCTCTACTTCATATGAATGAAACTGATTACACGTTACAATGCACTGTACCTGTTCTATATTCTAATTTTCTGTCAGAAACTGGCATATATTTTAAATGTCTATTATTTTCACTGATGTATAATATAAGCCTCCCTTCTCAAGCACATAAATCCTCAACCACAGCGGCTAATTTTCCCAATGGACGAGGGAACGTACGAAATCCCATATTTGTAGTTACATTTTGTCGTGCCGTTTTTCACATTTAAAATAATTTGTTTTAGGAAAGTAGAGACACTAGAGCAAGCTTACTTATTGTCAATTTTATGTTACTTATTACAAATGTGTGAAAATTATAATTTTTGCTATTTCCCATCTTCTCTTATCCTCTGATATTTCATACAGCGTAACGAGGAGAGAACGTCATCAGTTGTTATTTCTTATCTGGGAAATAGAAAACAAGGAGTGGTTTGTAGTGGCAACCAGCACGCAACAAATTCCCATCTTTGGAGCTGTGTAAGGGTGGATGTAGGTGTAACGTAGTTTTCTGTACTTGGCCCACCGTTCTTCTCGATGTATAGGGTGAACCCCAGATTCACCTACAAAATTTCGGAGATTGTTCAGGGATAATTTCTGAATATTTTAGTCTAAGGGCCCTGAGATTTCCACTTACTTGTTACAGAGTGATGAAGTAAGTATGATTTATTTAATTTGTTGCTGGATTTACTTTTGTTTCTGTAATAATACCTTGACATTGTTGGAAAAGCTGGTAACATGCAATTACCGAAACGTACAGTGCAAAACATAGAGTTATTAAACAGCGCTCAAACGAAACATGAACTCTTTCATCACAGTGTGTTCTATCTGTTCTGTTAGAATACACTAAAGTACGGAACAAGTGAAGAACTATTACACGTCTTATCAAAATGTCGGTCACCATGATCGCGGCAGAGTCACAGTGAGTTATCATCGACTGTCTTAGACATTCAAGAATCCCAAGAGTTTGGCTTACTACTTTCGCGAATGTGTCAATCCCAGCAAACAGGTCCACTTGATTACGACTTGAAACTCCTAAATTAGGCTTTTCAAATGCCTCTCCACCAGAGTAAGTCCACTGGTGTCCAATCTAGTGATCGAGATGGCCGTGGAAGAGGACCACCGTGACCAATCCACATTTGTCCAAACTGTACATCAAAGTGGTTGTTAACACCAAGTTCTAAGTGCCCCAGCGTCCTCTAAAGTTGATGAATTATCAGCAGCACATCTGCTAGGAGCTGACCTTCAAGGAACGCTTTGTACGGGACTCCGTAATGTTAATTGCGAAGTAAGCATTTGACACTTACTTAACGTTGGCATTTCAGCGTCACATATTTGCTTATAACTGTTGAACGTGCCCTCTCTTGTAAACGTGATCTCGTCCCTGATCAACATGTAACCAGTAGAACTGTCTTTTTTTGCATGTTCCTGTTGGAATCAGTTTTCAAACCATCCCGATTGTGGAAGGCGGCTGACTGCAACGATTGCACCTCTGTGGATTATTCAGTAGAAATTGTTCTTCATGTGAGGTTCTCAAAACACTTGTTCTGCTGGTATTTAGAGCTTGTGAAACTCTCTGACTACTGGTGACATGACTGAAATTTAAAGGAAGCTTATGCTATTTCAATATGTTTTGTAGAATTCTTTCGACAGTTTTGCTCATGTGTAGTATTTCTGAGATGTGTCACTGTTCTTGCCATGATGCGATACACTGTCGACATTTGCACTGTTATGCACTCAATAAATACAGAAAAAGGAATAAAAAGGTGGGGGATGAGAAATCAAATAAATTGGATTGCCTGAAATAATCAGCAACCAGCTGCACAAAGGAAATTTTGGCATTTACCGGTTTCAGGCACCTAGTGCTCTCCTTCAGAAGGTTATGATTATTGGTTATGATTATCGCTTTATGTGCAGCATATTACGTCAGCAATAGAAGTACAGTTACTGAAAGTGGATGAAGTACTGAATCAAAGATATGTAATTACCCTATACCAAGCTATCGGTCAATGGATGCCCCATTCCAAATTACTCACAAAATATTCATGATCAACCTTCTAGGTACTGTTGGTGCGGTTCGGGTACACTATGTACACAGGTGGGAGTTTGGTCATCAACCATAAGATCGCTTCATGCAGTTCATCATTCCTGCTCCTTTCCTTTAGAATTCTATTAATACCTTCAGCTGCTAACGGGCGTTGTTATATATCAACGGGGACAGCTGAAAATGTGGGCCACGACCGGGACTCGAACGCAGGATCTCCTGCTTGCGTGGTACTCGCTCTATCCATCTGATCCGTCGAGGGCACAGAGGATAGCGCGGCTGCAACGACTATCTTGTTCACGCCTTGGACATGTCCAAAAGAACAAACACCATAGCCATACAAGTATATAGTTCTGGCAACACCGACCATGACCTTCTTCTGTACTGATGCACACATATTCCCCGAACTCTAGCGGGACTTGGTAAGAATGTCTTCCACGAGTATTGAGTGTGTTGGGGTGGAACACTACGAATGTGGTGTGTGGACGTACAAGATGAGATTGTGGGTCTCGCGGGAGGCGTGTTCGAGAGACTCCCTGCACTCGCGCCATCCTCTCTGCCCTCTGTGGCTCAGATGGATTGTTCGGTCATAGGGTCATGTCAGCAGGAGATCCTGCGTTCGAGTCCCACTCGTGGCACACATTTTCGCCTGTCCCCGTTGATATATAACAACTCCCGTTAGCAGCTGAAGATATTAATATAATTCTAATTTCGTTCTAAACGCCTGCATGTCATCAATGGTGTCTGTTTTCGGACATGTCCGAAAGAACAGACACCATATCCACATAAGTATACTGCTCCTTTCCGTTTATTCTCTTTATAAATTTTCAGTGATACTTCAGTATCCGTCCTCATCGAATAGATCCCCGTGTCTAACTCTGCTCCTGCAATTCTTGCCTTCCCTTATGGCCCTTGCTACAGTTTTCAGTAAAGACATACGACAGAATCTGTGACGAAAGATACTCTCTCTTCCACCTTGTGTTCTGTATTACGTATCTGTGGCATTACAGTTCGCCTCCCCACCGCTTTCACTAACACGTGGTTCCCAATGGAGGCGATGCCACGCCTCGTGGCCTTGGAATCACCTGTCTCGATCCTATCTGCAGACGTGAATAGGGCAGTTTTTTTAGTATTAACTAGCCGACCGGGGATGTAGGCAAAGAGCTAGCGCGGTATGACAATTACAGCAATGGGAAGAGCCCAAATTCGAGTCCATTATTTGCGACGTACTCCGAATTCACGATAGCAAAGGAGCACAAGACGATTATTAAGCATGTAAATCGAGAAAAAGAGCAACATAGGCGAATATTAAGTACAGAAATCGAGAAAATTTTTAATTAAAGGTCACAGATTGTGAAGTAACAGTTGAAATGAAACCCCTTATAAGACTGAGAAGAGTGAGAGAAATTCTAGCAATGAGAAGCTATAGTGGAGTTTGATTGTGAGTTACCTATCCAGTAGCCCCTAGCATCTCGCCGCGTTTTGCTGACGTCGGCTGGCTGTCGTCCACGAGATCCTCTGCTCTGGAACCGGATACCACGTGTTGCCTGCTCCAGGACATCGACAAAAGCGAGCCTGAGTGACCCTGCTGGATGAACCATCAATTAGGGCGGTTCACAAACAACAACACAAGTACACATATTATTCCAAAATGTTATCGTGGAAGTAGGGGCCAGGAGGTGCTGGTGAAATAACACACACTGCTAAAGATATCCTTTTATTTTAAAAAGTCCTTGTCAATAATAAATTTTTAAGTCTGGCATTAAGAAAAACAATTTCAGAACAATTTCCAATAGCTCACAAATTTTCTTGATGGAAAGGAGATTGCAAGGTATGACGTTAACAACATCCCAATAATAAGATTTTAAATTACAATTAAAAAAAACTCCTTTAAATAGCTGAAATAGCTGGCAAATTTTTTCTATGTAAAGGATATTACAAGGTATGATGTTAACAACTTCCCAATAATAAGATTTTAATCTCATCATATATATATATATATATATATATATATATATATATATATATATATATATATATATATATATATATATATATATATAAGTGTAGTAGTAGAAGGTTTTTTTTGGGCGCACGACAGCAAGGTCTTCAGTGCCCGCTCAGTAACATAGTGAGACGGGTGTCGAGAAAATACTCAGAACAGTAAGATAAAACAGAACATAAAAATATGTGCCTACCCACACCGAAGCTTGAGACGAAGCATGGCGTCAGCAGTAATACGTGGAAAACACAGGAAGAAAGTGGTAGAGGGAGCTAAAACAATGTAGCAGATGGAAGTGGCTGGCTGACCGCAAGGAAAGAAGGACGGAGTCAGTCACTGTACAATACAGTAAAACTGCCAGCCTAAAAGTTTGGGCCAGAGTCCAGACACATCACAAAACTTTAAAACCAGAGACACACACGTCTCATCGTTAGCTAAAACACAAGGCAGATCCCCATCAACTTGTGCTTCTGCCCTTGCATCACGGTATAAAATTCAGTCTGTTAAAATGTGCCGGACAGAGATGTGCACATCACAAGCATCACAAAACGGAAGATCCTCCCGCCGTAACAAAAAGCTATGTGTGAGAGGACAGTGCCCCATCTGAAGACGTGTGAGGGCCACCTCTTCCTGCCCGAGCAACCGGCAGGAGGAACGCCACGGATGAGTTGTTGACTTCACCAACCGCCAGCCATTCCTCCTCCCACAACTCCATGCACTTCCTGTGGAGTGCAGAGATGACAGGCTGCAAGAGAATAGGACACTGGACCTCATCCTGCTCTCTGCAGGCCTCCTTGGCAGCCCGATCGGCCTGTTCACTGCCCCATATTCCTAGTTTGTACTAAAGTTAAAATAGCTGTCTCTTGCCAATTAAATAACTTATATTACACCTGTCAGTTGTTACAAGATAAATGTGAATAAGCCAGCACACAAACCTTCACATTAAAGGCAGTTGCCAAAAAAATTTTTCCTTAGCTTGGTGAATGACACGTATAAAGAGGCCCAGATCACAATAGTCAGAATAATTATTGGTGGTCTACAGGGCCACAGCAGATCAGCCCCAAAACTTGCATTACAAGCTACCATCTCCCAGAGGTACCCAAAAACATAAGATGTAGCAAGGGACACACGACACCGACCCTAAATCATCCAATCAATGTGTGAATGAAACGGCCCGACCAAGTGGCAATTACCTTACTACATTCCTGCGGACAGGCAAACGAAAACTCTACTGGGAAGACCCCAACAAAACCACTGGTGAAGAAACTCATACAATTCACTAGAACTTTAACCCCGTATATATATATATCTGGACGACCCCCACACAGGGCCCCGCTCAGTACCTACTCCTCGATCGTCAGGCGACCGTACACTTGCTCCACCTCCCGCCAGAGGGCGGTGGCGATCCAAACAGCGCGCCAAACCGAAAGCGCCACCGCAAACACTAGACGTGAAGCGAAAGGACTCCGCCTGGCGCGCTTTTCGAAGAGCCGGGCCCACCTACGGCTCACTGGGTTCTGTATAAAAACTAGGTGCCAACAAGAAAACACCAGAACAATATTTTACAAACCTCTCTCCATTGTAGAGTACACCGAGCGAGATGGTGAAGTGGTTAGCACACTGGACTCGCATTCGGGAGAACGACGGTTCAAACGCGCGTCTGGCCATCGTGATTTAAGTTTTTCGTGGTTCCCTTAATCACTTCAGGCAAATGCCAGGATGGTACCTTTGTAAGGGCACGGCCGACTTCCTTCCCCACCCTTCCCTTATCCGATGGGACCGATGACTTTACTGTTTGGTCGCCTCCCCGCAAATGAACCAACGAACTGTACAGTACTATGCGCTCGGGCGACAGACAGCGCAATGGGCCGGAATGAGTGACAAACAACGGGTGCAAACGAAGTTTAAAAACTGTACATACACAAGGTCATAGCTACGTACTGTAAGAATCACAGCCTAAATTATCACGCGACATAGACCGGCGCAGCTGATATCTTGCATGTGTGTTTTTTTTCCATACTAGGCTACGTTGGTGATCCGTGCGACTGCTACGGTCGCAGGTTCGAATCCTGCCTCGGGCATGGATGTGTGTGATGTCCTTAGGTCAGTTAGGTTTAAGCAGTTCTAAGTTCTAGGGACTGGTGACCACAGCAGTTGAGTCCCATAGTGCTCAGAGCCTTTTGAACCATTCTTTGTACGTTGGTGATGGTTCAAATGGCTCTGAGCACTATGGGACTTAACATCTATGGTCATCAGTCCCTAGAACTTAGAACTACTCAAACCTAACTAACCTAAGGACATCACACAACACCCAGTCATCACGAGGCAGAGAAAATCCCTAACCTCGCCGGGAATCGAACCCGGGAACCCGGGCGCGGGAAGCGAGATCGCTGCCGCACGACCACGAGCTGCGGACCGTTGGTGATGATTCCTTGTTAATATTCTTCTTTCATATATCGCGTACGTGAATCTCTGGTAATGTGCTTGTGTGGGAACCCACAGCCTCAAAATTCTATACAAAAGAAAACATGGTCCGTTGTAGACTGTAATGTAGTTTGTATTTTATTTACCTCGTCTGGTTATTTAATTTCGCCCTAAGTCATATTGAAGCACTGGAAGAGAACCAACGTGGAAGAGCAGCGCATTGTAGCTTATAAATAGGGACATAGGGTCATGAGACTACAACATCACTTCAACGCATCTGTAGCTGGACCCATGTGAAACGAAACGTTGCTCGCGAAAATAAAATGTTTCCTGTTAGTAAAGTTGAGAAACTAAGTAATCATGGTCTGGAAAATGTAATCGAAATGAACTGGAGGGTTGTTGTGATGAATGCGAAGTGAATAATTGACAGACTGTGGAACAATGAATGTATTCTCGAAGATAGCGTTACGGAACTTACAACTGATTCGAAATGCTCATTCACTTCAGAAAGTTTCAGTGACTACTAAACGAGTGGTATCTAACCCATTTCGGACATTTCGGTTGCCTGCAGCTAGCACTCAGTGGAAGTATGTACACAAAAAACTTTTCTATGATTTTTACGGTATGCTTTATACACATGCGCAGAGTTTGTGTCGCTTATTACATGTAATCAAGTGCCAGCCGGCATGGCTCATCGGTTGATAACACATCAGCTGTATAGGAAGTATGAAGACACTTTTTGATAGCTTGTGAGAGTGGAAATTACAGTATGCTTGGATGTTTAATATCTGCTCCACTAAGTGACTGGTCATGTTAAACTCCGACAGGATGTAATCGAATCTCTGTTAGCATTTTTAACTAATTTCTTCAAGCAAATTTGTGTTTTCCCTATAGGAAAGGATGATTAGTTGCTTCATCTGTTGTTACATTTCGCGATAAGTATCTCATTGTGTTTTCGAAGAATTTGTACTCTGTTTCAGTTCAGTTTTCATTGTTTCTAGCAGGGCTGAGTTTGAGCACGACTCGAAATGTTCGGACAGTTTACGTCACAGTTGGGAAAATCTCGGGTTCTGTCCAATCTTATGATCAGCTCGCTATCTAGTGACTTTTGCTGGAACTATATCCATGACATACCTCAGCGTTTATGGCACTGCGGATTTAGATAGGACAAATAACTGTGAAACTCGGACTAAAATATCTTATAGTGTGTATGGTATACGAAACAATAGCAACTAATCAATAAATAAGAGTTTGCAATCATGTCTCTGTCAAATTCTCGAGCCTTCGCTCGTCCCGCGACCTAGCGACGTCTGATGGTACTATCTCCAACACGGATATTGCCTCTGTAATTTATTCTCTCTATAGGAATTACAACCTGGTTACCGCGACATATTTCGTTGGTTAAGTTTTCAGTTTTTCGTTAGTTTTTTTCATTGTTTCATTTTAATGAAGAAATCTGGTGTAAATCGGCCAAGAACTTTGAAGTAGATCGGTCAAGTACTTTCGAGACGTTCTGTTGCAACATTTCTCCTTCATATATTTTATTATATGTATATTTATATATTGTGTGTGTTAAGAATGTATGGCCTATATATGTGCAAATGTTCATTACGGGATCATGTAGAAAGTTTTAGTAAATCGTCCAAAAACTTTCAAAGTTTTTGATAACAACCCTTTCCCGTATCTTTATATGTTGCATGCATATACAGTCAGTTCCACAAGAAAGTGTATGCCGTTATCTATATGAAATAAAAGACACCATTATATATATATATATATATATATATATATATATATATATATATATATAAGTTATTACTAATTGTAAAAATACATAATAATTAGTACAACCGCCGCCATTATCGAACCTAATAATTAATCCAACCGCCGCCATTAACGATTATAGCGTGGCATCTTAGCCCTCTCTCCACGTTTCCCACCTTTAAATATCGTTTGACCTACTTCGCTACGAATGTCTTCGACTTTCTAAGAATTTTTGGAGCAGCTCCATATGAAAGATTTGCTGCCTTTGGATGATTTACAAGGAATACTGCTTCGTGACGCTTCAGATATTTGCACTCATTTTGAACAGCAACCTACAAAACAAAATATTCACCTCTCACACTGTTTACCTACACGTTGTGCAAAAAGGCATTGGTTACAGATTCGAGTCCATTACCAGAGATGTCACTGCCGACGTTACATCTGCAATTATGGTGTACACTTTTAAGGGGGGACGTTGACGAAAAACACACACTATTTCAAAAACGCACCATATCCACAATTTTGAAGATATGGCAATGAAATTTTGTACCACGCTTTACATGAAAGTAACACATTTACATATAAAATAAATCCAATGATTATATATATATATATATATATATATATATATATATATATATATATATATTGAAATTTTTTGAATGAAATTTGAAGTTTATTTAAAAAAATAATGTCTGTTCATTTTTCTCAGAAGGTATTCGACAGACTTCTACAAAAATTTCTGTGTTTCATCTCCTTATATGTTGTAAGCTTCTCTCATGACGTTTTTGGAATAGGTCAAATAGGAGAATTTTCATAATTTTTTAATTATAATTCCACAAGTACAATTTTAAATTCATGCAAAATTCCAAGCACTTTGCCCCATATCTCAGCTTACAATCAGAATTTCAAAATTTACTCTTGAGACAACGTTTGTTAGGTTTACAGAAATACGTGTACAAAATTTCATAATTCTAGGGTTCATAGAATCTGAGGAAAAGGTACGTAATCTTTAAAAAGCAAGCTTCTCAGAAAACCAATTTAAAGTTCAACCTAACTTTTTTCCATATGTCACTTCTTCAGTAGGACCCCATTTGTACTCTGGGTCATCTTTCCCTTCAAGGCTTCTCTCTTGGTTTCTTGTCTGTCTTCTTTCCTTTACCAGGTCTTCAACTGACTTTTCAGCTGCAGAAACGCGCGGTAAATCTATTTTTCTTAAGATGTCTTGAGTAAAATTTCCTACCTTGAAGCCCATTCTTTCTAATACCTTCATCCTCCTGACGTTCCCATCATGAAATACAATAACTGCATCATAAGCTCCAATTCTGACAACTGTAGTAGATCCAAAAGTGTTTTCAGGGCATCGTTTCCATATGAGTGAATTTAGAGACTCATTTAGATTTTGGTTTTTACCATGAACACACTTTTTGGGAAGTACAGGATCGGCCAGAAACCTGTAAGTGGGCTTGACAAGATCCAGGATACAATTTGGAAGCCTCTCCTTATGAATGTAGGGATTGTTATCCCTCTGAGATTGGCGTGGCAGGGAGGCCGCGTCACACTTGTAATTAATTTTCGGGCACTTCGGATGCGATTTCAACATCGAAAATACGGGGACTTATTGTCTATAAGTTGTAATAACAAATAAAAAATTAAGCGTAAGTTGACACAATTTCATCAACGTCCCTCATAGGTCAGATTACGAAAACTATTGAACACAGTGATCTTGTCCTTGTCTTAAAGGTAAGGTGTGCAAAATCTCATCAAGATCAGAATAAAACTGCACATTTCAATGAATTACAAACAAACGGACGGACACTAAATACAGGGTGGTCCATTGATCGTAACCGGGCCCAATATCTCACGAAATAAGCGTCAAACGAAAAAAACTACAAAGAACGCAACTTGTCTAGCTTGAAGGGGGAAACCAGATGGCGCTGTGGTTGGCGCTATTGTTGGACCGCTAGATGGCGCTGCCATAGGTCAAACGGATATCAACTGCGTTCTTTTAAATAGGATCCCCCATTCTTATTACATATTCGTGTAGTACGTAAAGAAATATGAATGTTTTAGTTGGACCACTTTTTTCGCTTTGTGATAGATGGCGCTGTAATAGTCACAAACGTATGGCTCACAATTTAAGACGAACAGTTGGTAACAGGTAGGTTTTTTAAATTAAAATACAGAACGTAGGTACGTTTGAACATTTTATTTCGGTTGTTCCAATATGGTACATG
The DNA here is from genome assembly GCF_023897955.1 of Schistocerca gregaria. Classification (NCBI taxonomy): domain Eukaryota; kingdom Metazoa; phylum Arthropoda; class Insecta; order Orthoptera; family Acrididae; genus Schistocerca; species Schistocerca gregaria. Next base: position 200,792,242 of record NC_064921.1, read on the forward strand.
TACCTTTGTGAACTTATCATTTCTGAGAACGCATGCTGTTACAGCGTGATTACCTGTAAATACCACATTAATGCAATGACGTCCGTCAACCTCAATGCATTGGGCAATACATGTAACGATATTCCTCTCAACAGCGAGTAGTTTGCCTTCCGTAATGTTCGCACATGCATTGACAATGCGCTGACGCATGTTGTCAGGCGTTGTCGGTGGATCACGATAGCAAATATCCTTCAACTTTCCCCACTGAAAGAAATTCAGGGACGTCAGATCCAATGAACCTGCGGGCCATGGTATGATGCTTCGACGACCAATCCACCTGTCATTGAATATGCTTTTCAATACTGCTTCAACCACACGCGAGCTATGCGCTGTACATCCATCATGTTGGAAGTACATCGCAATTCTGTCATGCAGTGAAACATCTTTTAGTAACATCGGTAGAACTTTACGTAGGAAATCAGCTTACATTGCACCATTTAGATTGCCATCGATAAAATGGGGGCAATTATCCTTCCTCCCATAATGCCGCACCATACATTAACCCGCCAAGTCCCTGGTGTTCCACTTGTCGCAGCCATCGTGGATTTTCCGTTGCCCAATAGTGCATATTATGTCGGTTTACGTTACCTCTGTTGGTGAATGACGCTTCGTCGCTAAACAGAACGCGTGCAAAAAATCTGTCATCGTCCCGTAATTTCTCTTGTGCCCAGTGGCAGAACTGTACACGACGTTCAAAGCAGTCGCCATGCAATTTCTGGTGCATAGAAATATGGTACGGGTGCCACCGATGTTGATGTAGCATTCTCAACACCGACGCTTTTGAAATTCTGGATTCTCGCGCAATTTTTCTGCTATTGATGTGCGGATTAGCCGCGACAGCAGCTGAAACACCAACTTGAGCATCATCATTTGTTGCAGGTCGTGGTTCACTTTTCACATATGGCTGCACGCTTCCTGTTTCCTTAAATAACGTAGCTGTCCGGTGAACGGTCTGGACACTTGGATGATGTCGCCCTGGATACCGATCAGCATACACAGCACACGCCCGTTGGGCATTTTGATCACAATATTCATACATCAACACGATATCTGTGGTGTCACTGCCAGACATCACACTTGCTAGGTGGTAGCCTTTAAATCGGCCGCGGTCCGTTAGTATACGTCGGACCCGCGTGTCGCCACTATCAGTGATTGCAGACCGAGCCCCGACACACGGCAGGTCTAGTCTAGAGAGACTCCCTAGCACTCGCCCCAGTTGTACAGCCGACTTTGCTAGCGATGGTTCACTGACTACACACTCTCTCATTTGCAGAGACGACAGTTTAGCGTAGCCTTCAGCTACATCATTTGCTACGACCTAGCAAGGCGCCATATTCAGTTACTACGAATGTATTCTGAATAGATAACATTGTGAATCATGTACTGTCAAGTGCGACGTTCATCATTAATGGATTAAAGTTAAGTATCAAACTAATTACGTCCGCTTTCTGAATTCTAATTCCTTGTCATGTTCCAGACCTTACCTCAGTATAGTTCTTCCCTCCTCACGCCAGCCTGCGTGAGCTAAAACGCGCGCATTTCGGCCCCCACTAGTAACGCGGTGTTGGCTCTTCTGCCAACACAACAATATCGACCTTCTCCGCAGTTGGTAAACGGTCCATTTTAACACGGGTAATGTATCACGAAGCAAATACTGTCAGCATTGGCGGAATGTTACGTCATACCGCGTACCTACACGTTTGTGAGTATTACAGTGCCATCTATCACAAAATGAAAAAAGTGGTCCAACTAAAACATTCATATTTCTTTACGTACTACACGAATACGTAATAAAAATCGGGGTTCCTATTTAAATCAACGCATTTGATATCCGTTTGACCTATGGTAGCGCCATCTAGCGAGCCAACCATAGCGCCATCTGGTTTCCCCCTTCAGGCTAGACGAGTTTCGTTCTTTGTAGTTTTTTTCGTTTGATGCTTATTTCGTGAGATATTGGGCCCGGTCACTATCAATGGACCACCCTGCATATGTTAGGTCATTGTCGGGAATACTGAAAGGCCTGTGTCGTTACCAACGTTTCAGATCCAGGTAAGTGCGTTCACCGGGACTCCAATCCACAGCGGCGCTGCCGCCGCTGCTGCTGTCCCACGCCGGCTGGCCGCTGCCGCACCCTTTAAACGTACGCCGTACCTGCAACTGCTCGTTAGCAGCGCGCCGTATTGTTTCTGGCCGCTGCGGCAGCTATTGTGGACGGTGACGGTGCTCTTCTCGCACAAATTGCAGTCGGCCCTCTGATCTCGGCAGAAGACGTCGTCTCTCGTTCTGAACGAACCGCTGCCGCCTTTGTTTTGACGGAAGTTATTGGATAACGATGGCCTGTGAATAGTTATCCGCTGTCGCTTATCTTCACCCCCTCCAGGCGATTACAGTAATGTGTTGGCAATTCCGTTTCAAATTTAGCGCCTTTGAAAACAAAAGAAACTTGCGGACGGAAACGCGGTTGTTAACAGTTACGTAAGGAGCTAGAAACACACATCCTAAGATTGCTTTTCCTCTATTTTTTTCTCTGACGATATAGCAAGGGAAATTTATTCACTTACGGATCATGAGAACGTCTTCAGATTTAAAGTAACAAAGTGGTTGAGAAACTTCCGTATTTCAATTCAGTAATTTTTACCCTATTGAATGGTAAAATATTCTCTCTGTACCCTGCTTTGAGTTTTCCGTTGTTCCTTGAAAGCCTTGCTGGCAAATGCCGGAATGGTTGCCAGACTTTCGCCGGCCTCTCTCTCGTTCCAAGTGTTGACACTTCACAAAATCTTCTTATACTTAATAGTTGTTATCATTAGTATTACCAACGGTATTATTTTATCTTTGGTATCACGAAAACATTTCAATCTGTGTTCTTTCATTATCGTTTCTTACTTTTTTTAGTACTCCATATTCTCTCCATTTTGTCTTTTGCCTTCTGTTCACATTCTTTCCAATTTATTATTTCTTCTGCCTTGAAAGCCTTCTAAATTTGGTATTTCGTTCTTAAGAAGTTCTGTTATTCCCAACTTCAATGCTCCTTACAGATCTTAACTTATTTCTGTCATCCAATATAATCTTTTTTTTTAAATAAAAAAAGACAGGTAGCTTACCTGAATTCCATTTCATTTTCTTTCTACATATGTTGGCACAGTTTTGCGACTTTTTGGCTCTAAATTCCAAATCCTTGCAATTTTTCTAAAACACTGGTAAACAGTAAAGGCGATAAGCGGTACCCTTGTATAACACCAATTTTTATTTCGAATCGAGACAGTTCGCCTACAAATTTCACTTTAGGTTTCCTATTTTTTACAGTTTCACGAGTTATTTTTGCTAATTTTGTTTTAACACCATCTCTGTAATGAGGTTCTTCAAATCAACAAATGATACTATTATAGGTTTTCTGGTTAATTTTCTGTGGCGAATTATTTGTTTTAAGTAAAAAAAATCTGTTAAATACAGGACGTTCCTTTTCTAAAACTACTCTGATATTCATACAGTTGTTTGATTGCAGTTTGCTCCTGTTCAGGAGAATTTTAGATTGTACTTTGCATGCCACTGGCAGAAGTGATACTTCTGAGCAATTGTTGACATTTCGTGTGTCTCAGTGTATTGGCTCTGTGGGAGCCATTTTACGCTCCTCTAGAACCATTTCTGTTTTCCATATGCTCTCACAAAGCAAGTGTAGATCTTGTATAACCGGTGGTTCGGGCCATAATTCTACTGGTATTGATTCCATCCACTTGCTACGTTGCTTTTTTTTTTATTGTTTCGATGGTTTTTCAAATATCTGTGTCTGCTGATGGTAAATCGTCCCCATGACAGTCCGGTATTGGAGATAAGATAAAGATGAAGCAATATGATTGTACGATTGTGGGCATGGTATTATCGCCTAACAAAGTGCATCGCGTTATATTACAGAAGCTCTCCGTGGGAAATGGGTTACACTACTGACCATTAAAATTGCTGCACCACGAAGATGACGTGCTACAGACGTGAAATTTAACCGACAAGAACAAGATGCTGTGATGGGCAAACGATTAGCTTTTCAGAGAATTTACACAAGGTTGGCGCCGGCGGCGACACCTACAACGAGCTGACATGAGAAAAGTTTCCAACCGATTTCTCATACACAAACAGCAGTTGACCGGCGTTGCCTGGTGAAACGTTGTTGTGATGCCTCGTGTAAGGAGAAGAAATGCGTACCATCACGTTTCCGACTTTGATAAAGGTCGTATTGTAGCCTGTCACGATTGTGGTTTATCGTATCGCGACATTGCCGCTCGCGTTGGTCGAGGTCTAATGACTGTTAGCAGAATATGGAATCGGTGGGTTTAGGAAGGTAATAGGGAACGCCAGGCTGGACCCCAACGGCCTCGTATCACTAGCAGTCGAGATGACAGGCATCTTATCCGCATGGCTGTAACGGATAGTGCAGCCACGTCTCGATCCCTGAGACAACAGATAGGGACGTTTGCAAGGCAATAACCATCTGCACGAACAGTTCGACGACGTTTGCAGCAGCATGGACTATCAGCTCGGAGGCCATGCGTGCGGTTACCCTTGACGCTACATCACAGACAGGAGCGCCTGGAATGGTGTACTCAACGACGAACCTGGGTGCACGAATGGCAAAACGTCATTTTTTCGGATGAATACAGGTTCTGTTTACAGCATCATGTTGGTCGCATCCGTGGCTTTCGACATCGCGGTGAACACACATTGGAAGCGTGTGTTCGTCATCGCCATACTGGCGTATCACCCTGCGTGATGGTATGGGGTGCCATTGGTTACACGCCTCGCTCACCTCTTATTCGCATTGACGGCACTTTGAACAGTGGACGTTACATTTCAGATGTGTTACGACCCGTGGCTCTTCCCTTCATTCGATCCCTGCGAAACGCTACATTTCAGCAGGATAATGCACGACCGCATGTTGCAGGTCTTGTACGGGCCTTTCTGGATACAGTAAATGTTCGATTCCTGCCCTGGCCAGCACATCCTCCAGATCTCTCACCAATTGAAAACGTCTGGTCAATACACTAGTCACTACTCTCGAGTAACTGTGGTATGGTGTTGAACCTGCATGGGCAGCTGTACCTGTACAAGCCATCCAAGCTCTGTTTGACTCAATGCCCATGCGTATCAAAGCGGTTATTACGGCCAGAGGTGGTTGTTCTGGGTACTGATTTCTCAGTATCTATGCACCCAAATTGCGTGAAAATGTAATCACATGTCAGGTCTAGTATAACATATTTGTCCAATGAGTACCCGTTTGTCATCTGCATTTCTTCTTGGTGTAGCAATTGTAATGGCCAGTAGTGTTTATGTACAGGCTAAACTGTTAAGGTGTTGATCTCGTATTAGTCAGTATCTGGTGATCTAGTTTGCTTAGGCTTTAAGTAACTTGCTTATCGTCAACACCTCTCATACAAAAAATACGTGAGTTAAGCTACTTTCGGGTACTTACTAAGACAAATCTGTGGGTTTCTCTTGCCAGTCCTGGGCGTATGACTGAGAATGGTCCCGCAATGGAAACGCGTTCTTACCTTTGGCGTTGGGTAACATCGGCCACGTGTTAAACTGACAAACCACCACCGTCTGAGAGGAGCGTGTTGCACGCTCTAGTATTGGACGCAATTCTGCCGTACAGCCTCTTCCCACTCTTCTTTTCATTAGCTTCTGGTTCCGGCATATGCCCGAATTTATTGACATGGTAGATAATCAAAAATCACTCTTGAGTAGAATCGTGTGAGAAGAGACACTGGTACTTGTTGTATCAGCGGGCTCGGAAAGAAATTCACCGAAAGTGTATGCCGAAGCCTGCCGTCTTCTGTATTGTGCTCATTAGGTGAACTCTGTGGTCTTTCCATGTTTCTGTCATATATATACCTGACACGACTTCTAATGATTTAGCATATCACAATCTTGCCAGCCCAAACGCTCTAACAAGCCGGATATCTTGCGAAATTGCTAGTGTCTCTGCTCTTGTTTTCACATTCGATTTAAGCACTGTTTAGATACGTCTCTGTCGACTTTCTACACAGTAAGGAAACCAATCCTTTCACACGGGCATAAATTTTTTTCTGGGAGTTATATATTGAAATATGTTTAAATATCCCACAGACGCTAGACGTGTCTCAAGTAAATTGTTAAATCTCCACCCATCTCAGTTTTAAGTTTTTATTCTTTATCTGTTATAGCAGTTACTGTAAATAATAATATTGGCTTGGTGCATAAGTTCGTAGTGTTATTACACAACTAGATTTTAGTAAGAGCATATGTACTATCAGACCAATTGTGTGATTCGATTTAAGAGTTCCTAGATAACAGAAAGCATCATGTCATTCTCAATGGAAAGAAGTCTTCCGAAGTAAGAGTGGTTTCAGGTGTGCCGCAGGGGAGTGTCATAGGACCGTTGCTATTCACAATATACATAAATGACCTGGTGGATGACATCGGAAGTTCACTGAGGCTTTTTGCAGATGATGCTGTGGTGTATCGAGAGGTTGTAACAATAGAAAATTGTACTGAAATGCAGGAGGATCTGCAGCGAATTGACGCATGGTGCAGGTAATGACAATTGAATCTCAATGTAGACAACTGTAATGTGCTGCGAATACATAGAAAGAAAGATCCTTTATCATTTAGCTACAAAATAGCAGGTTAGCAACTGTAAGCAGTTAATTTCATAAATTATCTGGGAGTAGGCATTAGGAGTGATTTAAAATGGAATGATTATATAAAGTTGATCGTTGGTAAAGCAGATGCCAGACTGAGATTCATCGGAAGAATCCTAAGGAAATGCAATCCGAAAACAAAGCAAGTAGGTTACAGTACACTTGTTCGCCCACTGCTTGAATACTGCTCACCAGTGTGTACCAGATAGGGTTGATCCAACGAAGAGCAGTGCGCTTTGTTACAGGATCATTTAGTAATCGCGAAAGTATTACGGAGATGATGGATAAACTCCAGTGGAAGACTCTGCAAGAGAGACGCTCAGTAGCTCGGTACGGCTTTTGTTGAAGTTTGGAGAACATACCATCACCGAGGAGTCATGCAGTATATTGCTCCCTCCTACGTAATCTCACGAAGAGACCATGAGGATAAAATCAGAGACATACCGACAGTCTTTCTTTCCACGAACAATACGAGACTGGAATAGAAGGGAGAACCGATAGAGGTACTCAAGGTACCCTCCGCCACACAGCGCCAGGTGGCTTGCGGAGTATGGATGTAGATGTAGATGTAGTCATCAATAATGTATTTTCCTTCATCATTTACGAGTCTGCCAATGCCGGGGCACCTTTCCGATTCCACGACTGTAGAAATCACGTGGTTTTGAGGCGAAGAAGTCCGGAGCCACGCGGCTGATACGGTCGCAGGCTTGAATCCTGTCTCGGGCATGGATGTGTGTGATGTCCTTAGGTTAGTTAGGTCTAAGTAGTTCTAAGTTCTAGGGGACTGATTACCTCAGATGTTAAGTCCCATGGTGCTTAGAGCCATTTGAACCATTTTTGAGGCGAAGAGCTCGTCGAGTTATGTTCAGAGGACATTTTTATCCGGAAAGGAAGTTGCTTGAAGTTAGTTCCATAGAGAGCGGAAGGTGAAAATCTGAGTGCGCAAGATCAGGTGAATAAGGTGGGTGTGGAATTACTTGTCAACCCAACTCCTGTATGGTGTTTCTGTCGGTCTGGCAGCTATCGATGAGTAATATCAGTTGAAGTTGTCTTCCCGGTCGTTGTTCTTAGGTTGCGTCTGCAAGGTGTCACAGTTGTTGACAATAAACGTAAGCATTGAAGAAATTCGTAGTAATGACATCGTCGCTGTTCTGCCAGATACATGACATTATCATTCGTATCTGGATGGAAAGTGGAACACGATTTCAGGGCCGAAAAAATATGTGAAGAGACCGGTATTGAGGAGGATCCCTCATGGTGTGGGCAGTGATTACGTTGACCACTCGAAGACCTCTTCATGAAAGTGTATGGATGGTGCGGCAAATTTTAACGCTGTCAGGTATCGTGACGAGATCTTGGGACATCATGTGCGGCGTTTGCGGTGTGCTGTGGGCCGCATTGATGGACGATAATGGTCGGCCTCATAGAGCAATCGCAGCATGCCTTGTCGTCGCCAGGCCTGTATTGTCAGACATCGTCACACCCCATACTGAGCATATTAATCGGTTGCCGGAATGTGCGTGCAATTCCGTTAAGTTGGAAAAAACGAAGAACATTTTTGTCTACCTTTATGCTTGTTGCAGTTGTCTACGTTCTGTATTCTTCACACTGTTTTTACTTTACTGTCAGCCGTTTGTACTATTTTGTGGAAAAATAAACTCAAACGTGCTAAATTTTTTGTTTGTTTTTATTTTGGTTCAAAAAGGTTCAAATGGCTCTGAGCACTATGCGACTTAACTTCTGAGGTCATCAGTCGCCTAGAACTTAGAACTAATTAAACCTAGTTAACGTAAGGACATCACACACATCCACCAAGACAGGATTCGAGCCTGCGATCGTAGCGGTCGCTCGGTTCCAGACTGTAGCGCCTAGAACCGTACGGCCACTTTATTTTGGACACCAGAGTATATTTTACATGAGGAATTTCAAATTATACAGGGATTTTGTTATTTTTAGATCAGAAGATGGCTGTTAGAGATGGTCAGTACCTGTAAACCTAAAAGATAATTATTATTTGCTGAGAAAAGAGAAAAAATTTTTAATGATACAAGTTACCCAAAGAAATTTGGTTCCAGAGACTCCTTGTGCAATTGCGTGGAATAAAATAAAGTGACTGGAGAACTTTTCGTTGTCTAAAACGAATTAATGCTTCTGACAGGCAAATTTGAGGAAAGAAGGAAACTTCCGATCTCCAACACATTATGTTCAGATTTGAAAATTCCTGATAGTTTAAAAGCCAATCTGGCGCGGTACTCACCTAGAGGTGGCGTGAAAATGAAGGCACTGAACTCGAATTTGGGGAGAGCGGGAATCAAATCTCCGACTGTCTACTTCGATTTAGGCTTAACCGTAGTTTTCTTGCATCTCTTGAGGCTGTTACTGGCGACGGCCGATTTATTGCCTCCTTATCCCAGACCTATCCGAGCTTCGTTCCCTCTTCGTCGGCCGGCCTCGGTGTTCTCGCGGTTCTAGGCGCGCAGTCCGGAACCGTGCGACTGCTACGGTCGCAGGTTCGAATCCTGCCTCGGGCATGGATGTGTGTGATGGCCTTAGGTTAGTTAGGTTTAAGTAGTTCTAAGTTCTAGGGGACTAATGACCACAGCAGTTGAGTCCCATAGTGCTCAGAGCCATTTGAACCATTTTTGAACCCTCTTCATCGACTCTTCATTGACAGGATGCGAGAAAATTAGCTTTCCTTCAGACAGGTTGTTTGCACTGATTGGGCTGCGCTTAGCCAACGAGAGGGTAAGATATGGTATGCAGTCATGGCTCGGTGTACAGTTATACTGTGACGGTTTGATTGACACTGTGTGACAATCCTCTCAGAAGGCGTCGGCAACTTACCACTTACAAAATTTTATTGATAATACGATATGTGTACATGGTATAACTATTCCTTATTTTGACCTATAGTAGCCCTGCATGAACCTCTAGTGATGTTTTTATCTAAAGTTCTGCAAACAACGAACCAAGGAGTTCACGATTAATGAAATAAAAGTTACCAAATACCTAATGAAGTAGTTGCTACTTCCAAAATCACCACGTCAATCATTTGCAATGCAAATTTCCTTATCATGCATTTACGTGGGTTAGAACTTTAATAGTTGCAACTATTTATTTACAGCTCGCACAAAATAGACACTTGTTTCAAAGTTTTACTGACCTTCTAAGTAGTCACCAGCAATATGTATAAACAGTTGCCAGCGATGTGGAAGTCGTAGGATACTCTTAGCAGTGCCACTTGCATTGACAGTTCTAGCGGCACGGTCTATTGCCCGACGAATTTGTAGCAGTTCGGAAGCGAATGTTGTGAAGTGTTTCCTTCAGTTTAGAAATCGAGTTTAACTCACGAGGGCTTAAGTCAGGATAGTCAAGAAGGTGGTGTAGCAGTTAGTAGCCCCATCAGGCGCAAAAGCTTGCACTGTAGGTGGTGAGCATTGTCCAGAAAAATGATGGTCAGGTCCTGCAGAAAGTGTCATCACTTCTGTCTCTATGCTGTTCATTTTTGGAACACAACATACGACCAACTTAGAGACAGAAGTGATGACACTTTCTGCAGGACCTGACCATCATTTTGCAGTACAGTGCTCAAGCACGTACAGTGCCAGGTGTTACTGATTTGAAGACTGATGGGAGTGTGTACTGTTTCCCATGGGTGGTGTTGGGTTTAAAAAAATGTACTGCTACCGTGTCTTTACATTCCATTCACCTATGAAGCGCGGGAAGGATGATTGTTTAAAAGGCTCTAATCAGTTTAATCTTGACCTCGCGACCACTAGCGGAACAATACGTAGGCGTTGTAGTATATTCCTACAGTCACCGATTAAAGATGGTTCTTGGAACTTTGTAAGTTGATTTTCACGGGATGGTTTTCATGTACATCTACATGTACAGATATACTGCACAAGCCAAGATAGGGTGCGTGGCGGAGCCGAGGGTACCCTGTGACTCTACTAGCCATTTCATTTCCTGTTTCACTCGCAAACCGAGCGAGGGGAAAACGACTGTCTGTATGCCTCCGTATGATTCCTAATATCTTGTCTCTTACGTTCGTCGTCCTTACGCGGAATGCATATTGGTGGCAGTAGAATCGTTGTGCAATCAGCCTTATACGCCGGTTCTCTAAATTTTCTGAGTAATGTTCCTCGAAAAGTACGTCACCTTCCCTCCAGGGATCCCCACCTGAGTTCCCGAAGCTGGAAATGTCGAACGTTTCTCAACAGACAAAAGGCGGTTATTACGCAGTGCTACAAGATCGGATTCCTTCACAGCCGTGGTTCATGAGGACACATCTGGACCGATCCACGATTTCTACCATCATAAGACTCCGCTTCAATCATGCCTCTCTCCCACAACATCTACATCGAATCAACGTTTACAGTTCACCAGCATGTGAGTGTGATCCTGAGTCGGAAGCTGATGTCAACCACATCTTATTTATGTGCCCCAAATTTGACCGTCAACGGTTGGTCTTTGTGAAGACATTGCTGAGTATGGGCTACCATCTTCCTCCATCAGTTTCTTCTCTTTTGTGTATTAAAGACGTTCGTCTATATAAAATGATAGTTACAATCTGTAGGTGTACGTAAATTATAAATATGTCTTGCTGATGAAGATATTTCAGAATTGGTGTGAATTGTAAGCCAAGACACTTTTAATAAGAATAGATCGCACTAGCGTCCTATATGTGGTCTCCCTCCCCAAAATACTCCCAGTAAGAAATTCTGCAAATAAAACGAAGAAGACCATTCTTCTTCCTTCCCACAATTCTCATACGCTCGTTCTATTTCATCTCGCTTTTCCAACGTTACGTCCAAATATTTAAATCACCTGACTGTGTCAAGCAGGACACTACTAATACTTGATCTGAATATTTCGGGTTTGTTTTTCCTAATCATCCGCATTAATTTACGTTTTTCTACATGTAGAGCTAGGTGCTACTCAGTACACTAACTAGAAATTTTACCTAACTCATCTTGTATTCTCCTAGTCACTCAACTCCATTAACTTTCCATACACCATACCATCATCAGAAAACAATGGCAGATTGTTGCCCACTCTATCCACCAGATCATTTACATATAATAGCGCTCCTATCACACTTCCCTGGTGCACACCTGACGATATCCTGCTCTCTGATGAACACTCTCCGTCGAGAACAACATACTGGGGTGTATTATTTAAAAAATACCTCCGTTAACAAACTACAGTGGGGCACCGTGTCAAACCCTTTCTGGAAGTCTAGAATTATGGAATCTGTATGTTGCCCTCTATTCATAGCTCGCTGTACATCCTGTGAGAGAAGTGGAAGCTGAGTTTCCCGGGAGCGATGCTTTCTAAAGAGCTGATTCGAGGACATATGGTTCGCGGTCTCAAGAAAATGTATTATATTGCAACTGAGATACTGTCATTATGTCCAAGGATATGCCGTTTCGGGTTTTCACCATGTTCATGACACACTCTCCTGAGTCAAAGAACGTCTTACCATAGGTCTCAGTGTAGATTATATACCCTGATAATCTTGCTTGGTACGGCTCCCAGCAGTCTCCTTTGTAGATTGAATGCGTTATCCCAGTATTCTACCAATAAACCGTAGTCTGACAACCTGATTTACGTACGTCTTGAGCGTATGTGATCCATTTCATATTACAACCAGCTGCTACACTCAGGTACATGTTGAGAAATTCCAGTAGTGACTCGTTGTTATTTTACTCAAGGGATACTACGTCTTTTCGTTTTGTCAAGTGTACAGTTTAATATTTATGAACATCTGTAACAAGCTGCTACTCTTTGCATCACCTTGAAATGTTATCAAGATCCTATGAATTATGTGTGCAGCTTTTTTTTAGACAGTACTTCAATACAGATAAATGCATCATCTGTGAAAGGACTGAGACTACTAATATTCTCTGCAAGGTTATTAACATACAAAACGAACAACAATGGAGGCTACACACGTCCCTGGGGCACACTTGAAGTTATTTACACATATGTCGATGACTCTCCATTCGATATAACATGCTCCGTCTTCCCTACCAAGAGATTCTCATTACAGTCACAAATTTCTCTCGATATCCTGAACAACCGTCCTTTCGAGAATAAATATAGGTGTGGTACTGAGTCGAATGCTTTTCGGAAATCAGGAAATACTGGATATACTTGACTGCCTTAATCCGTGACTTTCAGGATGTCATGTGAGAAATGTGTGAATTTGATTTGCATGATCGATATTTTTGGAATCCATGCAGGTAAAGCATTAAACCACAGCTACTGTCGATGTTCTTGGCTGCTGCTGTATGCACATACTACCTGATCAGAGGCGGGATGTAGGGGGGGGGGGGGGGGATGCGATGTATTCAAAAGCCGTGAGAATTCGGCTGGGGGTTAGAACAGTGGCTGCCCGCACCCGTCACCCCTCACCCCTCACCACACGTACCGCACCCTCTGACAGAGTCGTCCTTGGCCTGCCGAAGGGTAGCTCCCACTTGATTTATTCTGCCTGCTTTCCCATTCATTCACGCACCGGAGACGTGTTTTATACACGGACGAGCAGCCATTCATCATTTTCTTTGGCCTTTCTTCGACCCGTGTTTGAATTAAGATATCCTCTCGTAACATGTGTACAAAATACTTTTTTGTCTTCCCTAAAATTCTTTCCGGCATTTGTTGATAAAGATCTGATACCACTAGCTTTAAAGAGCTGTCGATAATTGCACGATTAATGGCTATATATATATCACAACCATAGAAAGATTTATGAAATGCACTAGACCATCAACAAATGTTTTAGTCGATCTTCCTGACAGTTTCTCGTTATTATAGAAATGTTAGTATTTATAAACTTGCTTATACTCTCCACCGTAAAGACCATGCAGTCGAAAGAAACCAGTCGCAATAGTAAAACATTACAGCTAAATACGACATGGCGAGATTTTTTACTGATTCATTCGTAAGTGGGACTTACACTGGGATTGGGGGACTATGACGCTGTTTCTAAGAATTCATAACAAACTTTCGGGAAAGATGAGTCCTAGCATCAAAACAATTAAGACTCTTCTTATGAAAGCATGTCCTCCAATACTTTGGTACTGACGCACGGTATTGCACAAATTGTGGTACCATGTACGCCTAATGAAAGGGTTTGTTCATAGAAGTTTCCATATTTCGACAAGATATGTTCATAAACGTAAGAAACACAAGGTGTCATGTGCTAATATGTACGGGAAGGCTATCACTAGCCATAGTAACAGATTTGAATTAACTGTTCGGCGTCGATTATCAGTGATCACAAGATATACAACATGGAACAATCCATTAATATTATCTACGCAACTATTCCATAGGAACCATCCTGAGACACTGAGAGGTATGCATTATAGCTGGTTTAGGACTCCCTCTCACTTTTCGCATCAACAGTGATTGGCTGCTGAACACCATGTAACGTTGTACCATTGAACTCAGCAACGACAGTTTCTGCGACATATGTCCACAGAAACATTTGTCATTCACTAAACCTAGAAGTCTACCCCCCTGCACCCCATCCCCCTTCACCATGTGATATGACTTACATGCCTAAAAGATCAAATGCATGTGCAAGGTCGATAACTGATATCATATCTTAGCACATCTTGTAAGAGGTCCATGACTAAAGAATTTGTTGCTAGCGCACTCGAGCATTGTAATTTCGATGGATTGCCCACGCGCTGCCTGCGATATGTAAGCTATAAGGAAATCTCAGACCAAAGAGCAGTGTTGACTGCAGTAGGAACTGTGTGTTAGTAGCAGTAAGTAGTAGCTTGCAGTCTGGTGTATCGTGTTGACTGGGCCGGTCGTGTGGAGCGATGTCGTTGTAGTATAAGGCAAAAGCAGCGTCGCGCGTATATAGTACTGTTATATCAAGTCCCATGTAAAAGTTAAAAAAAAAATCCGTTAATAATAATCTTTCACATAAAAAGTAGCTTTTGGCAATCATTCATCTCAATTTAAAGAATTTACTAATTTCTCCAATCCTTGGTCATCCCGATTATTGAAAAGAAAAATCAGTTGTTTCTTTTTATACATGACAAATCTATCGGCCAGCATTGCACTGAGCTGCACCAGAAAAATTTCTTATAGGAGCAGATATATACGCGTTATCCGGCGACCTAATTGAGGTAAGATTTTTCAGTTTATTCAGAATGAATTTTCAGGGCCATGACGCAGCACTGCTGACGTCCAAAACTTACCAGTTTAAATTCACAGCCAATTATTGAAAGATTACAAGTGAGCGACAATTTTATCGAGAGGTTTGTCGCATTGTATTATTGGTAGGTTACGCTAAATTTCAGTGCTATACATATTTTCACTGTTCGGTAGTCACGCTAAATGAGAATATTATTTATATTATTTTGTTGTTGTTGGGAGGTTACGGAATAAATCTGTTGGAAGCTTACACTAAATGCGAATGATATAAATAATTATTGTTTTTTTTTGTTGGGAGGTTACGGAATTTATTTTGTGGGGAGGTTACAATGTTCTATCATTCTATCGCTTCTTCTTCTCAGTTTTATGTATCTTCCTATTCTCACCGATTCTGCGGAGAATCTCCTCATCCGTTACCTTAGTCTACCTAATTTTCAACTTTGTCTAATGCACCACATTCTGTTCCGGTTCTCCCACAGTCCATATTTAATCACCAAAAATTCTGAGCTCACAGTGTACCTTCTCAGAAATTTCTTCATCAATTTAAGGCCTATGTTTGTTACTAGTGGACTACCCTTGGCCAGAAATGCACTTTTGCCAATGCTAATTGTTTTTTATGTCCTCCTTACTCCGTCCATAATAGGATATTTTCTACCCAGGTAGCAGAATTCCTTGGATTCATCTGCTTCGTAGTTCCCAATTCTGACGTTAAGTGTCTGCTACTTGTCACTACTTTTGTTTTTCGTGATGTGCTCTCAATCCATAAACTGTACTAACTAGATTGTTCATTCCATTCGACAGGTTCTGTAAGTCTTCTTCATTTTGGATGAGGATAGCAATATCATCAGCAAATCTTATCATTGATATCCTTTCACCTTTCTTGTATTCAAGTCAGTGCTTCTTCGTTGCACAGATTGAAGTGTTGGGGTGCGTCTTTATTTATCTTAGAGGCATCAGTCTTGTGATCCCTGTCTTTTTTTATTATTTTTCAGCCTTCGGTCTTCTGATTGGTTTGTTGCAAACTACGTCCTCAGTTAGTTTCTGACCGTATTCCAATCTCTGCCTTACCCTCTAAAGCTCCCTATAGTAACATGGACGTTATTCTGTGATGTCGTAACAGATGTCCTACCATTCTGTCTCTTCTTGTTATCATTTTTTTCCATGAATTCCTTTCTTTGCAGGTTCTCTGTAAAACTTCCTCAGTCCTTATTTTATCAGCGCACCCAGTTTTCCATGTCTTACCTCCACCGATCTTTTAGTCTTCTTGTTCACTCTTGGTTTTTGTTCAAACGCATATCACTCTTCTTTCCCTGTAACTTACCCTATTTTTCTCAGAATTTGTACATACCGTATATTACTCGCCTTTCCCTGTAGTTCACCTCTATTTTCTCCGAATTTCGAACATCTTGCACAATTTTAGTTTTTTTCAGGTCAAAAAATCTCATTATAACCCTACCTCTACTATTACGAATCGGTATGCTTTTACCTAAATAACAGAAAGAGCTGTCTTTATGTTGTCATATATACTATAACCCAACAGAACAAATAACTTGTAGTGTAGCCACCACAACTGTTCGCCACAAGCAAGCCTACAGCTACCAGATAAAACTTTTATAGTAAATTTACTTTTGTACAACGTGAACCATTAATTTAATCTGTGTTTTAATAAATGTTCTTTAACTTTAAAGTAATTGGTTCATCCTTTTAATTCATCCTAATCATACACCTATACAGGGTTTCTTCCTGAAGTGCCAAGTTGATATAAAGAGGCACCATTTAAATTGCTTTTGTGTTTCTTTAACAACTGTAAAGTGTTATAGTAAAAGTTTACTTACGCAAAATTCAATCAGAGTGTACCCTTATTACTAGAATCTGGTAAATGACTATACAGAGTTAGTTCAAAGAATAACAACTTTTGAAAGTAAATTCCAGT
This sequence comes from Schistocerca gregaria, assembly GCF_023897955.1. NCBI lineage: Eukaryota > Metazoa > Arthropoda > Insecta > Orthoptera > Acrididae > Schistocerca > Schistocerca gregaria. The sequence goes on from NC_064921.1 coordinate 200,809,066, forward strand.
GAAAAAGAGGTTTTTTTAAGTCAAATAATCATTATAAGAAGAGTGTGGTTTAGTATCTAAGTATTTTAGTACCTAAGTTGATAGTTGTAGGAAATGATTTTCTGTAGATATCTCCCCCCCCCCCCCCCCCCTTCCCTGGCCAAACTTTTTTTAGCTTCCTTGAAGTTTTCTACTGAGCTTTTTCTCTTTTTAAAACGTAATGTATAAGGGTGTAATAGTCAAAAAGAAATTCCAGTGTTTGCACTAACATTGTTTACGTGGAGTAATATTAAGTAGGCAAAAACTCATACTTCTGCTTTTCCAATACATCACTGTTCCATTGCCTGGACAGGTTGGCGACCATTAGTACATGTTTGAAACTACTAAATGAACTTGGAACTGAGTTGTCTTAGCTTCAGTACAACATTATTCATACTGCGTTTCTTTTTAACCGCTGGGTAAAATCCTAGGAAAAGAACTGAAGAGTCTGATTTACTTATCAATTATACATAACACACGGTCAAATCCTGTAAAAAGGGTAACTCTATTGATTAGCTTTTCCTATGAACAGGACTATCCCACCATTATCAACTTTATTTGGAAACTAAACTAAATTTTAGTAAGAGGGCTATAGGTGGCTTTCGTGTTTAGACACTTCTGAGCATAGCAAAGATTGCTACATTATGATTATTTCATTTCAATAGTCAATAAAATATTGTGCTCTGACTGTTGGATAGGGGAGGGCAGAGAATGGACAAGTGTTATTAAGGGCAACTGCGCTTGTTCCAACGTCATGTATTTTAAAATTTACTTTATACATATATTTAATGGAAGTATATTGTGATTGGATGCCACGTTGTAGTAGTACTCCCTGATTGGCTGAGTGGAGAAAGTGTGGGAAACGAGGTAGTTTGGCTTGTTATGTGGTGATGATGATGATGATGATGATGATGATGATAATGATGACACCATTGATAAGGGAGCGTGGTTTGTGATGTAACAGAGATATGATGGCCCTTTATCTAAGTAACCTATATTATTAGCGTTTTTTTGCAAGGTAGGCAGAACACCCTAGTTGGTTCATAAGCGCCACTACCTTCCTACGACGCTCCCTGTCACCGTTTACCTGGTTTTTGTTTACTCGTGGTTGATCAGTCATGTGTTCGCACCACAATCACGTTATCACCAACAGTAAACCTGGGCAGCTTCAGAAGGTTTGAAATGTCCCTGATGGGTCTTTTTGTACAGGTAACACTCAGTTATTAGTCCCGGTTTGAAGTCACTGAGCTCGCATGACCGACCACTTTTACTGTAACTGCCTCTTTACTGACAGCACAATACCCCTCTGCCTCCTTTTATACTACCGAGTCCGGTATTTTCATACATCTTAAATATGTTAGCTATCTTCAGTTATTCCATTACCGGTGACTTTTCAATGTAATAGTTCTCGTAGGATGAGGAAAAACGGTCATTTTCATCTATCACGAGTGGCGTTATTATGCACACTAAGTAACATATTTTGATAGAATTTCAGATTACAGTCGTCATTTCTGGTTTGAATTGGAAGTGAATGCTCGAAGTGATGGTGGTGGTATGTAAATCAGCCTTTCGTGTCCAGAAGAAAAACGAAGACAGTTCTCGCATGTCCGATGATCCTGATTCAACATCTGATTGATTGATCTTAATCATACTGGAAGAGCGCCGCAAAGTACTATCAATAGGCTTTGGAACATTTCTTCTTCCATGTCTACCCAGTTTGGTTGTGCCCCAATCTCGATATTTATAGAATTGTAAACGCAAAAAATTTTTTCTTTAAAGAAAGGGTTCCAATCATTCACTGGTTCACCGAGATCAATCTGAGAAGATATTGTGTCTGTTGGTTCGTACGTGATTTCATTTCATTAAAAAGTGAAGAAATACGTTTTTCGTCTGTTTTGAATAAGATAAGTCATTAAGTCTTTGTACGGTAAGTGTAACGATGGAGCGGAACTGCTACGGTCGCGGATTCGAATCCTGCCTCGGGCATGGATGTGTGATGTCCTTAGGTCAGTTACGTTTAAGTAGTTCTAAGTTCTAGGGGACTGATGGCCACAGATGTTAAGTCCCATAGTGCTCAGAGCCATTTTGTGTAACGATGGATTCGGCTGTTTTGCAGGCTGTTTTAGCCAGTGTATATTTATCTGAAATGCATGACACGCAGTTGCCTATATGTCTTTCATCACTAGTGATTGCGAATAACATCCATCATCATATTAAAAATGTTAATGTATTGTTTACGCAGTTTATTGTTACAAGTAATCTGCTGCGTGATTCTCTCTGAAAAACATAGCAAAATTGAAATTATTATGGCTGATTTATAAATCACTTCTTTTCCTGAAATGAATTTTGTTTGCTCTTTAAATTATTTGTTGTTCTGAATGAAACTTCGTCGTAGTGATTTAATCCAGGTCTTCCTAGCGAATCCAAGTGCTATCTTTTTTTATTTAAAATTTTTGCACTTTAATTTTCATTTTCGGTGTTCGGGTACAATTCCTTGCGGACCGTGTGTCAAGCAGTATTGTCACCGCAGCAGAGGTTGTTTCTCCCCGTAAAATGCATTGAGCGACGAACGCGTAGCAGCACTTTTGGAACAGCCCACAAGGAGCATGAGAGAAGAATCACTTACTGGCTGCAGGACGCGGTTGGAGCGTCGGTCCAAGATAGGACACTCTAGGTATGCGAGAAACCTACCGGTTAAGCCCCATATCGGTATTTTAGTTCTGAATAACAGTAATTTTTCGGTATTTGTTTGATCTCTGTTATATGATAGGATGTTTTATTTTTTATTAGTATCAATTATACGTAGGAGCAGTGCTAAGTCTTTTCGGTTTCTCAATACATTTTTTTTTTTTAAAGGAGGAGCGTGCGGGATTAGCTGAGCGGTTTTAGGCGCTGCAGTCATGGACTGTGCGGCTGGTCCCGGTGGAGGTTCGAGTCTTCCCTCTGGCATGGGTGTGTGTGTTTGTCCTTGGGATAATTTAGGTTAAGTAGTGTGTAAGCTTAGGGACTGATGACCTTAGCAGTTAAGTCCCATAAGATTTCACACACATTTGAACATTTGAGTACCTTTTATTCTTAAAATTTGCGTTGGTTTGAAATACTAGGTTGTTCTAACAAATGGAAAAAGGGATCAGTGCAGTTTTAATAACAATGCCAACAGCTACGATCAACAAACATTCGACATAAGAATTCCAAGAGCATTGCTGAGACTCTGACGTCCCTGTTACTGTTGGCCGTGGCTTAAGGTACGCACATACTGTACGTGCAGTCTGCTAGACTTGCTCTTCCCCCCCCCCCCCTCCCCCCTTGTCCGTAACACAGCTTCTCGCTGTTCTTTCCGGACATCCGATATATTGCAGAGCGCCACCAACCCTAGTCTGGAAATACAAAGTGTCGTAGCAGTGAAGTACAATTCTTCATTTCTTTTAGAAAATTAAAGATTCGTCTGCTATTTTTATGAAATAACAAGAGGAAGGAAGTTACAGTAACAGTAATAAATTAAAAATTTAACAACAGTTCATTAATAATAAACAACAAAAGCAGAAAGTAACTGATTTGTTGCCTGTGTCAACATAATACTCCTTATCTACTTGTAGTCCCTGAAAACAGACCAATTGACACGGGAAATAGAGTTCTTCAATCTCAGTCATCAACCTTTAGCATTGACTATCCGTTATGCTCAAATAGTGACATGATCCCCGATTACAACATTACTGAGTTTCAGGCAGTTATAATAATAATAATAATAATAATTATTATTATTATTATTATTTGTACTCAGGCACTTGTCACTTTTCGAGAAAAGTTGTGAACTATGGACATGTTGAATGTTCTTTTAGTTGCCTATTTAATTTAATATTTTGATATTATTTATCTTAGTGATTTCTATTTTCATTACAGCAAATAATAGGAGTAAAAAACAGAAAACTTTTTTTTCAGAAACCAGTTAAGTTGAAAGGTTTTAATAGTCACCTTAAATTGGTGTGGAAAAAAATATATAACCAAAAACCGGTTGTTTCAGTCCTAACCGCCATCTCTAGGACACTCTCACTGGTTGCGGCCGACAGCTAAACATGACATGCATCCCCTTCTCTCTCTTCTGATTGTTTGTATCTCGGTTCGGGTACAAAGCGACATGTTACCATGACCACCTTCCAAGGCTAATGGTATGACAGTATTGTCGAGGCTCTCCGGTATTCCAGTGACACTCCAGCCTTACATGTAATGGAAAAATCCTTATCCCATATCTACATGAAACTGCGTTTACATAACTCGTTCATTCAGTCAAGAACAGCCGTTACATGCCCACATCATTGATCATCTTGCAAGGAGCCAATGCACCCATGCAGATTATTCTATAAGTAAACTGAGAAATATTGCTGTATTCCCAGTAAGTGTTACAGAATAAAGCTCTCAGTTTAAAGAGGAGAGAGTTTCGAAATTAAATCTCTTAGACATACTTTGCTAGATCTGGCCTCGAGGCACATTTTTCTTTCTTTCTTTTTTTTAATTTTATCTGCCGTTCTCTCATACAAAAAAGTGCCGCTTATTCTTTCAAGGCACAGTTTAGTACTACTTCCTCTAACTTTTCTGTTTTAGTCTAGAGTATTTAAAGACAGTTGAATACGAAAGTTAATCGTTTCATGGTTTCTTTTTTACTGTTATTGCCCTCTTATCTTCACTGGCAGTTACGCAGTTGCAACATTTAATTCAATGGGACAGTTGGCAGAATGACTGGTTAGTAACGTCATTCGTTCCACAATTTGTCTCGTAGCTCAAGTCTCTACACCAAGATGACACGTTGGGTTCTATTGCTGGCGGAGGAAGGTAGAAAAGCTGAAGTGAAGAACTTTGTATGGTCAAAGTGTGGAGTGTATGTGGTCGGGTGTAGACGAAGGGAGGGAGAAAGATAAGACTTTTAGCTGTATTACATCTAATCTCAGTCTTGGAATCACTAAACTTAATTACATTATAAAGCTCAAATGACATTGTTTCGCTCTACAGCTGCATGTAGTCCTACATGGTTGCTTTCCAGTTCACATTTAAGTATGATGGAGGGTTCACAGAACCACTTTCACAGTGTTCAAATGTGTGTGAAATCTTATGGGACTTAACTGCTAAGGTCATCAGTCCCTAAGCTTAAACACTACTAAACCTAAATTATCCCAAGGACATACACACACACCCACTCCTGAGGGAGTACAAGAACCTCCGCCGGGACCAGCCGCACAGTCCAGACCGCTCGGCTAATCCCGCGCGGCTTCCACAGTGTTGGATTTCACTCCACGATGTTATGACTGGACACCTGCCAGTCATTTCAGGTGAGCTACCAGTTTTCTATGGTTCACCTGAAGATGACTGGCCGGTGTCCAGTGACGTGAAGTTTACGATGACCGGCTGCAATCCCAACACCTCGCCGAGGAAATTTTAAATTTCACGCTTTCACAATACTTCTCTGACACTCCTCTCTCGAATAGCACGTAGCCGGCCGCGGTGGTCTAGCGGTTCTAGGCGCTCAGTCCGGTACCGGGCGACTGCTACGGTCGCAGGTTCGAATCCTGCCTCGGGCATGGATGTGTGTGGTGTCCTTAGGTTAGTTGGGTTTAAGTAGTTCTACGTTCTAGGGGACTGATGACCACATATGTTAAGTCCCATAGTGCTCAGAGCCAATAGCACGAAGGAAAAGTGAACTACGAAACCTTTCCGTGCGAGCCCTGACTTTCTTATTTTATTAGAATGATCATTTCTCACTATGACGATGGGAGTCAAAACGTTTCCGGACACCTGTTAGTGCACAATAATACGAGATGAGTGTAGTCAACGCGTTTCGTCTGTCTTACGCCATGACAGTGTTCCCCAGTCATTCACCGAATCCAACCGCTTCCACCGGGTTACTACAGGGTGTAGTGCGATTTACCACTCCAGATCACTCACTTCCAATCATCCATTGTCCAGTGCCGTCGCTCTTCAGACCACCTCAACCGTTGACCACTGTACTCTATTGTTTTCAACTCGCTACGCATAGTCATTGTGCTAGCTGGTCTGCTTCCTTCCTCTGATTTCAGGCGATTTCTTCCAACTACCCTTCGCAGAGTTCGACGGTCCTTTTCTGTAAGTGCTAGAGTTCTGCCTAGTTTAGTGTGGTTGTCTCCATCGCGTTTCCACCTCACAATAACATCACCAGTAGTCGTCTAGGGCAGCTTTAGAGGAGTGAATGTGTCTCTGATGGATTTGTTACTCAAGTGACATCTAATAACAGTCCTCGTATGAAGTCACTGAGTCTCCCGAGCCACTCGTTGTCCTGTACTGCTTCGCTAAGACAACACAATACCAGCCGCCTACTTTTATCCTGATGGGTGCACCTCTCGTCGCATCACTCGGTCAGTTCTGTTTTACTCAGGGGTGTCCGGATAGTTTTGACCAGATCGTGTATCCTGTCATTCGGAGGAGATAGTTGGTGTATGGAATTTCATAGAAAGAGCTCGGGGGGATGGAAAATACGTTTGTTTTAACGATTGCCAACCCAGCTACCTAACCATACAGTGGCATCCTTCATTTACTTTCCGATAATACAATACAAACTACCCTTCCTTAAACTTAAACTTTATCTATGTCCTCCGTTAGTCTTGTCTTGTAAGCATCCTTTCCATAAAAGGACATTACATTTGTTAGCATCATTGATTTTGCAATTACCCTAAAAAATTCTATTTTATTTAAACTGATTAGCTACAAGTTTGTATAATTTGATTGCATAATCGACATATCACAAAATCCTTTTAATCCTTATGTGGAGCATCTGACACTTTTGCTGTTCAAACTGATGATGATGACCATATTATTTGGTGTGTGAGTGATTATCAACGCCTGCACGAATTCCTAATCTTTTCACTATCCAGTCTCGCCACTTCCCCGAATGATGACGAAGTGATGAGAACAACAAAAACACCCAGTCCCAGAGCGGAGAAAATGCCGAGAAATCGAACCCGGAACCCCGTGATCCAAGGCAGCAACGCCATCCAATTTTTTTGTCGTGGGCCTATCTTCTCATCGAACTAAGTTTGATCCCTAAAAATAAAAATAAAAATGAAATCTAATCCTTCTTGGCACCGCCACTTTAACTTTACCATAAAAAAGTATTACTCTTCAGGCATTGTCCCTAACTATTCCCAAAAATTCTCTCAAGGGATAGGTTCCACGAGTCTATATTTTTTTGTTTACTTATTTTTGTAATCAAATGATTATAATTAGTAATCGCGAACAAATGAAATTGCTATAAAACAAAATATTGCAATAAAATGTGATTCAAAGTGTAAAGTAAGATAGCTTTGTAAGTTGCTTCCTCTACTTCAGCGAAAAGAGTCTTTCTTCAAGAAATGGTACTACTGGAGTTTTCTTGCCCATTGCCACTTGCATTTTCTATTTCCAACAAATATCTACAACAAACTCACGCTGCATGTCTAATGCCTCAATGAATGCAGTTACTGAAATCGCTTTACTTTAGCTAATCGCTTTATTTTTTCACCGTTTGCAGTTCACTTAATTCTGTCGTCAATAAGATTCTGAGACATAACCACTAGACCACGAGCTGCGGATTATCGTTCAGGAGTGGCTTACAGATTTCTGGTGTAAATTATTGAGAATTTTTTGATCTTCTTACAATTTTACTTGGCAGCAAACGACGACACCATCTGAAAAAAAAAAGCTCCAAGACGGCTACTCAGACTATCTCCTAAATCTTTTATATAGATTAAGAACAGCAGAGGACCTGTAACACTTCTTTGGACAATCTCAGATATATCCTTAGTTTCATTACATGATTTCCCATCACTTACTAAGAATTGCGTCCTCTCTGACAGGAATTCACGAATCCAATTACAAAGTTGAAATGGTCCTCCACAGGCCCGGAATTTAATATGAAGCACCTTGTATGAAACGGTCTTTTCGCATTCTAGAAATATGGAAGCAACTTAACATTTCCTGCCGATAGCACGCATTGCTTGTTGTGAATAAAGAGGCATTTGTATTCCACACGAACGATTTTTTCTAATTCCGCCCTGAATATGTTTCAATACATCATTTTCGTAGAAGTATTTCATAATGTGGAAAACAGTACGTGTTGCAGACTACTACGCCATGGTAATCTTTGGATGCCATTTGTGATCTCATCTCCCTCTCTTCCGCACTCATCAGCTTCACGAACACAGTATGACGCTCATTCTTCTTTCATTCAACGTAGCTCTTTACAGGGACTAACATTTTCACACTTCAGTTCCTGATACATGAAATATATTCGCAGTTGCGAATACGACACCCATTAACTGTATAATGGAACGAGGACAATGAAAATTTGTGGCGGACTGCGACATGAACCCCAATTTCCCGTTTATCGCGAGCGTTGCCTTACCATTAAGCGAGACTCTCGACCAGACCCAATCTTCCGTTTGTCGACAACCATATGTCTACAACATGCACTCGCACATACGTTATGTATATTCTCGTACAGGTGAGACGTTTTGCATGAATCTCACTTGCCCGGTGATGGCAGATAAGTATGATATTACAGTGCCTCTGTTATTCCCAATTACGATGCAAAGTTCCTTCGGACATTGATGCAGTTACATCTCCATCTACATGTACGTAGATACTCCGGAAGCCACAGTAAGGTGCATGGTGGAGGGTACCCTTTCCTGTTCCACTCGCAAACAGAGCGAAGGAAAAACGACTCTCTACACTACGGGCCATTAAAATTGATACACCAAGAAGAAATACAGATGATAACGGGTATTCATTGGACAAATATATTGTACTAGAGCTGACATGTGATTACGTTTTTACGCAGTTTGGCTGCATAGATCCTGAGAAATCAGTACCCAGAACAACCACCTCTGGCTGTAATAACGGCTTTCATACGCCTGGGCATTGAGTCAAACAGAGTTTGGATGGCGTGTACAGGTAAAGCTGTCCATGCAACTTGAACACGATACCACAGTTCATCAAGAGTAGTGACTGGCGTATTGTGACGAGCCGGTTGCTCAGCCACCATTCACCAGACGTTTTCAATTGGTGAGAGATCTGGAGAATGTGCTGGCCAGTGCAGCAGTCGAACATTTTCTGTATCCAGAAAGGACCGCACAGGACCTGCAACATGCGGTCGTGCATTATCCTGCTGGAATGTAGGATTTCGCAGGGATCGAATGAAGGGTAGAGCCACTGGTCGTAACACATCTGAAATGTAACGCCCACTGTTCAAAGTGCCGTCAATGCGAACAAGAGGTGACCGAGACGTGTAACCAATGTCATCCCATACCATCACGCCGGGTGATACCCCAGTATAGCGATGACAAATAGACGCTTCCAATGTGTGTTCACCGCGATGTCGCCAAACACGGATGCGACCATCATGATTCTGTAAACAGAACCTTGATTCATCCGAAAAAATGATGTTTTGCCATTCGTGCACCCAGGTCCGTCGTTGAGTACACCATCGCAGGCGCTACTGTCTGTGATGCAGCGTCAAGGGTAACCGCAGCCATAGTCTCCGAGCTGATAGTCCATCCTGCTGCAAACGTCGTCGAACTGATCGTGCAGATAGTTGTTGTCTTGCAAACGTCCCCATCTGTTGACTCAGGGATCGAAACGTGGCTGCACGATCCAAATGGTTCAAATGGCTCTGAGCACTATGGGACTCAACTTTTGAGGTCATTAGTCCCCTAGAATTTAGAACTAGTTAAACCTAACTAACCTAAGGACATCACACACATCCATGCCCGAGGCAGGATACGAACCTGCGACTGTAGCGGTCTCACGGTTCCAGACTGCAGCGCCTAGAACAGCACGGCCACTTCGACCGGTGCTGCACGATCCGTTACAGCCATCCGGATAAGGTGCCTGTCATCTCGACTGTTAGTGATACGAGGCCGCTGGAATTCAGCACGGCGTTCCGTATTACTCTCCTGAACTCACCGATTTCATATTCTGCTAACAGTCATTGGATCTCGACCAATGCGAATAGCAATGTCGCAATACGATAAACCGCAATCGCGATAGGCTACAATCCGACCTTTATCAAAGTCGGAAACGTGATGGTAAGCATTTCTCCTCCTTATACGAGGCATCACAACAACGTTTCAGCAGGCAACGCCGGTCGGCTGCTGTTTGTGTATGAGAAATCGGTTGGAAACTTTCCTCATGTCAGCACGTTGTAGGTGTCGCCACCAGCGCCAACCTTTTGTGAATGATCTGAAAAGCTTATCATTTGCATATCACAGCATCTTCTTCCTGACGGTTAAATTTCGCATCTGTAGCACGTCATCTTCGTGGTGTAGCAATTTTAATGCCCAGCAGTGGATGTGCCTCCGTATGAGCTCTAATTTCTCGTATCTTAGCGGTCCTTACGCGTAATGTATGTTGGCGGCAGTGGAATCGTTCGGCAGTCAGCTTCAGGTGCCGGTTCTCCAAATTTTCTCAGTAGTGTTTCTCGAAAAGAACATCGCCTTCCCTCTAGGGATTCCCATTTGAGTTACCGAAGCATCTCCTTAAGAGCTGCTTGTTGCTCGAACCTACCGGTAAGAAATCTAGCAGCCCGACTCTGAATGTCTTACATGTCTTCCTCAAATCCTACCTGGTACTGATCCCAAACACTCTTGGAGTATTCGAGATCGGTCACACCAGCGTCCTATGTGCGGTCTCCTTTACAGGTGAACCACTCTCTCCTAAAATTCTCCCAACAAACCGGAGTCGACCATTCGCCCTCTCGACGACAATTCTCACATGCTCGTTCCACCTCATATCGCTTTGCAACGTCACGCCCAGATATTTGAACGATTCAGTTGTGTTAAGCAGGACTCTAGTAGTACTGTATTAGGTTTGATCTTCCAACTCATCCACATTAACTTACATTTTTCCACATTTAAGGCTAGCTGCCATTCATCATACCCCTTGCGTCTTCTTATAGACATGTATTGTAAGTGGGATGCTTCTGCGTTGGCAGCTCTGTGTAGTGCTTTGCATTGGATCTCTGACTGCACTTTCTTTTAAGAGACTATGTGGCTGGTTGGACTCGTTGTTGGAAGTTGAATCGCCAGTAGTGTTTGGCAGTTGGAAGTTAGTCGCCAGCAGTGATGGCAGTAGTGTTGGGCAGTTGGAGGTGAACAGCCGGCAGTGATGGATGTTAAATGTGAGAAGTTAGCATTGATGGAGGTAGAGGTCTGAAGTGTTAGCGTAGGGTAAGAATCTGTAATGTTCGACTTGGATACTGAATATTATTCATGATTATATACCTTTGTACTAGATGTCAATGACGATTTATATTCGTGTTTAAACTGGATGTCACGTTATTAAGGTATAAAATACATTATTTGGTTTGAAACAAAATCTTTCCTTTGCTAACCACATGCCTGTTAGTAGTTAGTGGCTTTAGTAGTTAAAATCTTTTATTTAGCTGGCAGTATAGACGCTCGATGTATTGCAGTAGTTCCCGTTATGAAGATTTTTGTGAGGTAAGTGTTTAATGAAATGTATAGGTCATTGTTAAGATTTCTTTTTGTTGTATGTTAACCAGGGCCTAGAAACGACGGAGAGGCTCCGTCCCCGCCGCAGCCGCAGTGGTCCACAACCCCACCATGACTACCACAGTCCGGCCGGCCGGGTGGCCGAGCGGTTCTAGGCTCTACAATCTGAAACCGAGCGATCGCTACGGCCGCAGGTTCGAATCGTGCCTCGGGCATGGATGTGTGTGATATCCTTAGGTTAGTTAGTTCTAAGTTCTAGGGGACTGATGCCCTCAGAAGTTAAGTCTCATAGTGCGCAGAGCCATTTGAACGATTTGAACTACCGCAGTCCACTTCAACCCTCGGCCTCCCCACACCGAACCCAGGGTTATTGTGCAGTTCGGCTCCCGGTGGACGCCCCCCCCCCCAACCCCCTCCCCTCCCCCCCGCCCCCAACGGAACGTCTCACACCAGACGAGTGTAACCCCTATGACGCCGACATAATGTAGCTGAGGCAGAATAAGGGGAATCCGCCAGCATTCGCCGTGACAGATGGAAAACTTCCTAAAAACCATACACAGACTTGCCGGCTCACCGGACCTCGACACAAGCCCGCCAGGCGGATTCGTGCCGGGGACCAGGCGATCCTTCCCGCCCGGAAAGCCTTGCGTTAGACCGAACGGCTAACTGGGTAGGCAAGATTTCTTTTAATTCAGGGCCATTCTTTGAATTTATTATTTGAAATCGGGTTGTGATTTTTTTGAGCAGTCAGATTGCGTTGCGCTGGGATATTGTGGGTCTCAATCATTCAACAAATTAAGTGCAACAACACTCATTTAAATACAGAAGTTTCAACATGTCCGAAGGAATGTTGCATCGTAATTCAGAATAACACAGGCACTGCAGTATCGTAAATTACAAATGTCCTCATGTTAATTATATCCAATTTCAATCGTTGAAGATTACCTCCAAGTGATTTGATCAACTGTTGCGTCCACCTAAATTACGTCAGAGTTCTGACATTGTTCCTAACGTATTATAATGTTACAACGGTCATCAACCTACTAATTGTCATCTGTCTTATGCATGTTATTCGCTGTTCGCTACAAAATATGATTTATACGTAAACTGAAGGTGGAGACGGGAAGAATGGAATGGATAGGGGAGGGATCGCTACTGTCAGCTGCTTTGGGACATTACGCGGAATCGGCAGCAACGAGTGCAAATGTGTAGCGGGCCGTGATTCGAACCCGGGATCTCCTGCTTACTAGCCAGGTCCGGTAACCACTGCACCCTTCCGAGATTTCCACAGGAGGTCGGAAGTATTTGTGCATCCGCACTGAAGAAAGTGGATTCATTCCCAGCTAGGCCTATCAAATTATATGACTGTGTGGTGTCTGTTCTTTCGAACATGTCCGAAAGAACAGGCACCATACATTCATAAAAAGATAAAGTGTTGGTGACAGTCCAGTTAAGGCACTAAAGCGCTGTGTTTGCGATTCTAAATTTTCGTGAAGAAATAAATTAGTCCAAACTAGCCGTTACACATAATCTACGAAAGCGAAAGAGGAAATTAGTTAAATGTTGTCACTTCACACGTGAATAACTGTAGTGATAAATGTGTGATATGTCCATCGACTGGTTCTCGACGAACAAATTTGGCAGATTAGTGTCACCGAGAAGAATTAGCTGAGACAGCCTAACAGATCGCCAAACATGAAGAACTGGTCGAACGACAGGGCAACCAGTCCAGATTCCTTGCAGCAGCGGCTTCGCCGTTGTTACAAGAGCTCTGCCGGGCGCATGGACGACCAGAGCTCTTATAGATCGCTTTATAGGAATACATGCGTCCGCTTTCTCGAACACCAAACAATCGGCACCAGCTCTTGGTGGACAGTACGTGCAGATTCTTCGTCTTGCTACCTCGAGATAACCAAACAGTAAGGAACAGATAACTGAATGAGGGCGTAATGTCTGTGCACAGTAATCATCAAGCTTATGATATGACTGTTTCCTAAAACGATATATCATTGTACTTCACTGCTTTACAAAACTCAACAGTAGACAATCACTTACACTTCCGACAGACACTAAAGAGGAACATGAGTGTTACTCGAGAAACAAGTAATGAAAAAATAAAAATTGTTGTTCACATTTTCCTGAGCCATTGGAACCACTGAGTGAAATTCTAGATACGTATGCCATTTGACACAAGTTGTCATGGTTTTTAGCTACATTGTGTAAGTCATGCAGGACTTACGGATTTTATCCGCTAAAACTTCCGTGAATATTAAAAGCACTTTGTTTTTGCACTTACAGATTGTAAAATTAATATTTGTTTAAATGTTACACCAAAATTTTGTGATTATTAACACCATAAAACCAACAACTACTTAGTTTTGTTTCTATGGCCTTCCTACCGCGAGACTATTATGCTTGAGAGGGTCAAGTTTAGATCGATATATAACCGTAGTTATTTCTTTCTTTCATAACGCTTACAAAATTCTTTCCCACATCATCCTCACAGAAAGTTTAAATTACTAATGTCAATAAAATAAAACTTTCAGGTATCTGGCTACCTGAGTCGGTGGTGTAAGACAGCTAGAGGATATTCAAAACCTCGCGTGGCCCGCATGCGCTGCAGATTTGGTAACTTTTGTAGTCCAGTATGAGGTAATTTCCCGGCTTGATAGATCACAAGAGTCCGTTATCAAGTTCGTGTTCTCGACTTGTCCTACACCACTGTCGAACATTGTAAACAGTTATTGTTTGTATGCTGAATACATTACCAAAATAGGGAGTCTAGTTATTCCACAGAGTTGACGATGCAACACGGAAGTTTTGGTCAAGCTTTGTCACAATACGTACAAGAAAGTTTCGCAAAAGCTTCGACATTTGACTTGCTAGGGCACGTGCACTTAGAAATAATAATTGTAAACCAAGTCGTAAAATCCAGAACAGCAATATGCGAAAATTATGTGTAACTATCTGACAAACCCAACATTTCACGGGTATTTATTTCGCAAATTTGCTGTTAGAAACACAAACAAAATAGGAACTCTGTAATGCAGTATCGTAAGAAAATTTATTTCCATATATTCGTGAAAACATTTTTGAAACTATGGGCACACGAACTTAAAAATCTAGACTATAATTTAGCACAGACGTCATTAATTACCTGCAAGTAGGCAAGATCCTCAATTGAGAGCCCATACAATAAATTAAACGCATACGTTTTACTGCACATATAATATTTGGTGAATTCTTGATCTATAGCCATTTACCAAGTTATTGTTTTCGACAGTTATCCTTAAGCAATTGGAATGAAAACTGTCAGGATCTGAAATTTTGGTACTTCTGTGGATTTACAAGCTAATTTTCAGTCAATTTCATCAGTACCTCTAATTATTTCTGAGCAGCATGTTCTTACATTGTTGCCTCTGTATCATGGAATCTCATTTTGAAAGAGGGCTGGAATCCAGATCAGAAACAATCTCTACGAACACCATACGGTCGGAATGTGTCTATATCCAGGGGCAGGCAATGCGAGACCTAAGCCTGATCTACGATACACAGATGGCACACGGCCTGCCAGTTATTTAAATAAAACAGATAACATGTTATTACAATAACTGTAAATATCACTAAGCCTGATCATCGATACACAGATGGCACACGGACTGACAATTATTAAAATAAAACAAATAACAATTTATTACAATGACTGTAAATATCACTATTATTGACCTTAAGAGAGGAACAGCCTAATCATATTCCTTAATTATATATTGTACCGTGCAGTTTTTCTCCTCAAAGTAGGTTACTCTTATGTGAAAATATTTCGTTTCTAACTTCATTACGTTACTGTACTTTTTAGTCTCCTGTCATTTGTTGCGTGAATGCCGCATGAAACAAAGTTCGTTCCTAAGGAGTGAAGTACTGTGAGTAATTCCTACCCATTAATACAGGAGTGAACCTCATTATTTATCCCGCGTTAATAATTGGTGGGCGGAAAACATTATCAAAAGCTGACGTGGTTGCTTCGCTTAGGTCATGTCCGACACGATCTGTATTCTTGACACCAAATATAGGAAGCTGCACTAAAATGGAGTTTCAAAGGAAGACATTATGTACATAGGAAATGCTTTTCCTTGGCATGTCGTGGCCATTGTCTTACCTTTCCTGGTAAATACTAGATCCGATTTTCGTAATGCAGTTAACGCGGCCATGCGGTTTCATAGCATCAGTGTCAACAACCAAAAAACGTATTTGGGCTGAAACATAGGTAAAGGTTGGTTTAATTACAACAATCGAGACTGACAGTTTCTTATATATTACATTATCACAACTGCTGACAGGGTTGCAATATTGAAAGTACTAAAACTTTTTTTATATTTCCATGTTTCGGCAAATTTCATCCTTATTGCGTAATTGTGTAACCTTCCATAGTTTTCCCCAATGGTCAACCTTTCCAATATTTTTAGTTTCCCTAGATTATTGTTTACATTCGCTTTAGTGTAGAAATTCTGTCTTCACTGCTGTATTGTAATGCCTTATTTTTGCATTTTGCAACAGGCATTTTTTATTATAGCTATACTATACAAGTATCCCATTTATGTATCCTGTCTTCAAATGCTGCTTTCCCATACTATTATTTTGGACTTTCTCCCCATGATATTTAAAATTTGTCATCTCCACTATTTGCTCAATACAAGCTTTCAGAAATTTCGGTGCTTTTTTTAGCGCTTGTTAAGAATTTTGTCCTTTTACAGGAATTCTCAATGCAATCCTTCTGGCTATTCCTTCTAAAAGATGTATTTGTATTACAGCAGATGTTTCATTTTCAGAAAGTATACAAAAGTCATCAGCAAATGCAAGACAATTTATTCCAGTATTTTTGTTTTCTGTCTCCATCCTTATCGGTGAAATCATATATTCATTCAGTTTTTCATTCAAATTCTCACTGTCTTTTCTAGAACACATTTGCGAAGAATTGAAGACAGGCCATCTCCTTCTTGTACACAAGACAAGCACGGATGTTTTGACCACAGACAGGCTAACAGCGCCCGACCGAACAGCATGTCATCCATCAGCCATCGGACTCGTGTGGATGCGCTGCGGAGGGGAGAGGATAAGCGTGACGTACTCCCGGCCTTCGTCTGTTTAGCAGATCTGGTGCCGTTACTACTCAATCAAGCAACTCCACAGTAGGCATGACGAGGCAGGCTGAGCGTGCCACGTTGCAGTCCTACCACGGAGGAGAAATCGAATCAGGTCCCCAACATGACTGCCAATCACCTCTCAGCTGTGAAGGCAGGCTCCTTGTCACATAACTGCGTTTATTTCAAAGGGCTCAGTTATTTACCCATAATTTTCACTTTAGATACAATCCAACTCCTCCGCGGCAGGTCTAAAGGTCGGTTGAGAAAGGAGCAAGGGGAGGAGAAGCACCTCTTTAAAACACCATGGTTCATTTTGCCTGGATGATAGTACCTTGCGAGAGTCAAGTCCCTTCCCAGGGTTACGGCGACGACTACAACGGTTGATGATGCAACTTGGGACCAGGCTCTCGCTACAAAGTGCTAGAAAAACTGTGCTGTAACTGAAGAATGGAACACAGCTAAAGCTATTTCTATATTTCAGAAAGGCAATACAGAAGACACAGGAAATGATGAAGCAATAAGTTTACTAAATGCAGGACATAACATTTATGGGAAAATACTTAATCAAAGGTAACAAACTATCGCTGATGCAATAATCTCGAATGACCAATCAGGCTTCATAAAGAGACGTTCGTGTAGTGATCTAATAAGACAAATTATAGAAAAAGTCGAGAATTACGCATTTAGCATTTATTGATTTTCATACAACCTATGGTAAGACAAAAATATTGGAAATAAAAGGTTTTCCAAATATCTTAATAATACCGTAAAGAGTCTATTAGGAAATACAAAAATAGTTATAAGTTCAGGTTCTAAAATGTTAGATGAAATTTTAATAAATCAAGGTTTTCGACAAGGGTGTAGCGTATCACCCACTTTATTTAATTGATATATTGACGACCTATTTATGAAGTGCAAAGATGAATTACACTTAGGAATTGAAACAGAATCTAGGGTACCATTAAACACTCTATTAAATGCTGATAACCAGTTAATTATGCAGTAAACATAAGATAAGTTACAAAGAGCAGTATACAGATTGAG
The DNA here is from genome assembly GCF_023897955.1 of Schistocerca gregaria. Classification (NCBI taxonomy): domain Eukaryota; kingdom Metazoa; phylum Arthropoda; class Insecta; order Orthoptera; family Acrididae; genus Schistocerca; species Schistocerca gregaria. Next base: position 200,826,779 of record NC_064921.1, read on the forward strand.
CCAAAACGCAATACATTGCAACTTAACTATATTTGCAAACAAGACGAAGATAATAGATTTCAAAGGAAAGAATCCAGTCAGATCAAAAAGAATAATAAATGAGAAAATTTTAGAACAAGTATCCCACTTCAGCTATCTAGGATATGTTTTAACTATAACAAATACATTGAAAAGAAGATTAATCAGTTTCAAGCTGTCTGCGGAACAGTTGGAACAATTTTGGGAACAAAAATAAGGAAAAAATGCGAAAGAAATTCTACAAAGTTATTGCTATACCTACTCTTATTTATGGCCCGAATCATGGGCAGTAACAAAAAAAGAGAAATCGCGTATGCAAGCAGCAGAGATGAAGCTGAAGAGATATGTAAGAGGCTGTAATGAAATGGATAAAGTAAGGAATGAAACTATAAGATCATATATACTTTTCAGTTAATGACAAGACAGAAAAGAGTAGATTGGAGTGGAAGGATCATGTTGTAATAGAACCCAGTACGTTGTCCTCGATGGTGAGTGTTCATCGGAGGTGAGGGTATCATCTGGAGTGCCCTAGGGAGGTGTGGTAGGTCCGCTGTTGTTTTCTATCTACATAAATGATCTTTTGGATAGGGTGGATAGCAATGTGTGGCTGTTTGCTGACGATGCTGTGGTGTACTGGAAGGTGTCGTCGTAGAGCGACTGTAGGAGGATACAAGATGACTTGGACAGGATTTGTGATTGGTGTAAAGAATGGCAGCTAATTCTAAATATAGATAAATGTAAAGTAATGCAGATGAATAGGTAAAAGAATCCTGTAATGTTTGAACACTCCCTTAGTAGTGTAGCGCTTGGCACAGTCACGTCGATTAAATATTTGGACGTAGCATCGCAGAGCGATATGAAGTGGGACGAGCATGTAATGGCAGTTCTGGGGAAGGCGGATAGTCGTCTTCGGTTCATTAGTAGAATTTTGGGAAGCTGAGGTTGATCTGTAAAGGAGACCGCTTATAAAACACTAATACGACCTATTCTTGACTACTGCTTTAGAGTTTGGGATCCCTATCCGGTCGGATTGAGGGAGGACATAGAAGCAATTCAGAGGCGGGCTGCTAGATTTGTTACTCGTAGGTTTGATCATCACGCGAGTATTACGGAAATGCTTCAAGAACTCGGGTGGGAGTCTCTAGAGGAAAGGAGGCGTTCTTTTCGTAAATAACTACTGAGGAAATTTAGAGAACCAGCATTTGAGGCTGACTGCAGTACAGTTTTACTCCCGCCAACTTATATTTCGCGGAAAGACCACAAAGATAAGATAAGAGAGATTAGGGCTCGTACAGACGCATATAGGCAGTTATTTTTCCCTCGTTCTGTTTGTGAGTGGAACAGGGAGAGAAGATGCTAGCTGTGGTACGAGGTACCCTCCGCCACGCACCGTATGGTGGATTGCGGAGTATGTATGTAGATGTTGGTAGAATGACAGAAAATACGGTACCAAAAGAGATTACGAATTATCGGCCGACTGGAAAGAAAGAACTAGGTAGATCTCGTAAGAGGTGGATGAATGGATGATAAAGTGGGGAACAAGTGATTCAATACCTTATTCTCGGAAGGAGATGATAACGATGAGATGTTGTGCCTTTTAACTGTTACTGTACCGTGGTACGGGAATTTCAGTGCGTACCCGGACTGCAGACATGTACCTACACTTTTTTTAAGAAGCTTCAGAACTGTCCACTGACGTATCAGAAGAAACCAGGCTTGAAACTTAACTGTGACGAGTTCCGACGGAGTGAAGAGGATGCGGGAAAGGCGAGATAGACCGGGGATGAGAGACAGGACGTCCGGCAACGAGCTGATACTCTGGGAGAGGGACAGAGCTAGGAGAGGGGGGGGGGGGGGGGGGGAAGGGCAGATGAGCAGCGAGCAGCGGGCGAGGGCAGTCTGACCACTCCCACCAAATTAAAGCTTCCTGTCGGCCGGGGGTGACTGAATAAAGTTCTTATGGGAAACCTGTCTACCTGCGCGACCGCCTGTCCATTAACCTATTAACCCCGGACGCGCTGGGAACACGATCGGATAGCGCCTTAAACCAACAGTCGCGCGGCTCGGCACGCTTCTCACGCCCACAGCGCCGCCGCCGTCTGTTTATTGTCCTGCTCGTCCGTGCGTGAAGCCAGGCGGCGGGGCGTCTCCATTCAGCAACCTGAAGCACGTCCTTCAATGACAGGCAGTCGGTCGCTCACGACGAATGTGACCACTTGGTTGGCGCGTGCTGGGTGAATCCGTACTCCACCGACGAACTTTCGGATTGTCATTTACCAATGTTTCCCGTTTACCAATTGTTTAGTGGTCCATCTATGCAGCTAAATGAATGATTGTGTTTATGTGTCACGTGCGAGTCGTTTGTTTTTAATGTAAAGACATATATTCGCTCGTCGGTCGAACTTTCTTTTGCAGCAACAGGCTGTTAGATTGAATCGCTGATAACTACGGGACTAATAATGATGCGTAAGTTATAGCGTTTTTGTTTTGCGTTTTGGTATTCCGGTTACTATAGGTTTATTTTATCAAGTATAGTTTTTTGTTTGTAGTTAAGTGTGTAAGTAGGCTGTTTAGGTTTTTATGTTGGTAACGCCACGTAGCGCTCTGTATAAAAATCACTGACTGTGCTATGTGCAGTCTGTGGCTGGTTTGCATTGTTGGAATTTGCTACTGTAGTGTTGGGCAGTTAGATGTGAACAGCGCGTAGCGTTGCGCAGTTGGAGGTGAGCCGCCAGCAGTGGTGGATGTGGGGAGAGCGATGGCGGAGTTTGGAGAGCAGATATTCTGGACGTGTGTCCATCAGAGACAGTAAATTTGTAATAATGGATGTCATAAACTGATATATATAAAATATAATGATTTTTGAACACTATTCAGGTAAATAGATTGTTTGTTCTCTACCAAAATCTTTCATTTGCTAAGTATCCCTGTCAGTAGGTAGTGCCTTCAGTAGTTAGTAGAAAAATTAATGAATGGTTGTGCTGATTAACATCTTATGTTATTTGATTTTCCAACAGCTGAGCAAAACTGAACGTTCTCAGACATTTCTCTCTGACACACAATATTTTTAGCGCAACGCATTCTGTCTTTCAATAATCTCTACAAAAGAATGGCCCTGACTAACAATAACCTATACCTTTCATGAATCACTTACCTCACAAAAATCTTCGTTACTCAAACTACTACAATACGGCGAGCGCCAATACTGCCAGTTAAATAAAAGACCACCTGTAAGTAGACAGGGGACGCAATAAGTAGACAGGGGACACAATAAGAAAGATAATTACTCGCAGTGTGTTGTAGGAACAATGCGAGCCTTAAAACACTACGTGATTAAGGTGACGTATGGAGGCTAGCCCACTGGGCCAGTCCTTCAGTCCTGAATAATTTCACTTTTCCTCCTTGTTGTGCCTCCAAAAACCACTCTATTACACGTAAGCTGTTGGTAGTTCAGCTAGATGCGCAGCTTGTGTGGTTTATGTGCTTTGCGTGTGGTTCACATTTGCGGACATCGAGCTCCCCAGGGAGAAGGCGCATGTAAACAGCCGCAACCTTTCTCGGTAGAAGGAGACATCCGCTATCAAACCTCCGCCATCTCTCTGCCCACATCCACCACTGCTGGCGGCTCACCTCGCTGTTCACATCCAACTGCCCAACACTACAATAGCAAATTCCAACAATGCAGACCAGCCACAGACTGCACACAGCACAGTCAGCGATTTTCATACAGAGTGCTACGTGACGTTACCAATATAAAAACCTAAATAACCTACTCACACTGTTGCTGTTTGAGTTTACATGTTGTCATTTCGTTGTCTGGAGACTATGAGTGGAGCTGTAACGTCTAGAAAGTCGAGTGCCAAGTTTCCGACATGTTCTTCTGAGTTCAATAGAAAAGTGACAACAACCTGATATGGGGATAATGCCGCTGGACAGAGCATGGCTAGAAAACGATTTTGTCGTTTTAAGAAGGATCGTTTTGGCATTAGTGATTCTCCAAGTTCAGGAAGACCTTCGGGATTTGATGAAGATCATTTAAAAGCATTAAACTACAATGATCCACGTCAGTATATAGAGAAATCGGAAACGTGATGAAAGGCGATGAATTCGCCATCGTGCGACGTTTGTGTGAAATGTGGAAGGCTAAAAACACACAAATCAGCGGGCGCCTCTTGCTTGCTCGTCATCAGTTGGTTCGTGAACAACACCGATCATTCTATCCTGTATCGTTACTGGTGACGATAAATGGAGTATTTATGCTAACACGAGTAGAAGAATGGAATGGTTGAGCCCAAACAAACCAGCAATTCCCCGTGCAAAGAGCTGCACGCATCCCCCAAAAGATAATGTTATGCATCTTCTGGAACAGTGACGGTGTGGATTACTACGAATTGCTTGTTACCATCACTGCTGACATTTACTGTCAACACCTGAGACGTCTTGCAGACACAGTCTAAGAACAATACCGAAAGCGACAACGCACGACCGCATTCTGCTCGACTGACAAAAAAAAGCTGTAGAGGAGTTGTGTTGGGAAGTCATTCCGCACCCACCTTGTTCACATGATCCTGCGCCCTCGATTCATCTTTTCCGTTCTCTATGGAACAGCCTCCAAGAAACTTCTTCTCCGGATGAAAATTCACTGCGAACATGGGTCGACGGGTTCTTCGCCTCAAAACCACGTCATGTCTACAGTCGGAGAATGGAAAAGTTACCCTAGCCCTGTCAGACTGTTGTAAATAGTGAAAAAGAATAGCCGGCCGGGGTGGCCGAGCGGTTGTAGGCGCTACATTCTGGAACCGCACGACCGTTGCGGTCGCAGATTCGAATCCTGCCTCGGGCATGGATGGGTGTCATGTAATTAGGTTAGTTAGGTTTAAGTAGTTCTAAGTTCTAGGAGACAGCTGACCTCAGAAGTTAAGTCCCATAGTGCTCAGAGTCATTTTGAAAAAGGATATATTATTGATGACAAAACACTCTGTTATGTGTAACTGTTGTGTTTATTAAACTTAGAGAAAAAACGCTGCGTATTTATGCAACAACCCAATAGTTTTGAGCCCACAACGTGTTTGTTGGTCAGTATTTGTTCTACCTGCGATATCATCAATGTATGCGTATGCGCGAGATTGTTACCTATTAGTTTCGTGTAAAGTTATAAATTGGTATAGCGTGGAAACGCGTATATCTTGGACATTAGTTCGGGAATCACTGTGAAGAGCTTGCAGAAAACAAGTAGCGCCCGAACTGAGACAGGATCGTCCGCCAGAATGTAAGTGAAAATCGGTATTACTCTGAAAACCACAACGTAATGAAATGCGCCATCTTAGATGACTCGTAAATATCGACGGAATTACAGATACGCGAGTGAAACGATAGCTCGCGTCGGAAGGAAACCAAAAGAAAAAAAAAATGGCTCTGAGCACTATGGGACATCTGATGTCATCAGTCCCCTAGAACTTAGAACTACTTAAACCTAACTAATCTAAGGACGTCACACACATCCATGCCCGAGGCAGGATTCGAACCTGCGACCGTAGCGGTCGCGCGGTTCCAGACTGTAGCGCCTAGAACCGCTCGGCCACACTGGTCGGCAACCAAAAGAAAACAAAGAAGTCTAATAACGAGCGAATCCGAGAGCTACTGCAGCGTCGAAAAGAAAATGAATAAAAACGGCGCAAAGAAATTACGTGGCTGGTCCATTTGGCTTACAGCAGCCCCCCGAAATCCAAACTTGTGTTCATCTGTTCTGTAACCGTGACGACATACCGGTGGATTTGCTTAAAGAAATGGGAAATGAAATTTTGAAACTTCTGCCACAATTCATAAACAAAATCTATGAAACTGGAGAACGGCCTGAAGACTTTTTGGACGTCACAATGATTACTCTTGAGAAGAAAGAGCAAGCCAAGAAGTGTAGTGATTTTTAGAACGTCTGATATCGATGTGGCAAAGATCATTGCAAAAATGCTAAATAGACGATTGGAAAACAAAATTGAAGAAGTGATGGGAGAAGACCAGTTTGCTTTCAGGAAAGGAAAGTGGACCAGAGACGCCATTGGCATGATGAGGATATTGTCAGAGAGAGTTTTGGCGTTAACGAAGAAGTTTGCGCTTGTTTTATAGACTGGCAGAAGGCCTTCGACAGAGTCAATTGGAATATATTGACGAACATCCTTAAGGAATTAGGAATCAACTGGAGAGATCAGACACTTATAAGGAACTTTTACCTGGGACAAAGGGTAAAGCTACGACTGAACTATGGAGAAACGAACAGCGTGGAAATACAAAGAGTAGTGAGACAAGGTGGTTGTCAGTCGCCAAGTCTCTTCAACCTTTATGGAGAAATGCTGGCGAGAGAAGCGCTGAATGGATGCGTAAATTTCAAAGTAGGACGACGTCTCATCAACACCATCAAGCATGCAGACGACCGGGTAGTGCTCGCCAAAACTCGGAGACAGCTGCAACACATGATGAACAGTTTGGTGGAAATGGGAAGAAAATAGGCATGGAAATCAATATCGAAAAATGAAAAGTGAGGCGCATATAAAAACGTGAGAAACACTTGAAGGTAACTGTTGACAATCGGGAACTGGAAAATTTGAATCAGTTCAAGTACCTGGGAAGTTTATCACAAAGGATGCCCATTGCACCTACGAAATCCGAGCAAGATTCGCCATGGCCAAAGTTGCTTTCAACAAGAAGAGGACTCTGACGACCAGCAAGTTAGGTATGACATTGAGGAAGAAACTGATAAAGTGCTACATTTACAGCATTTCACTGTATGGAGCAGACATGGAACACGAGTAAGAAGGAGAAAAATACTTAGAGATCTTTGAAATGTGGCGCTGGAAGAGAATGGAAAAGATCAAGTGGACAGATGGCATTAAAAATGACGATGTACTGCGAAGAGTATGAGAGAAGTATTTTGCGTACAATTCTTCAGAGAAAGGCCAACTGGATTGGACATGTACTTAGACACGAGGGACTCATACATGATGTCCCCGAAGGGAAACTCAGAGGAAACGCAGGACGAGGAAGAAGAAGAATTCAACATCTGGACGACATGAAAGATGGAAGGAGATAGATACAACAGACTGAAGGAAGAAGCTGAAGACAGGAAACAGTGGAATCAGAAATTCTCCGTACGAAGACGTGGACCTGCCACTAGGCAGAATACTACATAATAATAATAACCATCATATTGTTTTGTTTAACCACTGTCTGAAAGAGGTTGTTAATTAAATTACATATCAGCATGAAATAATTGCAATTATTTTATCCAGAAGTTTTAGAGAAAAATCTACACCGTGGACTAGAGGAAAACTCACAGATTTTTATTTTTAAAGCACATCTGTTTTGTGGTGTGATCAAGCCGCATGTATCATCTGGGTTTGTATTTACTTGGCCTGTGTACATCATGATGACCTATTATGTGCGCTTTTCGAACACACTACAATTGAACGCTCAGCTTTCACAGTTCGCTATACGGTAAACAAATAGAATCAAAACACAGTTTTCGAGGACATTGAAGTATTTAACAGAAATGTGTTCGAAAAACACTAAAAACCACACTCCTATTTATTGTATGCAGACCAACTAACAAGGGGAGGCCACGACGTTTGGAACGCGGATTTACTGTAAACTTCGTACACTCTTAGTACTCCATGACGACAACAAAATGTGTAACCAGTAGCGCGTACTTCTCAAGCGTTACTGAGAAAATCACAAGGTAATTTCGGTCGTCATATATATATATATATATATATATATATATATATATATATATATATATATATATATATATATATATATACTGGAAATTGAAATAAGAACACCGTGAATTCATTGTCCCAGGAAGGGTCGTATGCAGTCCTGATTGTGGCGCTCACCTGCACGGCGCCAAACACGCATACGACCATCATTGGCACCAAGGCAGAAGCGACTCTCATCGCTGAAGACGACACGTCTCCATTCGTCCCTCCATTCACGCCTGTCGCGACACCACTGGAGGCGGGCTGCACGATGTTGGGGCGTGAGCGGAAGACGGCCTAACGGTGTGCGGGACCGTAGCCCAGCTTCATGGAGACGGTTGCGAATGGTCCTCGCCGATACCCCAGGAGCAACAGTGTCCCTAATTTGCTGGGAAGTGGCGGTGCGGTCCCCTACGGCACTGCGTAGGATACTACGGTCTTGGCGTGCATCCGTGCGTCGCTGCGGTCCGGTCCCAGGTCGACGGGCACGTGCACCTTCCGCCGACCACTAGCGACAACATCGATGTACTGAGGAGACCTCACGCCCCACGTGTTGAGCAATTCGGCGGTACGTCCACCCGGCCTCCCGCATGCCCACTATACGCCCTCGCTCAAAGTCCGTCAACTGCACATACGGCTTACGTCCACGCTGTCGCGGCATGCTACCAATGTTAAAGACTGCGATGGAGCTCCGTATGCCACGGCAAACTGGCTGACACTGACGGCGGCGGTGCACAAATGCTGCGCAGCTAGCGCCATTCGACGGCCAACACCGCGGTTCCTGGTGTGTCCGCTGTGCCGTGCGTGTGATCATTGCTTGTACAGCCCTCTCGCAGTGTCCGGAGCAAGTATGGTGGGTCTGACACACCGGTGTCAATGTGTTCTTTTTTCCATTTCCAGGAGTATATGTGTGTGCGTGGCCCAGAGCGATAACTCTCCTTTTTAACAAAAAAACTGAGCGAACGGATCAACGAAAAACTGAACGGGTGTCATCGGACGTCCGCCCTGAACAATTTTAGTGAACAATATAGAACAATTTTTTTTTAAAAAAGTGGTTTGCGTTCGAGCCGCTATGTCGCTGGACCGAGTTTCGTTCATCCGTTTTTTATTTTATTTTCAACACAGTCATTTTCTTTACTGTTTATATTACAATCGATAAAATGGGAAAAATACGTAATCGGATGAACTTTCATTAAATTATCAATGTTATTTGGCAGTCTACTAATTTTTATTATCACAAATAATGTAATATTCATAACTATCCACTAGTAAACGACCAAACGCATAAAGTGATACTGAAAATGTATGCTTGTTCTTGTCTCCAAAACTGATCATATTTAATCGAAAGAGAACGAGAAATTGCTTTTTGGAAGACGCTATTAAAATACACTCGATACGGCATAACCAATTATCAGCGCCGATTTTTAAGGAAATACTGCGTTATGCATGGTTTGCTTCCAAACTATCGTCTGAAAGAGATGTTTTTGAAAATGTTAAAGAGGTTTGTTTCTACATGGAAAACGTCAAAATACCTTGCGTACGCGGAAACATAGCATTTATTCAAAGCAGCTGGTGCAGTTTAACTTTTTGTTTTTGATGTTTTTACGAAGAATACCATCCTGCAGCTTGTATTCGTAAAGTCGAAAGCGACGATTAATTGTACATCTTTCGAAATCCATCTGTGCCGCTCAAAACTTGGAGGTATCAGGTCGTTTCGGGCTCGTTCCAGGTGTAAGGGATTTCTCAAATCACGGACAAGCATACATTTTCAGTATCACTTTATGCGTTTGGCACATTACTAGTCGAGAGTTATGAATATTACATTATTTGTGATAATAATAATTGGTAGACTGCCAAATAACATTGTAAGTTTAATAAAAGTTGATCCGATTACACGTATTTCTCCAATTATATCAATTGTAATATAAATAATAAAGAAAATGACTGTGTTGAAAATGAAAAAAAAAACGACAAACGGAACTCGGTCCAGCGTCTTGAAAGCCAACCACTTGAAAAAATTGTTCTATATTATTCGTTGAATTTATTCAGAGCGGACGTCCAATGATGGCCGTTCGGTTTGTTCGCTGGTCCGTCCCCTCAGTTCTTTTATGAGAAAAGAAAGCTAACGCTCTGACCGAACACGCTGAGCTACCGTACCGCTACCACGCGGCTGCAATCGCTTCATGGTGAAAATGGCCACGCACAGATGTACAGGGTGTTACAAAAAGGTATGGCCAAACTTTCAGGAAACATTCCTCACACACAAAGAAAGAAAATATGTTAGGTGGACATGTGTCCGAAACGCTTACTTTCCATGTTAGAGCTCAATTTATTACTTCTGTTCAAATCACATTAATCATGGAATGTAAACACACAGCAACAGAAGCTACCAGCGTGACTTCAAACACTTTGTTACAGGAAATGTTGAAAATGTCCTCCGTTAGCGAGGATACACGCATCCACCCTCCGTCGCATGGAATCCCTCATGCGCTGATGCAGCCCTGGAGAATGGCGTATTGTATCGCAGCCGTTCACAATACGAGCACGAAGAGTGTTACATTTGGTACCGGGGTTGCGCAGACAAGAGCTCTCAAATGCCCCCATAAATGAAAGTCAAGAGGGTTGAGGTCAGGAGAGCGTGGAGGCCTTGGAATGGGTCCGCCTCTACCAATCCATCGGTCACCGAATCTGTTATTGAGAAGCGTACGAACACTTCGGCTGAAATGTGCAGGAGCTCCATCGTGCAAAAACCACATGTTGTGTCGTAGTTGTAAAGGCACATGTTTTAGCAGCACAGGTAGAGTATCCCATATGAAATGATGATAACGTGCTCCATTGAGCGTAGGTGGAAGAACATGGGGCCCAATCAAGACATCACCAACAATGCCTCCCCAAACGTTCACAGAAAATCTGTGTTGATGACGTGATTACACAATTGCGTGCGGATTCTCGTCAGCCCACACATGTTGATTGTGAAAATTTACAATTTGATCACGTTGGAATGAAGCCTCATCCGTAAAGAGAACATTTGCACTGAAATGAGGATTGACACATTGTTTGATGAACCATTCGCAGACGTGTACCCGTGGAGACCAATCAGCTTCTGATAGTGCCTGCACACGCTGTACATGGTACGGAAACAAATGGTTCTCCCGTACCACTCTCCATACAGTGACGTGGTCAACGTTACCTTGTACAGCAGCAACTTCCCTGACGCTGGCTGACATTAGGGTTATCGTCAACTGCACGAAGAATTGTCTCGTGCATTGCACGTGTCCTAATCGTTCTAGGCCTGCCCCAGTCGCGAGTCATAGGCTGGAATGTTCCGTGCTCCATAAGACGCCGATCAATTGCTTCGAACGTCTTCCTGTCGGGACACCTTTGTTCTGGAAATCTGTCTCGATACAAACGTACCGCGCCACGGCTATTGCCCCGTGCTAATCCATACATCAAATGGGCATCTGCCAACTCAGCATTTGTAGACATTGCACTGACTGCAAAACCACGTTCGTGATGAACACTAACCTGTTGATGCTACGTACTGATGTGCTTGATGCTGGTACTGTAGAGCAATGAGTCACATGTCAACACAAGCACCGAAGTCAACATTACCTTCCTTCAATTAGGCCAACTTGCGGTGAATCGAGGAAGTACAGTACATACTGACAAAACTAAAACGAGATCTAACATGGAAATTAACCGTTTCCGGACACATGCCCACATAACATCTTTTCTTTATTTGTGTGTGAGGAATGTTTCCTGATAGTTTGGCCGTACCTTTTTTAACACCCTGTATATTTGGCGACCGAAATATACCTGCGATTTTCTCAGTAACGCTTGACAAGTATGGGCTACTGCTTACACATTTTGTTGTCCTCATGGAGTACTACGAGTGTACGAAGTTCGCAGTAAATCCGCGTTCCGTGGCCTCCCCTTGCGAGTATAGCTCCAGGACAACCACGAGATCGCATAATTGCTCTGTAGGTGCTTCACAAGTGAAAGGGTGAACTGAAGACTGGCTCATCATCAGCGTGCAGTAATGATGGCAGATAGGAAGGAATGTGGGGCGGTGCATACGAGTCATTCGTAAGAGCAGCGTCAGTCACAGGGTGCGCTGTAGGCTCCACACGTGGTGCGTCATCTCCTACCGGCGTCTGACTAAAACGTCTGCAGAGGCAGTTCTACCGGACATCTCCCTACTATCGAAAGCCTGCACAAGATCACGGCACCCCGCTAACATCAAATAAGAAGGTATGTGCTTCGTCATTTGAAGTCTGATTTAAAACGTGGTAGGTCTCGAAAGTCTGCTACCTTTCTGCGAAGTGACTGAAGGGCAAAAGGCACATACGCCCGCGTGTTGCGGCACATCAAAAGGAAGTTCGGAAACCCGGAGTAAGCCAAACCCTGTGACATAATCGAAGCGGTTCCAACGTGGCCATCACTAGAGTGTCTGAATTTCAGCGCCTGTGTGAAACGTCGCACAAGAACAATGCAAAACATAAGTCCGGAGTTTGACGTACCCGGCACTGCTCCTGATGGAGAAGTCAGTTCCTACATTTTGGTGTTCGAGACGAAGCTCGTCACGTATAAACTATTCCATTTCGTGCGGTCGAGCTCGTGCATGTTCCGCTTGAAATTTGATCTTTATACTCGCACAGGGGTAAGATGACGTCATTGCAGATCAGAACTTGAAGAAATATAGTAACGTAGCATCCTGTGCCAACGAGTGAAGAAAAGCATGCCCACAGAATGCTGCTAAGAGCTCCGAAAAGGTCCGCCTCGAGTCACGACTATGATCCGACTGCGACCCCTCAGCTATGGAGGCCGTGGTGGCATACACTTTCCGATCAGTAGTACCTGGACACTCCTAATGTAATACGGAACTGACCGCTAGATGTCACTAGAGGCGGATCCAACATTATAAAAGGAGGCATGGAGTACTATGTTGTCACCCCCCATCTCCGGACAATCCAAGCCAAGGCACGCTCCTGACTCCGTTTCCTCAAGCTCCTTTCCGGCCGTACGTGGGGTCTGGACCCCTCCACCATCCTCCACACCTATAAATCCCTCAACTGGCCCATCCTTTGTTGCACCCATCCAGACTGGATCTCGGCCCCCCCTGTTATAAATCCCTTCAAATCCTTGAACGCCATGCTCTCGCCTCGCCTATCGCTTCCGTCTCTCCTCCCCCACGCGGATCCTGTATGATCTCATTCCATTCCCCCAACTCCTCCTTTTCCTTGAAAGGATACGGATCCTGTACACCTCCCGCAAACTCGATCCTCCTCACCCGCTTGTCTCCCCCATCCTCTCCTACCCCCGACTGCTGCCGCACCTGTATTCCCATGTCCCACCCGGTCTCCATCTCTCCACCCTCCTTACCCTCTCCGAAGGTGGCTTCCGCCAGCTCCCCCTCCCTGATGATGTCCTCCTCCCCTCCATGTACCACTCCTATCAACTCTGATCATCTCCCCACTTCCTGTGTCCTTTCCTTTAGGCACCCTCCCTCCCTTCTCTTTACTTTTCCCCTGTCCCCTTCCTCTACACCTCTTCCCCCGGGCTTCCCCTCCCCTTCCTTCCTTCCCCCTCTCTCCACTGCCCATGGCATCTGCTCTCCCCTCTCCCTCTCCCACCCCCCCTCCTCCTCACTTGGCAGGTCCCTGGACTTGTATACGGTTAGTGAACATTTGCTCGCCGGAGATCAACGCCTCGTGTTTCTGTGTGTGTCGTCGTTTTGTGCTTAAGTGGTTCAGTGTTACTCGTTTTGTGCACCTACGTTCACGTGTGGCAATTTTCGTCTATGTACGTGTCCAAGTGTCTGAACAAATTTTATCTTGGACTCTACGCCCATGGACGGCTCCATGTATTTTAAAAAGTGTTTGTCTCCGTTTATATTTTTATCTCACATTGTCTTCATTTGTATCTTTTGTGTTTCTCTGAGGCCAAAGAGCGGCGTAGTATGCTGCTGCTGCTGGCCTGCCTGTAAACAGGTTTAAAAATAACAATAAAGAAAAAAAACTATGTTGTCAGTAGAAAAGCAGCAGAAACAAAACAAGGCGTTCAGCAGAGCTCAGAGACTTCGAGCATGGGCTGTGGCTGGATCTCACTTGAGTAACAAATCAGTCACAGTCATTTCAAGACGTCAAAGCCGACTGTTGGCGATGTGACTGAGAAGTGGAAACGCGAAGGAACAACCACAGCTAAACCGGGTAGAATTCATGTACTGACGAAAAGGGTCCGTCGAACACTGCTGAGTGTGTTGCAAAAACTTGCCAGAGCGGGTGGATCACTCGTGAATTCCAAAGTGCTGCCAGCAATCAAGCTAAAACAATGACTGCGCGAATAGAGTTAAAAGGATTAGGGTACATAGGTCGAGCAACATCTCATTGGCCACACATTTGTGTAGTCGATGCTAAGTGACGATTGAGGTGATGCAAAGAACAACGCCACGGGACAGTGTATGACGGCAACCGACTGATTTGGAGCGATGAACCATCCTATACACTGTTGCAACAGAGGAAAGCATTTGGTTTCGACGAATGCCGGAAGAACATTGCCTGCCATCATGAGTAATTCCGGCAGTGAAGTACGCGTGGGGGAGTTTACGCCATGGCGCTTGATTTTATGATTAGGCTGTGACGCCACACTGGGCTTAAGAAACGCTGAAAGCGTAAGGATACGAAAGCATGTTACACCACTGCTTACAGCAAAGGAACAGATGGAGAGTATGACATTGTATGAGCATGACCACCATGTCATAAAGCAACCTGATGCGATGACTCGCCTAGCCAGAGTGCCGATCTGAACCGAATGGGACACCTTTCGATGAGTTAGAACATCAACTTTGTTGCAGAACCCTGCATCCAGGGCCACTACCTCGTCTGGTTTCGGCTCTTGAGGAAGAATAGGCTGCCATTCCTCCGAAGCTATTTAGACAACTCATAGAAGCTATCCCCAGCAGAATTTACGCCATCGAGAGAGCTAGGGGTGGACTTACCTCATAATCACTACTAAAAGTCTGGATATCTCTAATTATAAATTTAAATGACTCTGAGCACTATGGGACTTAACATCTAAGGTCATCAGTCCCCAAGAACTTAGAACTACTTAAACCTAACTAAGCTAAGGATATCATACACATCCATGCTCGAGGCAGGGTTCGAACCAGCGGCCGTAGCAGTCGCGACGTTCCCGACTGAAGTGCCTAGAACCGCTTTGCCATACGGCCGGCTCTCCGATTTTACTTTGTGCGCAAGAGGAAGTAATATGTTACGTAACTCTTCTTGCGAAGTACGCTCTCGGGCTCTGAACAGCAAACCTCTCCATGACATACAACGTCTCTCTCGTAGCGTCTGATTTGTTACGCATTTCAGTAACATTCCCCCGCCAGCTAAGCGATTCCTCGACGACACGTCCCGATCTTTGGAATTTTCTTCAAATCGGTACGCAAAATTTTACTTTGGAATTCATTAATAGATTCTCACTTTGGTGGCTCATTATAATTTTAGTTCCGTTCAGCTATTATCAACAATGCTCTGACTTAGTTTTAATCTGTGACGAAGCTTTCTTTGAGTTCGTATAAACTTTCTAACACGGTAATTGAACCACTATGAGTTTATTCCATCTTTTGCAACATTTCTTAGCAAATATATCTGGTAAACGTGTCGTACCATGTTCTTGAATTTCATACGTTATTACTGCTGTTTCTCGTCCGTAGAGATGAACGTTTGTTGTTAACTGTTCAGATAATCTGCAATCTGTTTGACAAATCACATGCAAAAGTAAAATATGTTCATAGGGCGATGGAACGGCGTTGCACGTCCGTTCACACAATTACCATATTTTTTACACGTAAAACACAAATTGACCCATGTTGATGATTTGCTACTACATGGCGATGAAGTGGCATTGTTCGTTCACTCACGGGTTATTTTTAGTAATAAGATATAAAAATTAACCTTGATAATATTCTTCATTTAGTGCGTGTCAGCAATATGAAGGATATCTACATCAACAGATAAAACCACCTTCTCGACCACCTGTGTACAGGTTAACCGAGATTATTGCATTATAGCGTTTACATACTACAGTTTCGCTGTTTGATGTCCTGTGTCATCTTTCATTAATGTGTGTGTGTGAAATCTTATGGGACTTAACTACTAAGGTCATCAGTCCCTAAGCTTACACACTACTTAACCTAAATTATACTAAGGTCAAACACACACACCCATGCCCGAGGGAGGACTCAAACCTCCGCCGGGACTAGCCGCACAGTCCATGACTGCAGCGCCTGAGGCCGCTTGGCTAATCCCGCGCGGCATCTTTCATTAATAACGATGGATGCGATATGCAGCATTCGTTGTGAAATGGCCGATATATTCTAATAGTGTAAGTCGGGGTAGTGTGTTCGAACTTATATAAATCCATGCATAGTTTGCTAAATTTTAGTCATAACCTGCTGCAGAGGCTTTATGTTTGAGATTTTCAACCTTTCTATGAGTTATTTATTTTAAGATATAACTGCGTTGGTCTTTTATCTTTGACAGTCATGGTCTCAGTTACACATGCGCAATGTTCCCCGTTTTGTTGTTTTGCAGCGCGTCATCTAGTCCTACGTAGTTTCATGTGAGCTCTCGAGGCCCACCGCACGGCGTCCAGGAGATGAGTCGCACGCCAGAGCTTAAGCTAAGTCTTGGTGTTGACTTAGACTTATGTGACTCATTTTTAAAATGTGACTACGCCTATTCAGGCTGTTTTAGGTTTATTTGTAGACCATGCCCTCTCAGACAAATTATAGATTCAGGTATATCTTCTGAAGAATTCTCAATTATTTTGGCTGAAACCTAGGTAAAGGTTGGTTTCATTACCTCAATCGAATCTGATACTTTCTTATATATTACATAATAAAAGTGGTGAGAAAACAAAGACAAGGGTGTTTTAGATATTTATATCTGTATAAGGCACTATATCAACCAAAGAGCTCTACATATATTTTTGGTATAAAATGACAGCAAGCTGGACCCATAAAGTAGAAAAGGATTTGAAAAAGTGATTTAAAGGTTTAAGATACAACTGATAGTAAAGGTCAAGGACAATTTCCTGAAGTGGTCAGAATACAGGAAGAAAAAAGAAACATTGAACACATGAAGAAGTGTGGGGAGAAAATAAATGAACAACGAATAACGAGTTGAAATTGGCACGTGGTCCTTAATTGGCTCATCTGAGCAGAAAAGTGATGTGGAGATACATGCTGCAATTATTTTTATGCATTTAAAGACGAACAACGCTGCAACAATCTAGAGGGTGAAGAAAAAACGACGCACTTAGAGTCAGCATTCGATTCTTCATCCGAACTGAAGACAAAAGTGTATCTAGCAAAATCTAGGCCCACAAATGGGTTTAATATAAAAGAGATTTAAAAAACGTGGCTCTGGCAACGCCGTAACTGCATGCAGCATGCACAGAAACAGGCAGTTGAACTCTGCACTGCACTGGAGCTGTCCCATTAGCTCAGGAAGACGAGGCAGTATCATGGGGAACGGGTATCAAAGACACCCCGATGTTCGATTTGCGTTCGCGCCTATCTTTTTTTGTGTCCAGTTAACACCTCCACAGTGCGGTATCTTGTGTATTTATTTCTGTCATTGTTACCTTTATTTAGACATAACATGAACATTTTACGGACGTAAAAGACCACTTCTTTTCGTCCATGACATAAATAAAGCCAATAAAAAATAATAGTGGGTACAGCAACATCGTCTGTGTGCAATGAGGTGCACTAACACAGTAGGTGGACTTCACAGTATTGCACATTATGCTGCACTACACAATAATTCCATTCTGTACGTCTGACGTCCAGGTTTATCTTCACAGGGCCGGTACGTGCACGCACGAGCAATGTTGACTTTAGAGAAGATGTTCAAAGCGACCACCTTGAATTTGCGAAAACTGCGCGACTCGCTGTATCACACTTTGCTGGACCCTACGCAACACACCTGCATACAACATTGGCGATGTGCATGCACGCAAACTATTAGGTCGTGCGCATTCATGGATGTAGTATCACGAACGTGTCCCCATAAGTATCCCCACAAACAAGAAGTTAGTTGCCTAAGGTCCAGGCAGCGTAGAGGCCAGAACAACGTACCTCCGCGACCGATCCATTTCCCTGAAACTCTTCACTTCACGGAAATTCATCCCAAATAGTGGCGTAGAACCATCATGACGAGACCACAGTTGACGCCCAACAGCAAGTGGAACGTTTTCTAATGCGTCAGGTGAAGTATTGTATAGAAACACCATATAGGGTCGCACGTACCTTTCCGGCAATAGGTTAGGGCCGAATAGCACTCCTCACACTATTCCAGCTCACAGGTTTATGTTAAAGTGTGCCTGCAAGCCACGTTGACACGAAGGTTGTGTTCCGACCAGTGATGGCTGTTGTGGAGGTTGAAAACACCTTCACGAGTTACGCTAGATTCTTCATTCCATATCACATTATCTCCTCTCAGTGCAAAAGCCATTCACAAAACTGTACTCGTCGAATGTGGTCTTCTGGCCGCTGGTGTTGAGTTAACGTAGAATGAAATGAACACAGTTCTTCATCATGCAACACTTCAACAATCACTGTTTGATATATGTGGAACTGTTCTGCAATATCACGGTTACTTTGCCGAGGTGACTGGTGAACGGGTTCTCAAATCGTGTCCTCTGTTTGTGGAGTACGTCTAGTCTTTGCACGGCCTCTACACATTACATGTGAGGGAAGATTACCGGTTTTCCGAAGGCGTTGCTCCCGGCGACGGAAAACATTCTTACTGGGATAGTGCCTTGAGAGTACCGTACTGCACACGAACGAGTAGCAGCAGCAGTATCTTCGCTGTCGGATACACCCAGAACCAGAAGCATATTGAAGTACTCAATGTTTACTTCATCCAGAAGTCGCCCTACATTAACTTGACGGGACCAGTTATGGTTGCGCATTGCTCGGTTAGTAGGCACATGCCTGCAGTATAATGGATCCCATTGTCATGCTATAGGTTATTGTCGCGTGATAAAATGATGTTCCGCTTACAAACGACGAGAACTAGGGAACAGACGTCTAAAAATGAAGGGGAAAAAAAGGAATCTGAAGAGGATTCGAATCATACCCATAGGGGATGTTCGTTCGATGTCCCAGCAGTTTGCTCAGTTAACTACGACAGCTGGTACGATAGTGCAGGTCGGTACACGTTCCTCTGTACATTCCGATGGGCTGCTCGATGTGACAGTGTTGCTATCTCCTCGTTTTCATATATGTTTTTTCCAAACTGCACCCGATCTGATTTTACAAGATACATTCTTGTCTTGAATCGGGATGAGAAATCGCATAACGACCTCCAAATGCGTAATTTTTTCTTGACCCTGTATAAAGAGATTGTGGAAACATATGGCAACAATGTACTGTATACACTGAATAAGCGGCGCAGACGCTTCCAGAATGGTCAAACAAGCCTGAATGATGAGTAATTAAGAGGAAAACTGTCAAGGACTACGAATGGCAAAGGATTTGGAGTCCCTGGTGTCCTAAGATAGGCGTATCACAATCGAGCTAATAATGTAAAAGCGAAAATCAGTCATGCGTCAGTTTTAAATGTCTGGCACGTCATTTTGAACACGGCAAAGGTCGCTGCAGCTGGGCCCTGCGACTGTCAGGTCATTTCAGATGACTTCTGGAGCCACCCAACCACCATAGACGCGTGCTGAGTGTGTCACTATGAACACGAGTGAAAGGAACAAACCAAGCATTGGGCACGTGTGCATTTACCACCACCCAAAAGCACGAAGAACCAGTTATTATTGGGCAAGATGATACTGCGTGTTCCTAGAAGTGCCATGCTGTACTTGGCAAACTGTTCAAGGAGCATGCCACCAACATTTCATGACAAGGTTATGGGGGGGCTGTGAAAACGAAGCATCGCGAAAAACTTTCCAAGGTAGTGGTTTTCCCCCGCGACCATACACCAACGTATTCTGTACATGAACAGTTGCACATGCTGCTGCCTTGGACTATCAAATTAGGCCTCTCCCCTCCTCTCATACTATGTCCCCTTAGCGTAGTATCCAGTGGCTCCTTCTTTCCTCGGCAGGACAATTAATAGCGAGGAAGGGTTTTCCAGAGTGACGATAGTGTGATTCTATAGGTGGAACAATTTCTGAGTAGCCAATATGTGGATTTCTATAAGAAAGTCCTGGAACAAGTCATCCATCGTTGGGAAAAGTCGTTCTAAGGCTGAATGTGTGGAGAAAGACTAACACCGTGATCACAGCTTGATGTTTTGCTTTCAATGGTGTAGTTAAAATCTTATGACCTCCTGGCAAATGAGTGGCAACATTGGCATCACAATTATTCTTTCCATCTGCTTCTGGGTACTGTGAGTATCTAGGAGAAGTACCTAACAAATGCTTGCTAGGAGCCGAGGCCCTTACTTCTGCGAGCACGCGAGCAGTGGTTCTACTGGGGCAGAGAAGATATTAAGGAGGGTCATGAATATTGTGTTGATAGGAACTCAATAACTGAGAACACTAAAAATTAAAAATAACGATCCAGTTTCGAGTTTTGAGATCGGCCCACAGTACCAGTCAGAAAGTTTCTTGACAGCACACAGCCCACAATAGACAGGAAGTTCGAATTCAGAAGTGTACCATAAGCTGTGGTTATATCGTAACCTACAAGTCTTTCTTTGCCGAAACACTATTCTGCTAAAGTATGCAGCAGAAAGTAGGACAGAAGTATTTGCATGATTGAAGTTTTGATACTGGGTCGTGACTCGAGCTTGGATAGCTCAGTCCTTAACAGAATTGGCTGCGAAGTACCAGTCCTCAAGACACGAGCTGGCAAACAGCTCACACTCCTCACATAGTTTCACGATCATTGTCTGTCTTGGGCTCTAAACATCACTGACGAGCCGGCAGGCGTGGCCGAGTGGTTATAGACGCTTCAGTCCGGAACCGCGCGACCGCTACGGTCGCAGGTTCGAATCCTGTCTCGGTCATGGATGTGTGTGAAGTTCTTAGGTTCGTTAGGTCTAAGCAGTTCTAAGTTCTAGGGGACTGATTACCTCAGGTGTTGAGTCCCATAGTGCTCAGAGCCACTTGAACCATCGCTGACGCACGAAAAGTGGCTAATCTATATGTTATCAAACATTGATTCTTCTGCGCAATGGTAGGTCTGAAAAAAATACACTGATTGGGGAGTGAGTCAAGGTAGATGTGGAGTGATTGCTGCGAGGAACACAGAGATGCCGTATACATATGGAGACAGCGGTGTTCGCACCTGACAGAATTTAGCCGGGGCCTCCTTTTGGGCCTCCACTTGACCGGCTGGTGAAATCGTGCAGTATCAAAATTTATGGTGCATTTTGGTCTGACAGTGGCCGGACACTAAGCTGCCAGGGAACAAGAGGGCATGCAAACTCGTCGCGAATTGTCAGGTCGCCCACGTATGATCACCCCAAGAGGGAATCGGCTTACTGAGCACAAAGCATATTGCAACTCCTTCACATCTTCTCCTGCCATACAAGAGCAAATAATGAACTTTATCCAGTATTCTGTGTTAAACCGCACCATTGGTCGGGCGCTAGTATCTGAAGGACAAGGGAATGGCCGCTCCATGTGACGTTAACACCACAACACAAAGAGCTGGCCATGGCCATGAAGCATGGCCTGCACATGAATACTATCCCATTACGTTCAGCTATGAATCCGCAGTGCTTGGATGACCGTCATTAGCTTGTTCAAATGGCTCTGAGCACTATGGGACTTAACATCTGAGGTCATCAGTCCCCTAGAACTTAGAACTACTTAAACCTAACGAACCTAAGGACATCATACACATCCATGCCCGAAGCAGGATACGAACCTGCGACCATAGCGGTCGCGCGGTTCCAGACTGAAGCGCCTAGAACCGCTCGGCCACTCCGGCCGGCTGTCATTAGTGTGTCATTTTGGCAGAGGCGTCAGGATGCTTGGAGCCGTTGGATGTGACTTCATGTCATGGCAGTTAGGGACTGAGAGAACTATGACACCATAACGGTACATCATGGTTACTCTTCATCTTAAAGTATTACCTCTAGCGCGACAGTATCGTGGTGTGACTTTTCAAGAGAACAGCGCTAGTCTACCATACGAGACAGTCGCTACGAACTTCCTGCGTGAAGCTGAGGTACTCCTGTGGCCAGCAAGATCCCTAGATCTGTCTCCAACAGGATGTGTGTGGCGCCAGCTATGACGTCAACTCCATTCTGGTGCTAGTATCGTGATTGTCAGGACCAATTATAAGGGTATAGGCCAGCTGGTGTCAGGAGAGGATATAGCACGTGAAGTTTCATTTCATTTCATTTCTTCCTCCTTAAT
This sequence comes from Schistocerca gregaria, assembly GCF_023897955.1. Classification (NCBI taxonomy): domain Eukaryota; kingdom Metazoa; phylum Arthropoda; class Insecta; order Orthoptera; family Acrididae; genus Schistocerca; species Schistocerca gregaria. Next base: position 200,848,942 of record NC_064921.1, read on the forward strand.
TAGATACTTCACTTTTTTTAGACACTGTAGTTCTCTGATACGTGTTTAACTTCTCTAGTCACAAACTGAATAATGGAGCTATGAAAGAGATACAGAATGAATGGTACAAAGCTCCAAAAAAGCCAACAAAATGGCAATGTTCCAAGAAAACTGGGAGAAAGGGAAGAACAGTGCGTAAAGCCCTGTCGATAACGAGGTCATTAGAGAAGGAATATTGGCTCGAATCTGACAAGGATGGGGAAGAAAATCAAAAGAATCGCCCTAGATATTGTCCTAAGCTGTTTAGTGTAATAACGGAAAACCTAGAATTACGAAGGTTGCCCAGAAAGTAATGCACCACATTTTTTTTTCTGCAGCAAGTCTTTATTGAGCATTATGAGAATTTCACACACGAAAGAATGGTGTTTTACCTACACACCCTATTTTTCCACGTGATCTCCATACCGTTCTATGGCCTTCCTCCAGTGCGAAGCAAGGGCATGTGTGTTCTCTCGATACCGATTCTTGCCCTGGTGGCGGAGCAGTGCTCCACTAAGTGAATCACCTCGTCATCGTCCTCAAAATATCTTACACAAATGGCATCCTTTAATGGCCCAAACAAATGGAACTCCGAGGGTGCCAGGTCAGGTGAGTCAGGTGTGACAGCCGTGGATGGTCTCCCCAACCGCCGCAAATCGTGGAGCTCCGCCGAACCACCTTCTGGTGGCCTCACCCTCCGTGCCCAGCGACTTACTGTACTTCTGTCAACAGCAGGTGTTCCATAGACTTTACACAAGCGTTTGTGAATGTTCACCACAGTTTCTTTCTCTGCAGTGACAAATCAAATGACGGCACGTTACTTGCAACGGACATCACCTACAGACGACATTTTGAAACTGTCCTGCAGCTACGCTATCTGCCGGAAGTGACGGAAACTTGGCGCGCTCACTCAGGAGACATCAAATAATACATACGAAACGTTTCGCATTCCTAGCATTATTTTCGGCTGAGGAAAACAAAATGCGGTGCATTACTTTCTGGGCAGCCTACGTAAATGAGTGGACAGGAATTTAACCTTATCGTGTCCAAGGTCTTATCACAAGATGGCACAGAAGACATGAAGACGTGGAATGATAAAACTTCGATGTCTTGGTAGATAGATCGTATCGTCCCTGGATTCAGCAGAGTCGTTAGAACGTAAAATCAAAAAATGGTTCTAATGTCTCTGAGAACTATGGGACTTAACTTCTGAGGTCATCAGTCCCCTAGAACTTAGAACTACTTAAACCTAACTAACCTTAGTACATCACACACGTCTATGCCCGATGGAGGATTCGAACCTGCGACCGTAGCGGTCGCGCGGTTCCGGACTGAAGCGCCTAGAACCACTAGGCCACCCAGGCCAGCCACGTAAAATCACTGAGGTCAGAATCTGAATCTTAGATATTCTTTAAGGAATCGTTCTAGTTCCTAAGATATTTTTAGGGAGAACAACTACCAGTTGTCTGTTTAGTGCATGTTTTTACTCATAATAATTCTTTGTATATCACACAAATAAGAGCATGTAATATGAAAATTCAGTGATACAAGCTATAAAGGTATTGCAGAAATAAATAGATTGCCGTACTATTACAATAAGTGTATAACAGTTCAAAAGGCTGTAGATGTGAGAAAAAATTTGAACAGAAAATAGGAAAAGGAAAAACAATTGAGGGAAACTACATGAGCGAAAACCATCGCCATATAACGAGAACGCATCAAATATGTAGCACATACGGTATTACCGAAATCATAATTAGTGAATTAACTTTACGATTATTTTGTATTCTTGTTTGATCCATGATTTTTCACGTCCTCTTCGGTTCATAGACTAATATAAGCCAATACATTCAAAGTGAGATAGAAGGAAGTTAAATGTACACCTCTCGCCATTTCCCACAGGCCGCAACAGTTAACTTTAAACTTGCGTCATTGAAATGCCACAGAACCGCAGGTCTTGCTACATTATTGCACCATTACGATGAATTTAGTAGCTGTTTAAAAAAGGAACTGGCGTCGTGTAATGGAGGCTCCACTGCAGACGAAGCTCAAACGGCTCAGGTACACTCGGAAGTTGCTGAGTCGCTGGTTTTCCAGGCATGACGAGGATTCCGTGTGATGCGTTCCGCGCTTTACGGCGTGCAGTATCAGCCGCAAGAAAACACGCAAAGCAATGTAGACTGTCAATAGCCGTGGTCCGAGCATAAATTGCTTTGTGGAATTCCGCGAGTACACTTGGACGGTGGCGTTAGCACCTTCACACTTTGAGGATCGCAGTCTCCCTCTCTCTCTCTCTCTCTCTCTCTCTCTCTCTCTCTCTCTCTCTCTCTGTGTGTGTGTGTGTGTGTGTGTGTGTGTGTGTTTGTGTGTGTGTGTGTGTGTGCCACAGGCAGACACACACACACACACACACACACACACACACACACACACACACACACACAAGTTTCTCAAGTTTATCAATAAAATGACTCGAGTTTTTTTATATATGAGTTAGTTTTCCCAATATATGGTTGTAAATGAGTTGCTAGATATCTCGCCATATCATACGTAGGAGAGTTGATGGAACTAACTGTCTCAAAGTAAAATCTCTTTTATGAATTATGGGTACACGATACAGTCAAGGACACGTAGTATCACTCTTCAACAACGCTCTTTTATCTTCTTTTTGAACAGAGGTAGATGACAATCAGATTATTTGATTCCCTCAGTACGGTGGCTGTAGGGTCCTTCGTAAGTTTTTTGTACTCTCCTGAGATTAAAAGATTCAAAATTTTGCTTCGATAATCCTCTGTGTTCATAACAACATTATCATTCCCTTTATCAGCAGTAAGAACCACTATCTTTTCATCTGCACTTAAATCAAGAAGACGCTGGTGGTTTCGATTCGAATTGCATTTGAAGTTTCCTTGGGGAGATTTCGTATATCTGCTTCTATATTCGCTATGATATCTTCAACTGGTACTCTCATAGGTGTTATAGCGTAGTTTCCTCCTTTTGCAAGGACGGAAATCTCGTGCTGAGATAACACTCTCTTCGACTTGTTAACAACAGTATCAGATGTTATCGTATTGCTTGTAGCTGCTACATCAGTTTGCAACATTCCGAGCTTTTTTCTTATGTCGGCTAGTAGTCGTTTCCATCATAGCTACCATAGATGTAGATGTAAGGTAATCTATTTTATTCCTCAGAGCTATCTGTACCTTACTAGCAAGGAATAAATGCATTGTTAGTGCCATCAATTCTCCCACATACGATAGGCAGATATACAACCGTATAATGGGAAAACTGACTCTTATATAAAAGAATCATCAAAAAAATGTAAAATGACACCAGAAAATCTTTCTTGGATGTTTTAGTTATGAGACGTTCCGATAGAAGTTTGAAACAAAGTTTTTCAGAAAGTAACACATAAACCAATCACCATCCACAACAAAATAGAAGTCTTGTCGATAGAGTAAAACGTATATGCACATCGAAACATATGGACGCTGCAGTAAAATAACTGTAGCAGGCCTTCGAGAAAAATGGCTACTCAGGGAAAGAGGTAAAGAGAATTTAGCGACCAAGGAACAGAAGACCGAAGGACACGGATGAACCACAAGGACGGAAAAATACAGTATCTCTCCCTTAATGGATCAGATCGGTAAGATTTTAGAAACATGACATCAAACCGGTCTTTAGACCAGGAAAGAAAACAAGTCAAGTACTCCGACCTGTGAAGGGTAAACGCTCTTCTCTGTTGACATGTGGCGCACACAAAATTCCGTGCCGCGCGGAGTGGTCATGCGGTTTGAGGTGTCGCACGGACTGTGCAGCCCTTCCCGCCAAAGGTTCGAGTCCTCCCTCGGGCATGGGTGTTCTTACCATAAGTTAGTTCAAGTAGTGTGTAAGTCTAGGCACCGATGACCTAAGCAGTTTGGTCCCTTGAACATTTAGAACAAAATTCCGTGTACGTGTTCATATTGGAACTATCAAGAGGAGCGTAAATACACGGTTAAAAGAGCACAAAAGTCTTTGCCGATAAGTGAAAATAGAGAAATCAGCTGTAGCAGAGCATGCTCTTCAATCAGGAAACCACGAAGTGAAGTTTTCTGAAACAGAAATTTTATCGACAAAGACAAATTATTACCCACGGCTATGTAGAAAAGCCACCGGAAGTTATGAGCATCAGAATACTTTTAATAGCAAAGAGGAGACAATGAAACTTAATGACATATGGACAGTAGCTCTGCAGAATTGCTAGACAATTTTATCTTTGACAAGACGACAATCAATAGTTAAGTTTTATCTTTGACAAAGATTATCTCTGCTCATGACGTGTTACTTCGACCACGGCACCTTTCCAACAGGGTATATGTCACTCTCGGACGTGCGACCGGTCAGTCGGCAAGGCTCAGCGCAGGAGTGCCTCTGAGGATGTCAAGCGCAGTCTTGGACGAAACGTCAGTAAGGCAAAAGCTTCTTGGACCATGACCTCACGTCCCGAAATGTTTACCAGCAGACATGTGATCAGGTCGTGAAAGCTTTCATTCTATGTTTTCAAATGGCTTCAGCACGAAAACGACATATTTCTGGACATGGATTCGTAATCAAAATAAAAAAATGTCTCGACTTACGGCCCTCGACAAAGTTTTACAAGTCTGTAACGGGAATTTCCGAACTCACTGTTTAGGGACATACATTGAAGTGCCGAAGAAACTGTTATAGGAATGCATATTCAAGAACAGAGATACTTAAATAGGAAGAAAACGGCGCTGCGGTCGAGAACGCCTATGTACGGCAATAGTGTCTTCGGCAGCTGTTATATCGGTTAAAGCTGCTACAATGACAAGTTATCATTATTTAAGTGAGTTTCAAAGATGTGTTATAACCGGCGCACGAGCGATGGGACACAGCATCGCCGAGAGAGCGATGAAGTGCGGAATTCCCCGTACGACCATTTCATGGGCTTAGCGCGAATATCAGGAATCCAGTAAAACATCAAATCCCCGTCATCACTGCGGCCGGGGAAAAGTCCTGCAAGAACGGGACCAACGATGACTGAAGAGAATCGTTCAACGAGACAGAAGTGCAACCCTTCCACAAATTGCTGCAGATTTTAATGCTTGGTCATGAAGAAAAGTCAACTTGCGAACTATTCAACGAAACGTCATCGAAGGGACTTCAGAGCCGAATGCCCACTTGTGTACCCTTGCTGAATACACGACACGAAGCTTTACGCTTCGCCTCGGCCCGTCAACACCGACACTGGACTGCTGATGACTGAAACATGTTGCCTGGTCGGACGACTGTTATTTCAAACAGTATAGAGCGGATGGACCTCTATGAATATGGAGACAACCTCATGAATTCATAGACCCTACATGTCAGGAGGCTCTGTTCAAGCTGGTGGAAGCTCTGTAATGGTGTGTGGCATGTGCAGTTGGAGTGATATGGGACCCCTCAGGCGTCTAGATTCGACTCTGACAGATGCCACGCACGTAAGCATGCTGTCTGATCACTTGCACCCATTCACGTCCACTCTGCATTCCGACGGATTTGGGCAATTCCAGCAGGAAAATGCGACACCCCACACGCCCAGTATTCCTACAGAGTGGCTCCAAGAACACTCTTGAGTTTAAACACTTCCGCTGGCCACCAAACTCCCCAGACATGAGCATTATTCAAACATTTTTGAGCATATCTGGGATGCCTTGTAACGTGCTGTTCAGAAGGGATCTCCACCCCCTAGTACTCTTACTGATTTATGGACAGCCCTGGAAGATTCATGGTGTCAGTTCCCTCCGACACGACTTCAGACATTACTCGAATCCATACGACGTCGTTTTGCGGCACTTTCACGTGTTCACGGGGCCCTAAACGATATTAGTCAGGCATACCAGTTGCTTTGGCTCTTCAGTATATTTGCGGATCAACTGAAAGCTGTGTGTTAAACGTCACGTTAAATTCTTCTATACTTTTCCTTTCAAGAACCTGCGAACTGGTCTTTTGCAAAGACATTCTGTAACCAGTATCGGTATGCAGTGTAAGTTCTTTCATTTCTCTCTCTCTCTCTCTCTCTCTCTCTCTCTCTCTGTCTGTCTCTCTCTCTCAACGGAAGCGTGTTACCACTGTTGGTTTCCACGCGCTCCCAGCCAATCAGGTAGCTGGCTGTCAATTGGAGGCAGGCCCACGAATAACTCTGAAAGACATTTGTTCCGGTAAACGCGTTATGAGTAGACGCAGGACGGAGCGTGACAGCAGTCGGATGATTCGTGAGAACATTCCATTTATTCGAAGTGGTTGCTAATGTGTAAACTGTTGCAGTTAATTAGTTCATGTGGTTCTTTTATCGTACGAGAATTTCGCATAGTAAGCTTTTGATGATTTGTGAAAGCGTGCTGACATTTAAACGCGAGGTGTTATAAAATTTCAGATTGTTTGCGTTATTTTGTATGGCTGAAACTGATAACAGGAGCTGATCTGGTAAACCAGAAGCATTGTGCATTAAATTTCCTCGCTCTCTCCAACAATTTAGCTCATTTTATATATTGCTGGAAGTCGTACACATACAAATTTGAATCTGTGTGATTACTGAAATTATCGACTTAAGTTCCATGTGCATATTGGTAGCCAAGTGTTTCGTGCCCTTTGATTAGTTAATCTGAAGTCAGTACAGATAATTTAATTGCATTTACTGTTACTCATTCCTCCTTCGCTAAGTTATTTATTGAAATATTTGCACGTATTTCTCGTGCACGTTTCGTCTGACACCGTCTTGTCCACACATGTTGCGAAGTGCCTTTTTTGTCTATTAATGACCGAGAATAATGCAGCTGATGAAAAAAGTAATATTTCGCATAGTTTTCCCCTTGAACAGTATTAAGCATCCCACTCTCTCCGGTCAAATTTTCAGATGAGGAGGTAAATTTTGTCGTTGATTGCTGAGGGCAGAATCGCCTTGACATATGTTCTTTAGTGTGTATGTTCATGTCCCACGAAGTAACTTACACACAGCATTGCGCTGATGTTTTCAACTTTCCGCAATTAACTCATATATGTTTAATTTTTCCAAACCATGTCATTATTCAAATATCTTTGAGAATATTACCAGCAATTAGTGACTGCCATATCTAAGTACAGTGATTACAGAGACCAAGATCCCCGTTGTACAGAGTTCGATTATAAGTTGGCCACTACTGAACTCCTGACATTTTCATATGATCTTAGAAATGACTTTTCACAGTGGCTGATGTTCAGTTGTAAAAACTATGCCTGCCTTTTATTATTTGTGCGAGTTGTTGCAAATTTAAGGTACTAAGTTGATTTCTTACCCATATTAGAAGTCAGATAGCGTTACGAAATTGTTTGTTCTAAATAGCAGCCATCTTATCTTGCGCTTCAGCTTTAAAAATGTGCACATCTAGGATCGTATTAATAGTACAGAAACGTGTACTTTATAGATAATTATAGAATCATGCTTACTTGTTAAGTTTCAAAGTAATCTACCTATAACAAATATTGAGTTGATAACCATTAGTTCTCTGGCATATGAGAAGCTTTTTGCGCCACACATAAAATTTAGTGCTTGTGATAAGACACGTCACGAAACTGATCAACTCTCTTACATGAAAACTGGAAAGATCCGACACCATCGTTATCGTGTTGATGTTGCGGTGATGTCACACTGGCGTTACACTGACATCATGTTACATCAACATCATCATGCACTGTTGAGGCCCATAATTTAGTGCTCAAAAGCTACCTGTATCATTTACCAATAATGTATTGTTGTTTCCCATTCGAGGCCGGTGCCTTGTAGTGAGGGCTCAGGCCGTAAATGTTTGTTACAAGTAACAAATTGAAACGTCCTCTTAGAACAATTGTACATAACTGTGCTTAAATTGACACACAATATTTTTAGCGCAACGCAATCTGACTTTCAGTAATCCCTACGAAAGAATGGCCCTGACTAACATTAACCTATACGTTTCACAAAAATCTTCGTTACTCAAGCTACTGCAATACAGCGAGCGCCACTACTGCCAGCTAAATAAAAGATTCAAACTACTGAAGACACTAACTACTGATAGGCATAGTTAGCAAATGAAAGATTTTAATACAGAACAAACAATGTATTTACCTTAATAGTCAAAATATATATAGCAGTTCATGACATCCAGTTTTACAAATTTAAAAACTCCGCTATCTCTCTCCCCATGTCCACCACTGCTGGCGGCTCACCTCCAACTGCGCAACGCTACGCGCTGTTAGCATCCAGCTGCCGCTGCCTAACACTACAATGGCAGACAACAATGCAAACCAGCCACAGACTGCACATGGCACAGCCAGTGATTTTCATACAGAGCTCTACATGGCGGCGCCGTTACCAGTAAAAAAACCTAAACAGCCTACTTACATCGCCCCCATGGTCCCCACAAAAATTTTACAAATTGTTTTGGGCACTGGCCAACAATGATTTGATAATTTTTTTCATAATTACAATAACAAAGATATCAAATGCACACACTTATTGATACAATGTTGGTCAGAAGCTAAAATTTTTTCATAGTCCATAAAGACAATCCTGATTATTCATCACAGTAAAATTGCAGTGTTTTTTTCCCTCAAAGTCTGAGCAGTAAAAGAAAATGCACACGGAAGTAGTGGATTTCCATGCAGTCTTGAAGAAGTAGTGTTGTCCTTCCAATGGAAAGACAGTGCTGACTCTTGACAAGCAGACAGGTAATGGGCCACAACAGACCAAACCCACAGCAGAGTCAGTCGAAGTTGAAGAACATTGGTAGGTAGGTCATCAAAGAGCAGACCCACTGTAGTCCTGGTAGAGATTATGTTATTGGTGGGCCACCAAAGGTGCAGACTCATTGCAGTCCTTGTACAGATGATGGTATTCGTGGGCCATCAAAGATGCAGACCTACTGTAGTCCTTGTAGCGATTACTATTGGTGGGCCACCAGAGGTGCAGACCCACTGCACTCCTTGTAGAAATAATGGTATTGGTGGGTCATCAAAGGTGCAGACCCACTGTAGTCCTTGTAGAGACGGCCAGCAGCCATCTGTTGCGACTTTGCAGGTGCACAATCACCATCGAAGTGTCTTGTGGACAATATAGCAAGCCCATAAACCACCACTTGTCCACTCACAAAGAATTTGTTTGAAATGTCCTTAGAACCAGCAATGCTGTTATCCAGTCCCTTGCTGAATTATTAACACCCTTGCAAACATTATCAGTCACTACTTCTCACATATTGTCCATATACTATGACCAACAGAAATGTGTGCAGTGAAATGTAACTTACAAATCACTTAATTTGATGAATTGGTGTCAATTACAATTTTATAACATGAGAATACAATAACAAAGGTACAAAATACATCATTAAAGAACATAACAATACAGATAACATTTGTAGTAAAACGGGCTTTACAAAAGAATAGAAATAAACATATACATCATTGTTACAGGAATTATGACATAAGTAAATACATAAAAGATCAGAATAACTTTAGAAACAACAAATTTACCCATGAGCATTAAAAAAACAGAATAAATAATGTCTAACATCTTTAGGCAGTAAATAACATGTTATTAATGCAAATTATATTTGAGGATAACAGTATTCCTCATCGTAGTTCATGTAGCTCAGTATTAGAAAAATTCTGCAATGTATGTCTTATTAGATAAATATATAAAGACTGGTAGAACATAAATACACAAGGGTACACAAACACATTGTGAGACAACAGAAGGAAAGGACAGGGTTTGTTTTCATTGTAACATTTGGTACTGCAGTCCAACCCAAAACTTCATTCTGTAGATCTTTCTCATATCTCAACATTTGTTTCCACCAAAAATATCCTATCCAAGCATGCTCTCTGTATTTTGTTCACATCCTCTTTCAAAAATAGTTTTTCTCCACTCTACACTACTTTTTTGGCCAAATCATTTCTTATAGCTTCTCAATGCATTTCTTCCAATTCATCACAACTCGTTCTCTTTTATAGCCTACTCCATCTTAAGCTAAGTTATAGCTACCAAGCTCAGATGCTAAACTAAGGGACGAGGCAATGCAGCAGCACAAAACAATTAATACAAACAACAATGAAAAAAATGAATTTGTCAAAGCAAGCAGCAATATTAAAACTAATATAAGGCAATGCGCAGCAAACAAGCAAAATAAATCAGTAGTAAAACTGGCTTAACAGAGTAATACAAAGTCAAATTCAGTAACATTATGCGTGGCACACAGCAGCAGCAAATGCAATAGCTTATAACTGAACATGACAAAGCTCAAGCAGAAAAAATATTACAGTCAAGACAACAATGCAGAAAAGGGAAATGTCTATTCACATATTAATATCTATGTCATTAAAGTGGTGCACCACAAAAAGTTATTCTACTACAAAAATTACCAAGTACTTGAAAAGAAAATTATGTATGCAGTTCCTGTGAAGGGAAGTCTTTTTGTGCTCCTTCGTTTTTTAAGTACATCATAAAGTTATTATTTACTGGATCTGTAGGCATAAAATATCTATATTAGTACATCTATTAAATTTTATTGTAACCAATGCTTTAGTGCAGCTAGAAACTAGATATTAAACAAAATAACAAAGCAAGGCGTGAAACGTCATTCGCTAGCCATAAGTCATTTCATAATGCAGTAAACAATCTTCCAACTAGCAAGACAATAGACATGAAATGTTTCTCATCATTTCATTTCAGTAAATATCATAAATTAAGAACTCCAAAGTGTAATCATATGTTTTCAAGTTTGAGCGTGTTGTATTTGCGACGCTTGCTACAAAGAAATGTCAATACCGATGATAATGGCTTTTTTTTTTTTCTTGTGCCTCGGAAAGGCACACACTACTGGCATGTTTCCAGATGGCTGTCGCGCAGCTGGGTGCCCACGACACACTACCTGCAGGTGGTCACTTAACTTTCATATCGAAATATTTACGACACCAGTTTCCGCTACAGTTAGAGTCTCATATAAAAAAAATTCACAGGTCAAGAATTTGCGTTACAAATATGTAGAAACAAAATCCTTTAAATATAATAGTGCCCAAAAAATTTTCGTCGGCATTGTAATACATTCACGCATGTACATACATTTCATAACTCTTAAAGTGCGATTCTTGGTTTCCAACAACCTTTTTTACAAACCAGAGTCCCTAAGCACTACTCATTATTCCTTAACTTATTCGTCGACACTTCTTCAATATTTCATCATAACAGATACATAGCATAATCAAATAACTCATATAGCATCAGCTTATTGATCATAAACATACCACAACAGCATAATACACATAGTCATCGTAATAATAACATCATAACACCTCAGTCAAATCTCAAAAACGTCATAGCTTTCTGCAATAATTTCAAAGCCTAAAAAGAATTCTCTGTTCATTTCAATAGTGTCATCTACCCAGAACGTACTTTAAAAATAATGATCCCATACCAAATACTCTCCTGGAAATTGAAATAAGAACACCGTGAATTCATTGTCCCAGGAAGGGGAAACTTTATTGACACATTCCTGGGGTCAGATACATCACATGATCACACTGACAGAACCACAGGCACATAGACACAGGCAACAGAGCATGCACAATGTCGGCACTAGCACAGTGTATATCCACCTTTCGCAGCAATGCAGGCTGCTATTCTCCCATGGAGACGATCGTAGAGATGCTGGATGTAGTCCTGTGGAACGGCTTGCCATGCCATTTCCACCTGGCGCCTCAGTTGGACCAGCGTTCGTGCTGGACGTGCAGACCGCGTGAGACGACCCTTCATCCAGTCCCAAACATGCTCAATGGGGGACAGATCCGGAGATCTTGCTGGCCAGGGTAGTTGACTTACATCTTCTAGAACACGTTGGGTGGCACGGGATACATGCGGACGTGCATTGTCCTGTTGGAACAGCAAGTTCCCTTGCTGGTCTAGGAATGGTAGAGCGATGGGTTCGATGACGGTTTGGATGTACCGTGCACTATTCAGTGTCCCCTCGACGATCACCACAGGTGTACGGCCAGTGTAGGAGATCGCTCCCCACACTATGATGCCGGGTGTTGGCCCTGTGTGCCTCGGTCATATGCAGTCCTGATTGTGGCGCTCACCTGCACGGCGCCAAACACGCATACGACCATCATTGGCACCAAGGCAGAAGCGACTCTCATCACTGAAGACGACACGTCTCCATTCGTCCCTCCATTCACGCCTGTCGCGACACCACTGGAGGCGGGCTGCACGATGTTGGGCGTGAGCGGAAGACGGCCTAACGGTGTGCGGGACCGTAGCCCGCTTCATGGAGACGGTTGCGAATGGTCGTCGCCCATACCCCAGGAGCAACAGTGTCCCTAATTTGCTGGGAAGTGGCGGTGCGGTCCCCTACGGCACTGCGTAGGATCCTATGGTCTTGGCGTGCATCCGTGCGTCGCTGCGGTCCGGTCCCAGGTCAACGGGCACGTGCACCTTCCGCCGACCACTGGCGACAACATCGATGTACTGTGGAGACCTCACGCCCCACGTGTTGAGCAATTCGGCGGTGCGTCCACCCGGCCTCCCGCATGCCCACTATACGCCCTCGCTCAAAGTCCCACTGCACATACGGTTCACGTCCACGCTGTCGCGGCATGCTACCAGTGTTAAAGACTGCGATGGAGCTCCGTATGCCACGTCAAACTGGCTGACACTGACGGCGGCGGTGCACAAATGCTGCGCAGCTAGCGCCATTCGACGGCCAACACCGCGGTTCCTGCTGTGTCCGCTGTGCCGTGCGTGTGATCATTGCTTGCACAGCCCTCTCGCAGTGTCCGGAGCAAGTATGGTTGGTCTGACACACCGGTGTCAATGTGTTCTTGTTTCCATTTCCAGGAGTGTACATCATTCAAAGCTCTCATAGTATCACAATGGTTCCGGAACAATATGAACAATTCACACAGTACAGACAAAATACAGTTTCATAAGTGTGAAGTTATCCAACTGTGTAATTACGTAAACATCTGTCACTGACATAGTAAAAAAATGTTCGTTTCTGTTAAATGATCAGATAGCTGTGTAATTTATGTGTTAGAGAAATTTGGTCAAGATGTGTAAAGCTGTGTAAGCAAATACCATATTAGCTAGGGCTCCTTGTGCTTGCCAGACACATGGTACACAAAGTAGCCGTATACCCCCCTGAGGATTAATGTAATTATATCCTCAGGTGTTGCAGATTACAGCAATGGAATGAAATGTATCACGGAAAACCTTTGTATCACTGTACTTCAAATATCTTTAAAAATAAGTGTTTTAAGTACAAAATTAATCACTCAAATACGTGTACTGTAGCGCTAAACTGTGCGTCTTGTTGTAAGATAATCTCTGTGGAAGTGTCGTAGTTATCATCCTCCGGAAGCTAAGTTCTGCAGAAGTCAATGTACTTACCTCATGATAAACAAAAGTGAAATGCTTTGCGTATAGATATCATAGTTACTACGCATATTGCTGTGATGAAGTAAGTACTGTACTGTAAGGTATTGTTGTGCTACAGAAAAGGCTGTCTCATTGCAGCTATACCACAAAGTTACTACTAAAACATGTTTTCCTTTTCAGAAGAATTCAGAAAAACTGTGCAGATATAAAACAGATACACCGCAAGAGCACAATGTAAATTGTGTCGTACATTAGTAGCGTCGTGATATAATCGTGTAGCTATCAAAGAAACCAAATGCTAAGTCATCTTTAATCTCACAGAAAGTACTTCAAATAAAGAATGTCTTTTCAACTAAACCAAAATGTTGCATCAAACCCTCATTAACAGTATATGTTCTAAGTATGTAAGCCTTATAGTCGTTACGTAATCGTGCAACTAACAAGCAATAATGTACAAATAACAACACTGTGTCGTCTGTTCACTATAACAGTGCACTCGTAATTTCTGTTTAAAAATGTTCCCTAGGTTCTAGACTGGATAATTAACTTCAAAACATTGTTGCATGTTAACAGTTTCTCATTGTGACAAAGCATACTAGAAATGTGAACTGAAATGTTTTATGGCAAAGACAAAGTTAAAAAGCAGATTATATTTCAATAAACGGTTTTACATGTGAAATTTAGTGTAAACCTTTACTCTTCCTAGTACGCAGAGTTTCAGCTTCAAAGCAATTATCAATTGGTATATGTCGGTAAAGAATACTGGAGTTTTTCTCAAGGTTAGCGCCTATGTTATTTTTCTCTGAGCCAGCCGGCGCACGTGGCTGCCTGCGGTGCGAGTCATTGTCTGCTATCTCTTTGTTGGCGTGCGTCGTTATTGGGATTAGGAGACCTAACTTCTACAAATTCACCTTGCCGAGAGGGCCCTGCTCTGTTTGAATCATTACTACGGAAATGCGATCTTTCTCTGTAGCTATTACTCTACCAGTGGTTCTCATATAATGCAACTGAGTCAACTTTAGCTTGCAAGGTCTCATGATTTTCATGAACAATAGTTTGCAGTTCTTTTATGGCTGCTTCGTGATTCTGTAATGCATTTTCATGCCGCGAAAAAATAGGTTGAAAATGCTCACAAATTTGTGTTTTTACGTCGTTACAGACTTTTTGACATTTCGATTCAATGTTATGTAACTCATTAGTTAAATCTTCACGTGTTTGTTCAAGTGTGGTGTCTAATTTCCGAAGATTTTGTTCCATTTGTTTCTGATTTTGTTCAAGCGTTGTGTCTAACTTTTGAAGCTTTTGCTGTGTTTGTCTCTGATTTTGTTCCATTGTGTCTAACTTTTGAAGATTTTGTCCCATTTGTTTCTGATTTTGTTCAAGTGTTGTGTCTAACTTTTGTAGCCTTTGTCCCATTTGTTGCATTAACTGTAATAACAGTGCACTGGTGTCTGAAACATGTTCGTCAGTGCTATTCGGCAGTGCATTTGAACCGGCAATATTCGCATATTGAAAAGCAGAATGATTTATTTGAGAAAACGGTGAGGACGCAAAATCAGAATCTACAGTATTTGCAAGATTGTGTCCTGTCATTTGGGAATCTTGAGGCGAGCTGTTGCCGACCGATCAATCGATAATGCTTCCCTGTTCACTAATTGTTTCACTGCCTACACCATTATTTGCAGCCCGCTCCTTTTCCCTATGCACTATTACCAAATTACTACTTTGAACATTAGTTAATTCATTACATGGTGGCGGTAACACACAGCTATCGTCTTCACTGTCATTTCTCAGTTTACTTTGGAGCCTAGTATTACGTTTTTCACACGCCATTATTGTCACAATATTTCACACGATAACACAGAAAATCACAATTTGAAGAGCAAAAATAAGAGAACACATTAACATAGCAAATAATATCAAGTTAATTGCAAGCACAGCTCTCAAATACTTGGTGCAAATCTACTTGCATGCGACAACTGTTTTACAGTACCACAATGAAAGATTGCAACTACAAAGGAGATTCTCTCTACAGTTATGTGCTAGCAATAAACAAAACCTACACTAATTACACAAACTACAAGAAAAAAATCAGAAGATTCCAGTGAGGTATCCTGGCAGGGTCGCCATATGAAACGTCCCCTTAGAACAATTATACATAACTGTGCTTAAATTGACACACAATATTTTTTGCGCAACGCAATCTGACTGTCCGTAATACCTACGAAAGAATGGCCCTGACTAACATTAACATATACATTTCACAAATCACTTACCTCACAAAAATCTTCATTACTCAAGCTACTGCAATACAGCGAGCGCCACTACTGCCAGCTAAATAAAAGATTCAAACTACTGAAGGCACTAACTACTGATAGGCTTAGTTAGCAAATGAAAAATTTTAATACAGAACAAACAATGTATTTACCTTAATAGTCAAAATACACTCCTGGAAATTGAAATAAGAACACCGTGAATTCATTGTCCCAGGAAGGGGAAACTTTATTGACACATTCCTGGGGTCAGATACATCACATGATCACACTGACAGAACCACAGGCACATAGACACAGGCAACAGAGCATGCACAATGACGGCACTAGCACAGTGTATATCCACCTTTCGCAGCAATGCAGGCTGCTATTCTCCCATGGAGACGATCGTAGAGATGCTTGATGTAGTCCTGTGGAACGGCTTGCCATGCCATTTCCACCTGGCGCCTTAGTTGGACCAGCGTTCGTGCTGGACGTGCAGACCGCGTGAGACGACGCTTCATCCAGTCCAAAACATGCTCAATGGGGGACAGATCCGGAGATCTTGCTGGCCAGGGTAGTTGACTTACACCTTCTAGAGCACGTTGGGTGGCACAGGATACATGTGGACGTGCATTGTCCTGTTGGAACAGGTCTAGGAATGGTAGAACGATGGGTTCGGTGACGGTTTGGATGTACCGTGCACTATTCAGTGTCCCCTCGACGATCACCAGAGGTGTACGGCCAGTGTAGGAGATCGCTCCCCACACCATGATGCCGGGTGTTGGCCCTGTGTGCCTCGGTCGTATGCAGTACTGATTGTGGCGCTCACCTGCACGGCGCCAAACACGCATACGACCATCATTGGCACCAAGGCAGAACCGACTCTCATCGCTGAAGACGACACGTCTCCATTCGTCCCTCCATTCACGCCTGTCGCGACACCACTGGAGGCGGGCTGCACGATGTTGGGGCGTGAGCGGAAGACGGCCTAACGGTGTGTGGGACCGTAGCCCAGCTTCATGGGCAAGTATGGTGGGTCTGACACACCATTGTCAATGTGTTCTTTTTTCCATTTCCAGGGGTGTATATATATAGCAGTTCATGACATTCAGTCTTACAAATTTCAAAACTCCGCCATCTCTCTCCCCACGTCCACCACTGCTGGTGGCCACACTCCAACTGCGCAACGCTACGCGCTGTTGGCATCCAGCTGCCGCTGCCCAACACTACAATGGCAGACAACAATGCAAACCAGCCACAGACTGCACACGGCACGGCCAGTGATTTTCATAGAGAGCGCTAAGTGGCGGCGGCGTTACCAGTAAAAAAAACCTAAACAGCCTACTTACAAAATTAATTTTATTATTCCAATTACACAACACTTTATTGAGGTGCAGAGTAAAGTAAATTGCGAGAGGAGAAATTTTATCATTGCAGCGTGTGTGAGATATATGTTCTACAACTGTATTTCAAGTTGTACCAAATCTGGAAATTGGTAGTGGTGACTGTGCAGTTGGCCAACTCATAGGTCGCCAGATGCAGAAATTAAGAAAATTAACTGAAAAATGTCAATTTGGTACGATGCCAAATTCAGAAACATCTGCCTGGTGCGTAAATACATCAATTCTCACAGATACGCATTTACATTAGAATATACAAGTGCTGTGCGTTAATGATTGCTGAATTGCTAGCTTCGATAAATACTGTAGTGAGGGGCACAGTTAAAAAATGATGAGGCGAGATGTTTTGACACTGCAGTGTGTGACATAGAATATTCTGTAACATCTTGGTAAATATCATTATTGAAACTTCGTCGTAAATAACGTTGTGTGGGAGACAAGGCATATTTTTAAAATTACTGGCTGCAGAATGAAATACTTGATTCATATACAGATTAAAATTGTAAGTTAAAAATTAAGCTGGATGTTATTAAAACTACACCAAACAAAAAAGACGGAATCGATTTTACACGTTGACACTTTGAACTACTACAGAAGACTGATCGATTGCGGCTACCAAGCCTTATTTTACATTCTAAAGAACCAACAGACATTCTGGCGTTCAAATGGTTCAAATGGCTCTGAGCACTATGGGACTTAACATCTATGGTCATCAGTCCCCTAGAACTTAGAACTACTTAAACCTAACTAACCTAAGAACGGCACACAACACCCAGTCATCACGAGGCAGAGAAAATCTCTGACCCCCCCGGGAATCGAACCCGGGAACCCGGGCGGGGGAAGCGAGAACGCTACCGCACGACCACGAGATGCGGGCATTCTGGCATGTCACAACAGCTTTTCTGATATTAAAGTGTAAGTACAACGATATTTAAAACTTCTAGCCCAACAGCACTAATTTGTGTGCAACATGTCTATAGGGGGAAGGGATACATATTTCGGCCAGGTTAAGCTTACCAAGGCGATGAACACGGAACAATTCTATGAACATGCAGTAATAGTTTATCTCACACTTAGATTGGATTGGAGGACACCAAACTGGGAGATCATCGGTCTCATCGGATTAGGAGAGGACGAGGAAGGAAGTCGGCCGTGCCCCTTCAAAGAAACCATCTCGGCGTTTGCTGGAGGCGATTTAGGGACATCACGGAAAACCTAAATCAGAATGGCCGGCCGCGGGATACAACCGTCGTCCTCCCGAATGCTAGTCCAGTGTGCTAACCACTGCGCCACCTCGCTAGGTCCCTCACACTTAGAGCAGATATTTGTGGAGAACTTACTGAAAAAATACCCAATATTTTGCTGCTAAATGTGTTAATTAGGATAGAAAACTTGAATGAAACAACTTTCAACAATTAATTATAGTAACGTTTTCTACCATTTCTAAGTGAGATAGTCCCCCCCCCCCCCCACCCTCCTCCTCAAAGCCTGCACAATGAATCTAGATGGCTTTGGAAGCATGTTTAAGAGAAATGTTTTCGCATTGGCGTGCAGCACTTGTTCCAGATCGGCACTTAATGCGTGGAAGGAGCAGAATGACTTAAGCAATTTAACAGCGATAGCAAAATGGTACCAGACTAACACAATGGGTTTAAATTACAGAGGAAAGATTTAACACGCTCCTTAAGAGACCTGACAAATTTAAAGCAAGGTTTCTAAAGGTCAGATTTGGCAACGACTAGCATAAATTTAGTAACAGGTAAAATGTTTAATGAAATTTAAAAGTGGACGGTAACAGGGTGGTTTTAAAAAACAGGCCAAAATTAAACACAGGTCTTTCAGAGAACTGACAAATTTAAGCTATACAACGGCCAGCAAACGGCTGACTGTATGGAGCCGCGCGACCGCTACGGTCGCAGGTTCGAATCCTGCCTCGGGCATGGATGCGTGTGATGTCCTTAGGTTAGCTAGGTTTAAGTAGTTCTAAGTTCTAGGGAACTGATGACCTCAGATTTTAAGTCCCATAGTGCTCAGAGCCATTTGAACCAAACGGCTGACTAGGGAAAACTTTATGCAGAGAGTGTACAGCACCAAATGGGATCCAAACCATAAGACAAAAATACGCAAGCTCTGAAAAGAATAAGGGCCACGTGAACCAGTGAAGAACAAACTTCAGCAGCAGTCACCGTGCTGTAGAGTTGCTTCACACAGGGTGACGACAGCGACGAATCCCCAAATACTGGCCAGTAACATCGTCCAGCAGGTGCGCTTGCCCTTGTCTAGCCGAGACCAATTGCACGCGTAGACTGCAGGAACAGTAGCTGACCCATGAGGCAACAGCGTAGCGCTCTTAAAGTAAGTGTAGTGCGACAAGAAGATGCCTAGAAGCATCATTAGGACAATTAGTGCGACAACACACTTTTTGCAAATATCTGACTTTACAAGCTATTCACAATAAGATAAAACAGCTGGCAAACTGCGAGCATGCGAATAAACGAAGAACGAAAAAAAAAAAAAAAACGCATAAGCTTATAGGGTGTAGAGAATTATCCGCTACCAGTCACAATAAAAGGTTATTTATTTGTCACACGACCGGTTGCGGGCTTGCGCCCATCCTCAGGTGTTTATACATTCATGTACATGTTTATACTGTTGGAGATCACTGTATAAATACAAAAAAATGATTTGCTGGTGACTACACAGATACAAGTGGGTCAATTGTAAATGGTAAGGCAGCATTTGACGAAAACAAATCTGTACATACATAAAGATGAAGCACCATTATTACAGTTATGCTGTGGTGATAGTTTTGCCACTTAGTTACACACTTATTGTCATTTGATGATGTGATAGTTTTGCCACAGTTACACACTTATTGTCATTAAATGACAATAAGTGTGTAACTAAGTTATTGTTGTCAAAGATGAATGCACCGCCACTACCTTTGGGCAATATGCTCTTTAACCTGGGTTCGTGCTCCGCAATTTGCTATAACAAATTATTATTATGTGAGTTTCGTCGTTCACTGTAATGAGAAGCAGAGTTAAAAACTGTGATGTGCTTTAACGTTGCGGTGTCTGTAGCATCGTAGCATAGTCTGCAAAATGTTGGTCGAGTCTGCCAAATCCAGTGGAGAGAAACTGTGTCCGAATGTATCCAAACGATCCAACACAATCGTGATGTCGTTGCGACAGCGTCGTTCTAGCGTTACGGCTGCATTACGGTGGCATCAGACTAGTGTTACTCCAGTGAATATTGCTGGTACGTATCGAGAGGTAGAGGTGAGGTGCCGTAATGGTTACGTACCATTACACCTTCTAGGCTGAAGTCCTGGTTCTATTAATAATATAACGGTTAAACACCAGCACAAGAGCCGGCCGGAGTGGTTGTGCGGTTCTAGGCGCTAGGGTCAGGAGCCGCTACGGTCGCAGATTCGAATCCTGCCTTGGGCATGGATGTGTGTGATGTCCTTAGGTTAGTTAGGTTTACTTAGTTCTAAGTTCTAGGCAACTGATGACCTCAGTAGTTAATTCTCATAGTGCTCAGAGCCATTTGAAGCATTTTGAACCAGCACAAGACAGCTAGCAGGTGCAAGAATCAGGTAAGGACTCTCACCTTACAGCACCCAGGGGTGTCAAGATGAAAAATTTCACAGCTCTCCGGCAGTGCATCCAGTATACTGATAGATCTGGCCACATCAGAATCTAAAACAATTAAAAGAGCGCATTGATCGTTAGAAATGATCTGGAAGGAGAAACACTATTAAAAACCAAACAATAAAAAACCACCACCACAACTGTCACACCCGGGATCACAACTAAATTCCTTTTCACGAAAGCAACACAGGGCACTCAGCAAACACTGAGGTGGAGAGGCTGAAACGTTTCTATACAGACCACACTAATGACAGTTCCAAACATCCCGGAGAGCACAAATAAACAACATTAGGAAGAATCACATACAGTAGGTCAGTAACAACAGAGCCCGCTAACGCTGTCACTAGATCATGCAGCGCAGTCCGGCAACAGAAAATATATGCCCTTTCAGCATACCGAAATCAGCTAATTACAGTCAGAGGCATTCCCGAGGAAACGGTTCTCTCAGAGAGAATCGGTGAAGACACGGACCATTGGCGCGTGACAACACAGGTTTCCTCCAACCGACTTCCTTCCTCCACATCCCCGATGACAGTTCATTCCACACATTTCAAACCGGAAAATGCAGTGAAAGTGCGGAAAACGAGCCAGAGATTCGATCTAGAGACTGCGATCGATAGGAGCAGATACGGCTCATTCAGATTTTCCATCCTACCAAACTGCCACTTTTTTCCGTCTAATTTTACAAATTTCCGGATTTGGTATTATACCAATTTGCTAGTTGTACGACCAATAATACCAATTGACAGATTTGATGGCACTAGATTAAGATTTTGGGGAATATTCTGTGACATCTCGTACACCTATTGCAATGGCAAAATATCTAACTTCATCATTTTTAAACTCTGTATCTAAACAACTGTGTCATGTAATTAGAATAATAATAACTTGTTAGTAAGAACAAATACACACAGCCTGATCCCCTCTCCAACGAGCACAGGCCTCAAATGGAGAGCAGTAACACAAATGGTAAATAATATAGGTAGTTTTTGAGCACTAAATTAATTATGGGTCCCAGCATTGCATGACAATCATGATGCATCGTAATGCTGACTTCGCACCGGTGTGTCACTGGAGTAACACTAGTCTGATGCCACCGTAATGCAGCCGTAACGCTAGAATGACGCTGTCGCAACGACATCACGATGGTGTTGGATCGTTTGGATACATTCGGACACAGTTTCTCTCACTGGATTTGGCAGACTCGACAAACATTTTGCAGACTATGCTACGATGCTACAGACACCGCAACGTTAAAGCACATCACAGTTTTTAACTCTGCTTCTCATTACAGTGAACGACGAAACTCACATAATAATAATTTGTTATAGCAAATTGCGGAGCACTGACCCAGGTTAAAGAGCATATTGCCCAAAGGTAGTGGCGGAGCATTCATCTTTGAAGTTCAAACAGCTAACGATGGTGGTCATACAGTCGAATTATAGAAATTAAAGTTGCTTAAAGGTGGTGGTGGGGGGGGGGGGGGGGGGGCGATGAACTTCCACACCATTTGTTGAAACCTCAAGTGCTTCAGGGCCCCAGCGCAATGACTGCAAGCGTGTTGATGTCAATGCACATACATGTCACCACTGGCCCTGGGGTGAATGGGGACAGGAAATTTTGGAAATGGAGGGAGGGAACGGATTTCTGGGAATGCTGATGTTGACATCAACAATTTGTGGAATGCCAATGCCAAAAATTGCCGACATTAACGATTTGGCCCAAAACCCCTTAGTGATCCCCTACTGGGAACATAAAGAGGGCAGTAGAGCGTGGATCAGACAAGCCCATGGACACAACATGTGCGGCAGGTCACTGTGACGATAATCTTCTTCTTTGGTACCATACTAGTTTTCTTGTTATACAGCTAGTACTACCAGTTTACTGATCTGATGCCTCTCGACTAATATTTTGGGGAATATGCTAAGACATCTTTCTCTCACACACACATAAGTGTCAAAGTATTTTACCAACAACAGTTACTATTTGGTCCCGTCCTTCTCCTTCAATAGTTTATAATTAGAAGAAGAAACAGTGCTTTCCCCACATGTTCCATGAATCTATTGTTAAGGTACAGAGAGAAATTGATGTGTGTGTGTGTATGTGCGTGTGTGTGTGTGTATGTGTGTGTGTGTGTGTGTGTGTGTGTGTGTGTGTGTGTGTGTATGCACCAGATTATATTCTCCGCTATGTACCTTACAGTGACTTGCACCAAATGAATTTTGTTACTGACAACTAATGAAAATGAATGTTTCTTCCCTGAGCTGTCCATTAGAACACCCTCACAACGATATAGTCCGCCTCTAATGTTATGCTAAAAGTGGATGCAGCTTAACTAATAGACACGTGGAAGAAGGCTACAATTTACGCTCCAGAGTACGAATCGGAATGTAATGATCTGAATCCTATTGCTCAGATATTTCGATTTCAGAATCGACCCAAAATCACATCAAATTAAGTGTAGGCGTACATGCCGACATCAGAGTTATAAAATGAGAAAATGGAGAATATGAGGGAACTTAACTTTTAATTTAGTATACAATGGAGGATGAAAATGTAGTGACTGTGGATGGACTGGAAAATTGTAGTAGGGCAAGGAATAAAAGCAGAGTTACGGGAGAATATTTACTCTAAAGTAGTCATTACAGTGGGTGGACGTCTCATTCTGTTCTGTAACATGTTTCAGGTTGTAGTGGCAAATATACTGTTCAAAAATTACAGTTATATAAATACTAGCTGTAACCGGCCACGCTATGCAGCAGCTCAATCTACTTACATGGAGAAGGAAGAAAAGAGAAATCAGAAGTTTCTAATTGTACAGGAATTTGATATACATGCTAATATCCTTCTCTACCCTGTCTCTGTCCATCTCCCCCTCCCTCGGTTTTTGTTCATCACCTCGTCCTTTCCCCCTCTCTGTGCATCACCTTCTCCCCCACTTTCTGTCTACCTTCTCCTCCCCTTTGTCTCTCGATTACCTCCTGCCCCATATCTCAGATCTCGAGCCTTGTTTACTGTTTTTGCAAATTCAGATTCTGTAGCGGTATTCTAATCGTAAATCAATAAGCCAAAATAAAAAAGTTCTATTTGCTAACAACGAGTCACTATTGTATATTATACATATATTGATACATTAAAAATGTATATTACAGTTATGTGTGAAAATTTTATGAAAATCTGAAAAGTACATTTTGAAATTTGCTTTAAATTTTCACAGACTGCTGTAATAAACTTTTAGACACATGTAGACTATGTAGTTTCTATATATCAATATACGAGTATATCTAATTTACAATAGTGAAACGCTGTTAGCAAACAGGCCAATTGCATTTATTGTAAGAAAATGAAATGCCTACAGCCGTTCTTATGATTTTATTTATTGTGTAGCTACCACTTTCGGCGCTTCAGTGCGCCATCTTCACGCCTTAGCTGATCCTGAAGGGTTATCACCATGCATATATACGCGGCATCAGTGGCCAACGTAACTGGTTTAGCATACTATCTGCAACCGTGATGTCCAATCATCAACCGCAGTTGACGGTGTGCTGAAGTCACAGTTACAGATAGTATGCGTAAATCAGTTACATTGGCCACTGATGCAGTATATATTTGGATCGTGATAACCCCTTCAGCATCAACTAATGCCTGAAGATGGCGCACTGAAGTGCCGAAACTGGTAACTACATAATAAATGAGATAATGTTTATTACTAAGAAGTTCTGTTCTCCATATGTATCCTACACCTGTTTACATATTGACATAAGGTGAGAGATATCTTAACTGCCCGAGTTTATGTTATAGTTGCCACATCTTTTAATTGAGGTGATAGCCAAAACAAAGATATTTGATATCTTTGTGGCAAATTTCAAAACTTGTGTCTTCATTAAGTAAGCCATAATGTGTTCCATCTTACAAAAGTGAACAGCCGTGGTGCCCATGACCTCCAGTCAGACGGATGGACATACAGAAACTAGTTCTATTTATGACTTATTATGGTTATAATACTACTACAGAATCCCCATGAACCACGTACCTTTTGCCATTGGTAGGGAGGCTTGTGTGGTTCACTTGTGTGGCTCAGCGATGCAGGTAGCTACGCCATAGCAGCAACCGCAGTGGAGGGGTATCTTTTGAAAGGCTCGACAAACGCGTTGTTCCTTAAGAGGGGCAACAGCCTTTTCAGTAGTTGCAGGGCAACTCGATTGACTGCTTTGGCCTTGTAACATGAAACAAAATGTCCTTTGCTGTGCTGGTACTGTGAACGACAGAAAGCAAGGGAAAACTGCAGCCGTAATTTTTCGCGAGGCCATGCAGCTCTACTGTATGCTTAAGTGATGATGGCATCCTCTTGGGCAAAATATCCTGGAGGCAAAATAGTTCCTCATTCGGATCTCCAGGCGTGGACTACTTAGGAGGATGTCGTTATCGTGAGAAACAAAACGAACATTCTACGAATTGGAGTGTGGAATGTCAGATCCCTTAATTGGGCAGGTAGGTTAGGAAATTTAAAAAAGGGAAATGGATTGGTTGAATTTAGATACAGTGGGAGCTTGTGAAGTTCAGTGGCAGGAGGAGCCGACTTCTGCTCAGATGAATACAGGGTTAAAACTCTAAAAACAAAAACAAAAAAAGAGGCCGGAGTAGGTATAATAATGAATAGGAAACTGTTCTGCCGAAGATAGACACTAGCAGACACGAACCACAGTAGTTCAAGTTTATTTTCCAACTAGCTTCGCAGATGACGAAGAGACTGATGAAATGTATGATGAGATAAAAGAAATTATTCAGATAGTTGAGAGAGACAAAAAATTTAATAGTGTTTGGGGGGGGGGGGGGCTTGAATTCGATAGTGGGAAAAGGAAGAGAAGGTAAAATAGTACCAGAATATGGACTGGGGGAAAGGAATCAAAGAGGAAACAGCCAGGTAGAATTTTGCACAGAGAATAATTTAATAATTTAATCGTAGGTAACGATTGATTTAAGAATCGTACGTGGAATCATACGTGGAAGAGACCTGGCTACCCAGGAACGTTTCTTACTGGTTATGTAATTGTAGATTTTGAAATGTAGATTAAAATTGATGAAACTGCAAAAAGATGGGAATTTAACGAGATGGGATCTGGATTATCTGAAAGAAGCAGAAGTTGCAGAGAATTTCAAAGGGAGCATTGAAGAATGATTTACAAGAACAGGGGAAAGGAATACAGTAGAAAAAGAATGGATAGCCGGCCGGTGTGACCGAGAGGTTCTAGGCGCTTCAGTCTGGAACCGCGCGACCGCTACGGTCGCAGCTTCGAACCCTGCCTCGGGCATGAATGTGTGTGATGTCCTTAGGTTAATTAGGTTTAAGTAGTTCTAAGTTCTAGGGGACTGATGACCTCAGATGTTAAGTCCCATAGCACTCACGGCCATTTGAAGAATGGATACCTTTGTGAGATAAAATAGTGAAGGCAGCAGAGGATCAAGTAGGTAAAAAACACGAGGTAACAGAAGCGATATTGAATTTAATTGATGAAGGCAGAAAATATAAAAATCCAATAAATGAAGAAGACGAAAGGGAATACGACCGTCTGAAAAATGAGACTGGGGATTACAACATGACAAGTGGAAATGGCTACAGAACAAATGTAAGGATATGAAGTATATATCACTAGGGGAAATATAGATGCCGCCTACAGCAAAATTAGAAACCTTTGGAGAAGAGACAATCACTGAAGTCTGGTTTCGCAGGACAGAGCGGATTAGGTTATAGTTGTGGAAAGGGGCCAAAACCAGTTACTATCAGTTGCACAAAACATACAAACTTTATTTTCCCAAAACACTTAATCACACATGCCCTTAAAAGCATTCAAAAACAAGACGGCTGAAGGCCCGAACATAAGTTATTAAAATTGCCTTAAGGAATCCACACGGCTGAAGGCCTTAGTTACAAAATTTTACATAAAAACTTGGCTGAAGGCCACACACTGGAGATAAAAGAACTGAGGGCTTAAGGCGTGGATAACAAGAATTTCAGAAGAAAATGTTAAAAGGTTTAAACAAGTGACTTTTCGAATTTTAATTTAAGACCTTATCTAAAAATATTTCATTTGAAGATCGGCTGAAGGCCACATACTGAACATAGAACAGGCTTAAGGCCTGGATAATAATAAGGATTTATAATAGGCAAAATCCCCCTTTTTTAAAAAAAAAGTTAGTTTAAGCAGGAATCTTCAAAGTTTTAGTTTAAGACGGCTGAAGGCCTTATCTTAACATTAAAACAAACTGAGTTAATAGAAGGCTGAAGGCCTCGCACAATACTTGAAACTAAAAGAAAATCACAAACTAAAACAACAGAACAGTGGTGCTCAGAAGTGTTCCAAAAGTCGGCCTGAGGAGGTAATTCTAACATAAGCTTAGGTGAGACAGGCAGCCAAAAGTAAGATTAAATAATCGGCTGGCAACCCGACCCAGGGACAGCTGAAGGACCGACCTACACCCTAATCAATTCCCTTACGCCCGACCAACGGCACGGCAACGGAAAACGTCAGCGAGGATGAAGATACCAGTAGCACTACGTCTTGAAATATTGGCGTCTAAATACAGCCAAGGCACAATAACCACTGAAAAATATGAACAAATACCAAGAGCTGTCGAACTACACCCCGTGCCGGACAGCACCAACACGGCAACGAAAAACACACTACGGAACACTACACTAATGACCTCGCCGCGGAGAATTCTTCGCTGCTCTGTCTCTGTCCCAACCGACCGACTGCCTACTCCAGTACGAAGACAGCAGTAAAATAACTGCTCAGTCGAAATCACACCAGCTAGACTCAAATTCCATGAAAACACTTCCACAAGAATGGGAACAGTCCTAAAAGCAATTACTGTGGAACAACAAGGACGAATGGCAAGTCGACACACAGAGAACCCGAAGCAGTCGGCGGCCAAATACACGTCGTCCGATGAGACGACCGACCGAACGACCAACCAAGGTCGTCCCACTGAAGTGATGAGTGTCAGTAACGGTTGGGCGAGTCTTGGCTGTCCGGACCTCACTGGCGCTGCGGCCCGACTCAACTCCCGAAACACGACGAGTCAGCAGTACTAGCTGTCGCTTAAAAGATATTGCGACAGTGCTCTTATCGGTACGAGCAGCTGCTGCCACTCACGCTGGCGGGCAAGCCAGCAACTTAGTGACGCCACTAAATGGAAAAAGAAAAGAGGCGACAGTTCTGTAAAGAGAAGCTGTCAAGCAAGAAACGGTATGAACATGAGCCGCGGCTCAGTCACATGTATGAGTATCAAGAAAGATGAAAACACAGTCCTGAGCAAAGGAGGGAAAGCAGAAAGATGAAAGGACTGTATAGAGGGTCTATACAAGGGAAGTGTACTGAGGGCAATATTATGGAAATGGAAGAGGACACAGATGAAGATGAGATGGGAGATGTATATAATGCGTGAAGAGTTTGACAGAGCACTGGAAGACCTAAGTCGGAACAAGGCCGCGGAAGCAGATAACATTCAGTTAGAACAACGGATAGCCTTGGGAGAGCCAGACATGGTAAAACTCTTCCATCTGGAGGACAAGACATATGAGACAGGAGAAATAAGCTCTGAAATCAAGAAGAATGAAATTATTTCAGTTCCAAAGAAAGCAGGTGCTGAAATTTGGGGATATTATCTCGCTGTCGGCTTCACAAGTGAAACATACTAATACTCAATAAGTTAAAAATAATAAAACAAATTCTTTACAGAAGAATAGAGAAACTAGTAGAAGTCGATCTCAGGGAAGATCAGTTTGGAATCCAGTGAAATAGAGGAACACATGCGGTTATACTGACCCTATGATAGCTCAGGTTAGGGAAAGAGAAAGCTATGTTTATAGGATCTGTAGACTTAGAGAAAGCTTTTGACAATGTTGACTGGTATATACTTTTTTCAAATTCTGAAGGTGGCAGGGATAAAATAAAGAGAGTGAAAGGTTATTTACACGTTGTGCATAAACTAGATGTCGAGGAGCATGAAAGAGAAGCAGTGGTTGAGAAAGCAGTGGGACAGGGTTGTAGCCTATCCCGATGTTATTGAATCTTTGTACTGAGAAAGCAGTAAAGGAAACAAAAGAAAAATTGGAGTAGGAATAAAAGTCCAGGGGGAAGAAGTAAAAACCTTGATTTTTGCCGATGACATTATAATTCTGTCATAGACATCAAAGGACTTGGAGGAGCAGTTGAACGGAATGGACGATGTCTTGAGAGGAGGATATAAGATGTACATCACCAAAACCAAAACGAGGATAATGGAATATATCCGAATTAAATCAGGTGACGCTGAGAAAATTAAATTAGGGAACGAGACAGAGTAGTAAATGCGTTTTGCTATTAGGTTAGCAAAAAAACTGATGATGGTCTAAATAGAGAAGATATAAAATGTAGATTGGCAATAGCAAGGGAAGTGTTTTTGAAAAAGAGAAATTTGTTAACATCGAATATAGATGAAAGTCTTAGAGGAAGTCTTTGTTGAAAGTATTTTTATGTAATGTAACTATGTAGGTTCAAAATGGCTCTGAGCACTATGGGACTTAACATCTGAGGTCATCAGTTCCCTAGAACTTAGAACTACTTAAACCTAACTAACCTAAGGACGTCACGCACATCCATGCCCGAGGCAGGATTCGAACCTGCGACCGTAGCAGTGGCGCGGTTCCGGACTGGAGCGCCTAGAACCGCTCGGTCACCACGGCCAGTGTAATGATACATGGAAGTGAAACATGGACGATATACGGTTTAGACAAGAGGAGAATAGAACCTTTTGAAATGGGGTGCTACAGGAGAATGCTGAAGATTAGGTGGGTAGTTCAAGAAACTAATGAAGACTTGCTGGATAGAACTGAGGGTAACTTGTGAAAAGGCAGCGCAGATTCGATTTTTCACGTCGACGAAATTGTCTGGTAGAGAAGGAACATGCACAAGGTCTTTAATTCACAACTGAAAAGGAAATCCACTCGTGCCAAGTCTGGGAGCACGGTGGCCATGTGATTCCCCCTTCACAGGCAGAGGTGGTGCTCCGTCTTTCTGGTAGTACGCCATCCACATCTATCACCCTCATCGATCTGTGGATTTAAAAAGTTGTCAAGCATGCCCAGATACACAATATCAGTGATAGTTTTCTGCAAAAAGAAAAAAGGGCCGTACACTTTCAGTTTGCTAAGGGCACAAAACACATAAACCTCGGGGCTGTCGCGAACGTGTTCCATGCTTGCTTGTGGAATTCCGCTGCACCATATTTACGCTGAACAGTTGTTGCAGGGCTCGTTTTATGAAACCAGAACATACAGAGAGCCCGCTCCGCACCAGGGAGAACAGAAATTTTAGCTGGCGCTCCTGGTGGCGGAATGGGGTACTGATGCACTATCAAAGTTTGAGCATGTTCGCTACAGAAAGATACCTCAATAAATTTCTATATTATTCCAAAGTTGTAAGGTCCTTTTAGGTTAGCATCTTAACACACGCCTGCATCAAAATGCAATGTAATTGGTCAACAACTTTAGGACGTACACGATTTTCAACAAACCAATATTTACATTTTTATTTATAAAGACACTTGTAAAAAACCAGAATATACACTACTCGCCATTAAAATTGCTACACCACGAAGATGACGTGCTACAGACGTGAAATTTAACCGACAGGAAGAAGATGCTGTGATATGCAAATGATTAGCTTTTCAGAGCATTCACACAAGGTTGGCGCCGGTGGCGACACCTACAACGTGCTGTTGACCGGCGTTTCCTGGTGAAACGTTATTGTGATGTCTCCTGTAAGGAGGAGAAATACGTACCATCATGTTTCCGACTTTGATGAAGGCCGGATTGTAGCCTATCGCGATTGCGGTTTACCGTATCGCGACATTACTGCTCGCGTTGGTCGAGATCCAATGACTGTTTGCAGAATATGGAATCGGTGGGTTCAGGAGGGTAACGCTGAACGCCGTGCGGGATCCCAACGGCCTCTTTTATCACTATCAGCCGAGATGACAGGCATCTTATCCGCATGGCTGTAACGTATCGTGAAGCCACGTCTTGATCCCTGAGTCAACAAATGGGGAAGTTTGCAAGACAACAACTATCTGTACGAACAGTTCGACGACGTTTGCAGCAGCATGGATTATCAGCTCGGAGACCATGGCTGCGGTTACCCTTGACGCTGCATCACAGACAGGAGCGTCTGCTATGGTGTACTCAACGACGAACCTGTGTGCACGAATGGCAAAACGTCATTTTTTCGGATGAATCCAGGTTCTGTTTACAGCATCATGATGGTCGCATCCGTGTTTGGCGACATCGCAGTGTACACACACTGGAAGGGTGTATACGTCATCGCCATACTGGTGAATGGTGGCCGAGCAGCTGGCTCGTCACAATACGCCAGTCACTACTCTTGATGAACTGTGGTATCGTGTTGAAGCTCCATGACAGCCGCACCTGTACACGCCATCCAAGCTCTGTTTGATTCAAAGCCCAGGAGTATCAAGGCCGTTATTACGGCCTGAGGTGGTTGTTCTCGGTACTGATTTCTCAGGATCTATGCACCCAAATTGCCTGAAAATGTAATCACATGTCAGTTCTAGTATAATATATTGGTCCAATGAATACCCGTTTATCAGCCGGCCGTTGGTGGCCGAGCGGTTCTAGGCGCTTCAGTCTGGAACCGCGCAACCGCTACGATCGCAGATTCGAATCCTGCCTCGGGCATGGATGTTTGTGATGTCCTTAGGTTAGATAAGTTTAAGTAGTTTGTAAGCTGTCAGGCAAATCCAACACATTACATGAAAACCCTGACATGATAAGCAAATCTACTAGTATGTCACATAGCTCCGAATAAATCGTGACATTAAATTAACCAATGTAATACGAGTAACGAGAGAGCAAATGGAATACCACAGACTAACACAAGAATGCCTAAATGCATGTCGTACCTTCCCACCGTGAGGCAGACGAAGTTCCGAGGGGAGAAACGAGGACAGAAGCCGAGAGCAGAACCGTGTTAAGCTAGATAAGGGAGGGGCTTGGCACCCACGCCTCGAGCCTACCTGTACGACTATACAACCCGCACGTTTTAGCGTGAGGCTTTTTCGCGTCTCAGGTATGTCAAGGACCACCCCCAGCCCATGTTAAAAGCTAGAGCCCTCCAGAAAAGCAGTATAGGTCTTACGATAACACAAAAAAGGACCACACTAGCTGCAGGTTTTAGCGTGAGACTTTTTAGCGTCTCTGTTACGTTGCAAACTTTAAAAACATTGCCCCACCACGAAAAGTATAACGTTTCTCATTGGATAGACAGAATTTTTGTAGGCGGAGCTTAAGGTTAACATTGAGACCCTGATTGGTCAGATGAAAACACAGCCAGATAGTTTTTTTTTTTTAAAACCAACTTCGGTAAATTGTAGTAAGGAGAAGTTAGAGGAGAGTTGGTTCCGAGACGGCGAGCTGGATGGCAGCTGCGCCGGCCGCTGCCGCCCTGACGCTGCTTAAACACCGACAAGGTAATGAACGCACGCGATGCCGCATTTTTGAGCGCATAAGTCTTCACTCCGAACTGCACAAGTCTCATCTGTTACACCCCCTTTTTTCTTAATACTAGTGTCGATCGTTAATTAAAACTGATGGTGTTCACATTTGCCACTTGAAGTAAAGATCTGAAACGCGATGATTTTTCTTTTATAAAGTTATTGAGAAGCCACATCAGCCATTGTAATTTACGACAAGTTAGTTAAGTAATTAAAGGTAATTGACGGTCACTGTAGACCATTTTTATAGTTTTCTCTTTTGTGAAACTTAAATTAAACCTAGATCATAGATGTGATATGGCATAGGTCATCCTTCGATCGATTGTAGAACTTGGAAACCCATTTAGGGAATATTCGTTCACATTTTTGTTGAACGCAGTTGGTTTTTACCATCCTGTATTAAAACATTTCCTTTTATCAATAGTGCAATTTATAAACGATGTTTTGTGATTAGAATAAATTTCCAATGGTAAACTTAACTGCTTTTTCGACGTTATTTTACCAGCTAACTAAAAATAGGAAAGCCTTGAACCCTTTCCACTATATTTAGTTAGAATTAAGATTCTTTTACAGGGAGTGCAGTGGAGCTGATGCTGAGATCATTTAGTATTTGGTTATATCATCGCTAGTCTCACTGAACTCTTCTGAATTCTATATGTCATGTGTGGTCTGGCGTCTCCTTACCAGCAACAGGTCCCAGGTTCAAACTAGTTAATTCCCTAAAAAACACGCTCAGAGCGTCGTTGCGCGAAAGTGGTAGGGAGACACGATATAGAACAATCAGACACCACCATGAATGTTTAGAAAATGGCGACCCTGACAGGATGGTAAAATACCATGATTGAAGGTCGACCACATGCATAACTAGGTCAGAAAAATATCTTGTTTAAAAAATTTTTTCTTAATGTTATACATAGTCGAAAACAGTAGCTGGACCGATAGATAGTAAAAGTATTCAAGAAAAAGTGAGAAAAAATTACCTTTAATTACTTAACTAACTTGTCGTAAATTACAGTGGCTGATGTGGCTTCTCAATAACTTTATAAAAGAAAAATCATCGCGTTTCAGATCTTTACTTCAAGTGGCAAATGTGAACACCATCAGTTTTAATTAACGATCGACACTAGTATTAAGCAAAAAGGGGGTGTAACAGATGAGACTTGTGCAGTTCGGAGTGAAGCCTTATGCGCTCAAAAATGCGGCATCGCGTGCGTTCATTACCTTGTCGGTGTTTAAGCAGCGTCAGGGCGGCAGCGGCCGGCGCAGCAGCCATCCAGCTCGCCGTCTCGGAACCAACTCTCCTCTAATTTCTCCTTACTACAATTTACCGAAGTTGGTTTAAAAAAAAACTATCTGGCTGTGTTTTCATCTGACCAATCAGGGTCTCAATGTTAACCTTAAGCTCCGCCTACAAAAATTCTGTCTATCCAATGAGAAACGTTATACTTTTCGTGGTGGGGCAATGTTTTTAAAGTTTGCAACGTAACAGAGACGCTAAAAAGTCTCACGCTAAAACCAGCAGCTAGTGTGGTTCTTTTTTGTGTTATCGTAAGACCTATACTGCTTTTCTGGAGGGCTCTAGCTTTTAACATGGGCTGGGGGTGGTCCTTGACATACCTGAGACGCGAAAAAGCCTCACGCTAAAACGTGCGGGTTGTATAGTCGTACAGGTAGGCTCGAGGCGTGGGTGCCCAGCCCCTCCCTTATCTAGCTTAACACGGTTCTGCTCTCGGCTTCTGTCCTCGTTTCTCCCCTCGGAACTGCGTCTGCCTCACGGTGGGAAGGTACGACATGCATTTAGGCATTCTTGTGTTAGTCTGTGGTATTCCATTTGCTCACTCGTTACTCGTATTACATTGGTTAATTTAATGTCACGATTTATTCGGAGCTATGTGACATACTAGTAGATTTGCTTATTATGTCAGGGTTTTCATGTAAGGTGTTGGATTTGCCTGACACCTTACAAGTTCTAAGTTCTAGGGGACTGATGACCTCAGATGTTGAGTCCCATAGTGCTCAAAGCCATTTTTTGAACCCATTTATCAAATGCATTTCTTCTTGGTGTAGCAATTTTAATGACCAGTAGTGTAGTAGGAGATACCAGATGTATTACATTAGGGTGATGTAAAGACTCCAAAATCATGCACTGTGTTGTAATATGTATCCAGGACCAGCTGCTGAGTGATATCACAATTTAATAATAGAAGAGAGTAGGCTGTAACACTGAGGAAAGGTAATGATCGCTCCAAGATCTGTAGGACTGTTAGATGCTACGATAATGCATACCACAGCAACTAGTTTAGTTGAGGAACAATGGATATCACTTAAAAGATAATTTCAGAATTTGAAAAGACAAAATTTAGGTATAAGAAAGATAACTTCGAAGAAACAGTAAACACAGAAATCAATTCATCGACTATTGTAGGAAATTCAAAACTAACGGGGACAGAAATAAAAACTGCAATAAAAACACTCCGAAATGAAATGAAATGAATGTAGAAGGAAGAAAAAGCGATACGTCTGCAGCGATATATGAAGATATCGAGAAGGAAATACTCCTAAGAAGAACGAATTCAACACATGAAAAGTCAAAATTGCTTCCGGAGGAATGAAAGGCGTCAGTATTAAGACAGCAGAGGGAATAAAACTAAAACAAAACTCCGTCACTGGATGCGGATACGGAGAGGCATGTGGTCAGCACACCTCTCTCCAGGTCGTTGTCAGTTTGCCTGACCGGAGCCTCTACTTCTCAGTCAAGTACGGGGGGGGGGGCGGAGGGGGGGGGCTAACCTCCCCTATTTGCCTCGCAAGGGCTCAGTGCGTCCCGCTTGCCAACAACGCGCGGCAGACCAGACGGTCACCCATCCAACCGCTAGCCAAGCCCAACAGCGCTTAACCTCAGTGAACTGTGGGGTACCGGTGTGACCACTGCTGCAAAGCTGTTGACTCACTCACAGCAGACAGAATGTCATTATTACATGCGCAGGAGAGAACTTGTTGTGTGGAAATAGAACAATTAGGGCCTATACGACGCTGGAACTTTATGATCATGGCAGACATACTGGATTCCATTATTAAAGTTTGACAGTGGTCTGAAAGGCATACGATTAAAGAACGCAGAAGAAACAAGTAATATTGACTCGAAAATTTCAAAATCTGTAGGGAAACTTACAAGGGAAAGGTTATACGACTTTGTGTGTAGAATATACGTCACTGAAGACATACCACTTCGCGCTTTAGTAAGACTACCATGCGCCCAGTCCTGAACACAATAAAGGCAGATAAACGCTACATCCGTCGCAAAATCTGCTTGTCAGCTCGTAGAGGCAAGATGCTGCCCAGAGTAATATATACAAAAATGGAAAATAAAATGGTTCAAATGGCTCTGAGCACCACGGGACTTAACTTCTGAGGTCATCAGTCCCCTAGAACTTAGAACTACTTAAACCTAACTAACCTAAGGACTTCGCACACATCCATGCCCGAGGCAGGATTCGAACCTGCGACCGTAGCGGTCGCGCGGGTCCAGAGTGCAGCGCCTACAACCGCTCGGCCTACCCTGCCGACAGAAATGGAAAATAAACTGAGAATATGTTAGACAACGATCTGTTTTATCTTAGGAAAGGTAAAGGCACTAGAAAAGTAGTCCCAAAATTTTGTTTTATAATGTAAGATTTAAGAAGTATCAAGACAGTTTTTAAGGATTTGTTGACCTAGAAAATCATGCGATGACAATGGATGTTAAGTGAAGGGAAGTTGTAAGTAGGCTGTTTAGGTTTTTTTTTATTGGTAACGCCGCCGCCACGTAGCGCTCTGTATGAAAATCACTGGCTGTGCCGTGTGCAGTCTGTGGCTGGTTTGCATTGTTGTCTGCAATTGTAGTTTTGTGCAGCTGCAGCTGGATGCTAAGAGCGCGTAGCGTTGCGCAGTTGGAGGTGAGCCGCCAGCAGTGGTGGACGTGGGGAGAGAGATGGCGGAGTTTTGAAATTTGTAAGACTGGATGTCATGAACTGCTATATATATTTTGACTATTAATGTAAATACATTGTTGTTCTGTATTAAAATCTTTCATTTGCTAACTATGCCTTTCAGTAGTTAGCGCCTTCAGTAGTTTGAATCTTTTATTTAGCTGGCAGTAGTGGCGCTCGCTGTATTGCAGTAGCTTGAGTAACGAAGATTTTTGTGAGGTAAGTGATTTGTGAAACTTATAGGTTAATGTTAGTCAGGGCCATTCTTTCGTAGGGATTTTTGGAACTCAGATTGCGTTGCGCTAAAAAAATATTGTGTGTCAGTTTAAGCACAGTCTTGTATAATTTTTCTAAGGGGACGTTTCAAAGTGTCTGAAACTATGAGAGAAAAAAAAAGTTTTGATACGGCGAAAGGATGTTCTCCATTGGTGATGAGATGAACGTGTGGAAAGTAATATCTAGAATAAGGTACAGTATGACAGCACATGTGTTAAGACATCATAGAATAACTTCCATGGTACCAGGGGGAAACAGCAGATGGCACAAATTTTGGGGGGGAAGACCAAGATTGGAATTTATACAAAAAATTATCGAAAACATTAATCTACGTGGCTTCGCTCCCATTCACAAGTACATAATCTGAGTCTCTTCTGAAGACTGCTTATTTAGTGTTGCAATCTGTCAGTTATTACTTATTTTGTTTACAAAAGAAGATCTGTTTCTATCTGTTAAAGGTTTTTTCTTTGTTCGAATTTTCAAAAACCATATTTTTACACTGTGTTTTTGGCTGACGTAATTTTAACTATTAGTGCCTCAAAGTCAGAAACCGTTGATTTGCATCGTCGATTGTTACGAAGTTTAAGGAAGTATTTTTAATTTTCTGACTTCTAGCTGTTTCTGAAAGCGTTTCTGCACTTGATGTTATTACATTAACTAGTTTACGTTAAACGGGTTCTCATTATTCGGTGCAGATCAATCTGAGGTCTATACTCCTTCAAGTTGTGCGCCAAAGATTAAACTGATCACTTGGGACAGTTGTCAGAACTGTAGAGCGAGACAGTTGACTTCATCAGTAACGTATGCAGGAACTAAATCGATCCTTTTCCATTTCTTTAATCAGACTACCTCCTCGCTAATATAGTTAGGTAGACCATGGTCCCATCATTATTAAAGTCCACGAAAAGCATCTTTTCTGCAACTTTTACAGGTTCCTTTCAAACTTTATTTGACTTTCATCTCAGGAGTTTTAAAAATCCAGTGCATTCTTCTAAATAACCTCCTACACTAGCCAACATTTTGCAAAACTTCTTGCTGGTAAAAATGTTCACCCTGACGTAAAAAAGTTAAAAAGCTAGACATGCCTTTAAGACCCAAGCTGTAATTATTATGGCCCTGGATTGGGATCTTAAAGTGGAGATACACAAAGAAATAAATTTGATAGGAATGGAAAGTGGTAACAGAAACAAGATTTGGATTAACCCCTTAATTTAGTCACACATTAAACGGATCAGAATATGAAAGAATAACAGTTGTATATACAGACGTCCCCTTCGTGAATTCTACCAAGTAAATGTGCTGGTTTTCAGCGTTACTTGAACGAAAAATAAATCATGCCCCTGAGACACAACTGATGTTCCAAAAGCTGGTCTTGAAATTTTTTTATCTAAGCGAACACAATGATTTCTCACCTGATGGTTGCCATGAAACTAATGCATTCACTAAAATAAAGCTGGACTTGAGACTGATGTTCACAATAACGAGCAAATGTGAACCAAGAGTTATCAGTGCTGCTGCTGCTAATTATGCTCACTGTAATTAATATGTCGGCGATACGCAGAACGCTGCCATCGTGTGTGTGACTCTGAGGTACAGAAAGAGGGTTGAGCTTGCATCGACACTAACTCTGGACCCCGCTCGCCTGCTAGGATGCACGCCTTAAGTGCACAACTCTGCGCCTCCGAACTAACGCCATTGATTTCCACAAGAGGCAGATACCTCTCCATCTCTCAGCAATCTCCAACATTTTCAGCTGAACTGCACAACCGGTTACTCCATCCTACCGAACAGGACATGCCCACGACTGGCAGAATATGAACACTCAGCAAGCCACTCTTTCGTGCACAGAAATCCACCAAGAAACACACCAATGACTTTTCGATTTGCCCTTTTTCTTCCAAAAAGCTGATGTTTCTGCTCCATCTCCTTGAGACCATGAACATTATTAAACCAGGCATTTTTGCAGACAATAACTAGCTTGGTATCAGACGTCTCCTGAAAGTTAAAACTGTATCTGAGGCTAGGATCTTATTTTTCTGTAAGTGGTGTTTCCTTAGGAAAGCGTAAGATTGTTATCTCCTGAAGGCACTATTCAGAACTCAAGAAGCCTCTGGCCTCTCACTGACAAGAGTGGGGCAATGGATTGCGGTTGTAGGGGAAGGAGTAGAAGAAAAGGTTACTGGAGAATATGGTCTTGATACTAAGAATGAGGGAGGAGAAAGAATAATTGCGTTCTGTAATAAATTTCAGCTAGTAAAAGGTAATACTCTGTTCTAGAATCACAAGAGGAGGAGGTATCCTTCTAATAATTTCCGGGTATGCAGCCGGATCCCGTCGACATTCTGCCACGATATTTCGGCCCAGAGACGTCCGGCCATCATCAGAGCCCAGGTGCAGTCGCGGTATTTATACCGATTCTCGCGCACGTGTTGACATGCGCGGCATAGCCGAGTTGTACGTGCTGCCCTCGGTGGTGAAAGTAAAAGATCATCTAGTCATTGAGTATCGAATGACGCTGTCTATTCCGCTGTGAATGTATAACTTTAATAACAGGATTCCAAGTTTTATCCAGTTGAAAGCCGTTGTCACGATTTATAAGATTATCGGCAAGACGTATTTCCACTGATTCCTTGATTACGGAATCCCAAAATCCGGAAACCGGAGCTAAAATTTTTGTTCCATTGTATTCCATTGAATGTCCCAATGAAATACAGTGCTCTGCTACTGCCGATTTTGACGGTTGCCGCAGACGGGTGTATCTTTCATGTTCTGTACACCGTTCATGGACAGTTCTTGTCGTCTGGCCAATATATGCAGAGCCACATTCACAGGGAATTTTGTAGACGCCTGCTTTCTTCAGTTGTAAATCGTCTTTAACGGATCCAACCAGGGCCCGGTTCTTTGCTGGTGGACGGAAGATAACCTTGATTTTATTCTTCTTCAGTAATCGGCCTATTTTCGACGACACATTCCCGGCGTATGGAAGAAACGCAGTTGATTTAAAGTCGTCATCAACGTCCTCAGTGCGCTGCTTCTTGTTATGACAGTTGCGCATGGCCTTTCTTATTTGGCGTGAAGTGTAGCCATTCTCTTTAAAAACCTTCTCCAAGTGTTCTAATTCTGCGTGGAGGTTTTCATCGTCCGATATTACATGCGCTCGATGTATTAAGGTACTGAGAACGCCGGCTGTTTGTGCTGGGTGGTGGCAGCTTGACGCCTGGAGATACAGATCTGTGTGAGACGGTTTCCTGTACACAGAATGTCCTAATGACCCATCATTTTTACGGCATACTAGCACGTCTAGAAATGGTAAAGTGCCATCTTTTTCAATCTCCATCGTGAATTTGATGTTCTGAATTCAGTGCAGAAATGACGGCCTTGTTTGAACATATACTCTCCTCAACGTACTTTCTATTCAATGACGAATTC
Source organism: Schistocerca gregaria (assembly GCF_023897955.1). Classification (NCBI taxonomy): domain Eukaryota; kingdom Metazoa; phylum Arthropoda; class Insecta; order Orthoptera; family Acrididae; genus Schistocerca; species Schistocerca gregaria. Next base: position 200,888,923 of record NC_064921.1, read on the forward strand.
TTTGAACAAACAGACGGCGTCGCCATGGGGAGCCCTTTGTCCCCTGTGGTAGCTAATCTCTTTATGGAGGATTTTGAGGAGAAAGCACTTGAGTCTGCTGTCTTAAAGCCTACGGTCTTCTGGCGGTACGTAGATGATACTTTTGTTGTATGGCCTCATGGCAGACAGGAACTGGAGAAATTCCTTCATCATTTAAACTCTTTACATGTGAACATCAAATTCACGATGGAGATTGAAAAAGATGGCACTTTACCATTTCTAGACGTGCTAGTATGCCGTAAAAATGATGGGTCATTAGGACATTCTGTGTACAGGAAACCGACTCACACAGATCTGTATCTCCAGGCGTCAAGCTGCCACCACCCAGCACAAACAGCCGGCGTTCTCAGTACCTTAATACATCGAGCGCATGTAATATCGGACGATGAAAACCTCCACGCAGAATTAGAACACTTGGAGAAGGTTTTTAAAGAGAATGGCTACACTTCACGCCAAATAAGAAAGGCCATGCGCAACTGTCATAACAAGAAGCAGCGCACTGAGGACGTTGATGACGACTTTAAATCAACTGCGTTTCTTCCATACGCCGGGAATGTGTCGTCGAAAATAGGCCGATTACTGAAGAAGAATAAAATCAAGGTTATCTTCCGTCCACCAGCAAAGAACCGGGCCCTGGTTGGATCCGTTAAAGACGATTTACAACTGAAGAAAGCAGGCGTCTACAAAATTCCCTGTGAATGTGGCTCTGCATATATTGGCCAGACGACAAGAACTGTCCATGAACGGTGTACAGAACATGAAAGATACACCCGTCTGCGGCAACCGTCAAAATCGGCAGTAGCAGAGCACTGTATTTCATTGGGACATTCAATGGAATACAATGGAACAAAAATTTTAGCTCCGGTTTCCGGATTTTGGGATTCCGTAATCAAGGAATCAGTGGAAATACGTCTTGCCGATAATCTTATAAATCGTGACAACGGCTTTCAACTGGATAAAACTTGGAATCCTGTTATTAAAGTTATACATTCACAGCGGAATAGACAGCGTCATTCGATACTCAATGACTAGATGATCTTTTACTTTCACCACCGAGGGCAGCACGTACAACTCGGCTATGCCGCGCATGTCAACACGTGCGCGAGAATCGGTATAAATACCGCGACTGCACCTGGGCTCTTCAGTAGTTGTGTACTCACCTGATGATGGCCGGACGTCTCTGGGCCGAAATATCGTGGCAGAATGTCGACGGGATCCGGCTGCATACACGGAAATTATTAGAAGAACAAATACGCCGGGAAAATTTCAGAAGTCACAGGAGGAGGTATACTTGGAAAAGGCCGCGAGAAGGGAAGATTTCAGTTTGATTACATGATGGTCAGACAGAGATCCCGAAACCTGATACTGTATTGTAAGCAGCACTCATGAGCGGATATAGACTCTGATCGCAATGTACTAGTGATGAAGAATGAGCTGAAGTTTAAGATATTAGTCAGAAAGTATAAATATGCAAAGAAGTGGGATACAGAGCTACAAATGAACGAGGAGGCAGGCTGGAAGTTGTCAAAGATCAGTAGGCAGTTCAGCTGAAGAGGAATGGATGTCTCTAAAAACGACATTCATAGAATTTGGGAAGAAAAACGTAGGTGTAAAGAAGGTGGCTGCGACGAAACCATGGGTAACACAAGAAATTCTTCAGTTAATTGATGAAAGAAAGAAGTAAAAAATGTTCAGGGAAATTCAGGAATACAGAAACACATTTCGCTGAAGAATGAAATAAATAGGAAGTGCACGGGAGCTAAGACGAAATGGCTGCATGAAAATTATAAAGAAATAAAAACAGAAATGAATATTGGAAGGGAAGACTAGAATGTTGGAGAGTCAAAACAACCTTAGGTGAACTTAAAGGGATGGGTGATATAACTAAGAACACAACGGGAAATCCGTTGTCAATTACAGAGGAGAGAGTTGGTGGGTGGAAAAAGTACTTTGAAAGCCTCTATGAGGAGGAAGATTTTATGATGTGACAGAAAAAGAAAGAGGAATCGCTTTAGAAGGGATAGGAGATCCAGTTTTACAATCAGAAGTTAAAGAGCTTTGGAAGACTTAAGATCAATTAAGGCAGAAGTGGTAGATTTCACCAGAACCTCTAAAATCAGTTTAGGAAGTAGCAACAACACGTTTGTTCTCGTTGATGTGTAGAATGTATGAGTCTGATTTCCAGAAAAATATCATCCAAACAGTTTAAAAGACTACAAGAGCTAACAGTTGCGAAAATTTTCGCACAGTCAGCTTAACAGGTCGTGCATCCAAGTTGCTGACAAGAATAATATGCAGAAGAATGGAAAAGAAAATTAGGATGTGTTAGGTAGCGATCAGTTTGGCTGTATCAAAGGTAGCAGAGTGGGAGTTCTGACGTTGATGATGATAATGGAAGCAAGGGTAAACAAAAACCAAGGTACGTTCATACGATTGATTGTCCTGGAAAAGCATTCGCATGTGTAAAATGGTGCAAGACCTTCGAAATTCGGAAGAAGAAAGGGGTAAGCTGTAGGAAGTACGGGTAATATTCATCGTGTACAAGAGCCAAGAGAGAATTATTAAGAGTGTAAGAATAACAACTAAATGCTCGGATTAAAAAGGTGTAAGACAGGAATGTAATCTTTCGCCCCTACTGTTCAATCTGTACACCGAAGAAGCGATTGGAATTAAAATTTGGAGGAGAAAGGATGTCAGCTATCAATGATACAATTTGCCGAGGACATTTCTATCTCCAGTGAAAGTGAGGAGGAGTTACATGATCTGTTGTATGGAATGAACAGTCTAATGAGTACAGAGTATGGATTGAAAGTAAATCTAGGAAAGAAGAAAGTATTGAGAAGTCAAAAAAGGAGAACAGCGAGAAACGTCACACCAGGATTGATGGTCACGAGGTAGATGAAGTTAGGGAGCATTACTACCCAGGCAGCAAAATAATCATTGACGGACCAAGCAAGGAGGATATGAAGAACTTTATTCCTCAAATTAAGGCGTATATTTGATACTATCAGACTTCTCTTGGCCAGGCTACACGGGCAAAAAGGGGCATTCCTGGCCAAGAGAAGTCTGCTAGAATCAAACATACGGCTTAATCTGAAGAAGAAATTTCTGATAATGTAGGTTTGGAGCACAGCTTTGTGTAGTAGTGAGATACGGACTGTGGGAAAACCAGAGCAGAAGAGTCGAAGCATTGGGGAAGCGATACTACAGACGAATGTTGAAAATTAGGTGGGTTGGTATGGTAAGGAATGTGGAGGTTCTATGTAGAGTCGGAGAGGACGGAATATGCAGAAAACACTGACAAGGAAAATTTTTAAAATTTTTTTTAGAATGTTTGCATGTGAAAGGTAAGACTGGGTACAAAGGTTCCCAGGTTTTCAGCTCTAATGTTGTAGTTACATGTTCACCTGAAGATATGGCTTTTCGTGCCACGGAACGGGTAGTAATCCAATAATAAAGGACCAAATACAGTTGAAGTGGATTACAATACCCAACACGACTACTCCGTTTAGCCTTCTGCTGTTAAATACGTTTTACATCAAACAACCCTCCCATTACGTGTTCTGTCGTCATGGTTAAATTTTGATCGTTTCGAACTTGTCTCCACACTATGGAAATTTCAGTGTTGAACTAGGAAGGGCATAAATGGAAGAAAAAAATAATTCCGTTTGCATGTCGTGAGCGTCCCAATTTAAATGAACTACTGCCCTGCAAGACTGCAACTAGCCGAGCTAAATTGACGGTCACGGTCACGATCGGAAAAGTGTCTTTTTCTGTCTCTATGATAATGTACGATAATAGTCACTCATTTGTGGGCGCATAATACACTCGGGTCGTCGGTAGAATGTCATTTATTTACGGAACTCCACTACAAAGGACACAGCCGAATTATATATACGGGTGTACCGTCGCGCCAACCCCTCCAAATAACGAGAGCGTACCTGGCGGCCACGCATACGGCATTGTGCGTTGCGCGGGGCAGTGCGGCCGGAGATAAAAAAGAGGAATTGCGGCGCTGGTGCGCCGACAAAACCAGGAAAATTTCGTGTAGGCCCGAGCGGAGTCGGGGTGGGCGCGGCCCTAATGACGACCCTCGGCGGGGCCGGCTGGGGGTAATTTACTCGGCTGCCCCGTCGCCGGGCAACCCTCTCCCTTTCCGCGGCGCGTCGCGACCACTTTGCGTTTAAAAGTGCTTCGGAGAAGTCGGGGCGGCACGCGAGGGCCGGCGCGATCGGCGCGCCCGACAAAGGCCCGTCCTTATCTGGGCCGGCGCGCCGGTGTTATTGTTGCGGCCAGGCCGGAGTTCGCATGACTGCGGGGCAGCCTGCCGGCAGGCCTTTTGTTCGGCCGCTCCGCTCGGGGCGACCGCGAGGAAACCTCTTTCATCCGACTCCCGGCGGGACAATGGACCCGCCGGCCTGCGAACAAAGGTCGCTTCTAATACGCGGTTCATACGGCGCGGACTATTGGATAATTATTATCATCTCCGCAGGGCAGGGGCCGCAGCAGCCGCAGCCGCGCTGAAGCAGCGCCGCAGCTTCCGTGCCGGGGCAGCGACAGGTGGCGCAGCCCTGCGGTGTCCGCATTGTCTGGCGCGCTCGCCGATGCCGCGGGGGTTCCCCGCGTCGCGACCTCAAGTGTGCCGGAAGTCGTGGCGGTCTGTGCTGCGGCGGACGTAGCCGTCAGTGCTCTTGTCCCCGCCGGCGCTTCGGGCTGACCCCAGCGCACGTGTCTTGCGATGGTGGGGGAAGCCGAGAGGGCAGTCAATGGAGCACCAGGTGCTGTTTATCTCCACACCCTACAATATTACCGTGCCCGGTATACCTATGCAGCTAAGAAAATAATGCAAAAATGGAAGTTACTTTGAAACGTAATAAGATGAAATAATACCACTTCCTATAATCCCACTTCTTAAATAACATACTGTTTTTCTTTCCTGAATATATTTAACATATAACACACTATTTTCTCGGCCAATTTCCGTTGAAAAAGATGCGGAATTTGTTGTCGTACATCGTGGAATACTCCCGCTTCAGTTGCTATAGATCAGGGGTTTCCAACAAAATTTTCTCGAGGACCTCCTCATCGTGTATGACTGGTACCTTGTCATATCACAGTATCAAGTACCTAAAAAGCCAAATTAAGAGTCTTTTTATACGTTTTCTATTTCTGGTATTTAGAAAAATCATTGTTATTGTTAAATTTTTGATTATTGTTCAAAATCTTACAAACACTACTGTCTTAATACAGAATATTGAATATGTAAACAACACGGCCTGTGAAAGCACTGTCAATAAATTAACAATTGCCAATTGTCGTCTGAAATGCTAGTTTCTGTGTCAAGTGACTGTCACTTGTCAGCTGCAAAGAGCCAGCTCGCATAGTCTAAAGGCATACAGCAGAACTATTTGCCTCTATCTAATTCTAGTTTTGCGCTAGACTATGCTAGAGTCAGTTGGCTCCAGGAAGACACTAGACGCAGAAGTTAGCATTCGCTAAAGCTCTGCTCATGCAGGAAACGGCCAAACCAAGAAAATCTGTTATCATACGAAATATATTTAATATATTTTTTATTCTAATAGCTTCTTGCGGACCCCTCTGGCATAGCTCGATGACTCCTGGGCGACCGCGGACCACCTGTTGGGAACCACTGCTATAGATACATGAAGTTCCGACAGGTAGTGACCTTCAAAATAACGGAGGTGCTTTCCAGGCAGAGAGCTGTCATTGAATTACTTTTGGAGGAAAATTAAGAGCATCGCAGATATTCATGGGCGCTTGTGGAGTGTCTACAGAGACCTGGCAGTACACAAAAGCACGGTGAACCGTAGGGCGAGGCGTCTGTCATGATGGGAACATGATCTGCAAACCTGTCCGATATCCCCTATGCCGGCCGGCCAAGCATAGCCTCAGAGCGTTCATTGTCACAAAAATGCAAACGAATTACCCCTTCTCCATGACATTGCAAGGCCTCACACAAGTCAGTGCACCCGAGAGAAGCCCACAAAACTTCATTGGACTTTTCTTCTCATTCGCCGTATAGCCCGGGTCTCGCACCTTCCGACTTCCATCTGTATGACCCAAAGAAGCACGCAGAAAAGAGTACGTGGTGACGGGAGGGGGGGGGGGAGGGGGAAGAGGGGGTGTTATTGATGCAGTAGCAGTAAAACGTTGGCTCCGATGTCCACCAATTGAGTGCTACCATACAGGCAGACCACCCGGTAACATGGCGTAAGGTCATCGGATTGAACGGAGATTATGTTGAAAAATAGGATTTTGTGGCCAGAAGAATCAGGAATAATGTGGTATATTGGAATCCAGAATAAAACCAAGCTGCGTTCAAAAAGGAAATATGTTGCTTTACTTACTGAACGCCCCTTGTATCTTCATAACACAAACGTGTTAAATTCTTATTCACGCTATATTTTGTTAAAGTTTATTATTCAGTGACCGCCTTCGCAGTCGAATGGTTAGCTTCGCTATGTTTGGCGCAGAATGAGCCAGGTTCTATTCCCGTTACCTTCTCCAATGTTGTTTGAGGTAGGTTGGCCTGGATTGGTGCATTCTCAGCCCCTTGAGGTTGCTTAAATAAAGAAGCTGAGTCATCTATTGGCAGCAACGGCTGCAGGGATTGGCAACCTGCTGATCACATGTCCCACCGCCACAGATTACTCCTCGTACTGCCTTGTAGGAAGCAGTCAGGCAGTTCCGAGCGGTGTTCTTGCTTGTTATTGAATAATTTGCTTTATTTATTTAACCTGATCTGATCAGGGCTATCACGTCCTTTCTTACGCAGGGCCAGAGTGTCACACATACAATAACTCTTTTACCTCATAGTTACCTAACAAACAACAATTTTAGTATGACAACTTGTATTAAAATCATTTGACGGTCTGAAGTGTAACTGTGAGTGACTATGAACTAATAAAGCTAACAGTGGCAGTATTTGTACAACTTCTGCTGCTCTAATAATGATAACAGTAATAATAATAATAATAATAATGACAATAAAATGACCATAATAACAATAATCATAGTATCATATATAATAAGGATTTATAGGTGTAAGAAATGGTTGTTAGCTAACATAGCGAGTTCTAGGGAGAGAAAACTTAAGGAGGCTGCATCGGCTAAGAATAATGGGAAATGACGAAGATGAGGTTGGAAAGAAGTATGTACAAGGCTAAGGAGTGTCTATAGGGGCAATGGTAATCCTTAATGTTGCTTTAATAGATGTGTCAGCAACTGTCTTCTGAAGCTGAAGATGTTATTCAGTCCTCCAATATAATGCGGGAAGTTATTCCAGAGTCGGCTTCATACTACTGGGAAGGACTTCCAGAAATAGGTTACACGATGAAGTGGTACAGCAAGGATTTTTATCTGAAGGGAGTGTGTGTTTCTGCCATGTTTTTCACACATGCTGAAGGAGAGAAGTGGATATTTCTCCCATTTAGAGCTGAAGGTGGTAGGGATTGTCGATATTTCGGACTAATGAGCCTAGAACGACGAACCAGTACCCCTTTGTGTTTTGAACTGTTCGAGCTTCAATCCTACGTCCTGCCTCCATTTTGACAGTGTTCATAGACAAGACAGTAAAGAGGAAAGAGGGTATGGATATCTATGTGCTTCTTTACACACAACCAGGATAGTTGTGTGTATGATGGTGAAAGCTGATCAGAGTGTCGAACATCGCAGATATAACGAACACTGGCGTTCATCTCCAGCTCCAGGCGCCGTGTGCTTTCCTAAGGAAGGCCTTGCAGGATACCATCACTGTAATCGATAAGTGGAAGATAAGAGTTTGAACAAGTTTCGTTTTTGGGTCAAGAGGGAAGAGCTTTTTATGTTTTTGATGGGCATGGGGAGATGGTGACATCTTTTTGCACATTGAAGTTACGTGCTCAGCCCAGTTTATATTTTCATCTGTTATTGCCCCTAGACTCTTTGAAGAAGGAGAGAAGCTGATATTTGTCCCATTTACGCGTGTGCCAGACATGAAGTATTGTTGGCAAGACGCTGCGTATTAAACGAAGCCATTGCACCCCGCTTGGGAGAAAAATAGTCTGCTAAGTTTGGCTAGTGAAATGTCGTAGTCGACGGTGTCAAAGACTTTCTTGAAGTCTAAGAAGCACATGACAGTTGCCTTTTGTGCATGCAAGGCAAGTTTCATTTCATCTGTTACCATTATTAAAGCATATTTTGTGCTGCGGTGTTTACGGAAACCTGATTGGTTTGTTCTGAGGTAGTTTGTTAGGTAGTGGTGGACTATATGTATAATCTAAACATTTTGACAATGCAGGAATAATGCAAATAGGTCGGTGAAGAGAGGATGCTGTAGCAACGTCCTTCTTAGGTAATAGCTAACGAATTCCTGTTTCAAGGCCTCTAGGAAAATATTTGTAGCTAAGGAGTAGTTGGAGATTTCTGTGAGCAGCAGTGAGTAGTAAGCTTCATCATTTGGGCTTTGATGTCACTGTGTCCAGCAGACGCTTATCTCATACTCATGACTGCTTTTTTGACGGTGCTGAGAGTAACAGGCATTAGATGGAATTTTTTTGTGACTACAGTAGTTCCCCCCCTTCCACACCAATTAATAAATGAGTCTTTGTTTCGCGTGTGGTTTCATTGCGATTGCAGTAATGTCAAGTACCGGTTCAGTTTATTGTTTGTAGCTTTTACTTTGCGTATACCAAGAACAAAAATGATTTTTCAAAGGACAACTGATCTATTTATGTTGTCGGTTAATGTACAAGCATTCCTGAATTGCATTTCTTACATTTTTGTATAATTAGCCTAGTGTCTTTAAAACACCTTCCGAACATTGGTTGGAAAGCATCTGTGGGTGACTGATATATGAATTTTTATTACTGTTACAAATTTTTCAATCTATGCAATAGTCACCCACACCATCAGCTCATTCTTTATCATATTATTATTCTTTTAAGTAAACAGATGATGGGGAAAATTAGATTCAAGGAAAGTAAAGTAAGTTTAAACTTTCATATTTATTTTAAAATTCATCAGTGTTCAATAAAACGGATAACACATGCTACGTCTGTCTCGAAACTGGTACTTTACTTACTATAGTAAATTAATTAAGAAAAGTGTTACTCAGAGAGGGTTCAGTTAACATAAAACGTGATTTTCTAAGAATAGGAAACAAAGAGTAGGCAACAGGATGGGATACAGCATTCAAACAAGCGCACGAAGAAAGTTCAAGGTTACACAAAAAAGGAACAGAACAATCACCCACCCATTCTATTTAGGCAAGGAAATTCCGCTCCTAGCGTAGTCGTTCCCCATGGATAACCAGAGACTGGTTGGAAGTTAGACAATGATCAGGTGTTTCAATATAACCACAATCTTCCCAAAATGCTCTATAAAAATGTTTCTAGAAATCGTGCAACAGGAAAACTGCTTGCTATCGCGATTAATTACGTTTGAATACTCGATATATTATATAAAAACGTAGTTGAGGGCGAGTTACTACACCACATGTTCCACGGGCAAAAGTACATTTACAGAAAGTATCTAATTCCACAATGATTATGAAGAAATCAAACCAAAAACGTTAGTTACAAAAGAAACTTCGGAAGTGCGTTAATAGCGGGATAACATTGACCTGATGGCTCGCTAAACAATTTTTACGAGCACATGGTGCTGTTACTACGTAGCACACAGCACGTGGGTTGAACACAACGAGAAATTATTAATTTGAAGAATTTCAACGAGAGAAAGCACTTATACACACATTCACACTAAAGAGCGATGACTTTTATCAGAATTACGCTTCGTCACTTAACGTGCTTCGACTTTTCCTTTATTGGACAGGAAACAAAGCAACTACCGCAGGAAGCTCCGAAACCAACACTAAAATCGCACTGCATTCCGATTTTAAATAATTTAAGTAACATTTTCGATGTAAATCTGTAAGAAAAGTAATTAATATCCCAGTTAGGCTGAAAACTTAAGAATTTAATTATCCTTCGGATTCACCAAACACTCGCTTACCCGACGATGTTACCACCTGAGATACTGCCCCCAGACTAGCTAGCGCGGGCGACGTCCGAGGGTATCCTACAGACAGGAAGTGAGCAGAGAGGTAGCTTCCTTTGCCAACTTGACAAGGGACGGACAGAACCACACCAAGGAGACAAACCTCTTTGTCTTAGTAATCGTATCTACCTACCTAGACGTTGGTACTGCTGTTCTCTGGCAGACAGAACTTACCTGCTACCACCGAGCATGCAACTACAAATACTCACAATCATTCATCCTTCAACACAAGAAGGGAAGGAGATGACTATATCTTAAGACGTCATATACAATACGTGATTGAGGCGGATGTGGGTTTCATAGGAAATTCTGTGTGTTAAGAATTACATATAAAAATGTGTTTGAAAGTGTTGTATGACAAGCTGTTCTTGTTTGTATGTCAATAAAACATATTCCACTGCTTAGTCTCTTCCCAGATAAAATTAGAAATGCCATAGTAAATTAAGAGGTTCAAATGTATGACGTAAACAATAAATCACGCAAAATAGCATGAAATGAATCTAACAGGGTACTTTCATCTGTTCCGCTTCCGCTACTGGATAATTTTCAGGGTAGTTTTTATGCCCGATGTGCAGTATCTATGAGACTCAAGAGCTGATTTAGTTCTTCAATGGGGATTTAGGTCTTCAATGGGGCATATTTGTCATACAGGTAAGTTTGCTGGTAAACCTATGAAGGTTTTCGTTTCTGTCCAAGATTGAAACAGAAATCCCCTAAACTACTTGTTGGGTGCCAGTTGCGAGCTCAGATAAACTAGCGCGTTTGAAGTCTCAATATGTAGTCATTTGTGGTTTCTTTTTGAGATATTCTAGGGAGTATGTCATGAAAATTGTCATGGTGTAATGTAATAAAATAATTTTTTTATATTATTTTGTGACTGTTAGTGTAATATAACAGAATAAAATATGAGCTGTGACTTATACAAAAAAGAAACACACATTAATGCAATGGCTCAGCATAAAAGAGAAATAAGTAATGTAGGAATATTATTAACGGTGTAATATGTTGTTTAATTTAGCCCGACTCAGTAAACCAGCTCAGTTCTTAGGGTAGTTACGTAATCGTCTATAATTAATTGTCCTTTTCTTATTTATCCAACACTAGGCTCTAAGAAGTCGTGTGCTTATTGCAAATAAGAATATTTGCCAAGTCTGTTCGATGTACACTAGTGTAGTACGTAACTTACTGTCGTGGTTTCGTCTCGATTCCCCAATATAAGATAACAAGAGTAGCATCTACAAATCAAATCGTATAATGGAACTGGAGTCCTGTTACCAGACCTTTTCTGACTGGGATGTTATCTCTTTATATAAAGAAAATCTGTAAGTAAAATTATTACATTATTAGTAGCTGCCTCCGGTCTCGTGGGATCAGTAATAAAGTTAATTGTCCTAACCGACGACGGCACGTCTAATAGATGAGCTAAAAGAAAAATGTTAAGGATTTTTCTGAGATGGCGCCTAACAATGAAAATTCTTTGTTAAGGCCCATATCTAGTTAAGGCAGTCTAGTTACCAGACTAACAATAGATTGACCACATACACAAAATTCTTTTGACAAAATAACCATTATATTTTTCGGGTTTTAAGTAAAACTTACATTATAAGCTGGTACAGCAAGATGAGCTTTACACAAGAACGTCCTCTTAGGTCCGAATCCAATCAAATAAGATAAGTGAAAGACAAAGGAAAGACAGTTCATGCATAGAAGCCCAAGAGTCCATGGAATATGTCCATTGTAGTTCTATCTCTTCTTCTTTGGCTTACTTGTCGATTATTTATAAAATTTATCGTAATATTTAGTTTACATTTTTTTAAAACTCAAGTCCACCCAGGAGAAACAGTACAATGGGTGGACATGCCAGGTGCAGATATTTGAGAAATACGAATTACTCTGTTTGGGGATTTCGATACAAACATATCTATGAGAATATGACTGTTGTTTGTATGACGGATAAGACAAGCTGCAGTTTGAAGAAGAAAGCATCCTCTTAAATTTCCTATTGGATGAACTATTGTGTACAAAATTTATGTTAGTGTCACCAGCTTTTTGATTACGCCTGCCAGTATAAATTAACAGCTTTGCGTCTACTTGTCCACACTTCGTCACCTCACTTATTTTCCAGGGCAAAATAAGCATTCATGGCTTGCTCTTGGAAAAACTAAACAACCTAAAAACATATGGCGGAGTGGATATAATTATTGGTCTGCAAATTGCATAAAACTCATCTGATGTTGTTCGGTACACTGTCCTCAGTCAACGATAAAAATAAATATTTGTACCCTGTACAATTTTCATACTATTCATAACTACACTACTGGTCGTTAAAACTGCTACACCAAGAAGAAATGCAGATGATAAATGGGTATTCATTGGACAAATATGTTATACTAGAACTGACATGTGATTACATTTTCACGCAATTTGGGTGCATAGATCCTGAAAAATCAGTATCCAGAACAACCACCTCTAGCCGTAATAACGGCCCTGATACGCCTGGGCATTGAATCAAACAGAGCTTGGATAGCATGTACAGGTACAGCTGCCCATGCAACTTCAACACTATACCACAGTTCATCAAGAGTAGTGACTGGCGTATTGTGACGAGCCAGTTGCTCAGCCACCATTGACCAGACGATTTCAATTGGTGAGAATCTGGTGAATGTGCTGGCTAGGGCAGCAGTCGAACATTTTCTCTATCCAGAAAGACTCGTACAGGACCTTCAACATGCGGTCGTGCATTATCGTGCTGAAATGTAGGGTTTCGCAGGGATCGAATGAAGGGTAGCGCCACGGGTCGTAATACATCTGAAATGTAACGTCCATTGTTCAAAGTGCCGTCAATGCGAACAAGAGGTGACCGAGACGTATAACCAATGGCACCCCATACCATACTGATACCATACTGATACGCCAGTATACCATAATGATACGCCAGTATGGCGATGACGAATACGCACTTCTAACGGGCGTTCACCACCATGTCGCCAAACACGGATGCGACCATGATGCTGTAAACAGAACCTGGATTCATCCGAAAAAATGACGTTTTGCCATTCGTGCACCCAGGTTCGTCGTTGAGTACACCATCTCAGGCGCTCCTGTCTGTCAAGGGTAAACGCAGCCATGGTTTCCGAGCTGATAGTCCATGCTACTGCAAACATCGTCGAATTGTTCGTGCAGATGGTTGTTGTCTTGCAAACGTTCCCATCTGTTGACTCAGGGATCGAGACGTGGCTGCACGATCCGTTACAGCCATGCGGATAAGATGCCTGTCATCTCGACTGCTAGAGATACGAATCCGTTGGGATCCTGCACGGAGTTCCGTATTATCTTCCTGAACCCACTGATTGATTCCATATTCTGCTAACAGTCATTGGATCTCGACCAATGCGAGGAGCAATGTCGCGATACGATAAACCGCAATCGCGATAGGCTACAATCCGACCTTTAGCAAAGTCTGGAACGTTATGGTACGCATTTCTCCTCCTTGCACGAGGCAGTACACCAACGTTTCACCAGGCAATGCCGGTCAACTGCTGTTTGTGTATGAGAAATCGATTGGAAAGTTTCGTCATGTCAGCCCGTTGTAGGTGTTGCCACCGGCACCAACCTTGTCTGAATGCTCTGAAAAGGTAATCATTTGCATATCACAGCATCTTCTTCTTGTCGTTTAAATTTCGCGTCTGTAGCACGTCATCTTCGTGGTCTAGCAATTTTAATGGCCAGTAGTGTAGTTTATGCGAAAAGATTATACTCGTAGAAATATTCACAATCTCGTAATTCTGTAAATCACCAGCACTTTAGAATTTCGTTCTCTTTATAACTGTCAAATGTTTTCAGAAATAACTGCAACCACGCCTTTTGCGATGCTTCAGTTTTTCTTATAGCATGACCCTGTTCAAGGCGCCTAGCGAGTCAGCATCCGGTAGGACACAGTATTGATGACTGTATCTCTGTAGCGTTCACTGTGCAGCTGTGGCTAGATACGAAAAGCAAAACAATTAGGCACTCATAGTTACGGGGTATCAGGAAGTATTTTCATCATACGGCCAGCTCGAGGATGTTATTTACAGTTATTAGCATCCATGGGTTCAGTTCTGGTGCACTTATCACTCTGCGAAGCGTAATTTATGTTTCCAATTTATGTTAACTCAGCATATATATACTAACGTCTTCACTTGCAACTCCGACATTCTTTACAGGATGTAAACAAAGCAAAGTTTGTGGCTATAGGTAATGATCGAAGGTATTTCGTTGGTCAACACTCACATTTTCTAAAGATGCTTATTGATGGAAGTAAATACATATACTGATTTAAATTACGTTCATCGCTATAAGAGTAGCTTGAATCATTGCGATAAAATTAAAAACTGATTGTACGAAGTCTAGCAAACTAGAATTCCAGATGACATTTCTTTTAAAATGTTAGCATTGAAATCACGTTTAATAGGTTTCCGGTTGCGTAATACATACTGATTTTGAAGCAAACATCAAACCTCAGTATGTTGGTGATTTCATTTAATGACAATGTTGAGGTATGCGGTTGTTGGAGAGGGTAGGATAGAGGGGGTGGTAAACAGGTGCGCGACTGAGCAGTGGCTTATGAGAGGGAGTGTGTATTTAGTTTCAGAGTTACTGCCCAATTGTTCAACGCTAAGATTCCTTTAAGTTCTGCAAAAGATGGGTTCTTTGCTAACTCATTTTCTTTAAGACGGCGTGGGGTGATTTACAGTTATGTGTGAAGATCTCTTACTGTCTCAGAAGCTGTATGTTTCTTTCCTTGTGCACAGAGTGTAGCATATGAAGGTAGGTCTTTATGTCTGTAATGGAATGACTGTTTAGTTCTAGTGGGCAGCAAATCTAGATTAATTTAAAACAGTTTCAGTGCACTACTTGGATCGGTTTCTAAGTTTCTTCCTGTTTGTCCTACGCAGTGGTAGGAGCGCCTGTCACATGGTATACCAGATTCTGGCAAAGTTAAATTGGCTGGAACAACTAGAGATCTCACTCATAATCACAAGTTTCTTCACATCATCTTAAACGGTCAAATTGTGTTGGCGAACAACCTATTGTATTCTGAATTTTAAGGACTCTGTAACTCCGGGACTAAGTATCCAGGACTAAAACATATACACACCCACACACAAACAAACACACACACACACACACACAAACCCTTCACTCCTTCCTCCACCACAGCTCCCCACTCAATGCGAGTTTTGTCTGAAGAAAAATTCTGCTCAACGCAAAAACTTTGAGCATTGCCCGAAGTCACACCCCTTGGCTTGTTTATATAGTGTAAGCACGTGGGAGTTGATTCCCGTTTCGAAGTTTGATTAGTGCTGTGAAGTTAAACATGTTTTCCAGAGTGATATGTGCACGAGGATTAAATCCATCGGTGTTAATAACTGTAAGTAATGTCTTCAAGTCGACCTTACGATGTAAATAATTTCTGATATCTGGCCAAATCCAATTGTTACTTGTTTCATTTTTATTGTGTAGTCATAGCTATACAATCCAGAAAGCTACAAACGATTATTAAAAGTGTGTAGCATCTGATGATGAGTGGCTAGGCATCATGAAACCGGTCACAGTATTATAAGAAATGAAACTTTACAAAAGAATACTGTTGCAGTTCTGCCCGAAAATCTGAATTCTTCGCTATCGCGGTATTCTGCATCCATAATGGATAAAAGATTGAGTAATTATTTGTTTTAGGAGTGACGTACATTTACGAGTGACGCCCATTATTTGAAAGCCATCATTCGCCATTTTCGCAGCAGCAGTTTACTTTTTTCACAACTGTGCAGTTCAAAAGTTATCTGTATTCAAAATTAGCATATTTCACAATGATCGAAAGTTAAAATGTAATCCGTTCCGAAATCCAGTGTGATATTTATGTGGACTCATTTTTTTCTGTTTCCAGAAACGCACACTTCAGCTAAAGTAACATCTTATTTTGTAAAATATTCCAATAAATACTTTGTTTTCCCGTAAATTGTTGGCGGGACTTTGCAAATGTAAGTGCATGCCAGAAACTCCGTCCCTATAAAACAGAACCCTCATTTCTAATCATTTAGGGATATTGCTATACATGTCAGTCAAAATCCTGCCGTATGTGTTTATGTGTATTTCACTTATTCTGTATTTCGCAATGATATCTGTAGTGTAAAAACCTTATATTTTGACGTTTTGTAATTGCTCTCCTACGTGCATCTTTAAACAAACTACGTACTCATAACCGGAGTCAGTCGTGGTTCAGAAATCAAAATTTACTGTCTGTACTGAGTATTCATCATACAACGCTTCAGTATCAGTCGGTCAGTCGGCACTAGCATTAAAGAAGCGCAGTACTAAAATTTCCTGGCAGATTATAGCTGTGAGCCGGATCGAGACTCGAACTCGGGACTTTTGCCTTTCGCAGGCAAGTGCTCTACCAACTGAGCTACCCAAGCACGTCTCAGGCCCTCTCCTTACAGCTTCTGCCAGTACCTCGTCTCCTACCTTCCAAACTTTACAGAAGCTCCTGCGAACCTGCAGAACTAGCACTCCTGAAAGAAAGGATACTGCGGAGGCTGGCTTAGTCAGAGCCTGGGGATGTTTGCAGAATGACAGGTGCTGGCAGAAGCACAGCTGTGAGGAGGGGGCGTGACCCGTGCTTGGGCAGCTCAGTTGGTAGAGCACTTGCCCGCGAAAGGCAAAGGTCCCGAGTTCGAGTCTCGGTCCGGCACATAGTTTTAATCCTCCAGGAAATTTTATATCAGCGCATACTCCACTGCAGAGTGAAAATCTCATTCAAGCTCAGCACTGTTTTACACATAATACAGTCACTTTACAGGTTCGTAATTTACAGTCGTTACGTAAGTATGTATGTCAATAAATCACTTGTTTGACAAGGAAGAGATACTAGTTAAATTTTGTTAGGCTACGCCTGTATGGGTTGCTAACCTACACTCCTGGAAATTGAAATAAGAACACCGTGAATTCTATGTCCCAGGAAGGGGAAACTTTATTGACACATTCCTGGGGTCAGATACATCACATGATCACACTCACAGAACCACAGGCACATAGACACAGGCAACAGAGCATGCACAATGTCGGCACTAGTACAGTGTATATCCACCTTTCGCAGCAATGCAGGCTGCTATTCTCCCATGGAGACGATCGTAGAGATGCTGGATGTAGTCCCGTGGAACGGCTTGCCATGCTATTTACACCTGGCGCCTCAGTTGGACCAGCGTTCGTGCTGGATGTGCAGACCGCGTGAGACGACGCTTCATCCAGTCCCAAACATGCTCAATGGGGGACAGATCCGGAGATCTTGCCGAGCAGGGTAGTTGACTTACACCTTCTAGAGCACGTTGGGTGGCACGGGATACATGCGGACGTGCATTGTCCTGTTGGAACAGCAAGTTCCCTTGCCGGTCTAGGAATGGTATAACGATGGGTTCGATGACGGTTTGGATGTACCGTGCACTATTCAGTGTCCCCTCGACGATCACCAGAGGTGTACGGCCAGTGTAGGAGATCGCTCCCCACACCATGATGCCGGGTGTTGGCCCTGTGTGCCTCGGTCGTATGCAGTCCTGATTGTGGCGCTCACCTGCACGGCGCCAAACACGCATACGACCATCGTTGGCACCAAGGCAGAAGCGACTAGCATTGCTGAAGACGATACGTCTCCATTCGTCCCTCCATTCACGCCTGTCGCGACACCACTGTAGGCGGGCTGCACAATGTTGGGGCGTGAGCGGAAGACGGCCTAACGGTGTGCGGGACCGTAGCCCAGCTTCATGGCGACGGTTGCGAATGGTCCTCGCCGATACCCCAGGAGCAACAGTGTCCCTAATTTGCTAGGAAGTGGCGGTGCGATCCCCTACGGCACTGCGTAGGATCCTACGGTCTTGGCGTGCATCCGTGCATCGCTGCGGTCCGGTCCCAGGTCGACGGGCACGTGCACCTTCCGCCGACCACTGGCGACAACATCGCTGTACTGTGGAGACCTCACGCCCCACGTGTTGAGCAATTCGGCGGTACGTCCACCCGGCCTCCCGCATGCCCACTATACGCCCTCGCTCAAAGTCCGTCAACTGCACATACGGTTCACGTCCACGCTGTCGCGGCATGCTACCAGTGTTAAAGACTGCGATGGAGCTCCGTATGCCACGGCAAAGTGGCTGACACTGACGGCGGCGGTGCACAAATGCTGCGCAGCTAGCGCCATTCGACGGCCAACACTGCGGTTCCTGGTGTGTCCGCTGTGCCGTGCGTGTGATCATTGCTTGTACAGCCCTCTCGCAGTGTCCGGAGCAAGTATGGTGGGTCTGACCGGTGTCATGTGTTCTTTTTTCCATTTCCAGGAGTGTATGTTATGAGGTAAATACAGTTCAGTATAATTAAGATAACTGATCTTGTTAACGTATGTAAGGGCAAATAATTTTATGAAACGAAAATTGGTCTCTACAGTGTCGTGTCCAAACGTTTGACATTTGTTTAGAGCGTACATTAATCAGAAGGAGAATGATCCTTTCAGTAAAATGTACGAGACTTGTGGGACAAGAAACAGATTAGCAACTTTACTACTTCATTAACTGATGTAGGTGGAAGTGACTCTTCCTCTACACCAGGGCCACTTAGGGTGTTTGCACCGGCACATCGGACATTGTAGACTGCGGAAGACGGCTTCGCTATGTTGACAACAGTGCAAATAACCACTCGTAGACTTGGCGCAATAGTGCTCTCTCTCTTTCCTTACGCTTCTCTCTCTGGCTCGGCTTTTCTAGATCTTTTCGAAAACTTCACCTCTGTTTTATTCGTCATTGGCAAATATGTTTATGTGCAGTGGGCGGAGAAATTACTTTGGTGGGACAAGTTTACCGATGCATAAGATGTTTAAGTACTAACAGTAATAATAATATAATAATAATAGTAATAGTAATAGTGGTGTCACCGCCAGACACCACACTTGCTAGGTGGTAGTCTTTAAATCGGCCTCGGTCCGGTAGTATACGTCGGACCCGCGTGTCGCCGCTATCAGTGATTGCAGACCGAGCGCCGCCACACGGCAGGTCTAGAGAGACTTCCTAGCAATCGCCCCAGTTGTACAGCCGACTTTGCTAGCTATGGTTCACTTACATCTATGCTCTCATTTGCCGAGACGATAGTTAGCATAGCCTTCAGCTACGTTATTTGCTACGACCTAGTAAGGCGCCAGTATCCGTACTATTGATATTGTGAATCATGTACCATAAAGAGCGACGTTCTCCATTAATGGATTAAAGTTAAGTATTCCACCAGCTTCGTTCGTTTTTCTCAATTCCAATTCCTTTGTCATGTTCCAGACCTTACTCCAGCCTGCGTGAGCTGAGACGAGTGCATTTCGGCCTCCTTTACTAACACGATTGGCTCTCCTGCCAACCACAACATTGGCGACGAGGCAAAACCGCGTTCGTATCGATATTGCCCTGATTTACTTGTGTAATGGCTTCGCCACAATCTCCAGATGTACAGTCCGAATTTTATCGCTTACAGAATCAGCAGACGCAGGCCTTACTGGATGCCCTTGGAGAGCTCGTCCAGGGTCAACGTGCGATGCAAAACGATGCGGCAGCAGCCGCTTCACCGCTAACGCAGCCTCAACAAGCTGTTGCACCCACTTTTCGACCTTTTGATGCTGCACTGGAAAGCTGGACGGAGTTGTCACGCCAATTTGGATTCCATTTCGCCTCCGTCGGGGTGGCCACGTACCGTGTGATAGTCAAATTATTTCCCCGACGCGACGTAGCAACTCTGTCCTACGAAGAAATTTTGTCTACATTAGATGCATATTTCAAAGAATCAGTCAATGTAGTTGCTAAACGGTATACCTTCTTTCGTACAAAACGTACGGTAGGTCAGACTAATCGCGAGTGGATTGCAACCTTGCAAGGCCTTACTAGGGATTGTGATTTTGAGTGCCATTGTGGACTCCCTTATTCAGATACTATGGCACGTGATGCAATTGCACAGAACGTTTCTGATGTTCGTATAAGGGAACAAATTTTGAAACTAGTAAATCCCTCCCTTCAACAAGTCAAGGATATATTGGATCGGCAGGACACACTTGACTTTGCTCAGGAATCATTTGAAACTTCGCCAGCAGTGTGTCGGGTTAACCCGCCCGCCGGGCGAGCTGCACGGAGCAGTAAACAGCCCTTGCGCCCGGCCGCGCCACTGCCGCCAGGCTCTCAGCCACGTGTGCCGCGCAGGCAAGCAAATGCAGTGATCAAATCATGCCCTCGGTGTGCTACTAAACATTCACGTGAGAATTGCCCGTCACGCCAAGCTATTTGCTTTTATTGTAATAAAAAAGGACATGTTCAGAGTGTTTGCCAGAAAAAGCTCAGATCGGAAGCTCAAAACCGTTCCACGCCCTTTGCTTCGCTCCGGAATCGGAATAATTCATGTAGTTCATTCCACTCCGCCCAGTGCCACTCTCTCAAACAGTGACTGTGTTCGTCCCAGAAATAGTGTGCGTCGACATCGCCGGAACTCCCGTCGAATAGCAAGTGATTATGTACCAGTGTCAGTTCACGTTGCACGAGACAGTAGTCTTGTCGTCAGCAGGACAATAAACTTTTTGTGGACTTGGACATAAACGGCAAAGTGGTACCATTCCAGCTCGATATCGAAGCTGCAGTTTAACTGATCAATCAAGACACTTACAAACTGCTGGGCACACCTCCGTTGCGTGCCGCAAAGGTTAATTTAAGTAGTTATTCCTGTCAAGCTATCCCTGTGTTAGGACAGTGCAGCCTTCTTGCAACATACAGAGGACAAACAAAACTTGTGTCATTTTACGTCCTTCGTTCTTCTTCTGTAGTGAACTTGTTTGGTTTCGATTTATTTCAGTTGTTTAACTTGTCTATAGTAAATCAGGTCCTTCCAGTGAACCAGACTGTGCCTTCAGACAGTGTTTCTCGTCTATGTGATGAATTTGCACACATTTTTGCACCAGGTCTTGGTTGCGCTAAGAACTATAAAGCACATTTGGAACTGAAAGTAATCGCGCAACCGAAAGTTTTCAGAGCGCGCAATGTTCCCCGCGCATTGCGTGATGAAGTCGCAAAAACATTACACGATTTGGAATCGCAAGGTGTAATTGAACGTGTGAAGGCTTCTCTCTGGGCATCACCCTTAGTAATTCTGCCAAAACCTTCAGGAAAGGAGAGACTTCAAGGCAACAGTGAACCCACAACTAGTGATTGCAACTTTTCCTTTACCCCGCCCGGAAGATCTTTTTGACAAACTGTGACCGGGTAAATATTTTTCAAAGTTGGACCTCGCAGACGCGTACTTGCAAATACCGGTGAACGAAGAATCCCAGCGCGTTTTGGTGGTTAACACACATCTTGGGTTGTATCGATTCAACCGACTACCATTCTGGTGTGCATCCGCTCCTGCATTGTTTCAGCAATATCTACAAACTGTTTGTGCGTCGGTCCTTACCGTAGCAAATTATCTGGACGATATTGTGATCTCCGGAAAGACGGAAGAAGAACATTTGGCCAATCTCAGAACATTATTTCAGGTCTTGCGACAAAATGGTCTTCGCTTGCGGAAGGACAAATGCGTGTTTTTTTTCGGGACTTACCATACCTGGGACATGTAGTCAATGCCCAGGGCATACATCCCAGTTCCACGCACCTTCGTGCCGTTCAAGACTTGCCTTCGCCGCAGAATTTGAAGCACCTACAGAGTGTGCTGGGAAAAATCAACTATTATCATAAATATGTTCCACATGCTTCTTCCATTTCAGCTCCGCTTCATCGCTTACGCCGTAAGGGTGTTCCGTTAGTCTGGACGACGGAATGCGAAAGCGCCTTTCGCCGGTTGAAATCGGCGTTGCTTGCCAATGCTTGCCTTACGCCATTCGATCCCCAGAAGCCCCTTTTGTTGATGGTGGATGCATCGGATTTCGGGATCGGTGCTGTGCTTGCGCACAAAGATGGATCGCACGATCGCCCTATTGCCTTTGCGTCCAAATTGCTCTCGTCTGCGCAAAGAAATTACTCACAGATCGAGAAAGAAGCATTGGCTCTCGTATTTGGTGTTACAAAGTTTCATGATTTCTTGTATGGTCGTCACTTTACCATAATCACAGACCACAAACTTTTGACATCGCTTTTTCATCCAACCAAGCCTGTACCGCCACGTACAGCGCAGATATTCATTCGTTGGTCTATTTTCCTCTCGCAGTACCGCTACGATATCTTGTATCGGTCCACTGCTAAGCTCTGAAACGCCGATGCGTTGTCCCGCTTGCCTGTTGCTGAGGATAGGGCGTTCGATTCCTCCGAACTTGCTTGCATGTTCATCGATGCGGATACCGATGACGTGGTCGAATCGTTTCCGATTGATTTCCGTCGTGTAGCTACAGCCACAGCTGCCGACCCTGTCCTTGCTCCCGTTCTGCGTTTTGTTGCTACGCAATGGCCCTTGTCAAAGTCACTGATCGGAGACCCGTTGGTTCGCCGATTTTTTGCTCACAAGGAGAGACTTTTTGTACGACGTGGTGTTTTGCTGTTGCGTTCTGATAATGATCAGTCCAGGGTCGTGGTACCACGTTCGTTACAGTCCTCTGTCTTACAGCTTCTCCACCCAGGACATTTGGGTATATTGAGAACGAAACAACTTGCTCGTGAGCACTGTACTTGGTTCGGAATCGATGCCGCGATTACGAATATGTGCTCTTCTTGCATGGTGTGTGCCGAACAACAATCAGCATCACCGCGGAAGTTCTTTGCATGGCCAAAAGCCACTTCGCCTTGGCAACGCTTACACATCGATTTTGCTGGTCCATTCTGGAATGCTCGATGGTTGGTTGTGGCAGATTCATTCAGTAATTTTCCTTTTGTTGTCCGGATGTCTTCCACGACGTCATCTGCCACCATCCAAACGTTATCCGCTATCTTTTGCATTGAAGGTCTTCCACAGACTATTGTTTCCGACAATGGCCCACAATTCATGTCGGCAGAATTTCAGTCATTCTGCAAGGCCAATGTTATTCAACATCTGACGTCCGCTCCGTTTTCGCCACAGTCAAACGGTGCCGCTGAAAGACTGCTCAGGACTTTCAAGTCACAGATGTTGAGGTTGAAAGAGTCGCATTCTCGGGAGGACATGTTATTGCTCTTTTTGTCCTCGTATCGCTCTCAGCCCCGAGATTGTCGCTCGGCGGCTGAGATGCTCCACGGTCGCCCTCATAGAACCTTGATGCCTTTGCTACATCCTTCGCAACAGGTTCCTGTGCAGCGGCAGACACCTGCTTTTGCTGCAGGCGACGTTGTCTACTATCGCCACTATCGAGGTTCACGGCGCATTCTTCGCTGCCTCGGACGCGCTATGTATCTGGTTTTGGGGGCCTCTGATGAGGTGCGTCGGCATCTCAATCACCTGCGCCTCTGTCGTCGCACGGGATCTGCCGCTCGCCGTCTACTTTCAGCGACGGTGCCGACCGGTCGGCGCCCTGGGGACCCATCTACTGGCTCGCCTCAGCCCCAGGTGTTACAGACGCTGCCTTCCATTTTACCCCATGGCGACGGGCCGCCGCCACCGCCGCCGCCGCCGCCGCCACCGCCGCCTGTTCTCCCGCTGCCGACGCCCGCAGTAGACGCACCGCAGCAGCCGTCGGGCGCCTCCTGGGTCACGCGCCGCCGATCGCTTCCCGTGACCAGTTGTCCTCCGAGATGGAACTCTTGCCTGCTCCGGACCATATGTCGTCTTCGCCCGTCGGGTGCCCCGGCCCGATGGAGGTCGACCCTTCGGCCCCTCCTGTCTCTCTACGGGCGCATCCACCGCATGTTGGCGTGCACCCTGGTGCAGGTTTTCAGGCGTTCCCTCGCTCCCCGCGGTCCGAGTGGCAGGGTGCGGGTGGCACAGCCTCGCCTGTTATTCGGCTCCCCACCTCGTCGCATACTTCAACATGCGGTCCTCCCCACTGCGGGCGGAGGCCTTATTCCACAACCGTACGCCGATTTGTGGGGGAGGAATGTGGTGTCACCGCCAGACACCACACTTGCTAGGTGGTAGTCTTTAAATCGGCCGCGGTCCGGTAGTATACGTCGGTCCCGCGTGTCGCCACTATCAGTGATTGCAGACCGAGCGCCGCCACACGGCAGGTCTAGAGAGACTTCCTAGCACTCGCCCCAGTTGTACAGCCGACTTTGCTAGCTATGGTTCACCGACTTCTACGCTCTCATTCGCCGAGACGATAGTTAGCATAGCCTTCAGCTACGTTATTTGCTACGACCTAGCAAGGCGCCCGTATCCGTACTATTGATATTGTGAATTATGTACCATGGAATGGAATGGAATGTCGTGTGACAAGGGCCTCCCGTCTGGTTGTCCGTTCGCCTGGTGCAAGTCTTCCAATTTGACGCCACTTCGGCGACTTGCGCGTCGATGGGGATGAAATGATGATGATTAGGACAACACAACACCCAGTCCCAGAGCGGAGAGAATCTCCGACCCAGCCGGGAATCGAACCCGGGCCCTTTGGATTGTCGCGCTGACTACTCAGCTACCGGGGGCGGACTATAAAGAGCGACGTTCTCCATTAATGGATTAAAGTTAAGTATTCCACCAGCTACGTCCGTTTTTCTCAATTCTAATTCCTTTGTCATGTTCCAGACCTCACGCCAGCCTACGTGAGCTAAAACGCGTGCATTTCGGCCTCCTTTAGGAACACGGTTGGCTCTCCTGCCAACCACAACAGTAATAATATCAATAACATTAAATCTGGTTTTAACAGGAGATTCTCTTCTATTTTCATCTTTTTTTCTTTGCAGATATGCTACAAAGATCTGTAACAAGCTATTCTTAGAGCATTTGTTTAAATCACGATCATAAATACTAGCAAGCCATCTAGTTTTCACATACACACGTGGAACCAAATATAGAAATAATCTTCGCTGCTTTTTGTGTAGCTTAGAAAATTCTTCCTTCGATAAATTCTGTTAGTTTTGACCAAATCTTTAGTACGGCGAAACATATCCTTTCGGTGATGATCGCTTTACAAATTAATTAGCTCGAAATGTAAATCGGGAGGTGCACTTTCAATAGCTGGCGAAAAGGGCTTCACAAACACATTATGTATAGGTTGTGAGTAGGTAATTTCCTGTAACCGAAATGAAACCACATCTTAGTAAATGAAAGTAGTGTACGAAGTTGCTTCGAAGCATTAGAAGGCGATAGATTTTAATGAACATGTGCTGTGAACAGTAAAATTTATATACCTAAATCAGGAAAATGTTGAAATTTAAGTTGGAAAGCTTTTATTTTGCTGACCATATCTTTGATGAAATTATTTTCTTTTTGGAGTTTGACTTGGACCATTTAAGAGCCATATGCTAACAATACTAAATCAGTTACCCATTCAAGGCCGTGCAAAAGTGGCTCCAGATGCATTTTGTCCTCCAAAAAGTGAGCCATGACGTGGCATAGTCGAAAATCTCGGGAAATCACTTTTCCTTTGCTCAGCCAGCATATTCCTGATAGATAGGGCATCTCTGGATGCTCCTCTTCAAATGAAATCAAAAATTCTTGGAACTGACGATGAAGGAGCCCGAGTGCACGAATATAGGTTGGTTTGTGGAACTGAAGAGACCAGACTGCTACGGTCATCGGTCCCTTGAACGAATACAGTTCATGACACCAAGCGGTACCTTAATCACGTCTTGAAGACCGATAAATTTTGCACAAAAAGCCTCTTGGTGTGCAAAACAATGAACGCAAAGTAAATTAGTCATGCTAAGCTTTTTCCGCAGTAGGCCAAAATCCCTTTAACTCTACCACGCATTGCTAGGGCCCCCACTGTGGCTACGGAAAACAGCTTTTCCCAAGTGAGTCCTATTCCTTCAACTGCATTTCGACCGCTTCTAAAATATCCGCCTCTGTAACAGTGTTCTTCATCGAAATTATCCAGGAGCTCTTCTGTCACATATAGGTCGTCATTCACGCCACGAAAAAGAAACGTCTGTCTGAGCCGTGGCGCTGATGTCCATGGACTCAATTGCGATGGAATACACTAGAATATCTTCAATTTTGGATGCCAACTGTTTATGAAAATTCTCGACGATGTCGCTTATTCGCCGAGATATGGTCTCAGTGGAAAGTGGTATTGTATTATATGTACGAGCTAAAGTTTGATTCACAGTAAATTCAATATGATCTTCATTAATAGCTCTTCCATAAAGGGCTTTCAGCTCTTGCTAACTGTGGAGGAACTTTACAACTAGCTCTAAGGATCATTTCACAGCACCCTTCATCTTCATCGCCCTAAATTAGATAAATTAATAAAAGCGAAAACAAAAACGAAAACACACTTGAGAGGAATGAAAAAAAACTTCAGTTCGTTGCACAGGACCTTCAACCAAATTAATGTGCTAAAGCATTGGTACAAACCGCATTCGTAGATGCAGAATTTTCTTTTGCAAGAGTTGGCAGCTTCCTTAATTCTTCCTCTCTGGCGTCCCCTATTGTCTTCTGAATGCAATTTGCTGTAGTATCTTTCAATAGACGATTTTCTTCCGCACATAATTACCGTACCGTAGATGAGACGTTTGCCTTTACCGTCACAACTAACAAAAAATACTAAATTACCTCTCCAGTTTAAATGGACGTTCGGAAATAGTCGTTTTTTTTCGGAGCAGGTTGTTCCATTATTCTAGTAACCGCCTCGGACTTATATGTATCAGCTTGAACAAGCATTCTATCAACGTACTCGGCAGGTTGCTTCACCAAGCAAGACGAGCTCAGGCGAATAAAGCCGCATTGGACAGATGGATCATGCTAATAATCCCTGCTCCTAGCACCATTTTCCTTGTTTGAGAGGCAGTGCCCCATAATAGAGACTTAAGACCTGAAACTTACTGCCCCCTTTGGCGTTGGCAACATGACATTGACGGGAAGAATACCAAATGGGGACTGTTATCGCTTAATCGCCACGCTGACCACCTGTTGGGAACCGCTGCATTAGACTAATAATTAGTAAGTACGTCACACTTTCAGTAATGAGCATTAGCAAATCCCTTGTGGTGACAATATTCGCATTTTATGAGCATAGAGTAGGAACACCTATGGAATGAGCATAGTGTACTTCGTATCTCGCCAACATTAAGGCGGAGTAGACTTGATTATAACGCTGTATGTTTACATTTTGCGCTAAGACTGAAACTGCATTATTACACTTTGTTGACCTGTTTTTACATACTTATTTTAGTGGAAGTAATGATAAATCACGAGACACATCAAATGCTTCGATACTCTTATTTCGGTTTTGCCATTGTCTGTGATTGAATTCCATGCAATGTCGTGCACAAGCTTTACACTTTTCAGAATTTACACCCTCAAATTACGGCCCTTGTTTAAGACAAGTAGCCTTGTTTCAGTGAGGAAAACCATCCTTGTCTCTGCTAGGTCATATCCTCCTCATTTCATTTGTCATGCATCGTTTTGCTTCCATGGTAGCAGAATTCCTGCCTTTCATCTACAACATGCTCCGCAATTTTCACGTTAAGTTTATCGCCGATATCATTTCTGCTGCTCCTCATTAATTTAGTCTATCTTTGGTTTATTATCAGGCCATATTCTGTGCTCACTATATTATTATTTATATTCAACAGGTTACGTATTTCTTCCTCCCCCTAACAGACCGTAGCGTTGCCATCAGTGCATCTTGTCACTGATATCCTTTTACCGCGAATCTTAATTCTATTTGGGACCTTACTTTGATTTCCGTCGTTGCTTCTTCGATTTGCAGGTGCGACTGTGTGGGAGGAAGACTGCATCCGTGACTAAGGCCGTTTCTAATCCAAGCGCTCCTTCCTCGGTCTTACTGTTCTCTCTTGGGTCTACCGACTTCCTTTATTTCCTGACACTTTCGATCATCTTGTACCAGTTCTCATACCGAACGATTTTTCTAGGTCGACAAATCTCATCACATGTCTTGATTATTCTTAAGGCTAGGTCGGTAGTAAAGTAAAGTAGATACAAAAGAATCATAGGAGGCGTATAGGCCAAATGCTATAGCAAAATTTAGATGAAAAATACCAGGTCACAAGCGCCAAGCTTTGCCAAGTGT
This sequence comes from Schistocerca gregaria, assembly GCF_023897955.1. Taxonomy (NCBI): domain Eukaryota; kingdom Metazoa; phylum Arthropoda; class Insecta; order Orthoptera; family Acrididae; genus Schistocerca; species Schistocerca gregaria. The sequence continues at coordinate 200,917,145 of NC_064921.1, forward strand.
CAAAGAACGTAGGTGCTCTGTGCAGAGATTTTGATGACGAAGATCGGATACTTGGAGTAGTAGGGACAGGAAGCAGCCACTATAGCAAGTTAGGGTATGTTATTAAAGGTGACACGGAGGCTATAGGTGCAGTAGCAATACATACTAGTGTGGGATTTGTGAAGGTCTTGCAGCGACATGACCAACCCTGGGCTAACAGAGCTGTCAACGCTTGAAACAAAGTCTCTGATCTGAGCTGTACCTGTTGCCGCATTTGGGAGATGGAAATACACAAATCATTGCTAGCATCTGAACAGCAGGAGGGAGGCCAAGAACAGATCAGATGAGCATCTTGCTGAATGTGTAAGGGGGAACACAAGAACACCCCAGGACACAATCCTGGTGATTACTGGAGTCAGAGAGGTACATTTTCATGTTAGGAACATGTAGTAGACAGAATTTTTTCAAAGAAATTGAAGTAAGTCCATAATATATGTATCAGTTTCCAGAAAAGTAAAATTAATTTCTTTCGTACGAACATTAGAAGGTAGAAAAACAACATAGAGGGCATGGAAAATTCTGAAGTGACAGATCTTCTGTGCATCTCTGAAAACCATATAACCACAGGGATCGAAAAGCCAAATGTCAGGGATTATAAACTAGCCTCATTTACATGTAGTATTGGCTTGGAAAAAAAGAGTTGCAACATATGTAAGAGTGCCGAGAATTCTTCTGGGTTGTATGGCCGTAGTCCATGGCACTCTTCTATGCCTGACGTCTCGTCCAAAGCTACGTTGGACATCTTCAGAGTGCTCCTGATTGTGCTACGTACCAAATAGCAAGATATCGGGCATCTCGTTTACAACCACATATTGGCCGAACTGATTCTTATGTAAAAGACTCATGTCATTTCATTGAGAAGCTGAAGGGACTAACTTTGACTCCTGATTATATTCTTGTCAGTTTTGACATAGTGTCTTTATTTACGATGTTCCGCTTAATGAAGTTAAGGTTTACAAAGCGCATGTTTCCCCAGCAGATTTGACTGCTCTTTTCAGACACTGTCTCACTCCTAGTCAGTTCCAGTGGGAGGACGAGTTTTATGAGCAGGTTTATGGTGGGGCCATGGGTAACCCATTCAGTCCTACGATCGCCAAATTTTAAATGGAAAAATTCAAACAATTAACTCTGGAAAAAGCGAATAAGAAACCATGTCGATCGTATCGATACGTGAATAATACATTTGTGGTTTTGTCACATGGCAAAAAAGCTTTAGAAGAATTCTTTCGTTATTTAAATAGTATAAATCCTAAAACCCAGTTTACTCTGGAAATGGAGAGAGACAATGCAAATCCTTCTTGGATGTCTTCGTTGTGAGATAGACTGATGGCAGCTTGAAACATAAAGTCTTTCGGAAGGTTACACATACCGACGGATACTTGCATAAGGATTCCCATCATCATCCACAACAGAAAATAGGTGTAATTAAGACCCAGAGGACAGAGATAAAAGGATTTGTGCGCTGGAATACCTGAACGCCGAGTTAAAAAATCTAAATCTGGCTTTTGAGAAGAATGGGTACTCTAGTAAGGAAATAAATAGAATTTTGCCACCGAATAACAGGAGGCCTAAGGACAACAATAGAACACAGCGATGAATAACACGGTTTCTCTACCCTTCATCAAAAAAGTAACGATTCAAATCGGCAGATTTTAAAGAAACATAATGTTCGACCGATTTTCAGACCAACTAAGAAATTGGGTCAAGCACTTTGTTCCGTTTAGGATAAACGTTCCCCTCCGTCTGCAAGTGGTGTATGCAAGATTCCGTGTACATGTGGTAGGGTCTACATTGGAACTACAAAGAGAAGTGTGAATATATGGTTGAAGGAACATAAAAGTCTTCGCCGACTAGGGAAAACAGACAAGGCAGACGTGGCGGAACATGCTCTTCAGTCGGGTGATCAAGCAGCGAAATTTTCAGAAACTGAAGTTTTATGTACTGTGACGAACTATTATCCACGGCTATACAGAGAAGCCACCGAAATAAATAAAAATGGGAATAATTTTAACATAAAAGAAGATGCCATGAAACTCAGCGGTACATGAACAGTGGCGCTATCGATGAGAAGTATTTATCTTTGACGTACTATGATCGATATTTATCCTTGACAAGTTTTTTCCTCTGCTATCATTTGAAATCCAGACCACGCCCACTTTCCACGGTATTTAGGCTGTTCTTCGACGCCCGACTCGTCAGTCGGCAAGACTCAGCACAACCAGGAGCACCTCCGAAGATGTCCAACGTAGCTTTGGACGAAACGTCAAGGATAGAAGAGTTCCACGGACCACGCCCATACAAACCGGTAGAATTTTTGGCAGCTGAAACATCCGGCCGTGAATGCCTTCATTGTATGATATGTAAGAGTGGACACAAAGTCAGAAATACTGAAACAACCAATAAATAATTTTTTGTGTACATCAGGACCTAAGTGACATGTTACTGAAAAATACTCCTCTGTTGGTTGTAGCAGCCTACAGACCCCCTCTAAGAAACTTTTAGCTATTTATAAAAACTCTAAATGCATTATTGACCTACCTAACATCTAATAGGAAACAGTTAGTAGTTCTCTTACATTTCAATGTACATTTCTCAAAGTATATAGACAAAAAATGAACTGGAATGATTATTTTGGTGGTTTATTCTAATTTGATTAGTCAACTTTCCTTCTTCCATGCAGCGAGGTAGCACGACCCTAACTGAACACATTTTTATAGGCAGTACTCAAGCTGAGTATCTGATAACGATGCACAATTAATGGCAATAAATAATATAACACATATAGCATCTTATAGCCGTCAGGTAGATACATACATAGCAGTGAGGGTTATTAGTGAGAACAGGATACATTATCTTATGAGTTTCCTTAAGAGGTGGTACGGGATGGGGCATCTAATGGAAAGGATGCTAATGTCAAATTCAGTTTATTCCGTAGTGAGTTTGTGTTAAAATTTGAGAGTAGTTATCCTAAACGGATCTCCAGAAAACCCACTGAAAATAACAAGTAAGCCATGGACAGTAAGAAGAAGAGGAAAATTTATGTAACAGCTAGAATAAGTCAAGCTCTATCGTTAGTAAAAAAAAACAAACTATGTAGTCATTAAAATGTTCAGAAGTATGCATATCATCATGGAATAACTAATGCAGTTAATAAGATTAAAACTATTGAGATATTTTCAAATGGGAGACAGGGCAGAAAGTCAGTGTACAAGGTACCATAACAATTAAACTAAAGGACAATGTTGTGACACATAGTTCACAAGTTGAGAATTTTTAGCAGTCATTTTCTAAATGTAGCAACAAAAATAGGATTAAATTGGTGAGGTGAAGCAGCAAGAGAGTGTGCTAATAATGTCATTCCACCGATCTTTAAGCAGCTACAAATATCAGCAACATCCTTCACTGAAATTAAAAGAATTATAAGAATTCTAAAAAACAGAAGCTCCTATGGTGTTGGTGGGATTTCAAGCAGAATTATGAAAAGTCGCTCATATTCAGTACGTAATGTCCTTATTGATATATGTAATGTATCACTGACAAAGGAAATTCTATCCAGGCACATTAAAAAGTGCAATCCTTAAAGCCCTCACTGAGAAAGGTAACAAGAAAGACCCAAATAATTACCATCTAATTTCCTTGCTGACATCTTTTTCAGAAATATTCGAAAAGGTAATATACTCAAGAGTAGTCTCTTATTTAATTAAAAACAATTTACTTAGCGAATCACAGTTTGGATTCCAGAAGTGCTGCTTGACTGACGGTGCTATTTACACATTTACCCACCAAATACTGCAAGTCTTCCATAGTAAAATATCTACAATAGTTATTTTTGTGATCTTTCCAAGGTGTTCCATTGCTCAGATCATGTTATACTCTTAGAAAAACCTCAGTTTCACGGAACTGAAGGCTTTTCACATAACTGGTTTGATTCATATTTCAGAAACAGACAGCAAAAAGTTGTACTGAATAATTCGATCAGTGCTGGAAACGCAGAAATTTTAGTAACTGCGGATGATAACAGACCCCATTAGAGAGAAAGCTAATGAAGAAATTGTTAGTAATTGTTTTCAAAGAATTATTAAGTGGTTCTCTGAAAACCGACTGGCAATTAATTTTGGGAAAACAAACTACCTCATTTCTGTACAACAGATAGTCATATCTCAACTGATGTTAGACACGAGCTGGGCTAAGCAAATAGGGCTAAAGCAGCAAATATTTGGGCATTCATACTGAGAAAACTTTAACTAGAAGAAAAATATTACTGAGCTTCTGAAGCAATGAAGTGAAGCTGCTTTTGCTGTCCCTATAATTGCTACTCTTGGAAACAACGGATCACTCTCCGGACATACCTTACATATTTCCACTCAATAATGTCTTATGGATTAATTTTCCAGGATAATTCGTCATTTACAAAGAAAATACTAACTTCACAAAAGTGAGCAGTAAAAATTATTTGTGGTGTTCATCTGCAGACATCATTTGGGTACCTGCCCAAGGAGTTAGACATTTTAATTGCATCATCACAATAGATATTTTATACTCAGTGATAAATTCGTCATAAAGAATCTATCACAACTTGAGAAGAACAGTGACGTCCTACCTATAACACAAGAGGGAAAAAGCACCTTCATCACAATTTATTGAAGCTGTCACTGGCTCAGAGAAGAATTCAATATGCAGCAACAAAAATTTGTGATCGTTTGCTCAGTAACATAAAATATCTCACGGCAGCACAGCAAGTTTTAAATCTATCCTAAAATTATTTCTTCTGGGCCACTACTTCTGTTCTATGAACAAATTCCTACTTAAAAACTACCACCCCGTTGAAAAGAGCTAGTTTTTAAATGTAGTTGCGCGAATAGGACTAAAAAATAATGCGTTCTTTACTGGGAACACTAAACATGTATACATATCCCGTAAACTGACTCGTTCCTCTTCATATCGATGAAAGAAACGTCCAAATGATCCATGGAACATGTAATTAGCTCGCTGCCATATCAGAACTGCCTCTCTGGAGCCGTTACGTAACTGTTATTCACTTCTATACCATATATTCATAGGGTTTCAGAGGTTTCTTCCTCCAATTACGGAATATGTTTGAGAAAAGTTGACTGCTCTTAGCGAGGGAAGCCCTATTTGGCTATGCTGGTCAAACTGTCATCCAACAGAACCTGAGCTTTGTTGCCATCCTTCTGTGTACTGCTTAGTCAGCAACGTCGTTGCGTGAGCTGTGGAGCTGATTATGCAATAGTCTACGCAGTCTCCTGTCTTACGGATGCTGCAAACTAACTTGAATAGACATTTCGTTTCCACTTCCCTCAATGCATTTAGAAATTCCAAAGGAATGTTATCTGTACCTTGTGCCTCTTTGGTTTCAAGACTTACAAAGAATTGTTAAACTCCGATTCTAGCGATGGATCCCCTATATCTTACACATCGTCTCCCATTTCTTCTTCTATCACGTTATCAGCTAATTACTCGCTCTCTCAGAGGTCTTTAGTATACTCTGCCCATCTCCATGGACTCACCTCTGCGCCTAACAATGTAATTCCCATTGTCGTCTTAATTTCGACGCCCTTAATGTTAACTTCACAAAAGTTTGTTTTGACTTATCTGTATTCTGAATCAGCTGCCCACGGTACTTCTTTTTCAATTTCTTCACATTTTCCTTGCAGCTATTTAGCTTTAGCTACCATGACCCTATTTATTTAATTCCTAAGCGAGCAACACTGCTGCATTCTTGTCTTTCCCTGAGAATATAGGTACGTCCTTCATTCGTCTATCAGTTTAAATAGATCTTAACCAACCCAAGCCTTTTTCGAAGTTACATTTTTTGTACCTACATTTGTCTGCCAACTTCTGTGACTGTCCTTTTTGGAGACATCCATTCCTCTTAGACTGAGTTGTACACTGTGCTCCTAATTATTCCATTGTCTACAGCCTCTGAGAAATTCAAACGTACCTCATCATTTCTCAGCACTTCACCATCCAACTCCTTTCCCTGCTGGTTATTCCAGATTATTCTCCTAAGCTTCAGTCTGCTCTTTATTATTACTAAATTGGAGTCTACATTTGTTCCTGGGTACGCCTTACGATCCAATAACTGATTTGGGAATCTCTGTCGACTATGATATACTTTAACAGGAACGCTCTCACGTCTTAAGGTCTCTTCCAAGTACATCTCGCCATCTTGTGATTCCTCAATAGTGTATTCGCTATTACTAGCTGAAATGTGTTGCAGAAGTCATTTAGTCTTTCCCTTTTGTTTTCTATTCCTTCGCCTCCTGTAGCATTCAGATCAACAGTGATTATTACGTTTTTATCTCCATTTATATGCTGAACCACTCCTTCAACATCCTCATATACTTTCTGATCACTTCATCTTCTGTTTACGACGTTCTTACGTATGGCAGAACTGTCAATTCTGATGAGAATAATGGTCTCACTGAACTGTTCACTGATTCTCACTCTCTTCCCTACCTTCGTATTCCTGACGAATCTACTCTTGCCACACAACTTTATGCTAATGTTGCTGTCTCCCTATACCCTTTTGACCAGAAATCCTGATCTAACTTCCATTTCACTTGAGCCATACCATTAGTGGACTGAGCCTTATGTTTCGTTATTCAGATTTTCTAGCCTCCTTACCACCTTCTGCGTTCCAACTCCTAGAGTATTATCCATCTGTTAGTTTTAAATCTTTTTCTCGTGCTCATACGACCCTTGTCATCCCCCTGAAGATAGAAATGGGGAACTAATAAACCTTTTACCAATGGAGAGATCATCATGATCAGCAGCTGCCCTGTATTCCCATACCTCAGAGTTCTGATGATTTCAGCCTTCCTCTAGCAGACCTCTCTTTCTCATCATTCCTATTATTCCCACTCTTCATGCTATTCTCGGCCACCTTCTTTTCCATCTTCCTAGCGGTGGCCATTCCTGGAGGGGCTTTAGCCATCGTCTTTGCTCCATTCGCCGTAGATGTCCATACCATTGAAGAGCTGTTTCCTCATTTCTTTGAAAGACTGGTTGTTTATGTTCCTTATATCTCTATTTTCTTCATATCTTCTCCTCCATGTTCTGCATATCTTGGCTGTCCTCCTTACTTCATCCATCTCTACTGTCTGTACTTTACCCTGTCAATACTCCAGGGCCCATCCATCTGCACCATATAGTATTATACTTTAAACTATTGTTTGCAGGCTCCTGTTCTTCCTTTCTTTTCATATTTCTCTGCTCCACAGAACTCTTGCATTTCAATTGCTAAGTATTCAAATTCAATTCCGATTTTAAGAGATGCTACAGTGTTTCTGCCATCTGGCTCTACTATTAGAGAGTTTTTTGTTCACATTTTTTGCAAGTCCGCCTCGTTCAAATGCTTCCATTAACTTTTTTATCATATTGATTTCCTCTGGACTTCGTCCTGTCAATACCTGATCATCAGCAGGTAATAATGAGTACACAGTTTCGTACTGGAAAGATGTTCCATTGTTCCATACATCCGCATGACTGACTCCACCGCTCCAATAAATGCTGGATATGTATTTTAAACAGGGTCGGCAAAGTACTGCAATCTTATCTAAGTCCTTTCGATGTTTGGAGTGGCACACTCAGCTTTCTCCCCAGTTTAACTACTGCATATGAGTGTCGGTATATTCTTAGAAAATGAGATATATGTTGTCCTTCTGTATCTGTATATTCTACCCCTTCCCATAGTTCACTGGCTGGTACAGGTTCACACACTTTTTCGAAGTCCACAAATGTTGGGTGTACTTGTTTCTAAATCCACAAATGTTTCTTATACTTCCTAGCACAGAATAAGCTTTTCCACTTACTTGTCTAAGACTAAACTATGATCCATACAAGATCGTCCAGCCTTGAAAACCTGCCTGGTCCTTTCGAATCTTTCTCTCAATGTCAGTTCACAACTTCCTTCAATAGTGCGCTAAAGAGTCTGCTGACAGATAGCACAACACTAATCCGTCCTTAACTTTCTTTACTTTACCTTAGATTGCAGATATGCATGACGCACACCACTCTCTTGCTATTTTCTCTTCATTTGAAAGGGCCAGTCTTTCCACGAATCTGTCACAGCTCCTACCGATCCTCTTGCCTTTTCATTTCTTGCCTTTTGCAGCATCTCTTTTCTTCTTCCTCTAGTATACTCAAAGTTCATTACCTAAAGTACTGCTTTTGTTGTAGACTTTCATCATTCACTCTTTCCTTTCTTTTGCCAGAAGTCCTTCAAAGTAAATGTCCAATAGATCTAGGCTATAGTGTGGATGGCGCTTCTTCAATTAGAGCCCACATGTTCTGTAGATACACGTTATGTGTCTTTAATGCAGTTTTTTCCATTGCTGGTTTCCATTGCCCTCTGCAGCATCATACCGCTGGTCGTAGCTGTTTATTCCTCTTTTTGAATTTACTGACGCTATTGGCTGAAATCTATGCCCATTCTGGGCTGGTGGTCCCAGGAAATCCCGACCTTTACAAAGGTATTACTCAACACATCCTTATTAATGGGCAATGATAAATTTGCTCCACTGTTGTGCCTATCTCTGGGTCCTTTGGAATAAGTGACATTTGGACTATCGTATTCACACGTTCAAAACATCTTCACCCCTTCTGTATCTGGCCTTTGCCCTTGTAAAGTGTCTTCTCATGCTTGGGGACTAGAATCGAAACGTGGGTGTAATATTTACCTACTGCAGGTTCTGGCCGAGATAGAGATCTTATCTAGAGATCATGACTGATGCAACTGGGCGAGATCATCCTCCCATTCCCCTATCTACAGGTACCAACTCCCCCTCCCTGACCCCCTCCAGCCCAAGCATCTGATGCAATTGTATATTCAAAATCACTCAGGGGATCCCGTTCTACCCATTCACCGCTCCCCTTCCCTCCCCACCCTGGACAAATAGGAAGTCTTTAAAAAGGATCGATAGATATTGACGACTCTCCTCCCGTTTTTGTACTACGAATACACCTGTCAGAACCCTCCCCTCATTCGAGTTTTGGGTGTCGTAGTGAAGTGACAGTAGAGATCAGCCTGCACTCCCAGGCAGAATAAGACTGTAACTGTCTTTCCAGCAAATATTAACATGTTTGTTAATCATTTATAAACTATAGTCCTTTATACCTACCTTTCTTTTTTATTTCAGTGGCCCAATGCACGCCTGATCCTATAGTAGCAAATCTGCTGGACAAGGAGACTCAGGCGTTCAACATAGTGTTGTCCACGCAGCCACAGCAGCCCACAGGCGATCTTCTTGAGACATTGGACCTGTAGTTTGACCATTGTGTACTGCCAAAGCAACAGCAACCACTGTTAGAATTTCCTCAGATCTCTGAGTCTCACTTAAATCCCACAAGAGTACTGCTGTTTGCCAACACGTACAATCTGACTGCTAATAGTTCTAAAGGTGTGAATGTAGGCCTAGTACCTGACAAAAAAATGATTGTACAAGCTGAAAATGCATAATGTGTTGGTGCTAAGTGCAATGTTCATTCTATGAGAGGGACTATCACTGTAGCATGGTAGAGTAAACAGAGAAAAAGATCATGACCGATTATGACACATCACACACTTCTGTTGATATTCACATGTTAGCATTTGCAGTGCCCATAGTTGATATGTATGGAGAGGCAATGCTGAAATTAACCTTATGAGATATGAGCTTACACCTAAAATATTCCAGTGTTGTAAAATTGTATGATATGTATTAATGACAGAAACAGGTAGACTTTTGCATAGTAGTCCATACAATGATTCTGCTGAGTTATGTAGAACAATAGTGTAAATATGAAGCTACTGGTCCACTATACAAATGCCTGTATTCCCCTGATTGCCAAAATGGATAACTATAGACCCTATGAAATCAGTAGAAGCCGAATTCGGAGGGTATTCTCTTGTACGCTGTCACACTTGTTGGATGTAATGCTATACAGGCCGAATTTAAGAAATACAGCAGAAAACTGTTTGGCAACTACGATGCTATACAGTGACCATAGAGAGATATAAATAAAACAAACTATTTTCGATAAATCTGTTTTTATTTCCGCCCTATACTATCCCACTCAAATGATTCAAAAAGAATACCACGATTTGATACTGGTGCACATCCGCTTCTGCCACTGCCACCACCACTGCAGCCAGTGCCTCTACACTAGTTGAAGTCTGTGTAATAGTATCCGGCCAAGTGTAGAGGTACAGCCCGCCTATGGCTAGATGGTTCAAATGGCTCTGAGCACTATGGGACTTAACTGCTGTGATCATCAGTCCCCTAGAACTTAGAACTCCTTAAACTTAACTAACTTAAGAACATCACACACACATCCATGCCCGAAGCAGGATTTGAACCTGCGACCCTAGCGGTCACGCGGCTCCAGGCTGTAGCGCCTAGAACGGCTCGGCCACTTCGGCCGGCCCCTATGGCTAGAGTCACTGGTGAGATAAGCTGCCCACACATGCATACCTTTGTCGCACATATGCAGCACTTCCTTCTCTGGCAGTAATATTCAAGTGTAAACTAAGAGCTACTGAAAAGAAGTAGCCACTGTAGCTCATTGAGTAGCCTATTTTATATCCATTACTATAATCCACTCTACTTGGGAGGTTGCCTTGCCTACACATATTACTATTTTTAAGGAAAAAAGTCACACTGACAAGAAAGCCACTTTTTTTCCTTTTTACAACGAACGCAGTGCAGTTTAATGGGAGATGGTCAATCAATCTGCATCATGCATTCGCTTCATAGTGTTTACAGGTGGACTCATACTTAGAAAGAAGAAGATCTTTTTTAAAAACTTGAGACGGCCAGTTAAATACGTGTGAAATATCAGATAGTAAGGTGTTAGCTGTGTAGGAAACGAATAATAGTCTTTCACTATGTTTCCTAAAAATGTGCATGTGCACCGAACACATATTTCTTGATTTCAGTCGCTCGAACATGTAATAAACAGTAACACGATTATCTTCTCCTTCTTGGAAACCATAGTCCTCCAGCTGAAACTTCACAACATATTTGGGGATATGTACAATGTCTGGATTAATCTGATTTCTCAAAAACACCAAACATGTGCAATCACTGATCACCCTTAAGAGCGAGTTAATGGCAGTAATAGTATGGGCAGATGCATCGGTGGTCGTAACTGCTTCGTTCTAGGGAAATGTTCTCTCTCTGTCAGTGACACTAGGTGGTCATATGATCACAGCAAATAACCGCCCCGAGCAGTTAAAATACTTAACTACAGAGAGCGGTCACATCTACATGAGTAGACATTTAAGAGTAAAGTACACTATTTACGCAATATCACATGCTCTAGAGTATCGACTAAAGAGTCAATCACATGTCTTCTGGTTCTACAAGACACGGTGGAGTAATCTGTTGAAGTTAGCTCACCAAACTCACCAGAAGAAACAACCGCTCAAGTGTATGATTCATGATGTGCTTCAGTACAAGTGGAAATGTATGAGCCTAGCGTTTCAGATGCAGGCAAGGAACTACTGTATTATTTAAGTATATTCATACACCATGCTACAAGGTGGTGTTTATAAATAAAAAAGAATTTAAGGGCATCAAGTGTTTGTGTTTTCTATAAAATACCTTACATGGTGATCTGAATGCGAGTTGATGAAACATTCTCATCACAAGAGTCTTGCAGTAACCGACGGGGAGAAGAAAAAGAGTGGATAATTACTTACCATTTAATTGTTGGATTCTCAAGCTGTGTGAAGACTAATCTTGTTTTATCACTATTGACACATCGTGGTCGTATTTGCTTCAAACTCGTTTTCATTTTGTCAGAAGTACTGTTTCAGTCAAACATAAGCTATTGTACGAGCATTTGCATGTTAATGACAGAGTAATGTATCAGACAAACACCATGTGAAGAAGTCAAGCCAAAAAGCGTATTCGTATTTGATGATGTCGCAGCTTTGTTCGGCCGCCATGTGGACATCGGTGTCTTCTGTTTGAACTAAACATACTCCAGGAGTCTGAAATAGTTAGTCATGGATAATGGAACGCTTATTATCGCTTTCAAAAGGGAAGCTATGAATTTAAAGCATATTTACCAAGCGCTTGTAGGAACCGAAATGCCATTCAATGAATTGGTTACCATATGTGTGGTTTGCTGGAGTAACATGAGTATGGATTTCTGATTATTGATGAAACAAGGAAATTGAATGATGGTCGTTATAAACGAAACCTCCAAGAGATTCTGCTTAAGAGGTACTGTATCAATACGTAACTGTTCCATACGTTGTAGGCTATGTACAAATTTGGAGGTATGCAATGCACCAATTCTGATGGAATGAATCACAAGACAACGGTATGTTTATATGTTGACGGGAAAATGAAGTCATTCAACACAAGATTGACAGAGTTGGATAGTGGTGTAGAAGCACCAACTACAAGTGGGGAATCTCAAATCCCCTTAAAAATTGCATAAAGAAAAGTTCAGGAAGAAGGCAATTAAATCCTTCTGAAGTTAATCAATACAGTAAATCCAAAGGCTGACGAGGTTGAAAAAGTTTTAAACATGAGAAGAAAATCCTGTTTAATGGTATATAACATGAGTCCCATCTCCCATTCGGTTTACTTTGCAACAGAATGTCAACAAAATGTAAAGACATCAAGGCGCATAAGGCTATTCGAAAGAAATTCCAACTGTGTAAATTGCTTGGAGTGGGAACAGTCTTTTCCTCAAAGGTTTAAGGCATTGACAGATAATATTAATCAACTCTCACACTGCAGATGGAGATGGAAGAAGAGGAGCGGAATATGAAGAACAAGAGGAAGGATATACTCTCACCGATTTCATTAACTATCACAGTGCACTAATGGGGTCAGCCGGGATCAATTGCAAATGATGGAAGAGACATATCGAAGCACACCATACGTGACGGAGAAAAGGAGAGTGGGTGGACACGCGATTTAATAAAATTAATATTCCTATAAATTTCGAACCGAAAAAGGTATTTCGTGAAAGAGATAAGGCTGTATGTTGAAATATTACTCGTGCCTAATGCACATACACGAGATACCAACTGAAATGGATTATTTAAAAACCACATACAGTAGAAAGTAGATTAACGTTATTAGGCCAGTGTTAACTGGTGTACTTAGCGAAGGTGAAATCGTTTACATTCAGCATTAAACACTGAACACATTAGCTCTAGTGTACACATACTGTGATGACCAGGACGAAATCATAGAACGAATACATCTCTATTTACATCAATACTGAAGGTGTGTGGCCGAGGGTACTAATGATACCACTAAGTGATCCCTCATTTCCTGTTTCATTCATGAATGGCAAATAGGAAGAATGATTTTCGGTAAGTCTCTCTATTACCTCTAATTTCTCGAATTTTCTGATCATGGCCATTTTTTGAGATGTATGTGGGAGGAAGTAAAATGTTGTCTGATTGTTGCTGAAAAGTACTCTCTCGAAATTTCAATGCTAAATCTCTTCATGATGCAAAATGCCTGTGTTGTAGTGTTTGCTATCACATCATCCTAACAATTCCATAACGAACCATGCCGCTCTTTGTTGGATCTTCTCGATCTGTTCTATCAGTCCTACCTGGTAAAGGGTCTCAGACTAATGAACAATGCTCAGGGTATGGATGAGTTACATTTCAAATACTCTCAGCATTGTCCAGAGCAGGGAATGCAGCTCACAAATGAAACCATGTCAATCATTTCAGAGCTTTGAGAGAAAGGCATCATGAAGTAATTATGGAGATAGTCATTCACCAGCTGCACTAACCTGTGCAGTGTCTCACAATATCACATATGGATGATTTATGGCTGGCCAATCTCATGGATAAGAAAAAGTGTTCTTTTACAACAAAGGTTTCACACATAATTTGATGGTCATAGATACACATTTAAAATTCGGCTGGGCTTTGTTTGTGAATGCAAAAACAGGGAAGGACATTGCATTGGTGTTCGAACAACTGCTCCAAACGAGGATGAACTGATGTTCTGACAAACTTCAGACTAATCATGGTGCGAATTTTGAAATAGTCATTTCAAGTCAGTAATTGAACGATGTGGAATATACCCTACTCAGCCTTCTCCCACATGAAATCCAGTATTGTGGAACATTTGAACATGACAATAAAAGAACCATATGTGGATAAAATTTAATCTTCCACATCATACAAGTGGCAATTTTCTCACATGTAACTGAGCACTATAACGAACACTGTGCAAGTCACAATAAAAAAGAGACTAATTTATGTTCATGATAAAGCGCTTCCAAATATAGTACACAAATATGTTAAGATGGTTGAGCCATGTAAGCAGAAATTAATTGTAGGTGATATGGTGTATATTTCTAAATAAAAACCGTGTTTGAGAAGTGTTACCTGGTAAGTGGTCAGTTTTCGGACCACAACACAGAAACGTGACAAGTTACATCGTAAAGAACAGCAAAGATGAAGAAATTTCTGGGAGGTTTTACACAGAGCAATTTCAGAACAGTTCTGAACCAGATGTGGTTCTTGTAGAGGTTCTTGCAGTGACAAGACTTTAGAGAATTTGCTCAGCTTACCATCATCACAAAACAGTTGGACGAATGCGCGAAATTTGGTGTATGACATGTAGTGCAAACCTCAGACAGCACATCACAGTAACATGAGTGCTAGGAAGTACATCAGCGGTGGTGACTGACCAGTCAGTTGAACTGCATATCTCCGGCTTCTATTGACCTGGAGTAAAGCCGAAAAAGTATCTGGCTCATCGTGACAAGGGGATTACTATACATGATGGGACCTACAAGGAGCAAGATTTAGGATATGCTGCAGATCAAGGTTTGACAGGGCATCACGCTGCAGATCGAATGTGGAATTATCTGGTTTCTAATTACAGCACTTGCAGGATTATCAGTAACTTATTCATTAGAAGGAGGACTAGATGAGGAACTACAGGAAGCTAAAAGGCGTAACAGGGTGATAGAGGCTGTCGCTATCCGTAAAGGCCTATATTTAAAACCATAAAAGAAAGGACTGGGACTGGTTATTTAAAAAGTCCGATAACTGTTCTACTGGACATACTGCTTACCAACATAAATCTGCTTAAATTTATCAAGGAACCCAAAATCTCAGGATTTCATCGCTTGTTTATATGGGGTACATTGCCATTTATGTTGTGGACTTACAAATAACGTCATATTGTAAATTTCGACGCTGCAGGCGGATCTAGAGTGTACAGAGATGGGTATGTTAAAAAAATTGAATAATGAGTTCTGCTTTGGCGCATACAGGGATTTATGAGCACCAGAAGAATTGTGCCATTTCTTCGCCAACAACCATGTGTTCTACAATGTTTGAAATTACCAGAACTTTGATTTATATTTCTATAGTCAGTTCTGCATAATTTTTCCCCTGACAGTTGGATAAAAACAACTAATATGCACATCTGTATGTCAGTTAATGTTTAGAAGTGAAGTACACTCCGATTTTAAAATAATGCTCATCAGTATTAAGCATGAACTACTTCTCCCCCCCCCCCCAACAGATTTAAGCAAGGAGGAATGAAGTATTGCATTGATAGGACTGGAAACATACAACAGTAAGCCTAATATAGTAAAAGTGAACAACAGACTTTATCTCGGAGGTAACAAACTTGTCAAGATACCTCCTGGTTCATAAGATATTTGTGATTTAAAAGCAAGAGTAAAATGATATATAAAGGGTTTGACTTATATGCAAACTTCAACGTATTTAGAGCAGATAAAGTGACAAAATAGTCAATAGACTTTCACCAGGAAGGTTCAATAAGCTTAAAATTGGGTTTCTCAAGGAGCCACATTTTGGTGAATAATACTGAGAAAACTTAAGGGCCATATCAACTAGTGGATATTTCACATGTTAGCTTGATCTTTGTTGAGTGTAATATTACGATGAACATGTATCTCAATAATCCGTTAATACATACAATCTACGGATTCTTCCTTATAGCCAGACCAGGACACAAAATTGCTGAGAAGGTGAGCAGCCCAGTATAACTCCCAGTTACTGTTCAACATCAGATGGTCTCAACTTAAAATTTATTGATCAGAACAGGAATCTAGTCAATTATCGAGGAGAGAAAATGTTCAGTTGAAGTAGCAGCAGCAGTAGGGGCGTAAGGTACAAAACTATCACACACATTAGACAGTACTGCACTCCGCAGTGGAAGGGCAACATGGTAACACATCAGAATTAGGCGTCCTAAAAATGGTACGATTGAAACTTTATAATGACGTCACTCGATATAACTCCAGTCCACCATGACGACCGAATCACTCAACAGGAATACATTTCCCATTAACCTTTTGCTTTGGCGACATTTAATAATAACGACGAAATAAGAATTCAAGCAACTGATCAACACTAAGATGATTTAACAGTTCTGAGCAACGGTTTCTGAAACGTGGAAGGCACATTTGTAGAGAATCATGGAAGCACTCCAGCAGAAACGTTGCAACTTACGCATAATATGTTTGTTTTTCTGTTTCCAAGATATACGAAACCAACTTAATGGTGTCAAGGTCGACTGCACAGGAAACCTTGGAGTCACATTAACACTCAAAATTTATGTATGTGAGTCAACTTCAGACCTGCGTGCCCTACAAAATGCAAGATGATTCAAAGATATATCGATAAGTAATCACTTTAGTATGTGTATTCCTCTCAAAATGTTTATGGCTTTCTCTGATGATAATAAGCATATCATTATGAACGCCAAACAGGAACTGATTCTCATTCAGAGCGCTACAGGAAATAATGCTTTCACTGGAGACTGTGTCGTTTTGATTCTGGTTCGAAGTGAGGACACCATTAGTCACCTCCAGCCACCACTCGTGCCAGGAACGCATTCCCTTCCCGAGAATAGCGATGCAGGTGAGCAAGACAGTGGGCCATTCGACACGCTTCCTGGTGTGGTTGAAGACTGTGGGGCACCCTTTTGGCACACACTTTGCCAGTCGTTCCTTCATGATGGTGTGAAGATTTCCGACGCTCAATCCAACTACAACGACTATGGCTTTGGCTTTGACTATCACTCGGCCGTCGTGGGTAATAAGTGCATCCACCAGCTGGACGATATCATCGGTAATGCAGTGTGGTACTCCAGACCGTGCATCATCGGCTAACGACCGCCCGTTCTTTCCTGAAGCGCTTGTGCCACGTATTGACCCTTGCAATTGACGTGCAATGTTCGCCGTACACTTGTGACAATCGTCGATGAATGTCTATTCCTCAGACTCCTTCCGCTGTCAGAAAAAGAACAACACCCCCTTGCTCTTCTTTTGACGCCTCGACGTCACTGTTTTCAATGTGACTGGCAGCTTCGGGCGATTAATTCATGTTGCTGATAGCGCTGTATAGTCACGTGACGTGCACGCGAGCCCTTTACTGATGCGCTGTGAACTTCCACGCTCTGGTCGAAACCGCACCTCGTTACACACTCCACGATATTACCCTCCTGTCACCAGGTTGCGCATTCCACACTCCGGCTCGTTCCTTTCTGAACGCCCCTTATATTCCCAGCTGCCAATATATTGAACATAGAAAAATCATCAGAAAGAAATGACTAAAATATAAATACTGATTTTAGATATGGTAGCCCAATCAGATAGAAAGTGATTAAAATGTAAACGTTGTAAAAAGAGTAACAAGTGCCTATAGAAACTTACATAAACAAAAAGGGAAACAAAGTATGTAATTTCTTCTTCCCCCTATTAGTTTTAGAGTAAGTAACTGTACCTGACAATTACAAAAGTTTACCTAAGTCATCAGAGAAAATTGTAAAAATAGCTTTGGTTTTGCCAGTTATTGGAAATAAAACTGTGTGCATAAATCATCAGAAACAAGTTGAAAATAAACCAACAAAAGGATTGTCACATTCTCAGACAAACTGATAATAAATAGTCAAACAATACCGTTAACAAACTGCATTGTGAAAAACATTGTTAATAATAAACCACATCTTAATTTGCTAAATTATTTTTATTATTTCCTGACTCTTTCACTACTGAGCTACAGAGAAGCATTTTTTAAAAATTAGATCTGATCATCTCCCTATGGTGCATGCACCTTGAGTGAAGAGGCCCATGCAGTTGACCTAGTTATGAAGGACGTGAACTGTTTCCTGTTATTTTAACATCCTCCTATTGACCAAGAGAGAATGGGGGGGTGGGAGGGGTTTCCCGCCAATTTTTACTAACGCAAGTGCCCAAAGTCCAGGTGGCTATTATCGGGTTGTGTCATAACAATGAATGTACAACATTCAACTGCCACGTGTGGTTGGGTAGGACAGGGACTACTGTGGGTGACCTTGAGTATAACTTACAAAAGTGCATGGGTTGGGCAGTGGGAGTGTCCTCAGGGAAAGGGAGGGGAATGGGAGGCATGGTGAACTAGTTCAGTAGCTTCAGGCGTAATATGATACCCCTGACTTCAGATAATAGTAGTATCGGCCAGAACCCACGGCAGGAAACTACTGGGTGTATCACCAGACTTCGTGCCAAAGTCCAAGATTAAATTATAAACCCCTCTGCAATGACTCATAGTGTGAGTGATCATGAGACTGTTGATCGCGGTTCGTCCGTTGGATGAGGTCTACAAGTTTTGTATCCACCTCGGTGTTGCTAGAGAGGAGTGACTATGTGCCAGTATCGGGGTACACCCCCTCCCTCCTCTCATCACACAAGGCAGTTGAGCCTAGCTCGGGCTCTCCCAGCCAACAATACCATACGACACTTTATTTCATCGGCTAAACAACAGAATGACAAGTGCACATTTTCTGGAAAACACAATATTATTAACAGCGATGCTTTTGGAGAAGACGTTAGGATAATAGGCCGCAAAAGAAACAGAAGCCATTTTAGTTGACCACGGCGTTGTTCAAGTGCCCACTTTTTTGATGACTGTATAAGTCGACAGACTACGCTGGTGTCTAGCCCCCCATGCACCTCACTGTCCAGATCTGTTCCCACTTCAGCCTAGTGATATGCTGAATATCAGTACTAGTCACAAAGGTTGTCGGTTTTAGGTGCTCATTGAGTCAGTCGGTCATCATTGTCGGAATCTTTCAAATTATTTGTAGAGTCTTTTTCACATTGGTGAGAAGGCTTACACAACAATCACAGTAACTTCGTATTTATTAACACTGAAGAGCATAAATGACATTTTATTCGGTTTATCTTAGTATTTAGAAGAATTCTTCATCGGTCAGTAACTAGCTGCAGCTATATGGTGTGCGAGAAATACTAACGTACGCAGCGACTACGCTCGTTATTCTTCTCCTAGCTACGGTGCAGGTATAGGCGTGCGTCTACAAATCATCTGATAATTCGAGTCACTGCAAAACTCCTGTGCCGCCCCCTTCAGCTACAGAGAATGAAGATCGCGTAGCTGGAGCACGACAGCCGCTTAGCTTCGGCAACTCCCTGGACGGCTTTATTTGTCTCACGGGCGCCACATTTACATTGAATGAGCCAGCTCCTCTCTTCCTGCGGGTGTTTTACTGCAGCTGTTGTGAGAGGCGCCTACCTAAAGCTTGTTCTACATTAAGTCCTATGTGAGGCTGCACTTTATTTAGCTGCTTGTTCAGAACGTCCAGCAGTTATCTCATACAGTTTAGTGGCAATTTTATCAAGCTGTTGTCTAAGCCTCTGGCACTCGGAGACACTTATTCCACCGACAACTTAGAGCTTCAGTAAAATGTCGGTATGGAACCAAACTAATATTACTCCTGTTTCGCAATATTTTGCACCGGAGTAAATTACCTCTGCAAAATTGACCATGCAACAGGGTAAGACACAATTCAAGTCGAAACACATTTGCTCAGCGCACACCAGTCTGTTTCATATTGTGCGCAAGCAAACACCGTGGAAATCGTTTGTTTTTCGGAGTATTGTGTTGATGCCACATTAGATTATCCAGCGAGTCTTATCTTTGTGTCATCTACCATGACACGTCTCGGCTGCTTCAAGGCTTAGATCTATAGGAGCTAATCAGAGTGCTGACCACAAAAATGCAGCTGAACTACCATGTTTGAAACAGGAAGCAGGCACTCTTGGTCTGGCTTTCATGTGAAATAGTCATTCAGGAGCTGTCATACTGTGTGGACGGAGATGGCCTTTCCATGCTCTCAACATGCTGCTTTTTATTAATGGGTAAGGGCGCTGCTCGAATCATGGTTAGTCAGATTAACTTTTGGTGCTGCGTGGTTGTTTTATCTGCAGTGGAATTTAAGGGCGCTGATGAACTTGCTGTTTAGCGCTCTCCATCATAAATCGTCATCATCCTCATCGGGAATTCAGAATTCTTTTGTGATTCATTCGAACCCATGTGCAGACATAGGTGGCAATTTTTATTTATCCGTGGACGTCAGTGGTATCATGTCACTGCCTTAAAAGCATGGAGAAATATTTCACAGCTTTCATAACGATTATGTAATTTACAATCTTGGACAACACTTGGACTGTAAGAGGACGCTTTGACAAGTTTCTTTCTTACACAACTCACCTTACCTCTTGACACAACCTTCTTTGGGAGAGATACATCTGGTCCAGCCATCTTCCAGCCTTGTCATTCCATCAGAATAACAGGTTCTGTCATATTCTGCAAAACAGTCGCTGTCTGCAACTATTACTTCCTCTTTTGACGAAAAGTTCTTCCTTGCAAGCCAAAATTTCAGGTCAGGAAACAGGAAAAAGTCACTTGGGGAAATACCTGGTCTGTGGGGTGAATGAGGAACCAATTGAAAGTCCAATGCATTGACTTTCCCTATTGTTATCGCTGATCTGTGGGATGGTGCACTAACCTGGTGAAAGAACACATTTTTGCTAGAAACTTAGGTCTTTTTACAGCCAATGCAAATTTCAAACGATCCAACAATGCAGAATAATAGGGTCCAGTTGTGGTTCTGTCTTTTACCTAGTAATGTATGAGGATTATTCCTTGGGAATGCCAAAAAAGTGGCCCTCACTTTACGAGCTGACAAAAATGGTCATTTACTTCTTCGGTACACTTTCAACAGCCTTTGTCGATTACTTTGACTCTGGTGTGTAATGATGGATCCCGGTTTCATCAAAGCGAATGAAGAAACTGTTGCAGATTGTCATTAAACATCGCTGGACATTGTACTGAAATGTGCTGGATGCGCTTTTGGTTGACTGTGAGCAATCGCGGCACCTACCTCACATACAGCTTCTTCATAGCAAATTCTTCGTGTAAGTTATTATAAATTCGCTCAGTTGTGATGCCTACAATCTCAGCAAACTCAAGAATTTTTATTTGGCAGTCTTGCATTAGCATATCATGGATTTAGTCAACGGTTTCCTATGTTCAAAATCGTTCAAATGGCTCTGAGCACTATGGGACTTTACATCTCAGGCCATCAGTCCCCTAGAACTTATAACTACTTAAACCTAACTAACCTAAGGACACCACACACATCCATGCCCGAGGCAGGATGCGAACCAGCGACCGCAGCAGTAGCGCGGTTCCAGACTGAAGCGCCTAGAACCGCTCGGCCACCATCGGCCGGCGTTTCCTATGTGATGACTTCAATTGGACGGCAGGAGCGAGCTTCGTCTTTGGTGCTTAACCGGGTATGTTTAAATTCATTAATCTAAATGTAATGGTACTTAAGGATGGCGCAGAGACTGCCGCGAACTTCATTCAGTTCTGTTATTGATTTGCGTGGCAGTCCACCCCCTTCGAATGGAAATGTTTAGTAACAACACGAAACTCAGGTTTCTCCATTTTCAGTCGCAGTGGACACACAGACCAACTCAGGTAGCTGCCAACAGTGAATTGTACATTGTGCATTGTTGATATTCTTTATACGATCCTTTGAATAATCAAGTTTACCAACAGTCAAGGCACAACGAAAATGTTTCATTCCTTCATGGGTATTTACCAGCCTCATCAGATCACCCTCATACTTGCCTATGTTGGATTTGCCATTCTACACGACTGTTTGAAAATTCTTCCCATATCGTCACGGCGTCAGCATGTTAATCTGGATTTAGAAATGGTAGTGGTACAAGATGGGCATACACCCCTCCCATCGCCACACCTACCACCAAGGACATACGCCATGTTTCTGTGTCTAGCGTTAACATATTTGAAAGGGTGAGGACATCTGCAAAGAGTTTGTGAATCACATAACTATAGTGGGGTGAGGCTATTAGACCAATGTTCTTTTGTCCAACTGGATGTAGAAAACCATCTAAAACAAGGCAGACTCGAAGTCGGAAACTTTAAATGATCGCAAGAAGGGTACTGTGAAAGGATCAATAAGTCCCTCACTAGAACGCGGCAACTCTGTACGCAGGTACAGGTACAAGGACGGCGCGCCCCTAGGTATGAGTCAGTGTGGGTGGTGTTCTCGGCCATAAACAAACTCGTCTATCTTGTGAACGACAGCAATTCACCAATATTTGTCCAGAATCACTTAGTGTTTCATTGTGCAGTTCAAGTTAGTCATCGAAGCGAAAAATATGGTAGAAAGTTACGTTTAGCAACCTATTTTTAGTGATTGTGGTAATAAACACTTAACCTACGATGGTAAAAAAATTTAAACCTTGCAGAAGCGTTCTAGGAACTGAAGAACGTGAATGTCGATGCTGTGGTAAACATTCTAGGTATTCAGTTTAATTAATTACGGCAGGTGGCGAAAACATATTTTTCACGTTTGGAAGGCACTCATGACCACATACCAGTTGCAGAGCACTTGTTAAACAGGAGAATGTTATCGAATTCTGTTGAAATAAAAGGAGAAGCTTTGGATTAAGGACCATCAAGGCTTATACACAAATAAATAAATGACAATGGAAAAGCAGTGAACACGTTAACGAGGAAGTATGCACGGTATATTCGCAACAATATCACTTCTGAAAATGCAGGACGAGGAACTATCTTCCAATCCAATAACGGTGATAACTGACTTCGAACAGTCTATCCATGAGAGTATGAAGGTTGGCTTCCTGTCCGTCAAGCTTATTGGTTGTCGGTTTCACCCGGCACAGGTTTTGTGACTATAATTATTGTTGAGCGTTAAAGGCCATAATTTTTTTACACATTATAGAATAGAATTATTCCTAAAATTATGTACTTGCTTACATTATCTATACATCATTCACGCTACCAAGAGCTGTGTACATCGCTTAAGTTGTGGATCTTAGAAAACTTTTGGCTTTTCAAATCCCACAAAACATTTTTTTCTGCTTATTTCAGGTGACGATAAGTGAAAACACTTCGTATGGCTTCGACATAAAAAGTACACAACATTAAAAATGGCCAGTGACTACATTATATCTTTGGCCTGGTTTATGTAAATCCTCAAGACGTTATGCTGACCTCGTCAGCGTTCAGCCACAAGTCCAAAAACTCACCAATCAGCCGATTATTTAACTGAATATTACATTTGTTGTGCCTAGGAACCCTACACACTTGGTTCACTAGACAAATTTTTTTTTTCCTTTATTGGATTTCGATTCCACCCAAAGGGGGCGGGCTGGCAGCAGCATAGGACGCCGCTCTTCAGCCTTCAGAATTTTTGAAATAGATGAAGATAAGAAACAATAAAAGCAGGCGATAAAATGGTGATGTAAAAGGTGAAACGACGGAAAATTGTGGAAAGTTAAAACATAAAACAAATTGTGGGTGATGATAATAAAATACACAGGAAGCAGACAGGAAAAATAGTAGACAAACAAATAAAAAACACGGTGACAGTCTGGATTCTGTTTGCAAGAGATATAAAAACCACACCCTGTGACAGTATGATGTCCATTCGCAACACTGAACAATCACTGGAAACACGGCACTAAAAAGTTGGCACGAAGATGACACACCACAGGCAAGTGCAGATTTGGGGGGGGGGGGGGGGCGGTGTGACCTGGACAGATGAGGGTAAGAAAAGGGGAAGGGGGAGAAGAGGGTAAACGAAAGGTGGGGGGGGCGACAACGAAGGGTGGAGCAGGGCAGATGCGAGAGGGACTGGGGAAAGGCAGAGGAAGGAAACGCAAAAAGACTTGGGTGAGAGAAAGAAGGCAGTGAAAGAGTAGGTGGGGAAAAATAGGATGGAAGGGGGGAGAGGAGAAGAGGGAGCCCGAGAAAAGGACAAAGGAGAGGATCAGAGTTGATAGCAGGGATAAATGGACAGAGAAAGGGCATCATCCAGGAGGGGGAGTTGACGGAAACCACCTTGGGAAAGGAGAAGAAGGGTGTAAAGATGGAGGGTAGGGGGGCCACAACAGTGAACACGTGGTAGAGGGTAGGGGTTGGAGAGGAGAGGAGCAACCAGGGGATGAGGGGGATCAAGGCTGTGGGAGGTGTAGAGTATGTGGATATGTTCGAGCAATAGGAGCAGATGGGGGAAAGGAATCAGTCGTAGAGGATCCACGTGGGGGACGGGAGGTGGATACAGAAGACGAGGAGAGTGCATGGCGCTCGAGGATCTGGAGGGACTTATAGAATTTGTATGGAGTGGATATCCAAGTGGGACTGGCATAACAGAGGGTGGGATGGATTAAGGATACGTAGATGTAGAGGATGGTAGAGGGGTTCAACCCACATGTGTGTCCAGAGCTAGCCAAATATCAAACAACTTGAATTGCTGAGTTTTATTCCAACAAGCACATACAAATACTTAGCTTCGATCACACAGATGTGTCGCAAGCGAAGGACGACATACAAAACAATCCGTCTTCTTCACAGTAGACAAATACAAGTCTGTGCTATGTAGGGATATGTAATGATAGTGGCTACGATGCATCGTCTAACGAAGTGGCTAACGTTGAAGCTGCTAACAAAGTGGCCTGCCACTAGTCAGGCTCTTATGTCCTCTCCACCTAGGGGTCGCTGCTGTTGCGTTGTCCTCCTGGAGGGAGGTCGGTCAGTGTGCGTCGTCTCTCCTCTGTCGTTCGTGACTGGGATGTCGGCGCTGACTTTACGCCACTACAACATTGGTGACGAAGAAGATGCTCTATTTGCTCCTCAAGTTTCAGCAGCAGATTACACTTTCATATGGAGAACGACAAACTCTTCTGAAAGCTTTCATTCCATTTGAATGATTTAGTGTGAATCTCATCACCTGAAAATCTTCAGGTTTGTAAAAAGTCTGAAGCATGAAGAAACTGATACTTACGTAAGAATTAACTCTGCAAAAGGTGGCCACATCATCAAAATGGACTCAGAAACCAGAAAGAGACAAGCTTTCCTACAACAGAAGGTAGATTTACTCAGAAATGGCGAAATTATAATTTGTAAAGTGCGTTACATACAGAGCAGACGTGAGCAGAACATGCGATAAAAGAGATTCAACTGTTGGTCAGCAGATATTTTTGTGTGTCAAATTTGTACTAAATCTTTGTGTTTATGTATAATTTTTTTGTCTTGTTCATTGGTCCACATTTGCAATATTCTTTAAGATCGTTATAAATATTGGCGGACATAGTGCACTTGCTCCATTTAGATTTGGAAGAGCTTGCCGAGTCTGTTCAGTTGGTCTTCCACGAGCAGGTCGAAGTTGCCGAGTTCGTGGGCGCCGAACAGGGGGCGTTTTGGAAAGAGTTGCCAAATTCGAGTAGTTCGTTTTCCACCAGCACGTAGAAGTTGCCGAGTTCGAATGATCCGCCAAAATCGACATGCAGGCTTGTTAGCACACCAAGCTGATTCTGTTTGTGGTCTGTGGCCTCCCCGAATCCCAGAAGTGGAGACCAAATGCAGGCGGCTACCAGTACATGTCAATGTTTTTGAACACTGTAATGTTCATTTATCATATCCTGTATACACATGCTCATTATAGAATTCTGTTTGTCCGTATTTACAACTACATATCTGTAAACACTCGCTTTAACTTTAGGTTGCCTCATAGGTTTTGGTTCATTTTCCTCTATTATTTAGAAAGAAGAGAGCCTATTAAATTTTCAGTGCGTACGCCATCTATTTTATTAGTGTTTTATAACAACCAGGGAACGTAGTTTGTACCAGTAGAATCACTAAATTCAGTTTCATTACGACAGCTCATTGTTTATTAGCCTATAAGGCAAGTTCACTAAGCAGTAATTGTGCTTAATATATTAATCTGTGTGCTTCAGAGATATTTCACAGAAATCCTTGTTCCACTTGCGAAGGCTTTATCGTCGACGCCAAAGAATTTTTCGAAGCGGATTGATTAACAGGGATCCATGTTTGAAAATTTGCGATAAGAATCAGAGTAAACTTGTTCAGAATTTCTTGTGAACTTTTGAAATTTTCATGATGCGCACGGCGTTCAAAGCGCGAAGTGCTGCGAGTTGTTATTTAATAGTGCAGATACCACTATGTATTATTCACATGCACTATTTGATAAATACCTGCTCCAGGCTTTTTCGGGCGTTACTGTCTTCAGCTACACACAGTGGCGTTGCAATTCTGTATTTTGCAGTGGCGCGTACTCTCCTTCCAATAAGTCTTTTTACTATGTTGACATTTAGCAAACGAACTTCCTTGGCCCATTCATCATCCATTCACCTGGCTGTATGAGCTGCTCACTTCGATTTCATTTGCGTTACAGGGGTAATTACGTCTTGCACTCCAGTTTGCTCCTGATGTAATTTTTTGTTTGAGTGACTCTCTAATAATTTCCACGATACTTCTCTCCATTATCCGCTGATCAGTCCTTAGTCTTGAAAAACATTTCGCGTTAAAAATCAATGCGGTAGGTCGAAACTGATAGCAGAGACTGATCGTAAAACTGGTTTTCAAATTCACTGGAAACGTAATTGCGGAAAATCCTGTTTACCTTTCCAAATACACCTCAGTTTCTATTTATTTCTTCGCTGGTATGTTTGGATATCTTTTTCAGCTATCTTAAACATAAAAAGTCTGAATGTCTTCAATGACTTTATAACTTCATTGACAATTTATACAATTTTCGTATCGACATGTTAGTTATACGTTTTTAGCTTTGTTGTAACTGATTATGAAGCCGGCTACGAACTTGTCCTATTCAGTCCTTCGATTCGTTGTTGATGATTGTCTTCATTAGAGGTAAATAGAACAGTGTCAACAACAAATCAAGGCGGTCTAGGCACGTTCAGTTTACACGTGTTCCTAGTTCATTTTGGAGTTTACAGATTAGCAAGCTTCCTGGAAGTACAGTTATCGACTTATGGCGGTACAGAATCTTTATGTCTTACTCTTGTTTCAATTCTAATCTTCCCCTCAGACTGACGAAATATAGTTAAATCTGTTGCATTAATGTATTTATTCCTCACTATAGTAATGTTCACCTAGTGTTTAGAGAAACACGATTTTTTTGGATATCCTAACAAAAGAAATCTACGGGCGACCGCTTGGGACATTCCTGAGAATCACGGGGTACTACCAATCTGCTATAAAATCTGCTGTTCAAGTCTTGTGCAACATCATGCGCAGAATGGGCTGTGTGACCATCATGCTGTATCCGCATAGATCCTGAAATGTCTAGATTGAAATTTTCAGGGAGAGATATTAAAAAGTTGACGATAAAAGCTCTACACCTGTCAACTGTCATGGAACTTTCGAAGTAGCGTGGGTCGATGATATCATTTGCAGGGACTAAGCTTCACGCATTAATGTCCACCTCCTATGACGACAGACACTTTGTACCCAAGATTTTCTGTGGCTCAGTAATGCGTGTTATGACGAGTCACTGCATCACGGTTCACGAAGAAGATTTATCAAAGAAAATAACACATTATAAGGCAGTCACAGTGAAATTATCCACGGCTCATCCACAGACAGAAACTCTCCGATTTAAATCATTGCCTTGCATCTTGTACATCAGTGACATGTAATAAGTGTGAAACATATAACCGGGTACTACTCGTCACATACATGTAGGGTTGATACCAGTGACTGAAGGAACTTCTTATAAGCTAACATACGGATTCTCGTATTTTGCAGCTAAAATAATCATTTCCATCACTTCTTGCTGATCTACGTCTGTTACCGCCATGCCTTCTCAAACTATTTGTCTCTCGAAGACGTTGTTCAGCATATAACAACGTAATGGCTGATGGAGTTCTTTGACCAGGACGTCCCACGGTATAAGCCATGGGTCCTTCAGTACCACAGTGTCAGAATTCGCCTTTCCGTGGCAGACCGAAGCTCGTTTGCTTGTACATTCTGGTCTTACTTGTATACAACACTTTAAGGATACTACCTGACCACGATATTATTGCAGTTGGCCTGCAGTGACCGTTATCAAAAACATTCGGTGACAACACAACAAACAATTACAGTGTTGACTAAGGAAATTGTATGACACTAAGAAGACAGTTGTGCATATACTTTGGCCGAGCGGTTCTAGGCGCTTCAGTGTGGAACCGCGCGACCGCTACGGTCGCAGGTTCGAATCCTGCCTCTGGCATGGATGTGTGTGATGTCCTTAGGTTAATTGAGTTTAAGTAGTTCTAAGTTCTAGGAGACTGATGACCTCAAACGTTAAGTCCCATAGTGCTCAGAACATTTATGCATATACTATCAAGGGATTCAGCGTGTTTTCGTGAAATATCACGATAAAAACTCACGGTAAACCGACCGAAGTTCCCTCACAGCCAGCTGTAGTCGACTAGTACATTTCACAAGCCAGCCGACGATGACTTGAAACAGCTCATGGAGAAACTTGTCGCGCTGTGACACCGGCAACTTTATGCAGAGTGTGCTACGTCAGTCGCTAAAGTTTTGAACGTTTTATGTTGCCTAATTAAGATTGATAGACATCTGATTTAAACTGATTTCTACATAGTTAGTTTAAATACATCAATTGCCTGACACAAAAGAATTATGTTATGTTCACAAATTAAAACTCATTGCTGTTACTCTCTAAAAAGCAGCTCCGCGGGAATAGTAATGTTTCTTACTTTTTGTTACCTAAATACTCATTTTATTTATTATTTTCTGGCTGCAGAGAAAAGCACAAAAATACGCTATTTTCGATAAGCGGTCTTTCTACGTAACTAACTCAATAATAAGTTTTTAGAGGAGATAGAAAGAAACACGAAAGTTTTGATGCTATTACTGTTCAGATAAGGTGTTCAAACTGCCGTATGCCGTATGTGGAGCATTTGGGGAACGAGACACCGATAGGCATGTAAATAGCGTTCGTTTCCCATTTGGCTGAAGTTGAAGCCATTATCTGTGAAACACCTGTTTGTTTTGAAGGCGTCAGAGAGTCATGAGCACGCGGATGGCAGTTGTACACTAATTTAAGCGGACGACATTTTCAGCAACATTTCTAGAACATATTCATCACACAGCTATTGAAGAGGTGACGAATTGATTACGACTGCACTGTTACAATAGTGTATCACTCAACTACTCATACAGTAGATGGATGTTATTTGCACAAATATCCGAAGGAACACTAGCAGATTCGTGGACTATGACTTATAGGAAACAAATGGAATTACTGTTTGAGAAAAACCATTTGAGAATAGCCATTTTGTTATGTAAATGGCTGCAACGAAATTTCGGGTCTGCTTCAGCTATAGGTACTACTACTAATATATATCTGGTTCATGAGGCTCTAAAGAAAAACATTAAATTTACTGTAGAATACGCTGAGATTTAATTTTATGTATCTCATCAACACTGAAGACGATTCACGTCATAAAAACTACGTCCGTTTTCTCTCTATTGAGCCGGCCACTCTGGCCGAGCGGCTCTAGGCGCTTCAGTCGGGAACCGTGCTGCTGCTATGGTCGCAGGTTCGAATACTGCCTCGGGCATGGATGTGTGTGATGTCCTTAGGTTAGTTAGGTTTAAATAGTTCTAAGTTCTAGGGGGCTGATGACCTCAGGTGTTAACTCCCATTTAGAGCCATTTGAACTTTTTGAACCACTGTCGAACATCGCTCGGGGTAAAGGAACACTCCAGTCTTTCCGAGCGACCCCTGATTTCCGTATTTCATTATGATAATCATTTCTTCTTACATAGGTGGGCGCCAACGAAACACATTGACACACTAAAGAAACTGGTATAGGCATGCGAATTCAAGTACAGAGATGTGTATAAAAGGCTGAAGACGGCACTGCGATCGGCAACAACCGTCTGGCTCACTTGTTAGATCGGTTACTGCTACTACAACTGCAGGTTATCAAGATTTATGTGAGTTTTAACGGGGTGTTATGGTCGACGCACGAGCGATGGGACACAGCTTCTCAGAGGTAGCCATGAAGCGGGGATTTTCCCGTACGACAATATCACGACGGTACCGTGACTATCAGGAATCAGGTAAAACATCAAATCTCCGACATCGCTCAGGCCGGAAAAAGATACTACAAGAACAGGACCAAAGACGAATAAAGAGAATCGTTCAACGTGACAGAAGTGCAACCCTTCTGCAAATTACTGCAGATTTCAATGCTGGGCCATCAACGTCAGCGTGCGAACTGTTAAACGAAATATCATCGACAGAGGCTTTCGGAGCTGAAGGCTCACTCATGTACCCTTGACGACTGCACGACACCTAGATAAACGCCTCGCCTGGACTGTTGATTACTGGAAACATGTTGCCTGGTCGGACGAGTCTCGTTTCAAATTGTATTGAGCGGATGGACGTGTACGAATATGGAGACAAACTAATGAATCCATAGACCCTTCATGTCAGCAACAACTGGTGAAGCCGGTGGAGGCTCTGTTATGGTGTGGAGCGTGTGCAGTGGAGTGGTAAGGAACCCCTGATACGTCTAGATACGACGCTGACGGGTGACACGTGCGTAAGCATCCTGTCTGATCCCGAGCATACATTCATGTCCATTGTGCATTCCGATGAACTTGGGCAATTCCAGCAGGAAAATACGACACACCACACGTGCAGAGCGGCTACAGAGTGGCTCCAGGAACACTCTTTTGGCCACCAAACTCCCCAGACATTAACATTATTTGGCATATCTGGGATGCCTTGAACCTTGCTGTTCAGAAGAGACAACCACCTCCTCGTACCATTACAGATTTATGGACAGCCCTGGAGGATTCATTGTGTCGATTCTCTGCAGAACTACTTCAGACATCAGTCGAGTCCATGCCACGTCGTGTTGTGGCACTGCTGCGTGCTCACGGGGGCCCTGGAGTACTGGTTTCTTTACCTCTTCAGTGTTGCCTGAAATTTCGTGAAAAGATCTCTCCGCAACGAAAAAAGCCTTTGGTTTCATGACTGCCGCTCCAACTCGCGTATCCCAATTTTTAAGCTGAGTTGACCTACTTTAGATGTGTGTGATTAATCGCGTAACTGAAATTTAACAAATTCCTTGTAGTAGTCATGAGGATTACTTCACACTTCACACTTTTAACTTTTTGCAATTATCCTTTATCTTTTGATGAGTTTACCACACGGCAAATGGCAGCATCATCTGAAAACAATCTCATAGGGCTGCTCAGATTGTCTTTACAGCGTTTATATAGATTAGGAATAGCAGAGGGACATTAACACTTTCTTGGGGAAGGCCAGATATAACTTCTATTTTAATCGATGACTTTGCGACAGTTACTATGAACTGAGGCCTTCTGACAGGAAATCTGTAATACAACTGAGATAATACTGCACAGACACGCAATTTGATTAGAAGCCTCTTAGGAAAGGTGTCAAAAGCCTTCTGGAAATCTATAAATACCTAATCAGTCTGACATCCACTGTCAATAGCGCACATCGCATTGTGTGAATAAAAGAACTAGTTTTATTTCTCAGAAACGATATTTTCTGAATCTGTGCTGACTATTTGTGAGACCTGGTCCCAAGGAAGGCAGGATTGGGTTGCAATTGTGGACAGGGCTGTAATCAATTGATTAATTTATGTTTCAATCACTTATAATTTATTTGGAAACAACAACAAATAAAAGGTGACAATAAATTAAGAAGTGTTCCACGGCTGAAGGCCTTAACGACAACAAATTCAAAACTATTTCACGGCTGAAGGCTCCAATAGTAATAATTTAAAACTGTTTAACGCCTGAAGGACTGACTAGCAATCCCTTAAGAGGCAGCTAAACATATTCAAAACTGAAATTACAGTTATTAAAATATTTTTAAAAAATCGTCATATCTGACCAAATCAAGGGGGTGAGGTGGAGGTGGGGGGGGGGGGGGGGGGTTTGGGAGCGCAGACGCTGCTCCAAGGCTGGACCTGGGAAAGTCCCTCAAAACTTCGCAAGCGATGAGGCAGGCAGCCAAGAGTCGCATTCACTTCACGAGATGGTAACTCAGACTAGTGGCAGTTTAAACGCACGACCAATAATCATTTGCCGAATCAACCTAACGTCCGATGACCAATGCAACGAACCGGCGGTCAACACTATGTCTTCACTCCGGTGTTAGAGCAACAATTAATAATAAGGAGTGGTGAAAGGCTAATTAGCTTCGCCTTCCCAAAACGCTCCACTCGCTGCTCTTCGTCTCGGCAACACTGTGAGCAGCAACAAACAAGCAAATGGCGAGATCTCACAATGGTGGAGGTTTCACTACTTGAATTAAGGTCCAGTCAGCTTAAACTTCCTGGGTCCAGTTGACAACGAGGTTGTATCCATCGCAACTACAGCCCTACCAACCAGCAGTGCATGCATGCCGGCAGCGGTCCCGGCTTGTTGTCGCGCTGGGACGACCTTCCTGCTCGTCCATCCCCAACCGAACTCCGACCCAAGACACGGAAACACCGCAACGTCGCCCCAAAGATCGCCCCAAAGATAGTACCAACGTTACTAGATATCGATAACCGGCGCTGCTGCAGACAGACAACGCTTGCAAACGGAATGATGCCAACGAACACAAGAACAAGACGACAACCATAACTATATCAAGTTAACGATGCCAACCTAGCAACGTGAGCCGCAGCACGACTCAATTTGCCAATGAGCCGTTTTGTTAGAGGTAATTGATAATGTTCGAACACAATATGTGTTCCAAAATTCTATTGGAAATTGACGTCAGTGACGTAAGTCTGAAATTCAGCAGATGTGCTATTTCCTGAGTACTGTTGTGACCTGTGCAACTTCTCAGTCCTTACGTACGGCTCTTTTGTCCAGCGAGCGGTTGTGTATAGCATTGATAAGTACGGAGCTACTGTGTCAGGATATTCTGGAAACGACCTAGTTGGTATACAATGTAGACTAGAGGCCTTCTCTTTATTAAGGGACGTATGCTACTTTGCTACATCGAAGATATCTACTTCTAAGTTAATTATGTTGACAGTTGTTCTTGATTCGAATTCTGGAATACTGACTGAAGGTATTGATTTTCTCTTGCCACTGACATACTTCACATACGAACACAATCTCTTTGACTTTTCTGCCATATTTCGAGACAGTTTCATTCTAGAAACTTTTAAAGGCGTTTTGCACTGAAGCCTGATCTGCGTTACAAGCTTCGGCACAAAATCACCAAGAGTGGAGCTTTCACGTTCTCTTCACAACATCAGATCTTCACCCATACCCTTCATTTTGACGTTGGAAGGGAACAAGAAGTCACATGGAGCCACGTCTCTTAAGTGCGGCGTCTGAGGAGCAACCGTCTTCTAGTTCTTACAGTTACTCGAAAACATCTGATTAGCCTAAGTCGTATGCGGTCGTGCATTCGTATTTTGCAGCACCTAATCTTTCGTGGACGTTTCCCTCTCATGTGCTCCTTCAAGCGTATTACAAAACCGTGATGTAACGGTTTGTGAACCGAAGGGAAAAACTCTTTACGGAACAGTCGCATCAACATTAAAAAGAAGAGCAACACATTAAAAACGACTTGCTGTCACTCTTGTTATGTAGAGATTTTTTGTCCGAGTTGGAGAAACACTCTTCTATTCTGGTTACTGCCGCATAATTTCAATGTCATAGCCCAACTTTAGTCGTCAGTGAAAGCCTTTGAAAGAAAACGTGGTTCGTCTAGAAGCAGTTATTCAATACGGCGTATTTTCGTCTTGAAAAATTCATGCCACAAAACATTTCTACAACGCTTCTCACAACCAGTTTTCTGAGAGGAGGCTCTCTGAAACTCCTGAAGATTTTATGGCTTGATGCCAGTTTACCGCCGACAGGAGTGGCAGTTACAAACAATCGGCATTTGCCCCTCATCTTGAAAACTTATACCAGTCGTTTGTCAGTATTTGGTGCGTTTCTGCAGCCGTCTTTCCAAGTTTGAAACAAAGCTTTATACAGACACGCTATTCTTTCGGCTGAGACATTGCAAAAAGTCAAAGGGACACGACAATGGAAATATGCTCACTATAAACTTACCGAACCACTCACCATTTTCTGTACTTAGTCGAGGAGGTTGTATGGAGAAAGACCTGACAGTATTTCAGTGTACTAGAAGCCCATTTGTGCACAAGATTAAAATTTCATTAACTACTGGTTATTAGCTCGTCGATCACTGATCATTGGCTTATCAAGGGGCTTAGTGAAGTAGTCCACACTGAAATTGACCCGTAGGATTATTCTTACAACACTATCATTGTACAACAGCTGATGCAGATTGTAACAAAACAAGGCAGTTGAAACAGAATTTCCAGGGATTCACAGCCAAGTCATTTTGACCGATAGCAAAGTCCTCCAGAGTTGTAACACAGGTATACAAGTTCACACACTATGGCAGTTTTTCACAACCGCTCACTGGCTACTCGTAGATCTGAAGTGATCTTACATGGTCGAAGATAGTCTCTTCATATTGACCATGCGTCGCAGTTGAGGAGACCACTTGATGTTTAGCGAAAGTATGCCATTGATGTCTGAGTTGGAGCCTTACTTAACGTACGGACAATGTAAAAATTCTGACTCTTGCAGCCTCGGTTACTTTCTCGTCATATTAAGCTTCTTATGAGCTGTAACTGACGTTACACAGAAGTACTAATCAGTGTTTCAGATCAAGGGAATTTGTCACCTTCAGATTCGTACAGCTGAGGGACACCCTCCTTGTAGCAGACTTGGAACCATGGGACCACGCTGAGCCTTAATTGGAATATGGCTTGCAAGCCAAAATCTGTAACTTCCATAAGGATGAAAAAAAATCTGAAATTTTAGGCAGCGTCATATTCGGCTTCAAATTTGTTAGCTGTTCGACTTTCAGATTACTCTGCAGGATACCAGTAGTGACCCTGGAGGGCTAAACACAGTCTAAAGATAGTGCGGTGTTCATTTACACTGCGTTAAGTTATGGAGTAGCGATATGCACATATAAAGTTGGCGTAGTATCACGTTGTTGTTGTTGTGGTCTTCAGTCCTGAGACTGGTTTGATGCAGCTCTCCATGCTACTCTATCCTGTGCAAGCTTCTTCATCTCCCAGTACTTGCTGCAACCTACATCCTTCTGAATCTGCTTAGTGTATTCATCTCTTGGTCTCCCTCTACGATTTTTACCCTCCACGCTGCCCTCCAATGCTAAATTTGTGATCCCTTGATGCCTCAAAACATGTCCTACCAACCGGTCACTTCTTTTTGTCAAGCTGTGCTACAAACTCCTCTTCTCCCCAATTATATTCAATACCTCCTCATTAATTATGTGATCTACCCATCTAATTTTCAGCATTCTTCTGTAGCACCACATTTCGAAAGCTTCTATTCTCTTCTTGTCCAAACTAGTTAATGTCCATGTTTCACTTCCATACATGGCTACACTCCATACAAATACTTTCAGAACGACTTCCTGACCATTAAATCTATACTCGATGTTAACAAATCTCTCTTCTTCAGAAACGCTTTCCTTGCCATTGCCAGTCTACATTTTATATCCTCTCTACTTCGACCATCATCAGTTATTTTACTCCCCAAATAGCAAAACTCCTTTACTACTTTAAGTGTGTCATTTCCTAATCAAATTCCCTCAGCATCACCCGATTTGCCTACATTCCATTATCCTCGTTTTGCTTTTGTTGATGTTCATCTTATATCCTCCTTTTAAGACACTGTCCATTCCGTTCAACTGCTCTTCCAAGTCCTTTGCTGTCTCTGACAGAATTACACTGTCATCGGCGAACCTCCAAGTTTTTATTTCTTCTCCGTGAATTTTAATACCTACTCCAAATTTTTCTTTTGTTTCCTTTACTGCTAGCTCAATATACAGATTGAATAACATCGGGGAGAGGCTACAACCTTGTCTCACTCCCTTCCCAACCACTGCTTCCCTTTCATGTACCTCGACTCTTATAACTGCCATCTGGTTTCTGTACAAATTGTAAATAGCCTTACGCTCCCTGTATTTTACCCCTGCCACCTTTAGAATTTGAAAGAGAGTATTCCAGTCAAAATTGTCAAAAGCTTTCTCTAAGTCTACAAATGCTAGAAACGTAGGTTTGCCTTTTCTTAATCTTTCTTCTAAGATAAGTCGTAAGGTTAATATTGCCTCAGGTGTTCCAACATTTCAGCGGAATCCAAACTGATCTTCCGCAAGGTCCGCTTCTATCAGTTTTTCCATTCGTCTGTAAAGAATTCGTGTTAGTATTTTGCAGCTGTGACTTATTACACTGATAGTTCGGTAATATTCACATCTCTCAACACCTGCTTTCTTTGGGATTGGAATTATTATATTCTTCTTGAAGTCTGAGGGTATTTTGCCTGTCTCATAAATCTTGCTCACCAGATGGTAGAGTTTTGTCATGATTGGCTCTCCCAAGGCCGTCAGTAGTTCTAATGGAATGTTGTCTACTCCCGGGGCCTTGTTTCGACTCAGGTTTGTCAGTGCTCTGTCAAACTCTTCCCGCAGTATTGTATCTTCCATTTCATATTCATCTGCATCCTCTTCCATTTCCAGTACATCGCCCTTGTATAAACCTTCTATATACTCCTTCCACCTTTCCGCCCTCCTTTCTTTGCTTAGAACTGGGTTTACATCCGAGCTCTTGATATTCATACAAGTGGCTCTCTTTTCTCCAAAGGTCTCTTTAATTTTCCTGTAGGCAGTATCTATCTTACCCCTAGTGAGATAAGCCTCTACATCCTTACATTTGTCCTCTAGCCATCCCTGCTTAGCCATTTTGCACTTCCTGTCGATCTCATTTCGGAG
Organism: Schistocerca gregaria; assembly: GCF_023897955.1. NCBI lineage: Eukaryota > Metazoa > Arthropoda > Insecta > Orthoptera > Acrididae > Schistocerca > Schistocerca gregaria. Next base: position 200,954,203 of record NC_064921.1, read on the forward strand.
ACGTTTGTATTCCTTTTTGTCTGCTTCATTTACTGCATTTTTATATTTTCTCCTTTCATCAATTAAATTCAATATTTCTTCTGTTACCCACGGATTTCTATTAGCCCTCGTCTTTTTACCTACTTTATCTTCTGCTTCCTTCACTACTTCATCCCTCAGAGCTACCCATTCTTCTTCTACTGTATTTCTTTCCTTCATTCCTGTCAATTGTTCCCTCTCTACAACCTCTGGTTCTTTCAGCTTATCCAGGTCCCATCTCCTTAAATTAGCACCTTTTGTAGTTTCTTCAGTTTTAATCTACAGTTCATAACCAATAGATTGTGGTCAGAGTCCACATCTGCCCCTGGAAATGTCTTACAATTTAAAACCTGATTCCTAAATCTCTGTCTTACCATTATATAATCTATCTGATACCTTTTAGTATCTCCAGGATCTTTCCATGTATACAACCTTCTTTTACGATTCTTAAACCAAGTATTAGCTATGATTAAGTTGTGCTCTGTGCAAAATTCTACCAGGCGGCTTCCTCCTTCATTTCTTTACCCCAGTCCATACTCACCTACTGTATTTCCTTCTCTCCCTTTTCCTACTACCGAATTCCAGTCACCCATGACTTTTAAATTTTCGTCTCCCTTCACTATCTGAATAATTTCTTTTATTTGATCATACATTTCTTCAATTTCTTCGTCATCTGCAGAGCTAGTTGGCATATAAACTTGTACTACTGTAGTAGGTGTGGGCTTCGTATCTATCTTGGCCACAATAATGCGTTCACTATGCTGCTTGTAGTAGCTTACCCGCACTCCTATTTTTTTATTCATTATTAAACCTACTCCTGCATTACCCCTATTTGATTTTGTATTTATAACCCTGTATTCACCTGACCAAAAGTCTTGTTCCTCCTGCCACCGAACTTCACTAATTCCCACTATATCTAACTTTAACCTATCCATTTCCCTTTTTAAATTTTCTAACCTACCTGCCCGACTAAGGGATCGGACATTCCACGCTCCGATCCGTAGAACGCCAGTTTTCTTTCTCCTGATAACGACGTCCTCTTGGGTAGTTCCCGCCCGGAGATCCGAATAGGGGACTATTTTACCTCAGGAATATTTTACCCAAGAGGACGACATCATCATTTAATCATACAGTAAAGCTGCATGCCCTCGGGAAAAATTACGGCTGTAGTTTCCCCTTGCTTTCAGCCGTTCGCAGTACCAGCACAGCAAGGCCGTTTTGGTTATTGTTGCAAGGCCAGATCAGTCAATCATCCAGACTGTTGCCCCTGCAACTACTGAAAAGGCTGCTGCCCCTCTTCAGAAACCACACGTTTGTCTGGCCTCTCAACAGATACCCCTCCGTTGTGGTTGCACCTACGGTACGGCCATCTGTATCGCTGAGGCACGCAAGCCTCCCCACCAACGCCAAGGTCCATGGTTCATGGGGAAAGGTAGTATCACGTACACAATTTAAAAAAGCGCAGTGAATAGGTAGAGCTGTTGTTTGTGGTTGCCTGATTTATGTGAAAGGGCTTCCGGTGTGATTATGACCGCGTGACTGGTTTTAACAGACACTGGACGCGTAATGATAGTTGGAGCTAGGCGCTTGGGAGGACATTCCATTTCGAAAATGGTTAGGGGATTGAACATTTTGAGATCCACAGTGTCAAATGTTTGCCGACAATACCAGGTTTCAGCACTACCTCTGATCAACGACAACGCAGTGGCAGACGGCCTTCTCTTAACGCTTGAGAGCAGCGGTATTTGCGTAGAGTTTTCAGTGCTATTAGACAAGCAGTACCGCGAGAAATACCAGCATAAATCAATGTGGAGCGTACGACGAAAGTATCTATTAGGATAGCCCGGCAAAATTTGGCGTTAATGGGCTATGGCAGCTGACGCTGGTCGCGAGTGCCTTTGAGTGCCTTTGCTATACAGCATGACATGCCTGCATCGCTTCTCTTGGGCTCGTGACCATTTCTGTTCGAGAACCGATGACTGGAAGACCATGGCCTAGTCAGATGAGTCCCGATTTCAATTGGTAAGAGCCGATGGTAAGGTTCGAGTGTGGAGCATATTCCACGAAGCCATGAACCTAAGTTGTTAACAACGCGGGGGTGGCCCCGTAAAGGTGTGGGCGGTGTTTACAAGGAATGGATGGGGTTTTCTAGTCCAACTGCACCGGTCATTGGCTATGAATGGTTTTCATCAGGTTACCTTCCATTCAGGAGGCTGTTGCACGCAGCGACTGTTATAATGACTTGTAAATAATAAATTTCAGCTATCAGCCGTCCTTTTTAAATTTTATTGGCAGACCTAGATTTCAGCTAGAATCTAGCTATTCTCAAAGCACTATCATTGAACAGTGGATGAAGACCGACCAACAGGCATTACATGCATTGATCGAAAATGATATTGCATTGAGAATAGCTAGTTTCTAGCTGAAATCTAGATCTGCCAATCAAATTTAAAAAGGACGACTGATAGCTCAAATCTATTATTTAGAAATAAATGGGTTTGTTCGGCTGCTTGGAGACCATTTGCCCTTTATGTCGCCATACAATGAAAGAATTTTTGTGGATAACAATGCGCCATGTTCGCGATTGGCTTGAATAACATTTTGGACAATTCTGACTAATGATATGGCCGCCTAGAGCACCGGACATTAATTTCATCGAACATTAATGGGACATAATGGAGAGGTCGGTTTGTGCACAAAATACTGCATCGGCAACATATCGCAATTGTGAACGGTTATAGAGACAGCATGGCTCAATATTTCTGCACGGAACTTACAACGATTTGTTGAGTCCATGCTACATCGGGTTGCCACAGTATACCGGGCACAAGGAGGTCTGCTGGGCGTTGTGTCCGAGCGGTTCAAGTCGCTTCAGTCCGGAACCGCGCTGCTGCTACGGTCCCAAGTTCGAATCCTGCCTCGGGCATGGATGTGTGTGATAATAATGTCGTGTGACTAGGGCCTCCCGTCGGGTAGGCCGTTCGCCAGGTGGCAGTCTTTCGATCTGACGCCACTTCGGCAACTTGCGCGTCGATGGGGTGAAATGATGATGATTAGGACAACACAAGACCTAGTCCCTGAGCGGAGAAAATATCTCCAACCCAGCCGGAAATCGAACCCGGGCCCTTAGAATTGACATTCTGTCGCGCTGACCACTTCTTTTTTACTCATTTTGTTCGATATAGTTCGTTGCGTTTGGTCGGGGTGGACGTCACAAGACATCCGTTCAAATTGATCGTTGGTTCCTAATCTCAGGTTTTTTTTATTACAGAGAGCACGCAGCCCTCTGACCGAACACGCTGAGCTACCGTGCTGGTTATTAGTGGTTGATCTCATTTTGTTCTTTTTGTTCGTCGTATATATTCAGAGTGGACGTCTTATGACGCCCGTTCATGTTGTTCGTTGATCAGTTCACTCAGTTTTTTTTTTTTTTTTTTTTTTTTATTAGAGTGAGTAGCTAACCCTCTGACCGAACACGCTGAGCTACCGTGCCGGCACCACTCAGCTACTGGGGGCGGAAGATGTGTGTGATGTTCTTAGTTAGGTTTAAGTAGTTCTAAGTTATAGGGGACTGATGACCTCCCATAGCGCTTAGAGCCATTTGAACAAGGAGGTCTGACACGATATTAAGAGATACCCCGCGACTTTTGTCACCTCAGTCTACTGCGGCTGCGCGACTACTGCTCTGCCTCTCAATCGCATCCGTGTCCGAAGTGTAGCAGCGCCGGCTCCGCCTTGACGGTTCACTTAAGCCCCTGCGGCCCCTCGCACGCCACCTGAAACTCGCCGCAGCTCCAGCCCCCTCACACTGCTTGCCCCCCGGCCCCCCAAAAAGAGCCGGACGCCCGCAGCAGCCGTGTTTAATATGCCCCCCGCGTCGCGCCCATACTGGCCCCCTCCGTTACCAAATTAGACGATTGAAATGAGCAGGCCGGGAATCAATGTGGAGGCGTCTAAAAAGCCCGCCTCGCGGCTCCGACCGCGCCGTTTCTTTGTGGTCCGGCCGATCGCCTCGCCTCGCCGCGCCGCGCCATGCCCAAACACAAATCTCGCTTCTCCGAAGCCGCTGATACGGACTTCTTAATTAATTGCTCATACATAATGAATGCCTTTCTTGCGCGTCAAGTGACCGCTAGCTGCCTTTTGTCTCTGCTTGATGTCTCTCTAATGAATATGTCTTAATTATCATCGCCGCTCTCGTCCACGGGTACAGGCGGGTTCGCGAAAACTGACATTGCCGGCGAGATTCAGCGGTGCTGCTGCCGACACGGATGCCGTCTCTGTTACGATTGGTTTTTGAACACTACCACAGTATTTTACACGCCCATTTTTCCGAGATATTTGCCTAAAATATTTGGCAACTCTTACATGATCGTTTGTCGTGAGAGTTAAACAAGGCCCGCCATTTTATTTTGTAAATGGATGTAAACTGAGGGGTCAGAAGCAAAGGGGTACAAGATACATTTTCCAGAAAAATGAGATCAGTGCGTCTAGAGGTTGGTAATGCACGCTAAATTCTTGTGGCAAAAGGAGACAACCGAAATCCCACTCTATGCTGCTCCATGGTGAACGAAAGGGAAACTGGCTAAAAAATGTCAGGGAATGGATATTTTATCTAAATAACCTTTTTATAATACGTGAAAAGATACAAGTAATGCGATAACGCATTAAAAACTATTCTTCCCTACTTTGTATCACTACTGTAAGCCACAAAAGGTATGGTGCTCATGTAGCATTACATAAATGTTTTGTTGTAGCTGTACGTAGCAATTTTAAGATAAATGAATTGATAACCAACATTAATAAAGCATAATAGAGAAACACATTCTTGTAAATTCACAATATTCTGGAATCAAAGGCATGGAAGTGCATACAGATTTCTACAAACTCTAATACAAAAATTATCGTTTATATTAACCTGTTATTCCAACATGAAAACATAATATGCTGCAAAGAGCTTTTATGTCTAATATACAGTGAAAACAGTCGAAATACCATTTTGCAATCGCAAGACAGTTCTGAAACTTTATGAATTTTAACTTCAGTTCTCTAAAAACTTCAAGAAGTAAGGGCCTCCAACACCTTTCACATCCGCACTTGGGTCCGCAGCTAGCAGCCCGGCTTTTAGAGACACAGCTCGTTATTCCGACTGCCCTGTAATGGCGTTGCAGCCCCACCTCTTCTTGATTGTGGTACCTGCGGTTCCACATGAAGCCATAGTCGATTTCAACATTGCACCTCCATCATAAGCATGATCATTCTCATGGAACACAAGCATTACCATTACTTCATTCATATTATCATAAATGATTATACTTTAACTGAAAGATGATCTACAGAGGTTAAAAAATCGTAATTATTGATCACCAAAGTGTTTTTCAAAAATCATCATCAATTCCCATTTGTTTTTATCTATTTCAAAAAATCTCGTTGCTCCGGCCTGTGCCCTTCTTGGTGAATTCAAATAAAGATACAGAAAAAAAGAAGAACTGTCATCCAAAGTCGAACCTGAAGATTGACGATTAGTTGCCCCATAGAAATATCGTGCAGTTTAGTCAATAAGCGCCGACACTACGCCCGAGAACATTTCAAGCAATTAATACACCAGAAAACTCTCAGAAAGCTCAACACTATGTTGATTAACGGCAGTGGAAACTGTATAGCTGTCGTGTCGTTGATGTCCTAGACGACAATACAACAGTGCGTGAAATCGAACAGATGATTTCCTGAAGCCACACCCTGTCCTAATATAACGGTATGAACTTGAATTCTTATCGCATTTCGCCAAACACGGTTTCGCTCGGGACGATAAAGTATACGGCTAGTTGCTGCAAGCCGTGGAGTGGCCGTGCGGTTCTAGGCGCTACAGTCTGGAACCGCGTGACAGCTACGGTCGCAGGTTCGAATCCTGCCTCGGGTGTGGATGTGTGTGATGTCCTTAGGTTAGTTAGGTTTAAGTAGTTCTAAGTTCTAGCGGACTACTGACCAAAGTAGTTAAGTCCCATAGTGCTCAGAGCCATTTTTTAAGTTGCTGCATCCTTGCTAACAACGTCGCATCAAAAAAATGGAAATGATGATTTCAGAGGCCGAGCTCTCTTCTACGACGAGCGAGATTGGGCAGTCGTTAGAACACCAAACTTGCGTTTGAGAGGAACTTAGTTCAATTCATAAGCGGACCATCCATATTTAGTTTCAGCTCAAATCGCTTAACGTCAATACAAGTACGCTTCTTGTAAAAAGGATAAGATTGCTTTCCTTCTCCAGCCTTCCTCAGTTCGATCTTGCTCTCCATCTCTAATGATCCAGACGTCAAGCATTGTCACGTTTGTTACTACACAGGAAAGAAATGTGTACCCGTAAGAGAACAAACACTCCGCAACACTATGCATAAGAAGTTTCAAGTACCTTTGCTGTGCCAATAATTTTATCTAAAAGAAACACAATTATTTGTTGATTGTAAGATGCCGACCGAGCTAAGGAGCCTTTTCGTTTCAGTATGGTCTATAACGGCTGAACCGACCAAGAGACAGTCTCTTCCTACGTCCTCAGGTACGTAAATGATACTGTCATGCAACAGATTGTACGATGTGAATAGAACGAGCCTGGTAAATGAGTCTCCGGGGTTGGGTCTTACAAAAAGCATTGAGATTTAATAATGAAAAGGAGGTTGTATCAAACTACTGAATGAAAACACTTGGCTCGGTTGAATACCAGGTCATTGCAGCCATTGCTCATAGGCACATACATAATCCAGAACGCTAATTTACACATTAATGTGAGCAATAACTTGGAAAGTGAGTGGAGCTACCAACTTTGAACATTAAAAGGCCCTTAAATCGGAGGCAAGCTGTTTCGCAAAACCAACAAATGGGCCGGAAATGACCGACGTCCCAATTCGTCATTGTCAAAATACGTAACCGCGGATGGGTGTGCAGTGACTGGTCCGATGGTGCAGAAAAATCGACTAAAATTCACGTGCTACATAAAGAGTTTGCTCGGTCGTGGCTGAGTCTTGAATTTCAGATCAGCATGTTCTCCAGACATGTACCCTATCGAACATGCCTGAGATAGATTGAAAAGGGCTGTTTATGGACGACGTGCCCCGACAAGCACTCTGAGGGATCTACGCCGGATCGCCTTAGAGGAATGGGACAATCGGCAACAATTGTGCCGGTTTCCATGAGCCATAAGAAGAGCGGGAATGATGTTTATGTTGAGCTACATTCCAATTTTCTGTACAGGTTCCGGAGCTCTCGGAACCGAGGTGATGCAAAACTTTTTTTGAGGTTTGTATCTGCCATCTCGACCGTTGTACTCAGTGATTCCCATAGTTTCCTTTTCCTGATGATTCTGCGGATAACTTTCTTGTATCTTGACTGCTATCTCAGACTCTCTCTCTCTCTCTCTCTCTCTCTCTCTCTCTCTCTCTTTCTCTCTTTTAAGGTTTTAAGGAGATGAAGACAGCCTCATGCAGGGTGGCATCTCTCCAGCCAGAAAAAGCTGCACGCCTTGGTAGTCACATTCCAGTAACGGTAAAGTGTTTTTTCCTGGAAGGGGCCTTTACAGAACGGCTGTCATTTGCCTCCTCTCCCATTCTCGAGACTAGGAGGATTGTGAATGAAGAGAAAAGAGACTATGGTGCAAATCAGAGAATCCCAAATAACGAATTGTTAGCGCAGTGAGTGATCTGAATTACTAATAAGTTTCATAAAAAAGATCTATATTAAAGGGAGTTGTATATTTTTATGAACATCACGTTATAAGTCAGTATTTGGCGCTCGACTTGAAGTATTTGTCGAACGCCGATCGGCTCAGTTCAAAATAGTGCAGTAAAGTTCGGTGGTGTTAAAAGACCGCTAAAGCCGTTGGGCAGAACCTCCCCCCTTTGACTGCGATCAGTTGGAGGAATGACGTGCCCCACCTGTTCCACGAGATTGTCGGAGAACAGCCAACGCCCAATAAAAATTCAATCCGATGTCCAGTAGTACACTAGGATAAGTTTCTAAGATCAGATGTGTAGACAGACTACTCCTCTATATTTTCCTCTTTTATTATTTCTCAGATGTTCTTCATAATAATTTACTAAAATTAAATGATGGCGAATGCTTAGTGAATCTCATGGCGAGAAGTTGCCATCATAGCATGAGTATGTTGTGCGAGTTGATAATATCTGATTAAAAGAAGTTGATTCGCTGTTATGACGTAGACACGAAGAGCAGCAGAACTTGCTTCACACTTTTATCAGTAGTGAAGCCTGGTGGCGACCCTCTTACACAATATTTAATTTATTTCTGTTATATTCCAGACCTAACAGCAGATTTGGAACAGGGCTTTGGTTAAATTGTAACAAGCTGTGGGACAGTGTGGGAACGAAATGGAGATGACAACGTAATAAACGAGCTGCTACAGTGGACGCCAATACACAAACAGCACGCAAAATTCACGTAATCCCATGCGGTCCACTACATTTTCGTCTTCACATCTCAATACTTCGATTCTCTTCTTTTCCATTCTTCATTTCCAAGGAGTTCTGCCCTTCAGAGGTACATTCCCAGAAATTTCTTTCTCGATGTAAGGTCATGTCCAAGTAGTTGTGTTAGCTTTCTATTTGCGTTCTCTATGGATAGTGCATTAATTTCCTGCCAAGATAGCAGAATTCCGCCATGTCGTCTACTACGTAATGCTCAGAACTGATATGATCTTTGCGCCTAATCATTTTCTCACGAGCTTCCAAACCATATTCTTTTTTGGTGTATTCTCAATCAGTATTAAGCGCACAGTACATGTTTTCTATTTCATTCAACAGGTCCTGTAACTCTACCTGTTGTAACGACCGGTGGTGTAGGGGTGGCATCTTTGATCAGTTATCAAATCACCCAGGCCCCGAGTTCGATCCCCGACACAGCTTAAATTTTGAATAAAATCATCGCCATTGACGACTGAAGACTTCCGCCATAAAGTGACCCCCATTATGCCAACAGCCTTGCTCAGGGCACTCCCTTGCCCGTGGACGAGGAAACTGTCCCTAAAGGCAGAAGAATCAGCGATGATCAACGGCATGAGGATGCAGAAGGCAAAGGAAACTACCGTATTAAAGAAACATAATGTGTATTCACAGGGCATGTAGCCTGTAATTGAAAATGATCTCTCCAGTGGCAAAAGATTCCGGACTAGTCCCCCATTCGGCTCTGCGGCAAGTGACTGCTAAAGAACCATGGGGAAAATTTTGAATAATCAACGAACGTTATCTTTTCGTTGATTAACGTTCTACGAGTCGGGGCATGGAATGTCAGAAGCCTGAACGTGGTAAGGAAGGTAGAAAATCTAAAAATGGATATGCTAAGGCTTATTCTAGATGTAGTAGAGATCAGTGAAATGAAATGGAAAGAAAACAAGGATTCTGGTCAGATGAGAACAGGGTAATATCAACAGCAGCAGGAAGTGGCATAACGGGAGTAGAATTCGTTATGAATAAGAAAGTAGGGTAGAGAGTGTGTTACTGTGAACAGTTCAGTGATAAGGTTATTCTCATCAGAATCGACAGCAAACCAACACCGCCAACGAAAGTTCAGGTATACAGGCCGAAGATGAAGAGGTAGAGAAAGTGTATGAGGATATCGAAGGGTAATTCAGCATGAAAAACGAGATGAAAATCTAATAGTCTCGGGAGACTGGAATTCGTTTGTAGAGGAAGGAGTAGACGACAAAAATTACGTCAAAATATGGCCTTGATACTAAGAATGAGGGATGAGAAAGACTAATTGAGTTCTGTCGAGTTCTGTAGTAAATTTCAGCTACTAATAGCGAATACATCGGCCTTGCCGCAGTCGTAGCACCTGTTCCCGTCAGATCACCGAAGTTAAGCGCTGTCGGGCTAGGTTAGCACTAGGATTGGTGATCATCCAGTGTGCCGAGCGCTGTTGGCAAGCGGGGTGCACTCAGCCTTTGTGCGGCACATGAGGAGCAACTTGATTGAGAAGTAGCGGCTTCGGTCTCAGAAACTGACATACGGCCGGGAGAGCGGTGTGCTGGCCACATGCCTCTCCATATCCGCATCCAGTGACGCCTATGGTTGAGGATGACACGGCGGTCGGTCGGTACTCTTGGGCCTTCATGACCTGTTCGGGAGGATTTAGTATAATAGCGAATATTCTATTCAAAAAACACTAGGGATAGAGGTATATTTAGAAAAGGCCTGAAAACGGCGTAAGATAGAAAGATTTCAGTTAGATTACATCATGATCTGACAGTGATTCTGAAGTCAGACACTGAATTGTAAGGAGTGCTCTGACTCAGGTATAGACTCAGATCACAATTTATTAGTGATGAAGGGTAAGCTGAAGATTAAGAGAAGAGTCTGGAAGAACCATTGCACAAGGAAGAGGCATACGGACGTACTAAGGAATGAATGGAGGCCCTTGAAGTTTTCTGAGGCTATAGATACTGCGATAAGGAACAGCTCACTGGGCAGTTCGGTTGAAGAGGAATTGACATCTCTAAAAAATGCAATCACAGAGGATGGAAAGAAAAAGAAATACCTCAACTGATTGACAAAAGAAGGAAGTACAATAACTTTCCGGGAATACGGAAATGCAAGTTACTTGCGAATAAAACAAACAGCAACTGCAGGGAAGCTAAGGCGAAATGGTTGTTTAGGAAATGTGGAGATATCGAAAAAGAATGATTGTCGAAAGGACTCAGCATACAGAAATGGTAAAGCAACCTTCGGTGAAATTTCTAGCGAAGGTGTTAACAATAAAACTGCAACGGGAATTTCACTGTTAAATACAGAGGAGAGAGCGGATAGGTGTAAAGAGTACATTGAATTCTTCTGTGAGGGTAACGACTTGTCTGATGACGTGATAAAACAAGAAGAAGCAGGATTCAGTACAGAAGAGATAGGGGATCTAGAGAAGAGGTAGAGGATCCAGTATTAGAATCAGAATTTGAAAGAGCTTAGGAAAACTTACGATCGAATAAGGCATTAGGGATAGTTAACATTCCAGCAGGTTATATAAAATGATTGGGATAATTATCAAAAAAACATTATTAATGCTGGTGTGTGGAATTTTGAGTTAGGTGATATAATATTTGACTTTCGGGAAAATATCACCCACGTATTTCCGAAAATTGACGGCCGAAAAGTGCGAGAATCATTAACTTAACAACACAGTCATCCAAGTTGCTGACAAGAATAATACACAGACGAATGGAAAATAAAGTTGAGGATGTATTAGATGACAATCAGTTTGCCTGTAGGAAAGGTAAAGGCACCAGAGAGGCGATTCTGATAAAGGAAGCAAAACTCAAGGAAATTCAAGGCACGTTCACAGCATTTTTCGATCTGAAAAAAGCGGTGGACATTATCGAATGGTGCAAGATGTTCTAAATTCAGAAAAATAGGGGTAAGCTATAGGGAAAGGCGGATAATATACAATGTGTACAAGAAGCAAGAGGGAACGATAAGAGCGGAAGACCAAGAATGAAGTATTCGGATTAAAAAGGCTGTAGGACAGGGATGTATTCTTTCGTCCATACTGCTCAAACTATACATGGAAGAAGCAATGGTGGAAATAAATGAATGATCATGAGTGGAACTGGAATTCAAGGTGAGAGGATAACAATGGTAAGATTACTGATGACATTGCTATCCTCAGTGAAAGTGAAGAAGAATTACAGGAATTGCTGAATTGAATGAACAGCCTAATGATTGCAGAATATGGATTTATAGTAAATCGAAGAAAGACGAAAGTAATGATTAGTATAAGAAAAGAGAACAGTAAGAAACTTAACATGAGAACTGGTGATCACAAAGTAGATGAAGTTACGGAATTCTGATAACTAGGCGATAAAATAACCCACGTCGGACGGACCAGGAGAACTTAAAAAGCAGACTAGAACTGGCAAAAAGAGCATTCCTCGCCAAGGAAAGTCTGCTAGTATAAAGCATAGGTCTTAATTTGACTATGAAGTTTTTGAAAATGTACGTTTGGACCACAGCAATGTATAGTTGTGAAACTTGGAGTGTGGGAAAATCCGGAACAGAAGAGAATCGAAGCATATGAAATGTGGAGGTACAGAAGAGTGTTGAAAATTAAGTGGACTGATAACGTGTGGACTGAGGAGATTCTCCGGAGAATCGGTGAGGGAAGGAATATTTCGAAAGCACTGACAAGGAGAAGGGACAGAATCATAGGACATATATTAAGACATCACGGAATAAAATCCATGGTAAAGGAAAACAGAGTTTGGTATGTATCCAGCAAATAATGGAGGATGCAACTGCTACTCAGAGATGAAGAGGTTGGCACAGGAGAAAAATTCGTGGCAGGCTGTATCACACTATTCAGAAGACTGATGACTCAAAAGAAAGAAAATAGCAAAAATAAATTCTCCCTGCCAGAGAAACGGCGAAGTCGTCAACGGATCGTACCACTGATAACATGTCTACTCTTGATACCAATCACACGTTCGACCCTTTCATTTCTATCACTGATTCTTAAACATGAAGGTTGAAAAGTACAGGAGAGAACAAAATCTCTACTTATTCCGTTTCAGACGTGACCACTTCCCTCTTGGTCTTCCATTCTTCGTTTGGTTGTCGTTTCTTCCCCAAAGATTTTTGCTAATCCACTCTAATATTACCCATCTCCTCTGCCTTGTTTGATTGTGTGAGTCATCCAGAGGGGTATCAAATTCTTACTGTAATACATGATCCCCCCAGATCCTTCAGATCAACACTCCATTCAACATGTTAACTGGCATTTTACGTCCCCACATCCTAACTAATACCGTGTAAGATACAGTACATGTGCCGCAGTAATGAATCTCTCGTGCTTTTGAGAGTCAAGAGTTTCAGAGTTCACAGATCCGCCAGGGTAGCCGAGAGCGCTAACGCGCTGCTTCCTGGACTCGGGTAGGCGCGCCGGCCCCGGATCGAATCCGCGCGGCGGATTAACGACGAGAGCCGGTGCGCAGGCCAGCCTGGATGTAGTTTTCAGGCGGTTTTCCACATCCCGCTGGGTGAATACCGGGCTGATCCCCACGTCCCGCCTCAGTTACAAGCGTCGCAGACATTTGAAACAAGTTCTCACTATTTCACGATTTACACTAGATGCAGACAGCTGGGGTACACTGATTCCATCCCTGGGGGTACGGGGTGGCGGCAGGAAGGGCATCTGGCCACCTCTAAAACTAACCTTGCGAAATTCGTTGTAACCACACCGACCGTGCGATCGCTGCGGGACTGTGGCGTATGCGAAAGAAAGTTTCAGAGTTCAAAGGGCCAATTTATAATTCCTTGAAAAAGAGAACTTAACAGTTTATTCTTTTGCTGTCTGACTGTGATGATTAACTTGACACTTTCAGAAAGATACCTGCATGTAGCATGTTACGTAGGCCAACATAAGTAGAGATTAATTAAGGATCTAGGATTGAAGTGTACTTCCTTACATCCTCCATCTTCGAATTCTGAATACTATTATATTTTCGAATGTGGTTTCTTATACTACTGGCCATTAAAATTGCTACAGACGCGAAATTTAACAGACAGAAAGAAGATGCTGTGATATGCAAATGATTAGCTTTTCAGAGCATTCACACAAGGTTGGCGCCGGTGGTGACACCTACAACGTGCTGACGTGAGAAAGTTTCCAACCGATTTTTCATATACAAACAGCAGTTGACCGACGTTGCCTGGTGAAACGTTGTTGTGATGCCTCGTGTAATGAGGAGACATGCGTACCATCAAGTTTCCGACTTTGATAAAGGTCGGATTCTAGCCTATCGCGATTGCGATTTATCGTATCGCGACACTGCTACTCGCGTTGGTCGAGATCCAATGACTGTTAGCAGAATATGGATTCGGTGGCTTCAGGAGGGTAGTACGAAACGCCGTGCTGGATCCCAGCGGCCTCGTATCACTAGCAGTCGACATTACAGGCATCTTACACGCATGGCTGAAAAGCATCGTGCAGCCACGTCTCGATCCCTGAGTCAACAGATTGGGACGTTTACAAGACAACAACCATCTGCACGAACAATTCGACGACGTTTGCAGCAGCATGGACTATCAGCTCGGAAACCATGGCTGCGGTTACCCTTGACGCTGCATCACAGACAGGAGTGCCTGCGATGGTGTACTCAATGCACGAATGGCAAAACGCCATTTTTTCGGATGAATCCAGGTTCTGTTTACAGCATCATCATGGTCATAACTTTGTTTGGCGACATCGAGATGAACGCACATTGGAAGCGTGTATTCGTCATTTGCGATACTGGCGTATCACCAGTCGTTATGGTACGGGTTGCTACTGGTTACACGTCTCGGTCACCTCTTGTTCGCATGGACGGCACTTTGAACAGTGGACGTTACATTTCGGATGTGTTACTACCCGTGGCTCTACCTCTCATTCGATCCCTGCGAAACCCTACATTCCAGCAGGATAATGCACGACCGCATGCTGCTGGTGCTGTACGGGCCTTTCTGGATACAGAAAATGTTCAACTGTTGCCCTGGCCAGCACATTCTCCAGATCTCTCACCAACTGAAAACGTCTGGTCAATGGTGGCCAAGCAACTGGCTCGTCTCAATACGCCAGTCTCTACTCCTGATGAACTGTGGTATCGTGTTGAAGCTGCATGGGCAGCTGTACCTGTACACTCCATCCAAGCTCTGTTTGACTCAATGTCCAGGCGCATCAAGGCCGCTATTACGGCCAGAGGTGTTTGTTCTGTGTACTGATTTCTCAGGATCTATGCACCCAAATTGCGTGGAAATGTAATCACATGTCAGTTCTAGTATACCATATTTGTCCAATACTCGTTTATCATCTGCATTTCCTATCGGTGTAGCTATTTTAAGGGCAAGTAGTGTATTAATGCGAGCAGATCTTGTAAAATTAACGAATATCAATTTCCACAGAAGCCTGTAAGCCGTCACTCTTCCCACGCTATGTCCGTCTGTGGAATGTGAAGACTTCATTCTTGCTGGCAGCGAACGGAGACCATTGAAGAGAATTAGGAGCACAGTGAAATTATTTTCTGTTTCAATGACATACAGGTCATGTCGATCGATTATCTACCTCATGTAGGTCACTTCGAGTTGTGTGTATTAAGACGCGCTGATGAAAAACGAGAGGCACGTATTCGGCGGCAGCGGCTCGTGCCGCCTTTGGGATGTCTGAGATAGCTCATGTCGCGGTGATGAATGGAAACACAATTAAAGTGGAGCGCCGAGAACGCCTCGGCTGTCGATAAATTGAAAAAGCGCCAGGTGGAGCCCCCGCAGATCGCAGATAGAAGGCGCTTAGCGGCGCACCTCTGCCAACACGCGTCCGCGGACCCCTAATCGCGGCCGCGACCGTCGTAAATCACGCGCGTCATATAAATTGCCAGTAAATCATACCCTAAACGGAGCGCGCCGGTAACCACTCCTTGGGCACTGGGCACTTGGCCCAGCTGAACGCGATTTATTCGCACGCTGCGTAATGATGTTTTGTTCACTTGCCGTCAATTCAGGTGCAATTACTTGCGAGATAAATTGTACTCAGGGGTGTGGACGATAAAGGCGAGGAAACCATTTGTCAATACATTGGGAAACGAGAGAACGGCGCTGTCAATTCGAAAGTTTGTTCTAGCAAGGTTTTTCTCTCGTTCCAGCTGACAGTTTCGCTATATGTCTTAAAAATAACTATATCGATTCTAAAAATAACACTATAAAACCATCGTGTCCGTCTGCTTGAACACTCTTGAAGCCAAAACCACGAATTTTCTAGGCATTTTCACAGGCAACTTGAACGTAGCCTGGGGTAACAGATTTGCTTTACTAGCAGAAAAATTCAACGAGGCTCAAATATTTATTTGCACTGAAACATCCCCTTAGAAAAATTTATGAATGACTGTGCTGATAAATCCCTTACGTTATTTGATTTTCAGCCGGCCTCAGTGATCGAGCGGTTCTAGGCGCTTCACTCCGAAACCGCGCGACTGCTACGGTCGCAGGTTCGAATCCTGCCTCGGTCATGTATGTGTGTTAGGATTAAATAGTTCTAGGTTCTAGGGGACTAATGACCTCAGATGTTAAGTCTCATAGTGCTCAGAGCTATTTGAACCATTTTTATTTGATTTTCAAATAGCTGAGCAGAACTGAACGTACTCAGACATTTCGCTATTTACTTATTCTGGTCAACACTAAACTGACACACAATGTTTTAATCGCAGCGCAATCTGACTTTCAATAGTCCCTACAAGAGAATGGCCCTGACTAAATTAACTTATACGTTTCACAAATCACTTACCTTACAAAAGTCTTCGTTTCTCGAATCACTGCAATACAGCGAGCGCTAATACTGCCAGCTAAATAAAAGATACTAACTACTAAAGGCACTAACTACTGGTAGGCATAGTTAGTAAATGAAAGATTTTGATAGAGAACAAACAATCTGTTTACCTTAATAATATTCAAAAGTCATATATATTAGTTCATGATTCCAGTATTACAAATTTACTGTTTCTGATGGACACACGTCCAGATCGTCCGCTCTCAAAATTCTGCATATCTCTCTCCTCACATCCAGCACTGCTGGCGGCTCACATCCAACTGCGTAAAGCTCGTGGCGAATGGAGTTTGTACGCACATAGTAATAAATTTAAACGTCAAGCAAGATATGGCAGATTTTCACACAACTCACTGTTTAGGAAATCACATCTCCTACAATACGCAATGATACACTACTGGCCATTAAAATTGCTACACCAAGAAGAAACGCAGATCATAAACGAGTATTCATTAGAGAAATATATTATACTACAACAGGCATTTGATTACATTTTCACGCAATTTTGGTGCATAGATCCCGAGAAGTCAGTACCCAGAACAACCACCTCTGGCCGTAATATCTGCCTTGATACCCCTGGGCATTGAGTCAAACAGAGCTTGAATGGCGAGTTCAGGGACAGCTGCCCATGCAGCTTCAACACGACACCACCGTTCATCAATAGTGACTGGCGTATTGTGACGAGCCAGTTGCTCGGCCACCATTGACCAGACGTTTTCAGTTGGTGAGAGATCTGGCCATAGCACCATTCGGACATTTTCTGTATGCAGAAACGCCCGTACAGGACCTGCAACATGTGGTCTTGCATTATCCTGCTGAAATGTAGGGTTTCGTGGGGATCGAATGAAGGGTAGAGCCACAGGTCGTAACACATCTGAAATGTAACGTCCACTGTTCAATGTGCCGTCAATGCGAAGAAGAGGTGACCGAGATCTGTAACCAATGGCAACTCATACCACCACGCCGAGTCATACGCCAGTATTTCGATGACGAATACCCGCTTCCAATGTACGTTCACCGAGTTGTCGCCAAACACGGATGCGATCATCATGATGCTGTAAATAGAACCTGGATTCATCCGAAAAAATGACGTTTTCCCATTCGTGCACCCAGGTTCGTCGTTGAGTACACCAATGCTGGCGCTCCTGCCTGTGATGCAGCGTCAAGGGTAACCGCAGCCATTGTCTCCGAGCTGATAGTCCGTGCTGCTGCAAACGCCGTCGAACTGTTCGTGCAGATGCTTGTTGTCTTGCAAACGTCCCAATCTGCTGACTCAGGGATCGAGACATGGCTGCACGATCCGTGACAGCTATGAAGATAAGATGCCTGTCATCTCGACTGTTAGTGATACGAGGCCGCTGGGATCCAGCACGGAGTTCCGTATTACGTCCTGAACCCTCCGATTCCATATTCTGCTAACGCGAGCAGCAATGTCGCGATACGATGAACCGCAATCTCGATATGCTACAATCCGACCTTTATCAGAGTCGGAAACGTGATGGTACACATTTCTCCTCCTTACACGAGGCATCACAACAACGTTTCGCCAGGCAAAGCCAGTCAACTGCTGTTTGTGTATGGGAAATCGATTGGAAACTTTGCTCATCTCAGCACGTTGTAGGTGTCGCCACCGGCGCCAACCTTGTGTGAATGCTCTGAAAAGCTAATCATTTGCATATCACAGCATCTTCTTCCTGTGGATTAAATTTCGCGTCTGTAGCACGTCATCTTCGTGGTGTAGCAATTTTAATGGCCAGTAGTGTATAATACAGTACGTAAATGCAGCGACATATTTTGTCACTGTATGTGAAATTTATTGGGAACAGAGTAATAGCAGATAAGAAATAAATTATAATGTCATACCTCATGCTGTACTTTTACTGTATGATCAGCAAAAAGTAGCAAGTGATAAACTTTTTTATCCTTTGATAAATTTGCATGGGTTGTCAGGCAGAAACTACTTCATAATGGTTTAAAATTATGTGCAAAGTTCGTTGCAAATCGCTAAGTGCTCTCGATCTCAAATACTGGGTGAATAAAGTACGTGTTTTCACGCGTCACGGGTTACCCTCCTTTCTGACCCCCACCACCATCCCTTTGATAGGTAGGCGGTTGGTACCCACACAACGATTGTTGCCTGACACTAAGGCATATGTGAAATCAGTCGAGTGGTTTAGGAGGAGATGTGGGACATATACATACTCGCAATTTTATACATATGGATTTCATCAAAATCAGAACACGGGGAAAAAAGATATCCCGATTCAAAGTATTATCTAAAATTGGCTGCTCAGATGTTTTACCATCGTTAAGGCTTAGTACGCCAAAGAACCGATAGATGGCGCTGCTAGTTTCATAGTACACCAGATAACCTATTGGCGGCGATGGTGAAGTTTGGTTTGTGGGGCGCTCAACTGCGTGGTCTTCAGCGCCGGTACAAAGTTCCAATTTTTACACAGTCCAATCTAGCCACTATCACGAATGATGGTGATGAAATGATGAGGACAACACAAACACCCAGTCCCCGGGCAGAGAAAATCGCATACCCGGCCGAGAATCGAACCTGGGACTCTGTTACCTACAGGCAGCTACGCTAGCCACTTTTTTGTTGTTGATCTCATTCTGTTAGTTATTGGTCTTTGTATTTGTTCGGGCCGGACGGCCCACGCTGCATGTTCAAGTTCATTGTTAAAATGTAAATGTCATGTAACTAGGGCCCTCCAAAATCTTCAGATGTTCAAAAGTGTGTGAAATGTTACGGGATTTAACTCCTAAAGTCATCAATCCCTAAGCTTACACACTACGTAACGTAAATTATCCTAAAGCCAAACATACACACCCATGCCTGTGGGAGGATTCGAACCTCCGCCGGAACAAGCCGCACAGTCCATGTAGGGCCCTCCGTCGGGTGGACCGTTCGCCGGGTACAAGTCTTTCGATTTGACGACACTTCGGCTACTTGCGCGTCGATGGGGATAAAGTGATGATTATTAGGACATAACAACACCCAGTCCCTGAGTGGAGAAAATTTCCGACCCAGCAGGGAATCGATCCCGGGCCCTTAATATTGACATTCTGTCGCTCTGATCACTCAGCTACCAAGGATGGACAAGTTCATCGTTGATCCATTCGCTCTTTCTTTTTAACTACAGAGGGCACGCTGAGCTGCCTTGCCGACGCCACTAAGTCACGAGCTGTGGGCCCTATCGACGGCTGTGTTGTATGGATTTACTGATTTCGCTTTGACTATTAAAAACTTAACGACATTCCTTCTCTAGTTTCATTGTTTTATGTGTATTATTTGTTATCAAAAACTATTTTTTTGCTTTGTGATTTGGGTGACTACTGATTACATCATGATTTCGTTTTCTTTATTAATAAAAATGTCTGGAGAACAGTTTTTTTTTTCTAAACGTTGTGGCGTGTGTCGTCTGAAGAATTCAGTGAAGATCATGAGGTGAGACTTGCTGTGGCTCGAGAACTTCAGGATTTAACTCGCTCTTTGGAAACTCCTCCCGTAAGCGAGACCCGACATATGTCTGACCAAGAGCGTCACAGATGCTTTAGGCTACTTCTACCCAACGTAGGATCATAGAAACGGAAATTTTGATGGAAAGTTCCGTAGGCAAGCGAGTTTTTATACCCACAATTTAAGCCTGCACAGTCCCTGGTGAATGTATGCTATGCCCTGAAAGTAAATAAAGTGCAAGTCCAGACGCTGCATTTTAGTGCCAGCTGCCTTTTGCTCAGCCAGCTCTACGTGGCTCTTTCCCATAATAGTGAAGCGAACTAGCTCTTAGTTGACGTCCATCACTGTAGTTCTAATGCTGTGTATCAAGAAGAAATAAAAATAAATTCCACACATATGAAGTATCAGTCACAGGCATAAATAAATGCATAGGCAACGGTAGGTTTCTCAGCTAGTCTTTAACAACACTGAGTCATTGTACAGGGACTCTACGTTACCCGTTTCCATAAATTTCTTTTTTCCTGTACATGCCGATGAGAATCTGTAAGTTCCTACATTCTCGTGCTACATTCAGCCCTTTCAACCTGCTTAAAGTATTCAAGCCATGGTCTGGATCCCTTTCATTTGCAACTTACCATCCACTTGTTTAAGAACTCTGAACACTACCACAGAGGACTTTTGGTTCGTTATGGTGCACAATTCATAGAGTACGTTAGCATTACCTATTGCATATATCTTGCATCTTTGGCGTTTCCCTTAGTAGTTAGCCATTTTCGACCTCCACATACCTCCTTCAAACAAGTCAGCAGGTCTTAGATTTCTGTCTCCCATTGCTTCCTGTATGTATTTTCCCCATCTTACCGCTGGCCTTTCTCTCCTTCTCCCTAGCGCCTGCCAGTTTAAAATAGCTAGGCTTTCTCTGAATGTGCCCGAACTACTTCAGCGCCCTGTTCTCCAAAGTTCTTGTTATATAGCACATTATCTCCCTTCACCTCCATATCTCCTCGTTTCGTATCCTACCTTGCCTCATTCTTCTCGTATAGCATATTTCCATTTTTCTAATGTTCTCCTTCCTTGACTGAGACATCGGAGTTTCAGATAGAACTATGTTCTACAACGTACTGTGCCCTACTGAATATTATTTTTGCATATTATCCAATGCAAAGTTTTAGTAGCTCTCTTCCCAACTGTAATCTGAAACTACTAAGTTTGTCACATGTTTGTATTGTGTCACAGGATGAACGATCAATATTCAGCGATATGACAAGAAGGCACATTTGAAGCAAAATCCGTCATACGGGTAGATGCCCTATTCCTAATGGTTTCCAAGATAGAACACCTTTAACGTACATTTGTTTCTGGGCTAGTGACGCGCACGTATGTGTCTCATTCTAATCGTGGGATTGGTTGAGGTAGTACAGTTAACAGGCCACCAAGACCGCCAGACCTTTGGCCATTAGATTTTTGTTTAAGGGTTGGATGTT
This sequence comes from Schistocerca gregaria, assembly GCF_023897955.1. Taxonomy (NCBI): domain Eukaryota; kingdom Metazoa; phylum Arthropoda; class Insecta; order Orthoptera; family Acrididae; genus Schistocerca; species Schistocerca gregaria. Next base: position 200,975,511 of record NC_064921.1, read on the forward strand.
GTCAGAGGTGTACAAATGAAAGGTGAAGACTCGAGATGCAGCGTTGGGTGGCATCGTGAAAGCCGCGGTCCTCCTTACGGAACTTGCAGAGGCACTCATACAAGCAACACACGTTCTTCAAAGAAAGGATAGCTACGTTGAAGTTGCAGGTGCGATACTCGAATATGTTTTGTGAACGGTACAACAGCTATAATGTGACGTGTGCGATAATTCTTAGAGGTGAATGTGTTAAAAATACGTATTTTTCAATTGCATCTTTGTAAAGCGCATCATGCTATAATGTTTACAAACTGTTGTGCTTGTGTACATACGTAACCTTGACAATATATTGAATAACACAGAAAATAAAGAACATTGGACATTAAATATGTACTATTTCGGAAAACCTAGAGAATAGGTCATATGACTGTAAGAAGGTTTTTGGTATTTTGTTGAAATCTGACATTTTGGGACCGTGGCTATGTACAAAATGCAGGTTGATTCTCACTCAGAAGAATACAGCATTCAGTCAATATCGATAATTCTATTCATTTACACAGATTGCGCTATTACCGGTTTCAAAATTCTGAACCACGAATTTTAAAGGCAGCGAACAGGAGAAATGAGAAGGGGAACAACTCTAAAAGCGCAATAATAGTTACTAAAAAGGAAAAATTAATTCCGAATCCCATCACTATCAAAAAACGTGAATAGATGTTACTTAAAGTAACTGAGAAAAGAAGAACATAAAAAATTCATGAAGTGAAGGAGATAACTCGAATTATAGCAGACTTCAAAACTTAATAAACGGAGAATCAAATAGAACTGAAGTAGGTTAGATAGAGGAACAATATACCGAAACAGATAAAGTAGAAGAGAGGGAATGTAGAAAAAGCTTATAATAAATAAAAACACTCAGCTTGCAGTTATGATGTTACAAATTTTATTGCATGGTCGATTTCAGACTTCATACTTCGTCCTCAGATGCATCTTTGTACACTTCTAATCAACGGTTACATAGCCTTATTAATTTCCCTAACTCACGGAAGTTTCAGTCGAAATACAGGCAAACACATCCTACGTCCACAACGTCCTGCAAGCGACATTACACCGGTGAGGCTATTCTATTTATTGTTATTATTATACCACGTTTCTTTCTCACCATAATGGTAATGAAGATATGACTACCAATTAGTGAAGGCACAATTTGCAGAGTGAGAGGCCTAAGGAGCTGCACTTGGACACAATGGTGGAATGTATGTCATAGACAAAATAATTTCATAGAACACTGGAAGGAATGCATACAAAAGTTATATGAGAGACTTGCGATGAAGGATGCGTTGATGGAATAGACAACAGATGTATTACTGCAGCTTTTGCCATCCTTATGAGGCCATTAACCCTGAATGAGAGTGTATAGAAACCAATATCCCAAAGAGAGTTTATTATCTAAGAGAAAAAAAGTTATTTGAACATTCCTATTTTTAAAATTACAGGAGAATACACAATGTCTCATTAAACTTCAACTATAAAAACGAACACGTTTTTGTAGATGTTATATGAAACTAAGAAACAAGTCAAAATTCATGAGATGGTTGGTATTTGCTTATTTTAACAATCCTTTCTATACCCAGTTTCGTCTTGGCCACTTTCACTTTTCTTGTATGAGTATAATATTGCCTGCACAGAACGGTTTTTGATATGTTGCAGTCTATCGGAAAGAGGTTGCGTATGGTGCTACACAGTTTATTTCGTATGATCGCCAGCATCCTCTTCTCATCTACTTTGGAGGTTCTTCTATCCTTGTCCTTGTCCTTCTGCAAGTATGAATATGACGGTGCACATATTCAAACCTGCTGGTGAGTAATACAGATTCTTTTTTGTCCTCTCTTTTGATGTAGTGCCAGCCTTGCGAAACTTCTCCAGAGTCGCCTAGCAAAGCGCTCATTTTCGACCCAAAGGGTTCCCACTTGTTTCTCTCCGAACTACTGTCAATGACATCCAGTCATCTTCCTTAAAACAACTGGTCTTCATGGCAATCGCTGCTGACTGGACTTTTTAAACGGCTGACAAAGTTCCTTCTTTGCAAATGACAGCGTTTTCCGATCTTATTTCTATCGAAACCTTGGTTTTCCACCCCTACTCTCTTAAAAACGGCCCCTCATAACGACGGCTCCTGACTGGGTTTTCTGGAAACTCAGCCTTGGTCCGCTCGCCGATGTGGTTAGCAGGAATTTTCCTTGGAACATGTTTCCGTACATTTCCTGTCGTGGTTAGTGAGGAAAGATACTTGTCCTTTATTAGGAAACAGTTTTATTAATTTCACTAAATGCTTGGGAGCGTTTCTGTTTCGAATCTTAGAGTTTTAACACTAATGCTCGCGAGTGATGTTTGAATTTGCTTTCTCCTCTTGTATCGTATCAATACCGACCACATGTCATTATCATTGGCGTTGCATTACTTCAGAATCATTTAGTATTTATTTGAAAGCAGTGCTTTCCCGAAAGTGTGAGCATAGCAATATTGATATAAATTGATTTCTTGGGACAAGTAATTTGGTGACTACGACTGATGAGCCTCATGTGGAAATAAGGTGAAGTGTGCAGTTGCTCAGTAAAAGGCATCGCCTTCAGCGATTAACTCCTAGTCTTCAAGTGCTTTAGGAGAATTCGATCGCAATATTTTAGGTAATTTCTCTGCTTGTTGTGTGCACGAAGAAACGACAAGGGGTGTGGAAGTTTTCCTAATGAGCTGGATAGAAGTTTCTAGGCAGAATGAACCCCAATTTGCATAATGGTTTCCAGATATAATTGTTTAGTGGAAAGGTTTTGGTATTGGTTTAAGTCACTCTGTAGTAAATCCTCTTGCTCCTGTGAGCTTCAGTAGTGGTAGCGGAGAGAATATTCCTCTTGTTACTGTGTTTGATATGTCTTTTCTGATATTACTGTAAAATTATTCTCTTCTTTGCTTCGACGTCCAACTTTCATGTTATTGTCCCTGAACAAATACACGCTGGTGCTCCCCCCGGAAATTTTATTCGTATTTAAGCACGGCTGTCATGCAATTACAGGTAATGTCATTTTACCATTGATTGAGTTATTAAGTAACGTAAGAAATAATCAGTTTAAATCAGAACTGCGTTTCAAATCTCCGCCCTCAACATGGACTCCCGCATTCCATAGCTGTAGGTCTAAAGGTGAAGAGCTCAAGTCGATTTCGATAACCACGCCCAATCAGATGTTACGTATCAAAAACGAATGTGGAGATAAATTCTAAAATTTTTGCACACCCATGCACTCGAAGCGACCACACCGTCACTCCATCTCACATGCGCTAAAACAAATTAGAACGAGGAAAAGTAGCTATACATGAAATTAAAACACAGAGAAAACGAAACACTGAAGAGCTAAAAGAAAGGCACAGGAAAACGTGACTGGGTGACCACTTATAAAACACTTGGTTGAGCCAGTCACCTTGTTAAAAAATTAAAAAAGTCTCTCTAAAATCTTGTTAAAAGTGTTGGTCAGTTCACAAAACTTTAAAACGTGAACCACATTCACTTGAATGTTACCTAAAATGGGCTGTAGATCCGTTGGCAAATCAGCCACTGGTCGGAAAGTAAACGCAGTCCAATAAAATATGGCGCACCGTGTTCTGCACCCACGCGCACCACGCATTAGAGGATGCTCTGGCCGGAGTAAGAATCCATGCATCATAGGGCTGTGGAAGACTAAGGAGGATCTCGACCGGTCGGAGTGGCCGAGCGGTTCTAGGCGCTACAGTCTGGAACCGCGCGACCGCTACGGTCGCAGGTTCGAATCCTGCCTCGGGAATGGATGTGTGTGATGTCCTTAGGTTAGTTAGGTTTAAGTAGTTCTAAGTTCTAGGGGACTGATGACCTCAGATTTTTAGTCCCATAGTGCTCAAAGCCATTTGAACCATTTTTTTTTGAGGATCTCGACCTGTCGACGTGGTTGAAAGGAAGTACGCTATGGCCGAATTGTGGGGACACGGAGCTTTTTGTCAGTCTTGTCAGTCACTTCCAGCCACTCGTCTTCTCATCGACACAAGACATTGTACTTCAATAGCCATGTGATAGCATGCAGGGGGATGGCACACTGAAATACCTGAGGATCACGGCTCGCCTCTTTGGATGCTAGATCCGCCCTTTCGTTTCCTGCATTCCCCTTATGCCCTGGTACCCAGCAGAAAGACAACTTCTTTCCCAGTCGTTGGAGGAGGACATCCTGGATATTCTGTGTTACTTTGTCTGCTGCGTATAAACGTTGGACACTAAGGGAATTGGATCAGACAAGATATTTAGCACTGGAAGAACGCCGCATCTGCTCCAGAGTCCTGAAGATTGGATATAATTCTGCATCAAAGACCGTAAGTGCTAGGAGCATTCGGATGTTGAGGACACTATCCGGGAAAACAAGAGAGCAACCAACGGAGTCCTCCTGCTTAGACCCATCCGTAAAGACAGCTGCCTAGTTGTGATGCTCATAGAAAATGTCAGCGAATTAAAAAGAGAAGCGGGGGTGGAATCCCTCCTGTACTGGCTAAATCTGAAATGACGCTGGGCCTACGCAGTACCAAGGGCGGCAGACAGTCAAAACCCTGGACTTGGGTTGTACTTACTCTACACCGAGTGACTCCAACAGATCCTTCAAGCGGATCCTGAATGGCACTGTGGATCGTGGAGGTTGAAGCAGCGTTCCAGAGGCGAGTGAGCAATAGTACGGTATGAGCAATAGTAAGGTATGCGGGTGAGTCGGAGTTGCAAGGAACTTACATATCTGCTGCACCATGTGGAGCTGCCGCCTTATGGTGAGTGTCAGTTCCCCAGCCTCAGTACAGACATTGGGTAAGGAACTGGTCCTATAAGCCGAATACCCTCATGGTCGACAACGTCTTTGATCTTCAAATAAGAACTCCTCGCAGATTCATATACTGTGCACACATCGTCCAGCCGTGAACGCATGAAAGCCCTATAAAACTGGAACAGACGTGGCCTGTCCACTCCCCAAGACCTGTGACTAAGGCACTTGATGATGTTTAATGCCTCAAGGATTCTGGCTTTCAGGTCTCTCAGATGTGGCAACCACGACAATTGTAAGTAAAAAATGAGGCCCAGTAACCTCAATGAGTCTCTAAAATGTAGCATGGTGTCCCTCATATGCAAGTCAGGCAAACTTAAAAGATGACGAGAATAATTAAAATGAACACACACACACACACACACACACACACACACACACACACACACACACACACACACTTATCTGCAGAAAACTGAAAACCCGTCTTTGCGGCCCAGTGCGCAATGTAAACTGCAGCTTCCTGTTGCAGCACTGGAGGAAGAACAGAAAACAGCAAAATTTTTCACAAATAAGGAGTACTGCACTTACCGTAGATATGGTAGTGTTTATGGCTATGGATGGCAATCAGAGTAACACTTAAAACACTGTAAACTCCCCACAAAATAAATAATATGAATAATATTCACATTTAGTGTAACCTAAAAACCTCTCAACAGTAATATATATATATATATATATATATATATATATATATATATATATATATATATATATAATTATGTCGTTCACATTCAGTGTAACCTCTCAACAAAAATATTCCGTAACCTCCTTACAGAAAAAATATAGTTACTTATATCATTCACATTCTGCGTAGCCTACTAACAGATAAATGAATTCCGTAACGTACCAATAATACAATGTGACTAATCTCTCAAAAAAATTGTCGCTCACTTATAACCTTTCAATAATGACTGTGAGTTAAAACGGGTAAATTTGGACGTCAGCAGAGCAGCGTCATGGCCCTGAAAATTCATTCTGAATGAATTGAAAATTCTTACCTCAATAAGGTTGCCGGATAACGCGTATATATCTGCTCCTATAAGAAATTTTTCTGGCGCTGGCCGATAGATTTGTCATGTATACAAAGAAACAACTGATTTTTCTTTTCAATAATCGGGATGACCAAGGATTGGAGAAATTAGTAAATTCTTTAAATTGAAATGAATGGTTGTCAAATGTTACTTTTTATGAGAAAGATTATTATTAAGAGATTTTTAAAACATTTACATGCCACTTGATATAACAATACTACATATGCGCGAGGCTGCTTTTACCTTATACTACAACGCTCAGGCACCGCCATCGCTCCCACGACCGGCCCAGTCAACTTCACACACACGACTGCTAGCTACTACTTACTGCTACTAACAAACAGTTCCTACTGCAGTCAACACTGCTCTTTGGTCTGAGATTCTCTTATAGCTTACATACCGCAGGCAGCGCGTGAGCACTCCATCGAAATTACATCTGCTCGAGTGCGCTAGCAACAAATTCCTTAATCATGGACCTCTTACAACACTGCCCTGAGGGACACCATACTCGTGCTCATATCAGTTTGACAGCGTGTCACCAACTCGGGTCCTAAAAAACAGCTGGGACAGGAAAGACCATATAACGACGGAGAGATGGCCACGACAGCCCCATTGCGCAGTTGGGGGAATTTCAATAGGTAGTATCACACGCCTTACTGATATCGAAAAGTATGCCGATGAAGTGATGTTTACTTAGGAAAGCCTGCTGAATAGCCGCCTCTAGCAGAGTCAGGTTGTCGCCAGTGGTCCGAAATCTCCGGAATCCACTCTGAGAGCGGCTAAGGAGTTGACTGATCTCTACCAACCAGACCAGACGACGGTTAACCTTTTGCTCAGGGTCTTTCCTACACAGCTAGTTAAAGCGATACTCTGATAACTACTGGAGCATATTCGGTCCTTCCCTGGTTTGAGGACATGTCTCAAAATTGCCTCTGTTAACTATTTGAGGACGTTACCGGTCTGGACTTCCTTTGATGCTACTGGCAAATGGCTAAGCATGCAGTACTAGATTTGGTCGTGATCAGGCGCAGTATTACGAGTCTGATATAGAGCCGATTCCAGCTCCTATATGGAGATCTTGCCCTCTCTAAAGTCGCATGGCAGCGACGAAACGCCGGAGATTGGCTGGCATTGGTAGTAGTTTTAGCAAAGTGCTTTGCAGCGTCTGAGCGATGTCTCCATGTGTTATATGGAGACACCCTGTTTCAGTACTTCGGGCCTCGGCCCTCGCGAGTCGCAATACCTTGAAGTTGTCTGCTGTCGGTCGGCGTTTAAAATGTCGAAAAGCCGCACTCTTGTCCCGGATTGCTGAACGACACTCATCTGTCCACTAAGGTACATGTTGCCTCCTTAGATGACCTTTGGATGGTTACGTCAGTGGCATGATGGATCACTCGTGTGATGTGGTCCACCCATCGTTGGACACTGTTGCAGTGTTCGAACACAGCCAGCTGGCTGAACAGCGTCCAGTTAACCCTGCTGACCATCCATTTTGGTGGCTTCTCTTCAGGTTGTAATCCACCCATTAAGTGAACGCGGAGTGGGAAGTGATCTCTGGAATTAAGGCCACCAATGACTTCCCAGTAAACAGTGTCTGCAAGGGTTGGAGAGCAGAGAGTGAGGTCAGTGGCCGAGAATGACCCAGTTGCAGCACAGAAGTCATGAGGCCCCAAGACCACACCCCTAGGACAAAGATTTTGAGCCCCACAATTCGAGCCCCACAAAACATCGTGAGCATTGAAGTCTCCCAAGAGGAGAAATGGGCGGGATAGCTGTTTAGAAGATCTGTGAGTGCCTCAAAATGGTTCAAATGGCTCTGAGCACTATGGGACTTAACATCTATGGTCATCAGTCCCCTAGAACTTAGAACTACTTAAACCTAACTAACTTAAGGACATCACACAACACCAAACCATCACGAGGCACAGAAAATCCCTGACCCCGCCGGGAATCGAGCCCTGGAACCCGGGCGTGGGAAGCGAGAACGCTACCGCAGTAGCAGATGCGGGCTGTGAGTGCCTCAGTCTACTGCATCAGAAGAAGGTAAATACAGCGAGCAAACTGTGATCCTCCAACACGTGTGAATTTCAACTGCAACTGCTTGAGGTCAGTAGTCAGGGGGAGTGCAGAGGTGTGATGTACATGATTTAGAAATACAGCAACACCTCCCTTCCCTTTTCCCCAGTTAGGTCATCCTTACGATACACTGTACAGCCCCATAGGACAGGGGCGTCAATTGTTCTAAAATGCGATTCCTGCAAACAGATACACACTGTGCATTCCTGTGCTAGAAGCTTCAGTTCCTCCACATGGGTCCTGAACCCATTAACGTTCTACTGAAGGATGGGAGCCATTTATCACGCGGGTAGCGCTTTCACACTGACTTTCCACCTGGGAGGGGAACCTACCATATGGCTGAGGTTTGGGACAAAATAATTGTTCCATTTAGACATCAAGTTCCATTTGCTCTTTTGAAGAATCAAGACACACATCAGAGAGGACAATTTCGACATCATCAGACAGTTGACTTCCTGTCTCTCTAATAAGTTGACACTTACCCTGAGTGGCCTTTGGGGCCACAACTATGGTTGTAATAGCAGCAGCATTACTGGACGGTGGACGAGGCTGAACCTTCAGAGAGGCAGGGAGCTCCACAACAGCGTCAACCACAGCCTTGTCTGCAGTCTTGGGTGGAGGCATGGACCTGAAAATAACTGAGTCAGAACAAGTGCACTGGCAGACGCAGGTGCTAGTGCTGACACTGGCAACCTCCAGTTGTGTAGCAGAGCAGCATCGTTTTTAGGGACTGACTGTTTAATAACAGACGCAAAGGGGGTAGCGAACGCCGGGGGCTGAAGGGCCTCATAGATCGTTTTGGTCTCCCTGCACGTTTAGTTGTTTCTATTTCCTACATCTTCCTTCCTTCAAGAAATACACCGCAGTCCCTGCTCCAGGCAGAGGGATCCCCAGAGGAGTTGACACACTTCACAGCAGATGAACAGCCTACTCCTTCGAGGGCGACCTTCCCACATTTTCCACAAGTCGCTTCTCCGTTACATCCGACAGTTGTGTGACTAAAGCGCTGGCACTTAACGCAGCATCGGGTTCAGAAATAAGGCCGTACACTAAGGCGAAGAAGCCAGACTTAACATGCTCGGGAAATTTCGTGCTGGCGAACGTCAGTATAACCTAGTCTGACATCACTAGATTCCCATTGACTCTTTTCATACTGTTCTGCCCGTCAACAATGCCTTTCCGGGACTATTCAACTTTCAGTTCTTCTCGGGGAATGTCGACCACAGCTCTGCAAGTCACAACACCTTTGTTGTAGTTCAAGGTGTTGTGCAGTTCAGTTTCAATTGCACGCTCTCCGAGGCATTGAATTTTTTGATGATTCTTCACTTGTTGCTAGCGGGACGTTTCAACAAACAGGGTCTCATTTCGTAGGCGCTTGATAGATTTTAATGATCCCGCAATGTACTCCAATCCTTTTTGTATATAAATTGGTGAAATTTCTCAAAACTGCCCTCTTTTATTTTAAATATTAGGCACACAGTCTAAGAAACATCGTATGTTCTGTTAAAAAGTACTGTGTCAGGAGGACAGCTTACCCGAGCCCTCTTACTTGTCTGGGTGTCGTTACATAAAAACGGACCACCCATTCCTCTGCGAGGTGGAAGAGAAAAGTTCTAAGGATCCATATCGGTCCCAGGAGCAGCTGTGGAACTAAAAATCCATCTAGACAGTACCCCGGGTGCCTAGGTATGCCTTGCACAACTGTGGTGCGGTAGGCTCCACAGAGGTTTCCCGCTAACGACCGTTTCACGTCAACAGCCATGCATCTCATCAGCGCGCATCACACCTTGAGATGGAAGATTTATTTTATAGAGGTTTTTACCATCCTCGCAATCCTGGCGGTCAAGCCAAGATTCCCGTTTCTTTTGACACACAACGTTCCGCTGTCGCGCTATACAATGGTCCCTGAAACAGCCCACATCTTACGGTGACAGGGAACTGGCCGCGCTTACCAGCCCCCGGCTCAAGAACCCCGAGATCGCCAAACCCGTACCCAGCAAGCGAATGCTGAGCTCCTGAGTGCGTAGGGTGCTTACGTGATATGCAGCATGTACATGTGTAACCGAACTGTATTATATGGACATAACGACAGTGCAATAAAACATCACGTTCTTGATAAAGATCGTAAATAGCCCCTAACAGTAGCATTGCATACATGGTTACTAAGAACATGATGAAACTTACGTAAATGATTTGCTTCCTCCCTTCAGTACTCTGGGTCAAGTTCAAAAGTCACGGCAGTTAGCGTTACTACTCAAGCGAAATAATAGGCAGCCCCCGGGATTAATTTTCGCCTCCAGAACGAGATCAGAGGAAATCGGAAGTAATAGCAAATTTGCCTTTAAATCTTCCTACCACAATAAAAATAAAAACAGAGATGTGTACTTGCGCTTGGCGTCCCTATCTAAAAATATGTTCAAATGTGTGTGAAATCTTTTGGGACTTAACTGCTAAGGTCATCAGTCCCTAAGCTTACACACTACTTAAGCTAAATTATCCTAAGGACAAACACACACACGCATGCCCGAGGGAGGACTCGAGCCTCCGTCGGGACCAGCCGTGTACAAATAAAAACAACAGCCGTATAAAAATAAGTAGTAGCTTTGCAGCACATAGCAAATCGTGTTCTAGGTTCAGTCAGTTCCTTGATTTTGTTTTCATTGCCACCATAATCGCAAATTCCTTTGAAAACGTATAGTTTTTGCGAATGCAATCAGTGTTCTTCAGGCTTTTTCTGATAATAATATGTGTCACGAATTTTTCTCCAGAATGTTGCTAATACTCATTTAGAGAAAACTAATGTTGTGGCCAGCACGAAGACCTAGAAATTCTGCTTCAGCTTGAACGTAACTGTCTGAGAACATTATTCATTCCCTGAATACAGTATTATAATCCACGCATTTACTTGTAAATACTTTAGTTCAAGAAAATGGTTAGTTTCTGATTTTATTACGGATGGTAAGTGCTAACTTATTTCATGTGTGACTGCGCATGTTTCACTGTCAGCGTCGGGCGCCATCAAATTGTCTTGAGCTTCATTCCTGCGTTCGTGCAGATCCAGTCTGGAAACGTATTTATTTCTTCAAATAAATCAGCAACGTATGCTACGTTGGAAATAAATGTATTATCAGTTATTTTCACACGCAAGTCTTGCTCCTTTTCCGTCCTCGCTCTTTCCGGAAACAGAGCAATTTCTTGTCGAAGCTCGAGAACTCTTTGTGACACCTTGCCACGTGGTAGCCATCATACTTCCCCACGGAACAAGAGCACGGAATTTGGCACCAACCCCATTGCACAACTCCTTGAAATCTCTTGTGTTTCTTGCACTATCTTCGGTTGGTACAAACTCTTCATTACCTTAAGGAGTATATTCAACAAATAAGGCGGATGCTTTTATTGCCAAAGTATAACGACGTATGATATAGTGGCTGAACGTTGCATTTGGAACAACATATTTCCCCAGTGTATGAAATCCAGACCGAACTCCCAACATGGAATTTTCTCCGTCAGTACATACACCTCCCATCTTCGTCCAACACATCTCATTTCCCCCCATAAATTTCTTCATCGATAGTAAAACATCTTCACCATTTATAGTAGTGTCCATGTATCTTCTTTTAGGTCATCATCTTTTATTTTCGGACAGTGGGAAAACGCTGGGAACAAGATACAACGTCAGTCGATTCATCTAACTGCACTTCAAAGAATCGACTTGACATATTTCGTTGAGTACCGTGCCCTAAATACCCAAACTCGTAACCCCGATATGACTTCTAATTTGTGTTGTGTGTTGTTAGAAAGAAAGATAACTTTTATTTTCTTCACCGCATGGCTTAGTAAGGTACTCTCCTGTCGTAAGAAGTATCTGGATTTCAGAGATTCAGTTTGAAGCTTCACGACCAGCTTCTATTGATTGGGAAAAGTAGCCTGGTGAGTCCATGCGTGAACTTTTCAGTGCAGTCTCTTTGCGTTTGAAGCTTTCATTGTTTTACCAGCGAACTATGCAGGACTTCCTTAGCTTTTAACTTGCCGGATTTCATACTCTTTGCTATTGGCATTTTACTGCAAAGAATTTTATGGGACATTTCATTAGCTTTACCAACTATCATAGCAAAATCCGTTTGCAGAAAACTTTCATTGTATGATTTTTTTTCCAAGTGGCATTGTTCCTGAAAGACGGAAAATTTGTCTAAAGTGCGGTGTATTTGTGGTATGTATTACACGGAAAGAAAAGACGTGAACAGCGTTGCAGCACTATGTTATGTCCGAGAAAGAGAGAGTGGGAGGTAATAAAAGTGTACGCTAGTGTTAATCTTAGTAGGCACTCGGACGCAAAGCTGTGATTCATTGACACAAAGCTGCGTCTGAAGTACAGCTCAGATCAATTCGTGACATTGTGTCTTAAGTGTGCGACATCACATGTACACTACTGGCCATTAAAATTGCTACACCAAGAGGAAATGCAGATGATAACCGGGTATTCCTTCGACAAATATATTATACTACAACTGACATGTTATTACATTTTCACGCAACTTGGGTCCATAGATCCTGAGAAATCAGCACCCAGAAAAACCACCTCTGGCCGTAATAGCGGCCTTTATACGCCTGGGCATTGCGTCAGAGCTTGGATGGGGTTTACAGGTACAGCTGCCCATACAGCTTCAACACGATTCCACAGTTCATCAAGAGTAGTGACTGCCGTATTGTGACGAGCCATTTGCTCGGCCACCATTGACCAGACGTTTTCAATTGGTGAGAGGTCTAAAGAACGTGCTGGCCAGAGCGGCAGTCGAATATTTTCTGTATCCAGAAAGGCCCGTACAGGACCTGGAACATGCAGTCGTGCATTTTCCTGCTGAAATGTAGTGCTTCCAGTGATCGAATTAAGGGTAGGTCTACTGGTAGTTACACATCTGAAATGTAACATCCATTGTTCACGCCGGGTGATACACCAGTATGACCATGCCGAATACACGGTTCCAATGTGCGTTCACCGCGATGTCGCCAAACACGTATGTGACCGTCATGATGCTGTAAACAGAACCTGGATTCATCCGAAAAAATGACGTTTTGCCATTCATGCACCAAGGTTCGACGTTGAGTACACCATCACAGGCGCTCCTGTCTGTGATGCAGCGTCAAGGGTAACCGCAGCCATGGTCTCCGAGCTGATAGTCCATGCTGCTGCAAACGTCGTCGAATTGTTCATGCAGATGGTTGTTGTCTTGCAAACGTCCCCATCTGTTGAATCAGTGATCGAGACGTGGCTGCACGATCCGTTACAGCCATGCGGATATGATGCCTGTCATCTCGACTGACAGTGATACGAGGCCGTTGGGACCCAGAAAGGCGTTCCGTATTACCCTCCTGAACCCACCGATTCCATATTCTGCTAACAGTCATTGGATCTTGACCAACGCGGTGTCGCGATACGATAAACCGCAATCGCGACAGGCTACAATCCGACCTTTATCAAAGTCTGAAACGTGATGGTACGCATTTCTCCTCCTTACACGAGGCATTACAACAACGTTTCACTGGGCAACGCCGGTCAACTGCTGTTTGTGTATGAGAAATTGGTTGGAAACTTTCCTCGTGTCAGCGTGTTGTATGTAGGTGTCGCCACCGGCGTCAACCGTGTGTGAATGCTCTGAAAAGCTGATCATTTGCATATCACAGCATCATCTTCCTGTCGGTTAAATTTCACGTCTGTATCGCATTATCTTCGTAGTGTAGCAATTTTAATGGCCAGTAGTGAATATTGACACAGGCACATGGGACGGTTTATGCTCTTTGTAGATGGTGTTGGAGTTGTCGTCCGATGATGTCCAATATGTGCTTATTAGAGACAGATCTTGTGATCTAGCAGGCACATGCCGACACTCTGTAGAGCATGCTGGCTAACAACAGCTGCATGTGGGCGAGGGCTATCCTGTTGGAAAACACTCCCTGTAATATTGTTTAGGAATGAAAGCACAACAGGTCGAATCACCAGACTGACGTACAATTTTGCAGGCAGTGTGCATGGGATAGCCACGAGAGTGCTTCTGCTGTGATACGAAATCGGACCCCAGACCATAACAGAAGATTTAGGTCCAGTATACACAGACAGGTTGTTTGCAGGCCATCTACTGTCCTTCTATCACTGACACCGAGGCAGAACAAGGTTTCATCAGAATACACAAGAAAGCTCCACCTGTCTTCGTATGAGCTCAAATTTCTGCTGGCTGTAGATGCAGTACGATCCGCCAGCTTTCCCTTTTGGTAGTGACACATGGCCATCCGGAGTCCGGTCCTCTGGCGACCGTGCATTCTTGCAACCACTGCTGGCAGCAAAGGTGTACAGTGGCTACATTCTTGGCAAGTCCTTCTGCAGTACAGCACAAGGAACGCCTAGCTTCTTGTAACCCTGTTACACCATCTCGTTAAAACTTAGTGAGGTGATGACAATGGTGTCTGTGTCACCTTGAAGACGTTCAATCTCCAAGATAACTAACGCTCACCACTTTACAGCATGTATTTAAAACAAACCTGGTTAGTATCCCCATAGTTGTGCTACTAGCGCCACTATCACGAAACTGTCGAGAAATTTAGACAGACATTGAAACTTCTTTATTTAATAAATAACTGAGAAGATGAAACTTCTGTGTTACTTAACTCTGCAACTGCTGAGTGAAATTGAATGTACTCTCGCTTTGCTTGTCTTTATCGTTTAAACACTGACCTACAGAATTTTCCCTGACAAACAGAACTCCAACTTTTCCTATTCATTAATTACTCACAATATTCAAGGATTGCGCGATCTGACTGCTTCAAAATTGATGACCTGACATCAAATAATTATTACAAAGGAATGATCCTGAATTAGCATAAATCCTAACAATAACCTATACATTTCATAAGTCACTTACCTCACAAAAATCTTCATTACACGAACACCTACAATACAGCAAGCGCCAATGCAGCCAGCAAAATAAAAGATTATAACTCCAGAAGGCTGTAACTACTAATAGGCATGTCGTTAGCAAGGAAAGATTTTGTAGCAGAGCAAACAATGTATTTACGAAATTTAACCTTAATCAAGTGACAACCGGTTCAAAAATTATTGAATCATCAGTAATAAATCTCAATGACGGATATACATTCAGGCCGTCCGCTAGCGGTAATACTACAGACCTCCAACACTGCTAACTATTAACCTCTAAACTCCATCACTGCTGGCTGTTCACCTCCTAATTTCCATCACCGCTGACTGTTAACTTCCAACTGCTACTCCGACCAGCCAGAGAGTCTCTTAAAAAGTACGCACAGTGCTGTCAGAGTTATTAATGCAGAGCTCTACACAGCGCTGCCATCATACAAATACATAAACAGCCTACTTTATCTTTCACATGCAGAAACACGCCTAGCAACTTTCATTTATGCCGCACAACACTTCCTTGCGTTGTGACTTTTCTTCCCTCAGTGTAGAATCTGGTGCTTGCTGGACAGTATTTCAGAGCGTTGTCAACACTACCCGAAAAATTTTCAGATTCAGTCTTGAGGAACATTGCCAATGCCGGCCGCGGTGGTCTCGCGGTTAAGGCGCTCAGTCCGGAACCGCGTGACTGCTACGGTCGCAGGTTCGAATCCTGCCTCGGGCATGTATGTGTGTGATGTCCTTAGGTTAATTAGGTTTAAGTAGTTCTAAGTTCTAGGGGACTGGTGGCCATAGATGTCAAGTCCCATAGTGATCAGAGCCATTTGAACCATTTGAACATTGCCAATGCTGACGCGAGTCAGCGACACACGACAAGTGAATACCGCACTTTATCGGCATGCAGAATACGGCCTGACAAGTCACAACATCTCACATATTTCGGAAACGGCTTTCTATCCGCAGCCGCAGTGACCCAGTGACTGTCTGCATCCACTTTGCGACAGTGCATTGCAATGGAGTGTAACCGCTAAAAAGTTAAACAACTTATAGATGTTTATACAGAAAGGCGGAAACTGTGGGCCTAGGACAGTGATTAACGCATCAAAAAAATACTTAAAAATGCGTCGCAAGTGGTGCGAAATCGAAGAAGCCAAGAGCAATATGCAAACTTCGATGACAATTACTGCCATTGTTTTGGCATCTTGAACAGAAACGTCAGACTCGTGAAGGAATCTTCAGCTGCTGGGAAGTACTGAGTTATTGCGACACTCTCTTTGCGAGATGCTGCAACTGCACAATTTGTGTTCATTGTTCACTTCATTGGATGTACCATCAACAGGTGCGGCCTTAACGTATTCAAGCAATATTTGTTAGTACACTGAAATTATTCATAAGCCTGGTGAACGAATCTATACTGTTAGATAAGATAAAGGCTGTTTTCGATCTTAAAAAAAAGTATTTCTTAATATTAGCTAACCTAAAGCCCATCAGCCGAAAGTTAACAGCGTTCCGCATAAACGTTTATTTATTCGTGATCTCGTTAAAGAAGGAAGCAGACATGGGCACATTTTTCTTGAAACCTTAAAAACGGAGGATGGAATGGATTTACATATAAGCAATTTTTTTCAGATTTGCCGCGTATAACTCAACTTTCATTACATCAGACATGTTCAGCAGTCAGTGTCATGAGAAATGGAGGGGGTACATAGCACAAACTTCAAGGTGTCTTCCGAAGCATCACAAAACGTTAAATTTTGTAGCCTTAATTGTAAGGAAATCTCCTCACCAAGCTGTGAGGGTTGTGAATATATAGGGTGGTCCATTGATAGTGACCGGGCCAAATATTTCGCGAAATAAGCAACAAACGAAACAACTACAAAGAACGAAACTCGTCTAGCTTGATGGGGGAAAACAGATGGCGCTATGGTTTGCCCGCTAGATGGCGCTGCCATCGGTCAAACGCATATCAACTGGGTTTTTAAAAAATAGGAACCCCATTTTTTATTACATATTCGCGCAGAACGTAAAATATGAATGTTTTTGTTGGACCACTTTTTTCGCTTTGTGGTAGATGGCGCTGAAATTGTCACAAACGTATATTTACGTGGTATCACGTAACATTCCGCCA
Source organism: Schistocerca gregaria (assembly GCF_023897955.1). Classification (NCBI taxonomy): domain Eukaryota; kingdom Metazoa; phylum Arthropoda; class Insecta; order Orthoptera; family Acrididae; genus Schistocerca; species Schistocerca gregaria. Next base: position 200,992,530 of record NC_064921.1, read on the forward strand.
GTGCGGACGGTATTTTCTTCGCGATACATGGCCCGCACGTTCACCGGATCTGACGTACCCGGATTTCTTTCTGTGGGGAAAGTTGAAGGATATTTGCCATCGTGATCCACCGACAACGCCTGACAACATGTGTCAGCGCATTGTCAATGCATGCGGGAACGTTACGGAAGGCGAACTACTCACTGTTGAGAGGAATGTCGTTACACGTATTGCAAAATGCACAGAGGTTGACGGACATCATTTTGAGCATTTATTGCATTAATGTGCTATTTACAGGTAATCACACTGTAACAACATGCGTTTTCAGAAATGATAAGTTCACAAAAGTATTACATTGGAACAACCGAAATAAAATGTTCAAACGTACCTACGTTCTGTATTTTAATTTAAAGAACCTACCTGTTACCAGCTGTTCGTCTAAAATTGTGAGCCATATGTTTGTGACTATTACAGCGCCCTCTATCACAAAGCTAAAAAAGTGGTCCAACTAAAACATTCAGAATTCTGTACGTACTACACTAATATGTAATAAAAATGGGGGTTCTTATTTTTAAAAACGCAGTTGATATCCTTTTGAGCGATGGCAGCGCCATCTAGCGGGCCAACCATAACGCCATCTGGTTTCCCCCTTCAAGCCAGACAAGTTTCGTTCTTTGTAGTTTTTTTCGTTTGACGCTTATTTCGTGAGATATTTGACCCAGTCACGATCAATGGACCACCTTGTATATTCCTTTTTTTATCTTGATGACAGTGTAGTACAAGAACACTTCTCATAGATTTCTGTAAGCATTTTTCTCATCCTGTATTTCCTCCCCTTTAAAAGCCTGCAGCCACTATTTTTGCCATTGTTGAAAATCATAGAACTGTGAATCTTTTACCCTGTCGTGAAAAAGCCAGCTTTAAGCACAGCGCAGCGTGAATTAACTTTTTAGACTATAACTGTGCACGTCATTTACTGTGGTCTATTTATGATTCTTGATCAGTGACACAACAGTTACAAATAAGAAACGAACTTACGCCTCTGCTTACATACCATCAACTATTCCTGTCCAATAGTAAACGAAAAACAGTGCTGTAAATTAACAGTTTCTTACTCAGTAGTCGGCACTTGAATAGGAAATATTTCACTCACGTGCTTCTGTTTTTCGCCCAGCAATCTGAAATAAATTGAGATGGCAGTAAATTGAAGGCACCAAAAATGCATTCACTTCACGTGTCGGTCGAATCGATTGACGAGCGAATGACTGACTAAAAATATAAGAACAATGAGCGAACGAACCGGTAACTCTGAGGAGCCAATGAAGAACGTGACGCGCTGAGCAAATTGCCGGTTGCGGCTAGTACGAAAGCCTTGTTTCATACAATGTGTCATTCTGCGAATTGTCAATCACCGCAGGACGCAAAAACTTCGCAGTCGATGCTTTCGTCTGCTAGCACAGTGTTTTCTTTGGTATGCAGCATATCTGCAATGAATACTTGGAATGCAGAGCATTTTCCAACCAATCAGATCGCTGGACGCCTAGATTCGAGCTAGGCTGGTCCTAATGCATGCGGTTCCGTGCTACGCTCGGATTTGGCGAGACGCTGTTTGCATCACACTGCATGCTGACAACTTAGTAAAAGCATTTCTAAACTGGAGCTGGCAGATGTTTTGATGAGAGCGTTACCTGAGTGTGCTGCATTAAAGTAATTACATTGTTACGTGATTTTCGGGTACAGCTGTGCTAGGTCTCTTTGTTTCGATTGGGTTTTGTCTGAATATGCAAGGATCAATATCGGTCTTTCATTAAGTCATTCTTGGACATAGATCAACCTGCAAGCTACTCTTCCACTTAATAATATTCTGGGGATTTAGAGGTCTATGGATTCATTTTCTTCTCTTTGTGAATACATAGTATTGTTTCTCCATGTAGTCCCGTCAGTTATAATTGAATCTAATATCTCTCGCAAATCATCTTCCTCCTGAAATCACTGTTTTACGACTCGGAGGTAGTAGGAGCGAGCGCAACTTATTACAAATAGTCACACAGGTCCGCAAAAAAAAAAATAAATAAATAAAATAAAATAAAACTGCTGCATGAGATATTTTTACTGAATTATACGTTAAAAAACAGCTGCATGAGATATTTTAACTGAATTATACGTTATAGAATGCTCTGATTTCAGAAGTGATGTCCAGTTTTTGCAGATTCAAACACAAAAAACTGGTAAAAGCACTATTTATCAAACGTAATATTTTTTTAGAACCAATGAGACAGTATTTTGAGACATATGGTAACAATATTATACTTATTCATATTTTTTATGAAACCTTTTCCTCTTTTCCTTGACACATCGCCGAGTCCATTTCCACCTGGCGCCTCAGTTGGACCAGCGTTCGTGCTGGACGTGCAGACCGCGTGAGACGACGCTTCATCCAGTCCCAAACATGCTCAATGGGGGACAGATCCGGAGATCTTGCTGGCCAGGTTAGTTGACTTACACCTTCTAGAGCACGTTGGGTGGCACGGGATACATGCGGACGTGCATTGTCCTGTTGGAACAGCAAGTTCCCTTGCCGGTCTAGGAATGGTAGAACGATGGGTTCGATGACGGTTTGGATGTACCGTGCACTATTCAGTGTCCCCTCGACGATCACCAGAGGTGTACGGCCAGTGTAGGAGATCGCTCCCCACACCATGATGCCGGGTGTTGGCCCTGTGTGCGTCGGTCGTATTCAGTCCTGATTGTGGCGCTCACCTGCACGGCGCCAAACACGCATACGACCATCATTGGCACCAAGGCAGAAGCGACTCTCATCGCTGAATACGACACGCCTCCATTCGTCCCTCCATTCACGCCTGTCGCGACACCACTGGAGGCGGGCTGCACGATGTTGGGGCGTGAGCGGAAGACGGCCTAACGGTGTGCGGGACCGTAGCCCAGCTTCATGGAGACGGTTGCGAATGGTCCTCGCCGATACCCCAGGAGCAACAGTGTCCCTAATTTGCTGGGAAGTGGCGGTGCGGTCCCCTACAGCTCTGCGTAGGATCCTACGGTCTTGGCGTGCATCCGTGCGTCGCTGCGGTCCGGTCCCACGTCGACGGGCACGTGCACCTTCCGCCGACCACTGGCGACAACATCGATGTACTGTGGAGACCTCACGCCCCACGTGTTGAGCAATTCGGCGGTACGTCCACCCGGCCTCCCGCATGCCCACTATACGCCCTCGTTCAAAGTCCGTCAACTGCACATACGGTTCACGTCCACGCTGTCGCGGCATGCTACCAGTGTTAAAGACTGCGATGGAGCTCCGTATGCCACGGCAAACTGGCTGACACTGACGGCGGCGGTGCACAAATGCTGCGCAGCTAGCGCCATTCGACGGCCAACACCGCGGTTCCTGGTGTGTCCGCTGTGCCGTGCGTGTGATCATTGCTTGTACAGCACTCTCGCAGTGTCCGGAGCAAGTATGGTGGGTCTGACACACCGGTGTCAATGTGTTCTTGTTTCCATTTCCAGGAGTGTAGATATTTGAAACAGTCCCACCCTTTTGCAGTGATTTTATAAATTGTTTCATCAACCCAAATTTGATATGGAGAGGGGACAACAAAATTTTTTCTGGTGATACCAAAGTAGTATTGATAACATTTTCTCTCCGGGATTTAAAGTTTATCGGGGTGGCCAGTCACTTTTACTCTGGTGCTCTTCTCTGGCTCTACTATCCCATAAGCATAAGAAGCATGGGTATTTAATAAAGACTGCATGCTGACCCGAAAGCATCGTGAGTATTTTGATGTCCCCACAAACCTTCCATTGATGATCCTGATATTTGATTTTCTCCAGGATAACGGCCAAATCGTTATAGTTTCTGTCTATATGCACAGAATGTCACATAGTAAGCGATGCAAATTTATTTCCATTGCGCAATAACTCTACTTTAAGACTAGTTTTGGATGAATCAATGAATAGGCGCCATTCAGATGAGTCATACTGCATATCAGTGCAATGTACGAGTCCTTCCACGTCATTACAAAAAACTAAATTTTCTTCTTTTGAGAAAAACTGGGTAAATTCATTTTCTCGGTGTCTGTGCCATGAACATGAGGTGCCAGATGATTTTAATTTTTTTATCTGGAACCTAAGAGTTCAGTTGCATCTTTTGAAAGACCTAAATCTCTTCCTAGATCATTGAGCTCACTTTGAGAAAATAGCTGAGGCCTTTCGTCTTCGTCTGAAGAAAAATCTGAGCTTGATTCACCCTGAGGAGGTAATGTAACTTCGTCCTCCAACTCACTCGGGTATTCATCCAAATTGGAAGGTGGCTGTGGGATAGGTATTTCAGAGCTATAGGCCACTGGACGTGTAGCTCAGCCAAGGTTAGGATAACTTATGCTTCTTTTGTTTTTTTAATTGAATCCCTTTACGTCAACTGAACAGAAGTAGCTATCAGTGGTTTGGTTCCCCTGCTCTCGCCATATCATAAGAATTCCAAATCGAAATGCATTTTTCTTATCCTTAAACCACAAACGAAGATCGTCTTCACATTTTCTACACAATTTATGCGGGGCCCATCGTTTACCTTGATCACCAAGTTTTAACTTAAAGTAGGCAAAATAAACCTTCCTCACAAAATCGCTTATGTTTCGCTGTTGACTTTTAATAGTGTATTCACCACAGATATAACAAAAACTGTTTGGAGAAATAACACAACCTCTTGTAGCCACTGGTCTGCTAAAAAAATTTTTTGTGGGCTGCATGAGATATTTTTGCTGAATTATGTTTTAGAAACAACAGTACTGTTCACTTGAATAGCAATATGTCTACTGAGAGTTTCCCTTCATGTCATGTAAGATACATTTGACTTCTCGCAACACGATAAAACAATAATATTGTTTGCATTTGCTTCTGGCGCTCACGAGTTCACGGTCAATCCTGCAAGTGGTAACAAAGAATAGTTAGCATTGTAATTTTTTTAAATTTAAGTTTGTTTTATCTGTTATAATTGATATAATTTTTAATAATTATTAAATTTAAAAAAAACCACATAGGTTTATTACTAATGAACATAAATACTGCAATATACATAAAAATCTATGTGATAGAATTTTTAAAATATTTTTCCTGTTTTGGGAGGTCAAAATATATAAGAAAATGTTAAAAAATCCTATGTAGGTTTTTGGTCGCAGACCTGTGTAATGTGCTTTCAACAGAGTTAATACCACTAAAGAGTGCAACGAGCCGCTGCAGTATTTGCCAGTTTTCTTGACAATTTTCAGCACACTTCAGGTAAGTCGTGTAACTGGGTAACCTCTTTTGATGCTAGTCACTTGTCAGACTGAGCATAACTGCATTTGATTCTAAAGCATTATGTAAGGGCGAAAAACACTAAATACATGACTTTTCTCTCTTAACAACATGTGGGCAGGGTGGGTTCTTCCTTGGCTCAGGTATGAGGTAGAATGAAACAGCATTTTTACATAAGATAACTTTCATTGAAGGATTTGTATAATGGTTTCCTTACTGGACTGTTCTGGCTGGGAGAACGGGAGCTGTAAGATTTGCGAAGCCTTCTGTTGCGTGAGCGGCAGCGGTATTGTCTGATTACGCCTGGCAGTGTCTATCTCGTGTCGCTGTTTCGCCCAGTTGACTGGAGATGCGCATCGTGAGGTGGCCCATTTGATTATTGAGAACAAAGTCGTGCATCGGATGCTGATACCTTGGATGTGGCATCCCAGTGTCTCTCTTCTCTATGCGGCCGCGTGTGTCAGTGTTGTGCGTCGGCCAGCGGAGCGGCGCGGCGGGGGAAGGCCAGTGTCCTGGACTCGAACAACGGACTCCAGCTTGCCAGTCTTCGGCTGTCAGATCTTCATTACCAGCTCACAGGTGACTGCTGATTTGAGGCCGTCTCCTTCCCGTCCTCACGAGTCACCCGGATACGTAAAAGTCAGTCTTCAAATACCTTCTACTTCTGTCTTCTGGCGGCGAGGTTGCTGCTTGCTATTCCATTACAGCGGCGGACTTGCTGCTTCTGTGTACGATGTAGTCTCTTCCTGCATGACGGTCTTCAGCACCAACTGAACTGCAATGGCACTGAACTCAAACCTAAACTGATCTGAAAACTACTGTCGTGCCCTCAGCATCTTGCATATTTATTTACTTCAGTTCACTGGAGGTGAACGACTTTACAGTCATTGCCTCTTCTGTCACGTTGAAAAGCTTCTCGAAGAATCTTCTTAACTTCGGTCATTGGCTCTTGGAATATGGGAGAGGGCCTTTGATCACATGCGACAATTGAGAAACACATGAGCCGGTCGGGCGGTGCCCTGACGGCAGAATAGACAGTTTCCGCTTATGTGGGGAGGGAGGTGGCTTCTCCTGATCGTGCTGACTTGCAAGCGCCGGCCGTTGCCACTGCTGCTCTGCCCGCTGTTTGTCAGTGTGTAACTCTTCTAAAGTACACTAAGTTTTTCATTCATTTTCTAATTTATACTTCACTTCACATTGATTTCACTAATTTATTTACCTATCTTAAGTACCACTCAACAGTCGCAAGTTGCAGAGAACTTCAAGATATGTTCTGCATCCTCTCCCCTCATGGTAATGTTCATGTGCGTCAGTGAAAAAGACCAATAAAAAGGTGTTATCATGTGGACGTAATGTGCTGTTCCAGTCTCTTCTGTACCTAAGGTCCATCACCGTTCCCTTTGGATCCCTACGTAATTCGGTGCTCTCCAATACACACGATCGAACAGCGGAGGAGTGGTACTCAAGCGTCAACTTAAGATTACAATGTCTCCGGATGTAATTAATATATTACAATGCGACAAACGGCACTGATTATGTATTGTTTATATGTTCAGATGTGCGCACAAAACTAACGGGGTTCCATTTTTAAAAAAACGTAGGTTCGTGTTAAAAAACATACATCCATGCATTTTTTTATGGTCTGTATTAACCAATTACACTAGCCCCTCTCCTCACGTTCGTTCTGTGGAATCGATTCGTCAGTATTTGATGTGGTTTACGAAATATATCCAGCGGTAACGATAGGTGACTCATCCTGTATATGTATATCAGTTCATGATATCCAGTCTTACAAATTTACTGTCTCTGGTGGACTCACGTCCAGATCATCCGCTCTCATAACTCCTCCATCTCTCTCCCCACATCACCACCGCTGGCGGCTCACCTCTAACTGCGCAACGCTACGCGCTGTTCACATCCAACTGCCCAACACTACAATAGCGAATATTCCAACAATGCAAATCAGCCACAGACTGCACACAGCGCAGTCAGTAACTTTCAAACAGAGCGTTACCAACATAAAAACCTAAACTGCCTACTTACAAAGTACTCATTGTCATGTAATTTAAAGTGTTCGCAGAGTGTCGCGAAGGAATTCATTGGGCGAGTCCTTAGAAAATGTAGTCCATCAGCAAAGGAGGTAGCTTACAAAACACTCACTCGACCTATACTTGAGTATTGCTTATCAGTGTGGGATTCGTACCAGGTCGGGTTGACAGAGGAGATAGAGAAGATCGAAAGAAGAGCGGCGCGTTCCGTCACAAGGTTATTTGGTACGCATGGCAGCGTTACGGAGATGTTTAGCAGACTCAAGTTGCAGACTCTGCAAGAAAGGCCCTCTGCATCACGGTATAACTTGCTGTCCAGGTTTCAAGAGGGTGTGTTTCTGGATGAGGTTTCGAATATACAGGGTGTCCGAAAAGTCTTTCCTTGATTACATAAATTGATAACTCAGGCTAGAAATAAGATACAAATATGAAACTTGTGTCGAATTGTTTAAACTATCAAAGTTTTTTTCTGTTTTAGGTTCGCAGTATGTAAGTAGTGGATGAGGTGCAGTGCCCATGTTAACCAATCAGGGGAAGGCACAGTGTGTCCTGTGAGACACGATCACCAACCACAGTGCACACACACTTCCAGACAACATTTGGAAGGAATCCACCTGATGTCAAGATCATTAAAGCCTGGTATGAGAAGTTCAAGAATACAGGATTGGTTGCTGACCTTCCGAGGTCTGGTCGACCAAGAACCTCAGCAGACAGGATGGAAGCTGTAAGGCAGTCTTTTCTGCAAAGTCCGAAGAAATCGGTGCACAAGGGCCTCACGTCAATTACAGATACCAAAAAGCTCTCTCCATGACATTTTACACAAACGTTTATTGTTACGTACATACAAAGTGCAAATCGTTCAGGCCTTGTTGCCCAATGACAGTGCACGTCGATATGACTTTGCGGTCGAAATGCTGTCACGTATTGAGGACGATGATGGTTATCTCAGACGAATTTCTTTTTCCGACGAAGCGACCTTTTTTTGTCAGTGGAGTAGTGAATCGCCATAATGTGCGCATTTGGGGTTCACAACCCCCTGGCGAGGTCATGGAGTGCACCAGAGGCAGTCCAAAGGTGAGTGTTTGGTGCGCGCTGTTGCACGATCGAATTATCGGGCCATTCTTCTTCGCTGAGGCTACCGTCACATCTGCAGTGTATCTGGACATGTTGCAACTGTATGCTGTTCCTCAGCTGCTTCAGTATCACCCCGATGTCTTGTTTCAGCAAGACGGTGCACCGCCTCATTGGGGTTTGGACGTCCGTGCTTATCTCGATATGACCTTTTCTGGGCGATGGATTGGTCTTGATGGGCCAGCGGTTTGGCCTCCACGCTCTCCTGACATAACCCCATTAGACTTCTTTTTATGGGGTTATGTCAAGGACGAGGTCTACCGAACACGTGTACCAGATCTTGAAACCCTGCAACAACGGATAACCACAGTCGTTGAATCGATCCCTCCAGTTATGTTGGCTAATGTGTGGACGGAAACTGAATATCGCCTAGATCTGCTAGGTGCTACCAAGGGTGCTCATGTGGAAGTTTACTGATGTGTGAAAAAAACTTTGATAGATTGTAAACAATTAGGCACCATTATCATATTTGTATCTTACTTCTAGCCTGAGGTATCAATTTATCTAATCAGGGAAAGATTTTTCGGACACCCTGTATTGCTTCCCCCTACTTATATCTCCCGAGGAGATCACGAATGTAAGATTAGAGAGATTCGAGCGCGCACGGAGGCTTTCCGGCTGTCGTTTTTCCCGCGAACCATACGCGAGTGGAACAGGAAAGGGAGGTAATGACAGTGGCACGTAAAGTGCCCTCCGCCACACACAGTTGGGTGGCTTGCGGAGTACAAATGTAGATCTAGATATCACTCAGGAGCTGAAGACTCGATTATAAAATCCCAGGGTCGCTCGTCAGCTACCTGATGATGCGGTGCTCTTCGCATGCGCACTGGAGAGCTCAGTGGGCCGGTGCCAGCATTACTTTGGAGCTGACTATTCGCGACGTGTCTGGGCCGCGTAGCGCGGCCGGCGATTAGCGTCTCGCAGGAATGGCGGCGCTGACGGATGGCCTCTGCTGCGGCCGCTGCGACCACTTCATTTCCATGGCGCGCTCCGCCGCGGGCGTGACCTGCAACCGTGATGCGATGTCACAGCAGAGCGCGTGCTCGCGCCGAAGCCGGAGTCTTCACCTTCCTGCAAGGCGGTCGTATTGCTTTTATACTTTCCTGGTTCAACAAAGTTTTCTCAATAAGGCTTCAAATCAAAAACTGTAGACTCAACATCGACATCAGCGTCCACACTGCGGTGACGAAAGTCATAGTGTTGTATACAGGGTGTTACAAAATGGTACGGCCAAACTTTCAGGAAACATTCCTCACCCGCAAATAAAGTAAAGATGTTATGTGGACATGTGTCCGGAAACGCTTAATTTCCATGGTAGAGCTCATTTTAGTCTCGTCAGTATGTACTGTCGTTCCTAGATTCACCGCCAGTTGGCCCAATTGAAGGAAGGTAATGTTGACTTCGTTGCTTGTGTTGACACGTGACTCATTCTTCTACAGTACTAGCATCAAGCACATCAGTACGTAGCATCAACAGGTTAGTGCTCATCACGAACGTGGTTTTGCAGTCAGTGCAATGTTTACCAATGCGGCGTTGGCAGATGCCCATTTGATGTATGGATTAGCACGGGGCAATAGCCGTGGCGCGGTACGTTTGTATCGGGACAGATTTCCAGAACGAAGGTGTCCCGACAGGAAGACGTTCGAAGCAATTGATCGGCGTCTTAGGCAGCACGGAACATTCCAGCCTATGACTCGCGACTGAGGAAGATCTAGAACGACGAGGACACCGGCAATGGACGAGGCAATTCTTCGTGCAGTTGACGACAACCCTAATGTCAGCGCCAGAGAAGTTGCTGCTGTACGAGGTAACGTTGACCACGACACTGTATGGAGAGTGGTACGGGAGAACCAGTTGTTTTCGTACTACGTACAGCGTGTGCAGGCACTATCAGCAGCTGATTGGCCTCCACGGGTACACTTCTGCGAATGGTTCATCCAAAAATGTGTCAATCCTCATTTCAGTGCAAATGTTCTCTTTACGGATGGGACTTCATTCCAACGTGATCAAATTGTAAATTTTCACAATCAGCATGTGTGGGCTGTCGAAAATCCGCACGCAATTGTGCAATCACGTCATCAACACAGATTTTCTGTGAACGTTTGGGCAGGCATTGTTGGTGATGTCTTGATTGGGCCCCATGTTCTTCCACCTACGCTCAATGGAGCACGTTATCATGATTTAATACGGAATACTCTACCTGTGCTGCTAGAACATTTACCTTTACAAGTACGACACAACATGTGGTTCATGCACGATGGAGCTCCTGCACATTTCAGTCGAAGTGTTCGTACGCTTCTCAATAACAGATTCGGTGACCGATGGATTGGTGGAGGCAGACCAATTCCATGGCCTCCACGCTCTCCTGACCTCAACCCTCTTGACTTTCATTTATGGGGGCATTTGAAAGTTCTTGTCTACGCAACCCCGGTACCAAATGCAGAGACGCTTCGTGTTCGTATTGTGGACGGCTGTGATTCAATATGCCATTCTCCAGGGCTGCATCAGCGCATCAGGGATTCCATCCGACGGAGGGTGGATGCATGTATCCTCGCTAACGGAGGACATTTTGAACACTTTCTGTAACAAAGTGTTTGAAGTCATGCTAATACGTTCTGTTGCTGTGTGTTTCCATTCCAAGATTAATGTGATTTGAAGAGAAGTAATGAAATGACCTCTAACATGGAAAGTAAGCGTTTCCGGACACATGTCCACATAACATTTTTTTTTTTCTATGTGTGTGAGGAATATTTCCTGAAAGTTTGGCCGTACCTTTTTGTAACACCCTGTATTCTTTTGCACAACGTAACGCAGCATCATGACGTGGCATGGACTCAACAAGTCGCTGGACGTCCCCGGCAGCAATATTGAACTATGCTGCCTCTATAACCGTCCATAATCTGATATGGTTGGGAGCAGGATACAGGTGCTGATTCAGTGGGAGGCTGAGCAACAAACTGACGATAGAATATAAATTTAATTTATTACGCAAGAAAATTCATTGCAAGGTACTGGTAACAACATATTGACATATAACTTGTTTAATTTAAATGTACATTATCTGATTTAACATGAATCATCAACAAGTTATCTAACATCAAACAATCCACAAATATGAGATTTAAACCTTTCCCAAAATTTTTAATGCTTGTAAAATGTTATTACCAAACACAGAAAATTACCAAACTGATCACTGTATTTAAGCCTTACATAACGTAATGGGCACAATGGCTTACAGGAAATTATATCACAGACGTATAGCAATATCTGCCCACTACAGCACTGTCTTACGTGACCTTGTGCGCCACAATGATTCATAGAACCAACTCATATAGTTAAATGGTAAATATTACCCGCAATGGCGCTTGCGTTATAATCTTACGTAGCACACCGGTTTACCGAGAAAATGCAATTAATGGCATGATTTCCAAATCAGTTTAACACTCAATAGTAGTGAGTAAGAGAAAAGGACAAAAAAACAAACGCACACGGTACTTACAATTAGCCTTGAATTATTCCTAGCTGTGGTTAAGATTGAATTAATTTTAATCAAACAGGTAAAAACTGATGTCACAGGAGCACACGGCACGATTTCGAAAGCGTTACCTTGGCAGGATTTTATCCACGAACTGACCTCTCAATTGTGTCCCATAAATGATCGATGAGATTCATGTCGGATGGTCTAGGTGGCGATATCATTCACTTTAATCGTCCAGTGTGTCTGCCCCTATAGCTGAGTGGTCAACTTGACAGATTGCCGTCCTAAGGGCCCGGGTTCGATTCCCGACTGGGTCGGAGATTTTCTCCGCTCAGGGACTGGTTGTTGTGTTGTCTTCATCATCATTTCATCCCCAGCTGGCGCGCAGGTCGGCCAATGTGGCGTCGAATATTAATAAGACCTGCGCCAAGGCGGCCGGACCTGCCCCGCAAGGGGCCTCCCGGCCAATGATACCAAACGCTCATTTCCATTGTCCAGTATGTCCTTCAAATCAATTGCATACAGTTGCGGCCTGGTGGCACGACACATTGTCATCCATAAAAATTCTATCGTTGTTTGGGAATATGAAGTCCATGTATGGCTGCAAATGGTCTCCAAGTAGCCCAAAATGGACATTTCCAGTGAGTTTTCGGTTAAGCTGGACCAGAGGACCTAGTCTATTCCATGTAAACACAGCCCTCGCCCTTGTGGAGCCATCTCCATCTTGCACAGTACTTTGTTGACAATTAGGGTCCGTGGCTTCATGGGCTCTGTGCCGCACTTAAACACTACCACCAGCTGTTACCAACTAAAGCCGGCACTCATCTGACCAGGCCACGGTTTTGCTGTCGCCTAGGGTCCAACCAATATGGTCACCAGCCCAGGGGAGGCCCTGCAGCTGTTGTCTGCTATTAGCAAAGACAACCACGTCCGTCGTCTGCTGCAACAGTCTAGTAACGCGAAATTTCGCCGCGTTGTCCTTGTAGATACGTTCCTCGTACGTCCCACATCGATTTCTGCGGTTATTTCACGCAGTGTTGTTTGTGTGCTAGCACTGACAACTCTACGCTGCCGTTGGTCGTTAAGTGGAGGCCCTTGGCCACTGCGCTGTCTGTGGTAAGATGTAATGCCTGGAATTTGGTATTGTCGACACGCTCTCGACAGTGTGCACATCGGAATAATGAATTCCCTAACAATTTCCAAAACAGGGTGTCCCATGCTTCTAGGTCCAGATTCTGTTCCGCGTTCCATGCCTGTTTCTTTCCGTCACGCGGCTATCGTCACTGACATGAATTACACGAGTACAAATGACAGCTCCGCCAGTACAAGTCATTTTATACCTTGTGTACGTTATACCGCCGCCATCCATACATGTGCATATCGCATTTCATGACTTCTGCCACCTCAGTATCCATTCTACGAGCGACCTGATGGTGTTTGGCGAAGGGTACTTTGTGTAGCGTTATTCTCGTTCCATTCGCACATGTCGAGATGCTGGTAAGCCTTCATGTAAGTTCAAATTACTCATCTTCTTCGGCTTGTAATCTCATTGACTGAAGTACACTGCCGGTTATTAAAATTGGTACACATCGAAGATGACGTGCTACAGACGCGAAATTTAACCGACAGGAAGAAGATGTTGTGATATGCAAATGATTAGTTTTTCAGAGCATTCACACAAGGATGACGCCGGTGGCGACACCTACAACGTGCTGACATGAGTAAAGTTTCCAACCGATTTCTTATACACAAACAGCAGTTGGCCGGCGTCGCCTGGTGAAACGTTGTTCAAATGGTTCAAATGGCTCTGAGCACCATGCGACTTAACTTCTGAGATCATCAGTCCCTTAGAACTTAGAACTGCTTAAACCTAACTAACCTAAGGACATCACCCACATCCATGCCCGAGGCAGGATTCGAACCTGCGACCGCAGCGGTCGCGCAGTTCCAAACTGTAGCGCTCGTCCAATGAAACGCTGTTGTGACGCTTCGTGTAAGGAGGATAACTGCGTACCATCACGTTTCCGACTTTGATAAAGGTCGGATTGTAGCCTATCGCGATTCAGGTTTATCGTATCGCGACGTTGCTGCTCGCGTTGGTCGAGATCCAGTGACTGTTAGCAGAATATGGAATCGGCAGGTTCAGAAGGGTAATACGAAACGCCGTGCTCGACAACGAGGTCATTAGAGACGTAGCCCAAGCTCGGGCGAGGGAAGGATGGGGAAGGAAATCGGCCGTGCCCTTTCAGAGGAACCATCCCGGCATTTGCCTGAAGTGATTTAGGGAAATCACGGAAAATCTAAATCAGGATGGCTGGAGACGGGATTGAACTGTCGTCCTCCCGAACGCAAGTCCAGTGTGCTAACCACTGCGCCACCTCGCTCGGTCGCCTTGCTGGATCTAAATGGCCTCGCATCATTAGCAGTCGAGATGACAGGCATCTTATCCACATATCTGTAACGGATCGCGCAGCCACGTCTCGATCCCTGAGTCCACAGATGGGGACGTTTGCAAGACAACAACCATCTGCACAAACAGTTCGACGACGATTGTAGCAGCATGGACTATCAGCTCGGAGACCATGGCTGCGGTTACCCTTGACGCTGCATCACAGTCAGGAGCGCCTGTCATGGTGTACTCAACGACGAACCTAGGTGCACGAATGCCAAAACGTCATTTTTTCGGATGAATCCAGGTTCTGTTTACAGCATCATGATGGTCGCCTCCGTGGTTGGTGAACTCGCGGTGAACGCACATTGGAAGAGTGTGTTCGTCATTGACATACTGGCGTATCACCTGGCGTGATAATATGGCGTGCCATTGGTTACACGTCTCGGTCACGGTTGACGGCAGTTTGAACAGTGGGCGTTACATTTTAGATGTGTTACGACCCGTGGCTCTACCCTTCATTCTATCCCTGCGAAACCCTACATTTCAGCAAGATAATGCACGACGGCATTTTGGAGGTCCTATACGGACCTTTCTGGATACAGAAAATGTTCTACTGCTGCCCTGGCCAGCATATTATGTAGGTCTCTCACCAATTGAAAACGTCTGGTGGGCGAGCAACTGGCTCGTCACAATACGCCAGTCACTACTCCTGATTAACTGTGGTATCGTGTTGAAGCTGCAGGGCCAGCTTTCCCTGTACACGCCATCCAAGCTCTGTCTGACTGAATGCCCCGGCGTATCAAGGCCGTTTTTATGGCCAGAGGTGGTTCTAAGTATTCATGCACCCAAATTGCGTGAAAATGTAATCACATGTCAGTTCTAGTATAATATATTTGTCCAATGAATGCCAGTTTATCATCTCCATTTCTTCTTGGTGTAGCAATTTTAATGGCCAGTAGTGTAGAATTCTCCTCAGTGTTGATTCTCGCTTCGTGGTGACGATTGAAGACATGTCTGTAGACCCTCCAGATGGGATACCAACCTGACTGTCGCCTGCCATACGGCGCGACAGCTGGGAGTGGTGGTCTGGGGTGCCTTTTCTTTTCATACCAGAGCCTCTTTAATTGTCATTCGCGGCACCCTTACAGCACAGTGATGCGTCGACGATACATTCGACCTGTTTTGTTGGCCTTCTTGGCAATCCATCCTGAGCTTACATTCCAACAAGACAATGCTCACCTTCGCAAGGCAAGAGTTTCTGCAGCTTACCTTCGTGCCTGCCAAACCCTACCTTGGCCAGCAAGATTGCCATATGTATCCCCAATAGCGAATGTTTGAAGCGTTAGGGGCAGAACGCAACAGCCATCTTTGGACTTTGACGATTTAACGTGGTGAGAGGGAATGCCTACAGTATGGTACACTCGCCACACTCTTGACACTGTGGTTCTCGAAATATGCAAGGCACCAACGGTTTCCAAAATGGAATGCCCACGCGTTTAATTACAACTGTGCGTTCAAAGTTTGTTAATTCCGGCGTACGGCCACAATCACGTCGGAAATCTTTCTCATGAAGCACCTGAGTGGAAACGCCTACACGATATCTTGCCTACACGATACTTCCGCCATCTGTGTATGTGGATATCGCTATACCGCGACTTTTGCCACGTTATTGTAAATCTACACTTGACGCAGACACATGGGGTACACAGATTCAGTCCGAGATGGAATGCTAGCGTCTGGGTCATCTGGCCACAAACTATGGCTAACGTTACCTTTACTCGCCTAACAATGCCGACCACTTAGGATAAATGGGAAGAGAAAAAATAAGAATAATATCGTATCATCCGAATCTTGGGAGCAGCAAAAGGTAATGGCTGGTGGAGCATCATGTGTTTTTCTTGCTCTCTCCTCCCTCCAGTGCTGCTCGCAGAAATCGGAAGGAACTGGAACCGTTTGATCAAGTAGCATATGCCTATTCCTATGCTTATGAGATCAAGCAGTACCGAACCGAAGTAGGAGCAAGGAATGTATTGCTGAACATGAGCGAACTGTGTGAGCTAAGCAGGGTGTTGCACATAAAAACCGTGTTAGTGGTAGCCGATTGTTCGAGAGCGGTCATTGCCTTATGATCCTACGTGGACGACATAAATGAAACGGCACTGTGACAACAGCGTGCGTTTAGAGTCACAAACGGAGGAAAAAGGTTTTTTTGTCGGTTTTTGCCACCTATATGCCCCTCTCCTCCTTTCTCCCTCCGTTGCCTCCCCCTCTCCCTGTGCCTACCCTCTAGGCGATGACGTGTCTCGCCAACCCCTCGGTAAGACCTTGGCTGTCATCAGTGATTTCTTTACTCCAACCATGTGTGAAAGGTATTGTGACACACTGAAATCATTTTTCTTTCAAAATGTTGTAATGGTGCTCAGTACAATACCTTTACCCACTACAGACATGTCATAATTCCGAGAATGTATTTCCTCACACAGACTGTCCATCGTCAACACAAATATTGGGAATCTACTTTTGATCTTAAAGCAACATGAAACGCTCTTTTTTTGTTACTGTATGGGGTCCGTTGTTTCCTTGATTTAACACATTTACTAATCTTAAATAAACTCAAACTAATACTACACTCGGTGAATTTTCACACATGGGGCTTGAAACAAAAATTACGTTAAAACAAAGCGAGACAAATGAATTAAAACGTTTAATTACGTAATTATCATGACGCAAAACTAAATGTTAAACACCGATTTATAAGCAATTTTATCTCGTTTTACAGGTTAATTTTATGAATTTGGGAAACTGTCTCTTGCCGGCCGGAGTGGCCGTGCGGTTCTAGGCGCTACAGACTGAAGCCGAGCGACAGCTACGATCGCAGGTTCGAATCCTGCCTCGGGCATGGATGTGTGCGATGTCCTTAGGTTAGTTAGGTTTAATTAGTTTTAAGTTCTAGGCGCCTGATGACCTCAGAAGTAAAGTCGCATAGTGATCAGAGCCATTTTTGAAACTGTGTCTTCAAAATCACTTACAACTTTTGCTCAAAAATATCGTAAAATGTGTAAATAGTTATATATTTTTCTATCTCCTGAGCAGAATTAACATGACTCAAAATTGATTTTGTGGTGTTCTGAACGAACAAAATTTTAAGACACTGAGCATTTCACAGTAAACTTCTAGGCACTTCTCTTGCAGAGCTTTCATCTACCTTGTCTAGCACCTGTGTCTCTTTTTTGACAAGATACCCGTTGCGTTGTCTCCTGTTGCTTGAATCTTCATCTTAAAGATTTCCTGAAAGTTTCGTTTCATTATTCTTTGTTGCATGAAATGTATGGCTAGATCCAGTCCAAGTTGATGGAGGTACTGAGGACGACTTTCGGGTTTATTTCCCTTTGCCCCACAACAGAATGCCCAGATTACGTAGGCATTTATGCCAGATGCATTCGGGAGGCCATAAAAATCTGCTAATAGGCCTCTAAGTGATTGTCTATTGCATGCATAATTTTTGCACATTTCATTAAACGAATCTACACCGCCTTTGCTGCATTATCACCATCTATTGCTTCTGGCTTGTTACTGTTGAGTAATGTTCGTGCACAATGGATTGTTGAGGCGAGAAGAACTCATTTCCCTCGTTTAGGGCCGAACGGCACAGGTTGTCATTTGTTTTATGGATCACACAGAAATATGGATGTTCTGGCTGGACGTCCTTTCGTTTCAAGAAGCTCATGGGGTGTTTTGGACTCGTTCCTTCGAACAGTTCACACCATTGTAAGGCCATATCCTTGCATTGCTAAGAATAAAGGAAAAGAGATAGACCATTTGTCTACAGTTATATTCGAGTTGGTTGTATTCGAGTTGGTTGCGTGTACTGGTCTGAACAATTCTCTAACTAAAAAGCTAACCAAAGGTTTAGCTCCAGCCTCTGCCTATTTTCCAACAAAAGAAATTCCACTAACTAAATATTTGTAATTCGCTTCACGCATTCAGATCAATTTTATGCAGTACTTCTATGGTTTGTTAGGTAGAAGCATCCGAAGATTGCAGCTACCGTGGAACCCTAAAAGCTTTCAATGTATTGTGCATTCAGCTGATAGTATGTAGTATTCCTTACAATGTGAGAAGAAAATGTCTCAAATAAACCTGATGTTTGTGAAAGGATATTCTGTTTTCCTTTGTTCCCTGGATCCTTTATCATCGAACTTTATGCAGTTGGTACTGATTCTAAATCTTTCACGAAGCATAACTGAAACATATACAGCACTCAACAGGCCACTCTATAAAAATTTTGTAGGCTTACGATTATTTTTCCTTGCTCTGCTTATATACAACAAACCTAAAAATGCTTCTAACTCTTCAACTGTTAAATCATTAGTCCCATTGGGTGTAGGTTTATAGTTTTTCTTTTGATCCAGCTACATCTTCCTCACAGGTATCTTCTATTTAAGATAGTTCAGAATCATTGGGTAAACAACCAAACTTAGTTTTCATCACAATCTGTCCAAGATCGCTAATACTTATTTCTTTGCCTTCATAAAAACAAATACTAATTTTGACGAAATACTGAAAAACACAGGTCAAAATAACTCTAGAAGGTTTACACAAAATTATGAGTGCAATTAGTTTGTGAATCATTTTAATTTATTAATCTATTTGTACTTCGTATATCGTATTTCCCCGGTTGGACATAGGCATGGAAAACTGTCTGGAAACTCAGGCTTCGCGGCGTAACAGACCAACTGTGAGCGGATTCGATCACAGTCTGACCCACCTCTCCATCTCGCAAGCTAGAGCGCAGCGTTATGGATCATCGAGCAGGCTCTTAACGCGTCACGAACCTAACCATAACGTTTTAAAACTAGCTGGAATCCCCTGTGAAACAAATTATATTCATTGTGATTTTAGAATAAGAAAATCACTTATTGTGGTACATAACTACGTATTTGCGTCAAGGCAGGGCCGCAAATTGCATGTTCTCTTATCTTCGTACACTGACCAATCAAGAGAAGAACTCAAGTTTAAACGAAATGTTCGCTTGCTCACAAATTTCTTGACGTTATTTTTTGGATTTGATAGTTTTGAGTCATCATCAGGACTAAAATCTCAGAAAAGGCAACATAGACAATTTAAGTTAAATACGAGGGACGTGCAGCGATTAAAGCGACAAATGAATATAGAAGAAAAGACTGCGTATTTCAACAATTCTAGATTTTTAATACTTCTCAACACAATCCCCACAAATATTAATACACCTGTCCAAATGTTGAATTAATTTTTTTATACCTGATGCAGAGTCTTTGTGTTGTTGTTTGAACTACTTCTCCAAAAATGCGCAGACCTCTTGGTTTTTGCTGAACTTTTTTCCACGCAGGGCACCCGTGAGAGGGCCAAATAACTGAAAGTCGTGTTTAGAAATTGGTCACCTTCCCCTTCATAGCGATTTTCAAGTCTGTACATACTTAAATTCTTGTTTCCTGATGTTAGGGTGTTACTTCTTTCGGGACCAGGTTGCACTTGTTCTACTATACTGAGCTTGTTACTGACAACGTTAGGAGCTCTGCCAATAGTTACTACAATTCCTTTTGCTTCATTTTTATCTGTAATACGTTGGTCTTCGCGAATAACGTCGTCAGTGTGTGTTTCAAACGAAAGAGTTGGCCGGCCGCGGTGGTCTCCTGGTTCTAGGCGCGCAGTCCGGAACCGTGCGACTGCTACGGTCGCAGGTTCGAATCCTGCCTCGGGCATGGATGTGTGTGATGCCCTTAGGTTAGTTAGGTTTAAGTAGTTCTAAGTTCTACGGGACTGACGACCACAGCAGTTGTGTGCCATAGTGCTCAGAGCCATTTGAACCATTTTTTTTCGAAAGAGTTGACAATTCAGCTGGTCTGTCACGACACTGCTCGTCAGTCACTGAGGTTAGACCGTTCTTGGACTGTTGTGGCAACTTATAAAAATTTTCTCAGTTCATACAACTTTCACTAACTGTAAAGTCATTCCAGAAAATATTTTAACCGGATTTTCATCTCCAGAAAGATGATTGTTGTGGAAACTTCAAGCGGACACGCCTTCGCTAAATGCTGTATTAACGGAATATGCGAAACAGTTTTTACCCATCAGCTGCTCTTAGCTTACCCAAGGATGCCAACCTAAAGTCATGCAAGCACAAAACTAGTCCTCCAAATTCTGTCATTTCTACGTCAATTTGTCTCTTAAATTAGCGAAAGTCACTGATCATAAGAGTCACAAGAAATATTTAAAAAAATGTAAGATAAAGAAGAAAAAGTTAAAATTTAGGAAGTGTTTTGTTACGTAAGCAAAACACTAAGTCATGATCTAATACCCACCGATGAAAAAAAAGTCTCAACACCAAGAAATAATGTGGAGTAACGAACTTTTGAAAATAAAAAATGTGTAGGTGACTTATTTAAGCGATTAACAAAGCAAGATCACAGGTTAATCTAAGCGTGAGGTAAGCCATTGAAAATGTGAAATGCTGCTACATTACCAATTGGTCTAGCCGACAGAGTTTGGAATGCAAGCAGACAAACTTGCACGTATTGTGTTGTATAGATGCCGGATGTCGGTTTGTGGGATGGCGTTCCATGCCTGACGCACCTTATCAGTCAATACAGGGGTAAAGATGGATCTTTCCTCCGATGATGCGCTGGAGTGGAGACGGATGTTATGACTCAGCAGGCCAAGGCAACATGTCGACACTCAGTAGAGCATGAATGGTAACAACACCGGTATGTGGGCATCATTTATCTTGCTGAAAACATCTCCTGGAATAGTGTTCATGAATGGTAGCACAACAGGTCGACTCACCATACTGACATATAAATTTGCAGTAAGGATGCGTGGGATAGCCAGCAGAGTGCTCCTGTTGGCATACAAAGTCGCACCCCTATGGCATAACTCCTAATGTAGGTTTAGTATGTCTAGTAAGCAGGCAGATTGGTTGAAGGTCCTCAAGCGACCTTATTACTAACACACGACCATCACTGTCACTGAGATAGAACCAGCTTTCATCCGAAAACACAACAAATCTCCACTGCGCCATCCAATGAGCTCTAGCTTGACGCCAGTGAAGTCGTAATGGACGGTGGTTTGGTGTCAGTGGACTGCACACTACAAGGAACCTTAAATAAAGCTAATAGTTCTTGAAAAAAAGAAAAAACTCAAAGAACAAATAGAAAATAAATACATGGTCTAAGATGAAAAACTTCATATCATTTATCCCACAAAACAATATTTTCAATTAAAATACTTAAGCACTTTAACCAAAGAAATATTCACCCTAAAACAAAGAATATTTAAAGGCAATGCAAAAGTAAAAGATGACATTCCTGAAAAAACCAAGAGAACAAGTATAAAGCCCAGAATAATAATTTCCGTTCTGAGAATAAGAATATATATACAAAATACAAACAACTCTAAAAAGGATAAAAATTAGAGCCAAAAATATAAAAGAAGATCAAGACATAATTCTATTTAATAATCTAAGTTTCCCCACGAAATTTAATGAAGGAGGAGCAGCTATATTTGACGATCTTAAAAGAAATCACCACAAAGCCATTTCTATACATCTACATGACTACTCTGCAATTCACATTTAAGTGCTTGGCAGAGGGTTCATCGAACCACAATCATACTATCTCTCTACTATTCCACTCCCGAACAGCGAGCGGGAAAAACGAACACCTAAACCTTTCTGTTCGAGCTCTGATTTCTCTTATTTTATTTTGATGATCATTCCTACCTATGTAGGTTGGGCTCAACAAAATATTTTCGCATTCGGAAGAGAAAGTTGGTGACTGAAATTTCGTAAAAAGATCCCGCCGCGACGAAAAACGTCTATGCTGCAATGACTTCCATCCCAACTCGTGTATCATATCTGCCACACTCTCTCCCCTATAACGTGATAATACAAAACGAGCTGCCCTTTTTTGCACCCTTTCGATGTCCTCCGTCAATCCCACATGGTAAGGATCCCACACTGCGCAGCAATATTCTAACAGAGGACGAACGAGTGTAGTGTAAGCTGTCTCTTTAGTGGACTTGTTGCATCTTCTAAGTGTCCTGCCAATGAAACGGAACCTTTGGCTCGCCTTCCCAACAATATTATCTATGTGGTCCTTCCAACTGAAGTTGTTCGTAATTTTAACACCCAGGTACTTAGTTGAATTGACAGCCTTGAGAATTGTATTATTTATCGAGTAATCGAATTCCAACGGATTTCTTTTGGAACTCATGTGGATCATCTCACACTTTTCGTTATTTAGCGTTTGTAGGCATCCAATTAATTATACCCTTACTAATTAATAGTTTTCATCTACGTAAACGTTCATAAATAATATTAGACAAACAAAATAAACCAGAAGAACATAAACCATGATTGACTATCAAAGAAATTGAACCTATACAACCCCATCAATTTATAATCAACAAATAACCATTCTTATATCAGCGACAGAAGAATAATCCATTAAAGACTGTAAATAAACTTGATGAAAACAAATAAGTCTAACAATAAATCCACCAGATAAACCCAAAGACAACCAGTAATAACCTTTATTACACGAAAAATACCACAACCACCTATCTTCAACAAAGCACCAGCAAGGATTATTCTACCAGAAATAGGAGCCTCTATAGGGGCCTTAGGAAGCCATAAATGAAAAATAGGAGCCTCTACATGGGCCTTAGGAAGACATAAATGAGACAAAAAAATGACATGTTTAAAAAAAGCCAAAATCATAAAAACATAAAATATAAAATAATAAGAACATAAAGATAAACCAAAAGAATTAAAAAATTCATTACCATGAGATCAAATTACTGAAACCAAAATAGAAAGACCTAAAGCCCCTTGACAAACAGAAAAAACTAACAAAATAACAGGTAAAAATAATCATAATCGAATTCAATAAGAAAAACAATAATCAACATAGAGAAAGAACAATATATTCCTGTCTCAAAAGATCCACTAATAAATGTTTGCGTTTAGAAGAAAAAACAGTCATGAGTCATTGAAAGTAACCGATCTGTAACAGTTCGTTGTGTCACTGTGGTGCCAACTGCCGCTCTAATTGTTGCTGCAGATACTGTACGATGCGCCAAAGCCATACGCCTAACCCGACGGTCTTCCCTCGAGGTAGTGCCGCTTGGCCATTCGAAACCAAGTCTTCTTCCTACTGCACATTCCCGTGACCACATCTGCCAGCAATTATGTAAAGTGGCTACATTACTGCCAACTCATTCTGCATTCTGCTTTCGCAGAAGGAGCATATACCTTATCGTAGCACTATTACTTGATTAGTTGACGATATTCAAACTTACCATTCAAATTCAGTGAGGTGTTAATGAAGGCGTCTTTGCTGTCTCAAAGTCATACTTAACCAACATCAACTCACCTCATCCATTTGCAGACGCAAGAAACACTCACGATCGCTGCAGTTACCAGCGCCACTCTTGTGGTTGGTGCGAAATCTAAATTGACATCGTCCTTCACATGTAGATGCACTCTTACTAAGTTTAGATTATGTTGGAAAACTCCTTCTCACCTCCAACTGCGCAACGCTACGCGCTGTTAACAGCCAACTGCACAACACTACTATAGCAAACAATAATGCAAACCAGCCACAGACTGCACACAGCACAGCGAGTGATCTTCATACAGAGCGCTACGTGGCGTTACCAATACAAAAAACCTAAACAGCCTACTTACATAGCCCCCATGCTCCCCACAACAAATTTTACGAATTGTTTTGGGCAGTGGACAACACAGATTTGAAAAAAAATTTCAAAATTACAATAACAAAAAAATCAAATGCACACACTGATTGATACAATGTTGGTCAAAATCTAAAATTTTCTCACAGTCCATAAAGACAGTCGTGATCATTCATCACAGTATTAATTACAATTTTATGCACAAAATCTGAGCTGTAAAAGACAATGCACATGGAAGTAATGGATTTCCATGCAGTCTTGAAGAAATAGTGTTGCCCTTCCAACAGAAAGATAATGCTGACTCGTGACATGCAGACAGGTAATGGTCCACAACAGAGCAAACCCACAGCAGAGTCAGTCGAAGTTTTGAAGAATATTGGTAGGCAGGTCATCACAGAGCAGACCCACTGTAGTCCTGGTAGAGATTACGGTATTGGTGGGTCATCAAAGGTGCAGACCCACTGCAGTCCTTGCAGAGATAATGGTATAGGTGGGCCATCAAAGGTGCAGACCCACTGCAGTCCTTGTAGAGATGGCCAGCAGCCATCTGTTGCGACTGTGCAGGTGCACAATCACCATCGAAGAGTCTTGCGAATAATATAGCAAGTCCATAAACCACCACTTTTGCACTCAGAAAGTTTTTGGAATTGTCCGTAGAACCAGCAATGCTGTTAACTAGTCCCTTGCTGAATGATCAATACATGTGGGAGCACTAACAGTCCTCTTTTTTCACATATTGTGCATATACTATGACCAACAGAAATGTTTGCAGTGAAGTGAATGCTTACAAGTTACTTAATTTGATGAACTGGTGTCAATTACAATGTTATAACATGAGAATACAATAACAAAGGTACAAAATACATCATTAAAGAACATAACAATACAGATAACATTTGTAGTAATACGAGCTTTACAAAAGAATCGAAATAACATATACATCAGTGTTACAGGAATTATGACATAAGTAAATACATAAAAGATCATAATAACTTTTGAAACATCAACTTCACACATGAGCATTAAAACAGAACAGAATAAATAATGTCTAAACTTCTTTACAAAGTAAATAACATATTATTAGAAAAATTCTGCAACATAACTCTTATCAGCTAAACACATAAAGACAGGAAAAACACAAATACACAAGGGTACACAAACACATAGCGGAATAACACAAAAGGAAAGAACAGGGTTTGTTTTAGTGCAGTAATTTGCAAACAAAACTTTCTTTACTTCTTGGAGATCTCCCTTCATTCATCATTATACCCAAAAAGTCCTATATATACCTGCTTTCTGTACTTTTTTCGCATTACTTCTCAATTCATTTCTTCCAATTCTCCTATATAGTCTACCCCTCTGAAGCTAACTTAATACTACTGAGCTCAGATGCATAAACTAAGGGATGAGGCATTGCAGCAGTACAAAACAATTAATACAAACAGCAATGAAAAAAATGCAGATTGGCAAAGCTAGCAGCAGTAAATCTAAATTAGCAGAGCAAATGCAACATTACAACTAATATGAGCCAATGTGCAGCAACAAGAAAAATAAATCAGTAGTAAAACTGGCTTAACAGAGTAATAGAAAGCGAAATTCTGCAGCACTATGCCTGGCACACAGCAGCAGCAAATGCAATAACTTATACCTAAATATGACATAGCTCAAGCAGGAAAAATATTACACTAAGAATGGCCATGTTTAATACTTATGCCACACCTTAACACTAGAATGATGCATCACGATAACTTACTCTAATAGACAAGTTACCAAATCGATAAAAAAATTACTTATGGAATTCCTGTGAAGGGAAATGTCTATTTATGTTCCCTCGTTTTCTTGGAAGTAATCATAAAATTATTATTTACTGGATCTGTAGGCATAAAACATCTATATTAGTACATCTATTAAATTTTATTTTAACCAATGCTGCAGTGCAGCTATAAACTAGATATTACAGAAAATGAGCAATCTCTCAACTAGAAAGACGATAGATGTAAAATGTTTTTCATCATTTCATTAGGCGTTTTAGTAAATATCATAAATTAAAAGCTCCAAAGTGTAATCAAATGTTTTCAAGTTTAAGCGTGTCGTATTTGCGATGCTTTCTACAAAGAAATGTCAATAGCGAGGATAATGGTCTCTTACCTTTCTTACCGAAATATTTACGACATCAGTTTCCGCTACAGTGACAGTTTGATACAAATAAAATTTCACAGGTCGAAATATTTGCGTTACAAATCTGTAGAAACAAAATCCTATAAATATAACAGTGTCCAAAAAATTTTCAGCCGCATTGTCATAGATTCACGCATGTACACACATTTCATAACTTTTAAAGTACGATACTTGGTTTCCAACATCCTTTTTCACAAGTCAGAGTCCCTAACCACCACTCATCATTCCTTACCTTATTACACATATACATATTCGTCGACACTTCTTCTATATTTCTTCATAATAAATATGTAGCATAAACAAATTATCAGCTTATTGATCATAAACATACCTCAACAGTTAATACACATCGTAGTCGTAATAATAACATCATAAAACCTCAGTCAAATCTCAAAACGTCGTAGCTTTCTGCAATAATTTCAAAACCTAATAAAAATTCTCTGCTCATTTCAATAGCGTCATCTACCTCGAACGTACTTTAAAAATCATGCTCCCATACCAAATACATCATTCAAAGCTCTCATATTATCACAATGGTTCCAAAAAATATGAACAGTTCACACAATGAAGACAAAATACAATTTCATGAGTGTGAAGTTATCCAACTCTCCAATTACGTAAACATCTGTCACTGATGTAGTGAAAAAATGTTTGTCTCTCTCAGTTAAATGATCACATAGCTGCGTGATTCTGTGTTACAGAAATATGGTACCGATGTGTAATGTTGTATAAGCAAATACCGTATTAGCTAGGGCTCCTTGTGCTTGACAAACACGTGGTACACAAAGTAAGCCTGTACCCCCCTGAGGATTTATGTAATTATACCTTCAGGTGTTACCGATTACAGCAATGGGATGAAATGTATCACGTAAAACCTTTGTATCTTTGTAATTAAAAACCTTTAAAAATAAATGTTTTAAGTACAAAATTAATCACTCAAATACGTGTCCTTTAGCACTAAATGCGTGTCTCGCTGCAAGATAATTCTGTGGAAGTGTCGTAGTTATCGTCGTCCGTAGGCGACGTTCTGTAGAAGTCAATGTACTTACCTCATGATGAACAAAAGTGAAATTCTTTGCCTATAGATATCGTAGTTATTACGCCTATTGCCGTGATGAAGTAAGTACGGTACTGTAACGTATTGCTGAGCTATGGAAAAGGCTGTCTCATTGTAGTATACCACAAAGTTACTACTAAAACATGTTTTACTTTCCAGAAGAATTCAGAAGAACCGTGCAGATATAAAACAGATACACCACAAAAACAACAATGTAAATTGTGTCACACATTAGTAGCGCCTTGATATAATCGTGTAGCTGTCAAATAAACTAACCACTGTGTCATATGGTATCTCTCAAAAAGTATTTTAAATCCAGAATGTATTTCCAAGTAAACTAAAATGTTGCATTACAATGTCATTAACAATAGTGGTATATGTTCTAAGTATGTGAGCCTTATAGTCGTTACGTAATAGTGCAACTAACAAGCAAGACTGCACAAATAACAACACTGTGTCATCTGTTCACTATAACACTGCACTCGTAATTACTGTCTAAATAAGTTCTCTTGGTTCTTGACTGGATATTTAACTTCAAACATTGTTGCATGTTAACAGTTTCTAAGTCTGACAAAGCTTACTAGTAGCGTGAAGTGAAAAATTTTATAGCAAAGACTAAGTTAAAAAGCAGATTATCTCTCAAGAAACGGTTTTATATATGAAATGTGGTACAATCCTTTACCCTTTCTAGTGCACAGAGTTTCAACTTCAAAGTAATTATCATGTTGTATACGTCGGTAAGGAATACTAAAATTTTTCTCAAGGTTAGCGTCTATGTTATTTTTCTCTGAGCCAGCCGGGGGAGGTGGCTGCCTGCTGTGCGAATCACTGTCTGTCTCTTGGTTGGCGCGCGTCGTTATTGGGATTGAGAGACCTAACTTCTACAAATTCACCTTGTCGAGAGGGCCCTGCCCTGTCTGAATCCCGCCAGTTCTGATGCAATTCAGGTCTGTCGTTACGCTTATATCGTCTCTCGTCATGTCCGTAGATTCCATAATTTCTTTCTTGTCGGTTAAGTGCTAGAGAATTTCTCCCTGAATTATCACTGCACGGTGGAGCACTGCGTCTGACGTTATTCATATCTTCCGTGATAATAATAGTTCTGGTTGCCATATTGTCTGTTTCTATGACTGTCTCTGTCATATTCATTACCACGAAAATACGACATTTCTCTGTAACTATTAGTCTGCCAGTGGTTGTCATATGGGTGGTGTCTGTTTTGTTCACGATTTGCGTTGTAAGAATAGCCTTGTCGTGTCCAGTAATTATTTCTTTCATCGCAGAATTGTGACGGATGTGACCTGTAATTATTGTGTTTCTGTTTTCGCGTCCTGCGATTGTCAGTGTCAATTTCCAATTCTTGTAACAGTCCCTGAAAAGCTTCAATGTCGTCTGTGCAACGTCCTGCCAAAATAATATGTCGTAAAAGTTCAGGCAATTTGATTAAGCAAGTTCTGAGGGGCTGTATGGGTTTGACAGGTACAGATTCTTGTGCAACATGTCTTCAAAATATTTCACAAGACTGGAAAATTCAAATTGTTCGAAATGTTTCATCATTATGATGCTATGTTTTACTCGGTCTTGTGTAACTTGAGACCAATATGCTGAGAGGAAGGCATGATAAAAATCTCCTTCACTGTGACAATCGTGAATGACCAATCGCATTCTTACAGCTAGTTCATTCTCTAAGTAGCCACACATAAATTCTAACCTGTGCTCCAATGACCAGTTGGGAGGAAAACAATGAGAGAATTGATGGAGCCATGCTTCTGGATGAATGTAGTTGCCAGAATTCTTAGATGTTTCGAATTTACGTGTAGTAATAAACAGCTTACAGTCAAAATCATCACGTCGGCGAGTCGCATGTGAGTCATTGTTACGTCGTTTCGGCGGTTCCATCACAAAATTCAGTGCGCCTTGCCAATTTCTTTCATAATTTCCGAAGTGCCCTGTTTTATTATTTTGTGGCTGTTCCGTATTTCTATGTCCCTCTTACCGTATTGGAGCGCGAGTGTCCTCTGAAATATGTAATTCTTGTATTACCTATGTCAACTGATCTTGTACTTCCTGGATTTCTCTTTTGTACTGTTTATTGATTTGATTCTGATGGTATTTGAATTTTATAATTTGTTCATACTCTTCTGTGTCAGTGAAGGCTACGGGTCTTGTGTCATTGATATCATCATCTACCTTTGTAGATATATTAGTGAACTGATCCGAAAGTTCGGCTAATTTCTCCGACAGAGAACTAATTTCCTCAGTGTGTTTTTCTGAACCAAGTTTCAGAGTGTCCATTTGTGTTGAAATCGTATCTACTGTGTCCTTTAAGTTTTGCTGAGTTTTTGCAAGTAGCGTAACCGAATCGGTAGATGCAACTGAGTCAATTTTAGCTCGCAAGATGTCGTGATTTTCATGAGCAATAGTTTGCAGTTCCTTTATGGCTGCTCCGTGATTCTCTAATGCATTTTCATGACGCGAAAAAATAGGTTGTAAATGCTCACAAATTTGTGTTTTTACGTCATTACAGACTTTTTGACATTTCGATTCGATTTTAAGTAACTCAGCAGTTAAACCTTCATGTGTTTCTTCAAGCATGGTGTCTAACTTTTGAAGCTGTTGTTGCGACTGTTTTTGATTTTGTTCCATTGCGTCTAACTGTTGCTGTGTTTGTCTCTGGTGTTGTTCCACTGTGTCTAACTTTTGAAGATTTTGTTCCATTGTGTCTAACTTTTGAAGATTTTGTTCCATTGTGTCTAACTGTTACTGTGTTTGTCTCTGATTTTGTTTCATTTGTTGCATTAATTGCAAAAATAATGTGTTAGTGTCTTGAATTCTGTTCCTCTATTGTTTTATGCAGTGCATTTTCACCGGCAACATTCACATTTTGACAAGCAGAAAATGTGTCTTGACTTATTTGATAAAACGGTGAGGACGCAAAACCTGAATCTACAGTATTTACAAGATTGTGTGCTGTCATTTCGGAATCCTGAGGCGAGCTGTTGCCGACCGATCGGTCGATAATGCTTCCATGTTCACTAATTGTTTCACTGTCTACACCATTATTTGCAGCCCGCTCCATTTCCCTATGTACAATTACCAAATTACTAGTTTGAACGTAAGTTAATTCACTACACGGTGGCGCTATCACACTGCTTTCGTCTTAACTGTCATTTCTCAGTTTACTTTGGAGCCTAGTATTACGTTTTTCAAACGCCATAATTGTCACAATATTTCACACGACAACACAGAAAATCACAATTTGAAGAGCAAAATAAGGAAATAGCATTGAAGATAATATCTCGTTAATTGCAAGCGCAGCGGCGAAATACTTGGCGCAAATCTACATGCATGCCACAACTGTACAACAGTGAAAAACTACAACTAAAAAGGAAATTCTCTCTGTTATTACGCGCTAGCAATAAACAATAGCTACAGTAATTACACAAGCTCAAGAAAAAATCTGAAGATTCCAGTGAGGTATCCTCGGCTAAGGGTCGACATATGAAACGTCCCCTTAGAAAAATTAATGAATTACTGTGCTGATAAACCTCTTACATTATTTGATTTTCAAACAACTGAGCAGAACTGAAAGTACTTAGACATTCGCATTTCGCTCTTTACCTGTTCTGATCAACACTAAACTGATACACAATATTTTTAGCGTAACGCAATCTGACTTTCAATAATCCCTACAAAAGAATGGCCCGGACTAACATTAAACTATACATTTCACAAATCACTTACCTCACAAAAATCTTCGTTACTCGAACTACTGCAATAAAGCTAACGCCAATACTGCCAGTTAAATAAAAGATTCTAACTACTGAAGGCACTGACTACTGATAGGCATAGTTAGCAAATGAAGATTTTGTTAGAGAACAAAAAATGTATTTACCTTAATAGTGTTCAAAAGTCATAATATATATAGCAGTTCATGACATCCAGTCTTACAAATTTACTGTCTCTTATGGACGCATGTCCAGATCATCCGCTCTCAAAACTCCGCCATTTCTCTCCCCACATCAACCAATGCTGACGGCTCACCTCCAACTGCGCAACGCTACGCGCTGTTAACAGCCAACTGTCCAACACTACAATAGCAAACAATAATGCAAACCAGCCACAGACTGCACACAGCACAGCCAGTGATTTTCATACAGAGCGCTACGTGGCGTTACCAACATAAAAAATCCAAACAGCATACTTACACCCGTACCGAGCTACTGAGCGTCTCTCTTGCACAGTCTTCTGCTGGAGTTTATCTATCATCTCTGTAACGCTTTCGCGATTACTAAATGATCCTGTGACGAAAAGCGCGCTGCTCTCCGTTAAATCTTCTTTGTCTCTTCTATCAACCCTATATGGTACGGATCTCACACCGGTGAGCAGTATGCAAGCAGTGGGCGAACAGATGTACTGTAACCTACTTCCTTTGTTTTCGGACTGCATTTCCTTAAGATTCTACCAATGAATCTCAGTCTGGCAGCTGCTTTACCGACGATTAATTTTATATGGCCATTCCATTTTAAATCATTCCTAATGCCTACTCCCAGATAATTTATGGAATTAATTGCTTCCAGTTGCTGACCTGTTATATTGTAGCTAAATGATGAAGGCTCTTTCTTTCGATGTATTCGCATCGCATTACACCTGTCTACATTGAGATTCAATTGCCATTCCGTGCACCATGCGTCATTTCGTTGCAGATCCTCCTGCATTTCAATACAGTTTTCCATTGTTACAACCTCTCGATATACTACAGCATCATCCCCAAAAACCCTCAAAGATTTCTACCCGTTGAGAATGACATGCTGCGTTCTGTTATCTAGTAACTCTCCAATCCAATCACACAATTGGTCTGATAGTCAATATGCTCTTACTTTGTTCAGTAAACGACTGTGGGGAAATCTATCAAACGCCTTGGGGAAGTCAAGGAACACGGCATCTACCTGCGTACCACTGTCTATGGCCCTCTGAGTCACGTGGACGAATCGTCTTTTTAGAAACCCATGCTGAGTCCTACAGAGTAGATTTCTAGTCTCCAGAAAAGTCATTATACTTGAACATAATACGTGTTCCAAAATTCTACAACTGATCGACGTTAGATATATAGGTCTATAGTCCTGCACACCTGTTCGACGTATGTTCTTGAAAATGGGGATGACCTGTGCCCTTTTCCAATCTTTGCTGCAAGAAGGGGCAAGTTCCTTCGCGTGCCCTGTGTAAAATCGAACTGGTATCCCATCAGGTCCAGCGGCCTTTCCTCTTGAGCGATTTAATTGTTTGTCTATCTCTCTGTCATCTATATCGATATCTACCATTTTTGTGCGACAATCTAGAGAAGCAACTATAGTGCAGTCTTCCTGTGTGGAACAACTTTGGAAAAATACATTTAGTATTTCGACCTTTCGTCTGTCATCCTCTGTTTCAGTACCATTTTGGTCACAGAGTGTGTGGACATTTTGTTTTGATCCACCTACCGCTTTAACATAAGTGCAAAATTTCTTACGATTTTCTGCCAAGTCAGTACATAGAACTTTACTACCGAATTCGTTGAACGCCTCTCGCATAGCCCTCCTCACACTATAATTTCGCTTCGTGTAATTTTTGTTTGTTTGAAAGGCTTTGGCTATGTTTATGTTTGCTGGGAAGTTCCCTTTGCTTCCGTAGCAGTTTCTAATTCGGTTATTGCACCACGGTGGCTCTTGTCCATCTCTTAGGATCTTGTTTGGCACATACTCATCTAATACATATTGTACGATGGTTTTGAACTTTGTCCACTGAGCCTCAACACTATGCGTACTTGAAATAAAACTTTTGTTTTGAGCCGCCAAGTACTCTCAAATCTGCTGAATGACTGAGTATTTCGAACTAATTGCATGTTCTAGTTTGACAGGGTCCCTACACTGAACTACGCTAATTTAATGGAAAAGCCGATCGCGTGAGTTTGGATTCTCCCAAGGAGACATTTGCAAGTACGACTTGGAGAAAATACGTGACAACCATTGAGGCAATTGTTTTAAACCGTGCCTTCGCGATGCCCACCCCCCCCCCCCCCACCCCCTCCCGCCCTCGCACATTCAGGACCGTCTGAACGATTTACGCCTCCATCTAAATCAGCGTGCCTGTATCTGGACATCGACTGTAGTTCCCTTCTGTTTTCTTCCTGCTTGCCACATATCAACTCTCCAGCCCTTCCTCGCAAACGGCTGCTGCTGCGAGTCCTCGGTTCAATAAATAACACGAGTCCAGAAGAACGGCATTTATGAACTGGGTTTCGACGAGACCTGTTCGTGATTCATTTGACGAGCGCGCCGAGGGTCAGCAGCGGGGTTTTGTGCCAGCGCCGGCAATACATCAGCAGTTGCTGGACGCTGACGGGTCGCGGAACCGACCGAGCGGAGGAAAGCGGAACCCCTCTTCTGTCTCGTTCCCTCTTCTTCCCTCTCTCTCACACGCACGCACCATTTCTCCGCGCGGGAAGAAGAAAGTACCATCGCCGGGCTGCAACTGCGCCCAAGCATTTGCCACGTCGCGCGGCGTATTAAATTACATCCCCGCGCTGCTGCAGACATTTTAGCGACCTCGGTGTCCTCGACAGTCGCCTTTGACACTGGCCGTCGTAAAGAATTGTCCGAGGCAATCTCTCTCTCACCAACACACACGTGCGCGCGCATACACACACACACACCGCAGAAGCGATTCGTTCCCAATAAATCTCCACGCACCCGAGCGCCCAGCCTCGGATTTCTGGTGCGCTCTCACCTATTCTCTAAAGTTCACTTGCTGACTTATCGACCCGCTTGTAGATTTAGCGGGGAAGTGCGAAATACGAGGCGAGCGAGATGCGGGAGCTGTTTCTCTCGCCGTCTGGCGTCTACGCGGGACAGGGAAAAGGGCGTTAAATTCCAGGAGAGAGTCGATAGGCTGCGACACTGAATCTCAGTACCTAGCAGTCTCGTTTCCGAGAAGCTGTGAAAGAAACGCGGTGGTACGGAGTGATAATCACCACTTGACCCACGCTGATTCATGGACAGTGGGCACATGCAACGAGCTCCAAGAACGGAGAAGACCTGGGTCCATATTCAAAATCTTCATTATTCTACAGTTTCTGAAGGAAATTGTCAACAACTGTTAGGTATTTTATGAAATTCATGGCACGCAGTTTCCTAAGTGTCCTTTATTACCACTAACTGTTTCGGTTGATAACCACCATCACAACTTAAAACTCTGTAACTGACGGTAAAAAAATTGCAACGGCAAGAAGGAGTTGTGTGAGGAAAACGAAAGTTTGTACCAATTCAATTTTCACGCCAGTCGCATAAGCTTGCCACTAGTAGCACCATTATGAGGATGAAAATCAGGACTTCTTCATATACATGTTGTAACAGTTGTGAGCGTTAGTTACCTTAGAAATTGGACGTGGTGAGCCGATGTTAGTCAAGAAAGCCTTTACGACGGCAAGATGCTATTACCAACATCTCGCTGAGGGGCTTCCAGAAGCTGGATGTTCCTTCTGCGATATTACAGGAAGATTTGATAGGAATATAGCTACTGTATATGATCACTGGCAGCGTTGGTCAAGATTACGTACGGTTGCAAGAAGACCGGGCTCCGGACGCTCACGTGGCAGGTAGTACCGAGAGGGAAGACTGTCGTGTTCGACGTATGGCTCGGGCTGTTGTATCCACCCCTGTATGTTATTCAAAATAATATTCACCACAGCATTTGTGTTTTAAGTGTGGCTATATGTGAATAGTGACGTTGGGTAGGCATGGAGCTGGCAAGGTACACTTTAAACAATCTATGTATGACAGGAGAGCCAACAGCGTCAATGGGTCACTGTTATTTTTAAAAATGTTCTTATAAGGAAGCAAAATCTGAACCAGAGGATGCATAAACATGGCTGCCATTTCCCCATTGTTTGCATCAATTATACCCATGCAAAAAGATAATGAAAATCTCAATCTTTTGTTATCTATGATTTTGTAGAAAAATCCTTCTTCTTGTTCGAACTGTTTTATAGATAAGATGTGACTGAGGTCAACACAGAGGTTACTAAAAAACTGTGTATTGTCATGTTGCTAACTGAATTTGAGAATAGATTTTATGTCTTATCGAAATGAATCGTCTGTGTTTGGAATTTTATTTCATTGTAATTCTCGTCCTATACAAATGTTAAGTTTTCTGCTCAGCTAACAAAGAGCGCAGCCATTAGCGCTATTGGTCTAGAGCGCAGTTTATAGGTAAATAGTGAATAAAATTTGTGACGAAACATTGATAAGTATTTTCGAATGTTAATGCATATAGTGAAGGTGAGAAAAGGTTTAACATACACTCATGCTCATAAAATAAGGATAAAGCTGATACCAGGGGAAACAAAGCTCTGGTGAGCGGTTTGCGGGTTTAAATCACCTCGGGGTATGACCATACGGTGCATTTGACCTGCGGTGTTGGCACGGTGGCGCTGGCAGCAGTCCACATACGCACAGGTGTGTTGGTGCATGTCGGAGTACGGTGCAGCGAGAAAGTGTGCAGACGTTTTCAGACGTGGTAACGGGGACTGTGAGTTGAAAAAGGCTCAAAGAACACACATTGATGACGTTATGAGGGGTAGAATACTAGGGCCACTGGGAGACTGGTCAAACACAGCAGGTCGTAGCACGGGCCCTCCGTGTACCACAAAGTGTGATCTCAAGATTATGGCAACGATTCCAGCAGACAGGAAACATGTACAGGCGATAGAGTACATAACGTCCTCAGTGTACAACACCACAAGAAGACCGATATCTCACCATCAGTGCTGACGACCACAGAGTACTGCAGGTGGCCTTGCTCGGAACCATACCGCAGCCACTGGAACAGTTGTCTCCAAACACACAGTTTACAGACGAATGAACAGACATGGTTTATTCGCCCGGAGACCTGCAAGGTGCATTTCACTGACTCCTGGTCACAGGAGAGCCCGAAAAGCCTGGTGTCAAGAACACAGTACATGATCGCTGGAACAATGGTCCCAGGTTATGTTCACGAACGAGCACAGGTATTGTCTGAACGGTGATTCTCGCCGGGTGTTCGTCTGGTGTGGACCAGGAACCATATACCAATCCCTTAATGTCCGACTGATGACCTTAGAAGATAAGTCCCATAGTGCTCAGAGCCATTTGAACCTTAATGTCATTGAAAGTGACCTGTATGGAGGTCGTGGTTTGATGATGTAAGGTGGGATCATGATTGGTGCACGTACCATGTCTTTGACAGAGGAACTGTAGCAGGTCAGATGTATCGGGACGTCATTTTGCGCCAGTATGTCCCCCTTTTGAGGACTGCAGTGGGTCCCATCTTCCTCTTGATGGATGATAAAGCAGGGCCCCACCGAGCAGCCATCGTGGAGGAGTACTTTGAAACAGAAGATATCAGGCGAACGGAGTGGCCTGCCTGTTCTCCAGACCTAAACCCCATCGAGCACGTCTGAGATGCTCTCGGTCGACGTATCTTCAAACCCCTAGGACACTTCAGGAGCTCCGACGGGCACTGGTGCAAGAATGGGAGGCTATACCCCAGCAGCTGCTCGACCACCTGATCCAGAGTATGCCAACCCGTTGTGCGGCTTGTGTACAGGGTGTTTCAAAAATGACCGGTATATTTGAAACGGCAATATAAACTAAACGAGCAGCGATAGAAATACACCGTTTGTTGCAATATGATTGGGACAACATTTCATTTTCAGGCAGACAAACTTTCGAAATTACAGTAGTTACAATTTTCAACAACAGATGGCGCTGCGGTCTGGGAAACTCTATAGTACGATATTTTCCACATATCCACCATGCGTAGCAATAATATGGCGTAGTCTCTGAATGAAGTTACCCAAAACCTTTGACAACGTGTCTGGCGGGATGGCTTCACATGCAGATGAGATGTACTGCTTCAGCTGTTCAATTGTTTCTGGATTCTGGCGGTACACCTGGTCTTTCAAGTGTCCCCACAGAAAAAAGTCACAGGGGTTCATGTCTGGCGAATAGAGAGGCCAATCCACGCCGCCTCCTGTATGTTTCGGATAGCACAAGGCAATCACACGATCATTGAAATATTCATTCATTAAATTAAAGACTTCGGCCGTGCGATGTGGCCGGGCACCATCTTGCATAAACCACGAGGTGTTTGCAGTGTCGTCTAAGGCAGTTTGTACCGCCACAAATTCACGAAGAATGTCCAGATAGCGTGATGCAGTAATCGTTTCTGATCTGAAAAATGGGCCAATGATTCCTTTGGAAGAAATGGCGGCCCAGACCAGTACTTTTTGAGGATGCAGGGACGATGGGACTGCAACATGGGGCTTTTCGGTTCCCCATATGCGCCAGTTCTGTTTATTGACGAAGCCATCCAGGTAAAAATAAGCTTCGTCAGTAAACCAAATGCTGCCCACATGCATATCGCCGTCATCAATCCTGTGCACTATATCGTTAGCGAATGTCTCTCGTGCAGCAATGGTAGCAGTGCTGAGGGGTTGCCGCGTTTGAATTTTGTATGGATAGAGGTGTAAACTCTGGTGCATGAGACGATACGTGGACGTTGGCGTCATTTGGACCGCAGCTGCAACACAGCGAACGTAAACCCGAGGCCGCTGTTGGATCACCTGCTACACTAGCTGTGCGTTGCCCTCTGTGGTTGCCGTATGCGGTCGCCCTACCTTTCCAGCACGTTCATCCGTCACGTTCCCAGTCCGTTGAAATTTTTCAAACAGATCCTTTATTGTATCGCTTTTCGGTCCTTTGGTTACATTAAACCTCCGTTGAAAACTTTGTCTTGTTGCAACAACACTGTGTTCTAGGCTGTGGAATTCCAACACCAGAAAAATCCTCTGTTCTAAGGAATAAACTATGTTGTCCACAGCACACTTGCACGTTGTTAACTTAGTTGTTACCGGTTTCGTAGGTAACAAAAGACATCCAAACTACAAGACAATCTTCGCAGACATGCTCGACAACGTTAGTAAGCTGGACTGTAACATGAGCATTAAAGTTCATTATCTCCACTTACATCTTGACTATCTCCCTGCAAACTTGGTGATGTAAGTGAAGAGCAGGGCGAAAGATTCCACCAAGACATCAAAGAAATGGAAAGAAGATATCACGGTATATGGAACGTCAACAAAATAGCGGACTACTGCTGGATGATAAAAAGAGAAGATCCTCAACGAGTCAACAGCAGGAAAACTAATAAAAGAAGCTTCGACAGGAAGCGAAAGCGTTATTATAAGGAAATGTAAGTGTACTGGAAAAGGTAGTTTAGAACATGATTTATAAATGAAATAAAATTCTATAACGTTGGAAAAAATGTGAAAATTGCTTAAGTTTTGTTATGATACCCAAAAATACTCCCTTTTTGTGAAAAAACCTGGCGTGATAGAAAAAAATGGGTTGCATTTTTGAAATCAGTTGTGAAAAGCACATAAAAATCAGTTATCAAATTTCAAACAACTTTCAAAAATGGTTCAAATGGCTCTGAGCACTTTGGGACTTAACACCTGTGGTCATCAGTCCCCTAGGACTTAGAACTACTTAAAGCTAACTAACCTAAGGACATCACACACATCCATGCCCGAGGCGCCTTAACCGCGAGGCCACCGCGGCTGGCACAACGTTAAAAAAATATTTTTTTGCAGACCTTCGTAATCGATCACCCATGAATTTAAGTTCATAAATTTCCAAATCCACATCTCCTGTATATATAATTTCCTTGTTTAAAGTCTTACTGTTCAGAGGTTCAGGTCCACGGCTTCATTTGATTTCTGGAGTTTGAATAACAAGAAAACCCTCACGAAGTGTTTGTTTATTCGTTTCGCTTTTAGCACATAAACGATATGCATCAGCAACACACTCGTTTTCTAACTCATTATGTTAGTGTTGTCAACATACAATTATTTAAAAGGAAGTACAGTTACAGAGCCCTAAGCATTTGCCAATTTGCCCTCTCTTCTGCACTAGTCGGATGACCATAGTAAACGAGTATGGCAGCTACCTGTCAGAGGTTCTATTCGCCCAACAGGCACAGCAGTATTCCCACTAGTTTCGTGGTGTGCAGAGCCATCGGGTATGACTTCAGGTCACAGTAAGTACGTCACGGACATCCTGTTTCCTCATGTGCTATCTCTCAAACGAATTAGTCGCAGCGTAATTTTTCAGCAAGCCAGTGTTTGTCCACTCATGAAATATGCCTCTAAGGACTGTCTGAGCGACGTTGAGGTACTGCCATGCCCAGTAAGATCCTCAGATCTCTCCACGACAGATCATCTGCGGCTCCAGCTCTACGTCAACTCCACCACATAAAAGTCCAGTTACAACAGCTGTCGGCCATTTTGCTTCAGGAGTGATACAACGACTATATGACCCCCTTGGCAACCGAACCGTGGAGTTAGCATGCTCGTACGGTGTGGTAGGTCAACAAGCTCTGAGGAAACTGGATAATTTTTTATTTCGTTCGTCTTAGTTGCACTGATATTAAATTCAGATGTAGTGCTTACCGGTTTCGGGCCTACACGCCCATTTCCAAAC
Organism: Schistocerca gregaria; assembly: GCF_023897955.1. Lineage (NCBI taxonomy): Eukaryota > Metazoa > Arthropoda > Insecta > Orthoptera > Acrididae > Schistocerca > Schistocerca gregaria. Next base: position 201,032,386 of record NC_064921.1, read on the forward strand.
CACACACTTCGCCAACAGTCGTAATTATTCACACAATAAGGTGGGAAAAGGCACAGCAAAGTAAACTGAAGGGCCAAAGGAACTGCTATAGACATGTACACTCCTGGAAATTGAAATAAGAACACCGAGAACTGATTGTCCCAGGAAGGGGAAACTTTATTGACACATTCCTGGGGTCAGATACATCACATGATCACACTGACAGAACCACAGGCACATAGACACAGGCAACAGAGCATGCACAATGTCGGCACTAGTACAGTGTATATCCACCTTTCACAGCAATGCAGGCTGCTATTCTCCCATGGAGACGATCGTAGAGATGCTGGATGTAGTCCTGTGGAACGGCTTGCCATGCCATTTACACCTGGCGCCTCAGTTGGACCAGCGTTCGTGCTGGACGTGCAGACCGCGTGAGACGACACTTCATCCAGTCCCAAACATGCTCAATGGGGGCAGATCCGGAGATCTTGCTGGCCAGGGTAGTTGACTTACACCTTCTAGAGCACGTTGGGTGGCACGGGATACATGCGGACGTGCATTGTCCTGTTGGAACAGCAAGTTCCCTTGCCGGTCTAGGAATGGTAGAACGATGGGTTCGATGACGGTTTGGATGTACCGTGCACTATTCAGTGTCCCCTCGACGATCACCAGAGGTGTACGGCCAGTGTAGGAGATCGCTCCCCACACCATGATGCTAGGTGTTGGCCCTGTGTACCTCGGTCGTATGCAGTCCTGATTGTGGCGCTCGCCTGCACGGCGCCAAACACGCATACGACCATCATTGGCACCAAGGCAGAAGCGACTCTCATCACTGAAGACGACACGTCTCCATTCGTCCCTCCATTCACGCCTGTCACGACACCACTGGAGGCGGGCTGCACGATGTTGGGGCGTGAGCGGAAGACGGCCTAACGGTGTGCGGGACCGTAGCCCAGCTTCATGGAGACGGTTGCGAATGGTCCTCGCCGATACCCCAGGAGCAACAGTGTCCCTAATTTGCTGGGAAGTGGCGGTGCGGTCCCCTACGGCACTGCGTAGGATCCTACGGTCTTGGCGTGCATCCGTGCGTCGCTGAGGTCCGGTCCCAGGTCGACGGGTACGTGCACCTTCCGCCGACCACTGGCGACAACATCGATGTACTGTGGAGACCTCACGCCCCACGTGTTGAGCAATTCGGCGGTACGTCCACCCGGCCTCCCGCATGCCCACTGTACGCCCTCGCTCAAAGTCCGCCAACTGCACATACGGTTCACGTCCACGCTGTCGCGGCATGCTACCAATGTTAAAGACTGCGATGGAGCTCCGTATGCCACGGCAAACTGGCTGACACTGACGGCGGCGGTGCACAAATGCTGTGCAGCTAGCGCCATTCGACGGCCAACACCGCGGTTCCTGGTGTGTCCGCTGTGCCGTGCGTGTGATCATTGCTTGTACAGCCCTCTCGCAGTGTCCGGAGCAAGTATGGTGGGTCTGACACACCGGTGTCAATGTGTTCTTTTTTCCATTTCCAGGAGTGTATATTCAAAAACAGAGATACATAAACAGGCAGAAAACGTCACTGCGGTCGGCAACGCCTATGTAAGACAAGTGTTTGGCACAGTTGTTAGATCTGTTACCGCTTCTACAATGGCAGGCTAACACAATTTAAGAGAACGTAGTGTTACAGTCGGCTTACGAGGGCTGGACACAGCATCTGCGAGGTATCGATGAAATTGGGATTTTCCCGTACGACCATTTCACGAGTGTACAGTGAATATCAGGAATCCGGTAAAACATCAAATCTCCTACATCGCTGCGGCCGGAAAAAGACCTTGCAAGAACGTGACCAACGACGACTGAAGAGAATCGTTCGACGTGACAGAACTGCAACCCTTCAGCAAATTTCAATGCTGGAGCGTCAACAAGTGGCAGCGTGCGAACCATTCAAGGGAACATCATCGATATGGGCTTTCGGAGAAGAAGACTGCACGACACAAAGCTTTACGCGCCCCTGGGCCAGTTAACACCAGCATTGGACTGTTGATGACTGGAAATATGTTGCCTGCTCAGACGAGTCTCGTTCAAATTGTATCGAGCGGATGGACGTGTACGGGTATGGAGACGACCTCATCAATCCATGGAGTCAGCATATCAGCAGGGGACTACTCAAGCTGGTGTGGGGCGTGAGCAGTTGGAGCGATATTGGACTCCTGATACGTCTAGATACGACTCTGACAGGTGATACGTACGTAAGCATCCTGTCTGATCACCTGCATCCATTCATGTTGACTGTGAACTCTGACGGACTTGGGCAGTTCCAGCAAGGCAATGCGACACCACAAATATCGAAAACTGCTACAGGGTGGCTCCAGGAACACTCTTCTGAGTTTAAACGCTTCAGCTGTCCACCAAATTCCCCAGACATGAACCTTATTGAGCATATCTGGGATGCCTTGCAACGTGCTGTTCAGAAGAGATCTCCAGCCCTTCGTACTCTTACGGATATATGGTCAGCTCTGCAGGATTCATGGTGTCAGTTCCCTCAGCACTACTTCAGACATTAGTCGAGCCCATGCCACGTCGTGTTGCCGCACTTCTGCGTGCTTGCGGTGGCCCTACACGATATTAGGTAGGTGAACCAGTTTCTTTGGCTCTTCAGTGTATATAGTGGGCAACAAGTACCCTCACTGATCTTACACTATGCATTCGTTGCTATTGACTGTGTCGGTCGTAGCAACGTATGCGCTGTCTAGGATTAGTGATGATACTTGTTACCCATTACATATTTTGCTGTGGCACCATGCAATTAAAGGTCTTTACATGGATAGTCAGGCAGCAGTTAGAGTTGACGGTAAATTGAGTTCATGGTTCAGAGTAGTTTCAGGGGTGAGACAAGGCTGCAACCAGTCTTCACTGCTGTTCATATTATATGTGGATCATATGTTGAAACCAATAGACTGGCTGGGTGAGGTTAAGACAGGTGAACACAAAATAAGTAGTCTTGCATATGCGGATGACTTACTTGTGATGGCAGATTCGACTGAAAGTTTGCAAAGTAATATGTCAGAGCTAGATCAGAAATTTAAGGACTATGGTATGAAGATTAGCATCTCCAAAACGAAAGTAATGTCAGTGGGAAGGAGATATAAACGGATTGAGTGCCAAATAGGAGGAACAAAGTTAGAACAGGTGGACAGTTTCAAGTACTTAGGATGCATATTCTCACAGGATGGCAACATAGTGAAAGGACTGGAAGCGAGGTGTAGCAAAGCTAATGCAACGAGTGCTCAGCTACGATCTACTCTCTTCTGCAAGAAGGAAGTCAGTACCGAGACTAAGTTATCTGTGCATCGTTCAATTTTTCGACCAACTTTGTTGTATGGGAGCGAAAGCTGGGTGGATTCAGGGAACCTTATCTGTAAGGTTGAGGTTACGGATATGAAAGGAGCTTGGATGATTGCAGGTACTAGTAGGTGGGAACAATGGCCGGAGGGTGTCCACAACGAGGAAATCAAAGAAAAACTGGGAATGAACTCTATAGATGGTGGGGCCATGTTACGCGCATGGGAGAAGCAAGGTTACCCAAGAGACTCATGAGCTCAGCAGTAGAGGGTAGGAGGAGTCGGGGCAGACCAAGGAGAAGGTACCTGGATTCGGTTAAGAATGATTTTGAAGTAATAGGCTTTACATCAGAAGAGGCACCAATGTTAGCACGGAATAGGGAATCATGGAGGAATTTATAAGGGGGACTATGCTCCAGACTGAACGCTGAAAGGCATAATCAGTCTTAAATGATGATGATGATGATGATGACCATATTGCATGAATAACTACCGTTAACAGCAAGATGTGTTGTTTGAAAATGGGCGTGTCGGTAACCAGTACAGCTGAACATTTTGTCATTGCTACTGAGACGGACAAAACTAAAAACAATTATCCAATTTCTTGAGAACCGAACAGTGCATCTTTCATCGAGGCCGGGCTGTCATATACACTGAAGTGACATATTTCATAGGACAGCGTTATGCACATATACAGATGGCGAGGGCATCACGTACATAAGTTATATAAGGGCACTGCATTGTTGGAACTATCATTTCTAGCAAAGTGACTCGTGTGAAAGGGTTTCCGACGTGATTTTGGCAGCGCAACTGGAATTAACATGCTATGAAAGCCGTATAGTAGTTGGAGCTAGACGCATGAGACATTTAATTTCGTAGATCGTTAGGGAATTCAGTATTCTCTAATCCACACTGAGGAGAGTGTGCGAAATCACCAAATTTCGGGCTTTATCTTCACCACGGACGACGCAGTGGTCGACTGCCTCCACTTAATGACTGAAGCAGGTGTGTCTGCGTATAGCTGTCAGTGCTAAAAAAAGAAGCAACAGTGGGTGAAATAACCGCAGAAATCATTATGCGACTTACGGCGAACGTATCCGTTAGGACAGTGTTATGAAATTAGGTGACGTCCGATGCGACTGCGTTTGCTGAAAGCATGCCGTCGCTGCAGTGCCTCTCTTCGGCTACTTACCATATCGCTTGCTCCCTAGACTACTAGAAAATCGTGGCCTGGTCAGATTAGTCCTGATTTCAATTGGAGAAAGCTGATAGTAGGTTTCGAGTGCGGCACAGACCCCACGAAGTGGTGGACCCGGGTTGTCAGCAAGGTACGGTGCAACTTCATTGTGGCTCCATAACGGTGTGGTCTCTTTTTACAAGGAATGGGTTGAGTCTTCTGGTTACACTGAATCGATAATTGACTGGAAACGGTTATATTCAGGTACTTTGAAACCATTTGCGGCCCTTTGTGTACACCATGTTCCCCAACAACAATGGAACTTTAATGGATCACAGTACGCCATGCCACTGGGCCACAATTGTTCGCAATTGGTTTGAAGAACATTGTTAACATCTCTAGCGAATGATTTGGCCACCTAGACCATCCTACATCAGTTCCATCGAATATTTGTGGGACATAATCGAGACGTCAGTTAGTGGACAAAATCTTGCTCCGGCAGCACATTCGCGATGCTGGACGGATATAGCGGCAGCATGGCGCAGTTTTTCTGCTCGGGACTTACGACTTGTTGAGTTCATGCCACGTCGAGGGGCTGCACTATTTCTGGCAACAGGAGATCCGACACGGTATTAGGAGATAAGCTATGACTTTTTTCGCCACAGTGCAAATGGGCTCAACTGCGAAGTTGACTTGACTTTGTAATTACTCATATAACATAACATATCCTCTCAATTCGTGATGTTTCATTTCGTTTCCTCCTTCCCTTTTGGGTGTCTCACTTCTTTTGTCAGGAGGTACTCGTATATTAAGACGAGTGACGGGATTGTTAATTTGAGATGGATTCAGCCCACTCCCTCTGTATCCTTGCCATATCTGAGATCGTACTCTTTCTCTAACGTTCCCGTCGTCGACGGGACAGTAGATGTCAGCGTCCTTTGTTTCTCGCCATCTTACTATATAGAATCGAGGCGCGAGGGCGATTATCACAGACAAGCTACAGGTTAAATCTCCAGTGGAAACTATTTCCATTGGCTGCTGTGGAACCTACTAGCTATCCAGACGGTAACCCTCGAAAACTTGATGTGAAAATTTCATTTTACTCGATGTCGGGACAATACTTTATGAACGTTATTAGCGGAAACCTCTGAAGTTAAGAAATGAGAATGTGACAACAATCTATGGAGTAGAAGAAACTATGTGTGTATGTGGAGAGGTTTCTGGACTAACGTAGTCTACTACGATCAAGGGTAGTAGGGAACCGTGTCCCCATTACGTAACATTTATCCCATTTGCAGATACCTAGATTTCAATCTCTATAGCTAAAGTAAGACCAGTTTTATCATGAATAAGACAACCGTAACTGGGAACTCTTTTGACTTACTTGAAAAACTAACAACCTATCAAATTATAGGCACTACCAACGTGTAGAGTAACTCCACTCCAATTTCCTACCAAGTGAGGTAGTTGAATTTGTGGGGTCTTATCAATTGTGTAAGCAATAGTACCGCTTTTATTGCTTTGGCTCTCGCTTCGAATTGAAATAAAGTACTTCTAGGGGTTTCCAGTCTAGAGATCTTGACGAAAAGTCGAAATTTTCTGTTTACTTGGCTTGAAATTAGTATCGCTAAAGACTAATACTGTTTATGGTATCCAATTCAGTTACAGGTTGCCTACCTAATGGCTTTCAGGGGCAAGAAAATTATGATTCTCAATATTTTATATAATTATGGTTCGAATTTAAAATTTTGAAGTGCCATAATAATGAGCTTGTTAGAAGGCGTAACCTTACGTTAAAGGTTTAACAGAGCAAGTCAGGTATTAATGTTACAAACGATCTACATGTGTTGGGGCAGGGTAATTGACAGCATGCAAATAGCCAGACTGTATTATTCCGGAATTTAAGACTTAGTGATTAGCAAAAAAAACTTTAAACATAATTTCAGACTGTTTCTAAGCTTTACCTCTCTGACATGCTTAACGTCAAATATTTAAAACATTAGCCCATTTGTAAAGTAATCAGAAATTCGGGGCTATTTTATACTTGGGACTTCGAGTCTTTAAGGTTTCGGCGTTTTATTGTACGGCAGAAAGACCAACATTCCGCACACGGAGCGTTAAAAGTTCATTTATTCATGCCGATCGTGATTTCGGCTTGTTATGACACTCATACATATTATAATGATTATGATGATCCACATATCCTCCTAAACCGCTGGACCGATATCAACCTAACTCGATTCTCGTATCACTTTCAGTCTGTAAGGAATCGCAGAAGAGGTAAGAACTACCTACCTGTCAAAAGGGAAAAGGGGGGGGGGTGTTCAAAACAATTGTAATCCACGACCCGCGAATACCCAGACTTTAATCATCCAGTATTTGAGAATGACAGCGCTTACTGACTTGAAACAAACTTTGCTCATACTTTCAAACCTTTACCGAATTTTTTCTCTCTGAAAACCCCGACGCAACGGTGAAAGAGAAAAAAGTTTACCGCTTACTACATTTTCGCCGTTCATGCAGTAAAACTGCCACATCAGGCATGACATTTAAATTTATTGCTTCTTAGAGTACATTCACATATATCGCAAAATGTGCCTGCAAAATTTTATCATCGTGCGATACATCGTTCAGAGGAAAAGACGTCATAAACATTGAGCTACTTGAAAATGAAACTCCAAAGCGAAGTTCGTTGAAGATACAAGTGAACTATTTGTTCAAATATGTGCTAAACATGAAAATATATGTGAAATGTATGTGGCCTGTACCTATACGGGCAAAACCACGGCTAAAACGCTCCTCCTAAGCCAGTGGTTCGATTTCAACCAAATTTGGTACACATACTACTTAAACTAAACTTACCTCCGCCCTAACAGGCCTTGAAGGCCCAAAGGTACTTTCCGGCAGCCGCGTCATCCTCAGACCACAGGCGCAACTGGATGCGGATATGGAGGTGTATGTGGTCAGCACACCGGTCTCCCGGCCATATCTCAGTTTAGGAGACCGGACCCATACTACTTGCTATCTGGAAAATAAGTGAAATGAATATCGCATTAATGGTATCGAGACTCCATTTGGAGATGTTCGGCCGCCCTGTGCACGGGTGTTCAGTTGACGCCACATTCGGCGACTTGCGCGTTCTGTGACGATGAAATGTTGATAAGGACAACACAACACACAGTCCCCGACCGAATGAAATCCCCAATTCGGCGGTGAATCTAAACGGGCCTCCTGCATCGAAGTCATCACCGCTGATCACAACTTTTTCTAACTCATCACATGAGCTGAGTCGTAACGTGGACGGCAGGAAGGCGAGTTTGCTAGGGAGTAGGGGTCTAACCCGGGGTCTGCCTGCGACGTACGCCCCCCCCCCCCCCTCCCTTCACCACTAATACGGATATGACGAGAAAGGAATTAGATCAAAGTGATAACAATGGTGTTTTATTTTTATTTTTTGTTATTTTTATTTTATTTTATTTCTCCTTTCTTGTGTTTTGTAGATATATATCTACGAAACGAGATTGTTTCAGCGAATAAGGCGGTTCCTTGGAGGGGGCCAGAGCTGTACCGTAGCCCACTGCAGACAAACACAGGAACTAAAATTTATATTCAGACGAAACAAGAAAAAGCATTAAACCGTGCAGTTCCACCTGCAGACATTCAGGTCGCCGGCCTGGATTTATTGGTACTCCCCACCGTTTCAGAATGATCGTACATGTGTCAAACAACTCAGCTACCGCTGGCGGACTTACTGGCTGGAAAGAAACACTGTGGGGGTAAGAGCAAGCAAACTCTTGTCAGGATAGGGGTGAAAATATGGAGAGAAATGATTGGAGGAGGAGATGGACAGACAGAGAGGGAGAAAGGGGAAATGCACACGGAGAGTGGGGGGTGTAGGAGATGAACAGAGAGAAAGAGGGAGCAGGAAATGGGCAGAGAGGAGAAGAGAGAAGAGGAGCAGAGAGAGGGGAGAGCAGATGTTCAGAGAAAGGAAAGAGAAGGAGATGGACAGAGAAACGTGGTGAGGAGGAGATGGACAGAGAAAGGGGGAAGCGGAAATAGGCGGAGTTGGACAGAGAGAGCGGGAAACAGGAAGTGGACTAATTGGAGACTGGAATAAATACATTGCTGGGTCACGCCTGGTACTCAGCATGTTTGATATAAATTACGGAGACTCCTGTCTCACCACATGCGTGGAATATTTAAACAGGGGTGACACGAGCATAGACTTCTCTTAAAAAGAATGATACATTGACGCACTACATAGCGAGGCAGGAAGAGATACAATTTCTGTATTTTGTAAAGTATTTATAGGACACAGTGTAACTATATCTGAAGTGATCTTTAAGAAATTTATGTTATTACAATCACTTCTGTAGGATTTCAAACAAGGTTCCTTAGATTTATGAATTTTTGCTAGAATAAGGAAGGAAACACCAAAAGATTCACCGACATCGCTTATAAAACCAACATCCGAGAAGGGCGAAAAATGAAATCACGAATATTGTGGAGGGATCTCTCTTCTGAGTTCAGCATATAACATGTATACTAGAACAAAAACCGAAAGACTGAGGCCAGTAATAAAGTGCACAACAAAGTGGATTCATGTGACGAAGAATTTGTACATACATTATTTTACACTACAACAAATCACAGAGAGACACAAGGAATACAATAAGGAAACACACATTCTTTTCATAGGTAGTATAAAGGCTTTCGATTAAGTAAATAGACAATTATTATGGAAGACTTTAAGAACAAGAGGCATGCCGTCTTGTACATGTCTATAAAATACAGGATTCCAAATAACTGGGGATCATGAGAAAATAACAGACTATGTTACTAGGGAGTAAAACAAGGTTACAGCCTATCGGAACTGCTCCTTAATACGTACTGTGATGAAACTGTATGGCAAGAGAAAGTGAAACTACAGTGCTACAATTACGATTTTAACCAGCAAGAACGAAATTATCTGCGGTTGATAAAGTTTTAACCTCGAGTAGTGGAGATGGATGTAACACATCAAGTATAAAAAATCAGAAGCCGTGGCTTCGTGTCAGAAAAACTGAGTACGGACTAAAAATTAATAGAAAACCAGACAATAGAGCAAGTAGATGGAACGACGCTAACTAACAAAAATAAAAAATTCAGTAGTTCGCATACCTAAACGCTACAGTCGCAATACCTCTCCAAAATAAAGTAAGAACAGAGACTTAAATTTCATAAAGATTTATATCGGCACCAACAATGCTGCATGGGAGTGAACCATGGGTAAAGACAAAAAAATTATAAGATTACAGGCCAATGAAATGAAATTCCTCAAAAACATAGTACGATACACAAGGTGAGATTATAAAAGAAATATAGATATCAGGAAGAAATTGAAAATATATAAACGAAAAGCGAGTAGATAATAGGCAAAAATGAATATCCCCTCAGTTGCGATTGAAGCAGCTAAGATTACCATTTCATATTTGCAATATAATCTTAAATGTGGAAGACGCATTGGAAGACCTGCAAAAAGATGGAAGGACGAAATGTAGCTACAGCAGGCCATGATGGTGTAACGTCTAACACAAGGACAGCAGACATCAACTGAAAATGACATAATTAGCCGAAAATACTATCATCGCTCATAAATACTATCATGGCTTAAGTATTATCACATTATTAACAGTTGTTCTCAGAATATCCCTTGTATGAAATTAATATTGGAGCTATCGTGGACGAATACAACAGTGAACCTTATTTGTGAGAATTGTGTACAATATGGGTCCTAATATTAAGCCTTGCGGGACGATGGCGGTAGCAACTTTGTTCGTGCTGTTTCATTTGTCGCTACTCACAAAAAACTGACTGCCTCGCCCGTTGTCACGTATCCTCCGTACAGCAAATTTAGTTGATTATCCTCTTGGATGCGAAGCTCTGCAGACACTGCCTGCGGCGCCAGTTACAAAGGACAATCAGTTTTACCTGTGTTGGAGTCAGAAAAACCTACTAATGTTCTGTCGCCATGCTTGTGCGTCGCCATCCGGCGGCGACCATCGCACGCAAGTCCTTATCAGGAGCTGAAGCTGCGAGATCGCGGATTGCGCTCTCGTTTCTGGGAAGGCGGCTGAAGCAGCGCAAGAAGCGGCCGGCAGACGACGTCGCCGATTATCTCTGGTGCGTAGAAGTAACGAAGGTCGCAGCGCAGTCGGAGGTCTCTGGTTTTTACTGCTCGTGGCGGCCATGCGCCTCAGTCTAGTACTTCGTTTCTCAGGGAATCACTCCTCAAGGCAAATGTGCAACAAAATTAGAGAATTAACTTATTAATAGGCCAAGTGTAGGCCAATATTAGAATAAAAAAAATAACTGCGAGATTGGAAGCACTTTTATAGATGCACGAATAATCGTTGGGGAAGTGTGAAGTGTACGCAGGGACGCTATAAATTAACGAATGAATACGAGAAAGTAAAGTGATATAAAACTTTTGTGCGTTTTGCAACAAATATCAACTCAGAAAGCGCAATACTTCATTGCCTACCTGATTCCTGACCTATTCAACGGTAAAGCAAGATGACTGTTGATATCATGGTGTTAAAAGAAAGGACGTTTACCACCTAACACTCCCATAGAAATGCTTCATCTCTTAGCAACGAAACCGTGGGGATCGTACAGTGGTGGTCCTCAGTTAATATTTCTGGGCTGAGAAGGTGCAGTCGGTATGTGAAACTATTCCCTCCCGTTTCGCCTCCTACTGCGGGAGACATCCTCGGAGTTAAACCGGAAACTGCGCCAAGGCCTCGAGGAGCCCCCAGATTTATGAAACTGTATAGATGATACCATCATTCATCATCCGATGCCGATTTCGTGATTACCTCTGCCTGGCGCCATCGTTCTATATGAAAAGTAACTGGTCTTTCTGTTGTCGCATCGTCGACGTCAATACTTTGTCTAAGTTAACATCTTCTTGTCTGTTAAAATTATTCTGCTCTGTGGTCTCCCTAAACACATATGCATGATAACTCGTTTTTTCTGCTATTGTCATACAATTTTATTTCGTGGTTTCCGTCCAGGAAAACACGAACCGCTACTGCTGATTTGTCACTATGTCTAGGGCGGCAATTCTTTTTTGTTCTGTTGTTAGTTGTTAGACGTTTGTTGCTGGATGTAGAAAGAGGGTGTCAACACTTCTTTTTGTGGTTCCCAAAACTGCACAGAATTTTATACCCGTGGTTTCACTATTGGACGCCATAAATTTTTTGCCATTAGTTTATTTTCTTGCTGGTTCTAAAGATAAATTCAGCCCCCTACCTGACTAACTTCACGAACCTTATACGGTCCACAGTCTTGTTAATAACATGAGGAAAAGTTTTCCAATTGGCATCTGTTGTTCCTCAGTACTTCTGATTTTCTGGACGGAGTGTTCCATCCACCTTCTCACTGTATCAACCATTCTTGTAGAAAGTCAACCACATGTGGCTCATCTCTTCTTGTAATCAAACCGGCTCGCAAATTTTAGTAGCCTTGTCCGCTAGGAGTTTAATGACACCTCTTTTTTGTGTTGGGTGATGGTTGAATTCGTTACGAAGGCAATGTTCAATTTGGATAGGTTTTTTGTGTATCTTATGGTCTAAAGATCTGTACACGTATGTCATTATTGACACATCCAGAAAATTAAGTTGCTCGTACATCAAATTTTTGGGTTGATTGCGCCCATTGTTCAAAAATCACCATAGACGGTTGGCAACAGTTGGACTAATGCGTCTGCTCAATGCCATCATGTCAATTTGCTCGTAAAGTGCGTTGCTACGCTAAAAACTGGCTGTAGTGAGACTAGTCTAAATAAAGCTACTATATCAATCAAAAAAATATCTAATATATATGACAGTCCTGTTCAGAAGAATTATCATAGTAAAGGATACATTATCAGATTTGACAAAATGTACATCGGGTCTAAATTAACGTCTTTTATTTTCTATTTTTTAAGTTACAAGTTGATTAAAATAGGGGTGCAGCAATGAGGCTTGATATCTGGCTACATCGTGAGTGGGAGACTATGTAGCAATAGCAATGTTGCTCATAGGAACCTCTGGCTTGTGCACTTAGTTTTTTATAAGTAGTTTGGAAGAAAAGATCATTAATCGTCTTGTGATATTCTCCACTGTTCATCACAATTGGGGATTTTGTGCATTAGGAGTGTTAAGAAAAGATGGTCTAAGATAGTAAATTAACTTCTGAAACAATAAATACACCACAAAAATTCTTCTGTTCCGGTAATCTGCACGTGCAATTATTTTTTGCTTACTCCCGCCAGTTATTTGAAAGACCTTTTACTTATTACAGCGGATATTCAATGTTTCTGTTGGCACCTTTTATGCTTTACGTTATCCTACAATATTAATTTGCATTTGTATTTGAAATACAATGAATGAAAATTTCGCCACCTCACAAAAACAATTAATATAGAGTAATTGCCCATTAAAGTTGCTACACCCCGAAGATGACGTGCTACAGAAGCGAAATTTAACCGACAGGAAGAAGATGCTGTGATATGCAAATCATTAGCTTTTCAGAGCATTCACACAAGGTTGCCGACAGTGGCGACACCTACGACGTGCTCACACGAGGAATGTTTAAAACCGATTTCTCATACACGAGCAGCAGTTGATCGGCGTTGCCTGGTGAAACGTCGTTGTGATGCCTCGTGTAAGGAGGAGAAACGCGTACCATCAAATGGTTCAAATAGCTCTGAGCACTATGGGACTTAATATCTACTTCATCAGTCCCCTAGTACTTAGAACTACTTAAACCTAACTAACCTAAGGACAACACACAACACCCAGCTATGACGAGGCAGAGAAAATCCCTGACCCCGCCGGGAATCGAAACCCGGGAACGCGGGCGTGGGAAGTGAGAACGCTACCGCACGACCACGAGATGCGGGCACGTACCATCACGTTTCCGACTTCGATAAATGTCGGATTGTAGCCTATCGCGATTGCGGTTTATCGTATCGCGACATTGCTGCTCGCGTTGGTCGAGATCCAATGACTGTTAGCAGAATATTGAATCGGTGGGTTCAGGAGGGTAATACTGATCCTAACGGCCTCGTATCACTAGCAGTCTAGATGACAGACATCTTATCAGCATAGAAGTAACGGTTCGTGCAGCCACATCTCAATCCCTGAGCCAACAGATGGGGACGTTTGCAAGACAACAATCATCTGCACGAAGAGTTCGGCGACGTTTGCAGCAGCATGGACTATCAGCTCGGAGACCATGGCTGCGGTTACCCTAGACGCTGCATCACAGACAGGAGGGCCTGTGATGGTGTACTCAACGTCGAACCTTGGTGCATGAATGGCAAAACGTAATTTTTTCGGATGAATCCAGGTTCTGTTTACAGCATCATGACGGTCACATACGTGTTTGGCGACATCGCGGTGAACGCACATTGGAACCGTGTATTCGGCATGGTCATACTGGTGTATCACCCGGCGTGAACAATGGATGTTACATTTCAGATGTGTAACTACCAGTAGATCTACCCTTCATTCGATCCCTGCGAAACCCTACATTTCCGCCGGATAATGCACGACCGCCTATTGCAGGTCCTGTATGAGCCTTTCTGGATACAGAAAATGTTCGACTACTGCCCTGGCCAGCACATTCTCCAGATCTCTCAACAACTGAAAACCTCTGGTCAATGGAGGCCGAGCAACTGGCTCGTCACAATACGCCAGTCACTACTCTTGATGATCTGTGGTATCATGTTGAAGCTGCATGGGCAGCTGTAGCTGTACACGCCATCCAAGCTCTGTTTGCCTCAAAGCCCAGGCGTATCAAGGACGTTATTAGGGCCAGAGGTGATTGTTCTGGGTACTGATTTCTCATGATCTATGCACCCAAATTGCGTGAAAATGCAATCTCATGTCAGTTCTAGTATATTATATTTGTCCAGTGAATACCCGATTATCATCTGCATTTCTTCTTGGTGCAGCAATTTTAATGGCCAGTAGTGTATTTAAGTGATTAACATGGCAAAATCACAGGTTAATTTAAGTGCGAGATAAGCCATCGCAAATGTGAAATGTCGGTACATTAATAACCAATCTAACTGGCAGCATATTGAATGGCGTTGCGAGGGCGACACTCATCCTGTTGAAAGACACCCCCTAGAATCGTGCTCATGAATGGCAGTACAGCACATCGAATCGCCAGACTGACGTACAAATTTGCAGTCAGGTTACATGGGATAACTACGAGAGTTGTCCTGCTGTAATAGGGAATCGAATGCCAGACCATGACTCCAGGAGTAGTTTCAGTGTGTCTGGCATACCGACAGGTTGGTTGCAGACCCTCAATTGGCCTTCTTTTAGCCAAGGTTTCCTCAGAAAACACAACAGACCTGTACCCTGTCCTCCAATGAGCTCTCGCTTGACACCGCTGAAATGGCGGTGGTCTGAAGTGTGTGCAATGCAAGTAACACGGCGTCTGGCTTGGAGCTATTCTTGAAGTAACGGATTTTGTAACAGTTCGTTGTTCCCTCTGATGGCAACTGCTGCTCCAATTGCTGCTGCACTGCAGTACGATAGGCCACAGCCATTAGCCGAACACGATGGTCTTTCGTCTCGGTAGTGCCACGTGGAAGTCCGGAGCCCGGTTTTCATGCGTCTCTACATTTCT
Source organism: Schistocerca gregaria (assembly GCF_023897955.1). Classification (NCBI taxonomy): domain Eukaryota; kingdom Metazoa; phylum Arthropoda; class Insecta; order Orthoptera; family Acrididae; genus Schistocerca; species Schistocerca gregaria. Next base: position 201,047,557 of record NC_064921.1, read on the forward strand.
GTGATCAACGCGGCCGGCAATCGTGTACTGTGCTACGTTCGTGCAACTTTTTTCCTCCAGTAACGCAGGACTACCCAGCATTTCGTAGCCATATTACACCACCCCATTCGAAATCAGTCAGGCGTTGACAATGGCGTCTTTGTCTTGTTAAAGGCATTATTGACTAACATCAACTGATCACATCCAAAGGTAATGAGCCGTGGCGCCATTGAGTTAGTAGACTATAATGTCTGGCGCCACTGGCTCAGTATCGACTATACCTCTTGCGGCCCCATTGCCAATATCTATGAGGAAAAGATGGCACCTGTGGGTTGTGTCCATAGAAGGTCTTTACTTGCGAATATCCACACATCAAGAATAGCTTTGCATCAACTAGGTTTCGAGAGGTCCGGAACCTATACAGAAAATTCGAATAGAGATCACAATAAACATCATTTCCACCCTTTTTATTGCTCAGGAAAACCACACATTACATGTTGTACCGCCATACAGCGAGACCTTCAGAGGTGGTGGTCCTGATGGCTGTATACAACGGTACCTCTAATACCCCGTGTAAGTAGGCTGTTTAGGTTTTTTTATTGGTAGCGCCACATAGCGCTCTGTATGAAAAATCACTGGCTGTGCTGTGTGCAGTCAGTGGCTGGTTGGCATTGTTGTAATACTCGCCATTGTAGAGCTGGGCAGCTGGATGTTAACAGCGCGTAGCGTTGCGCAGTTGGAGGTGAGCCGCCAGCAATGGTGGATGTGGTGTGAGAAATGGCACAGTTTTGAAATTTGTAAGACTGGATGTCATGAACTGCTATATATATTATGACTTTTGATGATATTAAGGTAAAAATACATTGTTTGTTCTCTATTAAATGATCAGATAGCTGTGTAATTCTGTGTTAGAGAAATATGGTACCGATGTGTAAAGTTGTATAAGCAAATACGATATTAGCTAGGGCACCTTGTGCTTGCTACCCCCCTGAGGATTAATGTAATTATATCCTCAGGTGTTGCACATTACAGCAGTGGAATGAAGTGTATCACGGAAAACCTTTTTATCATTGTACTTCAAATATCTTTAAAAATAAATGTTTTAAGCACAAAATTAATCACTCAAATACGTGTACTGTAGCGCTAAACTTGTCGTCGTGTTGTAAGATAATCTCTGTGCAAGTGTCGTAGTTATCGTCCTCCGAAAGCTAAGTTCTGCAGAAGTCAATGTACTTACCTCACGATAAACAAAAGTGAAATGCTATGCGTATAGATATCGTAGTTATTACGTACCTTACCGTGATCAAGAAAGTACTATAATGTAACAGATTGTTGTGCTGCGGAAAAGGCTTTCTAATTGTAGCTATACCACAAAAGTTACTACTAAAACATGTTTTACTTTCCAGAAGAATTCAGAAAAACTGTGCTGATATAAAACAGAAACACCGCAAAAGCAACATTGTAAATTGTCACTCATTAGTAGCGTCGTGATAAAATCGTGTAGCTGTCAAATAAACCAAATACTAAGTCATCTTTAATGTCACAAAAACTACTTGAAATAAGGAATGTCTTTTCAAGTAAACCAAAATGTGGCATTAAAATCTCATTAGTAGTATATGTTCTAAGTGTGTAAGCCTTATAGTCGTTAGTAATCGTGCAACTATCAAGCAAGAATGTACTCACACAGTAACCTGTGTCCTCTGTTCACTATAACAATGCATTCGTAATTTCTGTTTAAGTAAGTTCTCTAGGTTCTAGACTGGATAGTTAACTTCAAAACATTGTTGCATGTTAACAGTTTCTTAAGTCTGACAAAGCATACTAGAAATGTGAAGTGAAAAGTTTTATGGCAAAGACAAAGTTAAAAAAAGCAGATTATCTCTCAATAAGCGGTTTACTTGTGAAGTGTGGTGCAATCCTTTACTATTCATGGTACTCAGAGTTTCAGCTTGAACACAGTTTTCATGCAGTATACGTCGGTAAAGAAAACTGGAATTTTTCTCAAGGTTAGCGTCTATGTTATTTTTCCCTGAGACAGCCGGCGCAGGCGGCTTCCTGCGGTGCGAGTCATTGTCTGTCTCTTTGTTGGCGCGCGCCGTCATTGGGATTAGGAGACCTAACTTCTACAAATTCACCTTGTCGAGAGTGCCCTGCTCTGTTTGAATCCCGCCAGTTCTGATGGAATTCGGGTCTGTCGTTTTGTCGGTAGTTTACATAGTTCCTTGTTTGTCGGTCATGTGGTGGAGAATTTCTCCCGGAATCGTAACTGCGTGGTGGACCGTTTCGCCTGAAGTTATTCTGTCTCCACTGATAATAATTATTTTTGTTCCCATATTGTCTGTTTCTCTGATTGTCTCTGTGATAGTCGTTACCGCGGAGAGGTGATCTTTGCCTCTTATTATTACTGCTCTGCCAACGGTTGTCATACGCGTGGTGTCTGTTTTGGTCACGATTTGCGTTGTAAGAATAGCCTTGTCGTGTCCAGTTATTATTTCTTTCATCGCGGAATTGCGACGGATGTGACCTGTACCTGTTTTCGCGATCCGCGATTGTTAGTGTTTCTAATTCTTGTAAGAGTCCCTGAAAAGCTTCAATGTCGTCTTTGCAACGTCCTGCCAAAATAATATTCCTTAAATATTCCTTAAATATTCCGGCAATTTCATTAAGCAAATGCCGATGAGTTCTGGAGGGCTGTATGGGTTTGAAAGATATTGATTCATATGCAACATGTCTTCAAAATAATTGACAAGACTGGAAAATTCAGATTGTTCGAAATGTTTCATCATTATGATGCTATGTTTTACTCGGTCTTGTGTAGCTTGAGACCAATATGCTGAGAGGAAGGCATGATAAAATTCTCCTTCACAGTGACAATCGTGAATGACCGATCGCATTCTTACAGCTGGTTCATTCTCTAAGTAGCCACACATAAATTCTAATCTGTGCTCTAATGACCAGTTAGGCGGAAAACAATGAGAGAATTGATGGAGCCACGCTTGTGGATGAATGTCTTTGCCAGAATTCTTAAATGTTTTGAATTTACTTGTAGTAATGAACAGCTTATAGTCAAAATAATCAAGTCGGCGAGTCGCATATCGGTCACTTTTACATCGTTTCGGCGGTTGCATCTCAAAATTCGGTGTACCTTGCCAATTTCTTGCATAATTTCCGAAATGCCCTGTGTTATTATTTTGTGGCTTTTCCGTATTTCTAAGTCCCTCTTCCCGTGTTGGAGCGCGAGTGTCCTCTGAAATACTAAGTATTGTATTACCTATGTCAGCTGATCTTGTACTTCCTGGATTTCTCTTCGGTGTTGCGTATTAATTTGATTCTGATTTTGTTTGAATTTCCTAATTTGTTCGAACTCTTCTGTGTCATTAAGGACTACCGGTTTTGTGTCATTCAGATTATCATCTACCTTCGTAGATAAATTATTTAGCTGATCCGAAAGTTCAACTACTTTCTCTAATAATGAACTGATTTCCTCCATGTATCTTTCTGGACCAATTTTCAGAGTATCTACTGTATCCTTTAAGTTTTCCTGAGTTTTTGCAAGTTGCGTAACCGAATCGGCAGATGCAACTGAGTCAATTTTAGCTTGCAAGATCTCATGATTTTCATGAACAGTAGTTTGCAGTTCTTTAATGGCTTATTCGTGATTCTTTAATGCATTTTCATGCCGAGAAAAAAATAGGTTGAAAATGCTCATAAATTAGTGTTTTTACGTCATTACAGACTTTTTGACATTTCGATTCGATTTTATGTAACTCAGTAGTTGAATCTTCACGTGTTTGTTCAAGCGTATGTTCCACTGAGTCTAACTTTTGAAGCTTTTGCTCCATTGTGTCTAACGTTTGAAGCTTTTGCTGTGTTTGTCTCTGATTTTGTTCCATTGTGTCTATCTGTTGAAGATTTTGTTCCATTGTGTCTAACTGTTGCTGTGTTTGTTTCTGGTTTTGTTTCATTTGTTGCATTAATTGCAATAATAATGTATTAGTGTCTGGATTCTGTTCCTCTATGCTTTTCGGCAGTGCATTTGCACCGGCAACATTCACATTTTGACAAGCAGAAAATGTGTCTTGACTTATTTCAGAAAACGGCGAGGACGCAAAACCTGAATCTACAGTATTTGCAAGATTGTGTGCTGTCATTTCGGATTCCTGACGCAAGCTGTTGCCGACTGATCGATCGATAATGCTTCCCTGTTAACTAATTGTTTCACTGCCTACACCATTATTTGCAGCCCGCTCCATTTCCCTATGCACAATTACCAAATTACTACTTTGAACATTAGTTAATTCATTACATGGTGGCGCTAACACACGGCTTTCGTCTTCACTGTCATTTCTCAGTTTACTTTGGAGCCTAGTATTACGTTTTTCACACGCCATTAGTGCCACAATATTTCACACGATAACACTGAAAAGCACAATTTGAAGAGCAAAAATAAGAGAACACATTAACGTAGCACTGAAAATAATATCTAGTTAATTGCAAGCGCAGATGCGAAATACTTGGTGCAAACCTACATGCATGCCACAACTGTATTACTGTATAACAATGAAAAACTACAACTACAGAGGAAATTCTCTCTACAATTACGAGCTAGCAATAAACAAAATCTACACTAATTACACAAACTACAAGAAAAAAATCAGAAGATTCCAGTGAGGTATCCTCGGCTAAGTGTCGACATATGAAACGTCCCCTTAGAAAAATTGTACGTAACTGTGCTTAAACTGAGACACAATGTTTTTAGCGCAATGCAATCTGACTTCCAAAAATCCCTACCAAAGAATGGCCCTGACTAACATTAACCTATACGTTTTACAAATCACTTACCTCACAAAAATCTTGGTTACTCGAACTACTCCAATACAGCAAGCGCCACTACTGTCAGCTAAATAAAAGATTCAAACTACGGAAGGCACTAACTACTGATAGGGATAGTTAGCAAATGAAAGATTTTAATAGAGAAGAAACAATGTATTTTTACCTTAATATCATCAAAAGTCATAATATATATAGCAGTTCATGACATCCAGTCTTACAAATTTCAAAACTGCGCCATTTCTCTCTAACATCCAGCTGCCCAGCACTACAATGGCGAGTATTACAACAATGCCAACCAGCCACTACCTGCACACAGCACAGCCAGTGATTTTTCATACAGAGCGCTATGCGGCGCTACCAATAAAAAAACCTAAACAACCTACTTACACCAGTAGCACGTCCTCTTCCTTTGATGCTTGCCTGTATTCGTCTTGGCATACTATCCACAAGTTCATCAATGCACTGCTGGTCCAGATTTTCCCACTCCTCAACGGCGATTCGGTGTAGGTCCTTCAGTGGTTGGCGGATCACGTCGTCCATAAGCAGCCCTTTTCAAACTATCCCACTCATGTTCGATAGAGTTCGTGTCTGGAGAACATGCTCGCCACTCTAGTCGAGCGATCTCGTTATCCTGATCGGGTTGCCTCCAAACACGTCTCCGACGATTGTCTGGTTGAAGGTACATAGGGTGAGTCACCTAACATTACCGCTGGATATATTTTGTAAACCACATCAAATACTGACGAATCGATTCCACAGATCGAATGTGAGGAGAGGGGCTAGTGTAATTGGTTAATACAAACCATAAAAAATTGCACGCAAGTATGTTTTTTAACACAAACCTACGTTTTTTTTAAATGGAACCCCGTTAGTTTTGTTAGCACGTCTGAACACATAAACAAATACGCAATCAGTGCCGTTTGTTGCATTGTAAAATGTTAATTACATCCGGAGATATTGTAACCTAAAGTTGACGCTTGAGTACCACTCCTCCGCTGTTTGATCGTTTGTATCGAAGAGCACCGAATTACTCAGGGATCCAAAGGGAACGGTGATGGACCTTAGGGACAGAAGAGACTGGAACAATCCACACGCCAACACCTTTTTATTGGTCTTTTTCACTGACGCACATGTACATTACCATGAGGGGTGAGGTACACATACACACGTGGTTTCCGTTTTCAATTACGGAGTGGAATAGAGTGTGTCCCGACATGTCAGGCCAATAGATGTTCAATGTGGTGGCCATCATTTGCTGCACACAATTGCTATCTCTGGCGTACACGCCGCAGTACATCTGGTGTAATGTCGCCGCAGGCTGCCACAATACGTTGTTTCATATCCTCTGCGGTTGTTGCCACATCACGGTACACATTCTCCTTTAACGTACCCCACAGAAAGAAGTACAGAGGTGTATGATCAGGAGAACGGGCTGGCCAATTTATGCGTCCTCCACGTCCTATGAAACGCCCGTCGAACATCCTGTCAAGGGTCAGCCTAGTGTTAATTGCGGAATATGCAGGTGCACCATCATGCTGATACCACATACGTCGACGCGTTTCCAGTGGGACATTTTCGAGCAACGTTGGCAGATCATTCTGTAAAAACGCGATGTATGTTGCAGCTGTCTGGGCCCCTGCAATGAAGTGAGGACGAATGAGGTGGTCGCCAATGATTCATCACCATACATTGACAGTCCACGGTCGCTGTCGCTCTACCTGTCTGAGCCAGCGAGGATTGTCCACGGACCAGTAATGCATGTTCCGTGGATTCACTGCCTCGTGGTTTGTGAAAGCCGCTTCATCGGTAAACAGGTAGAAGTGCAACGCATTCTCTGTTAATGCCCATTGATAGAATTACACTCGGTGATTAAAGTCATCACCATGTAATTGCTGATGTAGCGACACATAAAACGGGTGAAAGGGGTGACGATGCAGTATGCGCATGACACTACTTTGACTCAGTCCGCCGGATCTCGCAATGTCCCGTGTACTCATGTGTGGGTTCATGGCAACAGCAGCTAACACACCAACTGCACCCGCTTCTCCTGTGACGGGCCTATTACGGACCCGTTTGGGTGCTGCGACCATACCTGTTGCATACAGTTAGCGGTAGATGTTTTGCAATGGGCGGCACGTTGGATCCTCTCTGTCCGGGTACTGTTCTGCATACACCCTGCAGGCTTCAGCTGCATTTCGTCGACACTCGCCATAGATGAATATCATCTCTGAGTTCGAATACACCATGGTCACAGTTCCTACAACACTACACTATCACATACGTCTGGTAACACGGTGTACTACAGTTGGTCTGCGTGCGGACACGAATGCAGAATAACAATAGCACGAAGCGCTACATGCGGACACTGCGACAGCTAGGCCAAACCACAACAGTGCACTACAGCCACACTCGTCAACACTATCGTCATCGTAAACATGTCCAAGCAGATGCTGCTCGCCGACCGTGGCCAGTGTTTGTTACAACACGCAACTGAACGTCGGAGGTTTCAAGCGTCAACTATAGGTTACAATATTTCCGGATGTAATTAACATTTCCCCCCTCGCCCCATGAACCATGGGCCTTGCCGTTGGTGGGGAGGCTTGCGTGCCTCAACCATGCAGACAGCCGTACCGTAGGTGCAACCACAACGAAGGGTTATCTGTTGAGAGGCCAGACAAACGTGTGGTTCTTGAAGAGGGGCAGCAGCCTTTTCAGTAGTTGCAGGGGTAAGAGTCTGGATGATTGACTGATCTGGCCCTGTAACACTAACCAAAACGGCCTTGCTGTTTTGGTACTGCGAACGGCTGAAAGCAAGGGGAAGCTACAGCCGTAATTCTTCCCGAGGGCATGCAGCTTTACTGTATGATTAAATGATGATGGCATCCTCTTGGGTAAAATATTCCGGAGGTAAAATAGTCCCCCATTCGGATCTCCGGGCGGGAACTACTCAAGAGGATGTCGTTATCAAGAGATAGAAAACTGGCGTTCTACGGATCGGAGTGTGGAATGTCAGATCCCTTAATCGGGCAAGTAGGTTAGAAAATTTAAAAAGGGAAATGGATAGGTTAAAGTTAGATATAGTGGGAATTAATGAAGTTCGGTGGCAGGAGGAACAAGACTTTTGGTCATGCGAATACAGCATCATAAATACAAAATCAAATAAGGGTAATGCAGGAGTAGTTTTAATAATGAATAGGAAAATAGGAATTCGGGTAAGCTACTACAAACAGCATAGTGAATGCATTGTTGTGGCCAAGACAGACACAAAGCCCGTGCCTACTACAATAGTACAAGCTTATATGCCAACTAGTTCTGCAGATGATGAAGAAATTGAGGAAATATATGATGAGATAAAAGAAATTTTTCAGGTAGTGAAGGGAGACGAAAATGTAATAGTCATAGGTGACAGGAATTCGACAGTAGCAAAAGGAAGAGAAGGAACGGAGTAGGTGAATATGTATTGGGGCTAAGAAGTGAAAGAGGAAGCCGCCTGGTAGAATTTTACGCAGAGCATAACTTAATCATAGGTAACACTTGGTTCAAGAATCATGAAAGAAGGTTGTATACGTGGAAGAACCCTGGAGATACTAGATGGTATCAGATATATAATGGTAAGACAGAGATTTAGGAACCAGGTTTTAAATTGTAAGACATTTCCAGGGGCAGATGTGGACTCTGACCACAATCTATTGGTTATGAACTGCAGATTGAAACTGAAGAAACAGCAAAAAGGTGGGAATTTAAAGAGATGGGACCTGGATAAAATGACTAAACCAGAGATGGTACAGAGTTTCAGGGAGAGCATAAGGGAACATTTGACAGGAATGGGGGAAAGAAATACAATAGAAGAAGAATGGGTAGCTTTGTGGGATGAAGTAGTCAAGACAGCAGAGAATCAAGTAGGTAAAAAGACGAGGGCTAGTAGAAATCCTCGGGTAACAGAAGAGATACTGAATTTACTTTATGAAGGGAGAAAATACAAAAATGCAGTAAGTGAAGCAGGCAAAAAGGAATACAAACGTCTCAAAAATGAGATCGACAGGAAGTGCAAAATGGCTAAGCAGGGATGGCTAGAGGACAAATGTAAAGATGTAGAGGCTTATCTCAAGAGGGGTAAGATAGATACTGCCTACAGGAAAATTAAAGAGACCTTTGGAGAAAATAGAACCACATGCATGAATATCAAGAGCTCAGAGGGAAACCCAGTTCTAAGCAAAGAAACTAAAGCAGAAAGGTCGAAAGAGTATATAGAGGGTCTATACAAGGGCGATGTTCTTGAAGACAATATTATGGAAATGGAAGAGGAGGTAGATGAAGATGAAATGGGAGATACGATACTGCGTGAAGAGTTTGACAGGGCACTGAAAGACCTAAGTCGAAATAAGGCCCCAGGAGTAGACAACATTCCATTAGAACTACTGTCAGCCTTGGGGGAGCCAGGCCTAACAAAACTCTACCATCTGGTGACTAAGATGTATGAGACAGGCGAAATTTCCTCCGACTTCAAGAAGAATGTAGTAATTCAAATCCCAAAGAAAGCAGGTGTTGACAGATGTGAAAATTAGTAAAAACTAGTAAAAGCCGGCCTTGGGGATGATCAATTTGGATTCCGTAGAAATGTTGGAACACGTGAGGCAATACTGACCCTACGACTTATCTTAGAAGCTAGATTAAGGAAGGGCAAACCTACGTTTCTAGCATTTGTAGACTTAGAGAAAGCTTTTGACAATGTTGACTGGAATACTCTCTTTCAAATTCTGAAGGTGGCAGGGGTAAAATACAGGGAGCGAAAGACCATTTACAATTTGTACAGAAACCAGATGGGAGTTATAAGAGTCGAGGGACATGAAAGGGAAGCAGTGGTTGGGAAGGGAGTGAGACAGGGCTGCAGTCTCTCCCCGATGTTATTCAATCTGTATATTGAGCAAGCAGTGAAGGAAACAAAAGAAAAATTTGGAGTAGGTATTAAAGTCCATGGAGAAAAAATAAAAACTTTGAGGTTCGCCGGTGACATCGTAATTCTGTCAGAGACAGCAAAGGACTTGGAAGAGCAGTTGAATGGAATGGATAGTGTCTTGAAAGGAGGATATAATATGATCATCAACAAAAGCAAAACGAGGATAATGGAATGTAGTCGAATTAAGTCGGGTGATGCTGAGGGGCCGGCCGCGGTGGTCTCGTGGTTTTAGGCGCGCAGTCCGGAACCGTGCGACTGCTACGGTTGCAGGTTCGAATCCTGCCTCGAGCATGGATGTGTGTGATGTCCTTAGGTTAGTTAGGTTAAAGTAGTTCTAAGTTCTAGGGGACTAATGACCACAGCAGTTGAGTCCCATAGTGCTCAGAGCCAGTTGAACCATTTGATGCTGAGGGAATTAGATTAGGAAGCGAGACACTTAAAGTAGTAAGGGAGTTTTGCTATTTGGGGAGAAAAATAACTGATGATGGTCGAAGTAGAGAGGATATAAAATGTAGACTGGCAATGGCAAGGAAAGCTTTTCTGAAGAAGAGAAATTTGTTAACATCGAGTATAGATTTAAGTGTCAGGAAGTCATTTCTGAAAGTATTTGTATGGAGTGTAGCCATGTATGGAAGTGAATCAAGGACGATAAATAGTTTGGACAAGAAGGGAATAGAAGCTTTCGAAATGTGGTGCTACAGAAGAATGCTAAAGATTAGATGGGTGGATCACATAACTAATGAGGAAGTATTGAATCGGATTGGGGAGAAGAGAAGTGTGTGGCACAACTTGACCAGAAGAAGGGATCGGTTGGTAGGACATGTTCTGAGGCATCAAGGGATCACCAATTTCGTATTGGAGGGCAGCGTGGACGATAAAAATGGTAGAGGGAGACCAGGAGATGAATACACTAAGCAAATTCAGAAGGATGTAGGTTGCAGTAAGTACTGGGAGATAATGAAGCTTGCAGAGGATAGAGTAGCATGGAGAGCTGCATCAAACCAGTCTCAGGACTGAAGACCACAACAACAACAACATATTCTGTGGTCATTAGACTGTTCATTCCATTCAACAGATTGGTTAACTCTTCTTTACTTTTACTGAGCATAATAATGTCATCTGAGAATCAGATCATCGATATTGTTTCACCCTGAACTTTAATTCCGCAATTGATTTTTTTTTATTTTCGTTATTGCTTCTTCGTACCTATGTTTTTCTTTCCAGCTTCTGTGATTGTTCCTTTTAGACATGCCCATTCTTCTTCAACTGAACTGCCTTCTGAACTATTCATTGTGGCTGTATGTATAGCCGCAAATAACTTCAAGCGTATCTCTTCATTCTTTACTACTTCAGTATTCCACATCTTTGCGCTTTGATTCTTCCTGACTAATGCCTTAAACTTCAGCCTTTTCTTCATTAGTACTAAATTCTGATTTGAGTCTTCATCTGCTCCTGGTCACGCCTCACAATCCAGTATCTGATTTCAGAATTCTACGTAACCATGACGTAATCCAACTGAAATCTTCCCTTATCTCCTCACCCCTTCCATGTATCTCACCACCGCTAAAGATTCTTGGACAGAGTATCTGCTATTACTAGCAGAAATTTATTGCAGAAATCAGTCTTCCTCATCTTTCATATTCTGCTGCAACCCTTTCTTCTTCCCATCCCCCTACAATCGCATTCCAATTCCCCATGACTATTAGATTTTCACCTGCCTTTTCGTATCGTATTACCTCTTCAGTATACCCATATTCTTCCTCTATGTCTTCATCTTCGGCTTGCGACAACGGCATGTGTACCTGAACTACCGTTTTCAGTGTCGGATTGCTGTCGATTATGATGAGAATTACTCTACCACTTGATTTGCTTATTTTATAAGCAAATCAAGACATCGGGCGAGTAGCCAGGAGAACATAAAAAGCCTTATAGCACAGACAAAGGCGGCATGTGTAGTTAAATGGAGTCTGCTAGCACCAAGCATTGTTTGAAGAAGCAACGCCTGTGAATGTTCGTTTGGACCACAGAACTGTATGGAAGCTAATCGTGCACAGTGGGGAGACAGGCAAAGACAGAAACGAAGCGTCTGACAAGTAGTACTGTAGAAGAATCTTGAAAATTGAATGGGTCTGATGAGACAACAAGAGCTTCCCTGTGCAATTGAAGAAAGAAGTATGCGGTAAACGCTGACATAAATACGTGGAGGCAATGTGATGGAACATGTGTTAAGATAACAAGCTATAACATCCGTGGTAGCACCGGGTGCTGAAAAGGGTAAAAACTGTAAGTGAAGACAGAGGTTTGAATATATCCAGCAAATAACCGAGGACGTTGGATGTAAGTGCTGTTATAAGAAGAAGAGATTGCCACAGGAGTGGAAGTTTGGAAATTTGTGGTAAGTTCCTAAGGTTCATCGGTCCCTAGGCTTACACACTACTTGATCTAACTTAACTCTAAGGACAACACACACCCATGCCCGAGGGAGGACTAGAACTTCCGACGGGGGAATCCATGCGAAAAATGACAAGGCGCCCCACATCGCGCATCTACGCCGAGCGGCTCACAGGAGAGGAAGAAACAGCGGGCGGGATCAAACCAGTCATAGGACTCATGACGCAAAAAAAATAATTAAGTAACCATCAGTGGAAGCTTCACTTTGAGTAAAACTCTGTGTCCAACTCAGAAAAAAAATGAAATCCTGGACGAGATTTTAAGAATTCTACATCGATTAGCGTAATACACACAGGCCTCTACATTATGAAAACGTTTTAAAATGTCTCAGCAGGCTTTCTGACTGTATTTCGACTTTCATAAGGAAGGCTTTCAGCTGAGTAGCGCTCAACAGAACGTTACAGAGAACACATGGTCTTGGTAACGTACTTACTTAGTGATGCACTTGAGAAGCACGCCAATGCAAGATAAAAAGTAGGTCGGCAATGAACGACCCATCGGTGAAGAGAACAATAAAAATGAAAAACAACTCGATCTGAACAAGGCGCCGCAGGTTCAAAGCAACCACCACTACATCTGTATTAAATAATAGGAAAAGCATGTAAAAACTGAGTCCCTGTCGTTCCAAGAACGGTTCGATGCGTTGTGCAATATAAAACTGAATCACTGATATAATTACGACGAATCTGAAGCAACCGAGAGGTATACTGCTGACGAAACTGCACAGCTTCGGTGACGTACGAGGGTGATGGTGAAGTTTTAACTGGTGGTGTATGTAGTTTTTAGTCAGAAGACTGGTTTGGTGCCGCTCTCCATGCTACTCTGTCCTGTGCAACACTCTTTATCTCCAAATAATATTCGGCAATTTTTACTCCTCCGCCTCCTTCACACACATACAGTTCTCTCCAATACTAAACTGACGAGTCGTTAATATCTGAGAATGTGCCCTATCAATCGATCCCTTCTCTTGTTCGTAGATTTACGCCACAAATTGTTTTACTCATTAGCAACTCATTAGTTATGAGATCTACCCACTTAATCTTCAGCATTCTGGTTGTCTGAACTGCTTATCGTCCACGTTTCACTTCTGTGCAAGGCTACACTCCAGACAAATGCCCTCCAAAAAAACTTCGTAAATTTGTATTCGCTGTCAATTATTTTCACTTCTTTGGTTAAAAACAACGACCGAGATTGCAATAACATTTTTTCATTATGACCGGTTTCGGCTTACGTTAAAGCAATACCCAGATTTTTTGGGCCCCCAACGGCTCCTGCTGGCGACTCCCCGGTTTTTCGCGTGGTACCACGATCGTAAACTGTCTTGTTGCTAAACTACCGGTGTGTGGGCAAAATCAGTATCGGCATATGAGTAACTTAGAAGTAGATATCCTCGTAATAGTAAAGTAACTTACATCACTTAATAAAAGCAAGTCTTTCGGTCCAGGCTGTGTACCAATTTGATTCCTTTCAGAGTATGCTGATGCAATAGCTCCATACTTAATCATTTACAACCTCTCTCTTGACGAAAGATCCGTTGCCAAAGACTGGAAAGTTCCACAGGTCACACCAATATTCAAGAAAGTTAGTACGCGTAATCCATTAAATTACAGGTCCATATCATTGACGTCGATATGCAATAGGATTTCGGAACATATATTGCGTTCGAACGTTATGAATTACCTCGAAGAGAAGGAACTATTGACACACAATCAGCACGCATTTAGAAAACATCGCTCTTCTCTAACACAAATAGCTCTTTACTCAAGTGAAGTTTTAAGTGCTGTTGACAAGGGATTTCAGATTGATTCCGTATTTATAGATTTTCAGAAGACTTTTGAGACTACCGCGCAAGCGGCTTGTAGTGAAATTGGGTGTTTATGGCATATCGTCTCACTTATGTGACTGGATTCCTGATTTCCTGTCAGGGAGGTCACAGTTCGTAGTAACTGACGGAAAGTCATCGACTTCCGCAGAATGTGCTCATCCTGACGTTCTCGAAGATAATGTTATAGGCCCAGTGCTGTACCTTACCTACGTAAACGATTTAGGAGACAATCTGAGCAGCCATCTTAGGTTATTTACAGATGATGCTCTCGTTTATCGTCTAGTAAAGTCATCAGAAGATCAAAACAAATTGCAAAACGACTTAGAAAAGATGGCTGTATGGTGCGAAAATTGAAACTCGATCCTAAATAATGAAAAGTGTGAGGTCATCCACATGAATGCTAAAAAAAATCTGTTTAACATTGGTTACACGATAAATCAGTGAAAGCTAAAGGCCGTAAATTCAACTAAATACCTAGAAATTACTACGACCAACAAGTTACATCGGAAAGAACACTAGAAAATGTTGTGCGGAAACCGAACCAAAGATTGCGTTTTATTGCCGTAGCATTTTGAAGATGCAACAGATCTGCTAAAGAGACTGCATACACTAAGACTGTCCGGTCTGGGATCCTTACCATATAGGATTAACGGAGTGCATCGAGAAAGTTCAAAGAAGAGGAGCACGTTTTTTATCATCGCCAAATTGAGGAGAGAGTGTCACTGACATACAGGAGTTGGGGCGGGCATAATTAGAACAAAGGCGTTTCACGTTGCCTGAGAATCTTCTCATGAAATTTCAATCGCCAACTTTCTCATCCGAATGTGAAAATACTTTGTTGACGCCGACCTACATAGGGAGAAACGATCGTCGTTGTTGTTGTGGTCTTCAATCCTGAGACAGGTTTGATGCAGCTCTCCATGCTACTCTATTCTGTGCAAGCTTCTTCATCTCCCAGTACTTACTGCAACCTACATCGTTCTGAATCTGCTTAGTATATTCATCTCTTGGTCTCCCTCTACAATTTGTACCCTCCACGCTGCCCTCCAATGCTTAATTTGTGATCCCCTGATGCCTCAGAACACGTTCTACCAACCGGTCCTTTCTTCTCGTCAAGTTGTGCCACAAACTCCTCTTCTCCCCAAATCTATTCAACACCTCCTCATTAGTTATGTGATCTACCCATCTAATCTTCATCATTCTTCTGTAGCACCACATTTCGTAAGCTTCTATTCCCTTCTTGTCCAAACTATTTATCGTCTATGTTTCACTTCCATACATGGCTACACTCCATACAAATACTTTCAGAAACAACTTCCTGACATTTAAATCTATACTCAATGTTAACAAATTTTTCGTCTTCAGAAACGCTTTCCTTGCCATTGCCATTATACATTTTATATCCTTTCCGACCATCATCAGTTATTTTGCTCCCCAAATAGGAAAACTCCTTTACTACTTTGAGTGTCTCATTTCCTAATCTAATTCCCTCAGCATCACCCGACTTAATTCGACTACATTCCATTATCCTCGTTTTACTTTTGTTGGTGTTCATCTTATATTCTTGTTTCAAGACACTGTCCATTCCGTTCAACTGCTCTTCCAAGTCCTTTACTGTCATCATCATAACAACCAGAGCTCGGACGGGAAGATGTGGGTGTTCGTTTTTTTCTGCAAGCTGTTCAAAATTGGAATAATAGAGAATATCGTGAAGGTGGTTCGATGAACCCTCTGCCGGACACTTAATGTCATTTGCAGAGTATTCATGTAGATGTAGGCGTGGATATAGATGTAGGCACACATAAAACCAAAATAAAATAAATGTCCTAACTGTAATGAATGTGTCGAGATATTCAGGGGTCAACGGTGGGAATAAATGGGGCCAGTTGGGAGAGCGTGATTGGTTGTGGCATTTCCCTAACGTGCAGCAGCATCGTTGCTTAGGCCCGACGAGGACTGGTCCCGACGACGCGGTCTCGACCCGGAGTTCCGCCTGAGCCGCTAATGAATTCTGCATTCCGCCAGTACGTCACACGCCGCGACGCACTCCGGGCTGCCTGCGGAGATTTGTGGCCGGCGGCCTTCCACCTGGGGCGCTCTGGGTTCTTTAAGTCCCGCATAACTCCGCGCGGGCGCATTTTTTCTCAAATAACCAGCGACATATCTTACTGATACTTTTGCGGCCGCACCCTTTTGACATCTCAGACTTGGACCGAGCCTAATTATCTGTCATAAAAACACAGAATATAGCGAGCACAGTCCCAAAGAAGCAACAAAAGGGTTCAATAATCAACTGTACGATAGTCAGAGAATAAAGAGGCAACTGACCTTTTTCTTTTGAGTCACCAGTCTCCAAACTGGTTTGATGCGGCCCACCATGAATTCGTCTCGTGCTCTAACCTCTTCATGTCAGAGTAGCACTTGCACCATACTTTCTAAGCTATTTGCTGGATGTATTCCAGTCTCTTTCTCTTCCTAGAGTTTGACACATCTCCTATCATCCTGTCCCTCATTATTTATGTTGTCACTCCATTTAATTCTCAACAGTCTTTCGTAGACCGAGATCTCAAACGGTTCGATGCTCTTGTTTTCGGGTTTTCCCGCTGTTCTTGATTATCTACCATACTGTGCTATGCTGTGCTCCAGAGGTACATCCTCGAGAATTTATGATATTACCGATGTATAAAAGATCTTGAATTTCATTATTTTTTGCATATTCTGATAGCTACTGCGAGATGAATTGTAGGACTCCTTAATGAGTCAGGCATGTAATACAGGCAGGAAGTGGCTAATAGGGTTGCGGAGTACGTGTGGCATGTACATATGAGCTTTTTAGATGGTAAAATCTCTCCAGAGGCCCGGTGAGACGCCTTATGACTCCAGACGAATAAGTGTTAGCATATCGGAAAAGGAAAATTTGAATATAGCATTAGTTAATTGTGGGGGTGTGTGTGGGCAGGTCCTGGAACTAATCTCACTTGTAAAAGGAGACAATGCCCACACAGTGCTAGGGAAAGAAAGCTGGCTGAAACCAGACGTCAACAGCAATGAAATTCTTAATTACAACTGGAGTGTATTTGCAAAGATAGATTGAATGCTGGTGGTGGAGTCGTGTTTGTAGCCACGAAAAATTGGAAAGCATCCAACAGATTCAGTATAAGATATAATGTGGGTGAAGACCAATTTTACAATGGTTTTGGTCATCGGATGCTGTTATAGACACAGAGCCAGTGACAGTAGTGGCGGTCACTTGAGAGAAAACTTGGAGAATATTTCGTGTCCCTGCGGGGTCAGGGATTTTCTCTGCCTCGTGATGACTGGGTGTTGTGTGATGTCCTTAGGTTAGTTAGGTTTAAGTATTAAATGAAACAACAAGTTCACTGTTACCCCATCTCTAATGACCCCGTTGTCGACGGGACGTTAAACACTAACAACCACCACCACTTCACTGTTACCAGTCACCGTTTTATTTATTTCCACGACGCGTTTCGAAGGTTTAAACCTCTATCATCGGCTGGATTTACTTTAGTAAGTATTACATTTGTGTGTGTGTTGTGTTACGATTTTTGGAGGAACTTGTGACACTGCCTAGTGGAGAAAACAAGACACTATTTCAGAATATGGTTTAGGATTACTTTTGACAAAAAAAATTAAACTGATATCTAAGGGTAAACATTAAATAAGTAAATTACAGTACCTTCAGTGGTCACGAGTTCCTTTTGCTGTCGTGGGAGACTCAATTGATGAGAACGGGTAGTAGACAAAAAGAATCACTCAACATTCAAGTGCTTTATTCGCTAATTACCTTGAAAAGTTACTCAGAGAAGCGACTCCTAAAGATAACTTAGACCTGCTGGTGACAAAGAGGACCGAACTTCCCGATTCACGGTAGAACAGTGATTCAGCTATCGTAAGACCGTTACAGCAACACTGACTACGGCTGTAAATGTTAATACAAAGAAAAACAGGAAGATCTTTCTGCTTAGCAAGAAACACTTCAGATTACCTGAACTGTGTTCACGAAAATTTCACCTCCAGAGTTAAAAATGTTGGGTGTCAATCGACAAGGATCGAGAGCAATGTACAAAGTGCTGTAGACAGACACGTCGCGAACATAGTTGTGAGCAATGGAAAGGACCCGCCGTGGTTCGACAGCCATGTTACAAAACTGCTACGAAGGCAAAGAGAGCTTCACGGCAAACTTAAAATTGGCCAAAGCCTTATAGACAAAAAAAATTAAAAGAAGCTAAATTAAGTGTAGGATGACCCATACATGAAGAGTTCAACAAATTCAAAAGTAAAATTCTGTCTACCGACTTGACAGAATATCCTAAGAAATGCTTGTCTTACGTTAAATCAGTATACGTATCGAATCCATCTGTGCAGACACTTACCATTGACACTGAAACGGACAACGACACAGAAAAGACCGAAATTCGAAACATATTTTTCCAAAACCATTACACAGGAAAATCGCACTGTAGTTCCCCCTTTCAATAGCTGCACGAACGACAAAATGCCTGATATCGCAATAAATGACCAAGGGAAAGAAAAGCATCTCGAATTCCTTAACAGAGGAAGGTCACTGGACCTGACGGGATGCCAGTACGATTCAAGAAAGAGTTTGCCGAGGAACCTGGTCCTTTTGTAGCAGAAGTGTAACGGATGGGTTTAGAGGAGCGAAGTGTTCCTGATGATTGGAAAAAGTTACAAAACCCTTCCAGTGTCCCAGAAAGGTCATCGAACAGACTCAAAAATTTATAAACCTATATATCGGTCGGTTGTAGAATTTTGGAACACCTTTTATGCTCACGTGTTATGAAATTTATGGAACAGAAAATCTTTTGCAGGAGCCAACGTAGGTTCCGAAAACAACGATCGTGTGAAACTAAGCTTGCTCTGTTCGGTCACGAGACACAGAAAGCAATAGATATTGTTCCGCAGTGCCACCTAAGGAACAAAACACGAGCGTGCAGAACAGCAGACTCACCGTGTGATTGTACAGAAGAGTTTCTATCAAACTGAACACAGCATATCATTCAGAACGGAGGGAAATCTTGAGACGTAAAAGTGACTTCGGGCATGCACCCGGGGAGTATTATTGGACCATTACTTTTCACCATGTGTGTAAACGATCTAGCAGATAACGCCGGAAGTCTGGTGAGACATTTTGCGGGCGGAAGCTGCTGCTGTATACTGACAAGTTGCTACGCTAGAAAATAGTAGCGAAATCCAGGAAGACGTGCACAGGATGGACGCTTGGTGCAGGGAGTGGCAACTGACCTTCAGCATAAACAAATCTACCGTTTTGCGAAAACATAAACGGAAAGACCCTTTGTTGGATGATAACTAAACTGCGGAAGTCACTGGTAGCAGTTACTTCGGTAAAAAATCTAGGAGTATGCGTATGAAAGGATTTGAACTGGAACGACCGCGCAAAATTAATCGCGAGTAAGGCAGAGGGTAGACAGATTCACTGCAAGCAGCTCCAGGAAAATTTTGTCCAGCACCGAGGAATTACCTCAAAAAACACTAATTCGAAATGCTTAAATGTTGCTCGTCATATGGGATCCGTACCAGATATGACTCGTAGAGGAAACAGAGATGATCCAAAGAAGAGCGGCGCGTTTCGTTACAGGTTCATTTAGTAAATATGAAAGTGCCACAGAGAAAATCAGCCAACTACAGTGGCGGCCGATCTGCATCACGGAGTGGTTTATTATTTAAGTTTTAATAGTGTACATTCCTATAAGGATCAGTCAGTATATTGCTCCCTCCTGATTATATCTCGTGAAAAGATTGTGAAGACAAAAGTAGAGAGAATCGAGCCCACACGGAAAGGCTTATCGGCAGTCGCTCTTTCCATAAACTATTCACTACCTGGAAAGGCGGGAAGTGACTGTGGTATGCGAAGTACCTTCCGCCACACAGCGCAAGGTGGTTTGCGGAGTATAGATGTCGATTTAGATCCGGGAACCTACTGTTGGACACGTAGATGTCCACCCCTCACCTTTTTGACGGATTGAACTCTGCTTGGGACACTTTCAGTGAGGAGTTGACTGTCTGGATGAACGAGCAGACCCGAAACCAGAGAAGGTAATTTTGGACACTGGGATCTGGAGCGAAGTCTACGCTCTGACTCATCCTAAATGTCGTCCATTTCAGGAATGTTATTGTCCAAAAGTCATTGTAACACAGAGGCTGCTTTACGACGGTATGCACTGTCATGTTGTACGATCACGGTTTCTGAACTCTTCCTCTACTGAACGCATTACATAATGCTGTAAAATATGTACGTATGCTTCAGCATTTTGCGTATTCTTAAGCACAATCAGGGGACCATATCCTAACCACGAAAAACACTTCCATACCGTAACACTAATCCTTGTGTACTTTACTATCAGCAGTATGCATGGTAACAGGTAACGTTCTCCAGGCATTCGCCAAACCCAATCCCTTCCATCGGATTGTCACTGGGGATAGTGTGAGTCCACACGAGAAATCAGTCGTTTCTAGTCATTCAATGTCTAGTCAGTGTACCATCTCTAGATATATTTGACACTGACTGCATAAATGTGAGCCTTATGTGGAATTGTTCGACTATTGTACCCCACTTCTTTAAACTCGCTACACACAGTAGTTGTGCTAAGTTGACTGCTGGAGTGATTCCTTTAACTGATTTCTTGCGGCTCTTTATAACAGTTCTCCGCAATGCCCAAGAGTCCCTTTCCGTCAGCATATGAGGTCTACTTGCTACTGGTTTCACTGTGGTTGTTTTCTCGAGGTTTCACTTCACTGTCACTTCACTAACAGCCAACATGAGCAGCTTTAGAAGGGTAGAAATATTCGTGAACGATACGTTACTCAGGTAACAGCCAACGACCAGACCACTTTCGAAGTCACTGAATTCTCCCGACCGACCCATTCTGCTCTTACTGCATCTATACTGTTAACACAACACTCCAACTTTTATATTGGCTGGTTCATATCAGGTGACATGCAGTGGTGAATTCCGCATTACATAGGGGTGTCCAGATACTATTGTTCGGATAGTGTACAGAGATTTCCAAAGGGAAAATAGCAGGAAAGTTTCTGGAGGCAAACAGGAAAAAAACTGGTGAAATGATTAACTGCCTGATTAAAAGTAAGCATGTATTACCTAATCACCAGTCTCCACAGTCGAGGACGATACCCCACCCTATGTGATGGAGCTCGACTTTGAGGTGACCAGTTCAAATTCTGCTGTTGGAGGATACTTGCACCACCGCCGTTTGTCTATCAAGGGATATCAGGTAACGGTGGCAAGTTTCTCATCACCAGACTTTGTGCCAAGTCCTTGGGTTAATTTAAAGCTTCTCCAGAACATCTCATTAAGTGAGGGACGTTGATGGTGATCCATACGGCTAATAGAGACAAGCCAGGCTGTCCCCTTTGTGCTTTATTAGGTCACTTACCCTCTTCTTACTCTCAAGACAAAGATGGCACCACGCAGTACACACATCTATTACCGTCACTTTCATGTAAGAGATTCAATTAAGACACAAATCTACCACCCAGCATGGACAGTGGCCACTGTAGGGGGAGGCAGGAAACAAGTCGGCTCAGGGTCTCCCAGCTAATAGTGCCCTACAACATTTTCTGTCTTGAGTAGTTAGTTACGTGTGTGACCAATCTTTTAAGGTAAGTACAGTATATTCCCAAAGGGATATACTCAGCGACATGCCCTCGACGCATTATAACAGAAGAATGATATCGATAACTTTGTTTCTTTACTCTTGTTACCTACGTTTTAAAATTTTTTTTTCCAAAATTTCGATGTGCGACAGAGCAATTGCATGATTGTCTGAGCAAGTAGCAATGATACATTTTGTTTTACGAATAGCACTTACAGAAAAACATGTGTTCTTGAACGAGTTGATGGAACGTATCGATCGATAAAAATAACGGAGTGAAATAAAGTTTGCTTCAGAGCTAATGCCTGAACATCAGTTTTGATAGAACGCAGCAACTGCAGTTTATGCACCAATCAGATCGTGTCGACATTCAATTTTGTGCCATAGGTAGCACTATCCTGTGAAGCAGAAAGCATAATGTTTCTGGGATTGAGCTGCTGTCTTCTGTTGGGTGGCGTGACCTTTCCTTCAAGCACCCTCCTTTATTATACTGAAGTCTCCGCAATTTACGATGGTCCCCTGGACATTACAAAAGATGCGACGTAATAAGGGTGTTATCACCACGGACGACAGTGTCAACTACCACGCTGGCAGCAAGGTTGGTAAGAAATACATGTGGCAGTGTGTTTTATTCCTCCAGCAGCGCTGTTGCCTATTACTGGAAGGTTGGTGTTGCGTATGGGCGTAGTGTAGTACGTCTCCCCAAAGCATCCCACACATGCTGGATGGGATTTAAGACGGGGGAATTGACAGACCAGTCCAGCCGCCGAACATACTATCGTTCCAACGGCTCCACCGAAGCATTTGGATGAAGCCACACAATGTCAACAATAAATAGAAGTAATTATCGAATGCACCCCCAGAAAAGACGCACAAGCGGAAGCAGTACAGTGCCACAATAATGTTGGCCGGTGAGTGTACCGTGATCAGAGATTTGAAGAGCAGAACGCCCATGCAAGATTATACCTCCTCACACCATAACATCTGGACTACCAAAACGATCACATCTAACAAAGTTCTTAGGTGCATCGTCATATGACGAGAGCTGGGAAACGATAAGAAATGCCAAAAATGTGACATAATATATTTCTGTACTTTCAGGAACAATAAAAGTTTCCTGCTGGTCTGTTTAGAAGCGTGTCATGTGTTTGAAGTTCCCTGAAGCTCGAAGAGTTACTCCATGTGAATATCACTTACGTTGTTCAACTATCAAGTCTTTGTTCATCACTCTTGCATACATACAGATAACATAGCTTTTTTTGTGGTCATATTGTCACAGTCATATTACAACTCATGATGGTATTGTAACGACGACACAAAAATACCCTCAGGAGATACTATAGCATTTGCAGTTTTCACAATGTTTATAGTTTTGACAATGTTGCCTGGAGCACAGTATTTGATTTTTGGAGGGCAGCAAGTGTAAAATATAGGGAACGAACGAACTTCTGCAGCTTTTACAATAAAAAGGCTCTAGTTATAACAGTCGATGGCGTAACAGAGCGGTAGGTGAAGCGGCTCTGGGTGAGGAGAAAGGCGTAATAAAACAGTTCTAAGCATAATTTTGTTGTAACTAACCTTCCAGTAAAATCCACTGATACTCTTAAAACCAAACTTCTAAAAACAAAACTAAATAATTGATTTAAAACAATATGTAAAAAAAATTTAAAACGAAACTTTTAATTTAATTTAATGTCATAGATTGGCCAAGAAAAACTTTACAACCAGAAGTGAATATAACAAATGTGCTCATCGTATCAAAATTACTGCAGTTCCTCATTCGTCTGTTTTTGCTTAATGCAAATTATTACAAAGGAAAATAATTATCAAAATTCGTCTCCGGAATTGACATGAAAATAATCATCTGAATACAGTGCATATGAGTGGGATGACAAGTTTTTGGACTCCTTCTCCC
Organism: Schistocerca gregaria; assembly: GCF_023897955.1. Classification (NCBI taxonomy): domain Eukaryota; kingdom Metazoa; phylum Arthropoda; class Insecta; order Orthoptera; family Acrididae; genus Schistocerca; species Schistocerca gregaria. Next base: position 201,071,190 of record NC_064921.1, read on the forward strand.
GCAGAGTTCTCTTAGTTAAATGTATTGCACAGCTGAGCCACATAGAACACGCCCGGTATTCAGATCTCTGGCAGAGGACCTTTTATTTATAGAGACGGGACCCCTCCACGCCCGCACCAACGTGTTGACCAGACCAAAAGTTCTACTGTCACCTCCGCCAATATGTTAGTTATCTAGTAAGTGGATCACAGGATGCAGGGCTGTGATGTTATCCGTGAGTCTGGGCAAGACTACGCATTAACGCGGTCCATCACGTGATAGATAGTGGACGAAACGCGACTGAGGGTAGCAGTTTGAAGAGCAGAGGGAAAAAAGTGCCAAGGCTCGTTCCGTGGGAAAAAAACCTCTGAGACAGTGGGATGGATAGTAAGAGCAGTAGTGGCTTACTAGCTGCGATAGTTCATACAAGGTAGGATTTGTTAGTATGGGTATCATGCATCATTACCGTGGCAAGCGATGGCGATGTATCTCAGTTGCTGCAGCCGCTACATTCCTGGAAGAATTAAGATCGTTATATAGCAATGGGAGATCGGCCATAAATCTTCTCACTGTGTGGGGGGGTGTATGGAGCTTGTCTGCATGCAGTGTGCGGTACGGCTTCCCTGCGTGGTGCCAGTTATTCGGCAGTATGTTCCAGCTGGATATCCAGTAATGGCGTCTGATTGACAGGGGCTCACTTGTACCGTTGTGTTTGCGTGTGCTTGGCCATGGATGTTAGGTCCTTACAAGTATGTCTTTTGCTCTTTCATGTTTCCATCTATGGTTGTGGTCGTAGATCCCCAGATTCAGAATAAAAGGGTTCTAGGAATGTCTGGAGTTTCTGTATAGTCTTGTGGTGAGTTTGTGGATTACCTCCGTAAGAGTCTCAAGTCGGTATTCCCGGTGAAGGTCCGCGAAGCGTGTGATTCGTGGAGCATTACTTATGATTTGGAGTACTTCGTTTTGTATGAGCTGCAGACGGCACAGGTGTGTAGGCGCAGCGTATCCCCAGACAGGAGCTGCGTACGTCATCAGGGGTCGGATAAGTGTCATGTACGTGGACCTCGACACCCGTCTGTTCAATGTGCTACGTCTGTTGAGCACAGGGTAGAGCTGTTTGAGCCTCGCGCTAGCTCGGTTGGTCATGTATTGTATGTGGTCCCCCCAGAGTAATTTCCGGTCCAGCCAGACACCGAGGTATTTGACTTTTTCGCGGAAACGTATTGGGCATGCATGTAGAGTTACTGGTCAGCAGTATCGGTGTTTGCGCAGTTCCTTCGGTCTTCTAGTGAAGAGAACGGCTTCGCACTTGCCGACGTTTAACATGCCAGTTCTCCAACGAAGGCTCAGCCACTCTGAGTGCAGTCTGTAACGTAATGTTTGATGGTTCTCAATCTTGCGCGAGGATGGCTATGTCATCCGCGTAGATAGCCATCGTTGTGTTGTGTGTGGTTGGGAGATCGTTCATGTAGAGGTTAAACAGTAGGAGCTCTAGGATGCTTCCCTGGGGTGCTCCCGCGGGACCGTTCCAATCACCACAGCTTATTGTAACTCAAAAAGGTTAATGATCGGAACTCTCCACGGTGTTACCGATGCCGACCAAAGGTATCTTCTGTCCGGAAACGTCTTGTAGCAGTTGACGCAGTCTGAGGCACAGCTCTTTCACCTCGCTCCCTGGCTGCAACCGTTCTCCCCGTAGATGACTCCGGCCGTCCCTCATGGCAGTCGACAGAGGGCGACACCTGAGTGGCGCTGCTCGCGCCACACTGTAGTACCGGCACGGGAAGTTCGCGCGCGGCATTCAGAGGCGATGATACCATCGGCACAATGGGCACGGAGGGAGTAGAAGAGAAGGGATGTTAATCAGTCTTTGCACTGAGCAGGCTAATAAGGAAGTCAAGAAGAAATTTGGATAGGGAACTTCAGGGAGAAGAAATTAAAACTTTGAGGTTTGTCAATGTTCATGTAATTCTCAGAGACGGTAACGGATTTGGTTAATGCCTGTAAAAAAGCTTATAAGCTGAACGTCTACAAAAGTGAAAGAAGAGTAATAGACGATAGTGAAGTCGGGAGATGCCAAGAGAAATAGATTAGGAAATTAGACAATGTAGGTAGTTGAATTTTTTTATTTGAGCAGAAAATAGGGATGCTGTAACATGCGGACTTCCAAAAGAAAGAAAAATCTATATTTCTGAAACAAATTAACTTTCAATGTCGAATGCACAGTGTCTCATAAAAAGTCTAAGAGGTCAGAAGGGGAGGCGAAACTTCACGCATTATGAGGGCACTTTATATTATTCCAATAATTAAGCAAGAATGAGTCGCAGCCACGTTGTTTTCTGTTATTCTTGCACATCCAGATTTCAGTTATAGAGAGCCATCTTCAACCGCGCAGCAGCAGTACATGTCACCATACAGCCTTACTGGCCATATGGAACGAAAGTTGGTTGATTTCAGTAATATGCACTACTGGCCATTAAAATTGCTACACCATGAAGATGACGTGCCATAGACGCGCAATTTAACCCACAGGAAGAAGATGCCGTGAAATGCAAATCATTAGCTTTTCAGAGCGTTCACACAAGGGTGGCGCCGGTGGCGACACCTACAAAGTGCTGACATGAGGAAAGTTTCCAACCGATTTCTCACACACGAACAACAATTGACTGGCGTTGCCTGGTGAAACGTTGTTGTGGTGCCTCGTGTAAGGAGGAGAAATGCGTGCCATCACGTTTCCGACTTTGATAAAGGTCGTATTATAGCCTATCGCGATTGCGGTTTATCGTATCGCGACATTGCTGCTCGCGTTGGTCGAGATCCAATCACTGTTAGCAGAATATGGAATCGGTGGCTTCAGGAGGGAAATACGGAACGCCGTGCTGGAACCGAACGGCCTCGTATCACTAGCAGTCGAGATGACAGGTATCTTATCGGCATGGCTGTAACGGATCGTGCAGGCACTTCTCGATCCCTGCGTGAACAGATGGGGACGTTTGCAAGACAACAAACATCTGCCCGAACAGTTAGACGACGTTTGCAGCAGCATGGACTATCAGCTCGGAGACCATGGCTGCGGTTACCCTTGACGCTGCATCACAGACAGGAGCCCATGCGATGGTGTACTCAACGACGAACCTCGGTGCACGAATCTCAAAACGTCATTTTTTCGGATGAATCTAGGTTCTGTTTACAACATCGTGATGGTCGAATCCGTGTTTGGCGACACGGAAGCGTGTATTCCTCATCGCCATACTGGCGTATCACCCGGCGTGATGGTATGGGGTGCCGTTGGTTACACTTCTCGGTTACCTCTTGTTTGCATTGACGGCATTTTGAACAGTGGACGTTACATTTCAGATGTATTACGACTCGTGGCTCTACCCTTAATTCGATCCCTGCGAAACCCTACATTTCAGCAGGATAATGCACGAGCGCATGTTGAAGGTACTGTATGGGTCTTTCTGGATACAGAAAACGTTCGACTGCTGCCCTGGCCAGCACATTCTCCAGATCTCTCGCCAAATTGAGAACGTCTGGCCAATGGTGACCGAGCAACTGGCTCATCACAATACGTTAGTCACTACCCTTGATGAACTGTGGAATCGTGTTGAAGCTGCATGGGCAGCTACACCTGTACTCGCCATCAAAGCTCTGTTTGACTCAATGCCCAGGCGTATCGAGGTCGTTATTAGGACCAGAAGCGGCTGTTCTGGATACTGATTTCTCAGGATCTATGGACCCAAATTGCGTGAAAATGTATTCACATGTCAGTTCTAGTATAATATATTTGTCCAATGAATACCCGTTTATCATCTGCATTTGTTCTTGGTGTACCAATTTTAATGGCCAGTAGTGTAAAATCGAGACAAATTTACAAAGAACTTGCAAGTAGCATCCCACGTTTCAGCATGCCTTCGCAAAACCTCTGGTCTGGATGCATGTACTGATTCGATTAGGGAGGGTGACATAAAGTCGTTGAAATCTGACCTGAACTACTCCTTGACATTCTGGTTCTTGTCAATGGGAATGAGCTAAAGTCGGGGGTGGTCCTACACATGTTCTATTGGGGACTGATCTGGAGACCTTGCTGGTCATGTGAGTACCACATCATCACATAGAGAGTTCACAGGTATACGTGCCATGTACAGCGAACTTTGCACAGTTGAAAAATGCCACCACGATACTGCAACAAGAGAGGTAACATATGAGGACGCTGAAAGACCGTGACGTACCGTTGTGACATCAGAGTTTCCACAGTTACTACCAGTCAAGACATGAGGTCACCAAACCATGACGCCTGGAGTATCACCGCTGTGCCTCCCCGAAACATTGGAAGAACGGAGTATCTCCCCAGGTCGCCACCATAATCACTGACGATAGTCGTGCGGAGCAATGCAGAACAGCAGTTTATTGCCAAACACAATGCAACGCCATTCATCAGCAGTCCATGCTTTCTGTTCACGGCAACACTCCAAACTCAGTTGTCCGTTTTGAAATTGAAACTCGACTTGAGTCTCTGTTTCACTTCAAACGGCAGTTGCTTATGCCCAGCCAGTGTACGCAACGAAAAACTTGTCACAGTGGGAGTAGCAACTAAACTATAAATGTGTATATCTGTTATTTGTGGGATGCCTAATATTGTAGAAGTTGTTAATGGATCTTGAAATCTTAGATTTCTATTTGATTTTCACGATGCACGCCATTCACATAAGATAGACAGAGAGCAATTTTCTCTAAAACCTTAATAGAAATGACACAGAAGGTTGAAGGGAACCCATTAATTTTTTTCGTATGGCCAGTGCATTCGTGAGCTATATGTGCCTTGTGTACGATACGGCGATCGTCCCTTGTAGTGGTCAGAAATGGTTGACCTTATCTTTGCCAAAAAGATCCAATTCAATCTTCCATCGAGCCATTGTCGCATCTGGATGCCACACAAATCTGGATATTGCAAAATTTGACCATCTGACCAAATGAATATCCACAAGGCGACGCTGTTAAAATTCAGTCAGGTGCTGATAAGGCTGCTTCATTGGAGTACACAGTGACCCATGGTAACAACAGTAAAGACGAAAAACACTAATGCATTCTGGAGGTAGCTCTAGATGTCGTACTTGCAGATAGCGCGTACGTGTTATGTCCACTTAGAAAAAATTATGAATGACTGCGCTGGAAAACCTCTTATGTTATTTGATTTTCAAACAGCTGAGCGGAACTGAACGTACTCAGACATTTCTCTCTTTACTTATTCTGATCAACACTGGACTGAAACACAATATATTTAGCGCAACGCAATCTGACTTTCAAAAATCCCTACAAAAGAATGGCCCTGACTAACAATAACCTATAACTTTCATGAATCACTTACCTCACAAAAATCTTCGTCACAGCGAGCGCCAATACAGCCAGCTATATAAAAGATTCTAACCACTGCAGTCACTAACTACTAATCGGCATATTTAGCAAACGAAAGATTTTGATAGAGATCAAACGATGTACACTCCTGGAAATGGAAAAAAGAACACATTGACAACGGTGTGTCAGACTCACCATACTTGCTCCGGACACTGCGAGACGGCTGTACAAGCAATGATCACACGCACGGCACAGTGGACACACCAGTATGTGCAGTTGACGAACTTTGAGCGAGGGCGTATTGTGGGCATGCGGGAGGCCGGGTGGACGTACCGCCGAATTGCTCAACACGTGGGGCGTGAGGTCTCCACAGTACATCGATGTTGTCGCCAGTGGTCGGCGGAAGGTGCACGTGCCCGTCGACCTGGGACCGGACCGCAGCGACGCACGGATGCACGCCAATACCGTAGGATCCTACGCAGTGCCGTAGGGGACCGCACCGCCACTTCCCAGCAAATTAGGGACACTGTTGCTCCTGGGGTATCGGCGAGGACCATTCGCAACCGTCTCCATGAAGCTGGGCTACGGTCACGAACACCGTTAGGCCGTCTTCCGCTCACGCCCCAACATCGTGCAGCCCGCCTCCAGTGGAGTCGCGACAGGCGTGAATGGAGGGACGAATGGAGACGTGTCGTCTTCAGCGATGAGAGTCGCTTCTGCCTTGGTGCCAATGATGGTCGTATGCGTGTTTGGCGCCGTGCAGGTGAGCGCCACAATCAGGACTGCATACGATCGAGGCACACAGGCCAACACCCGGCATCATGGTGTGGGGAGCGATCTCCTACACTGGCCGTACACCTCTGGTGATCGTCGAGGGGACACTGAATAGTGCACGGTACATCCAAACCGTCACCGAACCCATCGTTCTACCATTACTAGACCGGCAAGGGAACTTGCTGTTCCAACAGGACAATGCACGTCCGCATGTATCCCGTGCCACCCAACGTGCTATAGAAGGTGTAAGTCAACTACCCTGGCCAGCAAGATCTTCGGATCAGTCCCCCATTGAGCATGTTTGGGACTGGATGAAGCGTCGTCTCACGCGGTCTTCACGTCCAGCACGAACGCTGGTCCAACTGAGGCGCCAGGTGGAAATGGCATGGCAAGCCGTTCCACAGGACTACATCCAGGATCTCTACGATCGTCTCCATGGGAGAATAGCAGCCTGCATTGCTGCGAAAGGTGGATATACACTGTACTAGTGCCGACATTGTGAATGCTCTGTCGCCTGTGTCTATGTGCCTCTGGTTCTGTCAGTGTGATCATGTGATGTATCTGACCCCAGGAATGTGTCAATAAAATTTCCCCTTCCTGGGACAATGAATTCACGGTGTTCTTATTTCAATTTCCAGGAGTGTATTTACCTTAATAATGTTCAAAAGTCATCATATATATGTATCAGTTAATGATATCCAATATTACAAATTTACTCTTTCTGGCGGACACACGTCCAGATCGTTGCTCTTAAAATTCTGCCATGTCTCTCCCCACATCTACCACTGCTGGCGGCTCACCTCCAACTGCGCGACGCTACGCGCTGTTCACACCCACCTGCCCAACACTGCAATGACGAATATTCCAACAATGCCAACCAGCCACAGACTGCACACAGCACAGCCACTGATTTTCATACAGAGCGCTAGGTGACGTTACCAACATAAAAACGTAAACAGCCTACTTGCAGTGTACGAAGTTACATTCACATCCGACCCTGTCTTCCAGGTAAATTTTAATGTTAGAATGTCTTTTCTGAAGGTGTCTGTGCGGAATCTAGGCATGTACTGAAGTGTAACGTGAGCTATCAGTAGTTCAGACAAGAAGAAATTGAAGCTTTTCATATGTGATGATCTAGCAGAATACTGAAGATTGGATCGGTAGATTGAATGAGAAGATACTGTATGCTCAAGTAACTCGCAAGAAGCGGACTTTATGGCACAACTTGACTAAACGAGGGGGCCGTTTGGATACGATACACCTTGAGGCACTTTGGAAATGGTGGGAAATTTGGGAGGCGGGAAGGGAGATTTTAGAGACAGCTCAAGACTTGTCTACCACAAGTAGGTTCAAACGGATGTAATGTATGTAGTTATGGAAAGATGAAGAGGCTTGCACAAGGTAAGTTTTACAGCTGCATCAGATCAGCCTTGTGACTGAAGACCACAACAAGAACCGTGTCATCGCTGTGGAACAATTTAATATCAGTTAAGGTGCGCATTATCTCAAACTCTTATTACATGCAATATGTGGTTCTTTCAAGTTCGCCAAAATTAATTTTTCAGAAACTTGTTAAAAATAGTCTTATAGTACACAAGATGTAAAATGGTAGTGTATTGGCGAAGCCGTCATTTGTACCCAGTGAGAAGGAGTCCGAGGTGATTATAGCCACACAACGGGAATTAACTGACTTTGAAAGTGGAATGTCAGTTAGAGCTAGATGCAAGGGACACATCCACAGTGTCAAGAGTGTGCCAGGAATACCAACTTCCAGGCATCACTTCTCACCATGTACAATGCAGTGGGAGACAGCTTTCACTTACTGACCGAGAACAGTGCCTTTTGTGTAGGGTTGTCCGTGCTAGTTAGCGTCTTTGACGCACAGTCAGTGTCCTGGGTAGTGGGGTGCGATCCCAGCCACCGGTTGAATTTCGAATAAAATTTATATGCAATAACGAACCAAGACTTCTCGTATACGGGTTTCCCTCGTTCTACAAACAGCCTTATCAAAGAGACGGGCGTTTCCGGTGGAAAATTAAACTAAAAGGCGGAAGAATTAGAAATTATCAATTGCATGTGGATGTAGAAGACAACGAAAACCACTGCATGAAAGATACACAATAAATATGAGCTCTGAGTGAAAAGTGTCGCGATCTACTCATTGTCAAAGGATTCAGGATTAATCCACTATCCCGATCTTCGGTAGAAGATCGCCAAAATTGTGATGATCATGAGAAAGAGACTGCTTAACTAATGAAAGGGTAATATTCTACAAGTGAGAGTGTGGAAACGAAGAAGTCTGAACGTGATAGGGAAGCTACAATATCTGAAAAACGGAATGCGAAAATAATTCGAGATATATCTGTGGTCATTGAAATGAAATGGAAAGAAGATAAGGATTTATGATGAGACGATTAAAAATATCAACAACCGCAGAAAATGGTGGAACAAATGTAGCTTCGTCATGAACAGGAAGGTAAAAAATGGTTCAAATGGCTCTGAGCACTATAGGACTCAACTACTGTGGTCATCAGTCCCCTAGAACTTAGAACTACTTAAACCTAACTAACCTAAGGACATCACACACATCCATGCCCGAGGCAGGATTCGAACCTGCGACCGTAGCAGTCGCACGGCTCCGGACTGCGCGCCTAGAACCACGAGACCACCGCGGCCGGCAACAGGAAGGTAAGCACAGAATTAGTTATGAATAGTTCATTGATAAGATTTTTCTCATCATACTCGTCAGCAAACCAATATCAATAATAAAGTTTCTGGTACCAGTACACACACAAGAAGAAGATGAAGAGATCGATAAATTATGTGAGGATACTGAACATTAAACGTAAATTGAAGATGGAGAGGGGGAGAAAGGAAAGGAAAGGGATCACTGCTGTCAGCTACATAGAGACATTACGCGGAATCAGAGGCGACAAGTGAAAATGTTTACCGAACCGGGATTCAAGCCCGGCATCTCCTGCTTACTAGGCAGCTGCGTTAGCCACAGCACGATGTGGAACACAGTGTTATCACACTTGCGCGAAGTATCTCGGAGCTCCTCACGACAGATCCACACTCCCATCTAGCGCCACCTACCCACACCCGTTGTCCATTTCCTCCATGTTCGCTACTTTTGAGATTCCCACAGGAGGTCTGACATATTTGTGAATCCGCACTGAAGTTGATGGATCCATTGCCCAGCTACGAGTATTAATTACGTGAATGCGTGATGTCTGTTCTTTCGGATGCATGCCCGAAAGAACAGACACAAAGCATTCATATAAAGATACTGAAAGTGTTATTCAGTATGTAAAGGGAGATCACCATGGGTGACTGGAATGCTGTAGGAGGGGGATGAATAGAAGCCAGTGTTATGAGATAATATGGGCTCTATAGAAGGAATAAGAAAGGAGAAGCGTTGGAAACAATTGAAGATTCCTGCTGCAATACAACAAGGTGAGTCAGAGATTTAGAAATCAGATATTATACCATAAGGCTTAGCCACTGGAGGATACAGTCTTGGATCACAATTTAAATGGTGAAGAGTAGATTGAAGATAATTGATCGGAAAAATAAATATGAAAAGAAACGAAATACTGAAGTTCTACACTTCAGCCTATAAATCGAAAAACCTTTGAGAAAATAAAAATTCAGAAGTGGAATTAAAATTCAGAAAAAAGAATAAAACTTACAAGATTCTCTGATATTGACATCTTCAGTGAAAGTGAGAAAGAATACCAGAACGTTTAACTGAAATGAACAGACTATTGTACGCATACTGTGGATTGAGAGTGAGCTAAGGTGAGCAGCATAAATGAAATTAGCAAAAAATTTAACGTCAAAATGGTGGGATGACAAAAAGAGATGACGTGAAGGTGTTCTGCTAACTCTGAAGCTGAAAGCAGTATAGCAAAGGAAAAGAAGGTAAACCTGAGGAAGTCTACCGATAATAAATGTTGGCCTTAATTTGGGGAAGAAATTGATGAGAAGGTAAGACTGGAGCAGAGCGCTGTATGGAAGCGAATCGTGGAATGTGGGAAAACCAGAAAAGAAGAGAATCGATGTGTTTGGGAAAGCGGTGCTGTAGAAGGATGTTGAAAGTTAGGTGTACTGATAAGGTACAGATGTGGTGGTTTTCGGCAAAATCATCGAGGAGAGGAACATACAAAACACACTGACAAGAGGCAGGGATACCACTGTAGATCACGTGTTGAGACGTTAAGGGATAACTTCCAATCTTTCTGAACTGGCTGCAGAAAACAAACAGTGTAGTGGGAGACAACATGTAACTGAGGACATTTGATGCAAGCGTTATTCTGAAATGAAAATATTTTCGCAGGAGATCAGTTTGTGTGAAGCCGCATCAAACCGGTCAGAAGACTGACACCCCAAAAATTGGTTTCGTTACCACTATACGAAGTTTCAGTAAATGATAAGGAGAATGACTGGCTTATTTCGTATAAAACAGTATTCAAGTTGCATATGCCAGTAATAATTCATGATATTTATAAACATTATTTTCGATAGAATGCGAGAGATGGAGAGAGAGAGAGAGAGGGAGACGATAATATCTGAGGGACTAATATAAATGGCGAAGTTACGGAACTAGGATCCATCATGTTGTCTTAGCACCTACTACTAATAATACGGATTTTCATCTAGAGGTAGACTGAATTCTTTTTGGAAGAAGAGTAGTATGGGCCGCTAGTTCTGTGTACTGGTGAATCATATTTATGTGACCACAAACAACTGGAGTGAGAAGTTCATCTTCATAGACGGGCAACTGTCGCACTCTGTAACAGCACAGCAAAGAGATATAGGAAATAGTTCCACAGTAGTGCTCAAAGGATGCCGCTGACATGTTTTGACGCTTGAATACATTGCTTCCGTCAGAGGATCCATCAATTACCCTTATACCAAACGAGAAGGAAAACCTGAATGACGTGCATACTGCACCCTACTGTGTTGCCATTTTCTTCCTTACCCTTTTTCAGCAGGCGCAGAGACTTGCACAAGAGCGGTATTCGTTGTTCGTTCACACATATTTACGACAAGTCATTAATTAGTCACGTTGATTTTTCCCGTTAGTTATTCATGACTCAAATGAGTTTTTTATAAGAGCCTTCACAAAACAGATTTCATGCGGCGCTGGCTACACACACCTGGCGTTTTCGCAGTTTATTGTTGCCACGGTTAACTTGTTCAAACAATTTAGTAATTAGCTGCTGTTTTAAAGTGTCCACTGTGCCAATACCTTATTATGCGTCTAATAAAAAAAAAAGAGGTACTTCTTGCTCAACGGAGGCCATATCCCAGTTTCTCAACGACGCAAGAGCAAAGGAAAAAATTACCAAGGCCGCTACCGCAGCACAGGCCAAAAAGTTGTTTTTGTTGCTAACACTGCGTAAAATTGTGTCGTTGTGCTGAAAGCATTCTTCTCTTATCATTCCTAAAGATTTTAGCTGTTAATCATCTCGTTTTCGGAAACTATAAAACTTCTCGAGGTTTTGTTTGACTAAAAATTTTCCACTGCTACGATTCTGCTAAACAGCACCGTCTTGTATGTTATGTACTTCTTCCATCTAGCCCGAAAAGCGGTTTCTTCTGTTGAGCCTATGATTTTCTTAGCCTTGGTCTGAAGTACCTAACAACACCTTATGCATAGTCCAGTTGGATCCTGAAAAATTACGTAATATCGACCTTTTTTATTTTCGGAATTTTCCTATACTCTGAATTTAGAAGTCAACAGAAATTTTGCTTAGCAAAAACTGCCTTCTCTTCGAACGTTGATTGCTTTATGAACTTTAACGTTCGCGTTTTCTTTCGAATTTTGTCTAGATCCAGTTACCTAATCAGCCATGCCTTGTCTTAACGATGACTCCAAGTTGAACCTGCCCCCATAAGGAACAGTGCATGTAAAGAATGACATCATTTCCAAGAGGTTGTTGTTTTATATGAGATCTTTGCTAGGCAGTACTGGCTACTCTAGCGTTTGCTCATTCTCAAGTGTGAAATAAATGTGGATGCACCACCCTCGTAAGTAGTATAAAAGAGAAATCACATACCATACACATACAAAACCTCGAAATAGGTATTCACAAATTATAAAACACCTATTCCGATGACATGTCCTGGATCCCAGCTTCCAACCTAGACACTGCTTAAATTATGAGTGAAAATCATCCATCAACAACGTGGCGGAATACTAGCGGTGTAAGGAGTAACCCTCGGTCTCCCATCGCCCTTATCAGGAAGGTGGGAGGGGCGGATAAGGTTTCAAGGCAACCACTTGGTCTTTTGGTGGGAAACTGCTCCTAAAAGGAGAAAGAATTAGCAATGATTAACGGCGTGAGGACTCATAAGGAAATGGAAAGCACTATTTTAAAGACACACAGTGTGTATCCACAGGAGACGAAGCGTAGAACTTAAAAAGTTCTCCATTGGCAAAAGACTCCGGATCCTGGGGAGAGGGTGGTGGTCATGAGAAAAATATGGAGTAATCAACGAAAGGATAACGCTCTACGAGTCAGGGATAGAACGTCGGAAGTTTGAAAGTAGTAGGAAAGGTAGAAAGACTGAAAATGGACGTGCAAAGATTCAGTCTACATAGAGCGCGGGTCAGTGAAGTGAAATGGGAAGATAATAGAGATTTCTGGTCAGATGAATATAGTGTAATTTCAACAGCAGCGGAGTGAGTGTAGGATGCGTTACTAATTGGAACGAAGGGCAGAGAGTGAATTATATTGAACAATTCGGCGATAAATTGGTTCTCAATAGAATCGAAAGCACACCAACAACGACGGCAATGGTTCAGGTATACATGCCAAGGTCGCAATGAGAATATGAAATATTGGAAAAACTGTACGAAGATACTGAACGGGTAATTCCGTTAGTAAGCAGAGGATAATATAATAATCATGTGGGATCGGAATGCGTTGCTAGGGCAATGAATAGAAGAAAAATTAGGGCAGAATATAGGATTGGTAGTAGGAACGAGAAAGGAGGAGGACTGACGTCTCCAATAAATTTCAGTTGGTGATAGAGAATGCAGTGTTCAAAAATCACAAGAAGAGGTGATTTGCTTATAAAGGCTGGCAGATACGGGAAGATTCCATCGTGATTACATCATGGGCAGGCAGAGATTGGTAAGGTATACACAGGAGGAGATATACACTCCTGGAAATGGAAAAAAGAACACATTGACACCGGTGTGTCAGACCCACCATACTTGCTCCGGACACTGCGAGAGGGCTGTACAAGCAATGATCACACGCACGGCACAGCGGACACACCAGGAACCGCGGTGTTGGCCGTCGAATGGCGCTAGCTGCGCAGAATTTGTGCACCGCCGCCGTCAGTGTCAGCCAGTTTGCCGTGGAATACGAAGCTCCATCGCAGTCTTTAACACTGCTAGCATGCCGCGACAGCGTGGATGTGAACCGTATGTGCAGTTGACGGACTTTGAGCGAGGGCGTATAGTGGGCATGCGGGAGGCCGGGTGGACGTACCGCCGAATTGCTCAACACGTGGGGCGTGAGGTCTCCACAGTACATCGATGTTGTCGCCAGTGGTCGGCGGAAGGTGCACGTGCCCGTCGACCTGGGACCGGACCGCAGCGACGCACGGATGCACGCCAATACCGTAGGATCCTACGCAGTGCCGTAGGGGACCGCACCGCCACTTCCCAGCAAATTAGGGACACTGTTGCTCCTGGGGTATCGGCGAGGACCATTCGCAACCGTCTCCATGAAGCTGGGCTACGGTCCCGCACACCGTTAGGCTGTCTTCCGCTCACGCCCCAACATCGCGCAGCACGCCTCCAGTGGTGTCGCGACAGGCGTGAATGGAGGGACGAACGGATACGTGTCGTCTTCAGCGATGAGAGTCGCTTCTGCCTTGGTGCCAATGATGGTCTTATGCGTGTTTCGCACCGTGCAGGTGAGCGCCACAATCAGGAGTGCATACGACCGAGGCACACAGGGCCAACACCCGGCATCATGGTGTGGGGAGCGATCTCCTACACTGGCCGTACACCTCTGGTGATCGTCGAGGGGTGCACGGTACATCCAAACCGTCATCGAACCCATCGTTCTACCATTCCTAGACCGGCAAGGGAACTTGCTGTTCCAACAGGACAATGCACGTCCGCATGTATCCCGTGCCACCCAACGTGCTCTAGAAGGTGTAAGTCAACTACCCTGGCCAGCAAGATCTCCGGATCAGTCCCCCATTGAGCATGTTTGGGACTGGATGAAGCGTCGTCTCACGCGGTCTGCACGTCCAGCACGAACGCTGGTCCAACTGAGGCGGCAGGTGGAAATGGCATGGCAAGCCGTTCCACAGGACTACATCCAGCATCTCTACGATCGTCTCCACGGGAGAATAGCAGCCTGCATTGCTGCGAAAGGTGGATATACACTGTACTAGTGCCGACATTGTGCATGCTCTGTTGCCTCTGTATATGTGCCTGTGGTTCTGTCAGTGTGATCATGTGATGTATCTGACCCCAGGAATGTGTCAATAAAGTTTCCCCTTCCTGGGACAATGAATTCACGGTGTTCTTATTTCAATTTCCAGGAGTGTACATTCGGATCACAGTTTAATAGTGGTGAAGAGTGGGCTTAATTTAAGAGACTCATCCGGAATATTCGATGTTGCAAAGAACTCGTTTAGTGACTTACGGATGGTGAGATGAGATTGATGTTTTCTGAGGCTGTAGATATTGAGATAATGAATCACGCAGTAGGTAGTTCAGTTGAAGAAGAATGGACATCTCTAAAATAGGCACCCACGGATGTTGGGAAGTCAGACATACGCACAAGAAGAGTAACAATGAGGAAATCTTAGGTAACAGAGGAAATACTTAATCGACGCTAGAAGGAAGTACTAAACCGCTCAGGGAAATTCAAAAGTACAGAAATATAAATCACTTAGGAATGAAATAAACAGAAAGTGCAGGGCAGCTATGGCGACATGGCCGTTGAAAGGAACTGAAGAAATCTAAAAGGAAATAGTCTCCAGAAAGACTGCATCAGTGTATAGAAAAGTAACCAAACCTTTGGTACAATTAAAAGCAAAGGCGTCAGCATAAAGAGTGTATTAGGAATTCCAATGTTAAACCAAGAGGAGACAGCGGATATGTGAGAAAATGACACTGAAGGTCTCTACGAGTGGTAGGACTTGTCTAACGTCGCAACTGAGGAAGAAAGTGGAGTCGATTGGAAGACTAAGGGGATGCAGTATTTCCAGTATTATAGTGTAACAGAACTATGGAATAATAACAGGTGGTTCTGTCGTTGCGACTGATAACGAATCAAGACTCAAGGAAATTCAAGACACGTTCTTAGGATTTGTGGATATGGAAAAAGCATACAACAATGTAAAATGGTGCAAGATTTTCGAAATTTTGAGAAAAATCGCAGTAAGATTAGGGAACTACTAGTAATATCTAGCATGAACAAGAACCAAGAGAGAACAATAAGCATGGCAGACTAACAACAACGTATTCTGTTTGAAAAGGGGGTAAGACAGGGACATAGTCTTTCAACCCTACTGTTCGATCCACACATCGAAAAAGCAATAATAGAAACAAAAGAAAGATCCAGGATTGGGACAAATATTGAGTTTGAAATGATGTCGATCCTAAGATTCATTGATGACATTGCTATTCTCAGTGAAAGTGAAGAAGAATTGCAAGAAGTGTTGAATGGAATGTACGATCTAATAAGGACAGAATATGGATTTGGAGTAAAGGAAAATCTGACGAAAGTAATGAGAAACATCAGGAATTATACTAGCGATACAGTCAGTAGACGAAATGAAGAAATACTGCTACCTCAGAAGCTATATAGCCTATGGCGGACGAAGCAAAGAGGACTTGAAAAGTGGGCTAGTATAAGGAAAAGAGTGCATCCCTGCCAAGAGACATCGTATCAAATACAAGCATTAACCTCAGGAAGAAATTTCCGCGAATGGCATTTGGTGCACAGCATTATACTGTAGGGGATCATGGACTGAGGGAAAATCGGAGAAGAAGAAAATCGAAGATTTTTTAGTGTGTTGCTGCGAAAGGATGCTGAAAATTAGGTGATGCGATAAAATAAGGAACGAGGAGGTACTCCGCAGAAATTATGTAGAAAGGGACTTACGGAAAAAAATGACAAGAAGAAGGAACTGGATAATAGAACATATGTTAAAGCTTCTGGCAACAAGTCCATGGTATCAGAGGGGTCTATTGAGGTGAGAACTGTAGGGGGAGACAGAGATCGTAGGGTGCAAATGGTACGCTGGGATAAAGAGGTTGGCACAAGGAAGAAATATCTAGTGAGCCGCATGAAACCAGTCAAGGGACTGGTCACTACATGAACAAAATCCTACATTCTGTGTGAGGATGACTTGTGATTCTCAATATATAGAAAGCCTGAAAAAATAGATACTATTATAGCGTGAGCAGTGGGGCGTCTTTATTGACAGAACCCTATAACTATGTTACTTAATTTATACCAGAGACGCATCTTAATAACTAAGCTACAGTTCCGAACCTGGAATGAGACTTGTCAATTCAAGTAAACAATATCGCAGGGGAGCATGTGTGGAAATTAGAAAGTTTTAAACTGAGTTACAATTCCTACACCTGAAACGTGACTTGTAAGTTCAAGAAAAAAGAATCTGGCAAGGAAGGCTGTGTGAAAATGGTAAAGTGTGTAAATGTCGGCTATCTGTCACTGAAGCTTAACAAGAGGTCTGTCACTATGAAATCCGAGCAGGGAGTGTTTGCAAATTCTTGGAACTATCGCCCCTGGAGGAGAAACCCATCCAGAGAGAACTCTTGATAGATGGAATTGGCGGGGTAAGTGTGGAAGTGCTGAACTTAGGACAGTGCCGTAATTTGTGATTTATGCCCGTTAATAGAGATCAAATCCGAGGCCTCGCAAAGGCAGGACTGTTGAAATGCTGTAAATCTGACAGTAACTGCGAATAAGTCCAAAACAATTTACGAAAACCTTAAAATCTTTGAATATGTCTGTGAAAAAGTACTGCCATCGGGAACTGAAGCAGCAGTTTTCTGAATGGCAACCCATGTTTGAGATAGAACAAGTGCACCAGGAAGGGAAAGTTCGTGCCACCTTTGGAACTAAGGACGTAACCCGAAGCGAAAACCAGGACAAGTGAATAAAGTATGAAAATGAAGTCCCTATAGATTTAATGAACTACTTCGGAAAAAGTCGTGTTACGTAAGGGTAATGAGGCACCTGCGCTACACTCGTTAAACGTTGAAATAAAGGAAAAATGATTGCAACATAGCATTATTTGTAAAGTGATAAATGCCTGCATTGTATATTGAACCCGGGTCCTCCAAACTTCAAATCCCATTATGAGATGGCCGTGAAGCATTTTACGACATCCATCATCTTCGATACTTTTGCTTTTTGTTGTCAATATCGGCTACTCGTAGGGCTATAACGTTAAAGTCAGTTAAAACTGAATAAATGCAAATGTCAGAACTCGAGCCCTAGTTCTCGAGATGCGAACACTAGAAAGAGAAGATATTACTAGTACAGGGAAGGGAATGAGAAATTTAGAGCTGTTAATGCTGATACAATAAATAGTGGATATAAATATATGAAACTGGCGTTATATGTGTTGGAATTAACGTCGCTGTTATCTAACGTGCATCACTGGAAACAATAATTGATTAGTTGTGTGTTAACAGCGGAGCGCGGAGGTGGAAAAGAGGAAACGGTAGTTTGGAGTTTAACGCCCCGTCGAAAGCGGAGTCATTAGAGACAGAGCACAAGCTCGGAATACGAAATGATGACGATGGAAATCGGCCGTTTCCTTTACAAAAGAACTATTCCGGCGTTTTCCAACTGTAATTTATGGAAATCACAAAAGAACCTGTATCCGGATGGCGGGACGAGGATCCGAATCGTCGTTCTCCCGAATGCAAGTCCGTTGTGCTAACCAATCCGCTACCTCTCTCAGTACGGAGTGGGATGTATGTGCAACTTGCTCAATTCAGCACCAGTTTCGCCAAGTATACGCTGATACAAGCAATGATTCGACTGGAGTGTAACTGAAGCTGTTGATCTAAACGTAAAGAGTTACACGTGCTATCCACTTTAACAAACTGATGCATTCAACAGCTCATTTCTCCCGTTGAGCGCCAAGGGATGATAAAGAGGGGCAGCAGCCCTTTCAGTAGTTTCAGGGGCAACAGTCTGGGTGATTGACTGATCTGGCCTTGCAACACTAACCAAAACGGCCTTTCTGTGCTGATACTGCGAACGGCTGAAAGCAAGGGGAAACTACAGCCGTAATTTTTCCCGAGGGCATACAACTTTACTGTATGGTTAATGATGATGGCTTCCTCTTGGGTAAAATATTCCAGAGGTAAAATAGTCCCCCATTCGGATCTCCGGGCGGGGACTACTCAGGAGGACATCGTTATCAGGAGAAAGAAAACTGGCGTTCTACCGATCGGAGCGTGGAATGTCAGATCCCTTAATCGGGCAGGTAGGTTAGAAAATTTAAAAAAGGAAATAGATAGGTTAAAGGTAGATATAGTGGGAATTAGTGACGTTCGGTGGCAGGAGGAACAAGACTTTTGGGCAGGTGAATACAGGGTTATAAATACAAAATCAAACAGGGGTAATGCAGGAGTAGGTTCAATAATGAGTAGGAAAATAGGACTGTGGGTAAGCTACTACAAACAGCATACTAAACGCATTATTGTGGCCAAGATAGACACGAAGCCCAAGCCTACTACAGTAGTAGAAGTTTATATGCCAACTAGCTCTGCAGATGATGAAGAAATTGATGAAATATATGATGAGATAAAAGAAATTATTCAGGTAGTGAAGGGAGACGAAAATGTAATAGTCATGGGTGACTGGAATTCGAGAGTAGGAAAAGGGAAGGAAGGAAACATAGTGGGAGAATATGGATTGGGGGAGAGAAAAGAAAGAGGAAGCCATCTGGTAGAATTTTGCACTGAGTGTAACTTAATCATAGCTAACACTTGGTTCAAGAATCATAAAAGAAGGTTGTATACATGGAAGAACCCTGAAGATTCTAGAAGGTATCAGATGTATTATATAATGGTAAGACAGAGATTTAGGAACCAGGTTATAAATTGTAAGACATTTCGAGGGGCAGATCTGGACTCTGACCACTATCTATTGATTATGAACTGTAGATTAAAACTGAAGAAACTGCAAAAAGGTGGGAATTTAAAGAGATGGAACCTGGATAAACTGACTAAACCAGAGGTTGTACAGAGTTTCACGGAGAGCATAAGGTAACGATTGATAGGAATGGGGAAAAGAAATACAGTAGAAGAAGAATGGGTAGCTCTGAGGGATGAAGTAGTGAAGGCAGCAGAGGATCAAGTAGGTAAAAAGACATGGGCTAGTAGAAATCGTTGTGTAACAGAAAAAATATTGAATTTAATCGATGAAAGGAGAAAATATAAAAACGCAGTAAATGAAGCAGGCAGATGGAAACACACTTCTAAGCAAAGAAGGGAAAGTAGAAAGGTGGAAGGAGTATATAGAGGGTCTATACAAGGGCGATGTACTAGAGGACAATATTATGGAAATGGAAGAGGATGTTGATGAAGATGAAACGGGAGATACGATACTGCGTGAAGAGTTTGACAGAGCACTGAAAGACCTGAGTCGAAACAAGGCTCCGGGAGTAGACAAAATTCCATTGGAACAACTAACGGCCTTAGGAGAGCCAGTCCTGACAAAACTCTACCATCTGGTGAGCAAGATGTATGAGATAGGTGAAATACCCTCAGACTTCAAGAAGAATATAATACACTCCTGGAAATGGAAAAAAGAACACATTGACACCGGTGTGTCAGACCCACCATACTTGCTCCTGACACTGCGAGAGGGCTGTACAAACAATGATCACACGCACGGCACAGCGGACACACCAGGAACCGTCGAATGGCGCTAGCTGCGCAGCATTTGTGCACCGCCGCCGTCAGTGTCAGCCAGTTTGCCGTGGCATACGGAGCTCCATCGCAGTCTTTAACACTGGTAGCATGCCGCGACAGCGTGGACGTGAAACGTATGTGCAGTTGACGGACTTCTGTCAGTGTGATCATGTGATGGATCTGACCCCAGGAAAATGTCAATAAAGTTTCCCCTTCCTGGGACAATGAATTCACGGTGTTCTTATTTCAATTTCCAGGAGTGTTATTCCAAAGCCGGCCGCGGTGGTCTCGCGGTTTAGGCGCTCAGTCCGGAACCGCGTGACTGCTACGGTAGCAGGTTCGAATCCTGCCTCGGGCATGGATGTGTGTGATGTCCTTAGTTTAGTTACGTTTAAGTACGTCTTAGTTCTAGGGGACTGATGACCACAGATGTTAAGTCCCATAGTGCTCAGAGCCATTTGAACCATTTTTTTTAATAATTCCAATCCCAAAGAAAGCAAGTGTTGACAGATGTGAAAATTACCGAACTATCAGTTTAGTAAGTGACAGCTGCAAAATACTAACGCGGATTATTTACAGACGAATGGAAAAACTGGTAGAAGCCGACCCCGGGGAAAATCAGTTGGATTGTCGAAGTATAGAGGATATAAAATGTAGACTGGCAATGGCAAGGAAAGCGTTTCTGAAGAAGAGAGCAGCGTGGAGGCTAAAAATCGTAGAGGGAGACGAAGAGATGAATACACTAAGCAGATTCAAAAGGATGTAGGTTGCAGTAAGTAGTGGGAGATGAAGAAGCTTGCACAGGATAGAGGTGCATGGAGAGCTGCATCAAACCAGTCTCAGGACTGAAGACAACAACAACAACAATGGTGAAACAAGCTGCCATTTCATGGCATTTCATTAGTGTAATTGTTGCAAACAATGGGAAAATGGCAACCATGTTTGTAAGCTGTCAGGCAAATCCAACACCTTCCATGAAAACCTGACATGATACGCAAATCCAGTAGTATGTCACACAGCTCCGAATAAATCGTGACATTAAACTAACCAAAGTAATAGGAGTAACGAGTGAGCAAATGGAATACCATAGACTAACACAAGAAAGCCTAAATGCATGTCACACGTTCCCATTGTGAGACCGACGCAGTTCCGAGTGGAGAAACGAGAACAGAAGCCGAGAGCAGAACGGTGTTAAGCTAGAAGGCCCTACGATAAGGGACGGACTGGATACCCACGTCGGCAGTCTACCGCTAAGACTACCATCTGCACGTTTTAGCGTGAGACTTTTTCGCGTCTCTGTTACGTCAAGGACAACCCCCCAGCCCATGTTAAAAGCTAGAGCCCTCCAGAAAAACAATATAGATCTTACGATAACATAAAAAGGGCCACTACCACCCGCAAGTTTTTGCGTGAGACTTTTTCGCGTGTCTGTTACATTAGGACCACCCGCCAGCCCATGTTAAAAGATAGAGCCCTTCAGAGGAACAATATAGATCTTACGATAACGCTAAAAGGACCACACCAGCTGCAGGTTTTAGTATGAGACTTTTTCGTGTCTCTGATACGTTGCAAACTTTAAAAACATTGCCCCACCACGAAAAGTATAAAGTTTCTCATTGGATAGACAGAATTTTTGTAGGCGGAGCTTAAGTTAACATTGAGACCCTGATTGTCAGGTGAAAACATAGCCAGATAGTTGCTTCCGAGACGGCGAGGTGAGCGGAGCTGCGCCGGTCGCAGCCCCTGACAAACACCGACAAGGTAATGAACGGACGCGATGCCGAATAATAGCGCATAAAGCTTCACTCAGAACTGCAGAAGTCTCATCTGTTACACCCGCTTTTTTGCGTAATGCTAGTGTCGATCGTCAATTTAAGCTCATGGTGTTCACATTTGCCACTTGAAGTAAAAATCAGAAACGCGATGATTTTTCTGTTATATAGTTATTGAGAAGTCACATGAGCCACTGTAGTTTACGACAAGTTAGATAAGGAATTAAAGATAATTGAGGGTCACTGTATACCATTTTGATAGTTTTTCTCTTTTGTGAAACTTAATTTAAACTTAGATTATAGATGTGATATGGCATAGGTCATCCTTCGATCCATTGTAGAACTTGGAAACCCATTCAGGGAATATTCGTTCACATTTTTGTTGAACGCAGTTGGTTTTTACCATCCTATATTAAAACATTTCCTTTTATCAATAGTGCAATTTATAAACGATGTTTTGTGAGTAGAATAAAATTTCCAATGGTAAACGGAAATGCTTTTTCGACGTTATTTTACCAGCTAACTAAAAATAGGAAAGCCTTGAACTCCTTCCACTAAATTTAGTTAGTATTAAGATTCTTTTACAGGGAGTGCAGTGGATCTGACGCTGAGATCATTAAGTATTTGGTTATATCATCGCTAGTCTCACTGAACTCTTCTGAATTCTACATGTCATGTGTGGTCTGGCGTCTCCTTACCAGCAACAGGTCCCAGGTTCAATTCCCTAAAAACACGCTCAGAGCGTCGTTGCGCGATTGTGGTAGGGAGACACGATATAGAACAAACAGACACCACCATGAATGTTTAGATGTTTATGCCACCTTTGGTTAAGATTTTGCTTCCTTATAAGAACATTTTTAAAAATAACAGTGGCCCATTGACGCTGTTGGCTCTCCAGTCATACATACATTGTTTAAAATGTACCTTTCCAGCTCCATGCCTACCCAACGTCACTATTCATCCGTAGTCACTTTTAAAACACAAATTTATCGTTGACTAAATTCAGTTTGTTGTATAGTCATAGGTCTTCCTTACATAGTACTGGGGCTGTACTCACATGTCCCACGGCAAATCGTGGAACAAAGTACGTATCATGTAACAGAAATTAGGCAACATTTTTTGTGTTTTACTTCCATTGGTAGCCATTTGAACACAAAGACGGAAGTCTAGCGCTTTTTCACTGAAAGCTATCTTAGCTACAGCAAACAACACACGTAAGAAAACTAATATCTTGTTTACAACCGTAAACATTTTTTGTTGGTCGCTTCTAAATTTTGATGCCTGTTTTCATCAGTACTTGGCAGAAGCCGCTCATCTAACGGAAATACTTGCAGTCCTTCCTACTACACATTAAATCCCCGACCTGCAGTATCGTAGCACACAAAAAATTAATTACTGCACTTCAGTTTTTCGAAGTGATAATTAAAACTTTATGTGTGTCCCGTCGTACACAGGGTGTCCCTCGATGTTCAGTGGCCAGGGATTTGGCTGAAACAATAATTCGAAGCAAACAAGTCTATTAAATATGGGTTCTAATAAATGCTTATCTTAAGAGCTATGATAACTTCTTCTTCGATAATGTGAAACTATTCTCTTCTACTTCAAGCTCTTTGCTTTCCATGGAGGAGGTAGTATGAACCAAAATAAGAAATAGAGGACCAATTAATTTGGACTCTTAAAAAGCTATGAGCACTTGTTCAGTAGTTCATAGTAGCGAAAATGGCCAAGTGCTCATACCTCTTACGGTATGCTTTTTAAGAGTCCATGTTTACTATACTTTTTTGCTGTGTACGATCGTTCCTGTCATATCCTAGAATACCAGACATTCCTCCTGGGACGCCCTGTATTTGTGTATAGTGACAGAAGCGTGGAACGTCAAAACTTAAGAATCGCAAGGAAATTATTTAGCCTAAACTGTGCCAGCGTGTTTCAAACATCGTGCTAAAAGCGGACTGTTACAAGCACTCCACTTCAACATTTCGGAAGCTGATACTCATGCTTTCATAAAGCTAGTACACATCGGACGATGGGTTCGCCAGCTGGCTTTTAGGTGTTAGCAGTAAGTGCCGCATGGGCTCTACGTTTCGGAGCTCCGCACGTGCGGCGGTGAGAAACTGCTTTCCCTGCTGGTTTTATGTACGATATAGTACACTCCTTATCCGTCAGAGCGCGGGCCTCATTTACATATTTCGATCCGAGCAGCGCATACATATATAGTCGAGACGACTAAGTAAAGCATTCTGTTAAATTTGTAACACGCTGAACAACATCAGTGTGGCGTTAGCGCTCTCCCCGCAAAATGTGTCTGACGTGCGGCATTAAAAACTCACACGTGGAACAGGCAGGTTTTTTTAATGAATACTATGTTGCATCAGAGATATGCAAGAGACCAGTGCTGCTGAGAAATATCTTCCGTATCCGTATTGTATTCTCTCTGGTATGTGAAATGGCGGAAAGATCATGGGGGAGGGACGAGGTGACGGTGGAGGGGGTTGCATTTAGCGATAAACTCTGAGGAAGCTGCTGTATTTAACGTTACCAAAAGTATTCTGACAGCTGCATCACACACCATCTCTCTGTTGCAACGTCGCCGTTCAGCTGAAAAAGAAGTCACGGTGGCCATGATATTTCCTGCAAATTATGAATATTTATGAGTGAGAGCTCCTCGAAGGTACAGTCCATGAAAGGAATTGATTGCAGAAACAGTTATCGAGTGGACTGTAATTGTGCGTTTACCTAATCAGCAGTCCACAATAGCTCTCTTCGGTAAGCAGCCCGTAGCTTGTTAAAATCTTGTTACTAACTTTTAATGTCAGAGAGACCTCACTCTGCCGTCACAGCAGAATTACTCTATTATTTCTGTAAAAATTCTAACAATATAACAGCCGTGATTTCTAAATCCACTGCTGCTCGTTGCAACTGGGATACGTCTATTTTTCAGTGTATTTGTTTGATTTTTCCTAAAGTGTATTACTGTACTTACAAAATTAGTTTTGTTTCTCTGTTCCTGTTGATGATACCATTGAATGTTCAGTGTACACGAACTTTTCTTTTGAAAACAGTTAAAATGACAAAAAGACTTCAAATATTACAGTTACTGATAGTATTGTACACCCATCTTTCAATTGCATTTTATAATTTACTATGGCCTGTTTTCAGATGGATTAGTGCAAATTTGTTTCTCTTGATTATATGTTAACCAAATCGTAAAACAATACTGTTTTGCTAGAGTGATATATTTAAGTTCATGATAGCCCTTGCGCCCTACCAGGAAACATTACAGTGCAAAAGAACAGCTGAACGTACAATTAGAGTCATTCATAATGCAATATTACGCCATTCATTGTCGAAATCTTGTGAGAGAAAACAACTCACTTATCAATGGGGAAGTCAGAAAACGGCTCTTCGAAATGAGCAGCGGCGATAAGGACGTGTTGAGTTTTGTGGTAATGAAATTAAAGCCATGGGAATATAGAAAAGAAGGGCTGAAAGAAGGGCTGTCTAACGATGTTATCCATCCGATTAAGTTGAAGACGTATCCTCTAATTTACAACAGCCTTCCGTAGGACGTGATTCTTGATGCAGTAAACATGCTGTTCTTTGTGAACAGTTGTTTGCTGTCGACTGAGAAGTAATGATAATCGTACGAACGTTCTGTTCTTAGTTGGTTTGTTTTCTCTTTCTCTTGTCATTTATTCCTTTGGAAATAAGCTTCGTCGTGCGGTAGTGTTCTCGCTTCCCACGCCCGGGTTCCCGGGTTCGATTCCCGGCGGGGTCAGGGATTTTCTCTTCCTCGTGATGACTGGGTGTTGTGTGCTGTCCTTAGGTTAGTTAGGTTTAAGTAGTTCTACGTTCTATGGGACTGATGACCATAGATGTTAAGTCCCATAGTGCTCAGAGCCATTTGAACCATTTGAAATAAGTTTCCTCTCACACCAGCAATCGCTGTAAATTCAATAAAAACCGTTTTTGTGGCTGTTTATGTATTTAAACAGTTGAAAAAAGTACTAGTTTATCAAGCGCAGGACCTATTGAACTGTAAAAATTCGTAGTAATAATTAAAGTTATTGTATATTTAAAATACTGTCTTCGTCAGAACAGTTTAATGTTTTCAATTTTCGTTGTAGACTGTGCCTGATGGAGACATCATACGATACAGCACTCCGTTTTCAGGCCGCAACTGGCCCGTCGGGACCATCCGACCGCCGTGTCATCCTCGGGTGAGGATGTGCATAGGAGGGGCGTGTGGTCAGCACACCGCTCTCCCGGTCATTATGATGGTTTTCTTTTACCGCAGCCGCTACTGTTCGGTCGAGTAGCTCCTCAATTGGCATCACGAAGCTGAGTGTACCCCGAAAAATGCCAACAGCGCATGGCGGCCTGGATGGTCACCCATCCAAGTGCCGGCCACGCCCGACAGCGTTTAACTTCGATGATCTCACGGGAACCGGTGTATCCACTGCGGTAAGGCAGTTGGCCCACACGCTGCTTGGATGAACGTCAAACTGGAAATGTGGCCAAAAACTATCAACTGACGGTTGCTCAACGTACATAGCCACACTGCGCCACAATTCACTTTGGAATCTGGATATATTATATAGACTAATACGATTATTTTGACGACGTCCACTTCATTAAATGATTCATGATGAGACCAATGCTTTTAGTGGCATAAATCATACAGAGACTGTAAGTGTAGGCGTTGCTAAATAGGTTTTCTAGTTTGGTTTTATTGTTTCATTTCGGGAGGAAGTCTTTTATTTTTTGTTTTATTATGCAACTTCTTAAATTTTATACTTCATGCTACTTTCACTTTTTAAATTAGTGTGCCTCCTTGTTAAGTAGATCGCGTACGAAGGAGACTAACTTATCACTGCTGAACGCAATTTACATCTATTTAAAGCTCTGCTTTGACCTTAACTTTAGTATTTTACACACTTACTTAGGAAGCGAGAAAGCGTTACGACCGCATGCCAGTGATAACAGGATATCTACCTTTTTGAGGTTGCGCTCTGTACCATTCGTTTGCTCTGATAGAGAAAAAATATTTTTTACATTCCTCTTGTATAGCTATATTAATTGAATTGTCGGCAAAATATTAGTATACCGGGAAATACGACGTCGATTTTGGTCGGATGGTCTCACGTGCCACCTGGGAAAAAGTAGATGTACTGATTATGGTTTCAACTCCGCTCGCCATCATAGCGTAGTGGCCTAGCTACCAGAGCGCCATCTGTGTCAACCCTTAACAGGAAATGCCTACAGCCAAAAGGCTTAGTGCGGTGCAAAGTATGAAGCACGCAGGCAACCGTGCCTTAGAGACGCAACCGTCCTTCCTGCAGCCATATCAGGAAGTTAGAAAGGAATCAAATTGTAGCCTTCCCAGTGGCTGTATGGTCCTTTCGGAGAACAGCCACACAAGTTAAACGTGCTGTGTGAGCAGTGGAACAATGCTGGTAGCAGTGGTCATGTGAGCAGTCTCACACACGTAAACGAGGTTCTAGACATACACTGCGCAGAGACTGTTCAGAATGATCGTACTGCAAGGACAGCAGTGGCCAATCGTACAGCTATCACACCACAGAGAAGAGGGTTTGTGAGCCCAGATGTGTCAACACGAATTGTTGCGAACAGGGTATTAGCAGTTACACTATGGGTATGCATTACTCTAGCCCGTTTTCCAATCACGCCACAGCATCGACATATACTGCTCGACTGATGCTACAGAGGATCATTTGGAAGATGGAATGGCGTGTCATGGTCTTCAGCGATGCGGAGTCTTCCTGCATGGAAGTGATGCTGACTTGCGATTTCGACGTACACCTGGTGACAGCTATATCATAGAATGCGTCCATGACACACTGGCCCCATCTGTGACCTTATGGTCTAGGATGCGATAAGCTACAATTCTCGTTCACCTTTAGTGTTTCTGGAGGGGGCACTAACCAGCGCCCGGTACATGCAGAACGTTGCAGCAGGAAAGTGATGTGTTGTTTAAACACTCACTGTAAAACACTGCACGAAAATGGCGGCAAAGATTACACTCCCAAGCCAAGGGCAGATGGGTGATTGGGGGACCCGGAGGAGGGGGAAAACAAGGAGGGAGAAGAGGATAAAACGAAAAGGGGGGAGAACGAAGGAGGGAGAGGATCCATAAGGGGGGGAGAGGGGCAGGGCAGACGTGAGAGGGAATGAGAAGAGGCAGAGGAGGGAAAAGGACGGGGGGAGAAGGGGGAAGAGAGAGGGGAGGTGGGGAAAAAAGAGGATGGGAGGGGGGCGAGAGGGAGCCCAAGAAAAGGACAGAGGAAAGGAGGGGAGTGAGGATCAGAGTTGATAGGACGGATAAATGGAGGGAGAGAGGGCATCATCCGGGAGGGGGAGTTGATGGAAGCCACCTTGGGAAAGGAGATGAAGGGTGTAGAGATGGAGGGTAGGGGGGACACAACAGTGAAGACATGGCAGGGGGCGGGGATGGGAAAGGAGAGGAGCAACCACGGGGTGAGGGGGATCAAGTCAGCGGGAGGTGTAGAGGATACAGATATGATCGAGGATGGGGGAAAGATAATGCAAGCCCACAGACTGCCTGTGAAACTCAACGTCCTCTGCTAGACGTGCAGCAACTTCTGAGACCAGCACATTGTCGTAACCTGTTTCCAACGGAGCAGTTGTGAGATATGAGGGGACGAGAAGGACTCGTGCACTCGTCAGCCAGTAACTCTCACAGAATGCGAGAACAGGTCGAGCACCCACGGCTAATGTATCCCAATACGATATTCGCCATCAGTACGATCGACTGAACGCCAGAGTCAGTGCATTACTGCCCATCGAGGATACATTTACTAATATTGGTGTTTCAGTATAGATCGGGATCTGGTACCTAAGAATCGCTTGTGCTATTGATCTGTACATGTAATCATTTGATGCACTCCATGTTCACTGTTGCAAACAATAAATCATGAGTGAACTGGAACCCTCTAAAAGAGTGCACTATTTTCCGGGTGTGTATATGTTGCAATTTTTTGATCATATGACACGCTGAGCATGGTACTGTCTAGCGGAACTGGTTGCCAGTAGGCAAAATAAAAAATTACGACTGTAGACTGAAATATATGTTTTTTCGCCTTTGCAAATATACAAACAGATATGAACACCAACTTTAGGTTTTAATATTTTAGACTAGTACTGTATTGTCCCAATAATATTTCAAAACAGTTGCCGCGAGGAGTGGCTGCGAGGTTCGAGGCGTCATGTCACGGATTGTGCTGCTCCTAACTCCGGAAGTTCGAGTCCTCCCTCTGGCATGGGTGTGTATATCGTTCTTAGCATGAGTTAGTTTAAGTAGTGTGTAAGTCTAGGGACCGATGACCACAGCAGTTTATTCCCTTAGGAATTCAGACATATCATCAAAACAGTTACAATCCTCTGGTTCCAACAAACGTTTCTGGTATACAGTCAGATTTAAAGTATGGATTTGCGACCCAAAAGGTATCAACTGTGAAACACTCTGATTCCATTATAATTTCAGTGTGATTTTTCGGAAGTGACCGTTTGGGTATGAGGTCACATGCTTCTAAAATTACGAAGTGTGATATTGTCTGACACCAAAAGCAAAATTACGTCTCGCAATTTACTGTCGGCAGCACTTGTAAATGCCACGTTCATTGTCACTGTTTTCGCCGTTCCAGTACATCCGATGCTGTGTCAACAGAATGAGGTAAGCGTCTACAGCATACCGAGGAGAACAGACACTCATTTACTACCGGACAACTGTGAAGAATCTGTGATCAAAAGCCGGCCGTGGGGCCGAGCGGTTCTAGGCGCTTCAGTCTGGAACCGCGCGACCACTACGGTCGCAGGTTCGAATCCTGCCTCGGGCATGGATGTGTGTGATGTCCTTAGGTTATTTAGGTTTAAGTAGTTCTAAAGTTCTACAGGACTGAAGAACTCAGACGTACAGTCCCATAGTGCTCAGAGCCATTTGAAACATTTTGAACACAGTGGTGTGAGGACGGTGGGTGGTACGAATTATATAATTTTTTTTGGCGGTTCACTAAGATTGAACTGTTATATATTTCGTAAGGCCGATAGTGCTCAGAGCCATTTTAATCATGTTTTTTGTGATCAAAATTCTATACTTTTCGACTAACCTTTGTGTTATTCAAACTGATTGGACAATAAATGTGTGTAAGAGCATTACTGTATAACATAAAATTATATTACTGGATGTATGTGACAAAATTTGATTGAAACGTGGCCTAAATCAAGGGAGACAGAACTGTGTTTAACACTCTGACATCGTACTCATGATGAGTAGCGATCAAGTCTAACCTGTTTTATACTTTTCCTGGTTCCCTTGCAACACCTCAATTTATTCCAGAACAATCCCTCAAATAAAGACATGGTACTTTCGTATCCCGTTCACTCGGAGTTAGAGGTCCGTCTTAAGTATGTTGACACCGACAGGCCGTTAATCTTAGAACTTCTTTCCTTACTCACCTTTACTTTTATTATTATCGGTATTTCTCCTGTAAATAGTTTCAGGCGGACATCGTATTCGTACTCATACCTGACCATTCCTCCATCCTCAGCAGTATCCCTTTCCGCTCTATTTGTGACATCTGTTCAAACCTATCATTACCTACCCTTGGTCATTATGTCGACTGGAAGTTCGCTGAGGACCCTTTCAGTATCGTGTCTGAATGTCTTTTGAGGAATTCCAGCACAGAGAAGGTAGTGATGTTGACCACAGGGGGTCTGGAGCCAATATGACGTACCTAAATCCCAGGGGTGTTCCATAGAGTCCAGTCTACACTGACATGACTAAAGTCACGGGGGAACAACATGTACATATGCAGATGTGGGTAGTATCGCGTGCACAACGCATAAAAGGGCAGTGCATTGGCGTTGCTGTCATTTGCACTCAGATGAAAAGGTTTCCGACGTGATTACGGTCACACGACGGGAATTAACACGGAATGGCAGTTGGAGCTAGACGCACTGGACATTCCATTTCGGAATTCGTTATGGAATTTAATATTCCGAGATCCACAATGTCAAGATTGTGCCGAGAACACCAAATTTCAGGCATTTGAGACAAGCAACACTGCGTGAAACAACCGCTGAAATCAATGTGCAATGTACGAAGAACATTTTTGTTAGGACAGTGCGGCGAAATTTGGAGTTAATGGGCTATGACAGCAGACGACTGACGCGAGTGCCTTTGTTAAGAGCACATTTCCTGAAGCGCCTCTCCTGGAGTCTTGACCATATCAGCTGGATCCCTGACGACTGGAAAATAGGGGACTGGTGAGATGAGTCGCGATTTTAGTTGATAAGAGCTGATGCTAGGGTTAGATTGTGGAGCAGGTCCTATGAAGCTGTGGACCCAGATTGTCAACAAGGCACTAAAACCTGCTGTAGGCACCATACTGGTTGGGCTGTGTTTACGTGGAAAGTACTGGATTCTGTGGTCCAACCGAACCGAGCACTGTAAATGGTTATGTTCTGTTACTTGGAGACCATTTGCAGCCATTCATGTTCTCATGTTCCGAAACAACGAAATCATGTCACCGTATCACAATTGTTCACAACTGGTTTGAAGAACATGGCAATTCGAGCGAGTGCTCTGGCCATCCAGGTCGCCAGGCATTAAATCCCAGCGAACATTTATGAGACATAATCGATAGGTCAGTTCGTGCAAAACATCCCGCATCGGCAGCACTTTCGCATTTACGGACTGCTGTAGAGGCAGTATGGCTCAATATTTCTCCAGGGCACTTCGAGCGACTTGCTGAGTCCATGCTACATCGAACTAATGCACATCAGGAAAAAGGGGGTCCGACGCGATAATGAGAGGTATCCCATTACCTTTGTCACATCAGAGTATTTCAGAAATTTTATTGTTCACAAATCATTGCTCCTGGGATGCTGCTTAAGTGTGCATACAGACAATCCCCGTCTTCATACTGCTGCTCTGCTGTATGCCGTAAAATGTGTTCGTATCCTCCTTCCTTTAGCGTTTCAGCAAGCATTATGAGATCACACCCTAATTACGAAAAATCCTCCATATGGTGACACAATCTCTTCCGAACTTCACTGTTGACACTACACATGTTAGCAGGTAACGTTCTATAGACACTTGTCCAACCCAAACTGTTCCATCGGGTTTATACAGGGTATATTGTGATCTGTAACTCCAAATTACTCCATTCCAATGATGCATTGTCCAGTGGAGTCGCTCTTTGCGTCACCTCAAGCGTAGCTTAGTAGTGACAACCCGCAAACGTTTCTTTCTCTATTTTATCCAACTCGCTGCACACGGACACTTTAGTAGCTGGACTGCTGGCAGATCTTTGGAAAAAACTGAAGACTTTTTCGGTTTTCATGGCATCTTTTGTAACTACTCTCTGCAATGCTGGACGGCTTCTGTCCGTCACTACATCAGGTCTGCCTGGTTTTGATTTAGCTTTGGCTGCACCTTGGCGTTCCGACTTCACTATCATATTATCGGCAATCAACTTGGTCAGCTTAGGAAGGATTGAAATGTCTCTGATGGAATTATTCAGGTGACATACAATGAGTAGTGCATGTTTGAAGTGAATGAGCTCTCCTGACAGACCGGTTCTGCTCTTGCTGCTTCTCTAGTGACAACGCAATTCTCCACACCCCATTTCATACTGGCGGGGTTCGCCTTCGGTGACATGTGGAAAGGGTGTCCGTATACTTTTGACCAGATAGGGTGCCCTTTTTCTATTCTTCTACTGTCAAGGAGGCCATATTATCTACTATTATTTCCATTTAGTCTCCAGTAATGAAAGCAAGTACGGAGAGAAAGGCTGACGACGTTTCCTCCATGGCCTGCCGGGGTGGCCGAGAGGTTCTAGGTGCTTCAGTTTGAAACCGTGCGACCGCTAAGGTCGCAGGTTCGAATCCTGCCTCGGGCATGGATGTGTATGATGTCTTTAGATTAGTTAGGTCTAAGTAGTTGTAAGTTCTAGTGGACTGATCACCTCCGATGTTAAATCACATAGTGCTCCGAGCCATTTGAACCATTTTTTTCCTCCATGAATGTATGGTTTGACGTGAATAGAGACAATCCGGACACACACAAGTGTATGGCGTTACCGACAGGCTCACGTGCGCTCTAGGTAACGGACAGGCGTTTTA
This sequence comes from Schistocerca gregaria, assembly GCF_023897955.1. Classification (NCBI taxonomy): domain Eukaryota; kingdom Metazoa; phylum Arthropoda; class Insecta; order Orthoptera; family Acrididae; genus Schistocerca; species Schistocerca gregaria. Next base: position 201,104,184 of record NC_064921.1, read on the forward strand.
TTTACTGCTGTCGTTTCAGATTACGTCTCCATCTGCTGCGTGAAAAATTAAAATTTGTAGCACACATTATGTGAACGGCAGACCTTGTATGGTAATATGTTCCCACGATTTTCGAGGCTGTCGAGCACGCACAGCGATACAATACATCCGCTGCCATGAAAAAATAAAAAGAAAGAAAAAGAAACAAAACTCTGTCCTCCAAAAGCAGCAGCTGCTTTTTATTAACGGCACAGTTTTCGTCAGTTTTGAGGAACCGGGTAACAGATCACCAGGTGTCTAGGGCCACGAAAGCTGTAAAGTGCGCAAAGTCAACAGGCTAGGTTCCCGTATCGCCGGTGGCAGCGGCCATCAATCAGGTCCGGCCAGCCACGGTGCGGCGCGGCTCCATTACGGCCGTTAATTAAGCAATATGGGCGGCGGCGGCAGCGCCCGCGGTCGCGCTGGAGGCGGCCGGCAGCCACCGCTTGAAGCTCGTCTCCTGCTCCGGAGCTTCTTCTTGCTCTTCTGTAGTAATGAGCCCGACGACTGTTTGGTAGCAATGAAGCTTGCAGCAGTGAAGTTGCAAATAAAACAGTTTCTGCGTCAGTAACATCTTCATTTTGTCACTACGCGTTTCGATGGCTCACACCACCATCTTCAGGGGGGAATTATTTATTTACATGGCTGGTGTCGGTGAAGAGTACAGACTGAGCCGTGCTAAAATTTGCTGTTTTGAAGAGCCGCGGCAGCGCGTAGTGTGAAGCAGTCGCCCTCCGTTTCTGGGGATGGCGCCGCTGTGGCAATTGCCGCTTTGGTGTCTCCCTCTGGTGGGAAAGGCAGTCTGCTCACATGCATTTAAGGGGCGCTATGAGCTCGCTAGGAGCCCCAACCCCTCCCTCCAGTACACCTCTTGCAATATGCCGATGACACCGCATTTCTCGCATTCCCTCCTACCCTCCAACGGTCCCAACGCCTTCTCTAGAATCACTTTGACCTTTTTGCCACATGGTGTAACCAGTGGCTCCTGAAAATCAATCCTTCCAAGAGTCAGGTTATCATCGTAGGTCGTACCTCTCGCTCCTTCCGGCTCCTGAATTTCTGTCTGCATCCGTCCTGTCCGCCTCACCCCCACCATCACCTACCTTGGCCTCACCATTGTCCGTCAACTCACCTGGATCCCTCATCTCCGCTCTATCCAATCCAAAGCCCACAACCGCCACCGACTCCTCAAACTCCTCTCTGGCCAGACATGGGGGTTTCACCCCTCTACCACCCTCTACACCTACAAATTTTTAATCTGTCCCATCCTCTGTTATGCCAGTCCTGCCTCGATATATACCCTCGCCCCCTAAATTCTATAAGTCCCTCCAGATCCTTGAGCGTCATGCACTCCGCCTCGCCTTCCGTATACGCCTCCCGTCCCCCACGTGGATGACTTCATTCCTATCCCCCATCTGTTCCTATTCCTCGAACATATCCGTATCCTCTACACCTCCCGCCGACTTGATCCCCCTCACCCTGTGGTTGCTCCTCTCTTTTCCCATCCCCACCTCCTGCCACGTCTTCACTGTTGTGCCCCCCTACCCTCCATCTCTACACCCTTTATCTCCTTTCCCGAGGTGACTTCCATCAACTCCCCCTCCCAGATGATGCCCTCTCTCCCTCCACTTATCCCTCCTATCATCTCTGATCCTCACTCCCCCTCCTTTCCTCTGTCCTTTTCTCGGGCTCCCTTTCCCCCCTTCCATGCTCTTTTTCCCCACCTCCCCTCTCTCTGCCCCCTTCTCTCCCCCAAGTCCTTTTCCCTCCTCTGCCTTTTCTCATTCCCTCTCGCATCTGCCCTGCCCCTCTGCCCCCCTTATGAGTCCTCTCCCTCCCTAGTTTCCCCCCTTTTCGTTTTTTCCTCTCCTCCCTCCTTGGTTTCCCCTCCTCCAGGTCCCCCCCTCCCCCATCTTCCCTTGGCTCTGGAGTGTCATCTTTGTGCCGCCATTTTCGTGCAGTGTTTTACAGTGAGTGTTCCGTGTTGTGTGTCTTTTGTGATGTGTTTTGCAAACAGAAACCAGACTGTAGCCATGTTTTTTTAATTGTGTGTCTACTATGTTACTTGTCTGATTCCTGTGTATTTCATTAACATTGCCAACCCCTTTTGCTTTCTGTTTTAACTTTCCGCACTTTTCCACCATTTTACACTTTAAGTCATCGTTTTATCGCCTATTTTTCTTGTTTCTTTTCTTCTTCCGTTTTTAAAAAAAGTCTGTAGGCTGTAGAGCAGCGTACTAAGCTGCTGCCAGCCCGCCCCCTTCGGGGGGAATTGAAAATCAATAAAGGAAATAAAAAAACTCGCTAGGCAGCGAGTCTGGTCAGTTGGTCAGCTGGGTCAGTGTGGGGCAGTCAGTGTCTGTCTGTTGTCCGGAGTGTTAGTATGTATTAGGCCGCCAGTCTGCTCGAGTTTGTTCAGCAACGGTCATTGGCGGTTGGATCGATCGGTTGGTCGGTCGCGCACTGAGACACGAGATGACTTAGCCGTCTTGAGCGTCGGAGCAGGTGAGGTCGCCACGGCAGTCCAGTGGGCCGCCCCGTATAGCGAGGGGTAGTGAACGAGAGCAAAAGGAGTCAACCCACGACATCCGTCTGGCCGGGGCGAGCTGCGACGCCGTGAGACGGAGATCGGCACGCCTTCCTGGGTCCGTTGAAGCGGCTGGCAGCGGACGGTTCGGGAAAGCGTTTAGGGGTGCTCCGCCAGGTCTTCGCTAGACATCGCAGGTTATTAGAAGTTAAGTGATTCGTTACATGTTGTTTCATTTACTTGTTAAATTATACTTGTTTTCTTGGTCAGTCTCTCGTCCCCAGTTGCTCGTCTGTCTCCTGTCCGCATTTGTTAGGCAGTTAGTGTCTGTCTGTCGGTCTGCATACGTTAATAGCTGCCTCTGTCATGTTTGTCGAATTCGGTATTAACGAATTTATTGTTTGAAGTGTAACGGCCGAATTCCTGAAATATGTTTGTATCTTGCCTATCATCTTGACAGGCATTATATGTGTAATGTAGAGCATGTTTAACTAACTTTGTATATTTTATGTAAGACTGCATTTCATGGGTTTTTATTTAAATGGTCAGTATAGTGTATAAAGTTGCCACTCTTCCACCGTAAGAGTTTTTTTTAATCAAGTTGCACCTTCGGTGACAAGTTAATCTTTTAATGTTAGTGTTTTGTATCATTTCCATCCCTCCTACAGGGTGCATAGTTTATGTGCTTATTTTTAGTTTGAAGTAATCTTGTGTTTTGCAGATTTGAACCAGTGTAGTCTTTTAGAGGCTGTTGTGAGCGGTCGTGACTACGGCCGTGTCAAAAGGGAGCGGAAAGGTTGTCAGCCCGAAAGCTCATACTGTCAAAAACTGTTCTTACTGCCTCTGAATAAATTGTAACTTGATATTCAGAGGGTGCTTTCTAATTATAATTTTAAATCTGTATCTAAAGAAAAGGCTTTAAGGAATAAAATTTCCATTTCTTGAAAGAAATTTGATTTGTTTTCATCAGTTGCCCAATGGCAACTACTTCCACGCTCACATAGTGTGAGTAAGTGTGTTAATGTTCTTGATGAATCGCTACAAAATAAGGTAAATTCTTAAGAAAAGTTTTGAAGGTAAATTCACGGTTCACAGACATCTTTAAACAGTAAGTAGGTTACGTTGCGTCTTTTGCGATGATAAAAACCATTTAGAAAAGTCACTTTTGAGGTAAAAAACATGAGTAGAGCTGTAAAAAGTCTGCCTAATCCTGCCTGATGTATGTACCCTCTACTGTACATTAAGTTAACACGGTCACTTCAAAGATATGCAAGTTACAGACACCCTTGTTTACACTAGATACAAAGAGAGAAGATTAATCCGATTATATGTAAATAAGTTTTTCTCCCGCAAAAAGTATGTTGTCAGCAGCTCTTCACATCTTCTCGATGTCTTCTTCATTTCTCAGTACGTGCTGAACCCCACGACTTTTCCAATTTGGTCTGCGTACACTAGCTGTGGTGTTCCTCTAAGTCTCACTCCTCTTCCGTAGCCGAATGGCACATTTTTTATTTTACAATAAGAGTATCGTAGCCTTAGGTGACGAGTTTTGGTTGTTCTGGAATAGGACCCATGTTTGTGTTAGAAGAGGTACGAAGGGTTTTCAGTATGTAATGCAACAATTTTTGTTTTGTTTTTTGTGAAAGCAATTTGGATTTATTCCAATACGCCATATTATTCCCCACTCTTTTGGCTTCAAAACCCCATTTTTCAGTATAACCTCTGTTCGATGTGGACGGTACCACTGTACTGATCGACGTCCTAGCCAACACCTTACTGCGTCAATAACCTCTCCACCTGAGAGGTTCAATGCACTCTTTTGCATGTCTCCTCTCATTTTCATCAATTTTATTAATGTTCTATGTCATTGAACGGTAGTAACAGACCGAATAAGGTTATTGTAATGAGAGTATTTGTACTGAGAGCTCAAAAATACTTTTCACGTGATTCCTAAACATGTTGTTTTACTTCCGTGGGTGGCCTGGGCGAGGCGAGCATCGTAGGACGCAGCACACTGCGTTTCCGGTTGGGAGCTGCACTTGCCTGAATTCTGAGGGGTTCGTACAATGAGCTTAAGCGCGTGGTGGAACGACTGACATCGGTCGAGTTTCGCCTATTGTATGCAGGACGAAACGACCTGCGAGACGTCTTAGTGTCGCCGCAGTTTGTGTGTTTACCGTTCCGGCGCGTCCTCATGATCAAGGGAAAACTTGTGAACTGTGCCCTGGTGAGTGCGACTGTCTGGCACCGGATGGCCGGTGGTCTAGGCAGGTTGTTTTCGTAGCCGGTCAAACAGCAAGTTCAGTGCTCTCAGCTGAATAGCAGAGGCATGATTGGTCAACTGAGGTTAGTTGACGCCATAAAGCCCTGCTCGAAATTGGAGGGTACGGTCGCTATTAGCGCGAATGATGCTCTGAGGCAGTGTGGGGGGATTTTGGAATCAGAACTGAATGCTGATTCGCAGTTTTCGAGGAGAGTAGGGAGTAGAGCAATGCTGGCTTTGCTCATGCGTTGTGCGGGCAGTGGATTTGGGAGTCGGACGGTCTTGCAACTTGGTCGCTCGTTTTCGGAAGAACTTAGAATTCTCGGACAGCTTTCGCGGCCAGGGGTTGACACAGAGTTGCTGCACAGCAGAAGTCGGCGCCTGCATCATCAGGACGCTGCCTACCGACGACGTGCTGCAGATTTCAGTACTGGTACAGTATTTTGAGGCTCCGGCATTGTAGGACCTTATCAATTTTATACTGAAGCCCTCAGCAGCACGCGCTCTCGCTTTGCTACAAGTCCACCTTGCTTGTTTCTCCATATGATCCCATTTGAGCTGTCACTACTAATTGCGATACTGCTATATAGTCAGATATTAATATTGGATTCATTAGGACCTCCAGTCATTATCATCAATCTATTGCATCACAGAGAATAGGAGACCCTTGTTCTTGAGCCAACTCTTATTCTATAATAGTTCAGTATACCTTATCCTTTAACTTACGGTGTGTGTCGACAATCATGTGCATTTATGTCCTGATGTATAATAAACCTCATTGTAACATTTAATCCGCATATCATTTCGTAGATATAGGCAGAATCCTATTCCCTGTTGTTTATTACGGTAGAGTTCTCTTTTTTTGACTAGATTGCAATTTTTATTAAATTATTGTGAGTGCGCACTCCTTATTTTACCACCTAGCAGGGTCCACCATCATTTCCTTCTGTTACCGTTGTTCGCGTAATTAATTAACTGGTAGATGAGGAGGGGGTCGAGTGCATGTCTCGTTCTCATGCATAATTCGTCCGAATTAAAGAGGTACAAACTCTTCTCCACCCCGGCACCTGGCACATCACAGACGTATTGCTTCCCGCAGAGCGCGTCCGTCATTGAACCAAATTTATGAAATTCGGAAGGTGCCTGAGATTAAGGTGGACGAAGAAGAACAGTCCAATGAAGTTTTGTGAGCTCGTCTTGTGTACGAAGACTTGTGTGAGACCATGCCTTGTCAAGAAAGAGGAGTTCGTTTGTATTTCAGTGGCGGCGAACACGCTCAAGTCGTTTCTTCAGTTTCCTGAGGGACAGGTTTGTGCAACCTTGTTTCGGTGATGACACGCACCTCGCCCTAATGATTCACCGTGCTTTTGTTTATTGCCAGGTCTCCGTAGACAGTATGCTGGTGCCTATGAATATCTGCGATGCTCTGGTTTTCCACCAAAAGAAAATAACAGCTTTCTGCCTGTGGTAATATGCAGGGTGGATCACCTAAAACTGCACCGCAAATACTGCGGAAATTAAACTGCTGCTTAAGTGCAGTTTTCACAGAATGGATTCGTAGTCACAGGCTCATATTGTTAGCCAGCCAACAGACTGTTATAATACAAAGTGTATTTTTTGTGTTGACTTACACTTTTTACATGGAACAACGCCTATTGACGTTAACAGAAACAAAGTAGGGTGAACTGTAATGTCAGTCATGTTTGTTGCAGGAATCTAGGGTGATTCGTTTACGAGATATCGTATTTCGAAACGTTTCCACACCGACGCTTGTTTGTGCCCTGCACTGCAGGACCTATTGACCTGTTTAATGGAGTGAACAGCCCAACATACATGCACTGTGCACTGAGAGTAAACCGAAGAGAGACGAAATTGGAGTAGCGACATGTTCAACAGCAAAACTGGAGACCAGGAAGAAGACGTGTCTCTGTTACCTAAAAAGCAAAACGGCGGAGGAAGCAAGGAAGCCTTTAAAAAATAGACTACCAAAGCAAAGGGGGCATTCCTGGCTAAAAGAAGTGTAGGGCCTACAAGTATCAAACATCAATTTTCATTTGAGGAATTCTGAGAATGAACTTCCGGAGCATAGTATTGTATGGAAGTGAATCGTGGACTATAGAAAACCATAAGAAAAGAACTCGTGATGCTGTAGACGTTTATTGAAAATTAGGTGGTCTGATAAGACTAGGAATGAGGATGTTCTCTGCAGAATCGCCAAAGGAAAGAACATATGAAAAACATTGACTAGCAGAAATGACAGGCTGACAGAATATTGGCCAAGATATGAAGGTATAGCTTTGAGCGAACTGTAGAATCTAAAAACTGCATGGGCTGACAGAGATTGTAACATATCCAAGAAATCACTGTGGGCGTTGGGTGACAGTGCTGCCCTGAATTAAGAGACTGACGCAGTAGAGGAAAATGTGAAACCAGTCACAAGACTGACTACCTAAAAAAAAAAAAAAAAGAAAAGAAACCACACTTGCACTCTTCTTTGGAGAACTGATTTTCATGGACATCTCTGTTGACCCACTCTTTTAAGCACCCCTTCGTTTGAAAAGATTTCAGGATGCGTTTATGACACCACATCTCGAAATAATGTAGATTTATCTCTTCCTCAGTCTCGAGGGTTAACGTCCCATAGCCAAAAAATGTCACATTACAAATATAGGCTAATGGGCACCTTTTCCTGATTTCAAGGCTGCTGATTTTTGAAGTTAAGATTTTCTTATTCTTGAAGGCAGTTTTTGCTTGAGAATTTCTCCTTGCATGCATACTGATGTTCCTTCCTAAATAAGTGAATCAACTTTCTCAAATAGCTCGCTACCTACATAAATTCCGATTTCGGCTTTCTAATATTTATCAAAAGCCGTAATTAATTATATCTATAGTTTATTCTACTATCATAATCGTAGCCATTTTAACTAACATAGCTTCAAAAGCCTCTGCATTTTGACCTAGGATAACTATTCTATGACACTTCACTGACTTTTTTGTTTTACCTTCGGGTTACAGATAATGGATGACAATACTCTACCTCGTCGAATATCTTTTCTTACCTGCGAACCATCCTGGTTTGTCCTTTCAACGCCAGCTGTCACGTTTTTGTAAAGGTCGATATTTTAAAGATATTTTGAAGATTTTTTAAAGATATTTTAAAGATCTCAAATATTTTGTTTTATTTGAGATTATCGAAAGCTTTTTTCTGTGTATAGAAGATGTATGTGAAGATCGATTTCATTGCTGTCTTTCCTCTGCAGTTTATTTTGTAGAACTAGTAGTGCTTCTCTTGTTCCTCTGTGTTTTTGAAATCCAAATTGATCTTCTGTAAGTGTAACTTCCACTTTCTGCTCTATGCGGTTTATGACAGTCGTTCGGTATGTAAATGCCGAAGCCGCCGTGCAAATACACCGGGCGTAAGACGTATCTAGCTCGAACATGTTGAAAGTCAAATTCTCTATCAATCAGCTATTACAATACACACCCCCTCCATTAATAGACCTGATACAAACTGTCACACCAGACGCAGAAAACCAACCCTCCTTTACCATTATCATATAATATGGTGAAACACGGCCTCTGGAGCAGATGACGTTCCCTGCGAATCATTAATACCTTTAGAAGAGCCAGCCACGACGAAACTTTATTTGCTGAGGATCGGTGGCAACCCTGTCCCCAACTTACCTCACATCAAAGGAAAAAACGTAACGTCATTTAATGTTTGGTATTAATGATGACAGTCTCTACGTAATTTCGAAGCGTAACGACAGTCCATTTGTGTATGGCTGTATCTCACACATATGTTCTTGTCGAGACATTTTGAACATATAACAAACGGCCTCAAACATATAATACAGAGAGAAGACTATAATTCTTTGCCAGATTTACTTATTATTTCTTGCAGCCACTACCTGCTCTCCTGTGTGTCTAAAGCAGGTCATATAACACATCATAAAATTCAAAATTCTCTTCATAATGGTATAATGTTTTTTCTTAACTCTAATAACTCATTATTAAGATACTAATTCACACAATAAAACTCAATAATATGTGTAAAGAACACAAGTATTTAAGAGGAAAATAAAACGAAGCTGAGCAACGAAACAAAAACAAAATAAATAAGAAAATATATTGTATTGCTTCTTACGTAAATTTCTCTAGTTAACTTTCAGTTTTGTGGCTACCTTGATAAATCTTCGAGTTTTGCCTTTGATGAGTGCCATAACAGTCTGCATTTCAGCCACTATTCATTTCCTACCAAAGTTTTATCTTTGTATTTAATGTGACACACTGAAAATTTTATAATAATAATTAATTATCCAGTTGTTTATGTACTCAGCAAAAACATGGAGTCATCACAATTATTTGTGACTTGCAATATCATATTATTACTAATAATTAATTTATTTATATTAAAACTAAATTACAAGTAGTATGCTGTTAATAATAGATACCAAACAACACTTTTCTGATCACACAGTGGTTTTCTCTTCACCACCATCGGTATTATCGCTGTCTTTTCATACCTACTCAGCTTTCGTATATTCCCCATTCCTTCACCTCCTCTCCTCTGTTGACGTTTCTTGTACTCGTATTTCTGTTCCTCATCGCTATTCTGAAGCTCTTTCGTTGATTCCTAGCTATATTGTTCGTGAATGTGTCCAGTAGCTACAACGTGTCAGCGTTCTTAATTAGGTACGTCATTTCGCTCAGCTAAGATGCGCCTGGCACACCAAAATTTAAAAGGTGGCGTATACATAATCCTTCCGGTTTGAACCATGTAACTTGTGGTTTTTACGCTAATGGATCAAGACATGATCACCTCTTAACAATAAGAATAATCATATTATGTATGATGGACCGATCTTTCATTTAAATGAAAGTCTGAATTATGAGCAGAAGGATAGTCACTGGAATTTAAGATAGCGGGGAACTAACATTAGAGTTGCAGTCAGTGGTTCGCTGTAAATAAACCAGAAACGAATAACGCATTAAGGTCCCCCAAAAGGCGAAATATATGTTTGAGAAGTTCCTGTAACTACTGCACTAGACGTATAATTCTTTCTCGATACGGTTTCTTTCTGTAGTAGCTGCTTTCTTTCTTCCCCTACTCTTTGCAGAAAATGAAACCAATGTATAACAGGAGTACATATTTTCGCAACATATACAAGTGACTTCACGTCCACTCTTAAAGTTATTTGGCCTTATTTCATCCTTCCGAATTTTATTTCGGTGAAAAACGTTATCTATTACTCTTTAATCACTTGTAAGTTACCGCGTTTGGGTCACTTGTAAATTTATCACCTTGTGAAATACTCGGCTTATGGTTCAGCTTTCAGCTCCCTTTCTTAGATGTCAAGCTGGCCACCATATGTTATGTATCTGGTGGGGGAAGAAAGAAGGGAGGAAGAACTAACGGCGAAACTCGATTCGTGTGAAACATAATTTCCTTAGAGTGCTAATGATGCTATGAAGACATATAATTATTGCCGGTCTAATCTAATTAACGAGGTAAAGAGAGTGCTGCGAACAATTAATGCCACTACCCAAAAAAAATCGAAACTAAACATCACGTGTTGGCTGACTTCCCTTTGTTTCTAATGATTTCTCTTCAGAGTTCAAAAACTTATTTTTACAACAGATACACTCCCATTCATCTTATAGGGAGCCCCTGCCTAGAAATACGATTTCGTCAATACATGTGAACGACGACACTGAATATGGACAACACAATAACAAGTATATATGCAGTGAAAATTGTAATTAAGACGATAGGATACCCATAAGCAATTATTGCAACATACGTTTGGCCACTGACATATTTCTTAGTTACGTTCTGTGGATAGAAATAATATTGTTGACAAAGTGAATCCAGGAATCTGCATCATTGCTCTGACTAAACGCAATCAAATAACTATACTGATATCTGTAAAACAGATAAGTGGCAAAAACTTGGGGGAAAATGTAACAGACACGAAACGTACGTTATTACCACAGCAGGCTTACACAAAACTGTTGCATCGCCACCACAAAACTAAGCTCTATACGAAGCAGACACACAAATGTTCATTAGTGTGTCAGTTTATGCTGTGCAACTTAAAGAATACGTTTGGGGGAGACATCTTGGTTAAATGACATCCCCATGTAATGCCTGGCCTATCGCAAACAGAAGAAAATTCAAATTCAGACACGGATGGCAAAGGCATTCTATTGTTCTCAGACTAACGAAATGGAAAAGGATAAGCAACATAGCGAAACAATGAAGAAAATAACGAAGAGGAAAATAAACAAACGAATGAACGAGTTGTTCATGGGATCACATTTTTGCTTAAATCGATGAAGAAACAAACTACAGCAACAATATATAACTGCATATTTATCATAAGGAGATGAGTCAAGAATGATGAGTGGCGACGCTCCCTGATACTGACATCCAGTGATGTGATTGTAAGACGTAAACTTTCACCACCAGAAATGTCATACACTAAAATATTCAGAGATATTATGCTGTGGTAGAATCTCCGAAGGACACCTTCTAGGGGTTGTAGTTTTTCTGAAGCTATGCTCTACACCGTGATTCGCTACGGATGCAAATCATTCAGCCACAGCATAATAGACCGACATATTTTAATAACTGTCACGTTTCCGACAGTGGGCTCGAAAACTGAGGACTGCAGGTCGATCCCCGTGACGGCTATCCATGTCTACAGCCCCCGAAAGAGTGTTACCATGTAATCCTGGCAACAGAGAATTACCTTAATGTGGTAAGCATGCGAAGCGAGCAGCCACGTAAATACAAGTGAGGGATTTGTAATGGATGAGCCAACTTTTTTCTTGGACGGGAGCTGAATAGAGGACCATCTTCTTCTCATTTGAGTCCCAGATTACTTTTCAGAATAACAGAGGACATACTCCGTTTTGGTGAGAAACTAACGTCAACTGCAATCCTTGAAATATCGCTGAAAGGCAATGCAGGATATGTTTTGGGTATCAGGTGGGCGCTTGACCATCCTATGCCACTAAGAGCTAAACATTGACTGTCCCGTTCTGTAAGTATATACAAGACGGTACATTGTTATTCTGCTCCAGCATGCAATGATTTCGGCCAAAAAGAGGACAAAGATTCTTCGACAACAGAAAATTTAAGTCGTGAAGTGTTTACATCTACATCTACATGACCGGCCTGCAGTTCACATTTAAGTGTCTGGCATAGGGTTCAAAGAACTACCTTTAAACTATTTCTCTACCATTCCATTCTAACCACCTTCAATCTGTTTCTCTACCGTTCCTATCTCGAACAGCGCACGGGATAAGAGAACACAAATCTTTTTTAAATAACGTTAACTTGCTTCAGCTGTTCATTTTACAAGAAAGTAATGGACATGAATCTTTCCGTGCGAGCTCTTATTTCTCTTACTATATTACAATGATCATATTTCCCTGTGTAGTTAGATGGAGAAGAAGGAAGTTGGTGATAGAAATTACGTGACAAGGTCTCGTTGCAACGTAAAACACGTTTGTTTTAATGATTGCTACCCCAATCCACGTATCATATTAGTGGCGTTCTCTGCCCTATTTCGCAATAATTCAAAAGAATCTGCCTTTCTTGAACTTTTTCGATGTACTTCCTCGATCCCACCCGATACTCCAGATGAGCTCGGACTAGCGTAGTTTAAGCAGTCTCTTTAGTAGACACGTTGCATTTTCTAAATGTTCTGTCAATAAAACGCAGTCTTTGGTTCGCTTTCTCCTTTACATTATTTATGTGATCCTCCCAGTTTAAGTAGTTCTTAACTGTAGTCCGTAAGTATTTAGTTGAACTGACAGCGTATGGAATTGCGTGATTCTCAGGATAACCGAAATTTAACGGATTCCTTTTGGTAAGCCGCGCGGGATTAGCCGAGCTGTCTATGGCGCTGCAGTCATGGTATGTGCGGCTCTCCCGGCGGAGGTTCGAGTCCTCCCTCGGGCATGGGTGTGTGTGTTTGTTCTTAGGATAATTTAGGTTAAGTAGTGTATAAGCTTAGGGACTGATGACTTTAGCAGTGAAGTCCCATAAGATTTCACACACATTTGAACTTTTTTTCCCTTTTGGTACACATGTGGATGACCTCACTCTTTTCATTATTTAGCGTCAACGGCCACTTTTCTCGCGACATAGATACCTTATCTAAATAGTTTTGCAAAAGACAGCACCATATGCAAACAATCTGAGAGAGCTGCTCAGATTGTCTCCTAAATCGTTTATACATATTAAGAGCAGCGGATGGTCTATAACGCCTCCTTTGGGAACGCCAGATACTATTTCCTTTTCAGTCGATGACTTCCTTTCAGTTACGAGTAAATACGACTTTTGCGACAAGAACTCACGAATCCAGTCGCTCAACACACCTCCATCTCTGGACGAGAGTAGGTTTTGGAAACTCTTGATAGGCGTGCTGCCACTCGGATTGCTACTCCGCAGACCATGATTAACATCAGTACAGGAGCTCGTATATTGGTTGGTCTGGGGGAAGGGACCAAACAGCGGAATAGGGAAGGAAATCGGCTGTGAACTTTCAAAGGGCTGAAGAGATTTAAGGAAATCTCGAAAAACCTAAATCAGAATGACCGGAGGCGGGTTTGAACCGTCGTCCTCCCGAATGCGAGTCAATTGTGCTAACCTCTGGGCCACGTCGCTCGTGGCAATGTGACTATGTATTGATGCTATACAATACTGTACATTTCAAACGTTTATCAAGTTTGAACATAAATTTTTCGCCTCAAACTCTATTTGTACATTTTATTTATTTTATTTATACTGTACAGGTTTGCTATGCTTCATTACTATTGTTTTTTTATCATCCTTGCTTTGGAGTTCTTTCTTGTCTGGAAGAAACAAGAGAAATTCAATATGACTGCTGTAGTCTTCTGTTACGAGAGAGATCGAGAAACGTCATTTGCTCGATAAAATGATCATATGTGCTACACTGTAGTCTCCTCCTTTGTTAGACTTACATGTTCAGCTAAAATGAAAAGACGAATATCTACAGAGGCAGGAAACCACGAAATGTTTCCTCTGCGTACTGAGACATCTACCGATTTCAACACATTTGCTGTGGGATAGCTGATAAATTCGCGCAACGATACGTTGGGTGTACACCACTTGCATTTAGTCTCAACAGCACTGACTAGGGGCTATAAATGTGAACTAGGGGTTGTAAATGTGAAGAGATTCGAAATTTCCACCACATGAGTTCGGTGGCCATTCATTGTGTTGATGCGCAAAAGGTGACGTTCATAGATCAATGCTTTTTGTACTTTTGAGACAGTGAATGAACCCTTTACAGAACAAACCATGCAGCCGTTGACACTGAATTTTGTTTCCCTGGTCTCCCTAAATCGTCTAAGGTAAATGCTGGGATGGTTCCTTCCGTGTTCAATCTGCGAGTGTGCTCCGTTTGTAATGGCCTCATTGTAGACAAAACGTTAAACCTAAGTTTTATTTTCTTCCTTGATTCAGATGACTAGAATTCATGATAAAGAACGAAACGACAGTCAAAACTGACTGAGGAACTAAACGAGAAATGTGATGCGGCCATTAGGGGAATAAACCGACATCTATGACATTTGCGCTTCTATTGCGATAAGGAAGTGAAAGAAATAGTGATTAGCTGGTAATTATGTAATTTAGATATGGAGCACTAGGAACCATCCTGAAATTCCTTATTGCCGCCGGTGAGAAATTCGTAGTGGCATAACCTATTACTTAACTTCTAGAGTTTGTTTTATCTTAATAAAAATACCTTACTCCTCCGATCCACATTTAAAACAAAAAATTTTTGTTACTATATTATTTTACTCTTAAAGTATTGTCGTTTTACTATCTGTTTATATGTAATTATTCGCAACTTTGTTACGCCTGTAACACTGCATTCAATGTTACCACTTCCTGAGCTAAAATTAGCTGTTCTGAATGTAACAGCTACGGCTTTATTATAGCTGCTTCTTGTATCATATGATACTGTTTTTAAACTCTTCTATAAACAGAAAGTTTTGTATTATGTCTGCTAAACAATCCAAGCCCGAATAAGCCTTTCCATAGTTTAGCCTTTCGGCATAATAATATTGTTACAAACGTCAGTTACTGGCAAACTTTCTTACTTTGTGTCATGTTGTACTGCTTGTGTCAAGCTGGGCACTAACGGTCGGCCATAATGTGATAGGAAACGAGATGAGATTGTATATGGTATTTAACAGGTGTGTGTGACTCTTCCATTGCTTTCGTGAGATATGTAGTTCTATGTTCCATTTCTTGTCTTATACACGGTGGTCCATTGATAGACTCCGGATCAAATATCTCACGAAATTAGCATCAAACGAAAAAACTACAAAGAACGAAAGTCGTCTAGCTTCAAGGGAGAAACCAGAGGACGCTATGGTTGGCCCGCTAGATGGCGCTGCCATAGGTCAAACGGATATCAACTGCATTATTTAAAATAGGAATCCCCTTTTTTATTACATATTCGTGTAGTACGTAAAGTGCAAAGGCGTAATGAGATATTAATAAAAAATATATCCATTATGTAAAAAGAATGTGACTACATATAGACATAAAGAAGACTATTTTATCTGTTGTTGTTGTCGTCTTCAGTCCTGAGATTGGTTTGATGCAGCTCTCCATGCTACCCTATCCTGTGGAAGTGTCTTCATCTCCCAGTACCTACTGCAACCTACATCCTTCTGAATCTGCTTAGTGTATTCATCTCTTGGTCTCCCTCTACGATTTTTACCCTCCATGCTGCCCTCCAGTGGTAAATTTGTGATCCCCTGGTGCCTCAGAACATGTCCTACCAACCGGTCCCTCCTTTTTGTCAAGTTGTGCCACAAACTCCTCTTCTCCCCAATTCTATTCAATACCTCCTCATTAGTTATGTGATCTACCCACCTAATCTTCAGCATTCTTCTGTAGCACCACATTTCGAAAGCTTCTATTCTCTTCTTGTCCAAACTATTTATCGTCCACGTTTCACTTCCATACATGGCTACACTCCATACAAATGCTTTCAGAAATGACTTCCTGACACTTAAATCTATACTCGATGTTAACGAATTTCTCTTCTTCAGAAACGCTTTACTTGCCATTGCCAGTCTACATTTTATATCTTCTCTACTTCGACCATCATCAATTATTTTGCTCCTCAAATAGCAAAACTCCTTTACTATTTTAAGTGTCTCATTTCTTAATCTAATTCCCTCAGCATCGCCCGGCTTAGTTCGACTACAATCCATTAGCCTCGTTTTTTTTTTGTTTTTTTTTTTTGACGTTCATCTTATATCCTCCTTTCAAGACACTGTCCATTCCGTTCAACTGCTCTTCCAAGTTCTTTGCTGTCTCTGACAGAATTACATTGCCATCGGCGGACCTCAAAGATTTTATTTCTTCTCCATGGATTTTAATACCTACTCCAAATTTTTCTTTTGTTTCCTTTACTGCTTCCTCAATATACAGATTGAGTAACATTGGGGAGAGGCTACAACCCCGTTCCCAACCACTGCTTCCCTTTCATTTTATCTGACTCTCTGAGAAATATCAGATGCCACTGCACTGTGAGTGATAGTTGTGCTTGTCAGCCTCAACTTTTGTTTTGTTACGGGTGAGTGCAGAACGGAAGGAGAGCAGAATACGAGCTCCGGCGCCGCTTTCATCCTACTCTACGAGGAGAAGCAGCAGGCTTATTGTCCCTTCCGACAGACGGATCAACAACTTTGTCATACACCCTTACTTCGTTCGACTGCAAGAACGTTAGGGATTTCATTAATGATACTGTTGTGAAGTCTTGTGATGAATTATACGCAAATACGCCACTTATTGTTGGCTGCCATTTATGGATGACCTAAATTTTATCGCCACCAGGATTGGAATCGGCTACTTACATACTGAGTGCAGTCGCACCAGCGATCTCTGTTATGAAGGGAGCTCATCATCCTCAAAGACTACAAATTTCTACCAAACGTGAACGTCAACCAATACGATACATTCACCAATAATCTAGGGAATTATGAGTGAAACAGTTATTTTCATTTACGAGTTTTCTTCTAAGGAAATTTTACTTTCCGGGTGGTTCTCGAATGATAACTGTTCCACTTGTTACACGGTCTTATCTGCCAAAATCTGCTCGATCATGCGTCGAGATATTAACGAGAATTCTTGGCTCCCGTTCTTCTGTGAAGGCTAATGCAGTCATTTGTTCATACGTTGTAGTTGGATCACACTAACGTCTTTTCTGTTGATTTTCTCAGATATCCATGTGAGCCGCGCGGGGTAGCCGCTCGGTCTTGGGCGCCTTGTCACTGTTCGCGCAGCTGCCCCCCTCGGAGCTTCGAGTCCTCCCTTGGGCATGGGAGTATGAGTGTGTTGTCTTTTGCGTAAGTTAGATTAAGCAGTGTGTAATCCTAGGCGCCGGTTTGGTCCCATAGGAGCTTACCGCAAATTTAAAAAAAAAAAAAAAATCATCCATCTGAAACACTTCGAAAAATAATATTATTTTACTGGAAGGGATAAACCCACCTCACCAGTAAAGTAGTGTCGTTACGGCGTTGCACCGTGTTGGAAAGGTATTGCATATGGCGGTTCTGCGATATTCCACTATACGTTTAAAAGTCGCCAATCGATCGCCTGAAGCGTTATTGGATTTCTGCTACTGGCGGAGTTCCACTATAGCGAAATCCCGACGTAAGTGTAAAGCGTATAAGAGAGCTGTATCTTGCATTCACTGTTGACGATCGCCGTGAATATCGGCCGTATTACCTCAGAGTACTGTCGGAACGAAAAAAATCGCTCTAAGCACTATGGGACTTAACTTCTGCCGGCCGGTGTGGCCGAGCGGTTCTAGGCGCTTCAGTCTTTAACCGCGCGACCGCTACTGTCGCAGGTTCGAATCCTGCCTCGGACATGGATGTGTGTAACGTACTTAGGTTAGTTAGGTTTAAGTAGTTCTAAGTTCTAGGGGACTGATGACCTCACATGTTAAGTCCCATAGTGCTCAAAGCCATTTGAACCACTTAACATCTGGGGTCAGACTTAGAACCAATTAAACCTAACTAACCTAAGGACATCACTCACATCCATGCCCGAGGCAGCATTCGAACCAGCGATCGTAGCAGCAGCGCGGTTCCGGAGTTAAGCGCCTAGAACCGCTCGGCCACAGCGGCCAGTCTCTCGGAGCGTTACGGAGGTTATAGCACCAGGCAGAACTGGTGCAGCTTGCCCGTTTGCTGTAGCCTTTAGTTCTTTGACGTGTTACACCCGATTTGCGACAAGATTTGTGCTGTCTTTACGATTGCACTGCGCCACTGTCGCAATTCCACGGAAACGTGCGTTTAGTGCGACGTATGTTTGGCTGTATTGTGGATCAGACTCAGTTTTCTCGCATATGCCATCAAGCTGCCGCAGGCTTCTGGATCGTATACTTTTGGAGAAAGGTAACGACGTACCTGTTGCTCATGTATGCATCTGGTAGCGGTGCTTCGCATGACTGATATCAGTGCTGAAGAAGAACAAGGGTTGGGGGAGGTAGAATGAGTGGGTATCTTGCGTGATATTGTCCCAGCCGACAGTTGAAGAATTTAGAGAAGAACCTACAGCACTATTTGCATTAAATTTTTTGTTTCAGTCTTTTAAGCTTCACAGCACTGTTTTTTTCTCCGTAAATGATTAATAAAGTCGCAGGCAGCGTTTCGCTCTTTTCGGTTAATTTTAACGATGTTGCGAAATTGGAGGATCATTTGAGCGTTCTCCGGAGACCACCGCAGGAGCGTGGCAAATGCTAAGCTGACGGAGAGGCGTCGGGTCTCCACGGGCCACAGGTCGGTAATTAGCCGCCAGCCAATTAACACGCCGGGCTCTCGGCTGCGACCGCCACGCCCTGCGCGTGGGAACCGCTACCTCTCCAGTAGCAGCACGGTACGTCGTCCCCTCAAGGTTCCCCACTGTGCACCAGAACACCTCAAACAATCAATAATTGGTGGTCTTAAGGCCAAATGACTCATTCCCAGAATCCCTGTTCCGTCTAGAATTTAGCGATTGCTCAAATTACACAAATAATGCTATCCTTGAGTACGATCGTAAATGGTATCAACTCGTCTTCATACAACTTGGTTAACTATCTAGCTTGCAACGAAAACCTTTAGTTGGTGAAACAGATTCTTATGAGGAGAAACAATTTTACCCAAAGACATCATGGTCAGCTTCGATATGAAGTTACTATCTACAATTGTGACTGTAGATCAAGCTGATCACATCCGACATGAGAGTGTCCCACCAGACATACGCAATGTGGTTGGTGTATGTTTATCACCAATATACATCAAATGGGAAGGAAAATACTGCACAGAGATAGAGGACGTAAAAATATATTCTCCCCTTTTCCCGTTATCAGCCAACATATTCACAGGGAACATCTAAGCAAAGGCACTTTGCTCGGCTCCTTCACGTCCAAGTTGTTGGCTGAGATAGTCGATGGTGCGTTCAGTTTATGGCTCCTAGGTGAGACAGGGCTACATACGTTTACTGAATACTGGAACAAAATGCACGAGAATATCCAGATTACGCTAGAAATAGATAGGAATGGTGCAATTACATTCCTAGGCGTGGAAATGTATATGGAAATGGATGACACACTAGGGTATCCATCATCCATTCTCTGACTGTTTACGCCAAGTACCTAACTGATACTAGCAACACCCCAACTGAGTTAAAAGGCTGCGAACTATCTTCTTGGCCTAGATCACGTCCCTAAATCGATTAGCAATGCATGGTAATGAATAAACGAAAGTAAGATATGCAGGACAGCAACAAACTGTAGCTAGAACCGCATCTACATTATATGAAGAGGCTACTAACTGAACTGCTAAAGGCCGGCCGCGGTGGTCTAGCGGTTCTAGGCGCTCAGTCCGGAACCGCGCGACCGCTACTGTCGCAGTTTCGAATCCTGCCTCGGGCATGGATGTGTATGACGTCCTTAGGTTAGTTAGGTTTAAGTAGTTCTAGGGGACTGATGACCACAGATGTTAAGTCCCATAGTGCTCAGAGCCATTTGAACTTCTTTTTTTTTTTTTTTTTTTTTTTTTTTTTTGTGTGTGTGTGTGTGTGTGTGTGTGTGTGTGTGTGTGTGTGTGTGTGTGTGTGTGTGTGTGTAACTGCTAAACACCTTGGTCGGGTTAGTGCCAAGCCCGTTTTCTCCAGGGTATTCTAGGCTCCACCAATGACAATACAGGTGTTCTGCGCACTGTGTAAGTGTAAAAGGTGGGCTGTGAGTGTCGAGATGTATACAGCGGCGAAACCGACAGGCCAGCAACAACGCGCATAGGGGCATGCATTCGACATGAGAAACACAACAAAATCTGCAGTGACTAAACACCAGTCATTCTAGCCAATCAATAACAACAAATTTTCGAATTACTTTCGCCCCGAGAGACCAATAACGGGAACTTTTTAAAATCGCTGCGTAATGACCAGTAGAGCATTCATTACGAAATCTAGTTGACTCTGAACAACAAAATACACTATTTGATCCAGAAGAAGCCAATGTAACCCTATTCGTAACGCTGGTTTCATCAGTGGTAGTTGTATACATTATGACACGATGCCTTACCCAGAAAATTTTTCTGTCAACCGAAACACGTCTGTTTCAGCACTTCGTTCTATTCATCCGATATTTTGACAATCTGCAACATATTTATTATCCTCCTTTCCCTTCACCTTCTCTCTCAGTCCTCCCAGAGAGTATCATGTTGCTTCAAACGGTCTTACACCGATCACAAATTGGAAATTTGTGGTAAGCACTTTTGGGACCAAACTGCTGAGGCATCGGTCCCTAAGCTTACGCACTACTTAATCTAACTCAAACTTACTCTAAGGACAACACACGCACCCATGCCAGAGGAAGGACTCAAACTTCCGACGGGGAAGCGGGGGTGGGGGGGGGGGGGGGGGGGGAGCCGCGCGGGCCGTGACAAGGCGAATCAGACCGGACGGCTACCCCACGCGGCCCCGATCAGACAGCGCAAGTACAGCGGAAGCTGTCATGGCCAGTGTCTTCGGCGACTTGAGTCTAAAATACCACTCCGTGTCTAATGGTTCGTCTCCTAATGTCGGAGACGTCTACATCTACATCTACATCTACACTTATAATCCGCAACGGTGTGTGGCGGAGGGCACTTTACGTGCCACTGTCATTACCTCCCTTTTCTGTTCCAGTCGCGTATGGTTCGCGGGAAGAACGATTGCCCGAAAGCCTCCGTGCGCGCTCGAATCTCTCTAATTTTACATTCGTGATCTCCTCGGGAGGTATAAGTAGGGGGAAGCAATATATTCGATATCTCATCCAGAAACGCACCCTCTCGAAACCTGGACAGCAAGCTACACCGCGATTCAGAGCGCCTCTCTTGCAGAATCTGCTACTTGAGTTTGCTAAGCATCTCCGTAACGCTATCACGGTTACCAAATAACCCTGTGGCCAAACGCGCCGCTCGTCTTTGGATCTTCTCTATCTCCTCCGTCAACCTGATCTGGTACGGATCCCACACTGATGAGTAATACTCAAGTATAGGTCGAACGAGTGTTTTGTAAGCCACCTCCTTTATTGATGGACTAAATTTTCTAAGGACTCTCCCAATGAATCTCAGCCTGGTACCCGCCTTACCAACAATTAATATTATATGATCATTCCACTTCAAATCGTTCCGTACCCATATTCCAAGATATTTTACAGAAATAACTGCTACCAGTGTTTGTTCCGCTATCATATTTCTTTCTATGTATTCGCAATACATTACATTTGTCTATGTTAAGGGTCAGTTGCCACTCCCTGCACCAAGTGCCTATCCGCTGCAGATCTTCCTGCATTTCGCTACAATTTTCTAATGCTGCAACTTCTCTGTATACTACAGCATCATCCGCGAAAAGCCGCGTGGATTTTCCGACACTATCTACTAGGTCATTTATATAAATATTGTGAAAAGCAATGGTCCCATAACACTCCCCTGTGGCACGCCAGAGGTTACTTTAACGTCTGTAGACGTCTCTCCATTGATAACAACATGCTGTGTTCTGTTTGCTAAAAACTCTTCAATCCAGTCACACAGCTGGTCTGATATTCCGTAGGATCTTACTTTATCGGACGACAGTGCGGAACTGTATCGAAAGCCTTCAGGAAGTCAAGGAAAATAGCATCTACCTGGGAGCCTGTATCTAATATTTTCTCGGTCTCATGAAGAAATAAAGCGAGTTGGGTCTCACACGATCGATGTTTCGGGAATCCATGTTGATTCCTACAGAGTAGATTCTGGGTTCCCAAAAACGACATGATACTCGAGCAAAAAACATGTTCTAAAATTCTACAACAGATCGACGTCAGAGATATAGGTCTATACTTTTGCATCTGCTCGACGACCCTTCCTGAAGACTGGGGCTACCTGTGCTCTTTTCCAATCATTTGGAACCTTCCGTTCCTCTAGAGACTTGCGGTACACGGCTGTTAAAAGGGGGGGGGGGGGGGGGCAAGTTCTTTCGCGTACTTTGTGTAGAATCGAATTGGTATCCCGTCAGGTCCAGTGGACTTTCCTCTGTTGAGTGATTCCAGTTGCTTCTCTATTCTTTGGACACTTATTTCGATGTCAGCCATTTTTTCGTTTGTGCGAGGATTTAGTGAAGGAACTGCAGTGCGGTCTTCCTCTGCGAAATAGCTCTGGAGAAAGGTGTTTAGTATTTCAGCTTTACGCGTGTCATCCTCTGTTTCAATGCCGCCATCATCATCCTGGAGTGTCTGGATATGATGTTTCGAGCCACTTACTGATTTAACGTAAGACCAGAACTTCCTAGGATTTTCTATCAAGTCGGTACATAGAATTTTACTTTCGAATTCACTGAACGCTTCACGCATAGCCCTCCTTACGCTAACTTTGACATCGTTTAGCTTCTGTTTGTATGAGAGGTTTTGGCTGCGTTTAAACTTGGAGTGGAGCTCTCTTTGCTTTCGCAGTAGTTTCCTAACTTTATTGTTGAATCACGGTGGGTTTTTCCCGTACCTGCCTAAAACGCTTTTTACGATTGCCTTGAACTTTTTCCATAAACACTCAACATTGACGGTGTCGGAACAGAAATTTTCGTTTTGATCTGTTAAGTAGTCTGAAATCTGCCTTCTATTACTCTTGCTAAACAGATAAACCTTCTTCCCTTTTTTTATATTCCTATTAACTTCCATATTCAGGGATGCTGCAACGGCCTTATGATCACTGATTCCCTGTTCTGCAGAGGCTGCAAAGTCTTCGGTAGTGGATTACGAACTCAAATGTGCTCATCAAACCGAGGTGTTTATAGCTAAGTACGAAATGGTCGGATAACGTCACGACCCAACTGTTAGACCCGAGCAATGCAGGAATGCATGTTGGAGGCGCACGACAGGCGCTTTCTCTGTCGTCTGTGTCATTCTGCGTCCCCTTATGCTGGAACCAAAAACCTACGGCAGCTAGTGTCTTGTCATGGTAGAGATGAATACGATATAAAGATAGATCGAGCCTTTTCTGTGGAATTATAACACTTTTGTTCGCAATACTCAAAAATTCGAGCGTCCTCTGTGTATGTTTGTGTGAAAATTCGATTTTTCATCTACGTGCGCCACAAGACATTTATGGTGGGAGCTCTGTGTCCCGTCACGTCATTAACTTCGGTTACAGCACTACTGCTATATCTCAATTTGCCCTAACGTTTGACTTCCGTAGTGCGGTGGAAATTTAATTTACTCTGGGGCATCCCTGAACCATGCCCAAAGGAACATGTTTGTTCCTTTCTAGATGTAGCCCGGCGTCACCTTTGGCGTGTAGCAGGATATAAGACCAGCAGAAGTGGATTTTTTACGTGACACTATGTCAACAATCTATCATGATTAGTACTGTTGAAAAGAACCGCCGTCGTCTGTGTCTACTACTGTCAACGCAAAAATATGACAGGTATAGATCTCAATTATTGCCGATAGTACAAGCGTACGTACTGGCCACAATGACGTAAAGCACTAATTCAGTGTTGGAGCACAAGAGGTTATTCTCTCTGCGGTGCGACAGAGAAACCAGCACCCCACAGGGCTTCAAAAATGGTTCAAATGGCTCTGAGCACTATGCGATTTAACGTCTGAGGTCATCAGTCGCCTATAACTTAGAACTAATTAAACCTAACTAACCTGAGGACATCACACACATCCATGCCCGAGGCAGGATTCGAACCTGCGACCGCAGCGGTCGCTCGGCTCCAGAATGTAGCGCCTAGAACCGCACTGCCACTCCGGACGGCGCAGGGCTTCCAATGGAAGAAAGACATGAGGAGGCGCAACAATAGCGTAGGCGAAGGAACAGAAGAGAAAAGCCTAGGGCAAGGATTCAGTCTTTCTCCTCAACTGTTCAATATCTATATCAAAGAATCATTGACAGAAATAGAGGTTGAGGAGTAGAATTAAGTTTCAAGGCGAAATGCTATCAATCAATGATAAAATTAGTTATGTTACTGATTGTGAAAATGAGAATGAATTCCAGGGTCTGATAGAGGGATTGACTAATGACTGAAGTGTATGGACTGAGGGTCAACGGAAGAAAGACGAAGTAACGAGGAATGAAATACGACTGGAAATAAATTGTCCAGCACCATAATAAGCAAAGTGAAGGAATTCTGTTACCCTGGAAGCCGGACGGACGACGCAAGGAAGCTGCATGTGGCAATCAAAAGCTTTCCGTTCGAACAGTGCAGAATCGGTATGCCGATCACGCAAAGTAGCCGTGAGCACTGAGACAATCATCCCACCGAAGCCCCAGGATCAACATCTGCAATGGCACTGTGCTTTTATACTGCTGAATGTGCTTCTCCAGTCTGGTACAGGTCATCTCATGCCAGACAAGTAGACACTGCTCTCAACGAAACATGTAGGTTGATCACAGGTTGCTTAAGACCTACCCCAACTAATAAGCTCTACTGCCTGTCTGGAATAGCGCCACCTTGGGTACGCAGAACAGTGGCTGCCAACAAGGAGAGACTGAAAGTGGAACAGGACAGTGCCCATCCACTGCACGGACATAATCCACCACACCAACGGCTGAGATCGCGAAAGAGTTTCCTGAGAACATCCGAGAAGCTCACCATTTCACCAGAGAAGGCAAGGCTGGAGGATTGGAAGAAGTCATCGCCTCACCTGCAGACGCCAGAAGCTGAAGAACTACCACCTGAACACAACGAGAGCTGGCTGGTGTGGAAATCTTTAAACAGATTACGATAAGGAGTTGGACGATCCAGAGACAACCTGAAGAGATGGGGCTTCATAACAGAAGATACGTCCTGTGATCGTGGACAAGAACAAACCACAAGCCACATGCTCCAGTGCGTTTTGTGCCCTACATCCTGCACGAAGGTTGATCTCCTGCAAGCCACTCCAAGCGCCTTGGAGGCTGCAAAGTCCTGGGCACATGTAATATAAATACAATTTGTGACTGAAGATGACGTTGCTTCTACTTTTGCGATGTGGGGGCGTGCACCTCTTGTTGCACCTGTTGCACAACACTGATTTTCGACAGACAAGAAAAGAATACCAGTACGTTGGTCTTGTCTGGATTCATTTCGTAACAACGTAACCGTGTTTGCAGCACGCACATCGGAATGACATGAATGCCGCACTAATCTCTTGCGTACACGTCGATAATTATATACCTCGCATATACGCTGCAGCAACGTCATCAAAGGGAAACTTTTTGATCGCCCTTATATAATAAACAATCACCGGCAGTGAATGCATTTCTCGTTATTAATGAAGGAATTTCTCATAATTTATGTCTGGCGCTCGGGCGACCTTGCTTTCACACGGCTCAGAGGACCACCTCAAGGGTTTCACATAGCGTCTCCCTTAGACTGTCACAGGGCTACCCAGAGAGTTACAACAGTTAAGAGAATCGCTTCTCGGCTTGCGGCAAAATCAATGTGTTAATTTAAAAAAAAAAAAAAAAAAAACCCTCACGAGACCTTAATTATCTCTAATATAAGACAACATACCTTCAAAGTAATCTTACAGTTATCATCATCAGTCCTACAAGTATACTATCCAGTACAACCCAGCATATTGTTGTGTTGCTTGCAAGTAGTTGATGACTGTGCTTGCACTACACCATAGGCCAAGTGTTTCAGAGCGTCCGTTGTGTTCCAGAGGAGCGGTCTAAGGCAATGAATAAATCTGTCGGATATAATGTTTCCTTTAATTCTGTGAATCTGCACTGTGCGGCAGTGCTTGCGAAATTTTTACGCTTATTCTTTGTTCATCGCGTCTCAGTGGTGAGTGTCAACAGCTGTCCACGACCGTAGTGATGAAATCATTTAGAGTACTAGTTAGAATCGAGAAATCTGTCACTCTCTTGAAATCAATCTTCTCCGACACTTGCCGCGCGGGATTAGTCGAGCGATCTAGGGCGCTGCAGTCATGGACTGTGCGGCCGGTCCCGGCGGAGGTTCGAGTCCACCCTCGGACATGGGTGGGTGTGTTTGTCCTTAGGACAATTTAGATTAAGTAGTGTGTAAGCTTAGGGACTGATGACCTTAGCAGTTAAGTCCCATAAGATTTCACACATTTTTTGTGCTCCAGAATGTGCCTTTTAGCGTCATGTATGCCGATTAGACATTTCTAACTCATGACACCGGCACGTATCTGCCACTTTTTGAGCATTAGTTACGAAAACTATTGGTGAATTCCAGGTCACCTGAAAATGTTCATTTACAACGAAACCGCTTCTGTCGTAATGAACGTAACAAAATTATTAAAATTTTTGTGTAATTACTGTTTGTTAATTGCCATACTCAACTGCGGTGATACTTACCTCGAAAGGCCACAAATTCGTTTCACCTGAGATTTTAAGAATGAATTCAAGAAATATTTGCTTTAGCCGACGTACTGCTAAATGAAGCTCAGCTTCACTTCGTGGTATAATTGCTTTATCGTCTGTAAATGTCAGTGGAATTATATAGGGTATTTACCTCATTTTATAGTTAGATACTTCTCTAATTTTCAGTTTCTTAAAAAGTTGTTAACGTAAAAACACTGCTTGACGCGAAGCACACAGAATGGGGGGAGAGCACGGAACGAAACTTTAAGGTAAGGGAGGAAATGTCAAGTTAATTCAGTGGTTACAAAACAAACTACAAGAATTTCGCTGTATGCGCTCATTTGTCAGTGTTAGGCACTCCCTCTGGTTTGCGTGCATGCAATAATTCGTTTGGGATAAATGTCAAAAAGCCGTTGTATCCCCTCGTGTAGCTCACCCACTACTTTTCTAACAGATCACTGACGTACTTGGTACTGGCACAGGGACAGATTGACGTCCGAGTTGTTCACTCGCGTGTTCTATCTGGGACATATTCTATCGGGGCCACAGGTGTACCTCAACAACGCACTCATAGCTCACAGAGACACGTACCATAGGTGGACGAGCGTTATCCTGTTGAAAAATGGTACCATAATTCTGTCACATGAGTCGTAACACACGAGATAACAGGATGTCCGTGCCGTACCGTTGTGCCGTCAGTGTTCCCTTACTCACTAACAGTCGTGGCCTGAAGTTATATCCAATAGCTCCCCATACTTTGAGATCAAGAGTAACACCTCTGTGCCTCTGCAAAGCACTGGACGTTTGGGACCTTCCCCTAAGTCGCCTCTAAGCTACCAGACGATGGACGTCTGAGGTAGTGCGCGACCGCCACTCATAACTAAACACAATGGACGCCATCTGTCAGCAGCCCGTACCTCTGGATCACAGTATCACTGTATCACTCCAAACGCAGTAGTTTGTGTTGTGATGTTAACGGCAGCCTACGCATGTGGCGGTAATGAACCATTTCCGGTCAGAATGTTGCAGGAGGTCCATTAGTTGTTCTCGGATGGCAGGTGTTAATTGCAGATGCGGACCTGAAGGTGTTGTGATGTGCTTGATACACAATACGGGGATCCTCCTTTGTGGTGATCGGAAAGGGTCGACTGGAGCCATGGAGACGAGTATGCCTTCTCATACAGTCCAGCATTGGTCCATTGCTACATCCGAATGTCCCACAATCTGGATATTACAGATACGAGCAGCCGGCCGGATGAAGACCGATAGCGAAGTCACTTTCAATCTCTGTCAATTGCTGATAACGCTGTCTCGCACGGGTACGCAGCATAACCGTCTCGCTCACAGTGATCATCCAATATTTGACGGTGTTCGCAGTCCTTATGTATCCTATCAGTCCTGGTACCACAACTAAACACGGTCTGGTGCCGCTCTACCAGTCACAAACAACTGTAACTCTAATCATTTACACACTCGTCGACAGTGTATACGTGTACGAAGCTACGTTGACAAGACCATGGCTTCTGGATGCTTCACTTTTTGTGTCAGGTTGTGTATTTAAAAAGAGAATGAAAGTACACAGTACCGTAACATATCTTCATTCAATATCTTATCTGTCCTTCTATCCCTTGTATTTATTACTATTCTTGTACTGTTTAGTTCCATGTCTCACTGTTTAACTTTTGATCGCCCATAAGATGAACAATAAGTATCAAACATCGCTTTTGGTTTTCATAATTTGTTTAGAGCAATTAGATCGAAAGCTTTCTCAGAATCTACACCGCCTGCAAAAAAATTAGTACACCTGGAAAGGCGACGTCGTTTTTGATCCGATGATGGCATTTGCTACCTGGTGGATAGTAGAAGTACTGATAATCGTTTCAGAGTTGTCTGCCAACAGAGACCGTAGTGGCACAGATACTAGAGCATCATCTGCGTCTACCCTTTAATAGGGAATGCTTACAGAAAGAAGGCCCGTGTGGTTACGCTTGAAGCACGCAAGCAGTCACGGAGATGCACTCGTGCTTCCTGTGACCAACTCCTTTAATTTGAAAGGGGTCAGATTACGGTCTTCCAAGTGGCGGTACGGCAAGAAAGGAAGAATTAATTGATTGTTGGTGGTAATAACGATCATCGTCCTTTACCTCCTCTGCTATATTGCAGATGACGTGTCACTGAGCACGTTTGTTCTCTTTATGCAGTACACGTGAGGCGCCTAGTTGTTTCCACTGCACTGTGTGGAATACGAAGGTTCTGTTATAGTTCACTAACCTGCTGTCTTCAAGTTGATGTCCCCAGCGCAGAAAACAGCACGCAGGTCGTAGGTTGTGTATCTTGAGGCTGAAACTGACTTTTAGCGAGGTTCTGTTCTGAAATAATGTATCACTTCTTTGGGATGCCACTCGCGTGCTTTAATATATCCACACGTGAAGACTACACGATCTTAATACAATACCTTCTGTTACAGCAAAGTACATGATCAAACACAATGTTTACGAAAATGTATCTTTACACTATTTGTGGCACGTGTCTGTGTCTCATGACTACCGGAGTGAATCTTTCAATACTGAATACTGGCAAACACATCCTTCCACAGACAACATGACTGTACATCTCGACCGCCTAATCCAGAGTGACGAACAGGAACATAAATAAAAATTGGAAACACATTCTACGACAGACAACATGTCTGTTCTTCTCGACTGCCTAATCCAAATTGACGAACAGCCCGAAACACTTCGCGCGCCTTACCAGAAATGGCGTAACCCGAACGTTTCCGAAGTGCTTCGTCTGCAATTTCGTCAGTCTTTTGTTTTTGATTTAAATTGTTTTTAATAATTCTAAAATGACTGATTGATAGTCAGCTGTTAAGAGATACTTATATTAAAAAGTGAAGTCATTCCAACGAGTAGTTTAGCTAATAATAATAACTATACTATAACGTTTTGACGCCCTTGCTCCGAATCTAACATCTGTCACAGGCACCCCACACCACATTTCGTCATCTATATACTTATTGCGTCTCCACTGCTCTGGGAACAGCTTCTTGGAGACTAATATGATGGCTTACTAAGCCAGAAGTATTGCAGCGGGACGGTCCTTTTGCAGAACTGTCACACAAGTTGGAAATGCTGCGTCAGTTGTGTAACGAAGCTGATATCAGTGGTCATGTGAACGTTCTCAAACCCGTAGACGAGGTTGTGGACGTCTACGCAGCACAGATACCAGCCGGGATCGCCGTATTATAAGGGTAGCAGTGGCAGATCGTACAGCTACCACAGCACAGACACAAGAAACTTTGAGGCAAGACGTGACAACCGAACTGCTGCGAATCTGTTATTAGCAGTGGGACTACGGCGGCGCATACCTCTAGTTCGTCTTCCACTCACGCCACAGCAGCTCCGGGCACGCCTCGACTGGTGCCGTCACAGGTTCACTTGGAAGATGGAATGGCGCGCCGTGGTCCTTAGCGAAGACAGCTGATTCTAGCTGCTCGCAAGTGATCGTCGCTTGAGCTTATGACGTAGTCCTGGTAAGCGCTGCTCCTAGAGTGCATTCGCCGAAGACACACCGGTCCCAGCACAGCCTTTACGGTCTGGCTGGCGATAAGCTACAACTCTCACTCATCTTTGTTGTTTCTGGGGGCGACGCTAACCAGCTCTCCGTACATGCAAAGTTGTTGTTAAACCAGTTCTTTTGCCGTTCTTGCCACAGGAAGGTGATGTGTTGTTTCAAAAGGATAATGTTCGCCCACACTCTGCCCGCGAAACTCAACGTGGTCTGGCTACTGTCCGATCCAGCACATGTGGGCTATGACGGGACGAAAAGTGACTTCTGCGACACCTCAACCAACATCTCTTACAGAGTCTCTGTTGGTCCATCATGGTCAGGGGAAATCGTCGGCTGGGAAGTAACTGTCAATGTCAGTAAAATTCACCAGCACCCGTGTACTTTAAGACATTATTTTATTTTATTTTGGAAGCAACCAGTTTCGGGCCGGCCGGAGTCGCCGAGCGGTTCTAGGCGCTACAGTCTGAAACCGTGCGACTGCTACGGTCACAGGTTCGAATCCTGCCTCGGGCATGGATGTGTGTGATGTCCTTAGGTTAGTTAGGTTTAAGTAGTTCTAAGTTCTAGGGGACTGATGACCAAAGAAGTTAAGTCCCATAGTGCTCAGAGCCACTTGAGCCATTTTTGAACCAGTTTCGTCATTTCATTACGCCATCTTCAGTCCGCATACGCTTCTATCCAAATAAACGAACATGTCCTGTAGCGCCATAACCAGTGGGTTATCGTGAATTCCAATCGTTAAACAATTGCTTCATACGAAGCAACTCTGGAGTTGCTGTCACGTCTTTTCGTATGAAGCAGTTGCATAAAGATTGTAATTCACAATATCCAGTGATTTATGGCGCTATAGGACATGTTCGTTTATTTGGATAGAAGCGTATGAGGCCTGTAGATGGCATAAAGATATGCCTAAACTGGTTGCATTCAGAACAAAATAAAATAATATCTAAAAGTACACAGGGGTTGGTGAATTTTATTGACATTGAAAACTCTTACAGAGCGAACAGGTTGAGCAGGGGCGTAATAACGTATTAGCTGTATGTACGACAGACTGAATGCCAGAGTCAGCTCCTGCACAGCTGCCTATGGATGTTACACTACGTACTAAACAGGGAATTTCGACATGGGTCGATACATAGTACAGTCAGCTCCACAAAAAAGTGTACATCGTTATCTGTATGAAATAAAAGACAATGTTATAAATATATGTTTACATGTAAATACCTGTTTTTATCAACTGCACAGTTACCTGATAGTTAATCCAATCGCCGCCATGATAACTTATAGCTTGGCACCTTTTTGGCATGTTTTTCACAAGATTTTCTGTATATTCTCTCAGTAACGATTTCCAGGTGGTCCTGGTTTTATAAAACAGCTTCTTCAAAGTACACTCCTGGAAATGGAAAAAAGAACTCTCTGACACCGGTGTGTCAGACCCACCATACTTGCTCCGGACACTGCGAGAGGGCTGTACAAGCAATGATCACACGCACGGCACTGCGAACACACCAGGAACCGCGGTGTTGGCCGTCGAATGGCGCTAGCTGCGCAGCATTTGTGCACCGCCGCCGTCAGTGTCAGCCAGTTTGCCGTGGCATACGGAGCTCCATCGCAGTCTTTAACACTGGTAGCATGCCGCGACAGCGTGGACGTGAACCGTATGTGCAGTTGACGGACTTTGAGCGAGGGCGTATAGTGGGCATGCGGGAGGCCGGGTGGACGTACCGCCGAATTGCTCAACACGTGGGGCGTAAGGTCTCCACAGTACATCGATGTTGTCGCCAGTGGTCGGCGGAAGGTGCACGTGCCCGTCGACCTGGGACCGGACCGCAGCGACGCACGGATGCACGCCAAGACCGTAGGATCCTACGCAGTGCCGTAGGGGACCGCACCGCCACTTCCCAGCAAATTAGGGACACTGTTGCTCCTGGGGTATCGGCGAGGACCATTCGCAACCGTCTCCATGAAGCTGGGCTACGGTCCCGCACACCGTTAGGCCGTCTTCCGCTCACGCCCCAACATCGTGCAGCCCGCCTCCAGTGGTGTCGCGACAGGCGTGAATGGAGGGACGAATTGAGACGTGTCGTCTTCAGCGATGAGAGTCGCTTCTGACTTGGTGCCAATGATGGTCGTATGCGTGTTTGGCGCCGTGCAGGTGAGCGCCACAATCAGGACTGCATACGACCGAGGCACACAGGGCCAACACCTAGCATCATGGTGTGGGGAGCGATCTCCTACACTGGCCGTACACCTCTGGTGATCGGCGAGGGGACACTGAATAGTGCACGGTACATCCAAACCGTCATCGAACCCATCGTTCTACCATTCCTAGACCGGCAAGGGAATTTGCTGTTCCAACAGGACAATGCACGTCCGCATGTATCCCGTGCCACCCAACGTGCTCTAGAAGGTGTAAGTCAACTACCCTGGCCAGCAAGATCTCCGGATCTGTCCCCCATTGATCATGTTTGGGAGTGGATGAAGCGTCGTCTCACACGGTCTGCACGTCCAGCACGAACGCTGGTCCAACTGAGGCGCCAGGTGGAAATGGCATGACAAGCTGTTCCACAGGACTATATCCAGCATCTCTTCGATTGTCTCCATGGGAGAATAGCAGCCTGCATTGCTGCGAAAGGTGGATATACACTGTACTAGTGCCGACATTGTGCATGCTCTGTTGCCTGTGTCTATGTGCCTGTGGTTCTGTCAGTGTGATCATATGATGTATCTGACCCCAGGAGTGTGTCAATAAAGTTTCCCCTTCCTGGGACAATGAATTCACGGTGTTCTTATTTCAATTTCCAGGAGTGTATATACTGGCTTTCCTTTAAGCCTCATCTTCATGTACGACCGAACGTTTGCGATCGGATTTGCATTTGGAGGCATTACAGGCCAATCCCTCTTGGACACCCCATTGTCTTGTCCCCACGTTGTACAGAGACGGCTGCAACTTTTCGGATCATTATGCTCTTGAAGCACCCAGTAGTCTCGTTTGAACCAAATAGCTTCTTAACGGATGACAGAAGGCATTTTTGATAAATGCTGCACATTTTTCAGCGTTTAAATTGGCTGATAATACACTATGTGAACAAAAGTATCCGTACGGCCCCAGAAACATATATTTTTCGTATTAGGTGCATTTTACTGCTATCTGCTCAAGGTACTCCGTATCAGCAGCCATTAGACATCGTGAGGGAGCAGGATGGGGCGCTCCAGGGAACTCACGTACTTCGAACTTGGTCAGGTGATTGGGTGTCACTTGTGTCATACGTCTGTACGCGAGATTTCCACACTCCTAAACATTCCTAGGTCCACTGTTTCCGATGTGATAGTGAAGTGGAAACGTGAAGGGACACGTACAGCACAAAAGCGTACAATCCGAAATCGTCTGTTGACTGACAGAGACCACCGACAGTTGAAGAGGATCGTAATGTGTCACAGGGAGACATCTGTCGAGACCGTCACACAGGAATTCCAAACTGCATCAGGATCCACTGCAAGTACTATAAGAGCTAGGCCTGAGGTGAGAAAACTTGGATTTCATTGTCGAGCAGCTTGGTGTAAGGATCGTAAACATTGGACGATTGAACAATGGAAAAACGTGTGGAGTGACGGACCACGGTACGCAATGTGGTGATCCGATGTCAGGGTGTGGGCATGGCGAATGCCCGGTGAACGTCATCTGCCAGCATGAATAGTGCCTACAGTAAGGTTTGGAGGTGATGGTGTTACGGTGTTGTCGTGTTTTTCATGGAAGGGGCTTGCACCCGTTGTTGTTTTGAGTGGCACTATCACAGCACAGGCCTGCATTGATGTTTTAAGCACCTTTTTGCTTCCCACTGTTGAAGAGCAATTCGGGGATGGCGACTGAATCTTTCAACACGGTCAAGCACCTGTTCATAATGCCGGTCTGTGATGGAGTGGTTACACGACAATAACATCCTTGCAATGGACTGGCCTGCACAGAGTTCTGACCTGAATCCTATAGAACACCTTTGGGATGTTTTGGAACGCCGACTTCGTGCCAGGCCTCACCGACCGAAATCGATACCTCTTCTCAGCGCAGCAGTCCGTGAAGAATGGGCTGCCATTCCCCAGGAAACCTTCCAGCACCTGAATGAACGTATGCCTGCGAGAGTGGAAGCTGTCATCAACTCTAAGGGTGGGCCAACACTATATTTAATTCCAGCATTACCGATAGAGGGTGCCGCGAACTTGTAAATTACTTTCACTCAGGTGTCCGGATACCTTTAATCACAGAGTGTAAGTGCAAATAGCCACGTCGCGCACATTTGCTTTCTCTCCGGAAAATCGTCCACGTTTCCAACCTTTAAATATCGTGTGACACACTTCACAACGAGTGTCTTTGACTTTCTGAGAATTTTTGGAAGGAGCTTCATATGAAAGCTTTGGTTCCTTTGGATGATTTACAAGGAACACTGCCTCCTGACGCTTAAGACATTTTGTACTTATTTTGAACTGCCACGTTTATCTATACGCTGTGCAAAAGCGTGTTGATTACAGATTCGAAACCATTACCAGAGACACTGCTGCGGACGTCACATTTCAAATTATGGCTTACGATTTCTTGTAGCACTGACTGTACCTCAGAGGCGCCTGTGTTAATGATCTGTAAATGCAATCATTTAATGAACTCGGTATGCATTGTTTCAACAATAAATCGTGAGTGAATTGGAAACCTCTGCCGGCCTGTGTGGCCGAGCGGTTCTAGGCGCTTCAGTCTGGAACCACGCGACCGCTACGGTCGCAGGTTCGAATCCTGCCTCGGGCATGGCTGTGTGTGATGTCCTTAGGTTAGTGAGGTTTAAGTAGTTCTAAGTTCTAGGGGACTGCTGACCTCAGAAGCTAAGTCCCATAGTGCTCAGTGCAATTTTTTTGGAAACCTCTAAAACCGTGTGCCGTTTTTTTCCCGGCAGTGTATATAAGCTTCAGGTACTTCAAGATCATGTACCGTTATATTATGTTTGTTTTTGAAGAGTCGTTCAAATACAAAAATTTTGTCGCTCCACGAACGTCGTTTTCTAAATCCACTTTCATCTGCTTGCAGACATATATCAACTACAATTGTTGCTGTATTGCTCAACATTTTAGGTAGATTTTGTTCATACTAATGAAAGGCTCTTCAAAGACTTGTGGTAATTAGTTATGAGGCTGAGGTTAAGGCACTAGTCTGTTTTTTATTACAGTGTTGGAGCTGTAGAGTTGTAAGTATTGCGTGAGTGGCAAGACTTTAAAGTGAAAGTTATTTTCGTTCCTAAGTTATTGCACTGACGAAGTGTAAGTGGCGTTGTGAAATCATCTAACTATGGGCCATAGACATAGACGTTAGTTAAGAACGATGTATGTGGGCCATGAAATGTTGCCTGTTAGCGTTTTTCTCATCCTATTAGTGTCTTCCTTTCTGTAAACTTTATGTTCGGTTGCGTATTCCAAAGAAATTCAATTACGGTTTGAGCTTCTGGGTGGATGTCCTCCACAGAGATGAAGGACTTGGCTTCTTCTTCTTCCTTCTCCGGGAAAGAACACGATAGGCACTCGCCACTCCTTCAGCAATGATGTGTGTGCCGGGAGAGTAACACGCCGGAGCTAATTACACCACACGTAGCGACGACGTACTGTCCAGAGGTCACTCTCGGCTGCGCATCCGCGTTTTCTAGTTTCGCCGGAGCGCGATTAAAAAGGAGATGGGCTTTAAAATTAATGATATCTACTGCGGAGTTGTATACGACTGGAGATTTATACTTTATAAACGTTGGCGAGCTCTGGAGGCGCAATTTATCGCGTTGGAGATGAAGCTCTCTTGTAGAACCCAGCCACGTCGCCCGACCTGACAGTCGATATTAACTGCGTATTCACGGCCGAGAGGCTGCGTTTGACACGGGCACTGTGCCTGCCCGCTGCATGGGCGTCGCACTGCCCACTGCCGGCCACCGTGACCTCGACCCCTTGTGTCGGCAGACGCCGGTGCGAACGTCGCATTAAATTCAGACGCGACGAGCAGCCCACCTAATTTGCGGTCACGCCATTAATCTGGCAGCCTTGCGTTTCGTGTGTTACCTCATCTTTTGTGAGCTTGTGAGACGAGCTTTCCCATACAGCTAGAGGTGTGATTAAAGAATCTGGACTGATGTTTAGATTGAGAACGAAAATTATAATACACTACTGGCCATTAAAATTGCTACACCACGAAGACGACGTGCTACAGACGCGAAATTTAACCGACAGGAAGAAGATGCTGTGACGTCCAAATGATTAGCTTTTCAGAGCATTCACACAAAGTTGGCGCCGGTGGCGACAACTACAACGTGCTGACATGCAGAAAGTTTCCAACCCACTTATCATACACAAACAGCAGTTGACCGGCGTTGCCTGGTGAAACGTTGTTGTGATGCCTCGCGTAAGGAGGAGAAATGCTAACCATCCGACTTTGATAAAGGTCGGATTATAGCTTATCGCGATTACATTTTATCGTATCGCGACATTGCTGCTCGCGTTGGTCGAGATCCAATGACTGTTAGCAGAATATGGAATCGGTGGGTTCAGGGGGGTAATACGGAACGCCGTGCCGGATCCCAACGGCCTCGTATCACCAGCAGTCGAGATGACAGGTATCTTATCCGCAGGGCTGTAACGGATCGTGCAGCCACGTCTCGATCCCTGAGTCAACAGATGGGAACGTTTGCAAGACAACAACCATCTGCACGATGGTGTACTCAACGACGAACCTGGGTGCACGAATGGCAAAACGTCATTTTGCCGGATGAATCCAGGTTTGGTTTACAGCATCATGATGGTCGCATCCGTGTTTGGCGACATCGCGGTGAACGCATATTGGAAGCGTGTATTCGTCATCGCCATATTGGTGTATCACCCGGCGTGTTGATAAGAGGTGCCATTGGTTACACGTCTCGGTCACCTCTTGTTCGCATTGACGGTACTCTGAACAGTGGACTTTACATTTCAGATGTGTTACGAGCCCGTGGCTCTACCCCTCATTCGATCCCTGCGTAAGCCTACATTTGAGGAAGATAATGCACGACTGGATGTTGCAGGTCCTGTACCAGCCTTTCTGGATACAGAAAATGTTCGACTGCTGCCCTGGCTAACACATTCTCCAGATCTCTCACCAATTGAAAACGTCTGGTCAATGGTGGCGGAGAAACTGGCTCATCACAATACGCCCGTCACTACTCTTGATGAACTGTGGTAACGTGTTGAAGCTGCATGGGCAGCTGTACCTGTACACGCCATCGAAGCTCTGTTTGACTCAATGCCTGGGCGTATCACGGCTGTTATTACGGCCAGAGTTGGTTGTTCTGCATACTGATATCTTAGGATCTATGCACCCAAATTGCGTGAAAATGTAATCACATGTCAGTTCTAGTACAATATATTTGCCCAATGAATACCCGTGTATCATATGCATTTCTTCTTGGTGTAGCAATTTTAATGGCCAGTAGTGTAGATTAAGTTTTTTAACGCCCTGTCCATGACGAAATTATTAGCGTAGTTGCCATAGGCGGTCCGCGGTAACATGGACAGTCCAACAGTCGTATAAAACATTCTCCGACTGCTTGCCGCGTCAATTCAGGGTAAAACTCGAGCTTTCGACAATTTCCTCAATCGTCTTCATCTTCAGTTGCTCCTGACGAAGACTGTAGAGGAAATCGTCGAAAGAATGAGGTTTTAACCTGTCCTGACGCGACAAAAAGTCGAGAATGTTTCATACAACAGTGCTGCCTCGCAAGACTTCGTCTCAAACGTCAATATTTGTTAAATGGTTAAAACATGAGCACATCTGCACACGGTTTACAGGGATGATTTTTTTGTTGTTGTTATTTCGTACTCCCACATCCCATACGGGCTCGGTGTGGACTGCCAGGTTTAACCCGCTCTTTAGCCTAAGGACAAGTCAAACAAACTGAGACGAAGGAACCACTGAGATAAAGGTGAGATATTTACAAGCGTATTAAATATTTTATGGGTCAAATGAGTGGATGTTTTGTTACATAAGAAACATGGCTTTTATAGTTTTGAATTTAAAACAATTATGACAAACAGGTAAATGAAAATGCAATAATACTACATTTAAAGCGTAATGTAAAGACACTTCATTGTCACTAAATATGAAGTCCTAAAGCATCGACTGCACACTGCGCGGCGGAACGACACCAAAAAGGCGCTGATCCGCGCCTGTGGAAAGAGCGAGCAGCGCCACACAGCCAGGAAGACAGAGTTCAGTGCCCCCCCCCCCCCCCCCCTCTGTCAACGCTGACTTAACCAGCCGCGTATCACTGGTCGACTCAGTTCGGTCGCAGACTTTGAGACCATCGGTACCGAGTAATATGAAGACGACACTTGCAGCCATATCGACTCCACACCCAAATGCTGCGGCACAGTTTTCCCTGTCATGCTACACATAGCTGCTATCCATAGTTGCTCGAATTACAGAAAACGTTTGTCAGGGCGAGCTACAAAATAATCAGCCAGAAGCAGCCGTTAAGGCGAGGTTTAGGAGGTTGTGTGATGAGACTGGAAAGTGGCAAGGGGTTGGGACACTGATGTGGCAATGTTGTGGGAAAGGAGTGACTACAGCGTCAAATACAGCGACGATCGGAGGCCTCAGTGGACATTGGAATGTAATATTGTTCTCCGTATGGTTACTGTAGTAGGGACCTGTATACTGTGTGAATGTGTATATGTGCAAATGTGTCGACACGATTGGGTGGGAGTGAATGAGTCACATTCATCCGATGTCAGCTACAGTTTCATCAGCGTTCTTTTGTTACACTATTGCTTACGGTGACTTACCCGTTGTAAATACAGAGTGCGTCAAAAAAAATGTATAAACACTTTGAAGCGTCATAGAAAATTTATTTCCCGTTCTAGAATGTTAAATTGCTGGAAATTGAAAGCTTTAAGTCCAATTGGAAAACTAAATATACTTTGTAAATGTGATTAATGTTCAAACTGGTGGCCTTCAGCATCAATACATTTCTGAGTACGGGTCACCACTGATTCCGTGCATCGTACCAAAGTGTCCAATGAGATTTCTGCGCACACCGCCTGAATCTCATTCCAAAGTGTGCCCAGGTTACGTGGTTTACGTTTGTACACCTCATATTTTACTGTGTCCCATAAGAAGAATTCAGCGCCGTGAGGTCTGGAGAGCGTGCAGGAAACTTGATTGGTCCCCGTGTCCTATCCACTGGCCTGGCACATTGTGATCCAGGTATGCTCGTACGTCCCTATGATAGTGCGGCGGGGCGCCATCTTGTTGGAAATAAAACTCATCATTACCGTATAGTGCACCAATGGCAGGGAATATGGAGTCAGCAAGCATTGTTAGGTACGTTTCTCCAGTAACAGTACCTTCAAAGCGGAAAGACCCAATGAGTCCCCTTGCAGACAAACCACACCACACATTTTCACCAGACAAATTCACAGCCTTTTCAACTGTAATGTGAAGATTATCTTCAGCCCGTTACACACAATTGTGCCTATTGACAGTTCCATTGAGTCTGAACTGGGCTTCATCCGACCAGATTATGCTACCCAAAAATCCCAGTTCATGTCTCGTCATCTCCTGAACCCTTTCACAAAATTCTAACCTTCGATCTGGATCGTCGTCACTTAGCTGTTGCACCAGCCTTGGAATGTTCAAGCGAAACTTGCCTTTCTTCCGAATGCGTAGCACACTACTAGCACTTCAATACTCTCATACTTTCACGTGCCGCTTGCCTTGAAGATTTTTGAAGCGAACGCTGAAGCAGTTCCAAGACCGCAGTTGTGGAATCATCACTTGTAGCTGTACGAGGTCGCCCTGATCGACCTTGCACATCACACAGTTCCATGAATTTAGACTTTGTCTCGTAGACGTGTAATTGTTAACCTTGAAGGTAATTCTGTACCATACTCAGTTCTCCACTGTCTTCGAACCGCAGCTGCATTCTCAAACTTCCAGTACCACTTAATTATCTGCTTCCGCGCTTCAAAGCTCAAACGCACGTCCGCCATGTCGCAGTTACTTCCATGCCACTGCTGCCACCTGTTGAAGAAACATAACATTACTTTCTCACAGATATTTAACCTTGTAGAACGGGAAATAAATTGTCTATGACAGTTCAAAGTGTGTATACATTTTTTTGAGTCACCCTACACATCACACTCACTAGCTCTCGTTGTCGACCAGTTTAATCATAATTTAGTTCGGAAGTGTAGTTGTCTTTGTTTGTGGAATTTACTGTCACACCTTTAACAACGAATGCCGTATCAAGTAGGGTAGTAAGGAAATCTTCCTATTACTCTGTGGTTGCTTTGAAGAATAGTTCATAGGTGAACAAAAGGACTTATTCAAATATGTGTTTCTGTACAATTTTTGTTAAATAGAAGGACGAGTTTTAAGGGAAAGCCGGTGTGAAATGGGCCGCCTTTAGTATTACTCGACACAGTTGGTATGGAATCGTAAGAACTTCAAAACTGCCGGCGATGTAGAGCCATCTTGGGTTATAACTACCTTCAAAATTTTCACCGCCATTTTTTCAGTCTGTCGTGGCGCCATGTGGTCTACGAACTGTGCTGTCCTCATCGCACAAGTTTTGCATCGCTACTTTCCAGACCAGAAAACTTCGTAGAACTTCCGTCGTGCAGAGTTACGACGCAGTTTCACCGGCCTTTCCCGAAAAACCATTGGCGCAAGCTGTCCCAGATTTTCGTACACGGACTGCCTAAATGTCGCGTCGTGGGCAGCTGCGTTAATTGAAAAGCTATTACTTTTAAATCGAGCGTTCGGTCCACAGGAGCGATCGGGGAGGGGCGGTCTGCTCGTAAATCAAAGTTACCAGTTATGACATCCCGTGCCGGCTCGCCGGTTCGATTATCCCAGCACCAAGGCTTGGGAAAGCACGGTGCAACTAAATTAACACTCCTTTAAATGGAAAAATTCTACGCCTCGAAAGTTTGGCGGCCCACATCGATTAAATACGGTGAACATGAGTTACACGTAGGTGCAGACGTTCCCACGCAGTTCTGCACAGCAGACTTTCTTTGGCTTTCTCCATTATTTCTATTTTGTTCTATGCTTATAGCATATAATACGGTTAACATTCAAGTTATTGAATTAATGTAACACACTGATACATATAAACTGAAGGAATGAGCCGGCTGGTGTGGCCGAGCGGTTCTAGGCGCTACGGTTGCATGTTCGAAATGAGGAAACAGACTGGTAGTCGAGTTCTTGGTAGATGAAGAAGACGGGTAGAGCACACATTTAAAGTGGATCGTAAAGGACTTCGGACTGATAAAAATGTCATTTCTCAAGCTACGTCATATTTGGGATTAGAGGTACAAATGATAACTGCGTTCTAAATTTACTTGATACATTAATTCCAAGTGTGTTGAGCAAATTAATAAGTAGTATTTCCCTTCACTTAAATTAAGTCAAAGAATTAAAAAAAATAACAGCATAAATAGTAGAACAAAAGAAGAAACGAGAAGTTAAAGAAGTAAAACTACACTATGAAGTAGCATCTAAAAGTGGATATTTTAGGCCAATCTTGTGGATCTTAGAATTTTGCGATGGTTTCCTCTTCAAAAGGGTAAAAAACGGCTGTTATTAGCTTAATCACTTTTGTGTTACCGTACTACAACACGCACAGAGAACAGTGGCAGCCTCTACTTCTTACTGTTCTTAGTACTGGCAATTGCTAACACGATTATTATCAAAATATCAGATGTACACTACGAATTGAGTAAACAGAAATACCATTATTGCTACTTAGAAAAGACTGAAAATTATCTAAAATGTTGCATTTGGCAATACAAGAAAAAGGGAAACGTAATTAAATGTCTGAAGAAATGAAACAAATGCCTTCACTCCATCTAGAAAGTTCACTATATGCTACAGAGAATATACTTACACTATGTAGCACCAACTCAGACAGTATTTTAGTGCACCGCTGTGGACTGGGCACTCCAGATAGTTTTTATCCGCACCCAACATTTACCAGAGGTTCACCAGCAGCGGACCTGTTGCCACCGTCGATCAGGCAGTGTCCTCGCAGACAGCTTTCGTGTCCGTACAGTTTCGCAAGCATAAGCTACCTGAAACACAAAGGAACTACAGACAATGGCTCCGAGCGGGCATTGACTGATATCAATGGGGAAAGTTGAACATTTGTGTCGGACCTAGATTCGAACCTTGCTCTCCTGCTTTCTAGGCAGATGCTCTGACCAATATGTCACCCGGACACAGTATTAATTGCAGCTGCACGAACCAGCAAATCAGGCCTTCCATCAGACCCATATTCTCAGCTTGTCCACACTCTAGTAATGTAGTGCCCCTTGCCCATTACAGTATATATATATAGCGAGTTGGCCAAAGATATCTTCATTGTAGATGCACACCAGGCTCGAATTGTTACGGGAATCGGCGAAATGCCGCCAGTAATTTAGAGAATGGGCAAGGTGCACTAAATTAGCAGTATGTGGAGAAACTGAGAATTTGGGTCTGACGGGAGGCCTGCTAGCGAAGTCCGTGCAGTTGCAATGACCACTCTGTCCGGATGGCTTAGTGATCAGAGTACCTGCCTAATACTTGAGAACTATACACTGTGAAACGAAGGGGATACAAGGATGGTCTTTGATCTCCACCGTGTGCATAGCAAATGTGATAAATATGCGAACTGGCAGTGCGTGAATTATGAACGGATTAAGTGCGGAGGTCGTTCGGAAACCGCAAATCATGGCTGAACAGCAACATTCTTGCCCAACCTGATCAAGCAGGTGTGCTGATTAACTGCACGAAAAGAGTCCACGAAGAAAAGAGATGCTTGTTTCCTTTTTTTTAGGAGGAATTCCATGATTTCAAAGGTACACATGACAGACATGGCATATTGGAGAACTCCAAGACTGAAGTGTGCAAAGCAAGAAGGGAAGC
Source organism: Schistocerca gregaria (assembly GCF_023897955.1). Lineage (NCBI taxonomy): Eukaryota > Metazoa > Arthropoda > Insecta > Orthoptera > Acrididae > Schistocerca > Schistocerca gregaria. Next base: position 201,147,408 of record NC_064921.1, read on the forward strand.
TACTGCGACGGCACATAACTCTGACAGTAATTAGCTTATTCAGCTGAGTGAAAACATTTTGAGATTGCATGAAGTTAATAGCTTTTTGAATGTTGACGATACCTCTAGTCCTGACAAAAGAATCCTAGTGTTCGGTTGTCAAGAAGCAGAGAAAATCCTGCGTGAAAATCAGACCTTTCTTATGGACGGGACGTTTGACAGTTTTTCTAAACAGTTCAAAAAACTGTTGTACACCATACACTTTGACTTCTGAAGCACTAAAGAAGAGACGAAGGTATTTCCTATTTTATTTGATTTGCTCCTAGACAAAAGTCCAAATACATACGAATTATTTTTTTCTGGACTGAAAAATAAGATGCGTGGGTGGTAACCGAAAGCTGCACTACTAGATTTTGAAATGGCTACAATTAAACCAATCAAAACCGTGTTCCCCAAAACGTCCCTTTCCGGTTGCAGTTTTCACTTCAAACAATCTCAGTGGCGGAACATATAAGAGATGAGATTAACGGAGAAATACAGGGATAGAGGTGAAATCCGACTGTTTTGCCGCTTTTATGCTGCAGTGACACATCTTCCTTTAAACGTTATTAATGTGGCGTAGATGGTAATAAAGTGGGATGTGCTCAGTGGAGAAAAAGGCGTGATATTCGGAGACTGGTTGCTGAATTGATGCATATAAATTCCCAATATACCAGTTGTAATGTGGAATGTTTTTAACCAGCGGCGTAGTATCACGAATGCTGCCGGAGGTTGCCATAGGAAACTAAACACCTCAATGAATCAAAAACTTTCGAATTTGTACTTTCAGATAAATAAGCTGAAGGACGGAGTAATAAATTTTATGTTTCAGATTAAAAAAGATTCCAGTTACCTGTCTCTTCAAAATACAAGAAAAAGGTGCATAGACCTTGACAAAAAGTTAGAAGACAAAACACTGTATAAGGTCTCGGGGAATTTAAGACGTTTAAAATCTCTGCATTTATTACAAACAATTGGCCGAGAAATTAAAATTCATAAAACAATACAAGAAGTCTAACTGCATGCTTCAGTAATGTAAAATTTAAAAAATTTAAATTAAAAAAGTTAAAAATAAAATAAAAGTATTTAAATATTCTTATGTGCTATGTGCATACCAGTACGAAGTCTGGATTAAATGTCAAGGGATGGTATTACTACAAAATCGTCAGTACAGCCTCCCTCACTGTTGCAGCTTCCTGTGACGGTCGGAGAATGGACGGGTGAAATATTTGTGCTCGGAAACACTACACTGACGACACGGGGTTGCAAAGCCCACGATCGTAACGCCTACGACACCCTATATTTCATGGGTAATGTGTAATAGAATGAACAAGCCGAAAAGGTTATCTGTTGTGCATTTGTGCATAGGAGAAGAACAATAATCGCGCAAAAGGATGAGTATCGTCTGGCACAATACATATTTCGGAATTTATTAGAGAACGGCAGCACTTTCGACCCTACAAATCATCATAAACAGCTGCATCTATCATTCAAGATACAAGAGGAGCTTCAGACTACCGTGCAGGCCTTCGACTGATAACATTGGAGATGGCCTTTTTTTTGTTTACGTCATGACATCTGGCACATAGTGGGAGCCGATGAGAAAAATTATTTGTGACCAGGCACCATGCCACTGACTCTGCTGATAAGTCCATTTAATTAGTAAAGTCGCTAGTGTGGTGTCTGTGAGATCCATCGCGAAAGAACAGTTGTATATTAAGCTTGGCGTACCATTAAGCATATGCTTATAACAGTGCTCCAGCATTGTGAAACAACTTCAGGTAAATTCTACAGTCCATCAGTCGTATGACAACGTACTGTCCACCATCCCATGCTAGCGTCACATCTTGTGATCCCGTGGTTGATTTTTGACTCGCCAGGTCCGAAAAAGTCCACACCTCGACACACGGTTAACTATACTTACTAGATATAGCTCGGCGAGGTGGCGTGCTGGAACTGTGTTCACGTTTTGTTGGCTGCTTTCCATTTGCCTCACTGGAAAGGGGAGGAACAGTGGTGGCGTTAAGTCCGCTGTCATCAGTTTTGCGCCAATGTCCTGGATTGAATTCCAAACCTCTCCGCAGCGTCTCATCAAGTAATAGCTTGTGACATTGTCATTAATGATCCGTTCCTCACATGAAGTCATTAAGCTCGTCAGCGCTATTCGAGTAGGCTACGTGTTGGCACCGGGTATCATCCTCACCATTCTCTCATCGTACAACACAAACATGCCACCATGCTACACACACCTATTTCAGTTAGCTACACTTATGGCGAAAATAAAACTGAAAATCAGTGACATGACAGTCAGTTTGGCTTTAGGCTTTAGGAAAGCTAAAAGCACCAGAGAGGCAGTTCTGACGTTGCAGGTGAAAATGGAAGCAAGACTGAAGAAAATTCGAAGTGCGTTCATAGGATTTATCGATATGGAAAAAGAGTACGACAATGTCAAATGGTGCAAGATGTTCGAAATGTTGATAAAATGGGGTTAAGCTATAGGGAAAGTTGGATAACATACACTACTGGCCATTACAATTGCTACACCACGAAGATGACGTACTACAGACGCGAAATTTCACCGACAGCAAGAAGATGCTGTGATATGCAAATGATTAGCTTTTCATGGCATTCACACAAGGTTGGCGCCGGTGGCGATACCTACAACGTGCTGACATGAGGAAAGTTTCCAACCGATTTCTCTTACACAAACAGCACTTGACCGGCGTTGGCTGGTGAAACGTTGATGCTAGCGTTGGTCGAGATCCAATGACTGCTAGAAGAATATGGAATCGGTGGGTTCAGGTGGGTAATACGGAACGCCGTGCTGGATCCCAACGGCCTCGTATCGCCAGCAATCGAGATGACAAGCTACTTATCCGCATGGCTGTAACGGATCGTGCAGCCACGTCTCGATCCCTGAGCCAACAGATGGGGACGTTTGCAAGACAACAACCATCTGCACGAACAGTTCGACGACGTTTGCAGTAGCATGGACTATAAGCTCGGACACCATGGCTGCAGTTACCCTTGACGCTGCATCACAGACAGGAGCGCCTGCGATGGTGTACTCAACGACGAACCCGGATTCACGAATGCCAAACGTCATTTTTTCGGATGAATCCAGGTTCTCTTTACAGTATCATGATGGTCGCCTCCGTGTTTGGCGACATCACGATGAACGCATGTTGGAAGCGTGTATTGGTCATCGCCATACTGGTGTATCACCTGGCGTGATGATATGGGGTGCCTTTGGTTACACGTCTTGGTCACCTCTGTTCGCATTGAAGGCACTCTGAACAGGGACGTTACATTTCAGATGTGTTACAACCCGTGGCTCAACCCTTCATTCGATTGCTGTGAAACCCTACATTTCAGCAGGATAATGCACGACCGCATGTTGCAGATCCTGTACGGATCTGCATAGGCAGCTGTACCCATACACGCCATCCAAGCTCTATTTGACTCAATGCCCAGGCATATCAAGGCCGTTATTACGTCCAGAGGTGGTTGTTCTGGGTACTGATTTCCGTGTCGTGGGGTTTCCTACCGTGGGGTTTCCTACGAGCAGTGACGCACTAAACCTGTCAGAGGCCGAGGCCGGCAAAACAAATTGAGGCTCCCCTTGCTGCCCCCCCCCCCCCCCCACACCTTCCTCACCACACAGGAGTTCTCCCAGAGTCTCAAACACAGACGGAAGGAATTCCCACATTGCTTATTATCTTAATTTTGTGTTGTGACAATTTACAAGGTATAACGTTATTTTATGAAATCATTACATGTTTTCTGTTATTCGAATCTATTATTTATGTTTCACAACTAGATCGGTGTAGAGCGAGCAGGGTTTATAAAATGAATCCCTATTTCCCAAACCAATAGGAAGTTCACTGTCTACATAATACTTCGTTCAGTGCATGGTGGAGGGTACTTTACTTACGGATTTCAACAAAAGCTACAGTGCTGCTCCGATCTTGATGAAAATTTGTACATTTGATTTTTCAAAACAAGGGGAACCTCACCATCTATGTGAATTTTCATACGGTGTATGGTGGAGGGTACCTTACAACAGAATTACACACTCTTTGACTGATCATCTTGGGAGTTAGCCATTTATGTATGTTTTCGGGGTGAAGGCATTTATACAAGCCAACGTATGCTGGATGGCGGTGGGTTGTCCTACCTTTAAACAAATTCAACATCGTTTCGCCAATGAGCATGAAAGTTTGCATATATACGTAGTTCTTCATAGATGAGGAAAGAGGAGATGGCATGACAGAGGCGGAAGAGGAGATATAGGGAGAGAGGAAAACAAGATGGAGGCGGGGAGGGGGAGGAGGTGCATCCAGAGAAGTGAGAGAAGTAGATTAAAAGAGAGAGGGAGCAGCAGGTAAACAGAGAAAGGGGGAAGGTGGTGAAAGACTAATGGAACATTGTAATAAATACATAAATTAGTTGTGTTATTGTGAATTTGATGTACTATTAGAAAAATCGGAGGAGGAGGTGGACAGAGACGATAAGATGGAGGGAGAGGAAGAGGAGGATGAAGAGGAGGAGAAAGTGTTGTGAGAGAGGGGGGCAGATGGAGGAGACAGAAAGAGAGACGGATGGGCGGAAGGAGAAGGTGGATAGAGAGACGAGATAGGACTAAATGGACAAGAGAGATGAGGGAAGAAAGGATGAACTAACACAAAACTGGGATGAATAAATATCCGGGCAACTCCGGGTTTACTATTAGTAATTAGATAAAGATTTACGCGACAATGGGCGTGTTCATCTGAAAGAAATTACAGAATATTTTCCTATGGTTAGATGCGGCGTATAAAATCTCGATAACTAGAGTGTTGTTCTTGGTGTCTAAAGACGATAAAATTCACTACTTAATATAGATGACTCCACCAAAGTTCATCTAGTTGCAATTTCATCATTATAAAATGAACTACATAATAATCAGTTGAAAATTACTTCTGTTGGAGCCCTATAAAGGCAAATACACTCCTGGAAATGGAAAAAAGAACACATTGACACCGGTGTGTCAGACCCACCATACTTGCTCCGGACACTGCGAGAGGGCTGTACAAGCAATGATCACACGCACGGCACAGCGGACACACCAGGAACCGCGGTGTTGGCCATCGAATGGCGCTACCTGCGCAGCATTTGTGCACCGCCGCCGTCAGTGTCAGCCAGTTTGCCGTGGCATACGGAGCTCCATCGCAGTTTTTAACACTGGTAGCATGCCGCGACAGCGTGGACGTGAACCGTATGTGCAGTTGACGGACTTTGAGCGAGGGCGTATAGTGGGCATGCGGGAGGCCGGGTGGACGTACCGCCGAATTGCTCAACACGTGGGGCGTGAGGTCTCCACAGTACATCGATGTTGTCGCCAGTGGTCGGCGGAAGGTGCACGTGCCCGTCGACCTGGGACCGGACCGCAGCGACGCACAGATGCACGCCAAGACCGTAGGATCCTACGCAGTGTCGTAGGGGACCGCACCGCCACTTCCCAGCAAATTAGGGACACTGTTGCTCCTGGGGTATCGGCGAGGACCATTCGCAACCGTCTCCATGAAACTAGGCTACGGTCCCGCACACCATTAGGCCGTCTTCCGCTCACGCCCCAACATCGTGCAGCCCGCCTCCAGTGGTGTCGCAACAGACGTGAATGGAGGGACGAATGGAGACGTGTCGTCTTCAGCGATGAGAGTCGCTTCTGCCTTGGTGCCAATGATGGTCGTATGCGTGTTTGGCGCCGTGCAGGTGAGCGCCACAATCAGGACTGCATACGACCGAGGCACACAGGGCCAACACCCGGATCATGGTGTGGGGAGCGATCTCCTACACTGGCCGTACACCTCTGGTGATCGTCGAGGGGACACTGAATAGTGCACGGTACATACAAACCGTCATCGAACCCATCGTTCTACCATTCCTAGACCGGCAAGGGAACTTGCTGTTCCAACAGGACAATGCACGTCCGCATGTATCCCGTGCCACCCAACGTGCTCTAGAAGGTGTAAGTCAACTACCCTGGCCAACAAGATCTCCGGATCTGTCCCCCATTGAGCATGTTTGGGACTGGATGAAGCGTCGTCTCACGCGGTCTGCACGTCCAGCACGAACGCTGGTCCAGCTGAGGCGCCAGGTGGAAATGGCATGGCAAGACGTTTCACAGGACTACATCCAGCATCTCTACGATCGTCTCCATGGGAGAATAGCAGCCTGCATTGCTGCGAAAGGTGGATATACACTGTACTAGTGCCGACATTGTGCATGCTCTGTTGCCTGTGACTATGTGCCTGTGGTTCTGTCAGTGTGATCATGTGATGTATCTGACCCCAGGAATGTGTCAATAAAGTTTCCCCTTCCTGGGACAATGAATTCACGGTGTTCTTATTTCAATTTCCAGGAGTGTATGATAGTGTTTAAAGACTGTGACAGAAAAGTGGGCAACCAGTTGTCTGAGTCCTCATTCCGCCTCTTCCACCTTCCTCATCAAAAATTCTGGAAGCTTCTTAGGACGAGTGACCATGTTTACCAAGTAAAATTTCAGTTTTGTTGAGTTAATATAGATGACTCCACCAAAGTTCATCTAGTTGCAATAAATAGCAGATTTTGCATTAGAACTTTAGAAATACCGTTATAGCGTACTTTTGCGAATGAGATCCGCTAAATACAAATAGTTAGTTTCGTATAATATATATGACGAATCTCCAGAATCGGCAAGTTAACTTTGCGAAATTATTGATTCTGGTAAAATGAGTGCTGTATTTACACATACCGTTTTGAAACAACAATATTTTTAAGGCCCACAGCAAATTCCGCAATTCTTTACACATAACATCACGGTAAATTTTTTATCTTCAAACTTTTCGATCTCTAGACCCCATCCGTGGTGACGCTCGTGTTTCCGACTAGAAATAAATATCGTAACCGAGAACTTTCCGACTGACATGAAAATAAGAACATCCCTTCACATTTTATCCAGGCTTAGGACTGGCTATGCACATAGTACATAGGCATGCTTAAAGTTTTTTCATTTTATTTATTTTTATTTGTTTTTTGTTGTTTCTGTTGTTTATTTTTGTTGTTTTTATTGCTATTGTTGTTGTTCAACATTACAGTAGAAAATTGATAATCTTTTCTTTGTTATCAATCGTAATTTCTTATTAAATTTTTTGTGAAAAGGCTAAAGATTTTAAACACCTTTTTAAATCTCCGGAGTCTTCATATGTTTTCAGAATGTCTTTTAATCTTTTGTCAAGGTCTATGTACCCTTTCTATTTTTTTTGAAGATGTAGGCCAATAGAATCTTTTTTTAATTTCAATAATAGCATTCACTGCCTCCTCCTGCAGCTTTTGAGTTAGAAAGTACACATTTGGATGTTTCTGATTTATTGAGGAATTCAGTTTTCTTTGTCAACCTTCGACAGCATTCGTCGTTCTGTGTCGTTGTTTAAAAACATTCCACATTTCAATAGGTATATTAGGATTTTCCATCCACTGATCAACAATATAGTCTGCAAATGCTGTGATCTTCTCTCCGTTGGGCATTTGTTCCATTATTAAAATCCACTCTTCCTCGACAGTGTTAAGCGGAAGACGTGACACTGCAGCACACATGCGACAAAACAATCGGACTTCCTCCCTATCCCTGTAGTCTTCCGTTAATCCCAGTTCTTGTATCTTCTTCCACAGACACTGGTTAAAGTGAAAATTACAACCGGATAGTTGTGTTTCAGGGACCACTGAATTCATTGCTTTAATTGTAGCTATTTCAAAATCTAGCACGGCAGTTTTTGGTGATCACCCAGGCATCTGAGATTTCAATCCACGAAAAAGCCTTTCGTATGAATTTTGACTTTTGTCTGGCAGCAAAGCAAATAAAACAGGAAATATTTTAGTTGCCTCTTCTATACTTCCGATGTCGACTTGGATTGTGTACAATTGTTTGAACTGATTCGAACAGCTGTCAAATGTCCCATCCATATGCACAATTCCATTTGTCACAATGGATTTTCTCTGCTTCTTCACAAGCAAATACTGGAAGTCTCTTGCGTGGAACAGAGCCATCGTCAACCTTCAAAAAAACTATTACCTTCGGTTAATTTCAAAAAGGTCTTCGCTAAGATGAATTTCCGAACTACAGCCAGGGTTCTGGGTTGTCCCAATAGCTCCTCTTGTCGCCTTACAGCATTGAGTCTTGGAGCTGTCATAATTCGGAATATATACCGCGAATACTAATCCTTTATATTTCAAATCTGGAAATTCGTGCTAAAAATTTGGGCTATAGGCACTGTCTTTTCTTCACGAACTCTTTTTCTGCAATTATGTAGTCTTTTCTTTATCTCCACGTCTGTTTTTCAGGTGGACAAGAATGTTGCTGTAGAGCAACGATTTCACCATTTGCAATTTTTAAACGAGCTTTGCACCTACTCCGTTCATAATTGACGCACATCCAGTTCGTATATTTTTCATTTTTCCTATAAATACGGTAGCGATGACCATCCTTAATAAGACACGGCCTCCCTTTCGTTGTTGTTATCACTTCCATGGCGTTCACTGCATAAAACAGAAGTCGTATAGGAAAACGCACGGAACGAAAGCTATCGACGACGACACTGTATGAGAAACGGTGACAACACCTGCACTGAGGGTGATCGACTGGGGTTGACAAGAAGTGGGGGAGGCTCAGTTCGCAAACAGCTCGTTAGGGAACCGATTGCTCGGGACAGCTTCGCGACATGCTGCACTCTTGTAGGAAACCCCACGGTAGGAAACCCCACGTAGCCCTGATTTCTCAGGAACTATGCACCCAAACTGCCTGAAAATGTAATCTTACGTCAGTTATAGTATTATATATTTGTCCAATGAATACCCGTTCATCATCTGGATTTCTTCTTGGTTTAGAAATTTTAATGACCAGTAGTGTACAATATGTACAAGAACCAAAAGGGAACAATTAGACTGGAAGACCAAGAGCGAAGCACTGTGACTAAAATGGTGTAAGACAGCGATATAGTCTTTCGCCCCTGTTGTTCATCGAAGAAACAACGACAGAAATAAAAGAAAGGTTGATAGTGGAATTAACATCTAAGGTGAAACGATATCAGAGATAATATTCGCTGATGACATTACTATCCTTAGTGAAGGTGAAGAAGAGTTACACGATATGTTGAATAGAATGAACTGTCTAATGAGTACAGAATATGGATTGAGTGTCAACCGAAGAAAGACGAAAGTAAAGAGAAGTAGCAGAAATGAGAACAGCGAGAAACTTAACAGCAGAATTGGGGATCAGAAAGTAGACGAAGTTAAGCGAATTCTGCCAGGTAGGCAGCAAAATAATGAATGAAAAGCGGAGTAGTGCCGGCAACAGAAGTGTACTGTTATCAGATGAAGGCCTTATTTGATCAAGAAATTTTTGAGGATATAAGTTTGGAGCACAGCACTATATGGCAATGAGACATGGACTGTGAGAAGCATTTGAGACTTGGTGCTACAGAAGAATGTTGAATATCAGATGGTCTGACAACGTAATCAATTAGGCGGTTCTCCGCAGTATTGGCAAAGAAAGAATATACGGAAAACACTGACAAAGGGAAGGGACATGATGATATGACGTTAAGACAACGGTGGTATTAGTGGAAGCGGTAGAGGTTAAAAATTTGTAGAGAAAGACAGAGATTGGAATACCTCCAGCAAATGATTGAGGACGTTGGTTACAAGTGCTACTCTGAGATAAAAGTTGACACAGGAGAGGAATTAACGGCTGGCCGCATCATATCAGTTGGGGAAAAAGACATGAGATACTCTTAAACACCTAACTCACACATCGTGAAGGAAATGTGACAGTGTGCGTGAAGTATTGGAAAGATCTTCCCGTTTAGGCTGCTGAACTTGCTCTTCGGGGTATCTCAGCCAACCATGCCATGCGACTTTTCATTTTCACCCCTATCTGTCGAGCGTTCGAATTGGAAGATGTAAATTTGTTCGACATTGTTAGCGAGTCGGTTGGTGAGAGACTGTGGGTAGGGACGTAGAGGGGTGACGCATTATCTGTGGAAGGGAGTTGGCAGGGGCACAGGCAGGTAGAAAATCTAGTTGCCGAAATTTTAGTAAACTGGATACTGCACAGAAGTGAAACAAGTCCCCCCCCCCCTCCGCCCCTCCCCCCACCCCCAAACGTAAATGCAAAGTCTAATTGCTTTGGAAAGAAGCTTATCGGCAGCATTTAACCACATATCCACTATATGCCAGCGTTTTCTTTATGAACTATTTACTGACCATGGTTTATGAGTAAGCTCCAATACTAGTGTATTACAAATTTGTGGCCTCGAGAAGAGCAGACCAGTAATATACGGCGAAAGGCAGCGAGGCGGAAGCATTAATTCAGCGGCAGCAGTAGTGTGACGTCACGGCTGGTCGGCCGCGACGCCTCAGCTGACTACCGTGTGCTGCGGCAGCGCGCAGATCCCACTGCGCAACACGCCCGTCAGTAACTCTTGCTGCTCTGCCCAGGCGAGACTAGTTACCGGTGTTTACACGCTAATGGACGATTATAGACTCTGCCTATATTTCTTCGTGTTCCATTCTCCAACCACACCCCGAGTTTTATGTCTATTTTTAATCGCAGCAAGTTCACGTAAAATAATTAATGCTTCCAATTGTGTTTGTATCTAATGTGCATCTTGCACGTATAAAATACATAGTGTTTCAAAAAGATTTATCCGATTTCACAGCATTTTATCTTCTGTATGCGACAAGAAAGAAACTTGGGATGAGCTACTTTCTTGCGTGTAGAACTAGAAACGTTTTACAAAGACAAAAAAAGGACGCATCTCGAAGGAATTATGTAAACTGGTCACAAATTTATTTCCACACAAAAAAGCAAAAGTGTCAACTCTGGCGGCCGATGGATGAAAACGTGATGGTGCACAAGAAAGAAAGTTGGGATGAGCTATTTTCTTGCGTGTAAAACTAGAAACGTTTTACAAAGACAAAAAAAGGAGGCATCACGAAGGAGTTATGTAAACTGGTCACAAATTTATTTCCACATTCGATACCATGCCACAAAGTCGTTACAAATTTCATTCCGTGTACACAGTCGGACAGTAACAACATCTCCCAGACAATACGTCACAGACAAGCGCGTGAACAGTACAGGGTGGTCCATTGATAGTGACCGGGCCAAATATCTCACGAAATAAGTGTCAAACGAAAAAAAATACAAAGAACGAATCTTGTCTAGCTTGAAGGGGGAAACCAGATGACGCTATGGTTGGCCCGCTAGATGGCGCTGCCATAGGTCAAACGGATATCAACTGTTTTTTTTTAAATAGGAACCCACATTCTTTACTACATATTCGTGTAGTACGTAAAAAAATATGAATGTTTTAGTTGGACCACTTTTTTCGCTTTGTGATAGATGGCGCTGTAATAGTCACAAACGTATAAGTATGTGGTATCACGTTACATTCGGCCAGTGCGGACGGTATTTGCTTCGTGATACATTACCCGTGTTAAAATGGACCGTTTACCAATTGCGGAAAAGGTCGATATACATAGCACACGCTCGTTGGGCATTTTGATCACAATAGCCATAGATCAACATGATATCGACATTTTCCGCAATTGGTAAACGGTGCATTTTAACACGGGTAACGTATCACGAAGCAAATACCGTCAGCACTGGCAGAATGTAACGTGATACCACGTACTTATACGTTTGTGACTATTAAAGCGCCATCTATCACAAAGCGAATATGTGGTCCAACTAAAACATTCATATTTATCTAGGTACTAGACGAATATGTAATAAAAAATGGGGATTCCTATTTAATAAAACGCTGTAGATATCCATTTGACCTATGTCAGCGCCATGTAGCGGGTCAACCATAGTGCCATCTGGTTTCGCCCTTCAGGCTAGACAAGTTTCGTTCTTCGTAGTTTTTTTCGTTTGACGCTTATTTCGTGAGATATTTCTCCCGGTCACGATCAGTGGACCACATGCAGATTTCGCATTTGAGGGAGGACAGGTAGTTGTGCTCAAAGAAGCTGGTCTGAGGATTCGACGAATCGTTCGACGTTCGCTTAGGAGCGCTGCCACTGTTCGACGATTTTGCGAGGAATGGCTGAACCTTGACCGAAAACAGCGTCAAGAAGGAATAGGTCAACCTAAAAAGAAGACAAAACGTGAGGACCGAGACATTGTCAGAGAGACACTTAGAGCTCCGGATTCATCATTGTAATCGATCCGACGCAGCTGGTGCTTCAGTGATCACAAGGGCTATTAATATACCAGTCGCAGAGAGAGGGCTGTCCTTCCGTCGACTACCATTGACCTCTGTACACAAACAAGGCCGTTTGCAGTGGTGTCGGGTCCATTCAGCCTGGAAACTCATTGGTTCGGCTTCTAACTGAGTCCCAACGACCAGTGAAGACGTGTCCGGAGGCGCCCCGTGGGGTAGCAACCTGACTAACCTGACCACAGCCTGCCACATGGGGTGCCATTTCACTACATATCAGGAACACTTTTTATGTCATCCGTAGCACCCTTTTAGCACTTTGGAACGTCGACGATATTCTACGCACCGATTTTTGTGTCCATTCATGGCCCCCCCTCCTGGGTTTACGTTTCAATAAGATAACGGCCGTCCGCATACGGCGAGAATTTCTACTGCTTGCCAAATCCCATCTTGGCCAGCAAGGTCGCGCGAACCTCTGCACAGTTGAGAAGGTCTGTAGAGTTGGGAGCAGGGCCCCAACAAGCTCAGGGTTTTGAGGATCCAACAAGCCAGTTCGATTTGGATCGATATCCTTCAGCAGGACACGAACAACTCTATGAATCAATTCCAAGCCGAATAATTGCTTGCATAAGGCAACATGTCGTTTACGTGCTCAATTTTGAAGGTCTTCCTCTTGAATTAATCATCCAATTTTTCTGAGACTGTAATCATTTGTTTGTACGCATACATCACTTCTATCGATTTCCGTCCCATCCGGGTAGTTCCTTCGTGGTGCGGGGTTTTTACGTCGTAGAGGGTTGTTTGCAGAGAACCATTAAGTTTTAAATAGTATCTTTCTCGTTCGTGGTCTTATGGAGTTACGTGAAGTTCGGGGTTCCGTTATGTATTCGCCTCCACAGCACCGGCTGCTTTATTACAGAAGGCTTTTGATACCGTTCCTCACAAGCGGCTATTAATCAAACAGCGTGAATGTGGAGTATCGTCTCAGTTGTGTGACTGGATTGGTGATTTTCTCTCAGAGAGGTCACAGTTCGTAGTGATAGACGGTAAATCGTCGAGTAGCACAGAAGTGATATCTGGCGTTCCGCAAGGAAGTGTCATAGGCCTTCTGCTGTTCCTGATGTACGTAAATGATCTAGGTGATAACCTGAGCAGCCCCCTTAGATTGTTTGCAGATGACGCTGTAATTTACCGTCTAGTTCAAATGGTTCAAATGGCTCTGAGCACTATGGGAGTTAACTTCTGAAGACATGAGTCCCGTAGAACTTAGAACTACTGAAGCCTAACTAACCTAAGGACATCACACACATCCATGCCCGAGGAAGGATTCGAACCTGCGACCGTAGCGGTCGCGCTGTTCCAAACTGTAACTCCTAGAACCACTCGGCCACTGAGGCCGGCTCCAAAATATTACATCAGTTTAATAATGCAAAATTTACGTCAAGATACCACTTCTTACATTTGGGCATTCTAACATTAACGCGCAACACTCACAGTGCCTAGCCAGTTATGTCAGTATCAGCCACTACCAAACCTTAGGCGCCATCTGCGAGCTCTGAACTAATTTCCTTATTTATGCCTAGCCACACAAGTTCGGAAATGAAACCTCAAAATAGCCAGTAAGAAATCCACAATCTTGGAGAGTATATAAAATAGAACACAGTCTAGATCAAAAAAGCCACTAACTGAAGGAAAGTACAGCTTCTATTTCACTTTCCGTGAAATGCGATGTATCCATTCAAAAATGATTTTCACATCGTGGAGGTTCAGCTCCACACGTATAATACTCCAGTTTGTCGTAGATAATTACAATTCATGCAGTGCTGAACGGTAATCTAGATTCCAGTACAAATCCGACCCGTCAGCGAGCTGCAGAAAAAATGGCCTACAGTCGGAGCACTACCACCGCACACTACCTACTGCTCTGACAGCTAACCGCAGCGGGCACTTTACAAGTACGGCAGGTATCTTCCCTGTCCTAGGCCTACAACCGACTGCCCGCCGCGGTCGCTCCAGGCATTCTCCACACTAATTGCTTACAGTGGCGTCACCGTACGGAACCAAAGATCATGCTGACAACTAGCATGTGTCGCCGAGCTGCAGAGTTTAAAACTTTTCCACGGTTTGTACATTATTAATTAAGACACTGTTACATCTCAACTAGTTCTGAAAGATGAGAAAAATAAGTTACATATTGTATTACAGAATTGCCACTTGGACTTGCATTCGAAAAAAGAAGTTAGTTGGCTCAAATGGCTCTGACCACTATGGGACTTAACATCTATGGTCATCAGTCCCCTAGAACTTAGAACTACTTAAACCTAACGACATCACACAACACCCAGCCATCACGAGGCAGAGAAAATCCCTGACCCCGCCGGGAATCGAACCCGGGAACCCGGGCGTGGGAAGCGAGGATGCTACCGCACGACCACGAGATGCGGGCAAGAAGTTTGTTCTGCTGCTTTCCTATCCGTATCTTATCATCTGGCCTAACTTACCGCTAAGTTTCATCACACTGTTATACCCTGAAGGACTTGAGGCGTAGCGCCGTATAACGATCCTGCCTTGGAGGCGATTAAGTGAGATGTGTTTCAGAGCTGGATAGTGACAGATGGTGACGCGAGACTGGACGCTCACGTAGTTTATGTGTCAGCCTATAGAGGACAGTATTGGATATGGACAAAGGAGATTTTTGTAGAATAGTTTTGTAAAGTAAGTTCATGGTAAAGGGAAATTTAATTCAGGTATAAATAACAATAGTAAATAACTTTATGCATAAGCAAAACGTCAGCATATTAGATAATTACGTCGGTAAAAAGTGCAGTCGTTAGGTTTACTATTTTGCAATTGGTTATTGATGAAAAGCGCGGAATTACGCGGGAGAATGTTGTTTTGTTATTGGCTGTCGAGTATGCTGACCAATGGTAAAGCAATATTCTTCTCGCGCCTTTCTCTGCTGGTAAAGAAGACTTAGAGTATTCTAGAGAAGAGTGGGAGTCTAGCCATGAACCATGAAACAGGTCGGACGTGTGTAGTAGGAGTTCCGATGGAAACGATAAGTTGCCCGATCTAGCAGTGTTTCATACATCCAAAGCGTTGTAAAGTGACGGCATAATTATTCCGATGGTTCTGTAGAAATTTCGGAATTTTTAAGTGAATTTTGTGTAGAGAAAAGACGTATATTCCGCGTGGCGTATTGAGCAGGTCGATGGCTAAAAACTGTGACTACATTTGGTGCCGACAGACTTAATATTTGGCGAGCATTATCAATCAAAAACATTTAGTATTTTGGAGTATTACGTTTTCGGGAAATGCAACACCATAAACTTGCTAACGTGAGTGAAAGGGATTATGAGTGACTGTGTTAAGACTAGCACGGGCTTGGCAGTGATACTTGTTCATCCAAGTTTCAGAATATATTGAGGACAAATTTCCAAACTTTCATTTGTGTGAAAACTTCCTCCCGAAACGTAGATTAGTAACTTAAATTGCAGCCTGGTTCACGTCGAAGTACAGTGGGTTTCACTCGGCTTTCCTGCTGATGATCTGCTGAGACAATGTTCACATGTAGGTGCAGGTCCGTCGTAAAAAGACGGAAAGAACCGCGCCGCCGCAAACTCGCAGATATTTTAAAATAATTTATTGCAAACTGCTAATAAACACTACTTAGGAAAGCAAGGACTTATTAGGAGCAAACTGTCTATACATCTAATCCTATATACTATTACCGCACTTCCATGGAATATCCACTCAGCCTTATTGTAACCACATAGTCGGGTAGCGCAGTGGTTAGCATACTGGCTTCACATTCGGGAGGACGACGGTTCAAATCCGCGTCCGGCCATCCTGATGTAGGTTTTCTGTGACATCCCTAAATGGTTTAAGGCATATGCCGGGATGGCTTCTTTGAAGCGACACGGCCGCTTTGCTTCTGAATTCTTCCACAATCCGAGCTTGTGCTCCGTCTTTAATGGTCTCGTTGTCGATGGGACGTTTAATATCCTCGGCCTCTTTCTCCTCATTTGCAATCATCTCGTGGAGCACCTACGGCACTTTCTCTTCTATCAGATCGCAGCCAAGAATGAGATCCTTCCCAGCGGTTTCAGCGGGCCGGCGTCCACATCGCACTTTGCTGCACGATTTTGAATTGATCGACGATTGCCAGAGTCTCCACCATAAGCCAGACCACTTTCCATTGCTGCAAATAGTTTTATTACATAATATTCATAAACTACACCTCTCTCATTAACAGGAGTCTTTTTAATTTTTGAAAGTGCGCACTGCACTACTAATTCTTATTTGGGATTTACTATTTCGCATCTTAGTCTATTCTTACCATTCGTCTGTTGATTCAAAATCTCTCTCCTCTCGATGATGGGGGAAAAGTGAGATACCTATCCTGTAAAGGCTCCTTCGAGGAGGAAAAAACCCATCTTTGATGGAATGTGCCTGTCGAGGCCGATACATTGTCGATGCGTACCACTTGACTTGCCGGAGACGGCTATATAATGCTCAGATGGTGAATAGTGTTTTATTGGGAGTAAATCCTACAGTCCAAGTTGTTCGCACCAGGGCTCGTATACATCAGAGAATGCGCAAGAAAAGAGTGAATATCTTTATGGTAATTAAAAATGTGTTACATTGAAATGCATCAGGTTGGTGCCATACCGATGTATCATATTACTACTATTCCCTCCTTTCCCCTGATTAACTGATACAAAATTTTATATTCAAATTTGGATAGACATGATTGCAGAGGACATAACATCGCTCCAGTTGCACCGTTCCGATCCATTTTGTGTTGGGCTTGCATGACGTACTAGGCTGGTAAACTGACCGGATCTCAGAAAGCTTTTACAGCGTCGGGTTGTTGTGTTGATCGGAAGGCACTGTGCTCCTGGGGACCGACTTTCACATTTTCTAACAGCTTTGATGCTTCAGAGAGTAGCTGCCCCACCCACTGGGCCGGGTATAGTGACCAATAAGCCGTCTGCTAAGCTTTGTGTTAAGGGCACCGATTTCACGATGAACTGAGCAGGCAACTGGCAGACGAATAAAGGAATCGTTCAAACTGCAAGGGAACCGTGCGTTTCTTTATGGTATGTTCTATCCATCCAGACTGCTCCCTGTAACAAAACAGCCACGGGCCAGTCGTTAGTCGTAAACGAACAGTCTGCAGGTGGCCCACTCGAGCGAGATAATATCGTCAGTTCCGTGGGAGTGTTAAGCGCGCAGAATGTCCAACCCGTTTCTTTGAAGATGTACCGCCGTGTCTTACTGTCGCCAGGACTTTGTTGAACCGTCTCATGTCATGCAGAGCCGGAGGCGCTATGGCGGCGGGTGCCTAATAAAGTAGACAGACCGGGAGTCAGCGCGCTTTCTGTACAAGAAAAGCAAGTATGCATTTTCTCACGTCGGTCTGAGCTGCTCCATTTTTCAAGAGCGGAAGTCTGTGCCTAATTATTAAAGTATTGTTTAAGCTTGCAAAATTCAAAGATTGACTAAACGGTAAATAGGCTCTTCGGAGGAGAGAGGACAAAGTCTGTTTCACAGCGTCCCACTAGGAGATCATCTAACAACCTTGTCGACTGGAAGATAGCATTTGGCGGATGCTCTGTGAAGAGCTCTGAGGAGCTCACCTTCGTGAGAACTCTTCGGGATATTCTCGGACGGATTCACTGAGAATTTTCGGCTGATTCTTCTGCGAGCTCTTCTGTTGAGGCACTTCGACACCAGATGACAATTAACTTCAGCCTCTGCAACCATTTAGGTTGCTGTCAAGCCTCGTGTACCGCAGCCTTATGGGGAGTTCACCTTACCATTGAAACTGTGGATTGAATGTCGAGTCGGTCACTTTGTTCTGAGGTTGACGGAATCTTGTTTCCAGTTACGTTGTACTCGCTTGTCCGATTCGGAATCGTCTAATCCTTTCTTGTGAAACGCGAGATTAATTCTAAATGGTTTTCTCTTCCACTGGCTTCATTGCAACGTATTGTTTTCTATTTAAATGAATATTGTACACATTCTGTAGTTCAGTTTCCTCTGTTGGTTTGGAGAAATGGCGGCTTCAGTCATAAAAAATGTTTTTGGTTTCGTTTATGCCTTGATTTCGACTGTAAATATTGGTGGTCTCGCGGTAATGTTCTCGCTTTCCAAGCACGGGCTCCCGGGCTCTGTTCCTAGAGGGGTCAGAGGTTTTTACCGGCCTGGACATGGCTGGGTGTTGTGTCGTCTTCATCATCATCATTCATCCACATTTCGGTCGGAGGAAGGCAATGGCAAACCACCTCCTCTAATAATAGTTCTGTTACTGATAAATCAGATATATGTACAGTGTTTAACAACCATTTTCTGAGCGTTGCTGGTGAATTAAATAAAAATTTAGTTTCTACAGCAAATCATTTAAATTTCTTAATAAATGTCTTTCTGAGATTGACGTCTGAAATACTCTTCTGTGATACAGACAAAAGGGAGATTCAGTCAATAATTAAAATCACTGAAGACTAAGGACTCTCATGGTTATGATGGAGTGTCTAGTAGAATATTAAAGTACTGTGCTGCACTTGTTAGCTCTGTATTTAGCTATATTTGTAATTTTTCCTTTAGGAATGGTCAGTTTCCTGAGCGATTAAAGTACTCAGTAGTAAAGCCGCTTTATAAAAACGGAGAAAGGGATAATGTAGATAATTTTAGACCTATTTCTATGCCATCAGTGTCTGCAAAAGTTATCGAAAAGGCTGTGTATTTAAGGTTAATTGATCATTTTATATCACACGATTTGCTATCAAATGTACAGTTCGGCAGTTTGACAACTGAAAATGCTACATTCTCTTTTCTCTGTGAGGTACTGGAAGGGATAAACAAAAGTTTCGAACGCTTGGAGTATGTTTTGATTTAACAAAGGCATTTGACTGTGTTGATCACACAATATTGCTCCGGAAGTTGGACCATTACGGAATAATGGGAGTAGCTCACAATGGTTCACCTCTTACTTTAGCAACAGGCAGCAAAAGGTCATTATTCACAATGTTAATAACGGCTGTGATGTGGGATCTGAGTGGGGTACTGTCAAGTGGGGGGTGCCCCAGGGATCAGTATTGGGGCCGCTCACAGATCGACTGGAGTTACTGATTTTGTTCTTGTACGCCACAAAATCCCTCTGATTAATTTCAGGAAGATGTTAATGTCAGTCTCGGTTTTGTACTCTAAAAACTTGCTTATACCTCGTATCAGATACTGTATACTATACAACAGTGAAGATGATGTTCTTGCAATGAAAAAATCTGTCGGAGATAATGTTTCCCATAATTTTACGAATCTGCGTTGCACGGCAGTGCTTGCGAAATTTTCACGCTTATTCTTCGTTCATCGCTTCTCAGTTGCGACTGTCAACAGCTCTCCACGATCGTAATGACGGAATCATTTTGAGTACTAGTTAGAATCGAGAAATCTGTCACTCTCTTGAAATCAATCTTCCCCGACAGTTGTTTCGGTGCTGTCGGTCATACATTTGCGACCGTAACTTGATTAATTGAGAGATCAAGCCCAGAATTTGGGAGGACTTCATCAGGATACATCCTCGAAATTCTTCGGACAATTTCCGTTCAACAGGGTGGTCAGAACTGGGCAAGTGTGGTGAAATGCTCCGTTTCGCGACAACTGAGTTTCCACACACAACAACTTTTTCAAGAAAATCCGGAAATAGATTTACAGAACGTTATGATGTGGAAGCCTACGGGGCAGTGAAAACAATATTTTACCTATACTCGTACACAGACCTGTTTCTTTCTAAAGTTAAATAAATCACTTAGCTGTGGATGGTTCTTGTCCTTACCACATTTAATAAGCCAACATTTAATGCAAGTGTGTTCAAAAAGTTGAAACGGGACCCTAATTTTACGCTGCGCCTAAAAACACAAGCGTCTTACAACGAAGCAGCACGTTATCTGAAAATGTTACCAGTACACTGAGTAAAAAAAAAGCAGGAAGGGAAGTTTATAGTGGCGATGTTGCAAAGAAAACTGTAGCCGACGCACAGGGCGCAAGTGTGCGTATGTCTAATTTCCTTTCTTGATTTTATGATGAATGTTTATTGCGGACCGCTTGCACAAATAAAAAAATCACTTTATATGGCAATGCATGTAGCAACTAGCTGCCTGAAACTCAGTATTTTTATTTGAATATCGTGAGGAAGTGGCAACGTCCAGTCGGGTTAAATTTCGAGAACAGCTTCCTCTTTCTCTTCCCCGTCCATCGTACTCCCGCTGAGTGTTCCACACGGTGTAGATGTTTCCTTTGCTGCCGTAACTCATTACGGAGGAGCATTTATCATGGCGAAGACGTTTCCGCGAGGGCAATTACGGGGAGATAATTATGACCTCAGCGGCGCCAGAGAGGGGGCTGCTACGGCGGCTGCGTGTCTCGCAGGAGATTTGTCGCGTACTGCTGCGTTCACAACACACGCGCTTACGACAATTTGCACAGCTCTTAATCTCCTCGCTGTGGTGGTCTCATGACGATAAAGATGCTGCAGACGAAACTCTCATACGCGTCTAAATGAGTCGCTGGGATTTACTGGCTGTAAAGTGTGAGGCAAGAAGGAGTTAGAGAGCATATTAGTGGGATTTAAATTGAAATAGTTTTTTTTGTTCCGACAGCTCTGATAAAGACTGTTATGAATGCGAATGCAGGTTGCGCAATTCTCACAGTCACTACAGCTTAGAGGCAGCATGCGACACTTCACTACGTGCAAACGTAGTTCGTAAGTTTCTTTGACAGTGCGACGGGAAAAGAGCACAGCGTCTTCTCCCTAGAAAAGGGTAAAAGATCCGAGTCACAGGTCAAAATCGCTCATTTCTATTGATGGATCTAAGAGCAAATTTTTACCCAAACTTTATGAGCTTCCAGGAGGAAAGCAATGTTCTTTCATAAAATTTGCACCGATGCAGGAAAAAAAAACTCTCTTGTAAAAAACACCTTGTTTTACTCGCCCACGACATCTCTCAAGCAATAAATGGAGATGAACAGGTAGACTCTATTGTCCTATACTTCCGAAAGATGTTTCGTACTGTACCACAGTGGAAAGTGCTAACCAGTTTATAATCATACGGAATAGGTCAAGGACATTTATAGAAGGCAATGCCTTATTCTGGACGGCGAATGTTCCACAGTTGTTGTGGTCTTCAGTCCTGAGACTGGTTTGATGCAGCTCTCTAGCTACTCTATCCTGTGCAAGCTTCTTCATCTCCCAGTACTTACTGCAGCCTACATCCTTCTGAATCCGTTTAGTGTATTCATCTCTTGGTCTCCCTCTACGATATTTACCCTCCACGCTGCCCTCCAATACTAAATTGATGATCCCTTGATGCCTCAGAACATGTCCTACCAACCGATCCTTCTTCTAATAAAGTTGTTCCACCAACTCCTCTTCTCCCCAATCCTATTCAATACGTCCTCATTAGTTACGTGATGTACCCGTCTAATCTTCAGCATTCTTCTGTAGTACCACATTTCAAAGGCTTCTATTCTCTTCTTGTCCAAACTATTTATCGTCCATGTTTCACTTCCATACATGGCTACACTCCATACAAATACTTTCAGAAACGACTTCCTGACATTTAAATCTATACTCGATGTTAACAAATTTCTCTTCTTCAGAAACGCTTTCCTTGCCATTGCCAGTCTACATTTTATATCCTCTCTACTTCGACCATCATCAGTTACTTTGCTCCTCAAATAGAAAAAACTGATTTACTACTTTAAATGTCTCATTTCCTAATCTAATTCCCTCACCATCGACCGACTTAATTCAACTACATTCCATTATCCTCGTTTTGCTTTTGTTGATGTTCATCTTATATCCTCCCTTCAAGACACTGTCCATTCCGTTCAACTGCTCTTCCAAGTCCTTTGCTGTCTCTGACAGAATTACAATGTCATCGGCGAACCTCAAAGTTTTTATTTCTTCTCCATGGATTTTAATACATACTCCGAATTTTTCTTTTGTTTCCTTTACTGCTTGCTCAATATACAGATTGAATAACATCGGGGAGAGGCTACAACCCTGTCTCACTCCTTTCCCAACCACTGCTTCCCTTTCATGTCCCTCGACTCTTATAACTGCCATCTGGTTTCTGTACAAATTGTAAATAGCCTTTCGCTCCCTGTATTTTACCCCTGCCACCTTCAGAATTTGAAAGAGATTATTCCAGTCAACATTGTCAAAAGCTTTCTCCAAGTCTACAAATGCTAGAAACGTAGGTTTGCCTTTTCTTAATCTACCTTCTGCCTCACGTGTTCCCATATTTCTACGGAATCCAAACTGATCTTCCCCAAGATCGACTTCTATCATTCTCCCGTACAGAATTCGCGTTAGTATTTTGCAGCCGTGACTTACTAAACTGACAGTCCGGTAATTTTCACATCTGTCAACGTCTGCTTTCTTTGGGATTGGAATTATTATATTCTTCTTGAAGTCTGAGAGTATTTCGCCTGTCTCATACATTTTGCTCACCAGATGGTAGAGTTTTGTCAGGACTGGCTCTCCCAAAGCTGTCAGTAGTTCTAATGGAATGTTGTCTACTCCCGGGGCCTTGTTTCGACTTAGATCTTTCAGTGCTGTATCAAATTCTTCACGCAGTATCATATCTTCCATTTCATCTTCATCTACATCCTCTTCCATTTCCATAATATTGTCCTCAAGAACATCGCCCTTGTATAGTCCCTCTATATACTCCTTCCACCTTTCTGCTCTCCCTTCTTTGCTTAGAACTGGGTTTCAATCTGAGCCCTTGATATTCATACAATTTGTTCTCCTTTACCCAAAGGTCTCTTTAATTTTCCTGTAGGCAGTATCTATCTTACCCCTAGTGAGATAAGCCTCTACATCCTTACATTTGCCCTCTAGCCATGCCTGCTTAGCCATTTTGCACTTCCTGTCGATCTCATTTTTGAGACGTTTGTATTCCTTTTTGCCTGCTTCGTTTACTGCATTTTTATATTTTCTTGTTTCATCAATTAAACTCAGTATTTCTTCTGTCACCCAAGGATTTCTACTAGCCCTCGTCTTTTCACCACTTCATCCCTCAAAGCTATCCATTCTTCTTCTACTGTATTTCTTTCCCCCATTCTTGTCAATTGTTCCTTTATACTCTTCTGTTCCACAGAGGAGAAAGAAATTGAGCTCTGATGGTGGTTAAGTTCTTATGGGACCAAACTGCTTAGGTCATCGGTCCCTAGGCTTTAACACTACTTAATCTAACCTAAACTAACTTACGCCAAGGACAACACACACACATTCACCCATGCCCGAGGGAGGGCTTAAATCTCCTACGGGGGCAGCCGCGCGAGCAGTGGCAAGGCGTCTCGGACGTCACGGCAACTCCGCGCAGTAATATGATCTGTGTCCTGAGGAAATTTTGTAGGATTCCTAAAGTTCCCAAAAGCCATAAACGATTTATCGCACAGGAACAACAGCACTAACGTGTTGTTCACTGACGGTCCTTTTGTCAACAGCAAAGAAACGTCGTTGCAATATCGTAAGGAATTGTAGTGAGTTGGACAAAAATTCTGCTTTGTGTAAATGTATGACAGTTCTTTCTAAATGTGAATGTCCTTAAGAAAGAGAAGAACGGTGTGTTCCGAAACACTTGCGTCTGCACCAGTATTGTACACAATCGTTGGATCTTCCCCATAACACTGTCAAATAGCAGTATCGCGTTCTTATAAGAGAGAGTTGTGCCGCTCTTATGAGGGAGATGTGGGGTTGTTACTGGGTAAAATTACTCTGGCTGTGTTCGGTGGGCCATCTTCACTGCATAAAAATGGTTTTCCCCGCACTCAGGCTAAAGAATTAGGATTATTGGCTGAAATTCCTGTGGCCACCAGTGGTGGATCATATTCTTTGGTTTGAATGGGATTTTTCAAGCGCTTATGCCGAAGAAGAGTTCATCATCATCAACATCTTCTTCAAGGATTAGGACTTCTAGTCTGTTGCGCCTCAGCACAGTTCTCTCTTCAAGGGACGTCCAACGTCTCTCTTGCCGGGTGGGTATTATTGTATTGCTACTTTAGATGCTCTGCCATTAGACATACGTTGGACACGGTCTTTACAGTTCATGCAGTATTTTTCACTTATGTCTGTAACGGGTTCAACATTTCGTTCTTGTCTAATATCGGTATTTATTTTATAGTCCAATAACGAACATCCCGCTGCAAGGTGGAGGAACTGTATCTCTGGTGATTCGATTCATCGTAATTGATCAGATTTTAGGATCCAGTTTTCGCTAACACACAGCATTACAGAGAACAGTACTACTTTGCCAAGTTTAATTAATGTTTCTTTCCGTACATTAAGTTTTATTGTACGTTGTAGACACTACTGGCCATTAAAATTGCTACACCACGAAGTTGACGTGGTACAGACGCGAAATTTAACCGACAGGAAGAAGATGCTGTGATATGCAAATGATTAGCTTTACAGAGCCTTCACACAGGGTTGGCGACGGTGGCAACACCTAGAACGTGCTGACATGAGGAAAGTTTCCAACCAATTTGTAATACACAAACAGTTGACCAGCGTTGCCTGTGATGCCTCGTGTAAGGAGGAGAAATGCGTACCATCACGTTTTCGACTTTGATAAAGGTCGTATTGTAGCCTATCACGATTGCTGTTTATCGTATCGCGACATTGCTGCTCGCGATGGTCGAGATCCAATGACTGTTAGCAGAGTATGGAATCGGTGCGTTCAGGATGGTAATGCGGAACGCCGTGCTGGATCCCAACGCACTCGTATCACTAGCAATCGAGATGACAGGCATCTTATCCGCATGGCTGTAACGGATCGTGCAGACTTCTCGATCCCTGAGTCAAGAGCTGGGGACGTTTTCAAGACAACAACCATTTGCACGAACAGTTCGACAACCTTTGCAGCAGCATGGACTATCAATTCGGAGACAATGGTCACGGTTACCCTGGACGCTGCATCACAGTCAGGAGCATCTGCGATGGTGTACTCAACGACGAACCTGGGTGCACGAACGGCAAAACGTCATTTTTCGGATGAATCCAGGTTCTGTTTACAGCTTCATGATGGTCGCATCCGTGTTCGGTGACATCGCGGTGAACGCACAGTGGAAGCGTGTATTCGTCATCGCCAGACTGGTGTATCACCCGGTGTGATGGTATAGGGTGCCATTGGTTACAAGTCCCTGTCACCTCTTGTTCGCATTGACAGCACTTTGAACAGTGGACGTTACATTTCAGATGTGTTACGACCCGTGGCTCTACCCCTCATTCGATTGCTGTGAAACCCTACATTTCAGCAGGATAATGCACTACCGCACGTTGTAGGTCCTGTACGGTCCTTTCTGGATACAGAAAATGTTCGACTGCCAGTCACTACTCTTGATGAACTGTGGTATCGGGTTGAATCTGCATGGGCAGCTGTACCTGTACACATCATCCAAGCTTCGTTTGACTCAATGTCCAGGCGTATCAAGGCCGTTATTACAGCCAGAGGTGGTTGTTCTGGGTACTGATTTCTCAGAATCTATGCACCCAAATTGCGTGAAAATGTAATCACATTCCAGTTCTAGTATAATATATTTGTCCATTGAATACCCGTTTACCATCAGCATTTCTTCTTGGTGTAGTAATTTTAATGGCCAGTAGTGTAGTTTCATAGAAGTGTGTGCATCTGGTCAGATTTAGTTTTACATCATTTGGCTTGGGAAATTTAAAATTGCACCCTAAATATTTAAACTCCTTTACTTGCTCAATTATTACCCTGTCCGTAACAATTTTAGCTCTTATGCATTCCAGTCCTAGAAATGCCATCACTTTTGTTTTACCTGGCGAAATTCTCATTCCATATTTACCAGAAAGTTAACTCAATTTGTGTACTGAAATTTGAACCTTTTCTTCAGATTCTCCTATTTACTACTTTAAATGTCTCATTTCCTAATCTAATTCCCTCAGCATCACCCGACTTAATTCGACTACATTCCAATATCCTCGTTTTTCTTTTGTTGATGTTCATCTTATATCCTCCTTTCAGGACACTGTATCAGATTTTTGCGAAGTGGAATCTGCCAACAGAAGTCGCCTAATGTCACCTGCAGGTAGTCGGCAGTCTGGCCATCCCCGACAAAGTGGACGAGTGGCGCTCCAGCTTGGCGGAGAGCTGCAGCGGCAGCTCGCCAGGCACGCCTGCCGAGTAATTGTCGGCCAGCCTCTCGAGGCAGTAAGCGCGCGCACACTTTTTACCCGGTTACCGGCGCCGCCTCCTGCCCCCCGCCACGCCGCCAGTCGTCGCCTTCTTCTACGCAGGCGTACGCGACCACTCCTCCGCGAGACAAGTTTTTACCGCCGGGATGAAAAATCGCCGGAATCGGAGGCCGAATTTATCTGGTGCGCAGGTGGCGGAGCGGCCCGCCGGCCGACGAGAGCGGCTAGCCGCCTATTGAGCAGCGCGGCGCGGCGGCGAGGCTGCATGGCGACGCCCGGGCGACCTCGCCAGAGCAGACGGCCGACGCCTACTCCAGCGTCGCGCGTCAGCTTCCCTTCTACTGCGGAGCCGGCGACTCCTGTTCGTGGAACTACTCTACCTCGAGGTCACGAGTCTAGTGTCCAGATAGCACAATCACGAACGCACATCACCAACTACGGCTCTTCGTATGTTGGCCCTTACTTCATGGTATGCCCTGCTGTCACTCTGCTAACAATGCAGTGCCGTACAGAACATTGGTGTGGCCCTTATGATACAATGAAGCGCCAAAGAACCTACACTACTGGCCAATAAATTTGCTACACCACGAAGATGATGAGCTACAGACGCGAAATTTAACCGACAGGAAGAAGATGATCAGCTTTTCGGAGCATTCACACAAGGCTGACGCCGGTGGCGACACCTACAACGTGCTGACATGAGGAAAGTTTCCAACCGATCTCTCATACACAAAACAGCACTTGCCGGCGTTGCCTGGTGAAACGTTGTTGTGAGGCCTCGTGTAAGGAGGAGAAATGCGTACCATCACGTTTCGGACTTTGATAAATGTCGGCTTGTAGCCTATCACGATTGTGGTTTATCGTATCGCGACATAGCTGCTCGTGTTGGTCGAGATCCAATGACTGTTAGCAGAATATGGAATCGGTGGGTTCAGGGGGGTAATACGGAACGCCGTGCTGGAACCCAACGGCCAGTCGAGATGACAGGCATCTTATCCGGATGGCTGTAATGGATCGTGCAGCCACGTCTCGATCCCTGAGTCAACAGATCGGGACGTTTGCAAGACAACAACTATCAGCAGGAACAGTTCGACTACGTTTGCAGCAGCATGGACTATCAGCTCGGAGACCATGGCTACGGTTACCCGTGACGTTGCATCACAGACAGGAGCGCCTGCGATGGGGTACTCAACGACGAACCTGGATGCACGAATGGCAAAACGTCATTTTTTCGGATGAATCCAGGTTCTGTTTACAGCATCATGATGGTCGTATCCGTGTTTGGCGACATCGCGGTGAACGCACATTGGAAGCGTGTATTCGTCATCGCCATACTGGTGTATCACCCGGCGTGATGATATGGGGTGCCATTGGTTACACGTCTCGGTCACATCTTGTTCGCATTGACAGAACTTTGAAAAGTGGACGCTACATTTCAGATGTGTTACGACCCGTGGCTCTACCCTTCATACGGTCCCTGTGAAACCCTACATCTCAGCAAGATAATGCACGACCGCATGTTGCTGGTCCTGTACGGGCCTTTCTGGATACAGAAAATGTTCGACTGCTGCCCTGGCTGGCACATTCTCGAAATCTCTCACCAATTGAAAACGTCTGGTCAATGGTGGCCGAGCAACTGGCTCGTCACAATAAGCCAGTCACTATTCTTGATGAACTGTGGTATCGTATTGAAGCTGCATGGGCAGCTGTACCTGTACACGCCTTCCAAGCTGTGTTTGACTCAATGCCAAGGCGTATCAATGCCGTTATTACGGTCATAGGTGGTTGTTCTGGGTACTGAAATCTCAGAATCTATGCACCCAAACTTCGTGAAAATGTAACGACATGTCAGTTCTACTATAATATATTCATCTAATGAATACCCATTTATCATCTGCATTTCTTCTTGGTGTAGCAATTTTAATGGCCAGTAGTGTAGTAAGACATGTGTATTCAAATATAGAGATACGTAAAAATGCAGAATATGTCACTGTGGTCGGCAAGGCCTACATAAGACAATAAGTGTCTGGCGCTGTTGCGATGGCAAGTTATCAAGATTTAAGTAAGTATGAACGTGGTGTTATAGTCGGCGCACGAGGGATGGTACACGGCATGTTCGAAGTAGCGATGAAGTGGGGATTTTTCCCTTACGACCATTTCGCGAATTTACCGTGAATATTAGGAATCCGATAAAACACCACATTTCCGACATCACTGCGGCCGCAAAACGTTCCTGAAACAACGTGTCCAACGACGACTGAATCGTTCAACGTAACAGAAGTGCAACCCTCCCGCAAACTGCGGCAGATTTCAATGCTGGGCCATCAACAAGTGTCAGCGTGTGAATCATTCAACGAAACAGCAGCGATATGGGCTTTCGGATTCGAAGGTCCACTCGTGTATCCTAGGTGACTGCACGACAGAAAGCTTTACGCCTCGCCAGGTCCTTTCAACACCGATACTGGATCGTTGATGACTGGAAACATGTTGCCCGGTCGGACGAGTGTCGTTTCAAATTGTATCGAGCTGATGGACGTGTATGGTTATGGAGACAACCTCATGAATTCATGGACCCTGCATGTCATCAGGGGACTGTTCAATCTTGTGGAGGCTCTGTCATGGTGCGGGTGTGTGCAGTTGGAGTGATATGTGACCCCTGATACGTCAAGATATGACTGACAGGTGGCGCGGACGTAAGCATCCTGTCTAATCACCTGCATCCATTCACGTCCATTGTGCATTCCAATGGACTTGAGAAATTCCAGCAGTACAATGCGACACCCCACATGTCCAGAATTTGCTACAGAGTGGCTCCAGGAGCACTCTTCTGAATTTCAACACTTCCGCTTGGCACCAAACTTCCCAGACATGAACATTATTAAGCATATCTAGGATGCCTTGCAACGTGCTGTTCAGAAATCTCCACCCCCTCGTACTCTTACGAATTCATGCAGAATTCACGGTCTCAGTTGCCTTCAGCGCTACTTCAGACATTAGTCGAGTCCATGCCACGTCGTTTTGGGCACTTCTGCGTGATTGTGGGGGCTCTGCATGATATTAGGCAGGCACACCAATTTCTTTGGTTCTTCAGTGAACTAAGGGTATCCTTTAATCAGAGTGGTGGTGGTGGTAGGTAGTGGTTAACTTCCCGTCGACAACGAGGTCATTAGAGACGGAGCGGAACCTCGGGTTAGGGAAGGAGTGGGAAGGAAGTCGGCCGTGCCCTTTCAAAGGGACCATCCCGGCATTTGCCTGAAACGATTTAGGGAAATCACGGAAAACCTAAATCATGATGGCTGGAGACGGGATTGAACCGTCGTCCTCCCGAATGCGAGTCCAGTGTGCTAACCACTGCGCCACCTCGCTCGGTTTTTATCAGAGTGGCTTTAAATTAGCACTCACAAAATTAGACAAAACGCGGTACTGCTGCTTTAGTATCTGCATCAAAACGACACTTTCGACGAGCGAAGGATGTAGCGGCCTCAGATCCTACACCACTCCACACACTTCCGTTAGCAACTTTGCGAACGACCAACACAGCATTTTGTATATCCGAGTATATGGATGGACTGCTGTACGAGGTCTGAGACCTGTATACCCTGCCAAAAGTGCAAACTAACAAGGCACCAGTCTCACACGTTCAGCTGGACATTGTAGGACTGGTGCCACGTAGCTACCAACAACGCCTCTCTGTAATCAGTAGATTCGCCAGGCGCCCAAATACATTTCCACTGGAAATAGAAACCGCCGAGAATGTGTTGTGTACATTCACCTGCGGTTTGGGCTTCACGTTTTGTCTGTACCCATCGAGTGACTAAGGCCAGAAACGGCAGTAGGAGGCAAAAATGTGTAATGGCAATATTTGTATGGGAGACACATGACTAGGACTTCACAGCAGTAAAAGCACTACCGTGTGCCTATACCATCCCTTGACGGCTCCTATAAAGTACCATACAATGCATATATGAACTGACTTTCTCCCAGTAGTGCTGTTGGAATTGCGCTGCGGTTTAAAAAGAAAGTCCTGCAGGCCTCCTCAGGGGAACTGGTATACGGGGAACGCCTGCACCTACCGGGGAAGTTTTTCATGCCACATACCGGCCCCGCTAACTCTACTCAAGATTTCTTCGCCTAACTCAGGAAACAAATGGAGGCTATGCGACCGAATGGAGCTATATGGCACTGAAAACACGCTGCATTTGTTTTCAGAGGCGTCGACACGACGAAGCAAGTTTTTCTCCAACCCCGCACACTTCGCAGATCATTGGAGCCGCCATACCGAGCTCCTACATGGTTATGAGACAAAGTGATAGTATGCTGACTCCTCACATTATGTGTCCATCGACAAAAAGCCGCCGGCCTACTTAACGGGCAGGAGACGTCGCCGAAATGCAGATCGCCACAGGACGCCCAATACCCGCCACGCTGCTGCTACCGTCACCGCAACGTCATTCAGAGCGGTGCTGCCCGTCTGGAAACCAACCGACTGCCGCCCACCCAGGCACAGTAGTAACCTCGCAACACCAGCCGACACACTAGCGTCCACCCATATCGGGAACTCGCAAACAAAATAATTTGTCATTCCGTTTCGATTCAACAACACTTCATAGCTCAAGCTAAAAAAACTATTTTCTGTGCAATGTAGCAATGTCAGCTCACAGGACACTCCAGACGTCCCGAACGACCAAAGCCAGAAAAATCCTGCTCTCCGGCAGACGTTACATCGCTGTCTTCCACGGTGCGAGGATCAAGGATGTGTGGTTGTCGAAACTGCGCTATCTAAAATAACCAGTGGGATGATAATACACGCTAAGACAAAGAAAAGACACACCGTGAAGTAATTATCCGAATGGGACGGAAGTCGGTAGATGTGATATGCATGTACAGACAAACAATTTATTATAATTTCAGAAATATTGAACGATTTATTCAAGAGAAACAGCTTAATTAGTTGAATAGGTCAATAATGCGTTGGTCCACCTCGGGCCCTTATTCTATCAGTTATTCTGCTTGGCATTGATTCATAGAGTTGTTGAATGTCCTCGTGATGTCTATCGTGCAAAATTCTGAGCAACTGGCGCGTTAGATCGTCAACTTCAGAATCCCGAGATGGTAGATCGTCAACTTCAGAATCCCGAGATGGTTGTAGGGCCCTAACCATTATGTTCCAAACATTCCCAATTGCGGGCAGGTCCGGTGACCTTCCTCGCCAAGGTGGGGTTTGGAAAGCACAAAGGCAAGCTGTAGATACTCTCGTCGTGTGCGAGTGGGCATTATCTAGCTGATATGTAACCCCAGTTTCAAATGGTTCAAATGGCTCTGAGCACTATGGGACTTAACATCTCAGGTCATCAGTCCCCTAGAACTTAGAACTACTTAAACCTAACTAACCTAAGGACATCACACACATCCATGCCACAGGCAGGAGTTGAACCTGCGACTGTAGCAGTCGCGCGGTTCCGGACTGAAGCGCCTAGAACCCCTCGGTCACGGCGGCCGGCTGTAAGCCCAGGATGACTTGCCATGAAGGGCAACAAAACAGGACGTAGAATATCGTCGACCTATCGCCGTGCTGGAAGTGTGCCGCAGATAGCAACCAAAAGGGACTCTTGGCTGTTGGGCCATATATCGGGCGTCAGTTAGTTTGGTATCCCACGGCTGTCCAGGGGACGTCTCCAGACTCGTCTTGGGCCTAAGAATCCCATTGGATGGAGTAGGACTGTCTTCAGCGACGAGTCCCACTTCGAACTGCACTCCGTCGACCAGCGAAACCCTGTACTGAGACGCCCGGAACATCAGTTCCATACCAATATCACTGACGACCTCCGTACGACTCGATACCCAGGATTCATGGTCTGCGGTTCCATTTCTTTTCATAACAGGTCCCCTTTGGTTGTCATCCGCGACACACTTACAGCACAACGGTACGACGACGACATTCTACGTCATGTTTTGTTGCCTTTAATGGCAAACCATCGTGGGCTTACATTTGAGCGATATAGTGCCCAACCGCACATGACCAGAGTTTTACGCCTTTGTGCCAAACTCTACCTCGGCCAGAAAGGTAGCCGTATCTCTCGCCAATTGAGAACTCTTGGAGGCCCTACAAGTATCTCGGGATTTTAGAGACCTAACAGTCCAACTGCTTGGAATTGGGCACGATATCTTTCAGGAGGACATCTTGCGTAAGAGCCAGAGGTGAACCAAGGGATTATTGACTTGGTCAGTCTGTGAAGCCCTTTCTCTTGAACACATGGTCCAATTTTTCTGAGCCGTTCGCTGTGGCCGAGCGGTTCTAGGCGCTTCAGTCCGGACCGCGTTGCTTCTACTGTCGCAGGTTCGCACACTGCCTCTGGCATGGATGTGTGTGATGTCCTTAGGGTAGTTAGGTTTAAGTAGTTCTAAGTCCAGGGGACTGATGACATCGGATGTTAAGTCCCATAGTGCTTAGCGAAATTTGAGCCAGTTCTTCTGAAATTATCGTGTACATGTACATGACGTCTACCGATTCCCGTGCCATTCGAATAAGCGCTTGGTGGGGCATCGTTTTTATTTGCCTTGGGATATAGTCTATGTCATAGCAGTCATTTATCCTGTTGCTCTACAGACCGAATGAGTGTCTTATCTACATCTGAAGTGTACAGTTTATTAAGTATCTACAAGGTAAAGCCCATCTCAGGTGGAGTAATATTCATCGTCATTTTGCTAGATGGTGCGCTTGATTGTTTGCACGCAGAAGTGGGATAATGTAGATCGCATGACGAAGCTGTTTTGTGGTGTAAGGTCTGCTGCAGGTTGTGTCGTGGCATTATGTTTGCTTGAAGCGCAGATTTTGATGGAATAACTGGGGATTTTCTGAGCACATAAGAACGACTCTTCCCTTAAGTATTTATTTATTTCCTATTTTGCTTTAGTCTGTCGCCACAAGAACAGAGCCAATGCTGCATATGAATTGCATCAGTGTAGAGGACAACATTTTAGTATAATTTCAAATATATTAGTGTGAGCAAGGACTATGGCGTACAAGGGAAAAAATTATTTATAATACAGACATTAAAAAAATAATAATTTTTAAAAGAAAAAGCTACATACTACCTTTTGGCCGTCTGGTGCACAGATATGTTTAGCTGGAATGAAGACACTTTAATCATTTGGTACACCAAAAATTATGTAATTTATAATTCTGGACTGCATTAATACGCAACACTACGCTACACAACACTACTGCACTTCGAGATCAGACCAGGCTAGATTTTTCTCATTTCTCTGGATAGTGAGCTTCCAGCGCCCTGAGGTACAACCCAGGAATCACAGCAGCTGGGCTGCTGTACCACCCAAGATGCTGAGATTGGGAGGTGGCTGTCAGAGTCCCAGGAAATCCTTCCTGGTCCGCCAAAGTCTCATCTCATCAGCGCTTCCGGGAGGTCGTCGCAGGTGGACTTGTTCAGCCGGGGCGCATCTCGTTGTTAGGATGTACAGCCTCTTCTTGGTTGTCTCTCAGCCATGTAGGCTTGCAGTTCATAAGCTGATATTTTGTGTGTCAGCGAGTTCAGTTCGTATCGGAGTTTCTCATTCCTTATTATGTCATTATGTATTACGAAAAGCGTTCCTGTCCCGGTCTCCAACGTTATGTCAAATGGCACACATCTAGACTATGTGGTCCCAGGTGCTGGTCGCTCCACATTCAGAAGTTTCTGTAGTGCGTCGTCCTATTTTTGGTAAGCTTCTGGGATATAGACCGTGTACCGACAGGTAGTTTATATCCCGCATTGTTGAGACGACGTAGGATACCCTGGATCTTTTATGTTAGGAAGAAACTGATAACTTACATATCTGGGCATAGTGGTGCAATCCATTTTTAGATTGTGATGCAAAATGAGACAGCCAGAGTTGCAACTGTAATGGATATTTTAGTCAGTGACTGGTTTTCATTCTCAAACCGACCAACGTTTGACAACAATTGGGACCATACACATACACTGAAGAAAGAAAGAAACTGGTACACTTCCCTAGTTTCGAGTAGAGCCCCCGTGAGCTCACAGTAGTGCCGCAGAACGAAGTGGCATGGACTCGACTTTTATCTGAAATTGTGCTGGAGGGAACTGACACCATGAATCCTGCAGGGGTGTCCATGAATCCGTAAGAGTATGAGGAGCTGGAGATCTCTTCTGAAAGGGACGTTGCAAGCCATCCCAGATACGCTCAATAATATTCATGTCTGGAGAGTTTGGTGGCTAGTGGAGGTGTAACTCAGAACAGTGTTCCTGGAGCAACTCTGTTGCATTTATGGACTTGTGCGGTGTTGGATTATCCTGCTGGAATTGCTCAAGTCTCCGTCGTAATGCACAAAGGACATGACTGGATTTAAGTGATCACACAGTGTGCTTACGATCCTAGCGTCGCCGCGCTCCAAGTGAGGACCTGCCTTCCAGGTTATGACGTTGAACGCCAACAGAACTCCTAATTGGAGACCGCAATTAGCATTCAAGGGAAACAGCACCGGCCTCATTACGCGAGAACATGCGAACATCCTTGCAGCGAAGCAATCTCGTAGTCGACGAGCCCACTTGGACCCTTTCGTGCGAGCCTACAGTGGGCTGAAGTCACGTTTACACATGTGCGCCTTGCTAGTAGTCGGAGTGTAGCTGTAGATTACCCCACACGGAAACAGAGGTGCCGAGCTTCAACGCAAGTGTGAATGGATCACTTGCGCGTACATGTTGAGGAAGAAGCTTGCACCGACATTCGTGCATCTGCTTGCGTGTGCGGCTAGCACAATCGCACGGCAAGTAGTCCCAAGGCGCACAGGTGTAAACGCACCTTGCCAGCGATTTATACTCCACGGGAGACTCGCTTAAGTGTTTAGCGAGGCCCATCATAGCTCTCTGCTAGACCTGCACGACTCGCATTGCACCACTGGACCAAACAAACTGTTACACCTGCCCAATATCGTGTAGGGCCCCCTCGAGCACGCGTAAGTGCCGCAACACGACGTGGCACGGGCTCGATTAATGTCTGAAGTAATGGAGGGAATTGACACCATGAATCCTGCAGGGCTGTCCGTAAATCCGTAAGAGTATGAGGGGATGGACATCTCTTCTGAAAGCACGTTGCAAGGCATACTTTTTTGTTTTTGTTCTTGGTCATCTGTCTTCTGACTGGTTTCATGCGGCCCTCCACGAATTCCTCACCTGTGCTAACCTCTTCATCTCACAGTAGCACTTGCAACCTACGTCCTCTGTTATCTGCTGGATGTATTCCAATCTCTGTCTTCCTCTACAGTTTTTGCCTTCTACAGCTCCCTATAGTACCATGGAAGTCACTCCCTCATTTCTTCGGAGATGTATTATCAGTGTTTCCGACACATTCCTTTCCTCTCCGATTCTACATAGAACCTCCTCATTCCTTACCTTATTAGTCCAGCTAATTCTCAACATTCGTCTTAGCACCACAGCTCAAATGCTTCGATTCTCTTATGTTGCGGCTTTCCCACAGTCCAAGCAGTCCATGTTTCATTACCAATTCTGTACTCCAGACGATATTAATTGGCTTCTCTTGGCCAGGAATGTCCTTTTTACCATTGCTAGTCTGCTTTTGAGATCTCCTTTGCTCCGTCCGTCACTCGTTATTTTAATGCATAGCTAGCAGGATTTCTTAACTTCATCTACTTCCTGACCATCGATCCTGGTATTAAGTTCCTCGCTGTTCTCATATCTACTACTTCTCATTACCTTCGTCCTTCTTCGATTTACTGTCAATACTTCCTCTGTACTCATTAGACTGTTCATTACACTCCGGAGATCATGTAATTCTTCTTCACTTTTACTCACGATAGCAATGTTATCAGTGAATCGTATCATTTTTGCATCCTTTCATCTTGAATTTTAATTCCTACTCCTGAACATTTCTTTTATTTTCATCATTGCATTCTCGATGTACAGATGGAACAGTAGCGCCGAAAGACTATATCCTTGCCTCTCACCTTTTTTCATACGAGCACTTCGATCTTGGTCGTCCACTCTTATCATTCCCTCTTGGTTGTTGTACATATTGTATATGACCCGTATCTCCCTAAAGCGTACCCCTATTTTTCTTAGAATTTCGAACGTTTATGCGCCATTTTACATTGTCGAACGCGTTTTCCAGGTCGATAAATCCTATGAACGTGTCTTGATTTTTCTTTAATCTTGCTTCCATTATTAACCACAACGTCGGAATTACCTCTTTCGTGCCTTTACCTTTCCTAAAGCCAAACTGAATGTCATCTATCGCATCCTCAATTTTCTGTCCCATTCTTCTGTATATTATTCTTGTCAGCATCTTGGGTGCGTGAGCTGTTAAGCTGATTGTGCGATAATTATCGCACCTGTCAACTGTTTCCGTCTTCAGAAATGTGTGGATAATGCTTTCCCGAAAGTCAGATGTCATGTTCCCAGACTCATACATTCTACACACAAACGTGAATAGTCGTTTTGTTGCCACTTTCTCTAACGATTTTAGAAATTCTCATCGAATATTATCTCCCCTTCTGCCCTATTTCATCTTAAATCCTCCAAAGCTCTCTTAAATTCTGGTTCTAGTAGTGGATCCCCTATCTCTTCTAAATCGACTCCTGTTTCTTCTTCTATCACATCGGAGAAATCATCCTCCCTCATAGAGGCTTTCAATGTATTCTTTACATCTATCCGCTCTCTCGTCTGCATTTACATGTGGAATTCCCGTTGCACTCTTAGTGTTATCACCCTTGCTTTTAATGTCACCGAATGTTGTTTGGACTTTCCTGTATGTTGAGTCAGACCTACCGACAATGATTTCTTTTTCGATTTCTTCACATTTTTCATGGAGCCATTTCGTTTTAGCTTCAATGCACTTCCTGTTTATTTCATTCGTCAGCAACTTGTATTTCTGTATTACTGAGTCTCCCGGAACATTTTTGTACTTCCTCTTTTCATCGGTCAATTGAAGTATTTCTTCTGTTATCCATGGTTTCTTCGCTGTTGCCTTCTTTGTACTTATGTTTCCCTTCCCAACTTCTGCTTTCGCCCTTTTTTAGACATGCCCATTCCTCTTCAACTATACCGCCTACTGAGCTGTTCCCTATTGCTGTACCTATAGCTTTAAAGAACTTCCAGCATATCTCGTCATTCCTTAGTACGTCTGTATCCCACTTCTTTGCCTATTCATTCTTCCTGACTAATGTCTTAAACTTCAGCATACTCTGTATCACTACTATGCTGTGATCTGAGTTACTGCTCCAGGGCATGCCTTACAACTCAGTATCAGATTTCGGAAATTGAAATTACTACAAAAAGTAGAAATGCAGATGATAAGCGGGTATTCATTAGACAAATGTATTATACTAGGACTAAAATGTGCTTAAATTTTCACGCAATTTGGGTGCAGAAGTCCTGAGAAATTAGTACCCAGAACAAACACCTCTGGCCGTAATAACGGCCTTGATACGCCCGGGCATTGAGTCAAACAGAGCTTGGATGGCTTGTACAGGTACAGCTGCCATGCAGCTTCAACACGATACAACAATTCATCAAGAGTAGTGACTGGCGTATTGTGACGAGCCAGGCCGGCCGCGGTGGTCTCGCGGTTCTAGGCGCGCAGTCCGGAACCGTGCGACTGCTACGGTCGCAGGTTCGAATCCTGCCTCGGGCATGGATGTGTGTGATGTCCTTAGGTTAGTTAGGTTTAAGTAGTTCTAAGTTCTAGGGGACTAATGACCACAGCAGTTGAGTCCCATAGTGCTCAGAGCCATTTTGACGAGCCAGTTGCTCCGCCACCATTGACCAGACGTTTTCAATTGGTGAGAGATCTGGAGAATGTGATGGCGAGGGCAGGAGTCGAACATTTTCTGTATCCAGAAAGGCCCGTACAGGACCTGCAACATGCTGTCGTGCATTATCCTGCTGAAGTGTAGGGTTTCGTGGGGATCGAATGGAGGGTAGAGTCACGGGCCGTAACACATCTGAAATGTAACGTCCACTGTTCAAGTGCCGTCAATGCGAACAAGAGATGACCGAGACGTGTAAACAATGACACCCCATACCATCACGGCGGGTGATACGCCAGTACGGCGATGACGAATACACGCTTCCAATGTGCGTTCACTGCGATGTCGCCGAACATGGATACGACCATCATGATGCTGTAAACAGAACCTGGATTCATCCGAAAAAATGACGTTTTGCCATTCGTGCACCCAATTTCGTCGTTGAGTACTTGTCAGCGTCAAGGGTAACCTCAGCCATGGTCTCCGAGCTGATAGTCCATGCTGCTGCAAACATCGTCGAACTGTTAGTGCAGATGTTTGTTGTCTTGCAAAAGTCCCCATCTGTTGACTTAGGGATCGAGATGTGGCTGCGCGATCCGTTACAGTCATGGGGATAAGATGCCTGTCATCTCGACTGCTAGTGATACGAGGCCGTTGGGATCCAGCACGGCGTTCCGTATTACCTCCTAAAGCACGACATCTTCGTGTTGTAGCAATTTTAATGGCCAGTAGTGTAGTTGCAATTTATTAAAAAACTGAATTAATCTTTCTCCTCTCTCATTCCTTGGCCCAATCCCATATTCTCCTGTAACCTTTTCTTCTACCCCTTCGCCTACAACTGCATTCCAGTCTCCCTTTACATACTGTATTACCCTTTCAATACCCTCATACAATTTCTCTATCTCTTCATCTTCAGCTTGCAACGCCGGCATGTATACCTGAACTATCGTTGTCGGTGTTGGTTTGATGTCGATTCTATTAAGAGTAACCCTATAACTGAACTGTTCACAATAGAACACTCTCTGCCCTACCTTCCTATTAATAACGAATCCTACTCCCGTTATACCATTTTCTGCTGCTGTTGACATTAACCTATACTCACGCGACCAGAAATTCTTGTCTTCTTTCCACTTCACTTCACTGAATCCTACTATATCGAGATAGTGCCTTTCATTTCCCTTTTCAGATTTTGTAGTTTCCCTACCACGTTCAAGCTTCTGACATTCCATGCCCCGACTCGTAGAATGTTATTATTTCGTTACTTATTCAATCGTTTTCTCATGATAACCTGACCCTTGGCAGGCCCCTCTCAGAGATCGGAATGGGGGACTATTCCAGACTCTTTTGATAAAGCAGAGATCATCATGACACTTCTTCAGTTACAGGCCACATGTCCTGTGGTTACACGTTACGTGTCTTAAATGCAGTGGTTTCCATTGCCTTCTGCATCGTCATGCCGTTGATTTTTGTTGATTCTTCCGCCTTGAGGGGCAGTTTCCCACCCCTAGGATGAGAAAGTGCCCTGAACCTGTGTCCGCTCCTCCACCCTCTTGGACAAGGCCGTTTGCAGAATGAGGTGACTTGTTCTGCCGGAAGTCTTCGGCCGCCAACGCCGATTATTAAAATTTTAGCAGCGGCGGTATTCGATCTCGAGACCGAAGACGTTTTCATTATGAATCAAAGACGCACCCCACGACCACGGGTCTCACCATTAGATATGCTGAATAATGTTCATGACTTGGGATATTGGTAACGAGCGGAAGTGTTTAAACTCAGAAGAGTGTTTCTGGAACAACTCTGTAGCAATTCTGGACGGCAGGAATTCACAATGGACGTGATTGGATGCAATTGATCAGACCCGTCAGAGTCATATATAGACATATCATGGGTGCGATATCTCTCCAAGAACACACACCCCACACCATTACAGAGTCTCCACCAGCTTGAATAGTCACCTGCTGACATGCAGGGTCCATGGACTCATGAGGTTGTCTCCATACCCGTACGCATCCATCCGCTAGATACAATTTGAAACGAGACTTGTCCGACCGGTTAACATGTTTCCAGCCATCAACAGTCCAGGCGAGGCGTAAAGCTTTGTGACGTGAGCCTTCGGTGCCGAAAGCCCATATCGTATAGTGTTTCGTTGAATGGTTCGCACGCTGACACTTGTTGATGGTCGGGCATTCAAATCTGCAACAATTTGCGGAAGGGTTGCCGTTCCGTTACGTTGAACGATTCTCTTCAGTCGTTGTTTGTCCCGTTTTTGCAGGTTCTTTTCCCGGCCGCAGTGATGTCGGAAATTTGATGTTTTACTGCATTCCTGATATTCACGGTACACTTGTGAGATGGTCGTACGGGAAAATCCCCACTTCATCGGTACCTCGGAGATGCTACGTCTCATCGCTCGTGCATTGATTATAGCACCACGTTCAGATTGACTTGAATCTTGATAACCTGCCATTGTAGCAGCAGTATGCAATCTAGCAGCTGCGCCAGACACTTGTTGTCTTATATAGGCGTTGCCGACCGCAGCGCCGCATTCTGTCTGTTTACATATCCCTGTATTTGAATCCGCATGCCTATACTAGTTTCTCTGGCACTTCATTGTATGACAGTGGCCCTCTGACTAACCAGCAGTTTGAGTACTGCAAAGTGGCCGGCCGCTGTGGGTAAGCGGTTCTAGGCGCTTCAGTCTGGAACCGTGTGACCGCTAAGGTCGCAGGTCCGAATCCTGCATCAGGCATGGATATGTGTGATGTCCTTAGGTTAGTTACGTTTAAGTAGTTCTAAGTTCTAGGGGACTGATGACCTCAAGTAGTGCTCAGAGCCAAATGTGATGGTTCATCAGTTGGTACAGTATTGAGAAATAAGTGAGAACTTATTGACAGTGATGATATTAATGTAACGCTGATGTCATTTAACGAAGGGTGAAAGAAGAAGGAAAGGCGATGTAATAGATGTTTAGTATATAGAATCCACAGCAAATGATACTAATATCATAATAGCAAATTTTGTACCCTGATTTACGATTTGATGAAAAGTGAAACAAACATTTTTAGTACAGTATTATCGAAAAATTGGATGTCACGAGAAGCGCAGCCGCCATTATAAAAGGAGGCAGAGATTAATGTGAGTAGAGAATCTACAAAAATGGTTCAAATGGCTCTAAGCACTATGGGACTCAACAGCTGAGGTAATTAGTCTCCTAGACTTAGAACTAGTTAAACCTAACTAACGCAAGGACATCACACACACCCATACCCGAGGCAGGATTCGAACATGCGACGGTAGCAGCAGCGAGGTTCCGGACTAAGCGCCTAGAACCGCTCGGCCACAGCGGCCGGCTTAGAGACGCAGCAACAGCGGCATTGGTCGATCAGGGGAAATCAGTGTTACCTGAGTAACAAATGCGTCAGGGGGACATTTCAACCCCTCAACAGGTACCCAAGTCGTCTGTTGGTGACGTTATAGCAGAATACAAATGCTAAGGATCAAACAAAACCAGACAGACGTCATGTAGCGATGTACAGGACAGTCGAGCACTGCGGACGGTGGCTGTAAAAAAATAACATGAAATCAGTGGACGGCATCATTTCGTCAGGTGATAAGTACTTTCGGCCTCCAACTAGCACAATGTGTGTGTGTGTGTGTGTGTGTGTGTGTGTGTGTGTGTGTGTGTGTAGGGTGTTATAAAGGATGGGGTAATGGTCGAGGAGCTCCACGTAAGCAACTTATTTCTGTAGTCAACGATAAGCGACGCTTTACGTGACGTAAAGCGCCACTAGACAATGGATGGCTGGAAACGAGTGGTTTGGAGTCATGAATCCTGCTGTATGTCATCATGCGAATGTCAGGAGAACGTTACTTGCTACAAGGATATGAGCACTGCGCGGCCTACAGCAGAGGTGCGATTTGGAGACGATCATTGTTTGTATCAGCATGGCAGTGCACACTGCCCAGCTGCGTCACTGAGGCAATGGTTTGTGGACAGTATCATTCCTGAAATCGGCTAGCCAACCCAGAGTCCCGGGACCCGATCTGTACCCAAAGGAACATTTTTGGGATGAGTTAAAACACCGAATCCACTCCAGACCCTAGCGTGCTACATCATTCCCTTCTCTGATATCGGCTCAAGAGGAAGAATGGTCTGCGATTCCTCCACAGACCCTCAGAAACCTCACTGAAAGTCCAGAATGAGATTTTCACTCTGCAGCGGAGTTTGAGCTGATACAAAACTTCCTAGCAAATTAAAACTGTGTGCCGGACCGAGACTCGAACTCGGGATCTTTGCCGCACTGAAAGTGTCCCCAGCAAAGCCGTCATAAAGACGAAGAGTGGACACACCCCATGTTAACACACCATCGCTCGTGTGGATGACACTCGTCACCCACATGACTTTCCCGCTCAATTTGGTCTGACAGGGCAGGACTGAGATCGCGCCATTTTCAGTACTTTTCTGTTAACTCTCCACCAGTTGGCTACAATCATTGATGGCTTTCAGTTACGAAATATACATAGTTTATGAAACGTTATTATAGTCTGGAGGACACCAGTTATCAGCGCGAGCTCTGCTGCCACACTCTGAAACAAAGTAAGTCTGTAATACTTTCTTGCTTTCCTACATTAAATCGATATTTCATGTGCGTAAATTTGGACTTACTGAAACTGACTGCAGTTACCTTCCGTGTTACCTAGTATCCTCTTTATTTTTAGATTGTGGAAGAAATGTCAAAAGGAAGAATGTCGGACAGAGTTTAGTAGAGATCCTAATGCCTGGTTGGAATGGTCCAATGAGCCGAATGATGAAGATGCTCACAATGATAGCGCTGACTCAGATACTGAGGACTGTGTTCATGAAAGCGGTCATGATTCAGAAACAGAACAAGAAGTGCCAGAGAATAATGAATATGAGTCACAGGAAGAAGTAACTCAAGAGGATGCGTTTCTTTTAGGGAAAGATGGAATAACTAAGCGGAGGAAAAATAAATATCCTACCATTATTAGAAGGAGATCTTGTGATATTATTTCGCATTAGCCTGGACCAAAAAATCAAGCTCGTATAAAAAAGTCAGAAATAGAAACTGTGAATTTGTTCTTGGATGAAAACATAATAAGCATTATCGCAACACGCACTAATATATCCATAAGTGAAGATCATGATAACTTCTCTAGGGAAAGGTATGCGACAGAGATCAGAGCTTTCATTGGTTTGTTATGTCTGTGTGGAGCTTCAAGACGTTCTAGGAAGAGTATATCGAAATTGTCGGATAAATCAAAGGGAAACAAGACTTGAATCATGTTATTTATGCATGAGTGGAAACCGATTTAGGTTTCTGTTATGTCTTAGGTTTGATAATATCCGTGATAGAGATGTTCGCAGAGAGACTGACAAGTTGGCTCCTGTCAGAGAGGTACAAACCGGGAAGCGAACCCGGGCCTGTAGGACTGACATTCTGTCGTGCTGACCACTCAGCTACCGGGGGCGGACACTTACTGTTGACGAACAGCTTTTCGCATTTAGAGGAAACTGCCCATTCCATTCAGGCAATATATACCTAGCAAACGAGTATGGGTTAAAAGTGTTTGCTTTAGTTGATGTAAAAACAGCTTACACTCTGAATTTAGAACCGTACGTCGGTAAGCGACCAGAGGGACAATGTAATGCCAGTAATTCAGCTGAAGATATTGTTATTCGAATGGTCGAACTGTTTCTAACGTTAGAGTATATTATAGTGTGTACGAATATTAAATATTTACATTTAATAAGAAATCATAAAATCAGGCATAAAGAGTACAAATAGACCGCTTGCTTTGTGGATGACACTTGCCATCCGCGCTAGTGAACATGTCACGAATTTTCGCGGGAGTAACGGAGGGTTAATGTCCACTGATAGATG
Source organism: Schistocerca gregaria (assembly GCF_023897955.1). Taxonomy (NCBI): domain Eukaryota; kingdom Metazoa; phylum Arthropoda; class Insecta; order Orthoptera; family Acrididae; genus Schistocerca; species Schistocerca gregaria. Next base: position 201,191,580 of record NC_064921.1, read on the forward strand.
AGCAGATTCTTTTGATCGGATAGCGCTTGCTTCTACACTGTTTTTGCTCTATAAGCAAAATTACGTGTTCCTTTCTGGTGTTGCAATATTTAATAGACCAGAGTTTAGACATAGTTCAGTAGTCGTTTCTTTATAGTGAGTCCTGACAGCGCAGTGCTCCAGGACAGACCGTAACTGCAACCTTTCGACGCGCCTCGGAATCCCGCGGCTCCCTTGAAGTTTCCAAGTACTGTACGTTGCAATCTGCATAACCTGTTTGCTACAGTCGATTCTTCCATACAAGGTATTAGTGCTTGAATTACTCGTGATGCCGTATGAAATGAAATGCGTGCTACGAAAGTATGCTCTGTAATAGAGCGGAGTAGAGCAATCAAGACTGGCGCCAGTTGGCGGCGTGCAGGGCTGCTCGCCAGTGCTATAGCGGGGCGTCCTTGCGCGGCAGAGCGCTCACGTTTTATTGGACGAGGCGCGAGACGATACGTGCAGCCGAGTAGGCGGAAGTGTCGGCCGGCTTCAAAACAACATAAATAAATTTTGCGCTCAGCTCTCCGCTTCTCTGTCTCTGTCTATTTTATTTATACGGCGGTAATGGTAATTTGAATGTGGTTGCGGCGGGCGGGCAGATCCGGGCTGAAACTGGTTCTGTCCTTTGCCGATCACGTCCTACACGGAGAGCCGTGCCTCGGCGCGTCTGCTTGCCGCAGGTGACCGCGGTCTGCAGGCGATTCCGTATGCTCTCTGCTGTGCGCGTCTCCGTGGTGTTTCAAATGGCTCTGAGCACTATGGGACTTACCATCTGAGATCATCAGTCCCCTAGAACGTAGAACTACTTAAACCTAACTAACCTAAGTACGTCACACATATCCATGTCCGAGGCAGGATTCGAACCTACGACCGTAGCGGTCGCGCGGTAACCACGCGCGCCTAGAACCGCTCGGTAACCACGGCCGGCATCTCCGTGGTCTCTCTCTCTCTGTCTCTCTCTCGTCATCCCTACTCTAGAAACTATGGCTCCGTCGAGCATCCGTTTAACTATTTTGTCCTTTCCTATTTTTCCTTACGAATTTGGCAGTTCGCTATTTCTACCATTCTTTTTGTTCATTCCATACCTGATAACAAACCATTTATTGCATCAAAATACAAAAACACACAAAAAACTCATTGTACTAGTCTTTGTGACCAAATTGTAGTACAAATACACTCCTGGAAATTGAAATAAGAACACCGTGAATTCATTGTCCCAGGAAGGGGAAACTTTATTGACACATTCCTGGGGTCAGATACATCACATGATCACACTGACAGAACCACAGGCACATAGACACAGGCAACAGAACATGCACAATGTCGGCACTAGTACAGTGTATATCCACCTTTCGCAGCAATGCAGGCTGCTATTCTCCCATGGAGACGAACATAGAGATGCTGGATGTAGTCCTGTGGAACGGCTTGCCATGCCATTTCCACCTGGCACCTCAGTTGGACCAGCGTTCGTGCTGGACGTGCAGGCCGCGTGAGACGACTCTTCATCCAGTCCCAAACATGCTCAATGGGGGACAGATCAGGAGATCTTGCTGGCCAGGGTAGTTGACTTACACCTTCTAGAGCACGTTGGGTGGCACGGGATACATGCGGACGTGCATTGTCCTCTTGGAACAGCAAGTTCCCTTGCCGGTCTAGGAATGGTAGAACGATGGGTTCGATGACGGTTTGGATGTACCGTGCACTATTCAGTGTCCCCTCGACGATCACCAGCGGTGTACAGCCAGTGTAGGGGATCGCTCCCCACACCATGATACTGAGTGTTGGCCCTGTGTGCCTCGGCCGTATGCAGTCCTGATTGTGGCGCTCACCTGCACGGCGCCAAACACGCATACGACCGTCATTGGCACCAAGGCAGAAGCGACTCTCATCGCTGAAGACGACACGTCTCCATTCGTCCCTCCATTCACGCCTGTCGCGACACCACTGGAGGCGGGCTGCACGATGTGGGGCATGAGCGGAAGACGGCCTAACGGTGTGTGGGACCGTAGCCCAGCTTCATGGAGACGGTTGCGAATGGTCCTCGCCGATACCCCAGGAGCAACAGTGTCCCTAATTTGCTGGGAAGTGGCGGTGCGGTCCCCTACGGCACTGCGTAGGATCCTACGGTCTTGGCGTGCATCCGTGCGTCGCTGCGGTCCGGTCCCAGGTCCACGGAAACGTGCACCTTCTGCCGACCACTGGCGACAACATCGATGTACTGTGGAGACGTCACGCCCCACGCGTTGAGCAATTCGGCGGTACGTCCACCCGGCCTCCCGCATTCCCACTATACGCCCTCGCTCAAAGTCCGTCAACTGCACATACGGTTCACGTCCACGCTGTCGCGGCATGCTAGCAGTGTTAAAGACTGCGATGGAGCTCCGTATGCCACGGCAAACTGGCTGACACTGACGGCGGCGGTGCACAAATGGTGCGCAGCTAGCGCCATTCGAAGGCCAACACCGTGGTTCCTGGTGTGTCCGCTGTGCCGTGCGTGTGATCATTGCTTGTACAGTCCTCTCGCATTGTCCGGAGCAAGTATGGTGGGCCTGACACACCGGTGTCAATGTGTTCTTTTTTCCATTTCCAGGAGTGTAGTTTTAGCAGGTCAGTTCTACAGCCCACACAGCAGCCGGCCAGAGTGGCCGTGAGGTTCTAGGCGCTACCGTCTAGAACAGTGCGACCGCTACAGTCACAGGTTCAAATCCTGCCTCGGGCATGGGTGTGTGTGATGTCCTAAGGTTAGTTAAGTTTAATTCATTCTAAGTTCAAGGCGACTGATGACCTCAGAAGTTAAGTCGCATAGTGCTCAGAGCCATTTGAACCATTTTCCACACAGCAAGTTTCTTGATGGAAATTGTGAGCTAATAATTTGTTTATCGGCAACATTAAGATATCGAGGGAAATAACGAGTTTACTAAGAGTAGGAATCAAAATCCATGGAGAAGAAATTAAATCTTTGAGGTTCGCCGATGACATTGTAATTCTGTCAGAGACAGCAAAGGACCTGGAAGAGCAACTGAACGGAGTGGACAGTGTCTTGAAAGGAGGGTATAAAATGAACATCAACAAAAGTAAAACGAGGATAATGGAATGTAGTCGAATTAAGTCGGGTGATGCTGAGGGAATTAGATTACGAAATGAGACACTTAAAGTAGTAAAGGAGTTTTGCTATTTGGGAGCAAAATAACTGATGATGGTCGAAGTAGAGAGGACATAAAATGCAGACTGGCAATGGCAAGGAAAGCGTTTCTGAAGAACAGAAATTTGTTAACATCGAGTATAGATTTAAGTATTAGGAAGTCTTTTCTGAAAGTATTTGTATGGAGTGTGGAAGTGAAACGTGGACGAGAAATAGTTCAGACAAAAAGAGAATAGAAGCTTTCGAGATGTGGTGCTACAGAAGAATGCGGAAGATTAGATGGGTAGATCACATAACTAATGAGGAAGTATTGAATAGGATTGGGGAGAAGAGGTGTTTGTGGCACAACTTGACTAGAATAAGGGATCGATTCGTAGGACGTATTCTGAGGCATCAAGGGATCACCAATTTAGTACTGGGGGGCAGCGTGGAGGGTAAAAATCGTAGAGGGAGACCAAGAGATGAAGACACTAAACAGATTTAGAAGGATGTAGGTTGCAGTAGGTAATGGGAGATAAAGAATCTTGCACAGGATAGATTAGCATGCAGAGCTGCATCAAACCAATTTCTGGACTGAAGACCACAACAACAACAACAGCAACTGTTACCAGTCACTATTTATCTATAAGGTGTGCTCATAAAGAAGCGAGCCGGAGTCTGGAATGCACAAACCGGTGACAGGAGGGTAATATCGGTATGTGTGTAACGAGGTGTGGTTCCGACCAGAGCGTGGAACCTCACAGCCCGTCGCTAGAGGGCCCGCGTGCACGTCACGTGACTATACAGAGCTAGTAACAGCGTGCATTAATGGTCCAACACTGATATTTATGAAGATTATGCTGACGCTCTTCTTTGACCCTTCTGACTCACTTCCTGCAGCACGGGACAACAGTGAATGCCCAGTGTTACTCGCAAACCTTGACCGTCCTTCACCAAGCGATCAAATCAAAACAACCAGGCAATCTCACCCGGGGGGTCATTCTGCTCCACGACAACGCAAAGCCTCACACGGCCAACACAGTCGCAGTACCCCTGCAGAAATTCAAATGAGAGGGTCTCGGCCACCCTCCATATAGTCCGGACATCTCTCCCTGTGATTACGCCATTTTTGATCCCCTTAAAAAGGCTCTGAGGGGCAAATGATTCACCTCGGGCGACGACGTCCAGCTGTACGTGTGGAACTGGGTAACATCGCAACCCCGGGAATTTTATGAGACAGCCATTCACTGCCTTGTGTGACAGTGGGACAAATGTCTCAAGAGCCAGGGCCAATACTTCTAACACAAAGGTACTAGTTTCTGTAATTATGCTCTGGCTCGTTACTTTTTGAACGCCCCTTTTATCCCCACGACGCGTTTAAATCTCCATCATCATTTGAATTTACATTTTTTAGTATCACATATGTGTGTGTTGTGTTCCGATTTTTAGAGGTCCTTGTGACACTGTCTAGTGGAGAAACAAAACACTATTTCAGAACATGGTTTAAGGTTAAAAAACAAAAGGTTAATAAAACTAAAAGGTTAAAAAAACTAAATGTGTACCCAACGGTAAAAGTAAAATAAGGGAAACAACAAAGTAGAATACGTCCAATGGTCAGAGGTTCTTTTCACTGTCGTAACACTTTACACGAATACTGTCATATTTTGTAAACAAATTTGGCGTCTGGAAACTAATAGGTGCGAAGAGAAACATTATCACAAAGCACAAAAATATACATCATAACAACATTATTATGGAGTAAGTTTTAAAGGATATTGGAGATCTTTGTTTTGTCGTGTTGAATACATGCACTGGAGTAAATGTTTCAGGTAGTATTCCAACGTATGGCTTCAACACCTCAAAAGAAACATCTCCAAAATCATTTAAAAATTATTCCGTAATAATGTTGTTATAATGTACACTTAAGTGCCAAAGAAACTAGTATAGGCATGCGTATTCAAATACAGAGATATGTAAACATACAGAACACGGCGCAGCGGTCGGCAACGCCTACATAAGACACCAAGTACATGGCGCAGTTATTAGATCAGTTACTGCTACAATGGCAGGTTATCAATCTTTGAGAGAGTTTGACCGTGGTGTTATAGTTGGCACACGAGCGATGGCACAGAGTATCTCCGAGGTAGCGATGAAGTGGGGATTTTCCCGTACGACCATTTCACGACCATACTGTTGAGTTATCAGGAATCCGGTAAAACGCCAAATCTCCGACATCACTGCGGCCAGGAAAAGGTTCTGAAAGAACGGGACCAATGACGAGTGAAGAAATCATTCAGATTGACAGAAGTGCAACCTTTCGTAAATTGCTCCAGATTTCGATGGTGAGTCTTTAACAAGTGTTAGCGTGCGAAACATTCAATGGAACATTATCGATATGGGCTTTCTGAGCCGACGGCCTACTCGTGTACCCTTGATGACTGCACGACACAAAGCTTTATGCCTTGCCTGGGCCCGTCAACACCAACATTGGACTGTTGATGACTAGAAACATGTTACCTGGTCGGACGAGTCTCGTTTCAAATTATATCGAGCTGATGGATGTGTACGGGTATGGAGACAACCTCGTGAATTCATAGACTGTGACTGTCAGCAGGGGACTGTTTAAGCTGGTGGAGGCTTTGTAATGGTGTTGGGCGTGTGTGGTTGGAGTGATATAAGACCCCTGATATTTCTAGATGCGACTCAGACATGTGACACATACGTACATCCTATCTGATCACCTCCATCCGTTCATGTACATTGTGCATTTCGAAGGGTTGGGTTGTTTGGGGAAGGAGACCAGACAGCGAGGTCATCGGTCTCATCGGATTAGGGAAGGACGGGGAAGGAAATCGGTCGTGCCCTTTGAAAGGAACCATCCCGGCATTTGCCTGGAGCGATTTAGGGAAATCACGGAAAACCTAAATCAGTATGGCCGGAGGAGGGGCATTTCGAAAGACTTGGGCAATTCCAGCAGGTCAATGCGACACCCCATACGTCCAGAACTGCTACAGAGTGTCTCCAGGAAAACTGTTCTAAGTTTAAACACTTCCGCTGGCCACCAAACGCCCCAGACATAAACATAACTGAGCATATTTGGAATGCCTTGCAACGTTATGTCCAGAAGAGATCTTCACCCCCTCGTACTCCTACGGATTTATGGACAGCCCTGCAGGATTCATGGTGTCGGTTCCCTCCAGTACGACTTCAGATATTAGTCGAGTCCACGCTACGTCGTGTTGCGACACTTCTGTGTACTCCAACGAGCCGTACACTATATTAGGCGGGTGTACCAGTTCTTTTGGCTCTTCAGTGTATATTCTTTGTGCTTTTTGATAATATTTCTCTTTTGCTATATCCTCCTTGCACCTAATAGTTTCCAGATGCCATATTTGTTTACAAAATATACGGCAGTATTCATGTTATGTCTTACGGCAGTGAAAGGAATCTGCGACCACTGGAAGTACTCCATTTCATTTGTTTTACATATTTTATTTTTACCGTTAGGTGCTGCTGTGTCGACCGAAAAAGACACAGCCAGTGCAAAAGCACCACAGGCGCAAACATGAGAGCTTGTGCTAGTGCCGTAGAGACTCGCCTCTTGCGCAAGCTCCACCAGCGCCACGGGCGGCTCTGAGGATGAAGGTATCGACTTCACCTCGGCTAGTTGCAGGCAGAGTACAATCCGTCAATAACGGGACGACAACGGACAGAAAGCTACTCGGAAAATAGAAGAGCATCTCTCGTCCACTTGGTTACCGATCATCGTCCAGGGCTCAGACAGGGAACGACGGCCAGTGAACTCTTGGATGTGAACAGACAGTTGTAAATTACATTTATTAGGAACTGTCAAATTTACCTACGATTATTTGTAGTTTGCTATTGAGAGCCTTTTTTGTGTTATATTACAAACAGTGTTGCTGACTTCATTATTCAACTAGTCACAAAGATGATTAAACCTTTTAACTCATTTGTGCGACTTTGTTACTAAGCTGTTGGAGTGTTGTAGAATCTTCGTTCTCCTATTCTGTAACCTGACCCTCAGGCATAGCTACGTAATAGTGGCAGGGAGAAATCGTCTGAGCGGTGTACTGCATCAAAAGCCGTTTCACGGACTCACAGACTCGGCCCATAGTAATAAGAGTGGTGACTCAGCCTCCACGGCTGTAGCTACGAGGATTTTGTTGTACTTGTTTTATTTTTACCGAAGTGCCGACGAGGGTTTACGAAAGGTAAATGTTTAGTTTTTGTCAACAAAAAAAACGCAAAACCGTGTCACAAGTTTCTCCAAAAATCGAAACGCACCACAAACATTTATCGTACTAAAAACTGTAAATCCACCTAATGATGGAGGTTTAAACCGTCGAAACGCGTAGTAAACAGTGACTGGTAACTTGTTGTTTCATTCGATGTCAACAACAGTCACGATAAATCCTAACCTAAAATGTTCGCATTTAAACATTAAGATACAAATTTGAGAGGTAAGTGATTAAGAAATAAAACTGAGCGTGTGGCATCGTTGGCCGGGACGCCTCATAGGGCGACTTGCTCGCCGGTGATGAGGATGAATTGATGATGAGGACAACACAACACCCATACGACGAGCGGAGAAAAATCTGCACAACCCGACCGGGAGTCGAACCCTGGCCCGCTTGCACAGGAGCAAGCATGTTACCACCCAGCTAAGCAGGCGGACTATGTAGAAGAAATAAAATGTCTATTAAAACTGGCAGTGTAACTATATTTTACGCTACTTTAGTCAAACAAGTGAAGTATCCGGCAGGGGAGAAGAAAACGAAATGAAACTCCATGGACTACGGTGGTACGTGATGGGGCTTCTTTAGTGATTACGAAATAGAGTTAATTTTACATAGAACTTGCCAGTATGAGCCCATTTATCAGTATGACGTCTCACTCCGTCTAAAATAGATGGGTGCACTAAGTTGATTGCGAACAGTGTCACAAAGCCGTTGTATCCTGTTCTGAGGCAAACTGGCTCACAACTGTTGTTAACTGTTTCTTGACATCCTGGCGCTGTGACGGTGATGTCGCCCGAGCGTGTCCCACACATGTTATATCGGGGACAATCTGGGGATCTTGCTGGCGACATCAAGCGAACAGTTCATAGCGACACATCCGCTTCACAAAACGGTACGAAACATATGTATGGTGGTTATCGTCGAAACAACGAGGTTTCGGTTACATCGGTTCCTTTCGTCTCCAGTCTAACCCGACCGTTAAAAACCGCTCCAAATATCGTGTTTCTGAAGTAACCGATTTTCGGCTTTTTATTGCTATTACTTCCACTAATAAACTTCGAAAACAGACTGAAAATTTCTAAAGCAGATGAAGGAGTATGAGATCATGACTATATAGGGTTGAGGCTAGGGCAGAAATCGATCTCATTGTCTCCAGCAAACATTGAGAAAGTGAAAGAGACAGGTGCGACGATAGCGAGAGCAAAAAGTCTCAAGTTGACGACTTGCGTCGCCATTTTTGGATGGTACGAATTTTTCACCCGGGAACTTTCACAAAATTAAGGGTTCAATTATTATTCCTAGTTTACAGTATGTCATTAAACTTATAGATCAAATTTACCTTGTTTCCAAAGGAACAATGTGGACGATTTCTCCTTATATGATGTCGATGTTGCTAGTGAATTCGGCTATGCTTTGCACTTTCGAAGTACGCATGCGAATTAATTGTAGGAATTTCGTTTACGTTCTAATTTCCTCCTCTCCCGCCATTCTGTCCATTTTCTCCTTCCAGTCTCTTTGTCCATGTCTTCCACCTCCCCCTCTTTCTCTGTCCGTCACCTCCTCCCCCTCTCCTCTTACGTTTCCGTCAGCCCCTCTTTTCCTTCTCTTCTTCCCTTCTCCCTCTAACCTCGAACTCTATTTATTGTTATTGCAAATTCAGATTGTGTGACAGTATTCCTATCGTAAAACCACAAGCAATAAACACAACTTCCCTGTTTTTGTGAAATCCGACAGAACACTGTTGTGTATACAATTTTTGTTTCAATATATATGAGAAAGAATACATAAGAAACAAACAGTTTGTATAATAGTTTAAATGCCCTGCTATCTTACTAAAAATTGACTGCGAGAAAGAAAACAGAATCACACATTTTCACAGCAGAGCACATCACAGTATTTTCTTTCTCACAGTCAGTTTCAACAGTAAACTTCTACAAAACCTATGTCCGTCCGTATATAGAGTAGTTTACCATGTGATATTTATGAGCAAATCACTAAAGTACTTATGGAGACTTCTGATAATAACTTTAACAATGACATTGTTTTCACAGAACAATGTACATACATCAATATCGCAGTGTGTGTGCAGAAAATTTCGCTGTTCACTAATGACAATGGGATAATCTAAGAAATGTAAATATTCAACTAGTCATATTATCAGCCTGGATGGAAAGTAACAGTGTTCAAAAGTCTAGCGCTGTGCATTTAACGAGAGCTAGAATGTAGCTGTGCATTTAACGAGAGCTGTAATCAGTCAATTCGCATAAATTCCCACAGTCTAGCAATAAATTCGTGAGGATATACAGTGGTATATTGCAAAGGCTCAGTTGCAAGACAAGCTAACAACAGGTTTATTTTCCATTATTGACGTGTAAATCGTAGTTTATGTATTTGCTTCTAAGACACTTGCTTGGTATATACTAGAAAACGATTCAAATACGAAGGGTTCGATTGAGGTTGGGCGAACAGAGGACGTAAACGCACGGTACGGAGAGCAGCACAGCACGACTGCTGGCTGTTGTGTTTGCCGCCTGAAAGAAGGTAATGGAAACACTGCTTAGTGTGAACTGAAGAAAATGTCAAATGGTCACCGGAACGGTTATCGACATGTAACGCTATTTCATTCTGTTACTGACACAATGTGTGTCAGTATGTAACGAATTCTGTTATCACTTGTGTCACTTTATTCTATCGATAAGGTTAGAGTCTGAGGATGACCACAGTATTGTTGAAACCGTAACACTACTGTATAATTTGTTCTTGCGTTTTCGGCACTAACAGAAGAAAATAATATAAAAATATACTATGGAATACACTCGAAGGAGTACACCCAGTATTTTGTAAAAATGTGCTTTGTCAGAACATGCATAGAAAAGTATTTCTGGCTGAAACCCATGAATATTCTTGAGGCATCAGTTCGCACGCATGGATATACGGACAGATATCTTAATATGCGGTACAAGAGAATTAACCCTATACATAATTAAATTAGTTAATGTTTCATTCATTATGGCTGCAGTAGAAACAGCTTGTAGACTGCACGTACAAGATGGAGAAAGAAGATGATACGACGCGCAGCTGCTTGCAAGATAGAAAGCTGTATCATTGACAATGTGGGGCAATCAAGGATCGATTAGTTGCAACATCAGTATACCTGGATCCGTCCTCTAAACAGTTTCCGCATCCACCAAGTACTTATCCATTTCTGTCTTAAGTACAAACATTCAGTGTGCGCAGATCTCTAAATCCCTGACTACTGCCACTGCATCATAGGAAGTAATTTCCATCTCGAAAGCACTGACACGTAAGTCGCTTGTGGGTGAGAAATACCGAACAAGGAAGAGTTTGTTTTCAAAACTGTTTGTTTCTGGAAGATATGTCAGTAACTGAGAGCAGATGCATGTTAAATAAATCGAGGAATTATATGTGGATCTTCTACCTCGAAGGCATTGAGCTGTAATCCATTATTTGTAACCAATGCTAAGTAATGACATCTGTGCCGGCCGCGGTGGTCTCGCGGTTCTAGGCGCGCAGTCCGGAACCGTGCGACTGCTACGGTCGCAGGTTCGAATCCTGCCTCGGGCATGGATGTGTGTGATGTCCTTAGGTTAGTTAGGTTTAAGTAGTTCTAAGGTCTAAGGGACTAATGACCACAGCAGTTGAGTCCCATAGTGCTCAGAGCCAGCAAATAACATCTGTGCTTCCTGCATGTAACATGTATCCTTTATTGGGTCGGTTGGTACGACGACATTCCCCAATATGAAATTTGAAACATTAGAATATGTAAACATTAGAAAATTCCGTGACTGTACGTGAGCGGTCATTGCTACTCGGAAGTCCTTTTGTTCCATTCTCAGATTTTGCAAGGATCTTTATTTAGTAGTATGAGTGGAACGGATTATAATTTGCTTCGTATGACTATTTAGAAGTCGCCTGAAGAAAAGCGGCAGCATCGGTTTGCAAAGAGAGAACGCTAACGCACTGGTGAGAGGTTGGGGGAGGGGGGGGGGGGCGGTGGGGGCGAGGGGGCATTGTTCTGTGCATCTGCTCCACTGTGATGAGGATAGCACAGAACTCGAACTACAACGCGTGATCCACGAACCTTGAGAGCGCAGTTATTTTAAACACCAGAAATAACAACGCAACCTTTTAGCGTCCGGCGCTGAGAATATAGCTGCCAATTACGAGAATGAGAATTACGCTATTACATAAAGCGAACTTCAATTAATTTAATGATTTAATTTAACATGCTTTTTAATTATAGAGCAAGTTGCAAGAAAATGAAGTGGTAGTCATCTGCTATTAAAATTCCTGTAAAATATTAATCCTAAATGTCTATTGTGTGCTACGCACTTAAAGTGAAACATCGCGAGTCGAACTGCGAAATTATTTTGATGAAACATGCGAGCCTGCCTTTGGCCACGCAGTATACCTGTCGTATCTTCCCTAGAACGAGGTTTCTCTTTCTTTTCACAATGTTATTCTCTCTTGCCATTTCAAAAATTGATCAAGTAGTCAATATACAGAGACTTCATTCACACATTAAGTTAAAGGTTATCGCACAGAATACTGTTTTTCAACTCTTTAGCCGCCGAATTACTTCTCACTGACACTTTGCGCGTAATTGATAACATGTTACTGTCTAGCTCGTTCTGCTTCTCTTCAATATGAAGCAATACTCACAAATGAAGAAATAAAGACAAATATCGTATGTCATTAAATCCATCTTCATGTTTTACAACGCTTCGGCATGAATGGTGCCAACGTTGATATTAATACACTACTGGCCATTAAAATTGCTACACCAAGAAGAAATGCAGATGATAAACGGTTATTCATTGGAGAAATTATTATACTAGAACTGACATTTGATTACATTTTCACGCAATTTGTGTACATAGATCCTGAGAAACCAGTACCCAGAACAACCACCTCTGGCCGTAATAACTGCGTTCATACGCCTGCGCTTGGATGGCGTGTACAGGTGTACAGCTGCCCATGCAGATTCAACAAGATATCTATATCACAGTTGATCAAGATTAGTCACTGGCTTATTGTTACAAGTTGTTCGGCCACCATTGACCAGACATTTTCAATTGTTGAGAGATCTGGAGAATGTATTGGCCAGGACAGCACTCGAACATTTTCTGTATCCAGAATGGCCCGTACAGGACCTGCAACATGCAGTCCTGCATTACCCTGCTGAAATGTAGGGTTTCGCAGGGATCGAAAGAAGGGTAGATCCACGGGACGTAACACATCGGAAATGTAACGTCCACTGTTCAAAGTGCCGTCAGTGAGAACAAGAGGTGACCGAGACGTGTAACCAATGGCACCCCATACCATCACGTCGGGTGATACGGCAGTATGGCGATGACGAATACACGCTTACAATGTGCGTTCACCGCGATGTCGCCAAACACGGATGCGACCATCACGATGCTGAAAACAGAACCTGGGTTAATCCGAAAAAAATGACGTTTTACCATTCGTGTACCCAGGTTATCGTTGAATACTGCATCGCAGGCGCTCCTGTCTGTGATGCAGCGTCAAGGGTTACCGCAGCCATGGTCTGCGAGCTAATAGTCCATGCTGCTGCAAACGTCGTCGAACTGTTCGTGCAGATGGTTGTTGTCTTCTTAACGTCCCCATCTGTTGACTCTGGGATCGAGACGTGGCTGCACGATCCGTTACAGCCATGCCGATATGATGCCTGTCATCTCGACTGCTAGTGATACGGGGCCGTTGGGATCCAGCAACGAGTTCGGTATTACCCTCCTGAACCCACCGATTCCATATTCTGCTTCCTGCCTTTGGACCTCGACCAACGCGAGCAGCAATGTCGCGATACGATATACCGCAATCAGGATGGGCTACAATCCGACCTTTATCGAAGTCGGAAACGTGATGGTACGCATTTCTTCTACTTATACGAGGCATCACAACAACGTTTCACCAGGAAACGCTGGTCATCTGCTGTTTGTGTGTGATAAAACGGTTGGAAACATTCCTCATGTCAGCACGTTGTAGGTGTCGCCACCGGCGCCAACCTTGTGTGAATGCTCTGAAAAGCTAATGATTTGCATATCACAGCATCTTCCTGCTGTCGGTTACATTTCGCGCCTGTAGCACGTCATCTTCGTGGTGTAGCAAATTTAATGGCCAGTAGTGTATAACTGTTAGTGTCACAAGACCTGAACCGCGCTACGGTGGTTTGAGGGGCATGAGCATAATAGTGAACTCACGCTGATATCTTGTTCACGAAATTCTCTTGCCTTTAACCCCATACAAGGCACCTGGGATGGAGGCTGCAAGGCGCAAGCTGAAAGAGCAACATCTGCTCAGAGTAGGTCCTGTGAAATCTGAACAACGCCTTCCTGTATATGAGCCTTCATATCAGGTAGAGACCGAAAGTGTCCCTGATAAATGCCAAAGCTGAAAGTCACATGGATTCAGATCAGGTTATCTCTCAGGCGATGCATCTGGAAAACCTCTGGCGAAAACATATTCGCGGAAGATTGCATTAAGTCGATCTTCCATTGGGCGAGAGACATGAAGTGTTGCCCCTACGTCGGAGAAGGCTAGAGGCTATGTCAGAGCTGTAGGGAGCATGGAGTAGCAATGTCCAACCCTGTTTTGCTATGTGTTCAACAGCCTTCAGACTTGTGTGGGGCCGAGGGATGCGGCAAAACTTCTCCTGGGTTGCTGTGGGACCGAAGTCGCCGGAAGCGCGCCTTGCGTTTTGTTAACGTGTTGAGATATGCTCCTGAATCAATGGTACCGCCTCTTGGCATCACCTCAGTCACAATCACACCTTCACGGTCATATAACACAGTGATCATGACCTTTCCGGCGGAAGCAGTTGATCTGAATTTTTTTCTTCTGTGGGTAGTGGGAATGGCGCCATTCCGTCGGCTAAGGTTTTGTTTCGGGCTCTAAATGATGAACCCAGGTTTCATCACCTGTCACAATCCGGGACAAGATGGTCTCCCCCTCAGCTTCAAAACATTGCAACAAACCCATCGTTAGACACCGCAGGACCCATCTTGCACACACTTTAGAATATCCAAGAGTGCAGATAGTTGCATCCACCATTCCTTTGCTGATTGGCAGATGCAAAGCCAACTACCGATTCGTAATGCGTCCGTCTTGGCGAATGACATCAACTCGCTGCAACATATCAGGTGTGGCAGCCGTGGATTGACTCACCTACCACTGCAAATCTTCTGTCGACAGCCGATGCTCCACAGATTTTGCACAAGCGTTTGTGAATATTCCTCACAGGTTTTTTCTCTGCAGTGAGAAATTCAGTGACGGTACGTTGCTTGTGACGTACATCACCTACAGACGCCATTTTGAAACTGTCCTGCAGCTACGCTATCTGTTGGATCTGACGCAAAACTTGGTGCGCTCACTCAAGTAATACATGCGTAACGTTTCGCATTTGTAGCGTAGTTTCCGACTGAGGAAAAATATTCGCTGCATTACTTTCAGGGCAATCTTCGTACTGTGATCTTGTTATGTGTTTTGCCACGTAGAACGATGGTGTATTCGTGACATTTATTACAGACCTCATTGGAATTTTTGCTTTGAACAATGGAATGGGTGCGTGAAGTTAGTGCACATTAATTTGTGTAACGTCCCTGGTGCTATTAAAATATAAACTTCTTTTGTGAATAACTAATTTAAGATTAGGTTCGACATTACGCTACTTTCAATGAGATGAATTTTAGACCACGAACTGAATGATCTGTTGAGCTACGTAGGTATTTTGACAATCCAGTCGGAAACGCCTAGAATTTTTTTTTTCCTTCAAATAAGAAACCAATATCCTATCCCAAGAATATTCGTTCCAAATAAATTGATGCAGCAGCTATTGCAAACGTAGACAGCATGGTTGTGAATGAGAATTACGAATCACTTATTGATATCCTACAACTAAAAGAATACAACAATCCTTTTCTGTTCTACTTGCAGGTGGAGTGAGGAAAGAGCGACTGGTCATTCGGTTCAAAGGCATTCCTGCTGTTCCGCAGCTCTGTTTACCTGATCTGAGTCCTTGTGACTTTCTTCTTTCCCCGAAATTGAAAAATGTCTTAATAGGACGTCAATTTGGGACTTTGGAGGATATTCAGAAGAATGTACCCTGTGCGTGAGCCAATTGGTACGGCCTTTAACATATCGGGCAATTAACCGTTGGCGCCATTGTCATCTCTGGTCTGATCTGCTGGCCAAGGATTCTCATATTTCTTATCTTGCCCAGCTTTCAATATGGCAGCACTAAGTGTCACTACAAAGCGAAAGAAAATAATTTCTGATTCTACACTCACGAAAGCCGGTTTTACATCTACAAACGTACTCCGCAAGCCACAATGATGCGTAGAACCTTCCTCTGTAATCGTGCAAACGCGTGGCGCCCTGCGACGTCATTTTCGGTGTCGGCGATGTATCAAACAGTAGAATGTCGACATCTGCGAAAAAAACCAGAGTTCTGAAGTTCATGTGAGGTATCAGATGGGTTCATGATGTCGAATTGACACAAAGTGTCACCACAACTCTGCCAAACACCACCGTGAGTGCGTGACATGACTGAAAGGTCGCCGCCTCTAGCTACCTCTGTCATCCGTTTCACCTCTTCTTTTAACGACTCTGCGATGGACATCGGAACCGCGATTCTTAGCGTTGAAATCACCCTGGTTTCTTATGGGTGGCCGAGGAAAACAATCCAAGCAGACCGCCGCTCCAAATCGATAAATCGATACGAAAAACCCTTAGGAGGTGGCATGAGGGCGTCAATGAAACCACCCCTTTCCATGGGGCGTTCATTCCTACACATTTCGACAGTTCGTAGCGTGGTGAGCAACAGGACTATGCTCTTGTCAGCCATCGGCATTGCTGAACACTCCCAGTAACATCTACCTCCTTCTAAGGACATCGTGAGCCAGCAACCCCACTGACTGTGACTGCAGCCCTTTGGACTGTAGTGCGGCCGCAGTCTTTGCTCTGGTGTGCAGGCTGGAGCCATTACGGACCGTTCAAGATCATTCAACAAAATTTGAACGTGACACGAAGCGGCAAAGGGTGCTTACGGTTTTTCAGCCCTGAAGTTTCACGCCCTCCTGTGGCGTGAGCGCGACTTTGACACATGCGTGAATCAAACAGAAAGAGTTCTTTAACGACCCCTCATTTCGGCAACACCCTTGCTGCCACCTATCCAGCATTATTGAGTGCTTTAAAAATGTACCTGAAAAGGGAAATCTGTGACGAAGTCCAAGGCTCTAGAAGACAGTGAACCCCATCGACAAGCCTGCAATTCCAGGTGGTGGAAGAGCAGCAGCGTAACCTGCCTACGGTTCTCGCCACAGGTTCTGTACGTAGTGCCGCCTGTACATATACACTCCTGGAAATGGAAAAAAGAACAAATAGACACCGGTGTGTCAGACCCACCATACTTGCTCCGGACACTGCGAGAGGGCTGTGCAAGCAACGATCACTCGCACGGCACAGCGGACACACCAGGAACCGCGGTGTTGGCCGTCGAATGGCGCTAGCTGCGCAGCATTTGTGCACCGCCGCCGTCAGTGTCAGCCAGTTTGCCGTGGCATACGGAGCTCCATCGCAGTCTTTAACACTAGTAGCATGCCGCGACAGCGTGGACGTGAACCGTATGTGCAGTTGACGGACTTTGAGCGAGGGCGTATAGTGGGCATGCGGGAGGCCGGGTGGACGTACCGCCGAATTGCTCAACACGTGGGGCGTGAGGTTTCCACAGTACATCGATGTTGTCGCCAGTGGTCGGCGGAAAGTGCACGTGCCCGACCTGGGACCGGACCGCAGCGACGCACGGATGCACGCCAAGACCGTAGGATCCTACACAGTGCCGTAGGGGACCGCACCGCCACTTCCCAGCAAATTAGGGACACTGTTGCTCCTGGGGTATCGGCGAGGACCATTCGCAACCGTCTCCATGAAGCTGGGCTACGGTCCCGCACACCGTTAGGCCGTCTTCCGCTCACGCCCCAACATCGTGCAGCCCGCCTCCAGTGGTGTCGCGACAGGCGTGAATGGAGGGACGAATGGAGACGTGTCGTCTTCAGCGATGAGTGTCGCTTCTGCCTTGGTGCCAATGATGGTCGTATGCGTGTTTGGCGCCATGCAGGTGAGCGCCACAATCAGGACTGCATACGACCGAGGCACACAGGGCCAACACCCGGCATCGTGGTGTGGGGAGCGATCTCCTTCACTGGCCGTACACCTCTGGTGATCGTCGAGGGGACACTGAATAGTGCACGGTACATCCAAACCGTCATCGAACCCATCGTTCTACCATTCCTAGACCGGCAAGGAAACTTGCTGTTCCAACAGGACAATGCACGTCCGCATGTATCCCGTGCCACCCAACGTGCTCTAGAAGGTGTAAGTCAACTACCCTGGCCAGCAAGATCTCCGGATCTGTCCCCCATTGAGCATGTTTGGAACTGGATGAAGCGTCGTCTCACGCGGTCTGCACGTCCAGCACGAACGCTGGTCCAACTGAGGCGCCAGGTGGAAATGGCATGGCAAGCCGTTCCACAGGACTACATCCAGCATCTCTACGATCGTCTCCATGGGAGAAAAGCAGCCTTCAATGCTGCGAAAGGTGGATATACACTGTACTAGTGCCGACATTGTGCATGTTCTGTTGCCTGTGTCTATGTGCCTGTGGTTCTGTCAGTGTGATCATGTGATGTATCTGACCCCAGGAATGTGTCAATAAAGTTTCCCCTTCCTGGGACATTGAATTCACGGTGTTCTTATTTCAATTTCCAGGAGTGTATTTACGGCGCTCAACAAAGTTCGGCGGGTAGCAAAGAGGGCGTTGCCAAGCTGGGTAGTCTTAAAGGGACCCTTTGCCGTTTTCTCAACGCATTTTTCAATGTCATACCCCCCTACCCCCAGCCAACACTCCCCATTCCCCCCCCCCCCCCCCATCCCATTATCATGTCAAAGGAAAGTGTGAAACAGGAAGGCTGAAAAAGCAGAATTACCCTTACTACTTAGCATCACGTTGAGATTTTGTTGAATGTTTTTGATCGTTGCATAGCGGTTTCACCCTGCACACCAAAGCAAAAGTTGCCATCGCATTGTAATCTAAAGGGGTGCGGTCGTGTTCAGTGGGGTTACTGGCCCACCGCGCCCTCAGTACAGTTTTCATTGGGAGTTGGCATCGGTATCGAAGGTCGCCAAGAAAGTCGTCCTGTTGCTTGCTCGTCACACTGCGAACTGTTGTTTTCGGCTCCAAAGTGTGTGGGAATCAAGGCCTTATGGAAAGTGGTGGTTTCATTGACGCCCTTCATGCCACCTCCTAAGGGCTTTTCGTGTCGATTCAGACCGGCGGTCTGCCTGGATTGTTTTCCTCGACCACCCATAAGAAACCCGCTTAATTTCAACGCTAAACATCGCTGTTCCGATGTCCATAGCAGTGTCATCAAAAGAAGGGATGAAATGGGTAACTGAGGGTTTTGGGGCGACGACCTTCCAATCATGTGATACGGTTACGGTGGCGTTTGGCAGAGTTTTAATGACACTTGGTGACAAAGTTGACATCACTAACCCACCTTACACCTCACTTGAACTTCAAAACTCCGTTTTTTTCCGCAAGTGCCGACATTCTTCTATTTGAAGCTCGTAGGTTACGTTGCAGAGCGCCACTCGTTTGCATCATTACATAGAGAGGTTGTAGGCATCTTTCAGCAAAATTTCAATTATGCGACGCAATGGGAGACCAATAACGGTCTTTCGAAAAAGTTCCTTTAATTTAGTTTCGCAGTGCAATATACACAGGCAGATGGCTATCTTGTCGAGGTTAATGTTAGTTTACATGTTTCCTGTTGAATTTCGCTGTGTTTATGTGCAGCTAAATCAGTTTCTGGTAATACGAAAATAGCATTAATACAACAACAGTCAAGAAAAACAAATGTTTTAGATTAATACAAATAAATGAATAAGATTGTCTTCGAGAGAATTATAATCGTATTAACTTTAAAGGAATTATAGAACAATGTGCATTGTTACCGTAACATGTTTCAAAACCAGAAACAGGAACACACTCTTGCAATCACTATAATAACGAATAATATAAATAACACTTAACTCAAAATCCTCTTTTCGCCATGGGATCAGACAAGGAGCGGAGGCTTGAATCGAGAACGATGTTTTGACACTAATCTCACTGGCCATTGTCTACAAGCTCGACTTACAGAAAAACCTCAAGTAGAAAAAGGTAGCCACAGTAAAGCTGTCCAGAAGGAGTCTATGTACCTCACGATGGGTAACCTCACTTACATTATCCGCCCTGTTGTGGCTGATGTAACTGGTGTTGCCTACCTTAAAGTGGGCGGAATAATTTCTGTGCCAGTTTTATTACGACCACCCAGTAGTAAAACTATGCGATAGAGAATGATGAATCCTTTTTACTGTCGTACCGAGGATCGTGGAACCCATGGTCTAGGGATAGCGTCTTTGATTACTAACCAAAACTCCGTCGGAGAACACCTCCAGCTCTTGAATTTTGAATAAAAGTCATCAGCTTTGGCGACCAAAGACTGCCGGCATAACATGTCACCACCTTTCTGCCGAAAGCTTTGTCAAAGAGGGCGGAAAAACGGTCAGATGTTCTGTGCACTCTCTTTCCCTTATGGTGAGAAACTCAACCTATAAACACAAGAATCGTCAATGTTCAACGACAAAAGAATGCAGATGGTAATGGAAACCACTTTATTACAGACACATAATGTGTATCCCCAGAACATGTGGCCTGTAACTGAGAAAATTGTCTTGATGATCTCTCTATTGACAATAGATTTGTGAATAGCCTCTGGGAAGGGACTGCCCAGGGGGAGATGACCATGAGAAAAAGATTGAATAATAATCGGATCCAGTCCGGCTTTCGCCGCCGTGCAGTGCGGACGTGTTGCTGTTTCCGCCTGCGGAGCGCGCGCGCTCGCTGTTGTTTACATTTCAGCGGCTGTCACTTAGTGTCGCTTACGTGCACTACGACCGCAGACAACCGTTTTCGAAAATCAACATTACGATTCAACTTCTGCAACGAATACGCACGACCAAAGGCCTTGGAAGAGGAACGCTTCCTACGCGACGTTGCTAAGATCCCAGCTTCCGACATCTTGAGCATCCATTTGTCCATATTTAACAGTACTGTGTACGTCAATTCGTCAATGACGCGGTATGTAAAAGAATACTTCGTGACACCAACATTGGATTACGCTTTTGCCACCCGACGGCAATGTCGGAGCGGTCACTGTCGACCATGCCGGCTTAGGAATGCGCACCATACGAGTTTTCGAACTCCCTTTCGAGCTTCCGGCGGAAGACGTTATCGCGGCTTTCCCTCCGTATGGCACTGTACATGGCCACACTGCCGAATGCTGGGCGCAATTCCAAACGTACCCCGTTCTTAATAGTGAATGGCACATCACCATTGACCGCCATCGCTCTTACCTGCAAATTAGCGGGTGCCGCGCGGTTGTCATAAACGACGGCTAACCGAAGACCTGTTCCGGGTGCGGCAAAGAAGGCCACCTCAGATCTGAGTGTCTTCAGCGACGAATCACCCAACTGCCAGCCGCTACCGTGGCACCTCTGGTTCCGACGACGGTTTTACCGCTCACCTACGCATCGGCGCTCTCTTCTCCTCCCACCGGCCGCCGCCCATCGGACCACGTACCGGTGACCCTTCCAGCTGCTACGGATACCGCCCGGACCGACACGTCGCGCTCAAAGCCTGACGCTACTCCGGCGCCACTACCAACAGCGACGACTTCCGACACCCACCCGCCTACAGGAAGTACACTATGCCACACTTCCAAACGTAGCGGGATATAACACTTATCCTTCTCCTGGTGACCACCTGGGACGTGGCGTAGCCATCTACGCCAGAGAAGGCATTCCAGTGGCCGATATCACATACCTTCCATCTGCCAGAGGCATGGCCGTCACCGTCATGGGGACGCGTATCGTCAACATTTACGCTCCGTCAGGCTCCATCCGCAGACGCGACAGGGCACTCTTCTATTCAGAAGAAATCGGTCCTTTGTTTCTTGGACGCTGCGACCATTATTGCTTGGGGGTGATTTTAATTGTGTCTTGCACCCCAAAGATCAAATGCCCCATCCAACACCTGTCAAGAACTGCGTCTTGTCGTCCGAGATCTGTGGCTCCGCGACACTTGGGAAGTTCAGCACAGCGATGCGCCTGAACATACTTACCAGACGAGTCACTCCGCGAGCCGCCTTAATAGAATTTACGTCTCTCGGGAACTCACACCTGCAGTCCAAGCTTTGGCCCCTGGCCTTTTCGGACCACTGTGCCTACATCTGCAACATTCTCTTCCCCAAGCAAGTGGTCTGGCGTAGTCGTGCACCGTGGAAGCTAAACACCTCCCATCTTCGTGATACCGAATGTCTTCAACGTGTTACCGAGACATGGGCCACCTGTGAACGTCGCTTACCGAAATACTGCACGACCCTGACGTGGTGGCTGGAATGTGCCAAACCTGCATTCGACGTACTTTGATTCAGTACGGAAAGGAAGTTGCTACGTGGCGCCGGCACACTACCGACTGTTTCTACGTCGTTCTCCGCGACCTGGACGCCCAACCGCCCACCTTCGACACCCAGAGGGAACGCAGCAGGATTAAGGCGCAAATTGTAACTTTGACACTCCGTAGACTGCAGGGGACTATGGTGCGAACCCGATGTCAAGATTCGTCGGAACAGGAACATCCGACCATGCATCATATCGCCTCCGATAGGAAATATCGACGACAACAACTCATCACCGAGATCACCACCTGTCGCGGCCAGCATGTCAGTTGCCAGGTCGAAATCGACAGGGCCTTTGTCGACCACTACCGCACAATGTACCAGGAGGAGACTACCAGCAACCATGCTGAGGAGTCTGTGTTACCACACGTAACTCGCACCCTCACCAGCGACGAAGCGGACGAGCTGATTACGAGTGACGAAATCCACGATGCAATCAAAAAAGGTGCTCTGAATATATCACCTGGTGTCGACGGATTGCCGATAGAATTTTATCGCGCTTTCTTCACACTAATGGCGTCACGGTGGACAGCGATGTTTCATGAACTGCTGACGATGGGGAACGCCGTACCGCCGTCCTCGTTACGGGAATTATTATACCCATCCACAAACCGACACCAGGTGTGACGACAGCACATTACCGTCTCCTGACTCTGCTTAAGGCGGACTGTGAAATTTTTACACGCCTACTGGCAACGCGATGCCGCAAGGTCCTGCCTAGAAATTCTATCCCCGGAACAGACAACTCCGGGCGGCTTAGTTAATATACAAACGGCCACAGGAGAATGTCGCGATTTAATTGCACTGGCAGCGGCGTGCAGACTCCGCGACGCAGTGGTTGCCATTGATTTTGACAGCGCATTCAACAAAGTGCTACATCTTTTTCTGTTCTCAGTAATGAACCGCATGGGTTTTCCACCAGCCTCTATCGACATGATCCGGCACTTGTACGGCACGGCCGAATCGCTGATTCAGGTTAATGGACCAGTAGTGATCAGGCGTTCCGTACAGCAAGGCTACCCACTTTCGACCCTACTCTATGCCATCAGCCTGGAGCCACTCATCGGGAGTCTGACGAGCCACCTTTCTGGTCTCACTTTGCGACAGCACAGTTTTCGATGTCGTGCGTATGCGGACGACCTCCTCCTCTTGATCCGCTGACGGAGTGAAACACACACTGTACTTGATTTAATATCCACGTACGGCACTGCAGCGGGCAGTAACATGCATGTGGCTAAATCCGCGGCGATGCCCATTGGACGCGGCCTCTCACACGACGACTTAGTACCTCTCCCTTGTGTACAGAAACTTCGATACCTTGGTATCATTTTGACCTACACCGTGCGCCGCTCCGCTGCCATCAATTTTCGACGTGCACTCCAAACTATCCGCACGACGGTGCGACAAAATCTTCTCCGACGACTCGATTCTTTACAAAGTGTCCGATACCTCAATCAACATGTGGCGTCTAGAATGGTCCACATTGCACAGGTCCTCCCGCTGCCGTCAACTATTGGACGCAGCCTCCAGGCTGCCTTCGGATACTTCCTTACGGCCGGTACGCTCTTTAAGGTCCGCTACGACGCACTCACACTTCCCCCGCGAGCGGGTGGCCTCGGTCTTGTCAATTTGCGACTCCGCGCGGCGTCCTTGTACATGTCAACCATGCACAAGCAGTGGCAAGGGGGCACCTCCCTACGCGCAGCTTGCTGGAAATTCTTGTACCCGCGACCATAACACCACCAGTACCAGTCGGACACATCTCGCACCAGCTGCGGCACATTTCTGATTTCATCGTCGGCTTCAGTTATGCTCACACACACTTACCGACCACGCGTTCTCCTCGACCTAAAGATTTTTACACCCCACTCCTTCGTTCCATATCCAGCAACCATATCGAAATGAGACATCCGTCCAAGCGGTGGCCCACGATTTGGCGTCACATCCACCAGCCTTTTCTCCCCTCCAACGTCCGGGCCACATGGTACCAAGTCGCAAATGAAAAATACGCCACAAATCATCGTCTTCACGCCATCGGACTAAAGGACTCTCCACTTTGTTCCATTTGCCACTCATGGATGACGATGTCCACAAACTGACTTGTGCTGCCATCAGTGACGTCTGGAAATCTGCCCGAAAGTTCGTTGCCTGTTACCTCCGCGTTCCGCCGGACTCGATTGACGCATGGACTTTTATCCATCCCGAGAATACTTATTTCCCCGCCACCAAAAATCATGCGATTGTATGGGTCAAGGGAATTACCGTCACCTGCATGTATAATGATGGCGACAAATCACGGCTTGATTTCTGGCAGTACTTACAAACCGCCCACAGCGAAGTCGAACACCGACCGCGCTACCGCGCCTTCTTCGCCAGTTACCTGCATGCGATCTTTACGTCATCCCCGCACAGTTGGATGGTGCCACACACCGACAGCACTCTTCCCCCCCCCCCCCCCCCCCCCCGCTGACATCTGAGACCCCCCGAGCTACTTACTACATTGTAACCCACAGTGGAGTAGGCGCATGGACACGCGCCTCCTTTCTTTTATGCACTATACCAGAAAACACTAGTTTTTCCTTCACTTCACTGTATATTCCTTCACACCTCTTAGCTTACATCAGTATTATTATTCTTTTTTTTTCCCTACACCTTGTTCATAAAAAAAATCGATCGCATTGTACGAGTATAATGTCTTGTGTTATTTTCTCCGGAAGGATGGCATTTCTGCTGTATTTAAGTGTGTACCAATTAAGATCTTTTGTTCATTTACCCTGTTCCTGGTAAAAAAAACCAAAACTCCTTCGGAGACGGGTTCGAACACCGCCAGCGCTTGAATTTTGAATAAAAATCAAATCATCAGCTTTGGCGACCGAAGACTTCCGGCATAAGAAGTCACCACCTTTCTGCCGAAGGCCTTGTCAAAGAGGGCGGAAAAACGGTAAGATGTTCAGTGCACTCTCTTTCCCTTATGGTGAGAAACTCAACCTATAAACACAAGAATCGTCCATGTTCAACGACATAAGAATGCAGATGGTAATGGAAACCACTTCTTTACAGACACATAATGTGTATCCCCAGAACATTTGGCCTGTAACTGAGAAAATTGTCTTGATGATCTCTCTATTGACAACAGATTTCTGAATAGCCTCTGGGAAGGGACTGCCCAGGGGGAGATGACCATGAGAAAAAGATTCGATAATAATCGGAAGGACAACGTTCTACGAGTCGGGACTTGCAAGGTAAGAAGCTTGAACGTAGTAGGGAAGCTAGATGTTCTGAAAAGTGAAATGCAAAGGCTGTATCTAGATATAGTGAGGGCCAGTGAAATAAAATGCAAAGAAAATAAGGATTTCTGGTCAGATAATTATTGGCTAACATCAACAGCAACAGAAAATGGTATAACGGGAGTTAGATGCGTTATCAGTACAAAGGTTCGGCAGCGAGAGTTTTATTGTGAACAGTTCAGTGACAGGATTGTTCTCATCAGAATCGTCAGCAAACCAAAACCGTCAACGGCAGTAGGGGAAGGAGTAGAAGAAACTAGTACAGGAGAATAAGGGGTTGCTACTAGTGAAACGTCCCCTTAGAAGAATTGTACATAACTGTGCTTAAACTGACACACAATAATTTTTAGCGCAACGCAATATGACTTTCAAAAATCCCTACAAAAGAATGACCCAAACTAAAATTAACCTATACGTTTCACAACTCACTTACCTCACAAAAATCTTCGTTACTCAAGCTACTGCAATACAGCGAGCGCCACTACTGCCAGCTAAATAAAAGATTCAAACTACGGAAGGCACTAACTACTGATAGGTATAGTTAGCAAATGAAAGATGTTAATAGAGAACAAACAATGTATTTACCTTAATATCATCAAAAGTCATAACATACATAGCAGTTCATGACATCAATTCTTATAAATTCCAAAACTCCGCCATCTCTCTCCCCACGTCCACCACTGCTGGCGGCTCATCTCCAACTGCGCAACGCTACGCGCTGTTAACATCCACCTGCCCAGCACTACAATGGCGAGTATTACAACAATGCCAACCAGCCACTGACTGCACACAGCACAGCCAGTGATCTTCATACAGAGCGCTACGTGGCGTTACCAATAAAAAAAAACCTAAACAGCCTACTTACACTAGGAACAAGGGAGACTAATTGAAATCTGCAATAAATTTTAGCTAGCAATAACGAATGCTCTGTTCAAGAATAACAAGTGGAGAAGGTATACTTGGAAAAGACCGGGAGATGATGGGACGATTTTAGCTAGATTATATCATAGTCAGGTAGAGATACCGAAATCAGATACTGGATTGTAAGGCGTACCCAGGAGCACATACAGACTCAGATCACATTTTCGTAGTGTTGAGGAGTGGGCTAAATTTTAAGAGATCAGTCAAGAAGAATCAATATACAAATAAATGGGATACGCAAGTACTAAGGAATTAAAAAAAAGTACGCTTGAAGTTCTCTCAGGCTATGTGAAGTATTTCAGTAAAAAAATGGCTCTGAGCACTATGGGACTCAACTGCTGTGGTCATTAGTCCCCTAGAACTTAGAACTACTTAGACCTAACTAACCTAAGGACATCACACACATCCATGCCTGAGGCAGGATTCGAACCTGCGACCGTAGCAGTCACACGGTTCCGGACTGCGCGCCTAGAACCGCGAGACCACCGCGGCCGGTGTATATCAGTATGTAGCTCAGCTGAAGAGTAATGGAACTCTCTAAATCATTGTCGGAAGGACTGACTCAGCATATAGAAAAGTCAAATAACCTTCGGTGACATTAAAAGCAAGTGTGGTAACATTAAGAGTGAAACGGGAGTTCCACTATTAACCGCAGAGGAGAGAATCGATAGGTGGAAAGAATTCACTGAAGACCTCTATAAGGGGCAAGACGTGTGGTATGATAGAGGGAGAAATGGAGTCGCTGTAGAAAAGATAGACGATCCAGTATTAAAAGAGCTTTGGCAGTCTTCGGATCAAATAAGGCAGAAAGGATTCATAACTTTCCTTCAGAAATTCTGCAATCATTGTGGGAAGTGGCTACAAAACAACTATTCACCTTGGTATGTAGAATGTATGAATCTGGCAATATACCATCTGACTTTCGAAAAAGTAATTCCACTTTATTCCAAAGAATGCAAGAGCTGAGAAGTGTGAGAATTATCGCATAAGCAGCTTAACAGTTCATGCATCCAAGTTGCTAAACAAGAATAGTATACAGAAGAAAATTGAGGCTGTGTTAGATGACGATCAGTTTGACACTAGGAAAGGTAAAGGCGCCACAGAAGGCAATTCTGACATAATGGAAGCAAGACTAAAAAGAACAATAAAAACTCATTCATAGGATTTTTCGACCTCGAAAAAGCGTTAGGCAATGTCAGGTGTTCGAAATTCTGAGAAGAACAGGAGTAAGCTGTAGGGAGAGAAATGCTATACACAGCGTGTACAAGAGCCAAGAGGGGAAAATAAGACTGGAGGGCCGAGAACGAAGTGCTCCGATTAAAAAGGATGCAAGGCAGCGATGTAGTCTTTGGCCTCTACTATTCAGTGTATACATCGAGGAAGGAATTATAGAAATAAAGGAAAGATTCAAGAATGGAATTGCAAGTCAAGGTCAAAAGATATCAATGATAAAATTCGCTGATACCACTGATACCGTCAGTGAAAGTCTACTTACAGGATTTGCTCAAAGGAATGAATTGTCTAATGAGTACAGAATATGGATTGTGAGAATCTTAGGAATAAGAAAGTAACGAGAAGTCGCAGAAATGCGAATAGTGAGAAACTTAACATCAGGATTAATGGTCACGAAGTAGGTGCAGTTAAGGAATTCTGCTACCTAGGCAGCAAAATAACCCATGACCGACGGAGGAAAGAGGACATCAGAAGCAGACTTGCAATGAAAAAAGGTCATTCCCTCAAGGAGAAATCTACTAGTATCAAACATAAGGCTTAATTTGAAGAAAGGAATTTCTGAGAATATACGTTTGGAGTGCAGCACTGTGTGGTAGTGAAACACGGGCTGTGGGAAAACTGGAACAAATGGGAACTGAAGCCTTTGAGATGTGGTGCTACAGACGAATGTTAAAAATTAGGTGGACTGATGAGAAAAGAAGAAGTTCTGCGCGGAATCGGAATCAGAGAGGTGAAAGGAATGTATAAAAAGCAGTAACAGGGAGAAGGGACAGGGTGATAGGACGTCTGTTAAGACAACGGGGAATGACTTCCATGTTACTAGGGGGAGTTGAGGAGGTTGGAACGATTGAGATTGGAATACATACAGCAAATAACTGAGGACGTAGGTTGCAAGTGTTGCTATCTGAGATGAAGAGGTGGGCACAGGAAAGGAATTCATGGCGGGCCGCGTCAAACAGGTCAGAAGACTGATGGTCACAAGTAAGTTCATTATTAAGTAAACATAGAGATGGAAGGCAGCTTAGTGTCGAGATGCTACGCAGGAACTGAACAGCGGAACGCAACAAAATCTACCGTGACAACCAGTCTTGAAGTGGCATGAGGTTGCTGTCATACACTCCTGGAAATGGAAAAAAGAACACATTGACACCGGTGTGGTAGACCCACCATACTTGCTCCGGACACTGCGAGAGGGCTGTACAAGCAATGATCACACGCACGGCACAGCGGACACACCAGGAACCGCGGTGTTGGCCGTCGAATGGCGCTAGCTGCGCAGCATTTGTGCACCGCCGCCGTCAGTGTCAGCCAGTTTGCCGTGGCATACGGAGCTCCATCGCAGTCTTTAACACTGGTAGCATGCCGCGACAGCGTGGACGTGAACCGTAAGTGCAGTGATGGACTTTGAGCGAGGGCGTATAGTGGGCATGCGGAACGCTGGGTGGACGTACCGCCGAATTGCTCAACACGTGGGGCGTGAGGTCTCCACGGTACATCGATGTTGTCGCCAGTGGTCGGCGGAAGGTGCACGTGCCCGTCGACCTGGAACCGGACCGCAGCGACGCACGGATGCACGCTAAGACCGTAGGATCCTACGCAGTGCTGTAGGGGACCGCACCGCCACTTCCCAGCAAATTAGGGACACTGTTGCTCCTGGGGTATCGGCGAGGACCATTCGCAACCGTCTCCATGAAGCTGGGCTACGGTCCCGCACACCGTTAGGCCGTCTTCCGCTCACGCCCCAACATCGTGCAGCCCGCCTCCAGTGGTGTCGCGACAGGCGTGAATGGAGGGACGAATGGAGGCGTGTCGTATTCAGCGATGAGAGTCGCTTCTGCCTTGGTGCCAATGATGGTCGTATGCGTGTTTCGCGCCGTGCAGGTGAGCGCCACAATCAGGACTGCATACGACCGACGCACACAGGGCCAACACCCGGCATCATGGTGTGGGGAGCGATCTCCTACACTGGCCGTACACCTCTGGTGATCGTCGAGGGGACACTGAATAGTGCACGGTACATCCAAACCGTCATCGAACCCATCGTTCTACCATTCCTAGCCCGGCAAGGGAACTTGCTGTTCCAACAGGACAATGCACGTCCGCATGAATCCCGTGCCACCCAACGTGCTCTAGAAGGTGTAAGTCAACTAACCTGGCCAGCAAGATCTCCGGATCTGTCCCCCATTGAGCATGTTTGGGACTGGATGAAGCGTCGTCTCACGCGGTCTGCACTTCCAGCACGAGCGCTGGTCCAACTGAGGCGCCAGGTGGAAATGGCATGGCAAGCCGTTCCACAGGACTACATCCAGCATCTCTACGATCGTCTCCATGGGAGAATAGCAGCCTGCATTGCTGCGTAAGGTGGATATACACTGTACTAGTGCCGACATTGTGAATGCTCTGTTGCCTGTGTCTATGTGCCTGTGGTTCTGTCAGTGTGATCATGTGATGTATCTGACCCCAGGAATGTGTCAATAAAGTTTCGCCTTCCTGGGACAATGAATTCACGGTGTTCTTATTTCAATTTCCAGGAGTGTATATTCCAGTACAACTGATGACTGGAGTGATAGAGTAGTAACTAACACTCTTTCAAAGTGAAAAGAAACGACAAATATGAGCTGCTTCGTCGACTGTCGAATGATGGTTTATTAAATGAATTTTTGAATAATTCATCTATATGTGTAGACACATTGTGTGCATCTACCAATGTCGATGACATGTTTGATTCTTCCAAGATGTTAAGTGAATGTAGAAGTTGGCAGCTAATTGAACTTTTGTCTCCGTCGTGTTTATTTCTGCATAGACAATATTGATTTCGTCTTATCTCGCAGAGTGTAAGTTCCTTTAAGGCCTCATTAATAATTATAAGGACACATACTGTAGAGAGAAAAGGAAATAAATTTAGATATACCTCTTCCAACTACGGAAGGCGCTGCACAGTATCACTTCTGAAGCAGAAGATGAATAAGAAATAACGTCGCCGACTTTTACGAGGTGTTCCCTAACAAGCAAAACGAAGTCTGTAACTTCATCCGATATTGCGCTTACGGCAATTTACGGTCGACCTTTGCGTATGCTGTCGAATATATAAAGACAAAGAAAGGAACTTTTGATAAACAATCGCGCCAACGTGCCGGGAGGCGCACGACCAAGGGCGGAGGGAGGGCCGTGCTATATACGGCAGCCGGCGTTGCTCACGCGCCCGATGGCCCATTGTACACGCCACATCCCCAATAATGCGAGGACACACGCCACTCCCGCCTCAGATTCCTCAGGCTCCACTGTTCCTACCACGATTTAGTCTCAGAGCCGTCAGTGAGTTTAACACTAGGTTACCTATCAAAGGATTACAAGAGACCTCGTAAAATTTAGCACAGGTTAATTTAATCATTGCAGACGGTTTAAGAATCATGAAAGAAGGTCGTGTACATGGAAGAGACCAGGACACACCATAAGGTTTCAGAATGTTTATACGGTACTAATACAGAGATTTAGACACCAGGTTTCGAACTGCAAAGCATTTCCAGGGGCAGATGTGCACTCTGATCATAATGTAATTTTTGTGAACTACAGAATAAAAATGAAAAAAAATTGAGAAGTATAGAATATTAAGGTGATGTAACCAGATGTGGACTCTGACCACAATCTATTCGTTATGACCTGTAGATTAAAACTGAAGAAACTGCAAAAATGTGGGAAATTAAGGAGATGGGACCTGGATAAACTGAAAGAACCAGAGGTTGTACAGAGTTTCAGGGAGAGCATAAGGGAACAATTGACAGGAATAGGGGAAAGAAATACAGTAGAAGAAGAATGGGTAGCTCTGAGGGATGAAGTAGTGAAGGCAGCAGAGGATAAAGTAGGTAAAAAGACGAGGGCTGCTAGAAATCATTGGGTAACAGAAGAAATATTGAATTTAATTGATGAAAGGAGAAAATATAAAAATGCAGTAAATGAAGCAGGCAAAAAGGAATACAAACGTCTCAAAAATGAGATCGACAGGAAGTGCGAAAAGGCTAAACAGGGATGGCTAGAGGACAAATGTAAGGATGTAGAAGCTTATCTCACTAGGGGTAAGATAGATACTGTCTACAGGAAAATTAAAGAGACCTTTGGAGAGAAGAGAACCACGTGTATGAATATCAAGAGCTCAGATGGCAACCCAGTTCTAAGCAAAGAAGGGAAGGCAGAAAGGTGGAAGGAGTATATAGAAGGTTTATACAAGGGCGATGTACTTGAGGACAATATTATGGAAATGGAAGAGGATGTAGATGAAGACGAAATGGGAGATACGATACTGCGTGAAGAGTTTGACAGAGCACTGAGAGACCTGAGTCGAAACAAGGCCCCCGCAGTAGACAACATTCCATTAGAACTACTGACGGCCTTGGGAGAGCCAGTCATGACAAAACTCTACCAGCTGGTGAGCAAGATGTATGAGACAGGCGAAATACCCTCAGACTTCAAGAAGAATATAATAATTCCAATCCCAAAGAAAGCAGGTGCTGACAGATGTTAAAATTACCGAACTATCAGTTTAATAAGCCACGGCTGCAAAATACTAACGCGAATTCTTTACGGACGAATGGAAAAACTGGTAGATGCGGACCTCGGGGAGGATCAGTTTGGATTCCGTCGAAATGTTGGAACACGTGAGGCAATACTGACCTTACGACTTACCTTAGAAGAAAGATTAAGAAAAGGCAAACCTACGTTTCTAGCATTTGTAGACTTAGAGAAAGCTTTTGACAATGTTGACTGGAATACTCTTTTTCAAATTCTAAAGGTGGCATGGGTAAAATACAGGGAGCGAAAGGCTATTTACAAGTTGTATAGAAACCAGATGGCAGTCATAAGAGTCGAGGGGCATGAAAGGGAAGCAGTGGTTGGGAAAGGAGTGAGACAGGGTTGTAGCCTCTCCCCGATGTTATTCAATCTGTATATTGAGCAAGCAGTAAAGGAAACAAAAGAAAAATTTGGAGTAGGTATTAAAATTCATGGAGACGAAGTAAAAACTTTGAGGTTCGCCGATGACATTGTAATTCTGTCAGAGACGGCAAAGGACTTGGAAGAGCAGTTGAACGGAATGGACAGTGTCTTGAAAGGAGGATATAAGATGAACATTAACAAAAGCAAAACGAGGATAATGGAATTTAGTCAAATTAAATCGGGTGATGCTGAGGGAATTAGATTAGGAAATGAGACACTTCAAGTAGTAAAGGAGTTTTGCTATTTAGGAAGTAAAATAACTGATGATGGTCGAAGTAGAGAGGATATAAAATGTAGACTGGCAATGGCAAGGAAAAAGTTTCTGAAGAAGAGAAATTTGTTAACATCGAATATAGATTTATGTATCAGGAAGTCGTTTCTGAAAGTATTTGTTTGGAGTGTAGCCATGTATGGAAGTGAAACATGGACGACAAATAGTTTGGACAAGAAGAGAATAGAAGCTTTCGAAATGTGGTGCTACAGAAGAATACTGAAGATAAGGTGGATAGATCACGTAACTAATGAGGAGGTATTGAATATTATTGGGGAGAAGAGAAGTTTGTGGGACAACTTGACTAGAAGAAGGGATCGGTTGGTAGGACATGTTTTGAGGCATCAAGGGATCACAAGTTTAGCATTGGAGGGCAGCGTGGAGGGTAAAAATCGTAGAGGGAGACCGAGAGATGAGTACACTAAGCAGATTCAGAAGGATGTAGGTTGTAGTAGGTACTGGGAGATGAAGCAGCTTGCACAGGATAGAGTAGCATGGAGAGCTGCATCAAACCAGTCTCAGGACTGAAGACGACAACAACAACGTGGATATTTTTTTTTTTTAAAAAAAGAGATTTTTCAGCGTTCCGAAGGGCAAATTAGACAACGGTTGACTTGAAAAGTAAAATGAAATTCAATAGAAGACGAATGGGTAGCTTTGAGAGAGGAAATAGTGAAGGTAGCAGAGGATCAAATAACCTTAAAAATAAAGCCCAATAGCCATCCTTGGATAACTCACTAGGTGTTGACTAAAGTATGAGACTGAAAGAGTGGAAATAGCTAAGCAGGTGAGGCTGAAGAACAAATGTAGACTGTAGAGACACGTATGACTAGGAGAAAGATGTAAGCCACGGGTAGGAAAACTAAAGAGACCACTGAAGAAAAGAGATGAAACTCTATGACTATCAAGAGTGCAGACGTGAAGCGTAAACCGAAACAAGGTCGCTGGATCAGACGACATACCCTTGTTATGTGTTTACTACAGTCAGCCTTAACAAAACTATACTATCTGGTATGCAAGATATATGAGACACGCGAAATACCGCCAGACTTTAAAAAAATGCAATTATTCATTTTCTAAAAATGGAAGTACTGACAAGTGTGAATGTTACCGAACTATTAGTTTAACAAGTTCTAGTTGCTAAATACTGACGGGGAATTAACTCAGAAGAAAGGTTAAAGAAAGGCAGACCTCCGTTTCTAGCATTTGTAGATTTAGAGGAAGGTTACGGCACTATTCTGAAGGTAGAACGGATAAAATACATGGAACGAAAGGTAGTCTACAAACCATACTGAATTATAAGAGTCGAACGATATGAAAGGGAACTAGTAATTAAGAAAAGAGTGAGATAGATTTGTTATTCAGTCTGTGTATTGAACACACCAAGCAGAAATTTTAAAAGGGAATTACATTTCACAGAAATGAAATAAAACTTTAAACTATGCTGATGACATTGCAATTACCTCACAGACAGCAAGTGAACGGAATGAATAGCACGTTGAGAAGAGGGATTAACATGAACTCCAAGAAAAGTACAAAAAGGGTAACGAAATGCAGCCAAATTAAATTAGGAAATCAGACGCTAAACGTGCAGCAAAATAGCTCATAATGACTGAAGTGTAGATGAAATGAAATGGAGAATTACAATAAGAAGGAAAGCATTTCAGAAAAAAACGATTTTGTTAACAGAGATGAGCTAAAACACAATGACCACTGCCCATCAAGACACTGAATGCGTCCTGGGTGCACCGTGGTCATGTGGTCACGTGACGCAGTAATGAAAATATAAAGGTTGGGGAAACATTGTGCCACGAAATTTTAACCCTGGATAGCTGATGCCAGTAGGAACACTCGTGGTGTATGGGTTGACAGGGCACCATTTTTAAGCTACGGAAACTTGGCACCACGAGTTCCGATTGGCCGTGGGATTGCCCTGTTGCCGTTCGTCGGTTGACGGGCAGCGCTATGGATTTCGGTTCACACTAGCATGCGGGCCGCCTTGGATACTGTGGTGTCACCGCCAGACACCACACTTGTTAGGTGCTAGGTGCTAAGCACGGAAACGCCGATGCGTTGTCCCGCTTGCCTGTTGCTGAGTATAGGGCATTCGCTTCCTATGAACTTGCTTGCATGTTCCTTGATGCGGAAACCGATGACGTGGTCGAATCGTTTCCGATTGATTTTCGTCGTGTAGCTACAGCCACAGCTGCCAACCCTGTCCTTGCTCCCGTTCTGCGTTTTGTTGCTACGCAATGGCCCTTGTCAAAGTCACTGATCGGGGACCCGTTGGTTCGTCGATTTTTTGCTCACAAGGAGACTTTTTGTACGACGTGGTGTTTTTCTGTTGCGTTCTGGTAATGATCAGTCCCAGGTCGTGGTACCACGTTCGTTACAGTCCTCTGTCTTACAGCTTCTCCCCCAAGTATATTGGGGTATAGTGAGGATGAAACAACTTGCTCGTCAGCAATGTACTTGGTTCGGAATCGATGCCGCGATTACGAATATGTGCTCTTCTTCCATGGTGTGTGCCAAACAACAATCAGCACCACCGCGGAAATTCTTTGCATGGCCAAAAGCCACTTCCCCTTGGCAACGCTGACACATCGATTTTGCTGGTCCATTCTGGAATGCTCGATGGTTGGTTGTGGTAGATTCATTCAGTAATTTTCCTTTTGTTGTCCCGATGTCTTCCACGACGTCATCTTCCACCATCCAAGCGTTATCCGCTATCTTTTGCATTGAAGGTGTTCCACAGACTATTGTTTCCGACAATAGCCCACAATTCATTTCCGCAGAATTTCAGTCATTCTGCGAGGCCAATGGTATACAACATCTGACGTCCGCACCGTTTTCGCCGCAGTCAAACGGTGCCGCTGAACGATTGGTCAGGACTTTCAAGTCACAGATGTTGAAGTTGAAAGAGTCGCATTCTCGGGAGGACGCGTTATTGCTTTTTTTTGTCCTCGTATCACTCTCAGCCCCGAGATGGTCGCTCGCCGGCTGAGTTGCTCCACGGTCGCCCTCATCGAACCTTGATGTCTTTGCTACATCCGCCGCATCAGGTTCCTGTGCAGCGGCAGACACCTGCTTTTGCTCCAGGAGACGTTGTCTACTATCGCCACTACCGAGGTTCACGGCGTGGGCTCGAAGGGCGCATTCTTCGCTGCCTCGGACGCGCTATGTATCTGGTTTTTGGGGGCTCTGGTGAGGTGCGTCGGCATCTCAATCAGCTGCGCCTCTGTCGTCGCACGGGATCTGCCGCTTGCCGTCTGCTTTCAGCGACGGTGCCATCCGGTCAGCGTCCTGGGGACCCATCTACTGGCTCGCCTCAGCCCCAGGTGTTACCGACGCTGCCTTCCATTTTAGCCTATGGCGACGCGCCGCCGCCGCCGCCTGTTCTCCCCCCGGCGACGCCCGCAGTGGACGCACCGCTGCAGCCGTCGGGTGCCTCCCTGGGTCACGCGCCGCCGATGGCTTCCCGTGACCAGTTGTCCTCCGACATGGAACTCTTGCCCGCTCCGGAACATATGTCGTCTTCGCCCGTCTTGTGCCCCGGCCCGATGGAGGTCGACCCTTCGGCCCCTCCTGTCTCTCTACGGCCGCATACACCGCATGCTGGCGTGCACCCTGGAGCAGGTTTTCAGGCGTTTCCTAGCTCCCCGCCGTCCGAATGGCAGGGTGCGGGTGGCACAGCCTCACCTGTTGTTAGGCTCCCCACCTCGTCGCATACGTCAACATTCGGTCCTCCCCACGGCGGGCGGAAGCCTTATGCCACAACCGTACGCCGATTTGCGGGGGAGGAATGTGGTGTCACCGCCAGACACCACACTTGCTAGGTGCTAGCCTTTAAATCGGCCGCGGTCCGGTAGTATACGTCGGACCCGCTTGTCGCCACTATCAGTGATTGCAGACCGAGCGCCGCCACACGGCAGGTCTAGAGAGACTTCCTAGCACTCGCCCCAGTTGTACAGCCGACTTTTTAGCGATGGTTCACTGACAAATTACGCTCTCATTTGCCGAGACGATAGTTAGCATAGCCTTCAGCTACGTTATTTGCTACGACCTAGCAAGGTGCCATGATCAGTTTCTATTGATATTGTAAATCATGTAATGTCAAGAGCGACGTTCATTACTGGATTAAAGTTAAGTATTCCACCATCTACGTCCGTTTTCCACAATTCTAATTCCCTTGTCATGTTCCAGACCTCACGCCAGCCTGCGTGAGCTGAGACGCGTGCATTTCGGCCTCCTTTAGTTATACTGTTGGCTCTCCTGCCAACCACAACAGATACATCGCGATCTCCAGCAGGCAAAGCATTCGAGGTCATGCGTTGTCCATAGCATCCGGTAACAGGGCAGTCCAGCGGCCAATTGGAGCAGGTGGCGCCAAGTTTCCGTAGTTTAAAAATGGTG
The DNA here is from genome assembly GCF_023897955.1 of Schistocerca gregaria. Lineage (NCBI taxonomy): Eukaryota > Metazoa > Arthropoda > Insecta > Orthoptera > Acrididae > Schistocerca > Schistocerca gregaria. The sequence continues at coordinate 201,228,698 of NC_064921.1, forward strand.
CTTTGTCGACCCACACAACATTAGTAATTTTGGTTCTTACTGGCATCAGCAACGTCCAGAGCTGGGGGAAAGAAGGTATAATTCTAATCCTCCCCACCGGAAGCCCAGGAATCCTGCGCGTGCAGGTTGAAAACGCCTGCTCACGCCACTCCGTGAAAACATACACTCTTGATGTGGAAGTGTTGGGAGCACGTCATGCTCTGATTTGATAGAGGAGCCATCGGCACTGCACTCACCGGAAATCGGGAAGCACAACTCAGAACGACTAACAGCAACATCAGGTACATAAGAGACGGGTAATACAGTGCCGGTGTCGGAGGGCATCTCCTGATCATCAGGAAGAGAACACGTAGAATCCTGTTGCTCACCGTCTCAGCGTGGAGGAGGGGTGGTATTTCACTGGAACACTGTAAATACTCGCCAGCAGGCAACGTCTCTGCGGGAACATCAGAACTCAAGGGGAAACGTCACGTCTACGGGTGAAGTGGGGTCGCAGACACAACACACATTTCAACATCAATAGAAGCAGCTACATCATCTCTGTTAATACTAGAATGACAAGTGACATCAGTAGACAACTCATTACCGCCAGACGGTGCACCTTCTGTCAACGCCGTATCAGAAGAACGAGACTGGAGTGGGGCGTCCTCAGTCCGCCGGCGTTTGACTTGCGCTGCAGAAGCCGTCGTCCCCTCATGGATAGAGACCGCACTGGCACGTGCCGGGAACAGTGGAAATTCGCGACGAGTAGGGGGAGATTGACTGACAGCAGACTGCGATGACACTAAGTCTGCTAATGTTAAAGGAAGGCGTTTTTGATACGATGTCAGGTCAGAGATGATGGCGTTCGTTACAGAGAAAACATGTTCCTTCTTGCCCTGCATACGTAACATAGATCCGGTAACCACAAACAGTTAAGTGGGAAGGAATATTAATTTTAACGCGTCCACAGTCCGGATACCATTATAACACTGGAAGCGGTATTGTGCTGACCAGTGTTCCCACCGCACATGCCGTATAACTCCAAACGGAAGCAACGCTGTTTTAAGAAAAGAATCGTCCACTTCTGGAGGAACATTATAAATTGTAACCGGTGTATATTCGAGTGGCGAATTTTCGAGAAGGACTTGACTAATAGAACCATCTCGATGTGTAAACAACACTTAAGAACCAACTAGAGAGAGAAGTCGTTCTACGTGAACGGGATCATAAAACTTCACAAAAAATGCATACAAATCAGAATCGAAGTGAGCAGTATCTACCTGATCAGGTGTAACGCGGATAACATCAGCCAATCAATCGCGAATTTCTAAAGAGCCAGGTTGAACACGACGCGTACTCTTGTCAAAACTTTAACGAAGAGTAGCTCGACGTGGAACAGACATAGGAGACTCGTCAGACACCATTGCTCGGGCAGAAAACACCGCCCCCAAGAGGAAAATGACAACTAACTTCGCTACGCAACTACGATGAGACTCCGGCCGATACACGAACAAGACTGAGTAGTTTCAACACAAGCGGCGCTGCGACACAGGTGGAAGTTAACTACGACCTGCTCGCTCGACGCGCAAGGCGACACTGAAGCTTCCGTTAGACTATCCAAGCACGCTCCAAGGCCAGATACAAACTTCCAAACTTCGTCAACCATGCGTTTACAACCTGCACCAATACATTCATTATGTATATTGCTGTAAAGGGGAGACATTTTAACTGAATGTTGCTTGCTCGGTGACGGCGAATTCACAGGTTCTTTTCCGTTTATTCGTTGTTTTACAAATAAAGCCCAGTTCAATGAGAGACGGTAGTGTTTCCCAACTGGGCAATTTGGGATGCGTTTACCTTAGAGCCAAGGGAAACCTCTCGAAAATCATGACTGTAACCAGGAGATAGGACCTAATTTTAATAATTTATGGTAAAATGCTTGTTACTTTTATTCGTCTACCCCAAAGAGCAGAGCTGGTTCTTTGAGTTTCGACCCATTGCGAAGGCTCACTCTTACAAGGACGTCTTATAGCTCTCGCATTCAAGAAGGTCCTATCTGAGTTCCTTTTTTCTGAACAACTAGATTATGATGGACTTAGCTTACAATATTTCGTAAACAGGTACCGTACACAATCCACTCACTCCGTATTTATATAACTATGTCAGTAATGAATACGGCGTAATTTCTCGTTCTCCAAAATCGAGATAATTACTACTATGGGCAAGATGGACTGTTCAAGGACCTTCTAAGGAAACCGCCCCGGTATTCACCTTTGTAAGTTTGAGAAAACTATGGGAAGTATAAATTTCTAAGACTAGAAGACGACTCGCAAAAATGAGTCCCATTCCACCACTTCGCTGCGCAAAGAGCATAAAAGAATTGGCTATGTGGGCACAACAGCGATAAATATCAGTATTAAAATCAATAATTTACCAGATTATGTTCATTTATCACGTATACGTTTTGTGCAACACAGCAGAATGTATTGAAAACAATGACTCATGAATTAATTGATTTAATGTCTACAGCCCAGTGAACGTAACATAAATACACGCAGAGCACAGAAAGAATGGTAGGAACTGAGAGGAACGTTGTTTACTATTGGAATGCGAAGCGACCCATTGACTCAGTGACCTTCCGTGTTACCTTCAAACCTTACAGGGTGAGCTTACATCACCAAGAAACCGAAAATTTAAAGCCTATGGCAGTTCGCAGTATTTCTTTTCCGCGTCGTTGTCTCACTAGGAACGCTAACGCCAGTCACAAAAAAGAAACCCTCGAAAGCAAAGGACAGTGAATCACAGCAACGGATGCGAGATAGGGAAGGAGTGACTCAAGAGTCTGATGTAAGGGCGCGCCCCGTCGCGCAGCGTAGCACTCACAAGGTCTCCTGCGGGAATCTCACGGCTACACAAAGTGTGTCACTGGCTGCAGTCTCCCTCCCGCGGCGATTTATACCACCAGCTTTTGTAGCTATAAGAAACTACTCCGAGCAGAAAAAATTGCAGCGACTCTTACACTACCCACATACATGCTCGGCTTTGAAGTCTACCTTTGGCCGGCCGATGTGGCCGAGCGGTTCTAGGGGCTACAGTCTGGGTCCGCGCGACTACTACAGTCGCAGGTTCGAATCCTGCCTCGGGCATGGATGTGTGTGATGTCCTTAGGTTAGTTAGGTTTAAGTAGTTCTACGTTATAGGGGACTGATAACCTCAGAAGTTAAGTCCCATAGTGCTCAGAGCCATTTGAACCATTTTTTAAGTCTACTGTGGTGTGCGTACTGTAAGACCTTCGGTACACACACCATCAGATTATTTGACTTGTCGCTCTAACGAAGTAGGCGAGTGACAGCAATATGTCTCGTGCTCTTATCGTGGCGTGTTTATCTTCTGCTGTTAGGTCAGACGATAGAAATGCCACTTGCACGCTTAGAGTAGCAGATTGACGGTGACCAACTTTCAACAGAACTTGATTAATTTTCAAACACATTTATTAGAATAATAACAAGCATAAACATTACGTAACTTGATTCTGGATGCTATTTACAATTGACAATCTTAAGTTCCTTTGGTCTTGGTACGTTAATCTTATTCTCACATATCTCTGATACTTGACAAAGTGTCTATACATTTATCTTCATGGCTATGTACAGGAATATGATAATCTTATTAGGCGGAGACTGAAACTTGACTATAGACTGGTACAGACTAATTCAGATTGGTGCAGACTGGTACAGACTGACTAATCGGAGGTCTGTACACTTGTTTAATACCTCGCCTGTTCAGGTATCACTGTGCGAGTGTGATCTGCGAGGAGAAAAGGTTCTACGTTAGCAGCAATCTCATTGGCTGCGTGACATATTAATACGCGGATCGGCAGAAGCAGAATTTGGTCCGTCTCTAAGGCAGCGCCATCTCGTAGAGCGGAGACGGACGAGCGCTAGGCCTTCGCTGTTGTGCTTAGTGGGGCACGCTCTAGTGGGAAAGATGTGTACACGCTGACTACGCAGAACTATGTACACAACATCTACCTTTGAATATTGAGTGTCAGATAAACTACGTATTTTCCAACTATTTAACATCATACAGAGAGGTCTAAAAAAGTGTACCCACTCTTTGAAAGTCCATAACTGGCATACTAATTGACGGAGTTGTCCAGCAATCGCCACACAAGCGTCGTATTGTGTTGTTTTGTTTTGTCAGATGACAGTCACCAGATACTCCATGTTTTGTTCTTAGTTGCACCTAGTTAAAACATGCCTGGCGCAACGCTTACGTTCGATGAAAGGAAGTCAGTTTTGAAGTGGTATTGTAAGTACGAAAACATTAATGAGGTTCAACGGCAATGGCGAAATGAGTATCAGACAGAGCCACCTATACGTGTAAGGATTCGTCGCATTGGAGACAAATTTGAATCCGAAGGCTGTGCTAAAGATGTACACAAACAACGATCTGGACGACCTGTAACAGTAACAAGTCCAGGTAACTGCCGTCGCGTGTTCCAACAATTCACTCGCTCACCACAGAAGTCTGTGACACAGTGTGCCCATGAAACTGGAGTGAGTCGCTCAAGTGTTTGGCGAATTTTGAAGACAGCAAAGTGGAAGTGCTACATACCACAATTGCGCCCCAGATCGTAGAATGGAGTACTGCGAATGGTTTACTAACATGGTGCGCAACGATGGAGTGTTTTCAGAGATGATTGTGTGGTCTGATGAGGAACAGTTCAGTCTCAATGGCACAGTAAATCGCCACAATTGCATCTACTGGGCCTCCGAAAATCCGAACGCCCATGTAGACAAAGCCGTGAATTTGCGAACGCCCATGTAGACAAAGCCGTGAATTTGCCAGGAGTAAATGTGTAGTGTGGGTTGTCTTACCGGGCCTTTGACGGCACAGTTACCGGTGAGGTGTACCTTTAGAAGCTTCAGACACCCATTTTACCTGCCATCCGAGACTTGTATGGAGACGGAAGAGCTTACTTTCAACAAGATGGTGCCCCAGCCACCAAAATCGTGTTAGGGCGTATCTCGACGAGAATCGACCAGGAAGATGAATAGGCCATAGAGGTGCTGTGGAGTATCCACAACGTTCCCCAGACCTAACTCCTCTGGACTTTTACCTGTGGGGAACACTGGAGGACGTCGTTTATCGACAAAAGCCACGCACATTGGATGACCTTCGAGAATCCATTGTACATTCAAGTGCAAATATCCAAATGAACACGTTGCAGTCTGTAGTTCGTGCTGCAGTCCAGCGGCATCGTTTGTGTGTGGATGTTAATGGTGACCATTTCGAACACCTACAGTGATATCTTTAAGTTGGTCTTTAAGCTACACTTTCACTAAAAATGAGACATCTCCGTCAATTAGTTTGCAACTTATGGATTTTTAAACAGTGGATACATTTTTTTGACATCTCTTTATTTATATTGTCTATCATGGACAGTGTAAACTGGGATAAAATATTTTTGGGCGCTAGGCCCCTTAGTTCTTTGAAACAAAATACCAACTACAAAAGATAAACCAACATTTCGATCGACTTGCAGTGCTAGTTGTAATATTTCTGTCTTTGCAGCCATCATAGTGATGTACAAGAAGCTATTATTAGAGCATTTGAGAAGACAGCAATTGCAAGACGACGTAATTGGTGTGAGGTACCGATGACAGATGGTTTGTTAGGTACGTGTATCGTTATAAAGTCCGTCTAAATTATGGTCCTTCTCTACGATTGCCTGCTGCATACGGAAGTTGCCCGCCAAAATGACAATCTTCTATTATCAATATTAGGTCTACAACTTTGCTTCCGCCGTTTTGAAATAGACGGCAGTAGCGGCAAGTGGGGTTCGGGTGGTTGGTCTTCGGTGTAATATAAGAAGCTTAGGCATCTAGTCGATTTGTGATTGCATCATAAGGTTATTCTCGGTTAAGTACGTCAACTTATGTACCCATTGCTCGCCTTTTGCGGGAAGTTTTAATTTTCTGCTTTAACATTAATAAATCTGCGGCTGTGGCTCTTAAAATGCTGGGTAAGACCAATGGTGAGGGAACTATTAGTGGAAGGCCGTGAGGGGAATGTTTTCAACGCCTTAAAGACGGTGATTTTGATGTCGAAGACCATCATGGCGGTGGAAGGTTAGAATGTTTTCGTAGCTACTGAAACAGACGAAGACAGCCACAGGACATCATTATCGAAAGCAATTGATGCGTTCGAGGCCAGCACTGAAGCACAAACGGCCACAACACAGCAATAGAACGTAAAGGTACACTCCTGGAAATTGAAATAAGAACACCGTGAATTCATTGTCCCAGGAAGGGGAAACTTTATTGACACATTCCTGGGGTCAGATACATCACATGATCACACTGACAGAACCACAGGCACATAGACACAGGCAACAGAGCATGCAAAATGTCGGCACTAGTACAGTGTATATCCTCCTTTCGCAGCAATGCAGGCTGCTATTCTCCCATGGAGACGATCGTAGAGATGCTGGATGTAGTCCTGTGGAACGGCTTGCCATGCCATTTCCACCTGGCGCCTCAGTTGAACCAGCGTTCGTGCTGGACGTGCAGACCGTGTAAGACGACGCTTCATCCAGTCCCAAACATGCTCAATGGGGGACAGATCCGGAGATCTTGCTGGCCAGGGTAGTTGACTTACACCTTCTAGAGCACGTTGGGTGGCACGGGATACATGCGGACGTGCATTGTCCTGTTGGAACAGCAAGTTCCCTTGCCGATCTAGGAATGGTAGAACGATGGGTTCGATGACGGTTTGGATGTACCGTGCACTATTCAGTGTCCCCTCGACGATCACCAGAGGTGTACGGCCAGTGTAGGAGATCGCTCCCTACACCATGATGCCAGGTGTTGGCCCCGTGTGCCTCGGTAGTATGCAGTCCTGATTGTGGCGCTCACCTACACGGCGCCAAACACGCATACGACCATCATTGGCACCAAGGCAGAAGCGACTCTCATCGCTGAAGACGACACGTCTCCATTCGTCCCTCCATTCACGCCTGTCGCGACACCACTGGAGGCGGGCTGCACGATGTTGGGGCGTGAGCGGAAGACGGCCTAACGGTGTGCGGGACCGTAGCCCAGCTTCATGGAGACGGTTGCGAATGGTCCTCGCCGATACCTTAGGAGCAACAGTGTCCCTAATTTGCTAGGAAGTGGCGGTGCGGTCCCCTACGGCACTGCGTAGGATCCTACGGTCTTGGCGTGCATCCGTGCGTCGCTGCGGTCCGGTCCCAGGTCGACGGGCACGTGCACCTTCCGCCGACCACTGGCGACAACATCGATGTACTGTGGAGACCTTACGCCCCACGTGTTGAGCAATTCGGCGGTATGTCCACCCGGCCTCCCGCATGCCCACTATACGCCCTCGCTCAGAGTCCGTCAACTGCACATACGGTTCACGTCCACGCTGTCGAGGCATGCTACCAGTGTTAAAGACTGCGATGGATCTCCGTATGCCACCGCAAACTGGCTGACACTGACGGCGGCGGTGCACGAATGCTGCGCAGCTAGCGCCATTCGACGGCCAACACCGCGGTTCCTGGTGTGTCCGCTGTGCCGTGCGTGTGATCATTGCTTGTACAGCCCTCTCGCAGTGTCCGGAGCAAGTATGGAGGGTCTGACACACCGGTGTCAATGTGTTCTTTTTTCCATTTCCAGGAGTGTAATTTTGCAGCAGATCAGTGCTTGGCCCCATGTCACAAAACCCATAAAATATACATGGAAACTTTGAAATGAGAAGTCCTATCCCTTTCGTCTTATTCTCCATGCGTTGCTCTCTGTGACTACCACATTTTTCGATCAGTGGCATAGTCTGGCTGACCAGCACTTCCGATCGTATGAACAAGTGCAAAATTGAATTGATTCGTGGATCTCCACAAAAGACGCCCAGTTCTTCCGCCACGGGATTCGTATGCTACCCGAAAGATGGCAGAATGTAGTGGCCAGGGATGAGCAATACTATGAATCATAATTTTTTTTGTAAGTTTTGCACAATAAAGTCCCGCACTACGAGAAAAAATGTTGGAAGAAAAGTCGTAAACCTAGAATTAGACAAACTAAACAGCGTGTTTACTTGCATTTCATAATTAAAGCATCTCTCGACAGCGTGCTATCATTCCATTATTTCACAAGTATTAATAACCAGCAGAATAATAAACAACTGCTGTACGAAAAGGCAGACGATTTCCTTCGGTGATCGTCGGATCGTGCCTAATTTAGATGGTGGGCGAAGTGGTTCGGATGAACTACGATCAGAGCTGGACTGGCTGTCTCGGAGGACAGACATCTTGTCTACCTTGGACTTTATCAGCAATGTATGGTTATTGGGAATATATAGTTGAGAACAGTGTGACAGTAATTACAGAAATTAATTTGTTGAAGAATGGAAATTATTGCGACTCTAAAGTGGAATGTAATCGTGCAGTTCCTCGTGTTCTGCTAATAAAAAGCGACTGGTGTCCCGTATAAACGAAATGATTGGAAATTTAATCACTTCTAAAATAACAGTTTCTCGCTAAGAGTTTCTTACAGCCTCAAGATAACGGATTCACTACCTACGTGCTGCCTTCCGTGCAGGCGACAACAACTGTAGAAGACTGCAGGTTGGGGAACATTTATTAGAGCTTACGCATTCCCCTCAGTGCGGTGGAAGCAAATAGTCACCTCGCGTGTACTGCAATCGTACTACAAAAGAGATCAGCGACACGTCAGCTGTGATATCAGAGAGGAGATATCAAGAAGGGAAGTATTTTTGAAGGAAGGGGTTTATCATACCCTCTCTTATTCAACTTGCCGTATCGTCATTAGGATGAAGAACCTGATGGTGCTCTTCCCTAAAAAGGCGTGGTGGCGCCAAACACTGGCCACTAAAAGTATTAGACTGGTGCCTAAGTCCGTGTTTTGCATGTTGATATTCCGGTCGCTACGGTTTTATTTATGGGTCGTTATTTTTTTCTTAATGTGTAGTTTACTATAATTCAGTTGATTGATGAAAGGAGGAAGTACAAACATGTTCCGGGAAAATCAGGAATACAGAAATACAAGTCGCTGAGGAATGAAATAAATAGGAAGTGCAGGGAAGCTAAGACGAATTGGCTGCAGGAAAAATGTGAAGACATCGAAAAAGATATGATTGTCGGAAGGACCGACTCAGCATACAGGAAAGTCAAAACAATCTTAGGTAACATTAAAAGCAACGGTGGTAACATTAAGAGTGCAACGGGAATTCCACTGTTAAATGCAGAGGAGAGAGCAGATAGGTGGAAAGAATACATTGAAAGCCTCTACGACAGTGAAGATTTGTCTGATGTGATAGAAGAAGAAGCAGGAGTCGATTTAGAAGAGATAGGGGATCCAGTATTAGAATCGGAATTTAAAAGAGCTTTGGAGGACTTACGGTCAAATAAGGCAGAAGGGATAGATAAATATCCATCAGAATTTCTAAAATCATTAGGGGAAGTGGCAACAAAACGACTATTCACGTTGGTGTGTAGAATATATAAGTCTGGCGACATACCATCTGACTCTCGGAAAAGCATCATCCACACAATTCCGAAGACGGCAAGAGCTGACAAGTGCGAGAATTATCGCACAATCAGCTTAACAGCTGATGCATCGAAGCTGCTTACAAGAATAATATACAGAAGAATGGAAAAGAAAATTGAGAATGCGCTAGGTGACGATCAGTTTGGCTTTAGGAAAAGTAAAGGCACAAGAGAGGCAAATCTGACGTTACGGCTAATAATGGAAGCAAGGCTAAAGAAAAATCAAGAGACGTTCATAGGATTTGTCGACCTGGAAAATGGTGCAAGCTGTTCAAGATTGTGAAAAAAGTAGGGGTAAGCTATATGGAGAGGCGGGTCTTATACAATATGTACAACAACCAAGAGGGAATAATAAGAGTGGACGATCAAGAACGAAGTGCTCGTATTAAGAAGGGAGTAAGACAAGGCTGTAGCCTTTCGCCCCTACTCTTCAATCTGTACATAGAGGAAGCAATGATGGAAATAAAAGAAAGGTTCAGGAGTGGAATTAAAATACAAGGTGAAAGGATATCAATGATACGATTCGCTGATGACACTGCTATCCTGAGTGAAAGTGAAGAAGAATTAAATGATCTGCTGAACGGAATGAATAGTCTAATGAGTACACAGTATAGTTTGAGAGTAAATCGGAGAAAGACGAATGTAATTAGAAGTAGAAGAAATGAGAACAGCGAGAAACTTAACATCAGGATTGATGGTCACGAAGTCAATGAAGTTACGGAATTCTGCTACCTAGGCAGTAAAATAACCAATGACGGACGGAGCAAGGAAGACATCAAAAGCAGACTCGCTATGGCAGAAAAGGCATTTCTGGCCAAGAGAAGTCTACTAATATCAAATACCGGTCTTAATTTCAAGAAGAAACATCTGAGGATGTACGTCTGGAATACAGCAGTGTATGGTAGTGATACATGGACTGTGGGAAAACCAGAACAGAAGAGAATCGAAGCATTTGATATGTGGTGCTGTAGACGAATGTTGAAAATTAGGTGGACTGATAAGGTAAGGAATGAAGGGGTTCTACGCAGAATCGGAGAGGAAAGGAATATGTGGAAAACACTGATAAGGAGAAGGGACAGGATGATAGAACATCTGCTAAGACATGAGGGAATGACTTCCATGGTACTAGAGGGAGCTGTAGAGGGCAAAACTGTAGAGGAAGACAGAGATTGGAATACGTCAAGCAAATAATTGAGGACGTAGGTTGCAAGTGCTACTCTGAGATGAAGAGGTTAGCACAGGAAACGAATTCGTGGCGGGCCGCATCAAACCAGTCAGTAGACTGATGACAAAAAAAAAGTTTACTATTGCTATTTGAGCTACATATTGTCATTTTGTCATCTGCAAATAGTGAGTGGACATGTGAAATCTCGAAAACAGTGTGGCAAGTGTAGAAATCGCCACATTTCCGAGATATTCTGCTGCTTGCGTTCAGTAAAGGATGTAAGGGTGTGGCAGGAGCGGAGGCAACCAGAAAAACTTGCACCCTGTGTGCGGATAATGCTGTTGGACAGATCACGGCAAGAAAATAATTTTCCCGTTTTAGGAGGACCGTTTTGACATTAGTGGCGCTCCATGTTCATGAAGACCTTCGGCATTTGACGAAGATCGTTTAAACGCATGAATCCACGTTGCTCCACATCAGAGCACTCTAAAAGTGGCATGTGGTGAGCTGTGATCATTCTACCATCGAGCGACATTTGCCTGTAGTGGGGAAGGTCCAAAAATCGGATGTGTGGGCAGCATGTGCTCCAAGCCAAAATCATAAAAATCTGCGGAAGACCAAGTGTGCGTCTGCTTGCTCGTCACCAGTTTGCTCGTAAATAACACCGACCATTCGTATCCTACTTTGTTACTGATGATGAAAAATGTTGTATCTATGCTAACGTAAGAAAAAGAATGGAATGGTTGAGCCGAAACAAAGTAGCAACTATCTGTACAAACACCTCCAGCATCCACAAAAGTAATTTTACGCATCTGGTGGAAGGGCGACTGTGTGGTGTACTACGAATTGCCTCCCCGAGGTATAAACATCACTTCTGACATTTATCCTCAACAACTGAGGGCCCAGTCTAAGAACAACGACCAGGAAGACAGCGTGAAGTGATGGTATGCTTCCTATAACGGCAGCTTGCATCGTGTTACACTGACAAAAGAATTCATTCCGCACCCACTTTCTTCACCTGATCTTGCGCCCTCAGATTTTCACTTTCTCCACTCTCTATCGAACAGCCTTCAAGGAACTTCCTTTTCGACTGAAAATGCGTTCCGTACATGGCCCGACGACTTCTTCGCTTCAGACCCACGAGACGCGCTACGAACCTACGCACCAAACCATTATATCCGGAACAAGTAATTACTCCGAGGCGTGGTTTTCGGTCGGATACACCATCTGATCAAGTGTATCCAGCGACCTCTATGGAATGTTGAATTCACCACTTGACATCGCGATAGGCAGACGCGCCAGTATAAAAGGAGATGCAGAATACTGTGTTGTCAGTAAACAAGCACTAACTGGATAATGGTCAGTCAGGGGAGTTCAGTTACTTCGAAAATGGACTGGTCATTGGATGCCATCTGGGTAACAAGTGCATCAGGTACAACAAATTAAATTTACTTTAACAAAGTTAATTTAATATTTCATAAAGCACTTACATTACCAACAAACTGTATACAAAAAATCAATTCTACAAAACCTACTAAGACAATATAAAACAATAAACTTATTTCTATTAAATAATAGTATAAACAAAAACCCAATTTAATATAATTAATAATCAAGACAACGTGAGTTACAACGTTGACTTCGCTCCAGCGTCCATCACTACCTTCTCTGATTTCGGCTCTTGAGGAAGAATAGGCTGTAGTTCCTGCACAGATATTCAGACATCCCACTGGAAGCGTCTCCAGCAGAGTTCAAGTCGTCATAATGGCTAAGGTGTCCGGGATACTTTTGATCAGACAATGTACGGCACGAAGGGTAACAAATTTTCTGGCGTACACACGTTTTCTAATAATTTTTATAGCTGCCGGGTTAAGGTACCAACTTTTTTAATGCAATAATTAATTTTCTGCGGCATTGGAAAGATCTTTCGCAGAGTATTTCAATGGTATAACAATTCTGTGACTTAATGAAACGATCAATGCAATATCAACGAAACAAACCACTGTCCCGCTGTGGGCAGAAGAGGACCGGCAGACAATTACCCTACTCTAACGTAATCAAACAAGTAATTCATTTAACGCTCATGCAGCTAGTGGGTTTATTGGTGTGATCGTCATATTAGGTATTCAAAAGATTGACACCGAGCATTGATACGTGCTATAAAGCGATTCCGTGCAGACAGTACTGGACATTGAATTTCATCTGGATTTGCCACAGCACGCCCGTGTGCTACAGCGTATCATGTCTTTGGAGGTCGTCTACGTCTCCTGTTGGGCCTCTTATTTTAGTTTCCACAAGAGAAGAAAAATCTAGAGTTCTTAAGTCTGGTGAGCGTACAGGCCATTTTGTTGCCCCAAAATACCGATCCATCCATATCCAAATCTTCTGTTAAGAAGTATATGTCTGTGCAGAAAGGGAGTCACATGTTTCATGTTAGTACCGCCTGTGTTGCATTATACCCAATTTGACGTCTTCCAGTACCTGCAGCACCATACCTGCTAGGAACTGTTGGTACTTGCGGCTATTTAGAGCCCCATTGATAAACTGGGACCAATGGTGCGATTCTGAAAAGCGTAAACCACGCGTTGACACGCCAAGGTCGTTGTCTACATTTTCTCTTGGCCAGTGAGAGTTATATTGACCCATAGTGCAGATTTCTATCTTCGATGGGCGCGTAGTTGGTAAACGAAGCTCCAATCGTATGGAAGCGCTGTAGAAATTTATAGTTTTCGTAGACACTATTCGAAGAACTGTAGGCCTGATTGACTTTGGAAGTCATTTCCGTGAATCTGTTAATAAGCGAAATGTGGAGAGCATGAAATGCTTTGGAATCTAGTATTCACAGAATACTCCTTTGGTTTATCTTCATCACACTTTCAACCAGTCGTGCACTTAAATGCGGATTATGCCTCGCCACCGTCTGATAGGTGACTGTTCCCTTTCGTTGACTATTTTATTCTTCTCACTCACAGTATACTGAATTTTTTAAAACAAGATTTGCAAATAGAGGCGAGGGCTTCGCACGATCAGGGTAACTTCCAACCTATAATGACACAGCTGCTGTAAATTTTCACACATGGTTAAATAAGCTAGGGATGGTAATCAAAATCTTACTCGTCCATCGTTCGATCCCAGAAACTGATTAAAGTGTGTATACAGTTAATCGGCAATGACGGTTGAATACATCGGACATAAGGATTCACCATCTTTCTTCCACTCTCAAAAGAGGGACAGATTATCGGGATACCTTCGTGCGGTTGGGATGGGAAAGTGCCCCTAAAATGGGGAAGGATCAGTAATGATCAACGGCATGGGGATGTCAAAGGCAACAGAAACCACTGCATTAGGATAATTTAATATGTGTACTCAGATGTGGTTCAAATGACTCTGAGCACTATGGTACTTAACATCTATGGTCATCAGTCCCCTAGAACTTAGAACTACTTAAACCTAACCTACCTAAGGACATCACACAACACCCAGTCATCACGAGGCAGAGAAAATCCGTGACCCCACGGGGAATCGAACCCGGGAACCCGGGCGCGGGAAGCGAGAACGCTACCGCACGACCACGAGCTGCGGACCGTACTCCGATGTGGCTATCATTGAAAATGTCTGATGATGGTCGCTCTATTGGCGCAATATTCGTCACTAATTCGCCATTCAAATCTGCAGGAAGGGATTGCCAAAGGAGAGGTAATTGTGAGAGAAGACTGAACAGCCAACGAAATGGAAAAATTCTGCGAGTCGGAGTGTGGACTGTCATTCTGCATGTGGTAGGGTTCAAATTGTTCAAATGGCTCAGAGCACTATGGGACTTAACTTTCGGTGTCATCAGTTCCCTGGAACTACATAAACCTAACTAACCTAAGGACATCACACACATCCATGCCCGAGACAGGATTCGAACCTGCGACTGCAGTGGTCGCGCGGCTGCAGACTGTAGCGCTTAGAACCACTCGGCCACTCCAGCCGGCGCATGTGGCAGGGAAGCTACAGTATTTGAAAAAGGATGTACGAATGCTCAAGCTAGATAGTTGTGATCAGTGAAGTGAAATGGAGAGAAGATTTCTGGCCAGACAAATGCATATTAGTATTAACAGCAGCAGAAAGTGGTGCAATGGAAATAGGATTCGTCATGAATGGGAAGGAAGGCCAGAGGGTGAATAACTATGAAATCTTCAGCGATTTATTATTCTCATCAGAATCGATAGCAAAACAACGCCAACGACAGCAGTTGAAGTTTACATGACCGAGTCAGAAGTAGAAGGTGGTAAGATAAAGAAAGTATGAGGCGACATTGTATTAAATTAAAATGATCAGATTAGTTAAAAAGACGTTTCCCCACGCTGTAGTGCATTAAAATTGAGAGAGAAATTGGGAGTGATGTGAGGTCGCTCAAATTTGGTTGCCAAAACCTAGTGAAGGCGAATTTTATTCATAAGTTGAAACTGCTCTGCTTACACCAAAATTTATGAAACTGAATTTGATTGACAGAGAGGTTGTCCCATGCTGGGCACTAAAAATGTAGTGAATACAAACTGACTTAGGAGATTAATATATGAAAATCAGATCACAGTGAAAACAAATTCATTGAATGATTAATATACAGAAACATTTACGTTTATTATTGGATCGCCAATGTATATTACCAGTGTGACTTTGAATGAACATAGACGTTACTCAGTATTTGGGGTAAATTGGAGAGGATCGGACTGTTTCATCTGGCCATTCAATGGAGACAGGTTTACATGATGGTGAGAGTGGCATTTGGGACGTCGTGTGTGTGCTGCAGGCTGAGATATGGCAACTTTCATATTCCGCGTTCTGCGGCTTGGACGCAAAGCTGTGAGCGGCTTAACTCGTCTCTTCTTCCTCACTGGCTGCAGCAATAGCGTGACACGGCAGTCCACACGGCGTTATTGTCCTAGCACTAGGCGCTGTTAGCGTAATATTTGGAGGCTGAGGTCGCAGAGGAAAGTACTGTTGAATGTTCAAATATTCGAGTATGAAACCGCAAGGAAGGTCCGTTCGGTATGGAACGGAAATAAATATGTCCCAAAGTGACGACACACATCGAAATGAATACAGATTCTGACTCAAAGCCCTGAAGATTTAGCCGACATTAGGTTAGCATGCTCCCAGCAGGCGGACTCACTGCGTATGCTTCTGTCTGGTTCCTCTTTGCGTTGCTGACTCATTAAACAAAGGATCAGATGGTTCAAATGGCTCTGAGCACTATGGGACTCAACTGCTGTGGTCATTAGTCCCCTAGAACTTAGAACTTCTTAAACCTAACTAACCTAAGGACATCACACACATCCATTCCCGAGGCAGGATTCGAACCTGCGACCGTAGCAGTCGCACGGTTCCGGACTGCGCGCCTAGAACCGCGAGACCACCGCGGCCGGCAAAACAATGGATCTTCTCCTGCCTGACTATAGTGACTAATCTGCGGTTCCACGTGCTTGGCAGGATAGTTAAATAGTTTCCTTCTTTGTCTTCCAGCGTTCTGAATTTCCCATCGTATCGTATTTGTCACTGTGGGGTTCATTTTATAATCCCATCCGATGAACTATCGGGACTACATAAAATTTCCTCCTATTCTACATAGAACGTAAAAATTTACGATCTTGCTGCAGCTGGTATATAACCTAATATCTCCCATGTCGTTCTCAGGTGTTCCACGTAGCGGTGCTTCGCATTACGGGCTTCAGCTGGCTAGCGTATTGCACACCACCAGGATTTTCTTTAGCTGTTCCTCTGTATTCCTGATTCGTTAAGAACACAACGATTCAAAACAAACCCGCTTGTTTGTAATGGGAATGCCTATACTTTGCTCAAATGTCCTGCGACGTCACTCTGCCGGCCTAAGTGGCCGAGACGTTCTAGGCACTTCAATCAGGAACCGCGCTACCGCTACGGTCGCAGGTTCGAATCCTGCCTCGGGCATGGATGAGTGTGATGTCCTTTGGTTAGTCAGGTTTAAGTAGTTCTAAGTCTAGGGGACTGATGACCTCAGATGTTAAGTCGCATAGTGCTCAGAACCATTTTGTACGTCACTCTTCCTGTCTGCCAGAAGTTAAATGGAATAATACTTTCTGAATGCAACAGTTTTGGAATAAACCTTACGTGCACATTGTGATATAATTATCTTTTTCTGAGGCATTACTATTCTCAACGTTTTGTTCAGCATGTTAAGGAACAAAGATATCTAACAAACATTAATGGAGCTGAAAGTTGCGAGCTCTTTCTTCTTATCTCGTGTTTTCTACTGAAAATCTCGTGCTTGTACTCTTGTTAACTTTACTATTACAGAGATCGCCAAAATTTCATTCTTTTTTTTTATTGGTCCTGTGCGCAACAAATAACTTACTTGGTCTTTCTGCTGCCACTGCTTGATCTCCTGCATTCCATCATAACTGTTTTGGTTCTCATAATTGTTATGATTATAATAATCACGTGGGCTCGATGCTCTGTATTCTGCATGAGCACCGCGTTCCGAATTGTAATTTGCGTGTCCGCGCCAATTTCGGTTGTCTCTACCACGACCATTCCTTCTAAAATAATTTTCCTTTCCATAACGCCTTTGCTCTCGCGTTCCACGATCTCCATTACTGTACTGAGAGTTCCTATGATCATAAAAATCATTTCTCTGGCGCGTATGATCTGTGTTATACGGTTGATGCCGCATATCGCGCCTATCTCTCCTTCCGCCCTGTACGCGTGGGGTTCGTCCGAGTTCCATACGCGTTTACGGTCACGCCGCGGATTATTATTTTCCCAATACTGATTACTATTATCTCTTTGTGTGTTTTCATAGTTTTCAAATTCCAATTCTTGCAAAAGAGCTTGGAATGCCTCCAAGTCATTTTGCACCTATCTGCCAAAATTATGTGGCGTAATCTGATCGGCAGTTTTGTCAAACAGACACGAATTAATTCCGACCGACTGTACGGATTCGTTAAATATCTGTTCATGCGCATCATGTTCCAAAATATTGCACTGGAGTAGAAAATTTCGACTGCACATAACTTTTCATCATAATGATGTAATGTTTTACGCGGTCTTGTGTAGTCTCTGACCAGTAAGCAGATAAGAATGCGTGATAAAAATCACCATATGTGTGACATTCACGTACTATTGAGCGCATTCTTGTTGCAGGCTCTCCTTCAAGATAACTACAAATGAATTCCAGTTTGTGGCCAATTGGCCATGTTGGTGGTAAAGAATTGTCATATTGTTGTAACCACTCTCGAGGGTGGATTTCGTGACTATCATTCCGAAAAATTTTAAATTTCCTAACTGTGAGAAAATGCTTTTAGTCAAACTCGACATTTTTCTTAGCGAATGACTTTTATTTTACAGCATGACTCACGTTTCCTTCATTACGTCCCGCAATCGTGTCATATCCACGAGAAAAGTGGTCGGCATTTCCATAATTAACGCGCTCATTGTCGTTACCAATTTGGTAATTATCGATCTACCAGTGTCATTGCTGTGATCGATCTTTTCTTCGATGCTGGCAAGCTGTTCCTGTATATTTTTTACGTCACGTTTGTTTTGCTGATTAACTGTCATCTGCCCTTGTTTAAAACGTTGCACAGACTGAAATTCTTCGGTATCCGCGATCGGCGTGTCATCTGACCTCGTATCTAACCCGTTACTCAGTTCTGTAACTTTCATGGATAATTCATCTACCTGTTCAGCTACTGTCGTTAATTGAGTTTCTATCTTTGAAACTTCATTGGTGGTCTGTAATTGCAATGACTGAACATTCTTGTTGTGTCGTCTGTCGTTGCACTTCAACAATATCAACATTATGTACGTGATCAAGTCGGGATACAAGATTGTTAATATCTGATTTGAATTCTTCACGCAAGTGACTTTTCACCTCACTGGTCATTTCTTCAAATTAACTATTTAAATTGTCATTCACCACACCCTGAAACAATGTGAGATTCTCGTTAATTTCGTTCTGAAGCGACTTGAAATTCTTTGCATTATTTTCGTTAAATTCAGTGAGTTTACTCTCCTGTCTGTCATTAAATTCAGTGAGTTTACTCTTAAATTCAGTGAGTTTACTCTCCTGTCTGTCATTAAATTCAGTGAGTTTACTCTTAAATTCAGTGAGTTTACTCTCCTGTCTGTCATTAAATTCAGTGAGTTTACTCTTAAATTCAGTGAGTTTACTCTCCTGTCTGTCATTAAATTCACTGAGTTTACTCAGTAATAATTGTAAAACATCATTACTAGGGGCAGGTAGTACAACGTTACTCTTTTCTGTTAAAGCAGAAGCAGTACCTGCATTTCCACTAACAGATGGAAAGGCAAAATTACTCCGCTCTATCGGAATGGCAACCAGACCTGAATTTCCACCAAAAGTGGGGAAAACAAAATTACTCTGCACTTTTGGGGCGGAAGCAACGCTGGAATTTCTCATAATAAGTTCGGTTTGCGCCAATGTATTGTCGTGTCCTAAGTTGCGTGTAGCACACAGTTGTTCATCACGCATTGTTCGCAAATGATCGCCTACATTCCGATTCTCCGCAGTATTGTTCGAAAATTCCCGGATCTCAATATTCTCAAAAGAATTTTCTACTCTCTCTTTCGAATTTTCGGAAACTGCGTTTCAAACCGGTCCTATATTCATGTTCGCAACCGTTTCTACGTTCGCGTTTCCAGAAGCATCTGCATTATTTTTCATTTTATTCTGTGCTCGCGTCATTGTCGCAATACGAACGGAAACATGTCACTAAAATACACCGCTATCCTAAAAATTCCACTGTTCAGTTAACTATTACACAATGCACCAACAAATTCAAAGACAAAACTGCTGAAATAAAATTTTGTGTTAATACAAAGCAGTGCGCAAGCGATCAGAATGCTGTGATTCCACTAATGATTACTGTTGCGTAAGCTTGCAGTTGGCAGTAGAAAGAGGAAGCATATCTAACTACGACTCATCCAAAAAAACGTATCATGGTAGGCATGTCGACAGATGAAAGTTGCGAGCTCTTTCTTCTTATCTCGTGTTTTCTACTGAAAATCTCGTGCTTGTACTCTTGTTAACTTTACTATTACAGAGATCGTCATAACTTCATTGTTTTTTTTTTATTGATGCTGTGCGCAACAAATAACTTACTTGGTCTTTCTGCTGCCACTGCTTGATCTGCTGCATACCATTATTTAACAAAAACATAAAAAAAACTATTATTCATGCTGAGTGCAATGCATGTTCTGTATTCCGGCTCCTGCTGTTGTTGCGGCTGCTGCTGCTTACTACAACTACATATAATTCAAGGAAAAGTGTTTGGTCAAATATAAACTCGATAAATGATAACCCAAACAAAAAATTAAATTCTGAAAGCGATTCTTTCTCATTCAGTTAACAAAACGCTAGAAGCTATTTGAGCAATCGCATCGTTTGTAAATCTGCCTCCAGTGGCATTAAAGCAATATTACAAATTAATCAAACTCTTGAGACAGACTGAAATACTTCTCAATTGAATACATAGTGAAACAATTCCCTAACAATTACAAAAGAAATCAATGACAAAAATCAATACTTAATCTAACAATGGTTTCCCCTTAAGAATTCAACTCCTATCTTTATCAAAATTACCGTCTGCTGCTACGCACGTACACAAACCCTTATCTTTAAATTAATAAGCGCTCTTCACATTAAAAAAAATATCAACTAAATACCAAATCCTGTGTCGCTGCTAGCGGACACGGCAGTACGACGGCTCGGCGACGACCCCTCGCCCAACACACGTGCGCAACACAGCAGGCGGGCTCCTACACTGGCCTCCAAATTGCTACTAGTTAATCCGTGCGCTGCGAGGCGCGACAACAATATCTTAGATTCCAGAGTTTGTGTATGCGCGCTGTAGCCAACCTTTACATCCTAAGAGAGTATTGCCAACTCTCAGAGCACTCAGGTAGGGTACGGAATAGGAGACAGATTACGGAGGAATACGGATCCGATGATAGAACAGAGAAAAGAGACAGACTAATTGAGTTCTGCAATAAATTTCAGCTAGTAATAGCGAACAGGCTACTCGAAAATCAAAAGAGGAGTAAATATTGTCGTAAAAGGACTGGAAAAAAAGGGATATCAGACTTTAACGCCCTGTCGACAGTGAAATCATTAGACACGGAGTACAAGCACGGATTACGAAATAATGGGGAAGAAAACTGGCCAAGTCTATTTCAAAGAAACCATCCTGGTATTTACCTGCAGTGATTTATGGAAATAACAAACAGACTGTAGACTTGGGACGACTCCAGTTGAACTGCATCTTGAACACAGAGTCCGAAATCAGACATTCGAAAGTACGGTTTACCTAAGTGTATATATGGACTCAGATCCCGCTTTAATAATGATGATGAGTAAACTGCATTAGACTAACGTCCGGAAGGATTGGGGTGGAATGATGTAGGGTCATGAGGGGTTGCTGAATGATGTGGGGCATCTGACGAACTCTAGCTCCGTTACAGTGGCATTGACATGTCATAAAACGACAACTTCAGAAGCTGGCAGATGAATATTGGTGCAAGAAAGGTAACTGCGAAGAAGCGTTGGGAATCAGAATAAACAGTTAAATTTATCGACAAAAGAACGTAGTCCAAATACGTTCACTACAAAACAGTACTACAATAAAATAAGTGACTTGGGAATGAAATAAATAAGAGCAGGGAATGCAAGGCGAAAGGGCTGCAGGAAGAATGCGAAAAAATCGAAAAAGAAATGATCATAGAAACATCAAAACGATCTTTGGTGAAAGTAAGTGCAAATGCGTCAACAAGAAGAACGCACGAGTAATTCCACTGTTAAACGCAGAGGGGAGAACAGATAAGTGGGAAAAGTACACCAAAGGTTTCTACGAGTGGATAGAACAGATAACGTGATAGAAGAAGAAATAGTAGTAGATATGGAAGACACTGGGGATCCAATTTTAGAATTAGAATTTAAAAGAGATTTGAAGGGCGATCATATAAGCCAGAAGGCATAGAAAACTTCCCTTACAAAATTTTAAAATCAGTGGAGTGGTGGCGACCAAACCACCATTGAAGTTGGTGTTAAAATCTATAAATCTGGATACATACCATGAAACTACCGTAAATATGTCATCCACCTTTTAACGAAGAGAGCAATGGTAGATAAATGTGACAGCTATCATTCAATCAGCTTAGCACCTCCTGCATCCAAGTTGCTGACAAGAATAAAACAAAGAAAAAGGAAAAGAAAATTGAGTGAAAGCGCTCTGTTGGATTCCTTTCATGTTAATTTCTTAATTCTGTTGTCATTTACGGCATACATTCCACTTCTAAATTTACTGTGCTGTTTCTGATTCTATCTGGGAGGAGACTGAGCAGTGGAACATGTTACTTTCACACATAAACAAGAACGATCTATCAAACTACTACACTTTAAAACACAGTTTATAAGTAATTCATGTCACACAGTCTCATACGAAACCTACATCCGCTTTCTTTTATATACTGTATATGATAAGATACATTTTATCCCCTTTCCTCTCTGTGTGAAAGGATGAATGATCAAATGTATTTCTAGTTGCGTGCTTGATGGTAGCAGACAAGCCTGTCTGCTAGAGAACAGTAGGACCAACGTCGGAACAGGTTGCTACGCATTCTAAAAGCAAAGAGATTTCTATTCTTGGTATGGTCTAGTCCATTCCTTGTCGTGTTGGTATAGGAAGCTCCCTCTCTGGTCACTTCCGTTTGTATCTGTGAAGCACCCTCGGTAGGGGCCCATGCCAGTCTGTCCACGACGAGCGTCTGAAGTGGTAATGCCTCTGGCTAAGCGTGTGTCTGCTAAGTCTGTAGGCCAATGGATTTCTTAAGTTCAGCCTAACTGAAAATTTAATCACCTTTATTTCAGGTTTAGATCTAAAATATCTTGTTGTTGTTGTCTTCAGTCCTGAGACTGGTTTGATGCAGCTCTCCATGCTACTCTATCCTGTGCAAGCTGCTTCATCTCCCAGTACCTACTGCAACCTACATCCTTCTGAATCTGCTTAGTGTACTCATCTCTCGGTCTCCCTCTACGATTTTTACCCTCCACGCTGCCCTCCAATGCTAAATTTGTGATCCCTTGATGCCTCAAAACATGTCCTACCAACCGATCCCTTCTTCTAGTCAAGTTGTGCCACAAACTTCTCTTCTCCCCAATCCTATTCAATACCTCCTCATTAGTTACGTGATCTATCCACCTTATCTTCAGTATTCTTCTGTAGCACCACATTTCGAAAGCTTCTATTCTCTTCTTGTCCAAACTATTTATCGTCCATGTTTCACTTCCATACATGGCTACACTCCAGACAAATACTTTCAGAAACGACTTCCTGATACATAAATCTATATTCGATGTTAACAAATTTCTCTTCTTCAGAAACGCTTTCCTTGCCATTGCCAGTCTACATTTTATATCCTCTCTACTTCGACCATCATCAGTTATTTTACTTCCTAAATAGCAAAACTCCTTTACTACTTTAAGTGTCTCATTTCCTAATCTAATTCCCTCAGCATCACCCGATTTAATTTGACTACATTCCATTATCCTCGTTTTGCTTTTGTTAATGTTCATCTTATATCCTCCTTTCAAGACACTGTCCATTCCGTTCAACTGCTCTTCCAAGTCCTTTGCCGTCTCTGACAGAATTACAATGTCATCGGCGAACCTCAAAGTTTTTACTTCGTCTCCATGAATTTTAATACCTCCTCCAAATTTTTCTTTTGTTTCCTTTACTGCTTGCTCAATATACAGATTGAATAACATCGGGGAGAGGCTACAACCCTGTCTCACTCCTTTCCCAACCACTGCTTCCCTTTCGTGCCCCTCGACTCTTATGACTGCCATCTGGTTTCTGTACAAATTATAAATAGCCTTTCGCTCCCTGTATTTTACCCCTGCCACCTTTAGAATTTGAAAAAGAGTATTCCAGTCAACATTGTCAAAAGCTTTCTCTAAGTCTACAAATGCTAGAAACGTAGGTTTGCCTTTTCTTAATCTTTCTTCTAAGATAAGTCGTAAGGTCAGTATTGCCTCACGTGTTCCAACATTTCGACGGAATCCAAACTGATCCTCCCCGAGGTCTGCATCTACCAGTTTTTCCATTCGTCTGTAAAGAATTCGCGTTAGTATTTTGCAGCCGTGGCTTATTAAACTGATAGTTCGGTAATTTTCACATCTGTCAACACCTGCTTTCTTTGGGATTGGAATTATTACATTCTTCTTGAAGTCTGAGGGTATTTCGCCTGTCTCATACATCTTGCTCACCAGCTGGTAGAGTTTTCTCAAGACTGGTTGTCCCAAGGCCGTCAGTAGTTCTAATGGAATGTTGTCTACTCCGGGGGCCTTGTTTCGACTCAGGTCTTTCAGTGCTCTGTCAAACTCTTCACGCAGTATCGTATCTCCCATTTCGTCTTCATCTACATCCTCTTCCATTTCCATAATATTGTCCTCAAGTACATCGCCCTTGTATAAACCTTCTATATACTCCTTCCACCTTTCTGCTTTCCCTTCTTTGCTTAGATTATGTTATCTTAAATTGCAACGCAGTGCAATTCGAGTGTGAAGTTCAGAATATCTTCCAGTAGTTGCTTTGTCACTACATTGTAAGTAAAGTGGAACCACGTGTTGCTGATCCGTAACTCTAACTAAGATCATCAATCTTAAATGCGAATGTGTGTGAGATTATAACGTCTTGTGTCGTCAATATTTTTCAATATAGCAACTTTTCTTTATGTTCAACCCGCGTGGGGTGTACTTTGTGAGACCAGTACCATGTGCTTATACAATTGTTTGACCCATCAGGTTAATAGTAAGACGATAGTAACCAGTTAGAGGTTTTTCTTTTGTTAATTGCGTTCTGATGTAATTTATTTTAATCATCAAAATTATTGTGGAATTACACTCTTTGTTTAAACCAAGTTGACCACGTGAAGTATGTGGTGTAATCATCAAAGTAGCCCTCAGCTGTTCTTTTTGGGGTGATTTCACAGAGAATTAGTAAGAATTTAGTATACCAGCGTGTGGTAATTTCATGACAGACAGGATTGCGCTATGAACGTAACTTCTTTGGGTAAAAATTGAATCGGTTGATTGCGGTTAATTTCCTTTAGCACATGTTTTAACGTTCTTAGTGTGTTATTTTATGAATGCAGTCTCCTAGTCTTGGCTCCATATTTGACGTGTTCCATAAGATTACAAACTCACATTTAGACAATCCTAAATAAGGCACCAGTTTAGTTATGAATCAAGTTTAATATGCTGAAATTTTAACGGAACAATGATCAATGTTAAAATAAATGTCCAAATGTAAACTGATTTATTTCTTTTTATTTAAATTCTCTTATTTATATATATATATATATATATATATATATATATATATATATATATATATATATATATATATATATATATATATATCACCAGTTGTTGTAAGATGACTATTAAAGGATTATAATTAATGTTAATCTAGTTGGGAGTTTGGTAAGTTAGACTGGAAACAGTTGTTCAGTAATGCAAGGTTAACTTCCCCAAATAGCTCATAGCTTTTAACCCGCTTTTATTGTCATGAATATCAGCACCGCTTTCAGAAAAACTTAATGCATCAACTTTACAGGAGGTCATATTAGATCACAATCAGTTTGGTTCATGGTCCCCAATTTTGATGGTAAGTTTGGTACTAATCTCACTTGTGTTACTCTTAAATGCTTTCGTATTTCTTCGGTTTACTATCAGTCAGTATTCTGTGTTCAGTAGACATTTCGATCCACTCTGTACGACTCTTAATTACTCCTTTTCTGTTTTAATCAGAACAATTTCATCAGCGAATTTCATCGCTCTTTCACCCTAAATTTTAATCCCGCTCCGAAACGTATGTTATATTTTCATCATTGCTCCTTCAATGTATATACTAAACAGTGGATTACATCCTTGTCTTTCACGCTTTTCAACCCGAGCTCTTCCACTCTTAATTATCCATCTATATTCTTATGACTTTTACACACTTCGTATATTGTCCACCTCTGCTTATAGCTCATTCCTATTTTTCTCAGGATTTCGAACATCTTGCGCCATTTTACATTGTCTAACACTTTTTCTACGTCAAGAAATCCTATGAAGACGCCTTGATTTTTCTTATTCTTGCTTTCATTACAAGCGTATGTCATAACTACCTCTCTGGTTCCTTTACCTATCCTAAAGCAAAACTGATCGTTACCTAAAATATCCACAACTTTATTTTCCATTCTTCTATCATTATTCTTGTCACCAACTTGGATTCAAAAGCTGTTAGGCTGGTTGTGCTATAATTTTAGCTTTTATTTGCCTTTATCTTCAGAAATGTGTATGTGATTTTTTCCGTACGTGTGATGAAAAGTCTCCAGTCTCATAGATTCTACAGGGCACAACTGTCATTTGGTTTCTATTTCCCCCACCGTTACTTCTTTTTTAATATTTCAAAGGAATTGTAGCTATAACTTCTTCTACCTTATTTGATCGCAAGTCTTCCGAAGCTGCATGAAACGAAGACTGAATCCCCTGTGTCTTCCACATCGACTTTCATCTCTTCTTCTTTCACTCATACACGTGTTTTGTATACTCTTCCCATCCACCTGCTCTCCCTTACGCTTGACTGTGGAATTCCCTTAGCACTCTTAATGTGGCACCCTGGCTTTTAATTTCGTCGAAGATTGCTTTAACTTCTTTACATGCTGAATCTGTGCTGTGTTCCTGTCTTTTCCTGAGCATGTTTGTACTTTCTTCTTTCATCAACGAACTGAACTTCTACTTCTGATACTCAAACTTCTTTTGGAGTTGCGTTATGTTACTTGTAACACATTTGTCAGATCTACTTTTCTGATTGCCCTTTATAGAGTTGTCCACTCCTCTTTAACTGTCCTTCCTATTGTTGTATTCTTTAACATAATAACTACAGGCTCACGACAATTTCAAAAACACGCCATCATTCGCCAGTCGTTCAGTATCCCACTTTTTTCCATGTTTATTATTCCTGATGATTCTCTTAAAACTGTAACTTACTATCGATCGTTACAAAATTGTGATCCGGGTCTATATTTGCCGCTAGTACACCCTAAAATCCAGTATTTGGTTTCAAAATCTGTCTCACCAAGATGTAATCGCACTGGTATCTTTCCGTGTCTCCAATCATTTCCCAGTATCGTGCATTGTTCATCAAACCGTGGACATAGAAACGACGGAGAGGCTTCGTCCCGCCGTAGCCCTCAGTGGTTCACAACCCCACAACTGGCCGCAGCAGTCCACTCACCCCACTGCCGCCCCACACCGAACCCAGGGTTATTGTGCGACCAGATTCACAAAGAGTGAACACACGAAATATCTTGGATCAGACTGAATATTTCGCTGAACTAATAATAATGCAATCTCAATAACGAACCATTAAGGACACGCGAAAGGTGAGTGATAACCTTGACGTTGACCGCCTGTAAGCTCCAAACGAATGACGAGAGGACACTAGTTAGTACAAACCTTTTGCTTGAGGTTACTTTCATGTTAACCGTAAGTGCAAAATTTCATGTTTTGACAGAAGTGTTCAAAGTATAAGTGTAAATATATTTACACTGTTTTTTGCGCAGAGAACTGACTGATGCACACACACACACACACACACACACACACACACACACACGCGCGCGCGCGCGCGTGCGCGCGCGACCGCTACGGTCGCAGGTTCGAATCCTGCCTCGGGCCTGGGTATGTGTGATGTCCTTAGGTTAGTTAGGTTTAAGTAGTTCTAAGTTCTGGGGGGACTGATGGCCTCAGAAGTTAAGTCCCATAGTGCTCAGAGCCATTTGAACCATTTTTGAACCTGGTACCATTTCTACACCACATTTCTGCGAAGCTCTACTTCGGGATAACTAATATGTTGGCTGGTGAGTTAATTAACTTATTTTTACCTGCTTTTTGCCTCATTTGCTCATTTGATTTAGGGGTTACAATTACGAATAACTTAAATGGGAACAATGACATAGAAAAAGTTGCGTGAAAGGTGATCCAAAGACTAAGTTATATTGACAGAATGCTTAGAGCATGCAAGTAATGGCTCTGAGCACTATGGGACTTAACATATATGGTCATCAGTCCCCTAGAACTTAGAACTACTTAAACCTAACTAACCTAAGGACAACACACAACACCCAGCCATCACGAGGCAGAGAAAATCCTTGATCCCGCCGGGAATCGAACCTGGGAACCCGGGCGTGGGAAGCGAGAACGCTACCGCACGACCACGAGAAATGCAAGTAATCTGCCTGGCTCTCGGCACTACGGTCAGTCCTCTTCTGGAGTACTTCTGCATAGTAAACCTGGTCTAGGGGCATTGCCACTACGGCGCTGGGAGAATAGGTTCCGCCTGTTTCCGCCTTTACTTCAGCGTTGCGGGTGATTCCTTGTCTCCCTTCAGTGCCGTGTAAATCCTTGGGTTCGTCGAATCGTTGTTTGTTACTCAGCGTCTCATGTTGGTGACTCTCGTCCATGACTCCCACGAACGTTCCACTTTCAGGTATCGACAGATTCAGCTTTGAGCAACCAAGCAGCATGTGCAGCCAGGTTTGTTAGAAGTTCATGATTGGCTTGTAGATATAACCAAGGTAACATCAGAACAGGTTCACATGGCTTACTTCCGATCTGAATCGTATGTACTTCTAGAATAGCATCAGGTTGACGGCTCCTTTTGCGGCACGTATAACATGACCCTTCCACTCATCGTGACGGTATGCTTTTTATGGCGAACGCGGAGGTGGAATATACGAATGTAAGGATGTTTATGCTTGCGCCATAAGTTAATGACAGTTTCCTAAAGACCGTACCGCTGCCGTTTCCGGACATCTGGGATATACGACAGGAATCCTCGACATCGTTTACAAGTTGCGCAGTGTTGTTCGATCTGTGGACATTGTGGTAAAACGGAATAAACCTTTCGTTTACAGTTGTGTGGATATCGTGTGTATATACACTACTGGCCATTAAAATTGCTACACCACAAAGATGATGTGATACAGACGTGAAATTTAACCGACTGGAACAAAATGGTGTCATACGCAAATGACTAGCTTTTCAGAGCATTCACACAAGGTTGGCGCCGTTGGCGATACCTACAACGTGCTGACATGAGGAAAGTTTCCAACCGTTTTCTCATACACAAGCAGCAGTTGACAGACATTGCCTGGTGAAATATTGTTGTGATGCCCCGTGTAAGGAGGAGACCTTTCCGACTTTGATAAAGGTCGGATTGTAGCCTATCGCGATTGCGGTTTATCGTATGGTGAAATTGCTGCTCGCGTTGGTCGAGATCCAATGACTGTTAGCAGAATATGGAATCGGCGGGTTCAGGAGGGTAATACGGAACGCCGTGCTGGATCCCAACGGCCTCGTATCACTAGCAGTTGAGATGAGAGGCATCTTATCCGCATGGCTGTAACGGACCGTGCAGCCACGCCTCGATCCAGTTCGACGACGTTTGCAGCAGCACGGACTATCAGCTCGGAGGCCATAGCTGCGGTTACCCTTGCCGCTGCATCACAGACAGGAGGGCCTGTGATGGTGCACTCAATGACCAACCTGGGTGCACGAATGGCTAAATGTCATTTTTTCGGATGAATCCAGGTTCTGTTTCCAGCATCATGATGGTCGCATCCGTGTTAGGCGACATCTTGGTGAACACACATTGGAAGCGTGTATTCGTCATCGCCATACTGGCGTACCACCCAGTGTGATGGTATGGGCTGCCGTTGGTCACACGTCTCGGTCACCTCTTGTTCGCATTGACGGCACTTTGAACAGTGGACACTACATTTCAGATGTGTTACGACCGTGGCTCTACTCTTCATTCAATCACTGTAAAACCCTACAGGATAATGCACGATCGCATGTTGCAGGTTCTGTAAGGGGCCTTTCTGGACACAGAAAATGTTCGTTTGCTGCCCTGGCCATCACAATCTCCAGATCTCTCACCAACTGAAAACGTCTGGTCAATAGTGGCCGAGCAACTGGCTCGTCATAATACGCCAGTCATTACTCTTGATGAACTGTGGTATCGTGTTGAAGCTACACGGGCAGCTGTACCTGTACATGCCATGCAAGCTCTGTTTGACTCAGTGCCCAGGAGTATGAAGGCCGTTATTACGGCCAGAGGTGGTTGTTTTGGGTACTGATTTCTCAGGATCTATCCACCAAAATTGCGTGAAAATGTAATCAAATGACAGTTCTAGTATAGTATATTTGTCCAATGGGTACCCATTTATCATCTACATTTCTTCTTGGTGTAGCAATTTTAATGGCTAGTAGTGTTAGGACGAGTAGCGACCTGTTTTATATGTAATGCAAGCAAACACCTCCGCACAAATTGCCCACGTCGTGTCACAGTTCTAATATCTGCTTATTAACGTTGCAAGAGATTAACTTTAGCGGACCTCGTTCCCCAAGTGACAGTCATTGTGTCTAAGTTCCCGAGGGGCCGCGCGGCTCCCCCGTCGGAGGTTCGAGTCCTCCCTCGGGCATCGGTGTTTGTGTTGTCCGTAGCGTATATTAGTTTAGGTTAGATTAAGTAGTGTGTAAGCTAAGGGACAGATGACCTCAGCGGTTGGTCCCATAAGACTTTACCACCAATTTCCAATTTTTTTCCTGAGGGGCAATCTGGGCCATTAAGCTAGAAAATTTCTGCTGTTATTCTCGTAGGGATTTCGCCGCATCGCTGTCACTTCCACTTCAACAGAAACGCAGATGGACGCAAGATGGTGAGGAGTCAGACAATTCCTCTTCGCTTCTCCGCTCCACTGAAAATATTCCGTCGGAGATTGCCTGTCCACTTACCGAGTTTAGACCGGATGGTAACATTTCAGCTGGTGTTCAAAATTCGAAAGGCTCCAACACCCCCTCGGATGTATGCCCTGAGACCGAGACCGCCTATTCGAATCACAAGAGGATGGACCTCTTCCGTAGCTCCGTACTACACTCTTGGAAATTGAAATAAGAACACCGTGAATTCATTGTCCCAGGAAGGGGAAACTTTATTGACACATTCCTGGGGTCAGATACATCACATGATCACACTGACAGAACCACAGGCACATAGACACAGGCAACAGAGCATGCATAATGTCGGCACTAGTACAGTGTATATCCACCTTTCGCAGCAATGCAGGCTGCTATTCTCCCATGGAGACGATCGTAGAGATGCTGGATGTAGTCCTGTGGAATGGCTTGCCATGCCATTTCCACCTGGCGCCTCAGTTGGACCAGCGTTCGTGCTGGACGTGTAGGCCGCGTGAGACGAGGCTTATTCCAGTCCCAAACATGCTCAATGGGGGACAGATCCGGAGATCTTGCTGGCCAGGGTAGTTGACTTACACCTTCTAGAGCACGTTGGGTGGCACGGGATACCTGCGGACGTGCATTGTCCTGTTGGAACAGCAAGTTCCCTTGCCGGTCTAGGAATGGTAGAACGATGGGTTTGATGACGGTTTGGATGTACCGTGCACTATTCAGTGTCCTCTCGACGATCACCAGAGGTGTACGGCCAGTGTAGGAGATCGCTCCCCACACCATGATGCCGGGTGTTGGCCCTGTGTGCCTCGGTCGTATGCAGTCCTGATTGTGGCGCTCACCTGCACGGCGCCAAACACGCATACGACCATCATTGGCACCAAGGCAGAAGCGACTCTCATCGCTGAAGACGACACGTCTCCATTCGTCCCTCCATTCACGCCTGTCGCGACACCACTGGAGGCGGGCTGCACGATGTTGGGGCGTGAGCGGAAGACGGCCTAACGGTGTGCGGGACCGTAGCCCAGCTTCATGGAGACGGTTGCGAATGGTCCTCGCCGATACCCCAGGAGCAACAGTGTCCCTAATTTGCTGGGAAGTGGCGGTGCGGTCCCCTACGGCACTGCGTAGGATCCTACGGTCTTGGCGTGCATCCGTGCGTCGCTGCGGTCCGGTCCCAGGTCGACGGGCACGTGCACCTTCCGCCGACCACTGGCGACAACATCGATGTACTGTGGAGACCTCACGCCCCACGTGTTGAGCAATTCGGCGGTACGTCCACCCGGCCTCCCGCATGCCCACTATACGCCCTCCCTCAAAGTCCGTCAACTGCACATACGGTTCACGTCCACGCTGTCGCGGCATGCTACCAGTGTTAAAGACTGCGATGGAGCTCCGTTAGCCACGGCAAACTGGCTGACACTGACGGCGGCGGTGCACAAATGCTGCGCAGCTAGCGCCATTCGACGGCCAACACCGCGGTTCCTGGGGTGTCCGCTGTGCCGTGCGTGTGATCATTGCTTGTAGAGCCCTCTCGCAGTGTCCGGAGCAAGTATGGTCGGTCTGACACACCGGTGTCAATGTGTTCTTTTTTCCATTTCCAGGAGTGTATTAGCAACGGACTTGTTGGGTATTCCAGCCTTCCTCTGCGTCTAGGAGTGAGCAAAGAATGCCACAGGCCACTGCCCATCAGACCCAGATTAGGATAAGCGTGTGAGTGGAACAAGTGGTGATGGTAACTGACATATCATCACCTTTCGGTTTCAGAAGCCACACCACCCTGCTATGGACGAGTGGTGTGTGTCCTGTGCAACTGATAGCGAATATCCGCAGGACCGCCACGCGTTGCCTCATGCGGCAGTACCTTTCCCGCTCAGCTGCAATGAACAGTGTTTCAACATGAGCGTGAGACGTCGCGAAGAAAGAAAAAAAAGGTAAAGAGTGTGGAAGATAGGGATCCAGAACTTTGCATACAGATTCATCCATTGACTCTTCCATGGACTGCGATGCGCGACCTTAAAAGTTACTTGTAAGTAATCATCTGACGTGTTTCGGTTTCTGGATGCTGGTCTATACCTTTCTGAACTCGAATGCGAAAAGAATATGTTCCGATGTCAGATTCATTTACGATTCAACTGAAGACGCGGACGGACGCTTTTGAAAGAAATTATATTTGATCATTTTTCTGATCCCGGCTTTTCTACTTTCTTTAAAGTGGCTCCTGAACTATCACTGCACTGGGTTATTTTACAGATAGGAAATACCACTGACCGATTTCGAAGCCTGTGGAACAAACCCAAAATTTTAATTTCAGCAAGGCATCAGAAGATTTGGCGTGCTCTTCGCAGATACGCAATGCCTGGATGTCTCATTATCCTACTGTCGTCAGATTACGTGTTCTATAGCTACTTACAGTAGCAGACTCGACCGTTTTTATCTTTCTGATTCTTTATGTGGGCAGCTGTTAGCGGCAGACGAGATATCAACTTGCTTCACAGATCACTGTGGCGCAGCTGTCACCTTA
This sequence comes from Schistocerca gregaria, assembly GCF_023897955.1. NCBI lineage: Eukaryota > Metazoa > Arthropoda > Insecta > Orthoptera > Acrididae > Schistocerca > Schistocerca gregaria. The sequence continues at coordinate 201,261,777 of NC_064921.1, forward strand.
TATCATGCACCGCAAGAGTAAAACTGTAGTGGCTCCCCTGGACGTTGAACAAAACTTTCCTGAAGGACCCGTCCCTCGAGTTTATCGTTCCCAGGACCGTTATCGTTCTCTTACGGAATGGTGATAATGGCATGCAAAAATCATTGCTCTGGCAAAATGTTAATGCGATATCTTTTGCAGATCCAGAAATTTTATTGTTCAGACTTACAACTTGCCATCTTGAAGGTGCCAGGCAAACTCCCTTACGGATTGTGGATTTCCTCCATACTAACGCAAAGCTTCTTCAGTTCAACAGGCAACAAACTGAAGAACTCGGGGTGCCATTAGAGATCCCCCTGAATAGGTCAGGAGTGCACTACACGCCGGAAGCGGCAACAAGGGTAGCGGAGTACGTGTGGAGTGCACATGGGGTTTTTTTAGGTTAGAGAATTCCCTCCCTAGGCCCGACAAGACGCCTCCTGAGACGCGGCAAGGCAGGAGTAGGCAAAATGCAACAAGGAATAACAATATTAATGTGCTAATAGTAAACTGCAGGAGCGTCTATAGAAAGGTCCCAGAACTGCTCTCATTAATAAACGGTCACAACGCCCATATAGTACTAGGAACAGAAAGTTGGCTGAAACCAGACGTAAACAGTAATGAAATGCTAAACTCGGATTGGAATGTATACCGCAGAGATAGGCTGGACAGTGAAGGGGGAGGCGTGTTTATAGCGATAAGAAGTGCAATAGTATCGAAGGAAATTGACGGAGATTCGAATTGTGAAATGATTTGGGTGAAGGTCACGGTTAAAGCAGGCTCAGACATGGTAATTGGATGTCTCTATAGGCCCCCGGGCTCAGCAGCTGTTGTGGCTCAGCACCTGAAGAATAATTTGGAAAATATTTCGAGTAGATTTCCCCACCATGTTATAGTTCTGGGTGGAGATTTTAATTTGCCGGATATAGACTGGGAGACTCAGACGTTCATAACGGGATGCAGGGACAAAGAATCTAGTGAAATATTTTTAAGTGCTTTATCTGAAAACTACCTTGAGCAGTTAAATAGAAAACCGACTCGTGGCGATAACATATTAGACCTTCTGGTGACAAACAGACCCAAACTATTTGAATCAGTTAATGCAGAACAGGGAATCAGCGATCATAAAGCGGTTACTGCATCGATGATTTCAGCCGTAAATAGAAATATTAAAAAAGGTAGGAAGATTTTTCTGTTTAGCAAAAGTGACAAAAAGCAGATTTCAGAGTACTTGGTGGCTCAACACAAAAGTTTTGTCTCAAGTACAGACAGTGTTGAGGATCAGTGGACAAAGTTCAAAACCATAGTACAATATGCGTTAGATGAGTATGTGCCAAGCAGGATCGTAAGAGATGGGAAAGAGCCACCGTGGTACAACAACCGAGTTAGAAAACTGCTGCGGAAGCAAAGGGAACTTCACAGCAAACATAAACATAGCCAAAGCCTTGCAGACAAACAAAAATTACGCGAAGCGAAATGCAGTGTGAGGAGGGCTATGCGAGAGGCTTTCAATGAATTCGAAAGTAAAGTTCTATGTACTGACTTGGCAGAAAATCCTAAGAAATTTTGGTCCTATGTCAAAGCGGTAGGTGGATCAAAACAAAATGTCCAGACACTCTGTGACCAAAATGGTACTGAAACAGAGGATGACAGACTAAAGGCCGAATTACTAAATGTCTTCTTCCAAAGCTGTTTCACAGAGGAAGACTGCACTGTAGTTCCTTCTCTAGATTGTCGCACAGTTGACAAAATGGTAGATATCGAAATAGACGACAGAGGGATAGAGAAACAATTAAAATCGCTCAAAAGAGGAAAGGCCGCTGGTCCTGATGGAATACCAGTTCGATTTTACACAGAGTACGCGAAGGAACTTGCCCCCCTTCTTGCAGCGGTGTACCGTAGGTCTCTAGAAGAGCGAAGCGTTCCAAAGGATTGGAAAAGGGCACAGGTCATCCCCGTTTTCAAGAAGGGACGTCAAACAGATGTGCAGAACTATAGACCTATATCTCTAACGTCGATCAGTTGTAGAATTTTGGAACACGTATTATGTTCGAGTATAATGTCTTTTCTGGAGACTAGAAATCTACTCTGTAGGAATCAGCATGGGTTTCGAAAAAGACGGTCGTGTGAAACACAGCTCTCGCTATTCGTCCACGAGACTCAGAGGGCCTTAGACACGGGTTCACAGGTAGATGCCGTGTTTCTTGACTTCCGCAAGGCGTTTGACACAGTTCCCCACAGTCGTTTAATGAACAAAGTAAGAGCATACGGACTATCAGATCAATTGTGTGATTGGATTGAGGAGTTCCTAGATAACAGAACGCAGCACGTCATTCTCAATGGAGAGAAGTCTTCCGAAGTAAGAGTGATTTCAGGTGTGCCCCAGGGGAGTGTCATAGGACCGTTGCTATTCAAAATATACATAAATGACCTGGTGGATGACATCGGAAGTTCACTGAGGCTTTTTGCAGATGATGCTGTGGTGTATCGAGAGGTTGCAACAATGGAAAATTGTACTGAAATGCAGGAGGATCTGCAGCGAATTGACGCATGGTGCACGGAATGGCAATTGAATCTCAATGTAGACAAGTGTAATGTGATGCGAATACATAGAAAGATAGGTCCCTTATCATTTAGCTACAAAATAGCAGGTCAGCAACTGGAAGTAGTTAATTCCATAAATTATCTGGGAGTACTCATTAGGAGTGATTTAAAATGGAATGATCATATAAAGTTGATCGTCGGTAAAGCAGATGCCAGACTGAGATTCATTGGAAGAATCTTAAGGAAATGCAATCCGACAACAAAGGAAGTAGGTTACAGTACGCTTGTTCGCCCAATGCTTGAATACTGCTCAGCAGTGTGGGATCCGTACCAGATGGGGTTGCTGGAAGAGATAGAGAAGATCCAACGGAGAGCAGCGCGCTTCGTTACAGGATCATTTAGTAATCGCGAAAGCGTTACGGAGATGATAGATAAACTCCAGTGGAAGACTGCAGAAGAGACGCTGAGTAGCTCGGTACGGGATTTTGTTAAAGGTGTGAGAACATACCTTCACCGAAGAGTCAAACAGTATATTGCCCCCTCCTACGTATGACCATGAGGATAAAATCAGAGAGATTAGAGCCCACACAGAAGCATACCGACAATCCTTTTTTCCACGAACAATACGAGACTGGAATAGAAGTGAGAACCGATAGAGGTACTCAGGGTACCCTCCGCCACAAACCGTCAGGTGGCTTGTGGAGTATGAATGTAGGTGTAGATTCCTACAGGATGAATTGATCTTCTTCTTCGTCTTATGCGGTTGCGGGCACATCAGAAAAAGGCATCCATCGCCTGGCTCTCTCATAAAGATGGTCACGGCCTGAAGTCCGAACGTGGCACTTCCAAACCAATCTATAATTATTTCACGGACCTTCGTGACGTCCGTGCTACTGATACGACTTTCTCTGATCTATTGACGCCTCTCCTGCATTAAGTGATGAATTTGTAAGTTATTTTACTCGAGATGATATACAGTGTGTAAATGTTAAGTTGACAAACCAGAATAACTCGAAAAATAAGCTTCACACGAAAAAATGTGTACAATCCAAAGTTGATTATTTTCGAGCGGGACACCTGCTGGTGCTAAAATTAGCCCGTCACCCCAGCTCCCTGGGTGTGGGGCAGGAGGCAACTTCAAAATTTCAAGTGTAAACCCCCACTTTTTATTGTAGAATCAGATTCTACATGAAAAATTACGTACATTTTGTCTTAAGCATTTGTTTTGATTCTTGGTAGTTGGTACTGTAATTTAAGAAAATCCATGCTCCCATATTTGGGTGGAAAATGGTTACGGATAAATAAAAATACTTATTTACTTCGTACATTTTGATTCGCTAAAACTAAACATTTCCCTCTCTTCCCATAGGGTGTGGTTTAAGAGAGAGGAATTGGAGTTTTAGAAATGTTGAATTATCCGAATCTGCGGAAAAAATTAATATTTGGGTCAACATTTGTAAAACTAATTCCTCTCTCTTGTTTTGTGTTGTCACGAAACATGGAAGTGAGTGTCACAGAGGTCTTTTGGTAATTATGAGGAGTTGTCTCGTTGTAGAAAGATTTTTTTTCAATCACCAACATTCCCCTCCAGATGCTAAAATATTTTGTGACATTTCACCTACATCGTGATAAAATAAGGCAGATCTCACGCGGAAAGATTTAGGTGGTCATTTTCCTGCAATTTATTCGAGCATGGAAAGGTCGAGAAATAGTTTGAAAGTAGTTTTACGAACCCTCTAACAAGTAATTAAGCACGAAATGAAGAATAATCATATAGATGTAGATGCTAAAAGCAGCGCCAATTACTGGTCGCGGTGCGTGCTTCTTCTGATCTTTGAAAGTTTATCGATGGTGATAACCATCGGATATTACTAACGGTGGCTATAAAAATATTAACCCACACACAGAAATGTTTTCAGCGATGGCATAGCAACCACCCATGGGAGGAACTGTAATATACGGATATATTCTCTCGATTTCTACTGACTGCCGGCCGCAGTGGCCGAGCGGTTCTAGGCGATCCAGTCCGGAACCGCATGATCGCTACGGTCCCAGGTTCGAATCCTGCCTCGAGCGTGGATGTGAGTGATGTCCTTAGGTTAGTTAGGTCTAAGTAGTTCTAAGTTCTAGGGGACTGCTGACTTCAGATGTTAAGTCCCATAGTGCTCAGAGCCATGTGAACCATTTTTTTCTACTAACTGGTGTCGGTGGCACTAGCAGCTTATAGACTTCGGAGTTCCCGTAGATATCGAACAAATTCCGAGAGAATATTGCAAGACCGAGACCTTTCGGCGTCCGTTTGATATACAGGGTCTATCAAAAAGAGTCATCCGAATTGGATCACCTACATTTTTGAAACTAATAAACAATACAATGAATTTTGTTTTTTCATGAACGGGAAAATCAAAAAGTTTTTTTTTTCATTCCTATTCATAGGTGTTCAATATGCCCCCCTTGAGATGCACGACATGTGTCCATGCGCCGCGGAAAGTGTTCTCACACTGCAGCGAGCATGTCTTGGGTTGCAGTTTCCACGGCTGCTGTTATACGATGTCTCAGTTCATTCATTGTTGTTGGTAATGAAGGCATATAACCCGAGGGCTTCCATAAACCCTCACGTCCGGTGACCTTGGAGGCCAGTAATGTATGGCCGAATATTTTGGTCCAGTGCGACCGATCCATAGTTGAGCAATCCTTTGATTTAAAAATTCCCTCCCTTCTAGATGCCAGTTTAGCGGTGCCCCAATCTGTTGGTAAATGAAGTCGTTCGGATCAGTCTCCAACTGTGAAAAATGAAAGTTTTCAAACATATCGAGATAGGTGCTTCCTGTAACAGTGTTTCCGGCAAATAAAAATGGACCATACACCTTCTCCTGTGAAACTGCTCAAAACAAGTTACGTTTTGGAGAGTCCCGCTCATGTTCTACAACATGTGGTTGTTCCGTACCCCATATTCACATATTATGACGGTTCACCTTTCCATTTAAATGGAATGTTGCCTCGTCACTAAATACTAAGCGTGGAAAAAAACGGCCATACTCCATCTTGCCAAGAACGAAATTGCAGAACTCCACACGTTGTTGTTTGTCACTTTCATTAAGAGCTTACAGTAGCTGAATTTTGTATCTTTTCACGAGTAAACGTCGACGCAATACACGCCAGACGGACATCGGGGACAGGCTGACCTGTCGAGCTGCACGGCAAATGGATTTCTGCGGAATAGTTGTGAAACAATGGCGGATGCGTTCGACGTCTGTGTCCGATACTTGGGGACGACCCGGAGATTTGCCTTTACAGAAACAAATGTTCACGCCACCGTCTAATGCTCTGTGCTGTAGGAGGATCCACACCTCACCTAGTACGAAAGCCACGCTTGACAGTTATTACAGACCCTCACTGCGCGAAACATAGAACACAAAACGCTTTCTGTTGTCCCGACACCATTTTTACTGGAACTGAAGTGGGGCACACTGCTGCTACCTAGCGGGAACCATGTAAAACTCGAGAGTTTGCTCTTTCTAACAGTACGTTGTTCACGCACATATCTCGTCATCATCAGTGTTCTACCTAAAGGCAGATTTTCACGTGGTAGTTCTCCAGGCTGTCCGGTCTTCTGCCATCCTCTTCAGGTCTGCACAACTTCCTCTTCGCTTTATGTCGTCTATCATTTTGTATCTCCTTCTTCCCCTCCGTCTTCTCCCACAAACCAGTCCTTCCAAACGTCTACTAGCAAGCACTCCCTTCCCAATGAATGTCCCAACCAGTTCTTTTTCCTTTCTCTTGCGACCTTCCGCAGACATCTTCTCTCGCCAACTCTTTCCAATACTCTTTCATTACTCACCCTTACCATCCAGCTTATTCTCTCCATTCTCCTCCACATTCACATCTAATGCTTCTAACCTTTTTTCATCTTCTCGTCTCAGTGTCCACGTTTCCGCCCCATATAGTGCCACACTCCAGACAAAACATTCGCCAGGCCTTTTCCTTAGTCCTTTATCTAATTTGCCACGTAAGAGTCTCCTCTTTCTGTTGAATGCCTCCTTCTCTATGGCAATTCGAGTTTTCACCTCCTGGTCACATCTCAAGTCTTCAGTTACTGTGCTTCCGAGATATTTAAATTCACTTACTTGGCTAATGGTAGATTGACCTATTTCAATATTGGACAGTCTGCGTCTTGTACTGATGACCATACTCTTTGTTTTTGCTGTGTTTATTTCCATCCCATATTCCACACAAGCTTCATTCAGATCTTTGAGCATGTTATTCACTGTCCGTTAACTTTTTGCCACTAATACCATGTCATCAGCAAATCTTAAGCATTCCATTCTTTTTCCACCAATACCTATTCCTCTTTCCCCATTTAAGCTTTTCGCAATAATCTCTTCAAGGTATACGTTAAACAACAGTGGGGAAAGGCAACAACCTTGTTCAAATGGCTCTGAGCGCTATGGGACTTAACATCTGTGGTCATCAGTCCCCTTGAACTTAGAACTACTTAAACGTAACTAACCCAAGGACATGACACACATCTATGCCTGAGGCAGGATTCGAACCTCCGACCGCAGCAGTCAGGCGGTTCCAGACTGAAGCGCCTAGAACCGCACGGCTACACCGGGCGGCAACAACCTTGTCTAACACCTCAAATAAGATAATAATAATAATTTTTTTTAAATCGTGGGATTCTTTCTGATACGCCCGGTATTATTGGGAAATGCCAATGACTTCGGACTTCTCATGGCAATTGCGGACACCAGAAGAGGGACAGAAAGATGGAGACTGAGCGAGCACCCGCGCATCTGTGTGTGTGTGTGTGTGTGTGTGTGAGAGAGAGAGAGAGAGAGAGAGAGAGAGAGCGAAGGATGGTGAAGGGACTACAAAAAAGGCTGTGAGCGGCGGTCCCGGCGACACTGGGAGACAAATACGGCGCAGCGAAAAAGGAGGAGAGTGGTTCGGCCTGCCTGTGCGTGGCCTGTCGTGGCGGCATTTTTGCCCTTTAGCTGGCGGCGGCACGGCCGACCGTTTAAAGCGAGCGCCGCCCCCAGCACGGCTCGGCTCCACCTCGGAAGCGAAGCGTTTCACTCGACCGGCCGGGCCGGCCCGGCGCAAAGGTCGCGCCGCGCGGCTTTCGCAAGCGGACGCGTTAATCAAGACTGCCCCCCACCACACCCCCGCGGGCGTGCGGGATATTTAGTGTCCGCGTGCTTCGGAGGGAGAGAGAGAGAGAGAGAGAGACTTCCTTTCTTACCCCTCGAAATGTTAGTTGCAGTGATGTAGAGCGGACGAGTCGCGCTACAAGGTCCCCGGTGAAAAACACTTGTGCAGGCTTTGCGCAACACGGACAATTCCAACTACTACTCCATTTTATCTGGGCGAAAGCCGCGCTATTTAGCATCGAGCTCTTGAGTCACATGACAAACTGTTTTATACTGACAAGGACACGGCATGAGCGTAGGGTCGGCAATTTGTACGAAATTTTGTGTGGTGAAAGACGACCCCTAACACCTCACGTGGTTAAAATATTATGATGCACTACCCGGAAAATCGTGGGTGCCTTCTGAGTATAAAATGTTAGTCCACTGCCGAGCCGCCGTCTGGCCTGGATGTTTAGGGCTCGGACTCTGACGCCAGAGGTCTAGGGTTCTGTTCCTCCTGTGGCACTTGTTTTCTTCTGTTTCATTTTCTTTCGTTATCCCACCAATTATTCAGAAAGTTTCCCAAGTCTAAATTATCTTTACATTACTGAATAAAAATTATTTTCTTTTTGTCCAACAGCACAATTCATGGCGGTGGGTTTTCCATTTTTCATTGCAATGTATATAAGGAGAATCATTGGGTTTTTAATCAGAATAACAAATTCGATTGGGAAACATTCAATTTTTATACATATAACAATTATAAACAAGAACCGCAGTCGTAATTATCGTAAAAACAAACAAAGCAATAATTTTTGCGACACCTTGCGCAACATATAAAAGCGATTTTTTTACAATCACAGGGCGTTTGCAATAAAACTGTACAAAAATATTCCCCATTAACGTTTACGAAAACGTTTTGAGTTTCTGATAATTTTGAGGCAAACCAAGCATATTGAATGATGTCTCGGAGTATTGCTGACGATAACTGATGGTGAATTATAGAATGAATTTTTATACAGTCTTCCCGGGAATTAATTTAACGATTATCCTGTAACAATGCGCTGCAATTTTGCAAGCAACAGAAGTAAAAAAAGTGCCGGAGGAGGAATCGAACCAGAGACCTCTGGCGGAAGGGTCCGACCGCTAACTATGTAAGCCAAACGGCGGCTTGGCTATGGACTAACATTTTATACTCATAAGACAGCTAAGAAACTTTGGATCGATTTTTCCCAGGATTTTCCGGGTAGTGCGTCCTAATATTTTAACCACGTGAGGTGTTAGGGGTCCTCTTTCACCACACAAAATTTCGGACAGGTCCCGGACCCCACGATCGTACCGTCTCCTTGTGACATTAGTTGTAGAATTTTGGAACACGTATTATGTTCAATGACTTTTCTAGAGACTAGAAATCTACTCTGCAGGAATCATCAGCACGGGTTTCGAAAAAGACGATCGTGTGAAACCCAGCTCGCGCTATTCGTCCACGAGACTCAGAGGGCCATAGACACGGGTTCCCAGGTGGATGCCGTGTTGCTTGACATCCGCAACACGTTCGATACAGTTCCCCACAGTCGTTTAATGAACAAAGTAAGAGCGTATGGACTATCAGACCAATTGCGTAATTGGATTGAAGAGTTCCTAGATAACAGAACGCAGCATGTCATTCTCAATGGAGAGAAGTCTTCTGAAGTGAGAGAGATTTCAGGTGTGCCCCTGGGGAGTGTCGTAGAACCGTTGCTATTCACAATATACATAAATGACCTTGTGGATAACATCGGAAGTTCACGGAGGCTTTTTGCGGATGATGCTGTAGTAAATCGAGATGCTGTAACAATGGAAAATTGTACTGAAATGCAGGAGGATCTGCAGCGAATTGACGCATGGTGCAGGGAATGGCAATTGAATCTCGATGTAGACAAGTGTAACGTGCTGCCAATACATAGAAAGAAAGATCTCATACCATTTAGCTACAATATAGAAAGTCAGAAACTGGAAGCAGTTAAATTATCTGGGAGTAGGCATTTGCAGTGATTTAAAATGGAATGATCATATGAAGTTGATTGTCGGTAAAGCAGATGCCAGACTGAGATTCATTGTAACAATCCTAAGGAAATGCAATCCGAAAGCAAAGGAAGTAGGTTACAGTACACTTGTTCGCTCACTGCTTGAATATTGCTCACCAGTGTGGGATCCGTACCAGAAAGGGTTGATAGAAGAGATATAGAAGATCCAACATAGAGCAGTGCACTTCGTTACAGGATCATTTAGTAATCGCGAAAGCGTTACGGAGATGATAGATAACCTCCAGTGGAAGACGCTGCAGGAGAGACTCTCAGTAGCTCGGTACGGGCTTCTCAGTAGCTCGGTACGGGCTTTTGTTGAAGTTTCGAGAACATACCTTAAACGAGGAGCCAAGCAGTATATTGCTCCCTCCCACGTATATTTCGCCAAGAGACCATGAGGATAAAATCAGAGAGATTAGAGCCCACACAGAAGCATACCGACAATCTTTCTTTCCGCGAACAATACAAGACTGGTATAGAAGGGATAACAGATAGAGGCATTCAAAGTACCCTCCGCCACACACCGTCAGGTGTCATGCTGAGTATGGTTGTAGATGTAGATGCAGATGAGAGACCAAAGTCGTAGGAAGGCACTAGTTCATTTGAGTAGCCCAGATGCAAAAGCCTCTAAATGCATTTTTCTCAATTTTGACTTGAGTAAACTGCCGTGTAGATTTTTTCGGGACCTAGACGATGGAATAGCTTACAGGATTCATTAGACTGTTGAAAACGTCTGTAGAAAATCGTGTTCGGTTGCAAAAGCCGCTAACTGCACGTTTTCTTCGGGAGCTAGGCCCGCTAAATATCATCCGTTAGCAAAACCTGCCGAGTTAAACAGGCATGGCGGTCCCCGTGCCATGTCCGGATGCAAAGCATGCCAACTGACATCAGAGTTACTAGTCTACACGTTGAAACTTAGGATTAGAAAGGCCGCCCGGTTGGCCGTGCGGTCTGACGCACGGCTATCCGAACTGGGAAGGAGCGCCTGGTCCCCGGCACGGATAGGCCCGGCGGATTTGTGTCGAGGTCCGGTGAACCGGCCAGTCTGTGGATGGTTTTCCATCTGCCTCGGCGAATGCGGGCTGGTTTCCCTTATTCCACCTCAGTTACACTATGTCGGCGATTGCTGCGCATACGAGTTCTCCACGTACGCGAACACCACCTTTACTCTACCACGCAAACATAGGGGTTACACTCGTCTCGTGTGAGACCTTACCTGGAGGGTCCACCGAAGGCCGAAACGCACAACAACCCTGGGTTCGGTGTGGGGCAGCGGGGGGGGGTGAAGTGAGCTGCGGAAGTCGTCGTGGGGTTGTGGTCCACGGCGGCTGCGGCGGGGACGGAGCCTCTCCGTCGTTTCTAGGTTCCCGGCTAACATACAATACAATACAATACAATAGGATTAGAAAACCGTAGAAAACGCTTACGCAACAGTGAAGCTCTCGCTGCATTGTCGAAATATAGCCGGTAACCACAGTCCAAGAGATCACCAGCGTATGAGTTGACGCATTTACGTCAGTTTTTTTGAAGAAAATGAGTGCTTTTGAAGACGGTTTAAATGCAAGAGGTGGTACAAACGAAGTGGTAACTGAAATAATAGAAATTCCTGCACGAAATCGTACCCATTATAGTGTTTGAAAATAATCAGAACGAGACCGAGGGCTACGTCCATCCCGGAAAAAGGAAGAGGCATCCTGCTCAGTGAGAAAGAAATGCTTTCAAAACATAAACATAATAACGTGAAAAACATATTTAAAACAATGTTATGCGATGAAAACAGCGTTGACACTAATAGTTGTTATGCACACGGAAGGCTTAGTGAAAGTGTCTGGTATCTGGCATTTCCAGATTGAAAAAGACAAAAAAAAATCGTTTTAACGAAAATCAAAAACAAGAAGGTTTTGCCTAGTTCGTGCAGAGTCCTTCTGCAGCTGGAGAGGGGAAGAGTATCCTGAGGAGGGGAAAAAATTTCAGCACAGGAAATGGCCCAACACCAACCACAGCAGGCGTAAACTTTCAGAAGCCAAACTCGGAGACGTGAAAAAGCTTTAGGAGCTCCACTTTCTTGAAGACTGTGTGGCCAATGACAAACTCAGATTCTATACCGAGGTGTTAGGTGAGTAGGACGGCTCTCCTAGAGTCACTCCTGCCGCTCCGAACACTCAGAACGAGGAAAGAGTCAGAAGCGATTTTGAGTTGGTGGACAGTGATGAGGTCGATGTCACACTTAAAAGCAATTTTCAGTCAGTTTCATTTTCTATAATTTTTTGTTACTGTTGTAAGTATGATGCAACTTTCCGCCAATTTTATCATTTTCTAAAATTTTATCGATGTTTTACTAAGATGCATTCGGGAACGTATTTTATTTTCTACATTTTCTTGTGATCTCGAAAGCACGATGGTGTATTTTTTTTAAAAAATCCTAATGCTAAACTATCACTTCGGTTCTCATTTTGACGTTAAATAACGCAGTTTTTCCTGGTAAAATAATGTCACTTTCGATTTTTGTATGCCAATTTCGTAGAATTATAGACTTCTCTTTGAAATAAAACGCAATCTATTTATATTCACAATACTTAATTTCCATCCTTCTGTCATTCTCAACATATCACCGAATAGCAGGTTTTGCAACCCAATGTTTGTTTCGTAATTGTATAGATACGTTTGCAAAACCTACTAACTGCACAAATTAGGTGCAAAAATGGCTAAGTCAATATTTCACTTCAGATTTTAACACATAATTTTAATCGCAGATTTCAACCACTGGCACTTAATTGTTTTTTTTACTTATTTTTAAAAAAATGGATGAATTCTTTAACTTTAAAAGTTTGGATGGGACGAGTTTTTCACGATCATCACAATTTGGCTTGTCATGCAGTTAGTGGCTTTTGCATTTAGGAGACTCATTTTATCTTTATTAATTCGTCTCTTTGCATCATTTTTTGTTTACAGGATATACTACGATGCATAGCGTTTCACATGAGGCCTCCCCCACGTAGGTATATATCTCATTATATTGCATACATACATGTCAGATTCTCTGCTGTTTTACACCGTACGGCTCCAGAGAGAAAATTCAAATTATCTGTGGCATTCAGCCGTGTGGCATGATCTTTAGTTCTTAAACTGGCTTAGAAACATATTACCTCATTCGCGCGACCTGGTTAACATGTTTAGCGGCACAAACAGGCAAACTGCACAACATTCCAAATCAACTAAATACAGTAGAGGAATATCACAGGTCTTCTCAGTTTTCGTCTCACAACCTTCTCATTCCCATCCCGAAAGCTAGGGGTAGTACATCGACTGTACTTCAACCTACTTCCTTTTATTCTCTTCCTTTCCACCTACTCAGTATCCCCCTCTATCTTACACCAGCCTTCTACACCTCCCCCTCCTCCCCTGCGCTTGTCTATCACCTTCTCTCTCTATCCACCTACTACTTCACCTCATCTCTGTTCGTCTTCTACTCCCCCCTCTCCCTGTCCACTTCACACTACCTCTCTGTCTGTCTCCTCCAGCTACTCCCACTGGCCATCTTCTCCCTATTCACACAAAATCATCCATGTTCAGGAGTTATTTCTTGTTGACCTGCCAGCAAGACAATGAATGGGCGTGGAACGTTCTGTGGACAAACGAAGCCCATCTCCATCTCCAAGGACATGTCAATACACAGAATTACAGAATATGGGCAAAGAAAAATTCGCTCGCACACCAGTCGGTACCACTTCATTCTGCAAAGGTGACAGTGTCGTGCGGGTTGACCGCAAAGTTCATCGTAGAAGAGGAGAGGATTCCGGCGGGTCATGTTACCTATACCGGCACTGGTAACCGTTATGAGAGCCTTTTTGCGCAGCAACGTCATTCCAACCCCTTAACGGCGTGGATGTGTAGGTAGAATCACTTTTGTGCAAGATGGCGCCCCTCTGCACACTGCACACCCACTGAAGAGGCTGCTGCAGAGGCATTTCGGAAACGCTAGAATTGTGCCGCCATTTCCTTACAGCCTGGCCGTGCAGATCAACTGATCTTAATCCATGTGACTTCTGGCTATAGGGTTATCTTAAAAATGTTGTGTTCAGTGCTCCAACTACATTTAAAAAACAGGAATGACAACGAAACCTCAATGTACTTTTGTACAATGAGGTTTTCCATTACTGCTTTTTTAACATTGATTCATGTGACAGCTGATGGTCCTCTACGGAAAGCGGTAGAAAATTAATAACTTGTTCTTATGCAGTCAAGTTTCATGAGTTTCCTTTAAGGTTATATCTGTCACTTAATGTCTCATTGGACACATTTATGTGCTGGTTTTGTTCTTTGGGACAAAAATCTGGAATTCAGATGTTCTTCCCTTATCCATTTCCAATTGTTTATATGACCGCCCATTTGAATCTGTGGAGTGTAGTATCGTTTAGTAAGCGTTAATAACATTTGTACTGGTTAAAAACAGTCTTGGTTGCAGTTTTCGTTTTTTAGTTTTCAACGACAAGTTTCACCTTATTTAGGCATCTTCAGGTTATGTAAATAATTGGAAACGCGTCGTTCAAAATAAAAAACTTGGAAGAATTTCAATATCATTTGTCTGTTTCACCAAGTCTAATCCGGGTAAATCTTTCAGTTGTGTTTTTAGCGTTATTTATGACCTTGTCTCAGGATGATTTAACTTTACTTAATTTTGTCTGGAGATGTATATTTTCTTAGATCTTTTTCGCTCTGTATTTGGAAACCTCTTTTAATTGTCATTCATCATTTCGGTTTCCTACAAATCTTTAAACATAGTTTTTGTATTAATATTTAGTTACCTATTGCATAGCATTTTAAATAACTTAGCTCTATGTAGTAAGTCCTTACACGTCCCAGTTTGGAATGGATTTCTCTTACATCTGTTGGAGATGAGAGGTACAGGATGTCAAGAATTCACTTCTACCAGGACTCTGCTGCCTTAAGTACACAGCATACCCTTCTAGTCTCGACGACTGACTTCTTTAGTTGACTACGGGATACAGACATCTTGATACAGACCTCAGGGACTCGAGTTGGCCCGCGAACATCGTCACTGGATGGTGGAACAGTAGTGCCTTTTGCGGGGAAAGATGACTTCCAGTTTCATTTGAGCTGATTGGCGTACGCCCAATGTGGCTATGGATGCTGCCTGTCAACAAGGTTACGTCCACCAAGGAGACGGCTCATTAACGGTCTTGGGGTGCTCACGGGGTCGCAGTTAGGCCGTATCACCCCGCTGCAGGGACAAATGACCGTTTCACGTTATGGGGATGTTATTTCTAACCAGTTGCATCTCCTTCTGGTGTTAGAGTATCCTGATGGAGACTTGTGTGTCAAATGGACAGTGCGAGGTTTCAGGTCTTTCGTTGCAAGTAGATGGCTTAATGGGACGCTCCAGCGAATTTACACCGAGTGAGGTGGTGCAGTGGTTAGCACACTGGAGTCGCATTCGGGAGGACGACTGTTCAAACCCCCGTCCGGCCATCCTGATTCATGTTTTCCATGATTTCCCTAAACCGCTTCAGGCAAATGTCAGGATGGTTCCCTTGAAAGGGCACGGCCGATTTCTTTCCCCATCCTTCCCTAATCCGAGCTTCTGCTCCATCTCCAATGACCTTGTTGTGGACGGGACGAACACTAATCTCGTCCTCCTCCAGTGGCTTTACGACCCCCACATCACCCAGTCTCAACTCAGTCAAGTATTCATGAGATGCTATCGGTATACATGTATGTTCGATAAACCCAGCACCAACTACACTTGAACAGTTGGAAGTATTACTGCAATATGCGTGGATCACGTTTCTCCAGGGAAATTTCGACAACTTGTAAATATGTTACTGCAGTTTTAAGGACTTGCGGAGGAGTGAATCATTATTAACCACACATCTGAACAGAACTCTCCCATTGAACTGTGTAATCAAGCAATCATAAAGATAGACTGTTCAAAGTTTCTGGGGCCTTGCATAGAGTAGAATCTTCAATGCAGCATACATGTAGAATAAATAAACAGCCATAATAACAGCCTGTTACATGACTAGAATATTAAAAACTGTACTGCTGGCGGCTTACCTCCAACAGCCGAACGCAATGGTGTAACCTCCCAACATATTAATTCCGTAACCTCGGAATAAAAACCTGACTAACCTCCCAATGAAAATGTGACTCATATATAACCTTTCGATAATTAACTGACTGTGAATCTAAACTGGTAAATCTAGACGTCAACAATGCTGCGTCATGGCCCTGAAAAGTCATTATGAATAAATTGAAAATTCTTCCTCAGTGAAGTCGCCGGATATCTGCTCCTATAAGAATTTTTTCTGGCACATCCCAGTGCAATGCCGGCCACTCGATTTGTTAAGTATAAAAAGAAACAACTGATTTTTCTTTACGATAATCGGGATGACCATGGATAGCAGAAAATAGTAAAATCTTTAAATTCAGATGAATGATTGTCAAAAGTTATCTTTATAAGGAAAGTTATAATTAAAAGATTTTTAAAATCATTTACATGGGACTTCATATAACAATAGTACAAAATCAGTTGTTACAAATTACATATGCACGCGGCTATAAATAGCAACTTTTGCTTTTACCTTATACTACATCGCTCAGGCACCGCCATCGCTCTCCACGACCGGACACAGGTGCTCTCTGTGAGCTGTACAACTCGACAACTGCTCTCTAAGAGAGACCTGACCCAACCGCCCGACTGCAAACTACCACCACCACTGCTGCCGACACTGCTCTCTGGTCTGCGATTTAATTGTAGCTTACATATCGCAGGCAGTGTGTGAGCAATCCATCGAAGTTACATCTGCACGAGTACGCTAGCAATAAATTTCTTAGTCGTGGACCTCTTACAACGGGCTGTTCGCATCCAACTGTCCAACACTACACTGGCGAATCACTTCCAACAACGAGTCTAACCAGCCACAGACTGCACACAGCGCAGTCAGCGATTTTAATAGAGAGCGCTACATAAAATCCTGAACAGCCTTCTTACATCATTACAGGGCAGGATGGAGGTCTGTTGTGCCTTTTGCTGAAAGCTGGTTCCGTCTCGGTGCCAGTGATGGCCGTGTGTTGGTTATAGGGAGGCGTGCTACATACTTTGGACCTGCACCTGGAGTTTTGCTCCGGGGTTGCGATTTCGTATGACAGCGGGAGCGCTCTAGTGGTTTTCCCACGGACCTTGACTGCAAATTTGTATATCTGGTGAGTCGAGCTATAGCGCTGCCACTCAGGGACAGCATCCCAAGAGGTATTTTCCAACAAGATAAATGTCGCCCACGCACCGCTTTTGTAGTCCAGCTTGCTCTACAGAGTATCGACGTGTTGTCTTGGCGTGCTCGATCACCAGATCTCCAATCCAGTCAATGGGACATCGTCAGACGACAACTCCAGCGTTAACCACAATCAACATTGACCGTTAACCGTCCCTATATCGACCGATCAAGTGCCGATTTGGAAATTTGTGGTAAGGACTTATTGCAATAATGACTGTGTGGACGATGCGGCCTATTTACACCTTATTTTATATCTATATGACGATGCTATGCCGATTATATTTATATGTTTTTGACGATGCCATTATGCCCCTATCACTTTAGGACATGGTGTGAAAAAGATCTGAGGATGGTCATTACGGACTGAAACCGGTCATCGTCTAAAGAATTCATACTGTGAACAAAGACTGTAACAAAAAAATTTGTTTAGGTTAGTTAGGTTTAATTAGTTCTAAGTTCTAGGGCACTGATGACCTCCGCTGTTAAGTCCCATAATGCTCAGAGCCATTTGAACCATTTTGCTGAGGTCATCGGTCCCTCACACTACTTAAACTAACTTAAACTAACTTATGCTAAGGCCGACACAAACACCCTGCCGGAGGGAGGACTCGAACCTTCGACGGGGGCAGCCGCGAGGTTCGTGACAAGACTCCGTAGACCGAGTGGTTACCTCACGCGGACCCAGATCAAACGCGACAGGAGTGCAACTCCTTCTCACAAACTGACATCCGACACCTGTGTAACACAATGCCTTCAAGTTTGCATGCTTGCAATTCAACTTTTTGGCGGTTACACCAGTCACTAATGCACCTGCGTTTAACATTTACAATGGATTATCTTGCGCTTGCATTAACCTGTCAACTTGCAATATTAATCAGTTAAATATGGCAACTACATCAATAAAACCCCAAAAAGTCATTGTTCCACGTTAATTATTTTTTGGTGCAGCGACTTTTTTCCCATCAGTGTAGAATAAGTGAATAACACAAAAGGAAAGTAAAAAAAAGAAAATAGGAAATTCCTAATTGAAAGAAGATGAGAATTGGTCATGCATTTGCTCTGCCCCTACCATTGCTACCATGGACAGTGACACAAGCCTGCTCTTTGGACATCAAGCTGAGAGGAGTGCTAATAGCGCCACAACTCTTTACTTTCTGTACAGGACGTATTACAATCACTGGCGACCGCTTGGGCTCCGAGCCCAGACGGGCGCCAGGGACACTCAAGTGCAAGATTTGTACATAGTGCGTATCATATTTAGGAGAGAAACATAGGCACGGGTGAAAGTGTGCGAAGGAAAAAGTAGGAAAGGGGGTGAGGACGGGAGAGTGGGGTGGGGCGAATTCTGTTCACGTGAGGAGAAAAACTTTCTCAAAGCGGCCCTGCTTGCTGCTCTGTTCGGCATTTCTCTCTTATCCGGAAATCTTTGAAGTTTGGCGAGTACCTCGTATATATCCACCTTTGGCCTGGACGTTACCTAATGCTGCACACTGCCCAGTCCCAGCTGAGTACAAGATAATCGCCGCCACCATGCGCTACGGTCCGGCGGTTCCCCTTGAGAGCACCTGCACAAATCCTGGCCATTCATGCGGAATGATTATCTCTAAGTGAGTCGCCAAAAAGGAAACCCAAGTTCAGCACACTTGTGAAGAGACATCGATATTTACCCAAGTTATTTTTCCAGCTGGTTTGTTGTGCTGGGACGAAGTGCGCCATGGTCAGTTCAATTTCACAGTCTTTATTCAGTGGCGGCATTTGTGTACAGAGTCAACACATCCAATAACTTCGGCTACCAAAAATCGCATGAGTCGGGAATCAACAATTTCCTCTGAAAAAAACTCGGCGGGCGTACGGATTGCCAAGGTTGTTCAGACTACGCTTGCAGAAGTTTCGCTGTGAAGCCCTTACACATCCTTCATACAATCCCGATATCTCCCCATGCTATTTCCATATTTTTGGAACCTTGAAAAAGTCGTGGCTGTAGATTTGCTTCGCCGGGGTACACTCATGATTCCGTAGGCAACCGCAAAAACTTTTCCGTGGAGGCACTGAAGGTCTTGTCTCCACTGTGATAAATGCATTAACAGTTACTCCGATTACTTTTGAAATAACAAACAGTTTACTGAATTTTTTTCCATCCACCTCGTTATCATTTGACTGCTCCTTATACACTGAGCTCATGGCATAGCGACATGTACGTGGCACTATAGCGAAAACGGGGTATAAGAGGGCCATGCATTGGTGGCGCTGTCATTTCTACATATGTTAGTCATATGAAAAGGTTTCCTATGTGATGGCGGTTGCACGACGGGAATTAACAGACTCTGAACGTGGAATGGTAGTTGGAGCTAGACGCATGGGGCATTCCGTTTCGGATATAGTTAGGGAATTCAATAATCCACAATCCATAGAGTCAAGAGTGTGTCCAGAGTATCCCTCACCACGGACTACCGAGTTTGCATAAGATTGTCAGTGCTAACAGTTCTAACAACCCTACCACAACAATGGTCAAAAATTAATTATGATTGTAGTGTAGCTCACGCTACTAAATATTGCATTTTCTGGCAACAACAAAGTTATATTTTGTGGCAGGTGTCATTAGAGCACAGTTAATAAAGTAATTTCTTGAAATAAAGGATAAACTAGGCACTCATCTTTTCGTGGTCTCGTTGTGAACTCATGGCTCAATCGTCGAAAGTCTAGGTAGTGATGATTCCAAGCTCGGATGCAAAGAGACCTAGGTGTTATTCTGCGATATTCAAAAGTTTTATAGATGTGTTTCATAAACCATTTTTTAAGATTAAACTTTTGCAAGTTAGGACGGTGGTGATGTAAAAAAGTAATCAGCACTACGAATTTAAGTTACACTTCTTTTATATTACTTTTGTTGCAATATCACATAACTCGTTCCAAAACATCACTTCACAATATAAAACATGCTTGAAAATATGTTCCTCACTGTTGAAGTTCACATTTCATAAACTGACTACAATTTGCGTCTTTTTAACATGACGACCAAAGCTTGACTCTCTAATAACCGCTTACGCGCCCAAAAATCAGTGTTACGAGTACGTCAAAGATCATAGTGACAAAAGAAAGAACTGCATAAGAATAATATCATTGCAATATATACATATCGATGTATAGAAGTACCTCTACATTAATGAAATCAAATCTGAATGTTGTCACAGAAATATGTTAACTATTTTACAGAAACACAGTAGAATATTGCTAGTATCGACAGGCTGAGGTGAGGTGCCGTAATGGTTACGTAATTCAAGTACCATTACATAGACAAGCACTAAGTTAAATAACTTCAGAAATCAATGTTGGACATACGACGAACGTTTCCGTTAGGAGAGAGTGGCGAAATTTGGCATTAATGGGGTATGGCAGCAGACTACAGACGCAAGTGCCTTTGCTAACAGCACGATATCACCTGCAGTGCATCTCCTGGACTCGTGACCATATCAGTTCGATCCTAGACGGCTGGAAAACCGTCGCGATTTCAGTTATGAAGAGCTGATGGTAGGGTTCGAGTACGGCGCAGACCCCACGAAACTGTGGGCCCAAGTTGTAAAAATGTTCAAATGTGTGTGAAATCTTATGAGACTTAACCGCTAAGGTCATCAGTCCCTAAGCTTACACACTACTTAACCTAAATTATCCTTCAGACAAACACAGACACCCATGCCCGAGGGAGGACTCGAACCTCCGTCGGGACCAGCCACACAGTCTACCCGTTGTCAACAAAGCACTGAGCAAGCTGGTGGTGGCTCCATAAAGCTCAGGGCTGTGTTTACATGGTTTGGACTGGGTTCTCTGGTTCAACTAAATCGATGATTAACTGGAAATAGTCATTTTATGCTACTTGGAGACCATTTGCAGCCATTCAAGGACTTCATGTTCCCAAATTAGGACGCAATTCTTACGGATGACAATGAGCCATGTCAACGGGCCAAAATTGTTCGGGATTGGTTTGAAGAACATTCTGGACAGTTGGAGTGAATGACTTGGCCACCCAGATAACCCGACACGGGTCTCTTCGAACATTTCTGGAACATAATCGATAGGTCAGTTCGTGCACAAAATCCTGCATCGTCAACATTTCCGCAATTATCGACGGCTATACAGGTGGCATTGCTTCAGGGAATTTCCAACTACTTGTTGAGTTCAAGCCAAGTCGAGCTGCTACACTACGCCGGGGAAATGAGATCCGACACAATATTAGGAAATACATCACGGCTTTTGTCACCCCAGTGCTTGTTACAAAAAAACAAAGGACACAATATTGAACAACGTGGCACACCATCTCTGCTTAAAATTCCGTGTGTCTATTGTTGTATGACCGATATGGTGCTGGTATTAACTGCCTAATTTCAAGCAGAACATTGAACGTATTTAACACATTTATCGAGACGTACTTTATGTGTGATTTTCTACTTAGCACACTTCTAAGATCAAACAGACCCGACTGCTTACTCACAAACGTGTACGTCAGATCCACTAACACCTACTGGGCGGGTCGCCGTTCCCTAACGTCGCTGCCCTGTGCTGTAACAAGGAGTCGCGATGTGGCGCGGAGGGATTTATTCGGCGACTTCATCAAGCACCTGTGCACCGATCTGACGTGAGCGAAAGTAGTCGCTAGGGGACACCGGCGGAGAGTGTTGGCAGCCCAAAACTCCGGTAATGTGGGTCTAGATAGACGGGGGTGGGGAGGGGGTTTATACTTACGAGCTGCCGAGAGCGAACTTAATGGGGCCGACGTGCGTAACGTGAGAGGTTGTACCCCACCGGAACGCAAGTCAGTAAAGGACAGAGGCTGTGTGAAATGCGGCACGCTACCCGCAGACATTTTAACGGCTTGCGTAAGGGTATAATACAATCTCACAACTGCTAT
The DNA here is from genome assembly GCF_023897955.1 of Schistocerca gregaria. Taxonomy (NCBI): domain Eukaryota; kingdom Metazoa; phylum Arthropoda; class Insecta; order Orthoptera; family Acrididae; genus Schistocerca; species Schistocerca gregaria. Next base: position 201,283,735 of record NC_064921.1, read on the forward strand.
ACGTTACTTAGCGAAACCACTAGATATGTTTATGGCACAGCGAGTTGTACTTTCGATCAGTTTAGCTGATTCATTGCACAGGCTCTGACAAAAGGGCTGACCAACTTTCTCAAGCACCTCTGTCCACACGCCACATCAGCACACTTATCAGAAGATCACTCTGTGTGATCACTGTTACTGTTCTGTTACAATGCATGTAATTATTTTACAATCGTTTTGTATAATTAGTCACTTACTGTTTTATCTGCCTGATTAGGAAATAACTTTTTGTAAGCACTGACGTATGTTTTTGGGTTTTGTACTTAACTACTTTGTCCAGCTTTTCTTTGTATGCAATGTTGTTTTCAAATTATCTGAACAGCTGTGTGGTACGGTATACCTTATATTTTATATCTGAATGTCATTTCTGCATTTAAAACTGTGAAATCCCATACTTGATAAATTACATTGTATAGAGCCTAACCAGTATACTTGCATGTTTACCGGTGTCTTGGAGCGGTCCGATCTGGACAGCAGGGTACACAGCATACCAAACTGACCGCACTCGCTTCTGGCCGTGATTCCGCTAGGTAATGGACAGAGTGTTTATATGGACGTCATATTCGAGAATTTGCGTTTAATGTGGCGCAAGATAACTTTAATTCGTAAGTCACGATTCTGACACAACCCTGTGGACATTTGTTATGAACGTTGACACTGCAAGCTGCGTATCTTTTATATGTGCGTTACGACAGCTTTTAACCTAATTCTTGCTGGTCCGATGTCCGTGCGGTTCTAGGCGCTACAGTCCGGAACCGCGGGACTGCTACGGTCGCAGGTTCGAATCCTGCCTCGGGCATGGATGTGTGTGATGTATTTAGGTTAGTTAGGTTTAAGTAGTTCTAAGTTCTAGGGGACTGATGACCTAAGATGTTAATTCCCATAGTACTCAGAGCCATTTGAACCATTTTGAACCTAATTCTTGTCCTGTTCAAATAGAGCTAATCTGCTTATGTTCTTCTACACTACACTCGTCATAACATAATAAACAGAATTTAGTGACCAGTTTAACACAGTTAGACAGACAATTTTCTCTGATTACACTGTTAAACACGCAAAACGTTATGAAAATGAAATAGCTGAAATTCGTAAATGTGATAGCACTGAAGTCTAAAACGTTAAACTTTGCTTGTTCGTTGTTGTTTTTGGATTTCATCCATCACCACTTTCAAAATAAATATCAGGCCCTATGTACGAGGGTGAGTCAAATGAAAACCTTAAATATTTTTTTAAACCTTATTTATTGTGCAGAAGTGGCACAAAGCTGTATCACTTTTCAACATATTCTCCCCCACGCTCAATGCAAGTCCTCCAGCGCTTCCAAAGTGCACAAATTCCTTTAGAAAAAAATTCTTTTGGTAGTCTGCGCAACCACCCATGCACCGCCTGGCGTACCTCTTCATCAGAACGGAACTTCTTTTCATCCATTGCGTCTTTGAGTGGTCCAAACATATGGAAATCACTTGGGGCAAAGTCTGGTGAGTATGGTGGATGAAGAAGACACTCAAAATGCAGGTCTGTGATTGTTGATTTGTTGTACGAGCAGTGTGGGGCCTTGCATTGTCATATTGCAAAAGGACACCTTCTGACAGCAATCAACGTCGCTTTGATTTGATTGCAGGCCGCATATAACTTTTTAGGAGATCTGTGTACGATGCACTGGTGACGGTGGTCCCTCTAGGCACGTAATGCTCCAAAGTGACGCCTTTTTCGTCCCAAAAGAGAGTCAGCATAACCATCCCTGCTGATGGTTCTGTTAGAAACTTCTTTGATTTTGGTGATGAGGAATGGCAGTCTGCGCAATTACCAACTTACGGGATAACGGCGCGAAATTTCGATTTGTTGTTAAAAATTTAAGGTTTTCATTTGACTCACCCTCGTGCAAGCTGTTGTAATTATAGCTCTACTGTATCGAGTTATCGTATACATGCGCGTTCACCGAATGATCCGTAGCGTTGAGACCAATGAGACCAACTGAAGGTCTTAGGTTCCCAAGAATTGTTACAATAAACTGGCAGTGTTCTGACGTTCCTCAGTATGATTTCGTGAGAAGTATGTTGTGGTATTCTTACAGCTGGCAATGTATTATTACCAAACATGTACAAGACTGTCTCGTAAACTTGTTAACGACGCAAACAATTTCTGCTATTAAGTACGGTGAAGTGACATTTCCTCCGAGAAAGTGTTTAATTACACCTTCAACAAGAAAGGCATATTTCTAGCAATTCGTCTGTAAGATGTCGAACCAGGATATAAAACTGGCTTTACATGTACCGCGTGTTTGTCCTAATTAAGTACGTGAATGAATGAAAATCGCCAGTGTACACCATTATAACTGCGAGTTACCGTAATTGTAGTGGCTGTTATTTCCGTTTGGCTTACCCTTCAAAAAAATTAAAGCCCTGGAACTCTTAAGGAAACTCAGCTTCAGTTAGTGCTGGATAGCAATGAGAAGGAAACTGCATCACAGTTTTCTGCGAAACTTCAAAACAGAAAATTTCAGTGATCTTGTGTTTGGGCTCGTGCGCTTGGGGGTGTATGCCACTAAAGATACACTTTTTGCGAAAGCACCTGGCTTCGTTTTGTAGCTCTGTAGCTAGGAAACGTAGAAATCTTATTCTATTCACAATTAAATTAAAAATTCCGAAATTAGTAGACATGTGTTATCTGTCATAAAATTAGTAGCAATAATAATGCTGGAAGTTGATATGAGTAGTATTAGTAGGCATCGAAATAGTAATTCGCTTTGTACTTCATTTTTAAGCCTCACGTCGTTGTTATCTAAACTAATGTAAAGGGAGAGATAAAATTTCTGATAGAAAATATGGTCTCTTGTTAAACATTACGTAACAGTCTATAAACTAGATCAAATAAAAACATATCGATAAACATTCAGGCTGTGCGTCACTATTCTTTGCCAAGAGCTGTTTCTTCCGACTATCTATCCCCCTGCCATGATGCGAGATGTTTCTGTATTTAAGTTTGAATCACAATCTATGACCAACAAATAGAAAAATATTGCGGCTTCGACGACGTCAGTGGTCATTCCTTTAATTTCAATATAGAAAGAAGCCAAAGAAAAAGACACATCGTTGGTGGATTCTCAGCTTTCAACAAATGAAAATGACGTGTCCCGCACATTCTTGACACCTTAAAGCTAAGAACTGAACCGTATTCCAAAGTCTCCAGATATTATGAAAATACTTTGGTAATTAAGTCACATTTCGAAGTCTACGACAAGTGATAGACAATCAGTTATTGTTTCCCTCGCAGTCAGAAGCTGTTTTCTCGCTAGGAGAGATACATCTACATCTATGTACATACTCGGAGAGAGACCGTATGATGCATGGCGGAGGATGATTTTTACCACTCTAGGTACCCAACTGGCCATTAAAATTGCTACACCACGAAGATGACGTGCTACAGACGTGAAATTTAACGGCCAGGAAGAAGATGCTGTGATATGCAAATGATTAGGTTTTCGGAGCATTCACACAAGGTTGGTGCCGGTGGCGACACCTACAACGGGCTGACACGAGGAAAGTTTTCAACCGATTTCTCATACATAAACAGCAGTTGACCGCCGTTGCCTGGTGAAACGTTGTTGTGATGTCTCGTGTAAGGAGGAGAAATGCGTACCACCACGTTTCCGACTTTGATGAAGGTCGGATTATAGCCTATCGCGATTGCGGATTTCTGTATCGCAACATTGGTGCTCGCGTTGCTCAAGATCAAATGACTGTTAGCAGAATATGGAATCGGTGGGTTCAGGAGGGTAAAACGGAACGCCGGGCTGGATCCCAACGGCCTCGTATCACTAGCAGTCGAGATGACACGCATCTTGTCCGCATGGCCGTAACGGATCGTGCAGCCACGTCTCGATCCCTGAGTCAACAGATGGAAACGTTTGCAAGACAACAACCATCTGCAAGAACAGTTCGACGACGTTTGCAGTAGCATGGACTATAAGCTCGGACACCATGGCTGCAGTTACCCTTGACGCTGCATCACAGACAGGAGCGCCTGCGATGGTGTACTCAACGACGAACCCAGATTCACGAATGCCAAACGTCATTTTTTCGTATGAATCCAGGTTCTCTGTACAGCATCATGATGGTCGCATCCGTGTTTGGCGACATCGCGATGAACGCATGTTGGAAGTGAATATCTGTCATCGCCATACTGGCGTATCAAGCGGCGTGATGGTATGGGGTGCCACTGGTTACACGTCTCGGTCACTTCTTGTTCGCATTATCGGCACTTTGAACAGTGGACGTTACATTTCAGATGTGTTACGACTCGTGGATCTACCCTTCATTCAATCACTGTGAAACCCTACATTTCAGCAGGATAATGTACGACCGCATGTTGCAGGTCCTGTATGGGTCTTTCTGGATACAGAAAATGTTCGACTGTTGCCCTGGCCAGCACATTCTCCTGATCGCTCACCAATTGAAAACGTGTGGTCAATGGTGGCCGAGCAACTGGCTCGTCACAATACGCAAGTCAGTACTCTTGATGAACGGTGGTAACGTGTTAATGTCGCTTGGGCAGCTGTACCTGAACACGCCATCCAAGTTCTGTTTGACTCAATGCCCAGCCGTATGAAGGCCGTTATTACAGCCAGAGGTGGTTGCTGGGTACTGACGTCTCAGGATCTATGCACCCCAATTGCGTGAAAATGTAATCACATGTCAGTTCTAGAATAATATATTTATCCAATGAATACCGGTTTATCATCTGCATTTCTTCTTGGTGTAGCAATTTTAATGGCCAGTATGTATTTCCATTTCTTTTTCACTCGCAAGTAGAGCGATGGAAACACCATTGTCTATATGCCTCTGTGTGAGCTCAAATTTCTCTTATTTTCGTCCTTCTGCTTAGCTGGTTAGTAACGTGATTGCCTTCCATGCACTAAGCCAAGGTTCGATTCCCTGCTGGGTTGGAGATTGTCTCCGCTTAGGCACTGGGTGTTGTGTTGTACTCATCATCATTTTATCCTCATCGTCGACCGCAAGTCGCCCAATGTGGCGCCGACTGAAATAGGACTTACACTTTGCGACCCAGCCAACAATGCCACCCAACAATGCCATACGATCGTTACATTCCTTTTTTTTTATTATCTTGTCTTTGCGGTCCTTATATGAAATATGCGTTGGTGGCAGCAGAATCAGTCTGGAGTCAGATGCAAATCCTGGTTCTCTAAATTTTCTCAACAGTGTTTCGCGAATAAAAGGTCGTCTTCCGTCTAAGGTTTCTCATTTGTCTTTATAACGTATCTCCGTAATTCTCGCCTGTTGCTCGAACCTACCGGTAACAAATTCAACAGGCCGCCTATGAATTGATTCCACATCTTCCTTTAACCCGACATGATGGGGATACCAAAGATTCGAGCGGAGAAGCCCAACCACTGATGAAAAAGTTTTAAATTTGCAATTAATTTTACTATTCAATGATACTCCGCATAATTTCTACGTCAAGTATCGTACAGTGATGACAGCTGTCACTCATCGCTGAAACGTCCGTAATGGAAGTGTTGCGCAAAAATGTGTCTAATATTTCAATTTTCTATGAGTATCGAAATTCCTTGGAAATATTTTCCCACAACGCTCCAGGTATAAGTTTCATTGTTGTTCAGTCTACTGACGTTTAGGCATTTTTGAGAACAAAGAGTTCCGTACGGGGTGAGGGACAATGAAGGGATGTGATCACAGTAGTAGCCCGACAACCGTGGCGAGCTGTAGTATAAGAGGTACCACTGAACTGGTTACAGAAGATAAAAAAAGTGGGATGCCAGTCGCTAAAAAAAAAGAAAAAAGCCGTCGTTTTGCGTATTTTGACTGAAGATTTATACAAGCTTAAACTATATTCAAGGTTTATCCCTCTTGCTTTGAGACCGAGGCAAATGGACGATCACATCGCGTTTTATCATGATTAGTTTTTCAAAACTGGCCCTAACTGAAACCTTCTGGACATTTTGCTTAAAATTCTACAGAGATACTTAGCATTTCAAAATGGATCAGTGAACCACCTGCAAGAAAAAACAAGGAAACAAAATTAAGGATGAAGAATATGTAGATTTTGTTTTTCGTTAGTATCGAAGTAGCTCCCCAAGAATTCGTGTCTCCCTACGCAACAGTACAGAATAGTATTAAGAACTGTCGTTACGCCTCACAGGCAGTATGCAACGGGATGGACTTCTTCATGATGCACGATGTATCGACTCATTCTGCAGCAATGCAGTGGTGTGCTATTATCTTTTCATTGGAGTTGTTGATTCCACTTTAATACAAAATATTTTCAAGACCGACCAGGTAGTCGTCACCAGTTGCTGCGAGCTGTATGTTCCGTCATCCGAAAAATCTGTCAGGCAATTTTCACAAACGATCTGGCCACCTCCTGACGAACGATTCTCGTTTGTCCATTTCTTGCGGCCTGTAGATTTTACCCACATTTTCCCTCATCTGCTATTGGCAAAGGAATCAAATATTTTCTTCTATCGTGTCAGCACTTAGAGCAGTAGGCCTATAAGCATTTCGTTGATCTGTTACGAAACACAATCAAATTCACGGTCGCCAAACAGTCTCTATTGAAGGGACAAATGCCACAAGCCTTGACTCCTGCATGGATATCTAATGGCGTAAACGCAAGACGATATGCGGAAGTCACTGTTCATGGAATGTCATATACGGGTGCAAAAAATTTACGGCATAAACTGCAGCACATATTTTTTACTCGTAGACGAAGAAAATATGTTGTATGAACATTTGTCAGGAAAACGCTTTGTTTGCATGTTACAACTCATTTACTGCCACCCATTACTCATGGGGAACACACACGAACAGAGCGCACCAGCATACCACATGCAACTCTTTCTCAGTATGCCTTCCGTGAGCAATGATACATCCATCAATATACCGTAGTAATGAATCTCGGATGTGTTGATGTATTCCGGAGTACTGCGTAGCCTTCCGTAACTCGGGCACGAAGACACTGAACATTTTGTACTGGGGTTCCACACACACTTGGATGGGTGAACCTCCAGGCCGGGCCATGTACTGTTGCCATTTCTCGGCATGCCAATTGAGGAGCTACTCGACGGAATAGTAGCGGCTTCAGTCAAGAATACCATCATAACGACCGGGAGAGCGGTGTGCTGACCCCACGCCCTCCTATCCTCATCTTCTTCTGAGGATGACATGGCGGTTGTGGTTCCACACACAAGAGCTTCCAAATTCCTCCAAAAATGAAAAGTCCAGCAGGTTTAGGTCCGAAGAGCGTGGAAGCCAGGCAATTGGTTCATCTCTAACTATCCAGCTACCACCAAATCTGTTATTTAGAAGCCGACGGACGTTAAGACTAAAATGAGGAAGTGGTCACGTCCGTGAAGTTCTGTCGCAAAGCTACCGTGACACCTGCTAACAGAGCAGGTGGAACAAAATGGTACAAATGGCTCTGAGCACTATGGGACTTAACATCTGAGGTCAACAGTCCCCTAGAACTTAGAACTACTTAAACCTAACTAACTTAAGGACAACAGAAGTGATTTCTGGCGTTCCCCTAGGTAGTTTTATAGGCCCTTTGCTATTCCTCATCTATATAAACGATTTGGGAGACAATCTGAGCAGCCGTCTTCGGTTGTTTGCAGATTACGCTGTCGTTTATCGACTAGCAAAGTCATCAGAAGATTAAAATAAACTGCAAAACGATTTAGAAAAAATATCTGAATGGTGCGAAAAGTGGCAGTTGACCCTAAATAACGAAAAGTGTGAGGTCATCCACATGAGTGCTAATTCGGTTACACGATAAATCAATCTAATCTAAAAGCCGTAAATTCAACTAAATACCTAGGTATTACAATTACGAACAACTTAAATTGTAAGGGACACAGAAAATGTTGTGGTGAAGGCTAACCAAACACTGCGTTTTATTGGCAGGACACTTAGAAAATGTTACAGACCTACTAAGGAGGCTGCCTACACTACACTTGTCCGTCCTCTTATAGAATACTGCTGCGCGGTGTGGGACTGACGGAGTACATGGAAAAAGCTCAAAGAACGGCAGCACGTTTTGTGTTAAAGGCGAAATATGGGACATAGTGGCACACAAAAAAGATACAGGATTTGGGATGGACATCATTTAAAGAAAGGCGGTTTTCGTTGCGACACAATCTTCTCACAAAATTCCAATCACCATCTTTCTCCTCCAAATGCGAAAATATTTTGTTGACACCGACTTGCATAGGGAGGAACGATCACAAAGATAAAATAAGGGAAATCAGAGCTCGTACAGAAAGATATATGTGTTCACTCTCTCCGCGGGCTATACTAGATGGGAATAATAGAGAATTGTGAAGGTGGTTCGATGAACCCTCTGCCAGGCACTTACATGTGATTTGCAGAGTATTCATGTAGATGCAGATGTAGGTCACACACATTCATGTCAGAGGCAGGATTGGAAACTGCGTCATTAGCACTCGCGCGGTTCCAGACTGAAGCCTCTAGAACCGCTCGCCCACTGCGGCCGGCAGGTAGAACATTTGTAAGTAGGCTGTTTAGGTTTTTTTATTTGTAACACCACCTCTGTATGATAATCACTGGCTGTGCTGTGTGCAGTCTGTGGCTGGTTTGCATTGTTGTCTGCCATTGTAGTGTTGGGCAGCGGCAGCTGGATGCTAACAGCGCGTAGCGTTGCGCAGTTGGAGGTGAGCCGCCAGCAGTGGTGGACGTGGGGAGCGAGATGGCGGAGTTTTGAAATTTGTAAGACTGGATGTCATGGACTGCTATATATATATATATATTATGACTATTAAGGTAAATACATTGTTTGTTCTCTATCAAAATCTTTTATTTGCTAACTATGCCTATCAGTAGTTAGTGCCTTCAGTAGTTTGGATCTTTTATTTAATTGGCAGAAGTGGCGCTTGCTGTATTGCAGTAGTTCGAGTAACCAAGATTTTTGTGTGGTAAGCGATTTGTGAAACGTATAAGTTAATGTTAGTCAGGGCCATTTTTTTGTAGGGATTATTGAAAGCCAGATTGCGTTGCGCTAAAAATATTGTGTGTGAGTTTAAGCACATTCGTGTATAATTTTTTTAAGGGGACGTTTCACATTCTCTGCGAAATTATAGTGACTTGGCCCGCTGAACCCCAGGGTGCGATAGTGAGGCCCTACGATTCATTCGCAAAACAATGCCGGCCCAAACATTGACCGAAAATCTTTGTTGATGACTTGCTTCAACATCTGCATGACGACTGACGTCCGCCCATACATGTCGACAGCGAAAACTTACAACTGATCTCGCTGAAAGGACGCCTCATCTGTGAACTGCACCGTTGCTCTACCGTTGTACTAACATTAGGATTGACACTGTGTTGAATAAACCATTCGCAGAAGAGTAACCGTGCGGGAAAAACAGTTGCTGATGGTGTCTGTACAGGCTGCAGTTGGTATGGATACAGCTTTTTCTCGCGTAATACTCGCCAGACAGTCAACATTCAGTGTTGCCGCAATATGTGTTGTACTGATACTTGGGTCGTCGTCAACTGTATGTTGTGGTGTCCTCGTCCTTCTAGGGGTCCCCTGGTTCCCAGTACAGGCTTGAATGCCCCATGTTCCTTGAGACGACGATCAATTCACTTCAATCGTTTTCCTGTCAGAGCACCTTCATCCCGCATATCGCCCCGGTACAAACGTTGAGCGCGAGCGCCATCGCCGTCGGTTAATCCATACGTCAAATGGACATCTCTGTATTTGTGTACACTACCACTGCACGAGCCAAGTCTACGATTAATGTTACGTAGTAACCTGTGTGCTTAGCCCGCCCGGCTTTCCGGGTGGGAAGGAGCGCCTGGTCCTCGGTACGAATCCGCCTGCCGGATTTGTATCGAGGTCCGGTGAACCGACCAGTCTGTGGATGGTATTTAGGCGGTTTTCCATCTGCCTCGGCGAATGCGGGCTGGTTCCCCTTATTCCGCCTCAATTACACTATGTCGGCGATTGCTGTGTAAACAAGTTCTCCAGGTACCACCAATACTCTACCACGCAAACATAGGGGTTACACTCGTCTAGTGTGAGACATTCCCTGGGGGGGGGGGGGGGGGGGGGTCCACCGGGGGCCGAACCGCACAATAACCCTGGGTTCGGTGTGGGGCGGCGGAGGGGTGAAGTGGACTGCAGTAGTCGTCGTGGGTTTGTGGACCACTGCGGCTGCGGCGGGGACGGAGCCTCTCCGTCGTTTCTAGGTCCCCGGTTAACATACAATACAAGCTGTGTGCTTTGCGACGGTCGTACTGATCGCTGGAGCAGGTACTGTCTACCCGTAAACAAGCAATGAAGCAGGGACATATAAAACAAAACACTATTGGTGAACAACGTAATTAGACGTCACCAAAAGTGCACGTTCCCCTTGATACTAACGATCTGTTCTTATGAGTTTCCCATGTACTGAATTGGAGAAAATGAGTAGTAACATGAAAACTTTTTCAGACTCGTGTTCATATAACATGATTACTTCGTCTGCATGTGCAAAATGTGTCCTACAATTTGTGCCGTGCATTTTGGTAATACGCTGTATTGTCATCGCGGACCCCGGGTGATTTAACATTCACGAATCACTTGCAGTATTCAAGTACTCCTTCAATGGTCTATACACTGGCCGATCTAATGGTTGAAATCGGTGAGTATAGTGAAGAGGAAATGACAATAAAACAATGACTTTATCTATCGCATAGTTAGTCCCTTGAATCAATAGATGAAAACTATGATTATCAAGGAGAAGACTACACGAACTATGTTTAGGGCACTCTGTGCTAACAACAAAGTATTTCAAAAATTCACAGAAACGTTCTTACATCCATCCAGCGGAAGGGTTACTTGCACCACAGCAGCCTACTGGCACATCATCAATAAAATGTTCTTTGAAGTGCATCCGGGTAAAATGGAATAGAGTTCTCAGTAGCAGGAACAGCAGCATCTAATGTAACTAGGCTAACTCGTTATCCAGTCGTGACCGACCCTACTTAGCTGAAACCTTTTCATGACACAGTTAGATTTGGATTTTGCACTAATGCCAGTCTCGTACATGTTCAAAATATCTTTTAGTTCAGAGTTTTATCGTTTCATTACAGTCACCATATTATCGAAGAAGGCGCTAACATTTGTTTTACTGAAGCTTGAAACTCGGGCTAAGCTGGTAGCTTCAGGAGTGCTATTTGACAAATCTTTGTCTCTCTTCATGAACGTCGGCAGTAGTGGCCGAGTGGTTCTAGGCGCTTCAGTCTGGAACCGCGTGACCGCTACGGTCGTAGGTTCGAATCCTGCCTCGGGCGTGGCTGTGTGTGATGTCCTTAGGTTAGTTAGGTTTAAATAGTTTTAAGTTCTATGGGACTGATGACCTCAGATGTTATGTCCCATAGTGCTCAGAGCCATTTGAGCCATATTTCTTCATGAACCCAGAAAACCAGTCAACTCCAGCTTGCCGAGTTTTCGAGTTTTAGACCATTTTGCAGGTACCTCCGTTCCGTTAGAAACAGGTAACTCATAACATAATTTACGACTTATTTTGGACCGAGACTGAGGTATATATCAGAGGCAACTTTGTTATATCTACCATTTCATTTGCAAGAGCAACTGTCAGAATAAATCTATTAGGATATTAGCCCTTATGTAGTGAAGGACAGGTCACATCACTTCTTGTATCGACATCAGAAAACTTTTTGTAGTAAACGGCAAATGTGCGGTAATTTATATTTCGTCTTTGTCAAAACTGTTTATGGTTTTGTTTTTCGGTTTCACCATTCGGCCATTGTATCTGCGGGTGTTACACATTTATCCGTTTTCCTTCCGAAATTTGTAGGCATCTTGATACTGAAAACAACAGACACACAGGACTGCATTAGAATTTGGAACGCAAGTACTTCCGCGGGGATGTTTGTTCGGCTTGACAGCCATCCGCGTTGGTTGTGTGACAAGCAAACCCAAAACTCTGGAAAACTTCAGCTAGTATTAAGCACTGTGCGTTTCATAGTGATTTAGAAAGACCACGCATGTTGTAGTGAACTATACGCTACGTGACTGTAGACTCCGATCATCAGTACAACAAAAAGCTCTTTAGTTAAATGGAACAATAATAATGCTTTAAATTTCACTCACCAGAGCTAGTAACAGAAAGAAATGAACAGCTGCTCACGCACCCGACAGAAACATCTGAAACTTCACACAACAGATTCTGATAATACTGCCACTCTTAACAAAATCATTTCAGTACAGTGTGACATCTGGGCCCGAGTAATTAACTATGGGACGACTAACCTGTGTGACCACCATACCCAGTCTCCCCTATCTTGTAGCAAAGTAGTGTGAACATAAACCCTACCGACATAATTTTGAGCGTTGCCCGGGGATACTTTGTTCTTTGGTATAAGCTACCACCGGTCTCTGGTGGCTCGCTACAGAATAATAGTGTAATTGTTATTTATTATGTTTGTTAACCTAATTACCTTTGTTTCCGTGGAAACAGCGAGCAACAGTGAAACGTTTGTAATGTACCTGTATTTGTATCCGTTGAAAGCTAAATATTTCGGACGTTTCCAGTTGGATATTTGCTCACTGGTAACCATATTAATCACAAAACACTTTTTACTCTATCACAGTAGATACTGTTAGTGAATTCCCTAGTGCTGATAACTGTTATGTAGTTTTTGCTGTGAAAGTCGATATTGTACGCCTCACAAATGGTCTTTACATTTCAAGTTATATAAATCATTTATGTATTTCTTAAGTGTTATTGTCACTTTTAGTTTCGCAGATGTGTTCAAATTACAAGACACAAAAATGACGGCTGCACTGGAAAATAATCGTGAACTTTTCTGCTCCCAATCACCTTGAAAAGCCTTCTAGAAAAGTATACTGACAGCATATTCGTACACATCTTGGTAATGAGATGTATCTTTATAATGAGCGCCTTCTCATGGTCCATGCGGCTCCCCCCCCCTCCCCCTCCCCCCCCCCCCCCCCCCCCCCCCGGTTGAGGTTCGATTCCTCCCTCGGGAATGTGTGTGCGTGTTTTCCACAGCGTAAGTTAGTTTAAGTTAGATTCAGTAGTGTGTAAGTCTAGGGACCGAATAGTTCAAATGGCTCTGAGCACTCTGGTACTTAACATCTGTGGTCATCACTCCTCTAGACCAGAACTACTTAAACCTAACTAACCTAAGGACATCACATACATCCATGCCCGAGGCAGGATTCGAACCTGCGACCGTAGCGATCAGGCGGTTTCAGACTGAAGCGCCTAGAACCGCTCGGCCACACTGGCCGGCTTCTCCGCATGTTCTCTTTCCCTTTCATCTGTCCATGTTCACGATCTCTAATTTCTTGTGCACTGAGTCCCTTCTATATTTAATATTTTATTCTTAAAAATAAGTTGCTGCTTTTTTCAATTCTTCTGTTATTATTTCTTTCTAGATCTTTTCTCCCTTACGTAATCCATGCTAATGTCGATTTCTTTTTCCAGAAGTGTACAGGTGTATTTTCTTCATTGTCCAGATTTCATTCATTGAGTAGAGGTGTCCAAAGACGATTCATTTTCTCTTTATCATAACTTCTGTTATTTTCTGAATAATTTCGTAGAGCTCCTTTTCGTTCTCCAACCACCAGTAGTACGCATTGCACCATTATATTTCTTATAACTTTGTTTCAGGTATCTCTGTTATAGTCTCCATAGGTTCATTGTTAAGCTTTCACATTTATGTAAACTTTCTGGTCTGCGAATGTGATACGGTATGTCGATGTTTTTTTTCAAAGTAATATAGTCTCTCCTTTTATTGTCTCTTACATGTATTGCAAATTCTTCTTGCCTATTCTGCTATATAGTTTCTCCAAGATATTCAAATTTTTAAATTGCATTTTTATGTATTTTGTACATTTTTATATTCATCAGGAATTTTGCTTTCTCAGCTGAAATTCTGAGACTAAATTTATTCGGTGTTTTTTCCAGAATATTTGTTTGAGTAACTGTCAGATTTTCCGAAGGTATTGTAAAACCATCTTCAAAAGTCAGACTGTTTACCTTGATTCGATTTCATTTTCTTGCTAGAATTTCATTTTTTTATTTTATATAGTTTTGTCACACGAGCCACGTACAGTATTTTAAATGCGCCGTTGTGGGATTCGACGTTTGTAGAACTATATGCGCTGAACTATAGGAGGAAAGCCGTGTTACAGTGGAGCTGCGTTAGCGGCAGATGACATACAGTTAGCAGCTAACAGGTTCAGCTAGCGTGTCGAGCAAGTGTGCGTGGGCTGTACGTAAGGGCCTGTGATTTGTGCTGTGCTAGTACCGGCACGGCGTACAGCGTGTTAGGCCGACACCAGTCCATAAATATGCGCTGCACCACCCTGTTCGCAAGTACAGGAGCGATTCGAGTTCTATCGCTTCCTTACTGAAGCGCTGCCCGTGCGTGATTGTGCAAGAGTGTGGATACTTCTGTGTGTGCGTGCGTGTGCGTGCGCGCGCGCGCGTGTGTGTGTGTGTGTTTGTGTGTTTGTGTGTGTGTGTGTGTGTGTGTGTGTGTGTGTGTGTGTGTGTGTGGACACTAAAGCACCAAGAAAACTGGTATAGGCATGCGTATTCAAATACAGAGATATACAAACAGGCACACTACGGCGCTGCAACGCCTATATGACACAAATGTCTGTCAAAGTTGTTAAGGCGTGTTATCAAGACTGAAGTGGATTTGAACGTCGTGTTATAGTCGGCGCACGAGCGATGGGACACAGCAACTGCGAGGTATACGACAATTTCACGAATATATTGTGATTATCAGAAATCTGGTAAAACATCAAATCTTCGACATCGCTGCGGCCGGGAAAAGATCCTGCAACAACGGGACCAACGACAATTAAAGGAATCGTTCAGCGTGGCAGGAGTGCAACCCTTCGGCATATTCCTGCAGATTTCAATGCTGCGCAATCAACAAATGTCAGTGTGCGAAATATTCAACGAAACATGATGGATATGGGCTTCCGCAGCTGAAGGCCCACTCCTGTATCCTTGATGAAAGCACGACATAAAGCTTTATGCATCGCTTGCACCCATCAACCCGACGTTGGGCTGTTGATGACTGGACACTAGTTGCCTGGTCGCACAAGTCTCGTTTCAAACTGTATCAAGAGGATGGACGTATACGGCTATGGAGACAACCTCATAATTCCATGGGCCCTGCATGCCAGCTGGGGATTGTTCAGGCTGATAGAGTCTCTGTAATGGTGTGGGGCGTGTGCTGTTGCAGTGATATGGGAATCCTGATACGTCTAGATACGACTCTGATAGTTGAAGCGTGCATAAGCATCCTCTCTGATCACCTGCATCCATTCAACTCCATTTCGCTTTCCGACGGACTTGGGCGATCCAGCAGGACAGTGCGGCACCCCACAGGTCCAGAATTGCTGCAAATTGGCCCCAGGAACACTATTCTGAGTTTAAACACTTGCGCTGGCCATCAGACTTCCCAGATATGAGCATATATGGGATGCCTTGCAACGTGCTATTCATTAGAGATCTCCACTCCTTCGTACTCTTGCGGATTTATGGACAGCCCTGCAGGACCAGTGGTGTCAGTTCCCTCCAACAGTACTTCCGACATTAGTCGAGTCTATGTCACGTCGTGTTGCGACACTTCTGCATTCCCGCGGGGGTCCTACACGACATTAGACAGGTATACTAGTTTCACTGGCTCTTCAATATATATACTGGGTGATCAAAACGTCAGTATACATTTGAAAACTTAATAACCCACGGAATAATGTAGAGAGAGAGGTAGAAATTGACACACATGCTTGGAATGATATGGGTTTTATTAGAACAAAAAAAAAAAAAAGTATTGCTAGCCACATGAAAGATCTCTTGTGCGCAGCGTTTGTTGATGATCGTGTACTCAGACGCCACTTTCGTCGTGCTCTATCGTCCTCCCGAATGCGAATTGCTCGAAAGCAATTTACTGTGACCCTGGCAGTAACTGTATTAACAGTGAAATAACTGAAGTGATTTTCTAGTCAAAAAGGCAAATTGAAAGGAGAGAATACACGTGTCAGACTGCATAACTGACATCACTTTTCACTTGTTCTCATTTTATTCTACTATTAAAACAGCGGCCAACAGTTGACATTGTTACGGCATTATTTACACGGTTACAGTTGCAATAATGAATATGTATTATAATTATAAATTCTGTTTCAATGTTTGGGGTGTAATGTATAGCTGAAAATAATCCCTCTACAATAATTATCAACATCTGAGTCAGTTACTAACTGAAATAAGCTCACTGAAAAAAAGAATAACGGTCTTTTCAATTCTTCATCCTCTTTCAGTCACCCCCCTCCATCCCCTTACCACATTTCTTTTCACTTCTTGTCCCACACTTTTTTCCTCCGAAGCACTCCATCACACTACTATGCACTTAGTATCTACTTATCTTTGCTCCTCCCCCCCCCCTCCCTACTCCCCATACAAAATTTAAACTCCATCACTACTCTTCATTTCTGTTACACAGCATATAAATAGAAGGTAACATAGTTACATAGAATAACACACTTATAATGAACTACAGGGAGAGGAAAAAACATAGATAAAACAAAAACTAATGGCAATGTTGGCAACACTACAAAACACAATACACACATAGAAGTATACAAATAATCAGTCAACAGTAGTGTACGAAACTGTGCTGTGCTGAACGTAGTTCTGCAAAGCAGCGTAATATTAGACGAGATTATATCAATTCCTAGCATTGAAAGGAACCAAAAACGTGCTGACAGACTTGATCTAGTTGAAGAATCAAGCAGAAATTGCCGTAAATAAAAACCAATGTTTATTAACATCTGTTTTTCGACCTATAAAACAGATTTTAGTTACAGGCAACTAATGACACTTCACTTCAATAAAGTGAAATGCATATCGTAGGGAAGACCCGCATTATCTTATCGTTGTAACGACGGAACAAAAATACCCTCAAAACTTGTAAAGCAACTACGGTCAATATGGCCCCATCAATGAAGAAATTTACATGCCACTTTCGAATCATTTGTTTCTGGAGGAAAGAAATGGCACAGCTCCAGAATGTGTTCATATTGATACAAACCTACCTGACCAGTGCCCACTACACCTCGAGGGAGTCCGTAAGGGCAATTCTGGAAACTTCCATGACCTGCAGTCGTGAATTTTCCGTCAAATTGACTGGAAAGGCCGAGTGTGCTGGCGTAGTGGTGAGAGATGGGACTCGTAGTCGAAGAAAAAGCGCTTCAAATCCCCGTCGACTGTCCAGATTTTACATTATACAAAATTTCACTAAACCATTGAGGAAAACGCCTGGATGGTTCCTAGGAAAGGATATGGAAAACTTCCTTCCACTATCAGAGTTTGTATTCTGTCAGTAATGACGTCCTCCTTCCCTTGTCTCTTTGGAAACGTTTATAACAAGAGTATATTGTTTCAGAAATATAATTAGTAATGGTTATTAGAGAACATATTGCTGGTTATTTTGTTAAATTTGTGAAAGGCAGAGTTGGGATGGTTGGGTTGTATGGAGGAAGAGACCAAACTGCGAGGTCATCGGTCTCATCGGATTAAGGAATGACAGGGAAGGAAGTTGGCCGTTCCCTTGCAAAGGAACCATCCCGGCATTTGCCTAGAGCGATTTAGGGAAATCACGGAAAACCTAAATCAGATGGCAGGACGCGGGATTGAACTATCGTCCTCCCGAATGCGACTCCAGTATGCTAACCACTGCGCCACCTTGCTCGGTAAAGGCAGAGTGAAAACTATAAAGACGTGAGTCAGCACTCGATGCTAAGCTGCATATATAGACAGAAGCAACTCTCAGGGCCGGCCACTGTGGACGAGATGTTCTAGACGCTTCAGTCTGGAACCGCGCGACCGCTACGGTCGCAGGTTCGAATCCTGCCTCGGGCATGGATGTGTGTGATGTCCTTAGGTTAGTTAGGTTTAAGTAGTTCTAATTTATAGGTGACTGATGACCTCAGAAGTCCCATAGTGCTCAGAGCCATTTGAACCAAGCAATTCACAGGCCTAATTGTTACGCATACAAGAGAGACGAGGCAAAAAGTGGGAGACAGAGGGGAATGGGATAGGGAGAGAGAGAATGAGAGATGGGTGGGAAACAGAGGGTGAGGTAGGCACCGTGACCTATTGTAGTGACTGTAACGAAACTAATTGCGGTGCAAAATTTGCACAATAATTTGACCTGGAGTGAGTCGATAATTGTAAATAACTGTTGCAATGAAAGAAGTGATTCCGTCCAATAAAGATGAGGGGATAGTGAACATAACTGAATCATCTGTTTTGAGGTCTAAACTGTGTGAAGATGCCGTAAAGACATGTTTAATTGCGGGTGCTAATGTAGTATGTGAATTGTTGAAACCGAAAGTTGTGGTAGCAAAATACGTCATATTGTTTGTAAAAGACACGTACACCATTGATCAATAAGTATCCGGACACCTGGCCGAAAATGACTTACAAGTTCGTGGCGCCCTCCATCGGTTATGCTGGAATTCAGTACTGTGATGACCCACCCTTAGCCTTGCGACAGCTTCCACTCTCGCAGGAATACGTTCAATGAGGTGCTGGAAGGTTACTTGGGGAATGGCAGCCCATTCTTCACAGAGTGCTGTACTGAGGAGAAGTATCGATGTCGATCGGTGAGGCACGGCACGAAGTAGGCGTTCCAAAACATCATAAAGGTGTTCTAAAGGATTCAGGTCAGGAATCTGTGCAGGCCAGTCCATTATAAGGATGTCTTTGTCGTGTAATCACTCCTCCACAGGCCGTACATTATGAACAGGTTCTCGATCGTGTTGAAAGATGCAATTGCCATCCCCGAATTACTCATCAACAGTGGTAAGCAAGAAGGTGCTTAAAACGTCAATGACGGCCAGTGCTGCGACAGTGCCACGCAAAACAATAAGGGGTGCAAACCCCTCTCCATGGAAAACACGACCACACCATAACACCCCACCGCCTCTGAATTTTACTGTTGGCGCTATGACACTATGACGCTGGCAGATGATGTTCACTGGGAATTCGGCATACCCATCCCCTGCCATCGGATCACCACATTATGTACCGTGATTCGTCACTCCACACAACGTTTTTTCACTGTTCAATCGTCCAATGTTTAAGCTCTTACACCAAGCGAAGTGTCGATTGGCATTTGCCGGCGTCATGTGAGGCTTATTGAGCAGCCGCTTTGACCATTAAATGCAAGTTTTCTCACCTCCCGCCTAACTGTCATAGTACTTTCAGTGGATCCTGATGCAGTTTGGAATTCCTGTGCGATGGTCTGGATGCATGTCTGCCTATTACACACTACGACGCTCTTCAACTGTCGGTCAACAGACGAGGTCTGCCTGCTTTTGTGCTGTACGGGTACCTTCACGTTTCCACTTCACTGTTTAGGAGTGTGGAAACCTCGCATAAAGACGTATCACACAAGTGACTCCCAATCACCTGATCACGTTCGAAGTCCGTGAGTTCCGCGGAGCGCCCCATTCTGCTCTCTCACGATGTCTAATGACTACTGAGGTCGCTGATATGTAGTTCCTGGCAGTAGGTGGAAGCACAATGCACCTAATATGAAAAAAGTATGTTTTTGGGGTGTCCGGATACTTTTGATCACATAGTTTATCTGTAATCTAACTAGGATTATAAACCACTTTGATACGTAGAGTGTATATGTCGCACTTTAATACTGATTTCTTTTTAGATGTGATGCTGCTGTTGGAAATATGAGTTTTGTTACGAATTTCGTAACATACGTGGAACTTGGAATATCGTATGAATGGATTTCTCGAATACGCTATCACCCAGAAGCGTGATAACATGCGGTGAATAATTTTTACGACAACTTTTTAGACGATTTTTATTATGGTTAAACACAGAAACACAATATTAAAGATAATAGTAATTGGAGTACTAGAATGTTTAATTACCTTTATATGTCAAAATCAATACCTTCTAAAATCACAACAGCCATATTTGTAAACAGTATGCAAATGAAAATATGTCTGCAGGTTTCGTGAACTATGTTTCCGTACCCTATCTGTTGATTGTAAAAATATTTTTTCGTCCGATATGTATTTTGTCAGCCTACTGCTTTCTTTTTTAACACTTACTTATTTATGTATGACTTTTTATCCTAAAAAATTCTGTTTTGTTTATGTGGTTCATTGAATACGTTTTGTTAATTAATTGTGCTAATTATGGTATCATCGAACGTTTACTAGTTTTGTTGTGATCAAAGGAATTCTGATCAGAGGAACCTAACAGTAGATAACTAAAGGACCGTTTGTATTGTGGTTATATCTTTATAAGAATCACATTATTGCTTTTGTGCTGAAGTGGATTTGTGACTATACCACGTTCTGTTTTCCATTACTACGCATTGTGGTAAAATTGTTAGCTTCAACGTGGAGCTGTTTTTACAGGTACAAAATACGAGATTACTTAAAGAGCTGGAATATACACAGGCATCAAATCAACTACGCCACAGTACGAGGATTTCACTAACCTCAATCATACTTCCGCAAGTTCTAGAAATATACGAAAGAATTTCCAATTTAAATCTCTATGTCCTTCACTGCTTCTGGTAAAACAGAAACGTAAAGCTTGCATTTGCAGGATACTGGTTCATAAGCCACTCTATCCCATCCAGGTTTTAGTTAATTCAAAGGGCGGTTCGATTAAAGATTTTCATGGCTAAGACCGCGTGTCATGGGTCTGTTTCGTGGCGCATGTGAGGTAGCACACAAGTATTAGACGACAATGTTTTGAAGTAACATGAACATGTAAGAAAGTAGCAGAGAACAACATGGGCGTCCGCAGAAATTTTTCTAAGATCCGGAAACGTCCTATATTTCCCAGTTTAAATAGACTGATTTTGTGACTTTGAAAACGTGTCTTTCCCACTGAAATAAATTTGACATGTGTGTACAACACGTATTGTTTCTCCAAGAACGATAATCATCCACTTGATATTTTTAAGGCCGACTATTTGGACAGCTCAAAATTTTACATATTTCGGGAGAATATGCAATGTAAATCGTCTTATGTTATTAATAGGGATACCACCTTTTTTTTCTAAGATCTGAAGTAAAATATTCGTATGACTAAATTCAAGGTGTCTAATGTGTCATGAAATAAAATTAGAAAATATTCGCAAAATATTAATTCATATTCTTGCGAACTTAGTTTGAGACTGAAAACTGTAAACTAGAAGTAGAAAAAAATTCTAGATGACTGAGAAAATTCCGCTGGATATCCAGGAAATAACCAACAAAAAATTACACACTATTACTGCTTGAGGTCGATAAGAAGTGAATAAATTTAAAAGTGGTCCGTTTAATCCTGATGCCTTCTTCAAAGAAAATTTCTGAAGCTTTTAATTTCTAAAGAGGAAATATTTCCAATCTTGAAATTCCACATTCTTTCTCCGTCTCTTTTATAGATGTTTTCGGTCTTAAGATTCCATACTGTTTCTCTGTCTCTCTTGTAGCGCAGAAAATACACACATCAAAAAAAGTTTGGCATCACCTCGGTTCTGAGAATTTCGGAACATGTACAGAAAATTGGAATAGAGATCGACATAAACATCATTTCCGCTCTTTTTATTGCTCATGAAAACCATACATTGCATGTTGTGTAGACCTTCAGAGGTTGTGGTCCAGATTGCTGTACACACCGGTAACTCTAATACCCAGTACCACGTCCTCTTGCATTGATGCATGCCTGTATTCGTCGTGGCGTACTATCCACAAGTTCATCAAGGCAGTGCTGCTCCAGATTGTCCCACTCATCAGCGACGATACGGCGTAGATCCCTCAGAATAGTTGGTGGGTCACGTCGTCCATAAATAGCCCTCTAGTCGTGCGATGTCGTTATCCTGATGGACGTCATTCACAAGATGCGCACGATGGGGGCACGAATTGTCGTCCATGAAGACGAGTACCTCGCCAATATGCTGCCCATGTGGTTGCACCATCGGTCGGAGGATGACATCCACGTATCGTACAGCCGTTACGGTGTCTTCCATGACCACCAGCGGCGTACATCGGCCCCACATAATGCCACCCCAAAACAGCAGAGAACCTCCAACTTGCTGCACTCGCTCGACCGTGTGTGTAAGCCGTTCAGCCAGATCGGGTTACCTCGAAACCGTCTCCTATGATTGTATGGTTGAAGGCATATGCGACTTCTCATCGGTGAAGAGAACGTGATGCCAATCCTGAGCGGTCCATTCGGCACGTTATTGGGCCTATCTGTACCGCGCTGCATGGTGTCGTGGTTGCTAAGATGGACCTCGCTATGTACGTCGGGTGTGAAGTTGCGCAACAAGCAGCATATTGTGCACAGTTTGAGTCGCAACACGACATCCTGTGGCTGCACGAAAAGCATTATTCGACATGGTGGCGTTGCTGTCAGGGTTCCTCCGGGCCATAATCTGTAGGTAGCGGGCATCCACTTAAGTAGTAGCCCTTGGGCGGCCTGAGCGAGGCATGTCATCGACCCTGTCTCTCTGTATCTCCTCCACGTCCGAACATCATCGCTTTGGTTCACTCCGAGACACCTGGACACTTCCCTTGTTGAGAGCACTTCCTGGCACAGAGTAACAATGCGGACGCTATCGAACCGCGGTATTGACTGTCTAGACATGGTTGAACTACAGACAACACGAGCCGTGTACCTCCTTCCTGTTGGAATGACTAGAACTGATCTGCTGTCGGATCCCTCCGTCTCTTAGGCGCTGCGCATACATGGTTGTTTACAACTTTGGGTGGGTTAAGTGACATCTTTGAACAGTCAAAGGGACTGTGTCTGTGATACAATATCCGCAGTCAACGTCTAACTTCAGAAGTTCTGGAAACCGGGGTGACGCAAAACATTTTTTGATGTGTGTAGTATTTTCTCTTTTCTACTGTTGTATTTGGACTATAGATTAAGTATTGATAGACATATGCATCTATTACACTAGCTCTGCGACGTTAAAGTAAAAGCAGAATTAGCGAGCCATCTCTGGTTTTCGTCCACAGACAGACGGTAAACTGCTGTTGTGATTCGGTTGTACAGCAAAGGAATGGGCGGGTTTGTGGGATTTGGGGGCAGACGAAGGGCATTTATGGTGCACCTGTGTTGTGGTGTTAGCCCGCATGTCAGTTTGTTGCATTGGTCCCTTTCTGCAGCTTGGTAAGGAATGTACGAAGGAGCGACAGAAACAAGACTGACAACCCTGTTTCGGCACTGTTCTGTGAAAGATCACATCCATTCTGACTGCAGGACAGCCCCAAGGAATCAAGGAATCGGCATAGCATCCAGAGAACAGTTACAACCAAACAGATCCAAGATGACTGCTACGTTTCTCGTTACGGTCGTTAGTATAAACCTCCAGTTCAGTTAATTTGCAGACAATCATTGGTAGAAGTTCGTGAGAATTCCATTAGGAATAGAGAGCCTGTATCCAGATTCTAAGAGGAGGAGGCATTTGATACCTCTTGCCGCTCTACCGCCCTTCCCATCCCCATCCTCCGACCCATTCCCGTTTGCAGATGCCTACGGAGAGCACTACCATTACAAAGTTAGTACCGTCCGAGAAACGGAGCAATTTCGGATTGGGGAAAGAGGATATGTGTAGAATGTGTGACTTTCTCCAAAATACGACCTCATTGTCTTACGATTTGTGTCATCTTGTACTGGAGAATTCTTTCAGTTACATGCATAAAAATGAATGCTGATTGTAGTCACTGAATACATGGAAACAAAACAAAGTTTATTTACATGTATCGTGTCCTCATCATCCATAATGCGCAAATACTAGCGGTTCTAGTAAATAAGAATGGAGGGCAAAAAAGTGACTATTTCAGGGGATAAAAAAAGTTTGAGATATGACAAGTTATACGACACATTTGATAATAACAAAAAAGATGCAGCTAACAACGAGAGCGAATTATGAGAGGCAACAATAGACTTCGCTTCAAAGTAAAGTAGAAATTACCCGTTCCTCTATGACCAGACATCGCCATTCAAATGGTTTTTATTGGGCGCGTGATGCCTGTCATTTCTGATCTAATATTTTCTTTGTTTATTTTTTCTGTTCATTTTCTCTCGTAATACTCATAGGTCCTTTACATTATCGAGGCCAATGGACTATTTGCTCACATCTTCCTGATGCCATGAACACGACACAGTGACTGAACCATGCTGCAGCTCGCGTTGGGGCTGCTTGTAGGTTTCCGCCCTATGTTGGAGGCCAGACCGTATCATTTAGTTGGCATAGCTGCGGTTGTTTCTCTTCTTCTCTAGTTGACTGGTTCCCCTCCGTTTCGCAAGCCCTGAAGTTTAGTGTATGTAACGGCAGTGTATGTTTCCTCGCCTTGCCGCTGCTGTCCGATGAGGCGTGTAGTTTTGACAGATTTCTTGATTGTAGGTCGGATGGTGATTTTTTTACTCTGGTGGTAGTGAATCTTTTCTCGTTCCGGGCGCTCTAAACACAGTATTCTGGGAACGTTGTGCAGACCGCCGGTTCCGGCTTTAGCGTCTTGTTCCATTGTTGCATTTGGCTTATCGGACGTCAATTAGCTTCAGCAAGAGTATCATTAGTCATTCATTAGACTGCCACTAGTCTGAGTGACCATCTTGTAAAGTGAATGCAACTCTTGGTTGCCTGTCTCATCGCTCGCGAAAGTTTTTGTTGTCAGACATTCTCAGAGGTCGATACTTGGAGCACCGTCTGTGACTGGTCCTTGTGTTTTATTATTGCATTTTTATTACCATACCTTGTAATGCCTACGTTAAAGGTTATGTATGTCTAGTTAATAGCACCGGTCGCCTTCTGGAATAAGTCTAGCAGTGTAAGGGTTGTGTTGCAGTGTTACCATGATCTTCTATCACCGTTTGGTGGCCAGATGCTTGTTTCTTTTAATTAACCTTTGCTTGTATTTGCTGTTTTACAGCAGGTTTCTAAATGTTTATTAATTGCCGTTCCTGGAGTGTAAGGCCTTCAGCCGTGATCACAGTGGCTTGCTTTTTTTTTAACACTATCTGTATCTGTATTTTATGGTGTTTTACTAAATTGTAACTCACTGAAAACACTATTATCTACACAGTCGTTTATTCCTTTCTTGATAACGTGTGGTATTTTTAGTTATTGTTGAGTCTGGAATTACTGTTTTAAATATAAATGTGTGTAACTGTAAAAGGCAACCAAAGTAACTGATTACGGCCCCATCCACAATCGTAACCGAATCCTGCCTTCCCCTGACTATCAGGTCTCAGTGACACAACATACTAAAACTGCTGTGAAACGGGGATGTAGCAGAATTATTAGATGCAAGAAATGCTGTTAAGAAGTACCACGACAGTGACATTTTTACCTGTCGCTCTCAGTCCAAACATCTGAAAATGTGCGCAATACATCCCTACTCAAATGGGCGGTATTTACGAGGGTTTCATGTCCACGCAGTCTAGATTTATGACAGCTGAAACGAATACTCGTATTAGAATCAACGTGTTGCGCTCTCGCTAATATATTATTATCCAGAATTTTCTGACACACATTTAGCGCGAAGCTAAAATACGCAGCGTGAAAGTAGAAACATGGACGTCCTGAAAGGAAACTAGCTATTCACCACATTCGTAAATACGATAACCTGTCAGGAACAGCGTATGAGCTACCCCACTCTGCGACGTGAAATAGCACTAGAGAGTGGCATATTTATCACACAACTGTAACTCAGAGCAGAAGAGCCCGATGCAAGTACGCGAAATATTGAAACGAATGATGAGGTCATGATTCACCTGATGCTCGTATACGTGACGCGAATGTTGTAGCAGTTGCTGCTCACGTGCGGCCGTCCAGTTTCAGGTTTTGTATCAGGTACAGTATCATCTGATGGCGTTTACCCGAACTACAATTTGCGATTATACCCGGGTACTTGTAGGAGCAAGAATTTTGCGCTCCATATTACGTGATGGCGCCCGGCGTGCTGCGTCGCCCACTCAACATTTACAAAAAATACTGAATTCGTTTTCCGACATGTTCTGGACGGGTTTGATACGTTGAACGCTACGTTCTAGTGATTGAGTTCCAAACACTGTGAAAAGTATACGTGAACACCACAGATCACAGAGAAAAGAAGAAAAGATAGTTTGTTAGCTACATAGGTCATTTGAACTTTTCTTTTATCTAAGTGATGTGGATCGAATGGTTTAGGAGATATGTATACATGATAAGCGTCAAAGTTAATAAACACATTACCAGTATCATTACTACTCGTGTAACTACATTTAAATCGAGCGTTCTTTATGTATTTACTGTGTACCGGTTTTTAAGTAGAAATTCTTCAATGGAATAGAAGAAGTTATTCAGGAGGAATGATTTTAAATTAGA
The DNA here is from genome assembly GCF_023897955.1 of Schistocerca gregaria. Lineage (NCBI taxonomy): Eukaryota > Metazoa > Arthropoda > Insecta > Orthoptera > Acrididae > Schistocerca > Schistocerca gregaria. The sequence goes on from NC_064921.1 coordinate 201,310,227, forward strand.
TTTAAAAGTTGCCTCGTTACCTGTTAGACATTTTATGTTATTGCGAAAAAGATCAAAAATTTTAATTGCTGGATGTTGAACTCCTCTCTGAACCACTGACAGATTTAATAGTGGCTCAAAAAGGTCAAAGGAATAACAGGACCTGCGACTAAAAGCAAATAGCCAGCCAGTGGGACAGGCTGAGATTTCTAGAATGAGTGGAAGACGAAGGAAACACTTTTTCAAATGTTATGTCGCATACTGATGATATGGAAAAATGCCCTAACGTGCTGGCGGAAACCAACAGAAGCCTCGCAGCAACGCTGACGATAACCGTGCAGAAACAACTGAATCTGCACTACTTTTCCCTGAAGTTACTCCGACAAGTGGTGCTGTAATTCAACCACTCGGTGTTTCATTAAATGACCTTACTGACGAGCAGTACTGATACGATAAGCAATACACAGCAGTACACTCTTTTATTTAAGGTTCCATAATTTACTTGCTATATAAAACTCAATGGAATCTATGAATATCGTTTGTGGTAACATGTAGCAAAGGTTTTTGTTCTATGCTACAGATTAGAATGTGTTGCAATAATAATTATTAACAACTACAAGAAAACAAGATTAGATTGTTGCATAAGCTCGTAACGTTTCTTCATAAGTAAAATAAACACAAGTGATACACGAAACAGAGACTTTAATCATCAATAATATATTCCCCTTCAGCAACCTGCCACAACTTTTCGACTCTGCCACTGTAGAAGTAGAGCCATGTTCGCAGCAGATTTTCATCCGGAAAGGAAGTTCCTTGAAGGCTGTTCGATGAAGGTAAAAATATGAAGGCGCAGATCCCAACCCAAACCTTGTACAGAGTTTATTGTCAGTCCAGCAGAATGCAGGCTGGCATTGTCGTGGAGTAGCACCACTTCACATAATCTCATTGGTCGTTGTTCTTGGATTGCAGTTGCAAGCCGTCTCAAATGTTGACAATGTATGTCAGCAGTGTTGGTTACACTTCAGAGAAACAATTCGTAGTACACCACACCGTCTTTGTTCCATCAGATGGATGACATTATCTTTTGTGGATGCGCGTCTCAAGCCGTCAGCAGTGATGGTTACACTTCGGAGAAACAATTCGCAGTACACCAAACCGTCTTTGTTCCATCAAATGCATGACATTATCTTTTGTGGTTGCGCGTAGGTCTTTGTACGGGTATTTTCTGTTTGGTTGGAGGTCAACTTCTCCCTTCTATTCCTTATGTTTGATGTGGCCCGCCATGAGTTCCTCTCCAATGCCAACCTCTTCATCTCAGAGCAACGCTTGCAACCTTCTTCCTCATTATTTGCTGGTTGTATTCCAGTCTCTTGTCTTCCTCTACAATTTTTGCCCTCTACGTCTCCCTCCAGTACCATGGAAGTCATTCCTTGATGTCTTAACAGAATCATCCTGACCCTTCTCCTTGGCAGTGTTTTCCACTTTTCCTTTCCTCTCCAATTCTGCGCAGAACCTCCACATTCCTTATCTCATCAGTCCACCTAATTTTCAACGTTCAACCGTAGTACCACATTCCATATGCTTCGATTCTTTTCTCTTCCGATTTTTCCACAGTCCACGTTTCACTACCATACATTGCTGTGTTCCAAACGTACATTCTCATAAATTTCATCCTCAAATAAAGGCCTATGTTTGATGCTAGCAGGCTTCTCTTGGCTTTTTTTTACAATGCTACGCTGCCTTTGATGTCCTCCTTTCTCCGTCCGTCATGAATAATTTTACTGCTTAGGTAGCAGAATTCCTCAACTTCTTCTACTTCGTGACCGTCAGTCTTAATGTTGAGTTTTTCACTGTTCTCATTCTGCTACTTCTCATTACTTTTGACTTTGTTCGATTTACTGTCAATCCATGTTCTGTACGTAATAGACTGTTCATTCCATTCAGCATATCTTGTAACTCTTCTTCACTTGTCAGCACTTCCATTCTTTGGAATTGTGTGGATGATACTTTCCCGAAAGTCAGATGGTACATCGCTACACTCATACATTCTGCACACCAAAGTGGATAGTCTTTTGTTGAAATTGCCCCAATGATTTTAGAAACTCTGACAGAACGTTATCTATGCCTTCTACTTTATTTGATCTTAAGTCATCTAACGCTCTTTTCAGTTCTGATTCTAATACTGGATTCTAATACTATCGACTCCTGTTTCTTTTCCACCTATCCGCTCTCTTCTCTGCATTTAACAGTGGAGTTCCCATTGCACTTCGTGTTACTACGTTTCCTTTTAATGTCACCTAAGGCTGTTTTCATTTTTCTATATGCTAAGCCAATTCTTCTGACAATCATTTCTTTTTCGGTTTCTTCACATTTTCCAAGATCCATTTCGCCTTAGCTTCCGTGCACTTCCTATTTATTTCATTCCAAAGCGACCTGTATTTCTGAATTTCCCTGAACATTTTTGTACCTCCTTCTTTCATCGACCAGCAGAAGTATTTCTTCCGTTACCCATACTTTCTTCGCAGTTACAATTTTTGTACCTATGTTTCTCTTTCCAGCTTCTGTGATTGTCCTTTTTAGATATTCCACTTTTCTTCAACTGTACTGCCTACTGAGCTATTTCTTATCGCAATGTCTATAGCCTTAGAGAACTTCAAGCATACTTCTTCATTCCTTAGTTCTTCCGTACCCCACTTCCTTGTGGTTTGATTCTTCCTGACTAGTCTCTTAAGCTTGAGCCTATTCTTAATCACCACTAAATTGTGATCCAAGTCTGTATCTGCTCCTGGGTACGCCTTACAATCGAGTATGTTGTTTTGGAACCTCTGCCTGATCGTAATGTAATCTAACTGAAATTATCCCTCAACACTTTGCAAATGTTTCTGGCTGCCCCCTTCCCCTATTCCCCCCTCCTGATCTCTCCCCTACTGAACTCTAACAAAAGAATATGTCGGAGCCGGCCGGGGTGGCCGAGCGGCGCTACAGTTTGGAACCGCGCGACCGCTACGGACGCAGGTTCGCATCCTGCGTCGGACATGGATGTGTGTGATGTCCTTAGGTTAGTTAGGTTTAGGTAGTTCTAAGTTCTAGGAGACTGATGACCCCAGAAGTTAAGTCGCATAGTGCTCAGAGCCATTTGAACCAATATGTCGGAAGTGTTCCGATTTCTGTGCTTGGTATTCTATTTTCTAGCGTCCACAGCTCTCCTCTGACTATCTCCAAATAACAAACTGACAAAATGTAAACTGAAATAGCAACACTGAACTACAAATAAAAATTAGAATCGATAAATAAAGCGACAGCAACCGGAATACAAACATGCAAAACAAAAACGCTACGAACTTATGCTGCAACCAAAAAATTCTCATGTGGTGAGTGTGGAGTAAATAGTTGATAAGCTTCCAGTTTCATTTTCCGGGAAAACACAAATTCTCTACGTATTTCAGTTTTTCTTCCCTGCCGACGGAAAACACCCTGTCCTGTTCGCACGGCGCAAAATTCCTGCTCCTAGAAAAACACGGCTTAATCCAGGTTTTCCTAGGAGCTGGAATTTTGCGCCTCGTAGTACATAGTGAACCCGGTGTAGAGCGTCGTCCCCTCGACAGTAAGTGCAATGTGTTGTGCGCCAGCCGTTTATGTCAGGCGTGACACGTCACCTGGTCAAATGTGTTGTAAGCTGCGTTCTAGTAAAGCATCTGTTACAAATAAGGTAGAGTTCGTGTGCATAATAGCTCAAAGTGTGCTAAAAACCTACAAGCTCGTTTATGTGCTGACGAATACGAATTGTTAATTAACGAAGTGTGAAAAACATACTGCTTGTTCACGTAAGTCTACAGCAAATAATAGTTTGTTTATCGTGCATTATTTTTAGTTATCAACATATCCAGGGATTCCTTTTATTTTTCTCCCAGGAAATCCACCAATACTGTACAATTTATCCACACTTTGATTAAGGTATGAATGTTTTATAACGCTCTTCACAGACAAAATGTGGGGGCTGAATACCTAATGCGGTTCTAGTTTATTTTCTGGGGAAACATAAATGTGACACCTTTTTAAGTTTTGCGGCTCTGCCTGTTAGTGCGGCGCAAAATTCCTTTTCGTTGAGAAATATCTATGACCGTTGATATTCACAAAATTGTGGCGCTGAGTGCTTAAAAATCGATGTTTCAGTATCGATAGAGGAAGTGGTGGCAATATGGACCCACAGATTGTTTTCAATAAAATATTGTACTCTAATACAATAATAGTACCTTAATTGGTATAGTGATGCTCTCTATATTGATTAAATTCCTTAAAATGTCAGAATATATTTATTGTTATTTTGTTTCCCAAAGATGATAAATTTCACTGCGAACAAAGTGTGCAGTTAATATGGCCCCCACAGTGTTTGTAATATGGACCCCCAGTATATTTTAAGGACTTTTTGCTGCAAGAAAAACGAAGAATTGCTTTTTAATTGAAATACTTATTTATTGTTGTTTGTTGTTGTCTTCAGTCCTGAGACTGGTTTGATGCAGCTCTCCATGCTACTCTATCCTGTGCAAGCTGCTTCATCTCCCAGTACCTACTGCAACCTCCATCCTTCTGAATCTGCTTAGTGTACTCATCTCTCGGTCTCCCTCTACGATTTTTACCCTCCACGCTGCCCTCCAACGCTAAATTTGTGATCCCTTGATGCCTCAAAACATGTCCTACCAACCTATCCCTTCTTCTAGTCAAGTTGTGCCACAAACTTCTCTTCTCCCCAATCCTATTCAACACCTCCTCATTAGTTACGTTATCTATCCACCTTATCTTCAGTATTCTTCTGTAGCACCACATTTCGAAAGCTTCTATTCTCTTCTTGTCCAAACTAGTTATCGTCCATGTTTCACTTCCATACATGGCTACACTCCAAACAAACACTTTCAGAAACGACTTCCTGATACATAAATCTATATTCGATGTTAACAAATTTCTCTTCTTCAGAAACGCTTTCCTTGCCATTGCCAGTCTACATTTTATATCCTCTCTACTTCGACCATCATCAGTTATTTTACTTCCTAAATAGCAAAACTCCTTTACTACTTTAAGTGTCTCATTTCCTAATCTAATTCTCTCACCATCACCCGATTTAATTTGACTACATTCCATTATCCTCGTTTTGCTTTTGTTGATGTTCATCTTATATCCTCCTTTCAAGACACTGTCCATTCCGTTCAACTGCTCTTCCAAGTCCTTTGCCGTCTCTGACAGAATTACAATGTCATCGGCGAACCTCAAAGTTTTTACTTCGTCTCCATGAATTTTAATACCTACTCCAAATTTTCCTTTTGTTTCCTTTACTGCTTGCTCAATATACAGATTGAATAACATCGGGGAGAGGCTACAACCCTGTCTCACTCCTTTCCCAACCACTGCTTCCCTTTCATGCCCCTCGACTTTTATGACGGCCATCTGGTTTCTGTACAAATTGTAAATAGCCTTTCGCTCCCTGTATTTTACCCCTGCCACCTTTAGAATTTGAAAAAGAGTATTCCAGTCAACATTGTCAAAAGCTTTCTCTAAGTCTACAAATGCTAGAAACGTATGTTTGCCTTTTCTTAATCTTTCTTCTAAGATAAGTCGTAAGGTCAGTATTGCCTCACGTGTTCCAACATTTCGACGGAATCCAAACTGATCCTCCCCGAGGTCCGCATCTACCAGTTTTTCCATTCGCCTGTAAAGAATTCGCGTTAGTATTTTGCAGCTGTGACTTATTAAACTGATAGTTCGGTAATTTTCACATCTGTCTGCACCTGCTTTCTTTGGGATTGGAATTATTATATTCTTCTTGAAGTCTGAGAGTATTTCGCCTGTCTCATACATCTTGCTCACCAGCTGGTAGAGTTTTGTCATGACTGGCTCTCCCTAGGCCGTCAGTAGTTCCAATGGAATGTTGTCTGCTCCGGGGGCCTTGTTTCGACTCAGGTCTTTCAGTGCTCTGTCCTCAAGTACATCACCCTTGTATAAACCTTCTATATACTCCTTCCACCTTTCTGCCTTCCCTTCTTTGCTTAGAACTGGGTTGCCATCTGAGCTCTTGATATTCATACACTTGGTTCTCTTCTTTCCGAAGGTCTCTTTAATTTTCCTGTAGGCAGTATCTATCTTACCCCTAGTGAGATAAGCTTCTACATCCTTACATTTGTCCTCTAGCTATCCCTGTTTAGCCATTTTGCACTTCCTGTCGATCTCATTTTTGAGACGTTTGTATTCCTTTTTGCCTGCTTCATTTACTGCATTTTTATATTTTCTCCTTTCATCAATTAAATTCAATATTTCTTCTGTTACCCAAGGATTTCTAGCAGCCCTCGTCTTTTTACCTACTTTATCCTCTGCTGCCTTCACTACTTCATCCCTCAGAGCTTCCCATTCTTCTTCTACTGTATTTCTTTCCCCTATTCCTGTCAATTGTCCCCTTATGCTTTCCCTGAAACTCTGTACAACCTCTGGTTCTTTCAGTTTATCCAGGTCCCATCTCCTTAATTTCCCACATTTTTGCAGTTTCTTCAGCTTTAATCTACAGGTCATAACCAATAGATTGTGGTCCGAGTCCACATCTGCCCCTGGAAATGTCTTACAACTTAAAACCTGGTTCCTAAATGTCTGTCTTACCATTATATAATCTATTTGATACCTTTTAGTATCTCCAGGGTTCTTCCACGTATACAACCTTCTTTCATGATTCTTAAACCAAGTGTTAGCTATGATTAAGTTGTGCTCTGTGCAAAATTCTACTAGGCGGCTTCCTCTTTCATTTCTTAGCCCCAATCCATATTTACCTACTATGTTTCCTTCTCTCCCTTTTCCTACACTCGAATTCCAGTCACCCATGACTATTAAATTTTCGTCTCCCTTCACTATCTGAACAATTTCTTTTATTTCATCGTACATTTCTTCAATTTCTTCATCATCTGCAGAGCTAGTTGGCATATAAACTTGTACTACTGTAGTAGGTGTGGGCTTCGTATCTATCTTGACCACAATAATGCGTTCACTATGCTGTTTGTAGTAGCCTACCCGCATTCCTATTTTCCTATTCATTAGTAAACCTACTCCTGCATTACCCCTATTTGATTTTGTGTTTATAACCCTGTAGTCACCTGACCAGAAGTCTTGTTCCTCCTGCCACCGAACTTCACTAATCCCCACTATATCTAACTTTAATCTATCCATTTCCCTTTTTAAATTTTCTAACCTACCTGCCCGATTAAGGGATCTGACATTCCACGCTCCGATCCGTAGAACGCCAGTTTTCTTCCTCCTGATAACGATTTATTATGAAATATAAAACCATAAAAGTACAAAGTAGCACAGTACTAGAGACAGAAGTCACATAGTCCTCTTTTCCCGCCCCGCACATTCGTTGCAAGCCCATAAAGAGCACATTAGGCATTGCACCCATAATTTGCCACGAACATCATTTGAAGACTTCGCGTAACCATGCCCTCTACTACGAGTTTCGGTTTGGATTACAGAACAAGATGTTAAATTCGCCGGCCGCGGTGGTCTCGCGGTTCTAGGCGCGCAGTCCGGAACCGTGCGACTGCTACGGTCGCAGGTTCGAATCCTGCCTCGGGCATGGATGTGTGTGATGTCCGTAGGTTAGTTAGGTTTAAGTAGTTCTAAGTTCTAGGGGACTGATAACCACAGCAGTTGAGTCCCATAGTGCTCAGAGCCATTTGAACCATTTGTTAAATTCCGTCGTCCGCGCCTACAGCCACGAAGATTAGCTGCAGCTTTTTTCTCTTCTATGTAAGCTTCTAATTCGTTTTTATATGGAGATCTTGTCACAAGACTAGCAACTCACAGCTTTCGCCCATGAGACGACGTTTTTATCGTCTCAGTTATGCGACGGATATCCCTTAGAGGTACACTAAATGCAATTTTAGTAGGGTCATGGACATCAATTTCAGTAGCATCATGGTGCTCTTCAGTCTGAACTCTCTTTTCGGGCTCCTGTTGTTTCAGTTGGTCGGCATGTGCAGGAATCGGGACTTCTCCCCCAGCGATGAATTCATCATCTTGAAATACATTTCTTTCTAAGGTATAAATTCCTGTTACCCTAAACCCATTTACTGCATTACTGCCGGTTGTACACCGGAGGTAGGCCTTGCCAAAGAGAGACGCTATATCATAGGGTCCAACAGGTTTGCTTTCATGGAGCATCCACTGACGAATATTCTCGCTGTAGTGAATCTTAAGTGCACTCATAAAAGAACGATCCAGGAGTTGTAGTTTGTGTGTTGTGTGTGAAGGCACTGAAAAAATGGTGATGAACTTTTTCTTGCCACATCAATCACATCAATATTCCCTACATGTGAGAAGTGACCATCAAGGATGAGTAAAATAGACGAAGTCTCTGTTGGCTTTGTTCTTTCAACAAAATGTTTCAACCAGTAAGTGAACAGGTTTGCTTGAACCCAACCATATGGGTGAGCTCTTCCAACTGACCCAGGAGGAGCACCTTTCGTAAGAACGTCTACCATATTCATTATCGGGAATATGAACTTCGGGGGAACATAAGAACCTCCCGCACTCATCGAACAGATGACCGTTACTAGACACCCACGTTCTGCAGCAGTCAGAGAACAAATTTGGCATTTACCTCTGGTTGCAGTTACTTGCGGTACCTTAGTCTGAACTGCACTAAGGCCTGTTTTGTCGACGGTCCATACACGATCTTCTGGATACTTACGTTTCTGGTATTCAGCGTGTAGCAAGTCATAGGATGAGTTAACTCCCTCACGGGTAAAGCCTTTTGCTCGAGCATACGACGTTCCGGTTGGTCTTCTAATTGAAATCTTATCTTGATGACGTCGAAGAAAATGGTCAAGCCAAGCCCTTCCAGCAATTTCATTTCTGAAGTTTGTTGCAATTCCAAGTTGGTAGGCCATTTTTCGAGCATACATACGAGTAAAACCATAGAATGTGGTCTCCATATACTGTAAGTAATCCAGTAGTTCACTTTCTAGGGCTGCTCGTAGAGCTGGTTTTCTTCCTAGCTCTTTAGTTTCAACATCTGCCATCCGTGAGGTATTATCTTTTTTAACTCCCATCGTTTTGCCTACGACAGCAGACACTGCCACTCGCATTTTGTTTTTATCCCACACCTGCCTTTAGGGGATTGGTTTAGGCGCCAGATTAGTCCTAGGTATCTGAAAACAAAAATAAAAACATTTTACAGACTTTGATATGGACTCCGGGGTCCACATTACAAGCACAGTGCGCGCCATATTACAGCCACCTACACCTGGAAAACTCCTGTGAACAACTTAAAAACGAAATAATATCACAATTTTAATCTATTTGAAATTGTTGTCAGTACGTTCTGGGTTGTTTGCATGGTGCTTACATCTAAGTATTAACCAATAATGGTACGTTAATAAAGTGAAATTCGCATACCTCTGAAAGTTTTGAACAGGAGCTTGGAAAATATAACCTCACTGTCACTCAACCACTGTACTAACCTGCTTTCATTGCTCCTACAGACCAGTGAGGATACTAATAGACTAGTTCCAGGTATAACCACAAGAGTTCAGCTAAATGTAATTAAGATATTAAGGGGGGCCATATTTGTTGCAGGGACCATATTACCACCGCTTACTCTAATAAATTTGATGTTTCGTTACATCGACGTTACAGACAACATTTCTGTTTCAAGTATTTGAAAAAAAGGCTAATTACTAGTGTGAGTAATTACTAGTGTGAATAACTGTTTCGTCATTCAAACGAATCTTTCTCTGAATATGTATCCAAATGACACCAATCTAACCCTTTTGAAACCCCTCAAACGTGGGGTTGGAGGGCATGTAGGAGTGGGGGATAAGAATTTTTGAAAGAACTAAAGAGGGAGCATTGGCTATAATTCTGTCTGAGCGGGGACTAACGCCTTTCAATGTCCAGTCGGTTCATGCTTTGGAGGTGTCAAGTAATGTCGTTTGGGTTTTTAATTGCTAATAGTTATATCTCCTGTTGTGTACACATCTCGACAAAAGAGCATGAAGCCCCCATAAAGTATGGTCGGATAACAGTGTAACTTCGTAGACACCATCTGCTGGTATGTAAATGGTTAGCACTGCATTTCTCTTTGACAGGTTGAACGACCGCCAGACTGCTCCATTTTTCGCTTTTAATGTTGTGACCAGGCTCCGTCAGGTACACACCAGACGTGAACAGCGTCAGATGTCGAGTAATCACTGTTAAGGACACAGAAATCCTGCGTACTCGTGTTAGACAGAGTTACGAGAACAGACTTTGAAAGGGTCCACATTGTGGGCCTCCGTTTGGCCGGCTGGTCGAATCGAGGAGTATCCAGAATTGTGGAGCATTCGCATGGGACAGTGGCCCGACGTTGGACTACATCGGAAAGTGAGTTCAGACATGCTCGTCGTCAAGGTTACGATTTATCACCTCTGACTATCACAAGGAAGGTTCACTGTAATGTGCACCGAGCACATGTGGAACATATCTGCGCCTACTGTCCGAGAACAGAAAGCGGTTCTTTACGTTCTGTGTCGCTCCCCACCATTGGACAGAGTCTAATAGCAGCAGGACTATGGAATTACCGTCTTATGCGTGGGCTGCCTATATTACAACACAAACAGCTGTGTTTGCAGCGGTGCCGTGGCCGGAAAGTACGGGTTGCTGATAAATGGCGTCACCCTGTGTTCATCGATGAATAGCAATTCTGCACTACCGCACACGACCATCGTGGGAAGGTACGGTGCAGACCTGTCGAGGGATCCCATTCATCCTCAGTGGTCATATTATGGGGAGCCATCAGGTACAACTTCAAGTCACAACTGATAGTGATTGAGAGAAGTCAGACTGCGCAATTATATATCACAGTCCGGCATCCACCTACCCTTTTAGCCATTAAAATTGCTACACCTGAATGTGACGTGCTACAGACGCGAAATTTAACCGACAGGAAGAAGATGCTGTGATATGCAAAGATTAGCTTTTCAGAGCATTCACACAAGGTTGGTGCCGGGCATGACACCTACAACGTGCCGACATGAGGAAAGTTTCCAACCGATTGCTCGTACACAAACAGCAGTTGACCGGCGTTGCCTGCTGAAACGTTGTTAGGATGCCTGATGTAAGGAGGAGAAATGCGTACCATCACGTTTCCGACTTTGATAAAGGTCGGATTGTAGCCTATCGTGATTACGGTTTATTGTATCGCGTTAGTCGAGAACCAATGACTGTTAGCAGAATATGGAATCGATGGCTTCAGTAGGGTAATACAGAACGCCGTGCTCGAACCCCAACGGCCTCGTATCACTAGCAGTCGAGATGACAGTCATCTTATCCGCATGGCTGTAACGGATCGTGCAGTCACGTCTCGATCCCTGAGTCAACAGATGAGGACGTTTGCAAGACAACAACAATCTGCACGAACAGCTCGACGACATTTGCAGCAGCATGGACTATCTGCTCGGAGACCATGGCTGTGGTTACCCTTGATGCTGCATCACAGACAGGAGCGCATGCGATGGTGTACTCAACGACGAACCTGCGTGCACGAATGGCAAAACGTCATTTTTTCGGATGAATCCAATTTCTGTTTACATGATGGTCGCATCCGTGTTTGGCGACATCGCGGTGAACGCACATTGGAAGCGTGTTTTCTTTATCGCCATACTGGCGTATCACCCGGCGTGATGGTATCGGGTGCCATTGGTTACACGTCTCGGTCACCTCTTGTTCGCATTGACGGCACTTTGAACAGTGGACGTTACTTTTCAGATGTGTTACGACCGTGGCTCTACCCTTCATTCCATCCCTGCGAAACCCTACATTTGAGCAGGATGATGCACGACCGCATTTGCAGGTCCTGTACTGGCCTTTCTGGATACAGAAAATGTTCGACTGCTGCCCTGGTCAGCACATTGTCCAGATGTCTCACCAACTGAAAACGTCTGGCCAATGGTGGCCGAGCAACTGTCTTGTCACAATACGCCAGTTGTTACTCTTGATGAACTGTGGTATCGTGTTGTAGATGCATGGGCAGCTGTACCTGTACACGCCATACAAGCTCTGTTTGACTGAATGCCCAGGCGTATCAAGGCCGTTATTACGGCCAGATGTGGTTGTTCTGGATACTGATTTCTCACGATCTTTGCACCCAAATTGCGTGACAATGTAATCACATGTCAGTTGTCCAATGAATACCTGTTTATCATCTGCATTTCTTCGTGGTGTAGCAATATTAATGGCCAATAATGTATTTATAAAGTACAAGTCTCTCTTCATTAGTAAGTGTAACTTGTTCCGCAAATTAAATATGATTCCTCATCAAAATAGGGTATAATGTATTTGAAATAATGAATAGTGCCATATCTTTATCTTACTCAGAGATATGTAGTATTTTACAAAAATTGGCCAGGTGCGAATAGGACTCGCGCATTGAGGGTTCAGTATAACCTAATTAATATAGACATTTTGTTCATTACGGTATTCGAAGGCACTGACGATTTCTGTCTGTTATGACAGAAGAAATATTTTCTTCGCGTGATATAACTACAGAGTGACAATTTAGGATTTTCTCCTCTACTTGAACTGTGAAACTTGCTTCTTGCTAAATTTCATGACTGTAGGCCAGCGAGAAATACCCTATTTGTTCCGATTAGTTAGTTTTCAAAATACGGGACGTCAATGACCGTATCTTTTGACTGAATTGACTTACAAGCTACCAAAGGTACCAAAGACCTTAATCTGTGACATAAATTTGAACTTGTGACAACTGCTTCTTTCTGTGAAAAAGGTTACTTATAGTCGGACCGACAGACAGACAGACAGACAGCCAACAAAGCGATTCTAAAAAGAGTTCCGTTTTTACAGACTGAGGCACGGAACACTAAAAACTACGCTATCTCATGTAAAAGAATTTGTAACTTAATGAAGTAAGTTATGCGACACTTTTAAGATGATTTCATATGGGTACTAGTTACAGGTAAATAAATATTTCAAAATGTCTTCAGTGCTGTCCTGTCATACGTGTCATGCATAAGAAGTTGTCATGAGTGGGCTTATTTTTCTACATTGTAGTGAAGTTTGTAGTTTCGCTATTGTGAAACGTTTGACTATATTCGAGAGAAAAGATGTTGCTGCTGTAACTCCCGCTAAAAAGATCAACATTCTCTTCCATTGCAATCGATTTTATTACTAGTTTCAACAAAACTGAATTTTAAATTCAAATTATTTCTTTCAGGGCAACGTCGGTAACAGCATTATCTCACCAGATTTTTAATATGCTTCGTCACTATTTCGAAACTGAACGGGTATTTCCACTTTTCTTCCATATCTGAGGTCACTAAAGCTCGACAGTGCAACTGAGGTCAAAGAATGCTGGCCAGTTCGATTCCTGGAGGTTGGAGTAGCTTTTAGCTCCAGCATTTGGCTTATTTGACTGATTAACACAGGTCATCCTCGTTTTCAAGAAGGGAGGTTGAACAGATGTGCAGAACAATAGACCTATATCTCTAACGTCGATCAGTTGTAGAATTTTGGAACACGTATTACGTTTGAGTATAATGACTTTTCGGAAGACTAGAAATCTACTCTGTTGGAATCAGCATGGGTTCCGAAAAAGACGATTGCGTGAAACCCAGCTCGCGCTATTCGTCCACGAGACTCAGAGGGCCATAGACACGGGTCCCCAGGTAGATGCCGTGTTTCTTGACTTCCAACGGAGAGCAGCGCGTTTCGTTACAGGATCATTTAGTAATCGCGAAAGCGTTACGAAGATGATAGATCAACTCCAGTGGAAGACTCTGGAAGACAGACGCTCAGTAACTTGGTACGGGCTTCTGTTGAAGTTTCGAGAACATACCTTCACCGAGGAGTTAAGCAGAATATTGCTCCTTCCTACGTATATCTCGCAATGAGACCACGAGGATAAAATCAGAGAAATTAGAGCCCACACAGAGGCATACCGACAATCTTTCTTTCCACGAACAATACGAGACTGGAATGGAAGGGAGAACCGATAGAGGTACTCAAAGTACCCTCTGCCACACACAATCAGGTGGCTTGTGGAGTATCGATGTAGATGTAAATGTTGATGTAGATCATGGGGCGAACAAGTGAGGACTTACTTCCTCTAATCACGAGAAAGAGCATCGGATTCTTGCAGTGCATCACGGGCGGAGGAAATGTCGATAGGGAGCGATCCGTTTGACAGGAATGCCAACTTCGGCGGTCATCGTGATGCTACTGGAGAGGGATAGGCTATGCTCCGTCACTTGGATTCAACCAACACTAAAACGACGTTCGTTCTTGTAGACTGCAATTGGATGTAGTATTTGTACACGCTCTGGCATCGTGTTTCAACGTCTCTCTTCCTTCTCTGACGTAGCGAGTTGCCGTGGTGGTCAGCACACTGTACTCGCATTTGGGAGGACGACGGTTCAAATCCCCGTCCGGCGACCCAGATTTAGATTTTCCGGTTTCCCTACATCACTCCAGGCAAATGAAGGGATAGTTCTGTTGAAAAGGACACGGCCGATTTCCCTCCACATCCATTCGTAATCTGAGCTTGGAATCCGTCTCTAATGACAGCCCTGAAGACGAGTCATAAACTCTAATTTTACTTCTTCAGTCCTTCATTCTCTCTCACCGACATCAACTATGCAAAAGCAACACCGCCATCTGCGTTAATTAATTAGAGTTGTATATTCTGCAAGTTGCATTTGAGACCAAACACAAACATTTGACGGACAAGCCATGTACTGAAAGAGAAGACATTTTTATTTAGTATGCTAAATCGAACTCTCAGTGTTTCCTACCCATTACACCATGGAGCATCATTCTTTAGGAGCGCCCATTGAATTTTCTGGAAAATGGAAGTATTGCACAGCACATATTGTGTTACGTGCGTATGACTGTGATGACAGATTATGCAGCGCCTGTTGGGTTTTGAGGTGATATGGCACTGAAAAGGGTGCAATCCAGACATTGTTCCTAGACACGAAGATGTAAGTAATGAACACATATTCTTTCTGAAGGAAAGTTGGCTACAAAACCCTGTTTTTCAACATAATCTGAGTTCAATGCGACGACCTTTCGGCACCTTACTGGGTGCGGGGAGGGGGGCAGGGGGGTGGGGGGAGGGAGAGGCTACATGCACAGGTGGTACCACCCGGAGCCAGAGTCTTGCTGCATCAATAACCTCTCACTCACCCACTTAATGCTTTCCGCGGAGTGAATCCTTCATTGGGACAGACATATGGCAGTCGAAAGATGTGAGATCCGGGCTCTAAGATAGATGAAGAAGAATCATCCAATAAAGTTTTGTGAGCTCCTCTTGAGTGTGTCAACGCTACCAACAACGACGTCCAGTTGTACAGGGAGATGTTTGACTGTGATCCGTGGAACAATTCTAATGAGAGTGTCCGCACGTTCAAACACTGCAGGAGATAGGAGAGGTTTGCGCGAACTTGCTGCAGTGATGACAGACGCTCCGCCCGACGACTCACCGTGATTTCTTTCACTGCCAGGTATCCGTAGACATTGTGCAAGCGCCACTGAATATCTGCGATATTCTGGTTTTCCCCAAAAGAAACTAAATGACAGCACTTAACTTGGAACGCACCTCGTTACAGACGCCATTTTGAAGGCTGCGTGTAGCGCCGTCAACAATCGGAACTTCGTGAACCAATAGGGGCTGAAGAAGGAATATTCCACAATGTCCTGCAGCAAATTCCATATTATTCACATGAAATTGGCCGAGAAAAGCATCTCCTACACTTACTAAACGCCCCTCGTATATCATTACGTTGCTTTCTGTTGAACTGTAAAAGAATTTAGGAAAAAAAAAAAGGACTTCCACCACTCTATAGCCACCAGTGAGTGTTACTGAGACGAGAAATATGCGATATTTTTGAAGAAAGAGGATAGGCAGACGGCTTAGAATTTCGAAAGTGGCAGTCACTGCGTGGTGTCGGGATGACTTATCACTGCGCGCAATCAGTGTTGAAATTCAAGCAGGCGGTCCCTCCGGCGTGGGTTCCAGCGATTCTGGTGTGGGCTGCTTTGGCCTCCATTGCACAGTGTTAAGTTATACATCCTGTCAATGTGCAGAGGTAGTGCCGCAGACAGTGCGTAAAGCGTGCAAATCTTGCAAAGGATCGGTAACCCTAGCCAGAACGGCCGTCCCACGATTTGTGTACATTTCAGAGGTTTGCGGAGCCTACCGGCAGGGGCAGATAGTGTCGTCACACAATGCCCGGAACACTGCTCGAAAAGAAGTCGTATTTTTCGTGAAAACCTCTTATATTTCTACTCAATCAGACATACGTGCGTTTCTTAATGCTATAGGTACCAAATATTTCAGGGAATATGCACAGATGACAGTCTTACAAAGGCTTTTTACGGGTTAACCTAAACTCTTTGTTTCTGTTTAACAAATAGAGCATTTGATTAACGTGTATGACAAAATGGTTTTATGATAGCCTAACCTAGTCATGCACCCATCCTTTAAGGACGATGGAGTAGCGCATGGATTTAATTCTTGTATTCCAAAGAGCGTCTAATTATGTCTATCGCTGAGTGGCAGTCCATTAGTTCTCACAAATGAAGGCACTTTGAAACTGCTGCCTCTTTTCGGATGGCTCTATTTAGCCAAATAGCATTTCACGCTTTGTGACCATGCGACTTCGTTGCCGTTAATTTTACTCTTTTTTTCTCTCAAATATCTTTTACACACACCTGTCAAGCAGAGATAAAATCTTCAGTTTGGCTCCATATTCTCAGAAATCTCTCCTAAAAGCCTTAGACATTCACGCAAGACTCATGAGTTTGATATGGCTCAATCATCGAAGTCATCATTGAATGAGTTCGCTGTAAGTGTTAAGCATATCTACTCACTGGAGATCTTTGGTATTTAGAACACTGCTTCATCAAGAGACCCGGATGGAGATATTGAGACACAGGAGCTGAAAATATGTCTTAGCATGTGTTCTTCCATCGCAAAGATCGTCCAAATTTCACTGTCTTTGCGGGCTAGGGTGGCCGAGCGGTTCTAGGCGTTTCAGTCTGGAACCGAGTGCCCTCTACCGTCCCAGGTTCGTATCCTGCCTCGGACACGGTTCAAATGGCTCTGAGCACTATGGGACTTAACCTCTGAGGTCATGAGGTCATCAGTCCCCTAAAACTACTTTAAACCTAACTAGCCAAAGGACATCACACACATCCATGCCCGAGGCAGGATTCGAACCTGCGACCATAGCGATCGCGCGGTTCCAGACTGAAGCGCCTAGAACCGCTCGGCCACTTTGGCCGGCGCCTCGGGCATTGAATGTGTGTGATGTCCTTAGGTTAGTTAGGTTTACGTAGTTCTAAGTTCTAGGGGACTGATGACCCCAGATGTTAAGTCCCATAGTGCTCAGAGCCATTTGAATCATTTCTTCACTGTCTTTAACAGCTTGCTACACAGGCCCGTTACACCCGAAGTAAGGTATTTTCCGACAGCAAACAGCTAAGCCAGGCCATACTGGCTGCTGTTCTTGCTATCCTAACCCGCAAATGTCCACCTATCAAAACACGTCTTAATTCGACAGTGGCAGGGACGTAGTCTGTCGAGACTACGGTTTAACGTACCCCTTGTTCGGGATCTCATGATACGCGAATATGGAATCTCTTATGACCTGACGAAACGACCATCGTCCAGCTGTAACTGTTGCTTCTTTGATTGCTCTGGAGATAGCTCATTAGAACTACAGCTTATCAAATATTAGTTCACTTATTACACGAATGAATAAAAAGATTTACTTAACTTGACACAATCCTTTGCGACAAGCGTGCTTTACAATTTACAGCTCTCATTGACAGAGTATCACATGATGCACTATTAACAAACTGTTCTCTGGAAGTACAAATTTCAACATATACAAAACTACATTTCTATCTGGTACCTGAATAATTCAGTAGTCTTCGTCGACGAGGTTGACTGTTTCAGATGAGGTCACCAACTGGGCAGAGTGCTTCCATACTCGGCTCTATATTGACCTCTGTGTGAGGGCACTGTTGTACTGAGAGCATGACTTCTTCAGCCTCTCCTATTCCTCATTACGGAATGCAGCGAGACGTCGTTAAGACCTATGTTATTGATGTGTGCTACTGACTCTGCTGTGACACTATTTCTGGACAGGATCACAGCACCGATGGATTCACGATAGCCACACTCATTGCCACGAGGCATTTAAACCGCTCCATGTGACTGGCACCTGAGAGGACAGACACACCGTTCCCTTGGCATAGCAGGAACGTAGTCACAACACGTACCTTGGAAACTGGGCTTGTATGCACACACACAATGCGACGACAGTTAGAACACCAAAAACGGTCTGTATGGTGACCACAGATGCAGCATCTGTTGGCGTGGCGGCAGGGAAAGACATGCCAACAGCTGTGTGACCAACAACAACATTGGACGGAGGAGTGGCAACACGTTGTCTTTCCACATTAGTCCAGGTACTGTGTAAAGCATTACGATGGAGGTATCCATGAGTGGATGCGCCAAGAAGAGCGAAGGCTACTAGACTACATCTTCATCGTCATGCCCAGTACCTAGCGTAATGGTATGGGGTGCCATTGAGTGCTCAAGCCGTTAACCTCTGGTTCGTATAGCCGGTAATTTGGATTGCAGGTGATACTTCTCTGGCGTATAGAGTCCGATGAGTGTGTCCTGTTTTCGAGATCTCTGTGGAGTTCTGTATCAGAAAGATAACACAAGACCACATTCTGTATGTGGTGCCATGTTGTACGTTAAATCAGAGGATGTTTTACTGTTGTATTATACAGGTACAGCGCGATTTCCAAATCTATCACCCACTGAAATCATCTGGTCGTGGGTTGTCAAGAGGCTGGCTCTCAACCTGTCGCCAGCCACTAGCATTGGTGAAATCCAGCACAGAGTTCAAGCAGTCTGGAATAACGTACTAACGTCAGTCAGGAAGAAATTAGTTCTTCATTATTCTCAGCAGAAATAAAGCTATTGCTGGCCCCAGATGTGGCACTGTGTACCATACCTCTAAAACATCTACAAATTTCTGTCAGGTATTCTTTCTGCTATACGCTATACGCACAATAACTAAAAATTTCGTTATTTGACACCCTTCCTACTCTTGCAATCGTTTTTGCAAGCAGTGTATTAATTACACTGATGTGACAAGAGCGATAAGCAGCAGCATATACAGATGGTGGTAGCATCGCGTACACAAGGTATAAAAGGGCAGTGCACTGGCGAAGCTGTTTTTTGTACTCAGGTCTTTCATGTGGAAAAAATTGTGACGTGATCATGGCCGCACGACGGGAATTAACAGATTCTGAACGCGGAATGGTTCAGGGTGGCGCGCGAAATGTGTTACCATTTTGTTTTTGAATATAAACTTTATTGTCAATACAATCTGAAAGGAACATATACTACAATGAAGAGCCGTCCGTGGAGATTCGTTCTAACTCAGCACATGCTTAATATGTCCACCATTTCGTTTCCTAACTTCCTTCAAACGAACACTGAAGTTAGAGATTACCCAACGGCACATGTCTTTCGTAATTTCACTGCAAGTTTGAAAAATAAGTCTTCTGAGCTCCATTAAATCACGTGGACCTTTCGGGAAATTTTTTTCTTTTGGGTTCCCCCAAAGAAAAAAGTCACATGGATTGAGATCTGTACTATTGGGGGACCAATTTTGTCCGTCATTGAAGCGACCTGGAAACCTGAGTGAAATGATCAGCATGTCGAAATGCTCGTGTAAAAACTCTGTGTTTGCAGTATGTAGCCTTGCTGCATCTTGCATGAACCACTGCGTGTTGAAGGGCAAGGCAGTAGCAAGAAGCTGTGGAATGAAGCTATTGCGAAGCATGCTCAAATAACGCTCGCTGTTCACAGTTTCTTCAAAGAAAAAGGCTCCAATAAGTCCGTGACAGGAAATTACTGCCCACGCTGTAACCCTCGGAGCATAATGTTGTCGTTGATGAAGCACTTGTGGGTTTTCAGTGGCCCAAAAGCGTACATTTTGTTAGTCAACCACACCGTCTAAATGAAAATGCGCCTCGTCTGAAAACCAAACGTTATTGAGAGTTTCTTCCCTATTCCGCCCACTGAGCAAACAGTAGTCTCTGCTGCTAGTGTTCTTCAGTGAGCTTCTGTGCACAGGGCATCTTGTATGGGTAGATGTGGAGGTTACTTTTAAGAATGCGTTGAACGGAGCGTCTGCATATTCTCCGTTGCACTACTGTGTTCCTACACCATTTCCCGGGACTTCTCTGTACAGCAACTCGTACCGCTTCAATATTCTCCGGCGAACAAACAGGCTTAGGCCGAGGTCGCTTCACTCACAATACTGTTCCTTCCTCTTAAAATTTATCGTACAACCTGTGGTTGGTCTTCTTGCAAGGGACCCATCGTGTGTTAAACTGTTGTCGAAAACGCCTCTGAGTCACAACGAAGCTTTTCGTTTCATGAAAAAGTAACACAACTGGCGATCGTTGCTCTGTCGTCAGTCTTCCATTGTCAGCCATTGCTGCTTACTAGTCTCCTAGCGGCAGTATCGTGAATTACACATTTCGTAACTCATTTGTTTTTCCAAGCTCTGCTGGTACTGCTGTAGAGATCCCAGGGGGATATCTAATGTGCGTCGTAAATTGTGAAAGAAAGAATTGGTAACACATTTCGTGCGACACCCTGTATTTGGAGCTAGACGCCTGGGACATTACATTATCAGAAATTGTTAGGAAATACAATATTCCGAGACCCACAATGTCAAAAGTGTGCCGAGAATACCAAATTTCAGGCATTACCTCTCTCGACGAACAACACAGTGGTCCACGGCCTTCACTTAACGACCCTGAACAGCGGCGTTTGCGTTGTCAGTGCTGACAGACAAGCAACACTGCATGACATAACCACAGAAGTTTGTGTGGGATTTACCACGAACGTATCCGTTAAGACCGTGCGGCGAAACTTTTGGTTAATAGGCTATGACAGCAGACGATCGATGCGAGTGCCTTTGCTAACAGCACCACATTGCCAGGAGCGCCTTTCCAGGGCTCGTGAACAAGACCACCGGAAAACCGTGGCCTGTTCCATGAGTTCCGATTTCAGTTGATAAGAGCTGATGGTAGCGTTCGAATGTGACGCAGACCTCACGATGCCATGGATCCAAGTTGTCGCCAAGGAACTGTGGACACTGATTGTGGCTCTATAATGGTGTGGACTGCATATACGTGGAATGGACTAGGTCCATGCGATCTAACTAAACCGATCATTGACTGGGAATGGTTATGTTTGGCTACGTGGACACCATTTGTAGCCATTTGTGGGCTTCATGTTCCCAAACACCGATGGATTTTTTATGGATGACAATGCGCCATGTAACCTGGTCACATTTGTTCCCGATTGGTTTGAGGGACATTCTGGACGATTCGAGTGTGTGATTTGGTCATCCATATGACCCGGCATGATTCCCGTGGAACATTTACGGGACACAATAGAGAGGTCAATTCGTGCACGGAATCCTGCTTCGTCAACGCTTCTCTAATTATCACGGCTCGCTACTTCTGCAGGGAAATTCCAACAACTTGTCCATGCCACGTTGAGCTTTTGCACTACGCTCGGCAAAAGGAGGTCTGACACGATATTAGGAGGGATCTCAAGACATGCACGGCAATATACAGTCAACATCTACATACATAAGCCGTAACCCGCCGTGGTGTAGGGCACGATGTACCACCAGTAGTCATTCTCTTTATTGTTCCACTCGTAAACGTAGCAAGGAAAAAACGACCATCTACGTGGCTCCGTACGAGTAGTTACAGAGCTAAAAAATGTCAACAGCACAAATTTTCTGTTTTATTCCTGTATAAGCATTTGGTATTTACTATACTAATCAGCAATCTTTGCTACGTAGCATATAAAAACACAGAACCAAAATACAAGATAAAATATATGCACTAAAGATGGATATAACATAAAATTAGTTCCGCAATCGTCATTCTGATTTCACACTAACAGCACAACTAACAAAACAGTGTACGGAGCGTAAGCAAATATTACAAAATTAAGATATCATTCCATACTGCGTGTTTTAATGGCATTTCCCCCTATGTTGCTTTGCAGCTTGGCTTCTTTTACAGTGATGTAAATGGTTAGGCAGCTCCTGAGACAAGGAGTACGGGGCAGAATATGCGAAATCCGAAAAATAGGAGAGAGGAATTGACGGAATTAAATCTGTGACGGTCGGTCGTGGGTCGTTCTTGGATAGCTCAGTCGCCGGCCGGGGTGGCCGAGCGGTTCTAGCCGCTACAATCTGGAACCGCGCTATTGCTACGGTGGCAGGTTCGAATCCTGCCTCGGGCATGGATGTGTGTGATGTCCTTAGGTTAGTTAGGTTTAAGTAGTTCTAAGTTCTAGGGGACTGATGACCTCACATGTTAAGTCCCAAAGTGCTCAGAGCCATTTGAAGCATTTTTTTGATAGCTCATTCGATAAGAGCTTTTGTCGAGCAAGTCAAGGATCTAGGTCCCATTGCTGGTCTAGCAGTGTTTATATGCGAGGCACCTTAGTGGCGGATATACTTGACCTGCTTCTTCTTGACTTCCATCTACTCGTTGCAGTGATTCTGGTGTTAGCCCTAAGAATCGCAGACATACCCACTGGACTGCCGTAAAAAGCCGACCGCTGTGACTGAGCGGTTCTAGGCGCTTCAGTCCGGAACCGCGCTGCAGCTACGGTCGCAGGTTCGCATCCTGCATGGATGTGTGTGACGTCCTTAGGGTAGTTAGGTTTAAGTAGTTCTCAGTCTAGGGAACTGATGACCTCAGATATTAGGTCCCATTACTTAGAACTATTGCACTGAACTATTTGAACGGCCATAAACACAACTTTTGAAGTCATTGGTGGAAATGTCACTGGGAAATTACATCGTTTCTCTAAGTGAATATAAGCGATAAACACTATCAAAATAAAAATAAACATTTCTCCTAAATCTGGGGCCTTTACCAGATGGGATTAATGCCGGAGATCCGAAGACAAGCATTGCCTTTCTTGATGGATCAGTTTGGTAAGCGTGAACATCTCAGGGCTACTTTCCCAACTCCAGTGACAGGCTTCGACAAGACATGGTTTTTACATAACAGAGTTTTACTCTCAAAATTCGGAGAGTGTATATTTCTAGACAATGTAAGCAAAAAATTAATTTCTACAACTTCAATCTTCCGAAATAACAGTGACGGTTAAGTGAGACAAACTTGAGTTTGTAAGCGTGGGCATACCTCCCGCGCAATACCGCAAAGCTGATGACGCCAACGCCGTCGTTTGAGGTGTCTGCTATGCTTTACGTGGTGGAAGTAAGCTCGGATTCATCTTGGCCACAGAGACGCTACTGGGTGGACTCACAGCAATCGTCCTACATTGTATCTTTGAGTACCCCATCTGTCATGTGAGTACGTTCTTTTCAGCGTGGGAGACAGAGGTCTACTCAAGTATCCTTGCGCTGACTCGTCAAGTGTAGGGAGGTAGAGCTCTCTAGCGCGATTAGTGCAACGCCGTTGGTACGAGACACAATGGGTGACGCTGAGTGTGTCGTCTGTGATGTCTGCAGCGCATCTACGTGTGTTTCACTAGCTTCCGGTTACCCTCTGACGCGCTAAGGGACATGACGAAATCTTCTGGCAGACCACACGGCTCTTACGCACAACGCTGTTTCTTAATTATCCTGTCCCTGATCCCTTGTTAGAGGACGTTTTGTAACGTCCCCTTAGAAAAATTATATATGACTGTGCTTAAACTGACACACAATATTTTTAGCGCAACGCAATCTGACTTTTAATAATCCCTACAAAAGAATCGCCCTGACTAACAATAACCTATTCCTTTCACGAATCAATTACCTTACAAAAATTATATATAATGACTTTTGAACACTATTAAGGTAAATACATTGTTTGTTCTCTATTAAAATCTTTCATTTGCTTAGTATGCCTATCAGTAGTTAGCGTCTTCAGTAGTTAGAATCTTTTATTTAGCTGGCAGTATTGCAGTAGTTTGAGTAACGAAGATTTTTGTAAGGTAAGTGATTCATGAAAGGAATAGGTTATTGTTAGTCGGGCGATTCTTTTGTAGGGATTATTATGTTAGATTGCGTTGCGCTAAAAATATTGTGTGTCAGTTTAAGCACAGTCATATATAATGATAACCAGTATTACAAATTTACTCTTTCTGTCGGACACACGTCCAGATCGTCCACTCTTAAAATTCTGCCACTCTCTCCCCACATCCACATCTGCTGGCGGCTCACCTCCAAGTGCGCAACGCTACGCGCTGTTAACAGTCAACTGCCCAACACTACAACAGCAAATTCCAACAATGCGAAACAGCCACAGACAGCCACAGACTGTACACAGCACAGTCAGTGATTTTCATACAGAGCGCTAAGTGGCGTTACCAATATAAAAACTTAAACAGCCTACTTACAGTTTAACGGCAGAAGTAGACGTGCAGTAGAGGGAACGTAAAAGCGCTCACAGGACCGACTCGTCCAGCCTAGTGAGAGGAAGCTCTCCGAGACGAACATCACATTGGGTGTTTCGCTTGAACTGTCGTCTGAAACGTCAAGTTACGAAAATGTTTCGCTAGCATTCGAGTTTCCTTTGTGGACACGTTGTCCCACGCTCGCATACGCCACATATCGTACGGTGGTTAACGAAATAATGTAGATGGAAACTTTATCAAAGTAATCTCTACTGCAGATTATACGTAGAATGTCTGTAAAACTGTTGGAGAATGTGAGGGATATTTTGGAAATTGATCGAAGCATTGATGTATCAAGTTCTGTATGTCTGTGGGGAGATGATTCAGGTGAGTGAGGACTTAGGTGACGTACCAACGTCACGCTGCTCTTCATGGAAATACCTTATACGGTGCCAGTAAGGGTTCGCGCATGGTGGATTGGCGCGTTTCGTCACAGGGTTATTTGGTTACGGAGATGTTTAACAAACTCAAGTGGCAGGCTGTGCAAGAGGGGCGCTCTGCATCGCGGTGTAGCTTGCTCTCCAAGTTTCGAGAGGGTGCGTTTCTGGATGCGGTATCGAATATATTGCTCCCCCCTACTTATACCTCCCGAGGAGATCACTAATGTAAAATTAGAGAGATTCGAGCGCGCACGGAGGCTTTCCGGCAGTCGTTCTTCCCGCGAACCATACGCGAGTGGAAAAGGAAAGGGAGGTAATGATAGTGGCACGTAAAGTGCCCTCCGCCACACACCGTTGGGTGGCTTGCTGAGTATAAATGTAGATGACTGTCAACCAGTTGTCATATCTAATAGAAATGCTTCCGGAAAAACGTCTAATTGCTATAATGATAGACACTGCATGAGCTTTTCGAAACGTACACTGTACTGTAATATTTGCAAGCAGGAACGTTTCGCTACGCTGCCGCAACTGTTCTTATACTTACAGCCGAGTACAGTACAGCTCAGTCCAGAACGGTTACTTCGGTTACACGATGAACCAGACTAATCTAAAAGCCGTAAATTCAACTAAATACCTAGGTATTACAATTACGAACAACTGAAAATGTGGGGAAGGCTAACCAAAGGCTGCGTTTTATTGGCAGGACACTTAAAAAAGGTAACAGACCTACTAAGGCGACTGCCTACACTACGCTTGTCTGTACTCTTCTAGAATACTGCTCCGCGGTGTGGGATCCTTAAGAGGTAGGACTGACGGAGTACATCGAAGAAGTTCAAAGATAGGTAGCGCGATTTGTATTATCGCGAAATATGGGGGAGAATGTCACAGAAATGATGCAGGATTGGGGTGGACATCATTAAAAGAAAGGCGTTTTTCGTTGCGACTGAATTTTCTCACGAAATTACAATCGCTAACTTGCTCCTCCGAATGCGAAAATATTTTGTTGACACCGACCTACATAGGGCGGAACGATCACCACGATAAAATAAGGGAAATCAGAGCTCGTACTGAAAGATATAGGTGCTCATTCTTTCCGCGCGCTACACGAGATTGGAATAATAGAGAATTGTAAAGGTGGTTCGATGAATCCTGTGCCGGGCACTTAAATGTGATTTGCATCTACGTAGTTGTAGATGTAGAGATCTTCAACTAAGACGACAAAATCTTCTTGTAGTAGGCCCCCTGTGTGATCAATGTTTTAGGCAGAACTCCACATGAAAGCTACTGTTAAATGTATGCTTAATGAGAGACTTACAGGTTCACAATTATTGATGAAATAAAATCGTCATAACTTCTGAGCGGCAGCGTTAAGAGGTTCAAAATACAAGGTTGATCGCGGGGCATGATGGGCTTTAGTAAATGCATACACGGTTTGATTTAGCGACGAAACACACTTTCATTTGGATGGGCAAATAAGAAAAACTGGCGAATTTGGGTTATTCAGACGCGATCGACATGTCTCTTCGCTCTCAACGGGTGACTGACTGTGCGGTGTACAGTGTCCAGTCACGGAATAATCGGTACGATATTCCTTGATGGCTCGGTGACTACCGAACGGTACGTGAAGGTTTTGGAAGACGATTTCCTCCCCCTTATCCAAAGTGACCCTGATTTCGACAAGATGTAGTTGATGCAAGACGGAGCTCCACCCCTTCGAAGCAGTAGAGTGTTTGATGTCCTGGAGGAGCACTTTGGGGAACGCATTCTGGTTATGTGCTACCCAGCGGCCATTGGCATGGGCCTCGATTGGTGCTATATTCTCCGGATCTGGATACATGCGACCCCTTTTTGTGGGGATACATTAAAGACAAGGTGTACAGCAATAAAACCATTGCTGAGCTGAAAACGGGCATTCAGGAGGTCATCGACAGCATCACTTCAGCGGGTGATGCAGAATTTCCCTTTTCGTCTGCGCTACATCACTGGCAATGATGGCAGGGACATCGAACATCTCATAATCTAAATCCGAATATATGTAGTGACGTTTACATGTTGAATAAAGCGTGTGCAAGCCGTAGTTTGTAAATAATTTACGTTTTTTTAGTTCAATAATTGTCACCCTGTATATTATGACTGTAACAAGTGATACGTTAATGGTCAGAGACAGCTGAGAATTTTCCTTACATTGCTGTGGAATTTGACTGTAGGAAGTTAAGTAATTCTTATTGCCAATGCTATAATAAAGAGACATTTTAGGCCGGCCACTGTGGCCGAGTGGTTCTAGGCGCTGCAATCCGGAACCGCGCTGCTGCTACGGTCGCAGGTTCGAATCCTGCCTCGGGCATGGATGTGTGTGATGTCATAGGGTTCATTTGGTTTAAGTAGTTCCACGTCTAGGGGACTGATGACCTCAGATGTTAAGTGCCATAGTGCTTAGAGCCATTTGAACCATCTGAACTTACATTTTATGTGTTATTACATCCACTCGGATTCCTCCTAGAGCAAAGTAAAGACCCGACCATTGTATGTCCAAGTGTATTTTTGTCCGTTGCAACAAAGTTAGTTTGAAGACCGCAATGTTTCTTTTTAGAGATGGTCCTATTGAAGGTTGTATGTCCTTGCCTTTTTCAACTTATTTTTGGGAGATCTCTAGCTAGTCACTGAATGAGTGGATGATTGTGCAACTTGGTATTTTTTTATTTTTTCACGTATACGAATCATAGCCAGAAATGACAAAGGCCTAAGAGCCAGAAAAAAAGAGGCTAGTTCAGACTAACGAATGAAAATAGCACTTCTTCAATTACAACTCGTGCTCTTCTTTTAAAACGATTGTTTGCGGAAAATAAGGACGTGACACGAGTGATATCTCACTCAGGATCTGTGCACCACAAATTCCTCACAGATCTTCCTCCTGCCCCAACCTTTGTCATCGCCTGCGTTTGCCAAGTCCTTGCGAACCTCCTGTTCCTGCAATACAGTACGTCTCTTTATGATACGTTCGAATATCGGCAGCAGACAAAAAGATTTTATAGATGCTACGCATCGCTTGTCGATAGCACACCCCATGCGCTACCGCTCGCTGCACTTCTCAGGCAGAGAGTTTAGCTTAACATTGAGCTGAGGTATGTACGAAATTGCCTGCACAAGTTAATAGTCTCTGATTCTCGCGGAGACCAGCTTTCAGGTCACGCCAGCGGCTATTTAAATGCAAAAACAAACACGAGCTGAACAAATAAGAGGCCACAGACATTACTTTACACCGGACGACCTTGCTTTGTTACCGAGAAGCGTATAATTGTAGCGCAGCCAGAGCCGTCATCTTTTCCCTCAAGTACATCGAACCAAACAAGTTTAGCAGCAAGACCTGCTGCGCGCACGGTATATTCTTACGCCGAAGAGTTGTTAAGCAGGAATTCCGAGCCTTGTCGGGCATTTGGACAAGGGAGTCGGCGGCGAGCGCCGGTGATATATTGCGCCGCAAAAAAACCCGGCCTGGCGGCAGAGCGGCAGATTTTTCGCCCTTGTAGCGCGGGTCCGGCGAAACGTCCGCGGAGGCAGCCCAGGGATTATGGCCGAGATTTGCGCAACCTCTGCTCGCTGCCGAGAGCTCACGACAGGCAAAAGGGACGCTCGGTCTCTCCTCTTCGCCTCCGCGGAGGCTCCGATCGAGGATTCCTGGAATATTCAGAGAGGCGGCGGAGATCAAAGGGTTTCAATTACCCCGGGCGGACTCATTAGACGTCTAGATATTTCAGTAATTGCCGCGGGGCGCGACCGAGGACCGGCGCGCATTCCTGGTGCGAGCACTCAGCCGCGTGGAGCGCCACCGTAGAGCCGTCGCCGTCGCCGCCGCCGCCGCAGCCGCCAGCGGCGTCTTTTTCGGTGTCACCCTATGTACTGCACTCGTGGACACGAAACACCACGTGTCAGGGTGCTCTTGATAGCGTGATATTATCTGACATCACTAGCTACACTACTGGCCATTAAAATTGCTACACCACGAAGATGACGTGCTACAGAAGCGAAATTTAGCCGACAGGAAGAAGATGCTGTGATATGCAAATGATTAGCTTTTGAGAGCATTCACACGTGGTTGGTGCCGGTGGCGACACCCACAACGTGCTGACATGACGGAAGTTTCCTACCGATTTCTCATACACAAACAGCAGTTGGCCGGCGTTGCCTGGTGAAACGTTGTTGTGATCTCGCGTGTATGGAGGAGAAATGTGTACCATCACGTTTCTGTCTTTGATAAAGGTCAGATGTGGCCTATTGCGATTGCGGTTTATCGTATCGCGACATTGCTGCTCGCGCTGGTCGAGGTGCAATGACTGTTAGCAGAATATGGAATCGGTGGGTTCAGGAGGGTAATAACGAACGCCGTGCTGGGTCCCAGCGGCCTCGTATCACTAGCAGTCGAGATGACAGGCATCTTATCCGCATGGCTGTAACGGATCGTGAGTCACGTCTCAATCCCTGAGTCAACAGATGGGGACGTTTGCAAGACAACAACCATCTGCACGAACAGTGCGGCGACGTTTGCAGCAGCATGGACTATCAGCTCGGGAACTATGGCTGCGGTTACCCTTGACGCTGCAACACAGACAGGAGCGTCTGCGATGGTGTACTCAACGACGAACGTGGGTGCACGAATGGCCTAACGTCATTCTTCCGGATGAATCCAGGTTGTGTTTACTGCATCACTATGGTCGCATCCGTGTTTGGCGACATCGCGATGAACGTACATTGGAACCGTGTATTCGTAATCGCCATACTGGCATATTACCCGGCGTGATGGTATGGGGTGCCATTGGCTACACGTCTCGGTCACCTCTTGTTCGCATTGACAACACTTTGAACAGTGGACGTTACGTTTCAGATGTGTTACGACCCGTGGCTCTACCCTTCATTCGATCCCTGCGAAACCCTACATTTCAGCAGGATGACGCACGACCGCATGTTGCAGATCCTGTACGGTCCTTTCTGGATACAGAAAATGTTCGACTGCTGCCCAGGCCAGTACATTGTCCAGATGTCTCACCAACTGAAAACGTCTGGTCAATGATGGCCGAGCAACTGGCTCGTCACAATACGCCCGTCACTACTCTTGATGAACTGTGGTATCGTATTGAAGCTGCATGGGCAACTGTACCTGTACACGCCATCCAAGCTCTGCTTGACTCAATGCCCAGGCGTATGAAGACCGTTATTACGGCCAGGGGTGGTTGTTCTGGGTATCTATGCACCCAAATTGCGTGAATATGTAATCACATGTCAGTCTTAGTATAATATATTTGTCCAACGAATACCCGTTCATCATCTGCATTTCTTCTTGGTGTAGCAATTTTAATGGCCAGTAGTGTATTTGGGCAAGTTACGTCTATCGATGACACTGTTGGTTATTTCAGTGACGGTTGCCTCGAATAATCCACATAAAACTCATCACCCCTTACCATGACTCCTTGCAGCGAGGAATCGAAATAATCTCGTCAAGCCCTCAGTTACCATTGTGCCTCCGCAGCGGAAGAAGACCGAAATATTGAATTTGGGAGATTTATTCACCACCGAAGGCCTTAATACCGTTCCTCCTTTCAGCCAGTGCACGAACGCCGACATGGAAGATACTGAAATAAGCGATCGGCAAACAGAAAACCAACTAAAACTGCTAAACAGTGGGAGAGAACCTAGATCTGACGAGATACCGACCGGGTTTTGCGAAAGCAGTTGCTGCTCTTCAGTAGTCTTTTATCGCAAGTCGCTGCAGCAATGAAGAATATCTAGTGGTTGGAAAAAAGCGCAGCTTATTTCCGTTTCTAAGAAACGCCGTCGGACTGACACGCATAACTGGAGACCTATATCACTTAAGTCTGAAATACAGAAAGGTCGTGATCGCACAATTCTCTGTTAAGCGTTACGCGTATCAAAATCTCATCATGAGACAGAAGCAGAGGAATAAATTGTACAAAGAAATTAAAGGTTGAAAATGTTTACGTACTGGCCGCACGGGATTTGCCGAGCGGTCTGAGCGCTGCAGTCATGGACTGTGCGGCTGGTCCCGGCGGAGGTTCGAGTCCTCCCTCGGGCATGGGTGTGTTTGTCCTTAGGATGATTTAGGTTAAGTAGTGTGTAAGCTTAGGGACTGATGACCTCAGTAGTTAAGTCCCATAAGATTTCACACACACATTTGTACGTTTCTATACGTACTGACATAAAATATACTAACCCCTCACTGATCCATATACAAAATTTTCAGTTAACATTGTACTTACACGTATCTTAGTAAAAGGCTCACGGATGTGGTAACATAGTCTGAATATAATGCAGGTCTCATCTCATAGGGATATCTGACAATGCTGTTGTCTATTCGAAGAGTATCAGTTCCAAACTGACTGGCGATTAAGCCATGTGATAAGTAAATGTTTACTTCGAATACAAAAAATTACTGTCAAAATATGAGATGAGATCTCTCTATTTGTTCTCCCATTCGTGAGCTTTTAACTAAAGTTCGATTTAAATGTAAGTACACTGCCGCTGTGGCCGAGCGGTTCTAGACGCTTCAGTCCGGAACCATACTACTGCTACGGTTGCAGATTCGAATCCTGCCTCGGGTATGGATGTGTCTGATGTCCTTAAGTTAGTTAGGCGTAAGTAGTTCTAAGTCTAGGGGACTGATGACCTCAGACGTTAAGTCCTATAGTGCTTACAGCCATTTGAACCATTTTTGAAATGTAAGTACGAGATTAACTGAAAATTTTGTTTGGATCACTAAGATGCATATTATGTTAGTATGTACATGTCTGCTGTCGTTAATTTCTTTGTACACTTTCCTAGGCAGCTTTAGTCTGATGATGAAATTTTGAAACGCGTAAGTTGCTTAATAAAGAATTGTGCTATCAAGACCTTTCTATATTTAAAGTTGGTCCGAAACTGATTGGCCGCCTGCCTCTGCCATCGATATATTTCTCCACGAAGTAGTGGGGGTGATACAGCTGACGCCAATATACTGCACAGTTATGGAGTATGTTTCACTTTCATGCATTACTACGTTTTTGGAGAGTAAAAATCTACTGTATAAAACCGAAGACGGGCTCCTCAAACCGAGATCTTACGACACTCATTTCGATCTGTTCGTCCTTCCAATCCAGAGCGCTGTAGAGATAGGCGCTCAGGTATTCAATACAGCTCTGCCCTGTAGTTTAGTGAACATGCAAAGTATCGAGCCACATCTGTGACACAATACAGCACATCCTTACAACTCAATAAATCATTCTTAATGAAACAAAATCAACAAATGCAAAGTTATGTCGGGAGTACCCAAAGAGGGTGCTATACGACCGATACGATTAACTATTTACACTAAAGCGCCAAAGAAACGGTATAGGCATGCATATTCAAATACAGAGATACGTAAACAGTCAAAATACGGTGATGCGGTCGGCAACGCCTATACAAGACAATAAGTGTCTGGTGCAGTTGTTAGATTGGTTACTGCTGTTAAAATCGCGGGTAATCAAGATTTAAGTGAGTTTGAACATGGTGTTATTGTCGGCGCACGACCGATGGGACACGGCATCTCCGAGGTAGCGATGAAGTGAGGATTTGCCCGTACGACCACTTCAAGAGTGTACCGTCAATATCAGGTAACCGTTAAAACATCAAATCTCCGAAATCGCTGCGGCCAGGAAAAGATCCTGCAAGAACGGGACCAACGACGACTGAAGAGAATCGTTCAATGTGACAGAAGTGAAACCCTTCCGCGAATTGCAGCAGATTTTAAAGCTGGGTCATCAACAAGTGTCAGCGTGCAAACCATTCAACGAAACATCATCGTTATGGGCTTTCGGAGCCGAATGTCCAGTCGTGTACCCTTTATGACTGCGCGACACAAAGCCTTATGCCTCACCTGGGTCCGTCAACACCGACACTGGACTGTTGGTAGTTGGAAACATATAGCTTGGACGGACGAGTCTCGTTTCAAATTGTATCGAGCGGATGTTCGTATACGGGTATGGAGACAACCTCATGAATCCATAGACCCTGCATACCTGTATCAGCTGGTGCCTGTTCAAGCTGGTGGAGGCTCTGTAATGGTGTGGAGCATGTGCAGTGGGGGACCCCTGATACGGCTGTGATAGGTGACACGTACATAAGCATCCTGTCCGATCACCTGCATCTATTAATGCCCATTGTGCATTCTGACGGACTTGGGCCATTCCAGCAGGAAAATGCGACGTCTCACATGTCGAGAATTGCTACAGAGTGGATCCAGGAACACTGTTCTTAGTTTAAAAAGCTTCGCTGGCCACCAAACTCCGCACACAAGGACGTTATTGAGCATATCTGGGATGCCTTGCAACGTGCTCTTAAAAAGAGATCTCTGCCCCCTCGTACTCTTACGGATCTATGGACAGTCCTACAGGATTCATGGTGTCAGTTCCCTCCAGCTCTACTTCAGGCATTAGTGGAGTCGGTGCCACGTCGTATTGCGGCACTTCTACGTGCTCGCGAGGGTCTTACACGATATTAGGCGCGAATGCCAGTTCTTTGGCTCTTC
The DNA here is from genome assembly GCF_023897955.1 of Schistocerca gregaria. Classification (NCBI taxonomy): domain Eukaryota; kingdom Metazoa; phylum Arthropoda; class Insecta; order Orthoptera; family Acrididae; genus Schistocerca; species Schistocerca gregaria. The sequence goes on from NC_064921.1 coordinate 201,343,705, forward strand.
AGTGTATATTCATGGCCAGGTGGATAACGTTTCTTGCTCCGTTAGGCTATTCGCGGACGATGCTGTTCTCTGAAGCAAGACTGCAACGGCAGAAGAGTGAAACGAAATGCCGGAAGGCCTGCAGAGAATACACGACTGTTTCTGGTACTTGCAGCTGTCTGATAACGTAAATATGTATAACGTAATGCGTGGGAAATAGGCGAAGAGTTTCACAGGTGAAGTATTTAGAAGCAACCATACGGAGTGACCTAAAGTGGAATACCCATACGAAAGCAATAAAGGCAGGTGACAGACTTTCATCGTGATGAGTGTTAAGAAAATGTGTTCCGTTAACGAGACAAGTGACTTGTAGAATACTCTTTCTAACGGACCATGATTATTATTTACCAGTTCGTAATTCTCGCCAAGTAAGGTTAACGGAAGAGAAACGTAAGATCCAACACAGTTCTGCGCGTTTCCTCACTCGACGGGAAAGCATTACGTACTCGTAGATGCTCAACAAACCTCAGAGCCAAACGCTACATGAGAGCAGTTGGGCATCAGTGAGATATTTACTGTTGAAATTTGGAGAGCATTCGTTCCCAGAACAGTCAGGGGCCATATACTGCCTTCTACATACATTGTTGTCCAAAATTAAAGCAATAAACAGAAATTCTGCAAGGTTGCGTTTATTTTCCCACGAAACATTGTAAGCTGGTGATAATAAAGTAGAAACTATGTAACGAACACGGAACATAAATTTCTGCTATATGCATAACGGTAGACAAAAATGTTCTCCGTTTTCTCCAACTTAACGGATTTGCACACACATTCCGACAACTGGTTAATGTGCTCAGCATGGGGTGTGACCACCACTTGGAGCAATACTGGCCTGTCACATGTTGAGGCAATAACGACCATTCTCCCTGCAGAGATCCTCACAAGTCTTGGACAGTGGTTGGTGGATGCTGACTCGACGCAACGCGTCTCTCTAGTGCATCCCTGACATGCTCTGTGGGATTCAAATCGGGTGAGCGAGCAGGCAACACGATGCGTGGAATATCTTCCGTTTCAAAAAAATGTCCGGCCGCTGTGGCCGAGCGGTTCTAGCCGCTCCAATCCGGAACCGCGTTGCTGCTACGGTCGCAGGTTCGAATCCTGCCTCGGGCATGGATGTGTGTGATGTCCTTCGGTTAGTTAGGTTTAAGTAGTTCTAAGTCTCGGGGACTGATGACCTCAGATGTTAAGTCCCGTAGTGCTTAGAGCCATTTGAACCATTTATTTTTTAAAAAAAGGTTCAGGTGGCTCTGAGCACTATGGGACTTAACATCTTAGGTCCTCATTCCCCTAGAACTTACAACTACTTAAACCTAACTAACCTAAGGACATCACACACATCGATGCCCAAGAACGGATTCGAGCCTGTGACCGTAGCGGTGGAGCGGTTCCAGACTGATGCCCCTATAACCACTCGGCCACCCCGGCCCGCTATCTTCCATTTCCCAAGAAAACATCAACCACCCATTCTCTATGAGGTAGAGCATTATCGTCCATCAATATGAATTTTAGGTCCACACCACCTCGCAACAACCGCACATGAGGTCCCAAGATCTCGTCACGATACCTGACAACAGTTAAACCTTGCCGACTCACACGTAATTAAGAGGTGTTCCAGTGGTCAACACAATACCTGCCCGCACCATTAGGATCCTTCTCGAATAGGTCTCTTTCCACTAGGTTGTGGTCCCGAAATCGTGTTCCACGGTCCTTCCAGATGCGAATGCTTGGAGAATCATTCTCCAGACCAAATCGGGACTCATCTGTAAAAAGAACATTGGCCCACTCTTCGACTGTGCAGGTGGTACGCTGACTCCACTACAGACGTTTCCTTCTGGGAAGACGCATCAGAGGTACACATACAGCAGGTCTTCGACAATACAGGCCACTCTGCCGAAGCCTCCTGTCACACCGTTTGTCTCGATACAACACGTCCAGTGGATACTGTGATGTCAAACGCCAGTTGCCGTTCAGTAGAAAGGCGGTACTGTCGTGCCCTTACAGTCGAATAACACTCCTCTCTTTATGATACCACACACAGTGCTCTGGTCTTTCGGATACTGTGTCGGTCTCTATAAACTGTCGGCACATCCGAGAAACAATTGAACGATTCACATTAAGCCAACGGCCTACATCAGTTTGCGACTGTCCTGCTTCCATTCTTCTCATGGCCCTCCACCGCAGAGTCCGTAGGCCTCTTTTTTGCGCCACACCGCCCCGTCTGTGACTGTTTGTACAGAAACTGTGGATGCGGGACCACCCTCCACACACTAACTCGTTTGATAGACATCTTGACGCCATCATGGCGTGGGTGTCCGTTGACCGAAATGCCACCTTCCGTGCAGAACAATACTGCACGGACATCTGTTGACAATATTTATGTCATTATACCGTGAATTAGACACAAGACGGGGAAACAGCAGTTTTTTGCTTTAATCTTGGACTCCGGTGTACGTATTGCAAAATGATCATTATGAGGAAATGAGAAATTAAGTGTCTTACAGAGCATTGAAGTAGCAAAAAATGAGAACAAGGCAACAAAACAACCAATGAAGGACGGAGCAAGGAGGAGATCAGAAGCAGATTAGCACTGGCAAAAAGGGCGTTCCTGGCCAAGAGAAGTCCACTAGTATCAAACATAGGCCGTAATTTGAGGAAGGAATTTCTGAGGACGTACGTCAGGACCTCAGAATTGTATGGTAGTGAAACATGGACTGCGGGAAAACCGGAACAGAGGAGAATCGAAGCATTGGGGCTGTGGTCATACAGACGAATGTTGAAAATTATGTGGACTGATAAGGAAAGGAATGATGAGGCTCTGTGCAGAATCGTAGAGGAAATGAATATGTGGGAAACACTGACAAGGAGAAGGGACAGGATGGTGGAACATATTTTAAGACATGAGGGAATGACATCCATGGTACTAGAGGGAGCTGTAGAGAGCAAAAACTGAAGAGGAAGACCGAGATTGGAATACATCCAGGAAATAATTGAGTACGAAGGTTGCAAGTGCTTCTCTGAGATGAAAACGTTGGTAATGGAGAGGAATTTGTGGCGGCCACTTCAAGCAAGTCAGACTCAAAAAAGAAAAACCACGGGGTTATATCGAAAATCATTTTTCTTTTCACGCTGGTCAATTGGGTGGAAGACAGAGGGACCAGAACTATCGTCCGCTGCCCACCGTAAGTTGGCTTGCAGGGTAGATGTGTACATATAAGCGTAGATCTAGGAGGAACTCACCGTTTCTTTCTCTTTTTGTTTTGTTTATTTAGGCATCTGAACAGAACTCATACACCCATCATCATATGAGTGCAAACACACTGAGGTAACAGAAGTCACGGGATAGCGATGCCTATGTTGATATGGCGATAGTATCGCGTACACCGGTTATAAAATGGCAATAAATTGGCATAGCTGCCATTTGTACTCAAGGTTTCAGACGTTATTATAGCCAGACGACGGGATTTACCACCTTTGAATGTTGAATGGTAGTCCGAGCTAGAGACGTGAGACATTCTGTTCCGGAAATCGTTAGGGATATCAATATTGCGCGATCCACAATGACAAGACTGTGGCGAGAATATCACAGTTCAGGCATTATCTTTCAAGATGGACAATGGAGTGGTGACGGCCTTCGTTTATCGACTCGAGCAGCTGCGTTGGTGTAATGTTGTCAGTGATAAGAGACAAGGCTTCATAATAGTAGATTCCAGTAGAAATTGTAATTCTCGTTAGTACGTACACGCCCAGCTGCGAGACAACAGGTTCAGAACCGCATTTTGTCCGCTGAGTAAAGCTAGCGAGCGAGCTCAAGCCTACCTTCGTGACGTACGCGTCGTGGCCTGTCTTTCCCATGGGCCTTGGATTATTCCGTGATGTCGTCACAAACTTTCAAGGATGGTGGAGAAGGATAAAAGTATCAATTTGAGTTAAGGATCCTTGTACTGGAAACGAACGAGTCGAAACTTATAAGCGAGAACCGTTCTGGTACCTCTGACCACGGAATACGTGCACCTCTAGTGTTTTTGCGAAGATTGTTGGGGAGGAAACTTTCAGAGGTGGTAGTGTGGATCAGAACAAGAAAATCAGCTAGTAAACATGGCCTCTAAAATGCGTACCTTAAGAGCTACGAACACTTGTTAAATAGAGAAGATGTGTTTCACACTAGCGAAGACAAACAAGCGCTCCTAACTCCTCAGGCATGCATTTTAGAATCCATATTCATCAAACATTTTTTTCTTGTCTTTGTCCATACTACCACCTCTGAATGTTGCATACCTTACATTTTTAGCAATAACACTAACGGCACGTGTATACCACTGTCAGAGAAACCAGAATGGTTGTCGCTTATAACTTTCGACTCGTTCGTTTGTGAACCAGGGCCCCTAACCTCAAATTGATGCATTTATTCGTCTCCATCATCCTTGAAAGTTTGTGAGATCATAACGAAAGCGCACTGCACATACAAATATTTACATGCGCCGGCGCCTGTAAGTTTGATAATCTGTAACGTTGTTGGATGACGTTTCCGGACATAGGTTTCTATGTACAAATTGACCTACTAAGCGCCTTCTACAACCTCTAGAAGTGTGTGCCATGAATTGTGAAACACGCTGTGTTTGTTCAGGCCGCATATGTCAATAGTCACTGACTGTGTATCACATTTCTGTTTTAGTGTTTTGTGAATAATCGTTTCCAAAAACAGTTACTGGTTGTTTCCTCATCTATCGGTGATGTCATCCAAATGAGCGTTTTTTACGGTTCTCGTCTAATTCTGAGGCACCAGTTGCACTCACCAAACCAGGAAAAAAATGACCGTAAAAATAAAGTCGTATATTAAGATTCGATGCACGCAATGCCCAAAAATCTTAATAAAAAATAGAAAAACATAATACAACCCAGAAGTCATTGGACGCTCTGCCTTCAGGGTTAGAAAAAGTTAGAAATTGAAAAATAAAAATAATTTTGTAAGTTGACACTACACTTATCATGTGGTACGTTATGTATATCATGCTGACAGCTGCTTTCACTTGCAACAAAAAATATGTTCTTTATAGATCGTGTCCCCGATAGACCCTGAGGCAGTGACAAATGTCTCGATCTGGACGTCAACTGATGGTTGCGTTGTTTTCAAAGTTATCGACTTCAGCGTTTGACACAAGTTTGATGACCAACTCGGAGGGTATACCTGATCAAGTTTATTCACATCATTTCCAGTTCGTCGTGAGCCTGAGAAAAGGACTCGTATTTCTTTAGAAGGGGTTCGGTACTGTTAAGTCACCAAAGAACTACATTGAAACTGAGCTCAGAACGGACCATTCTGGTTTATCTTTTGCTGGCGTCTACGGTTCGCTTGGTAAATAAAATCACTTCAAAACACTCTCGGGTAATATTATGATGCTTTTCGCCACCTAGACTGTGCAACTTCCTGGCGAAAAAATAGTCTATATGCACTATATGACTGAGAGCAGTACTAAACTTCAGGATAGACGGTCAAACAACACATTTCAGAACAATCAGTATTTAAAACTACGTCGCGACTTTTTTCTTCCTTTTCTTTGTTAACAAGCAGACACTTTTGGACGAATAGCCGAGCCTTTCGAAAACTTTAGTAACCATACTTTAGTAGATTGTAAAAGGTACGCATTACACAGGTGTGACTGATGATTCAATACTTCTGAAGAGGAATGAAACACGTGTTCCTTTCTCGTGTGATACAAAGGTTATTACCGAGGTTAAAGCCTTATTAAGACACAGAGATAAATAAACTGGAACAGAGTAGTATTAAAGTATATCGATAAATACCTGACATATTTGCCTGACAAGTAACTAAGATTCTGTTCTCGAACATCTGTTCGGTGTACGTCATGTAGAACTAAAAATGGAAGTCGCGAGTCGGCAGAAAACAAATGAAGATATATTTCCGTTTCCTTATGCGCCTAGTGCTCATGTCGGCGATATAAATCTACAGAAATTCTCCGGAAGCTTTTATACTGCTGCTATAGACGTTCGTTGCACGATTCCCGAGCCGGATGCCAGAAATATTTACATGTCTTCAACGAACTCATTGTACTGTTAGCTAGCAACAGGACATAATACAAAACATCCAAAAACCTCTTGGCCAGTGTAGAACCGACTTAAATTCAAACAAAAAACAAAATTCTTCATAGCGTTCGATTCCCACTGAAAATACACACGCACATTTCCACCAACCGTTTGGTAACCATTAGACGCAACGCGTGCGAGTTCAGCAGCTAGAGAACAGCTCTTCAAATAAGTGGGTGTTGGGATTCTCGAAGGATCACTGTGACTTGGATGGCTTTTTGTATTATTTATAAATGAAAACCAAACGGGTTATATGCTACACACGTCATTAGCTCGATCTCTATCCACATGTCACAAAAAGAATCAGTTTACAGGCTTTGAATTCAGTTTTTTCACTTTGTTTTGTACATAATAGCACAGCCACATGGATTGACATTACTCACGTTACAAGTGAAACAAAGATTTAACAACAAAGTAAATACACTATTTTTACTTTACCACACATTTTACCAATGAGTATTTCAGTATTCGTCTGTGAATTAGAAGGAGTTGTCAAGAAAAAAAGATTTTAAAATGAATATTAATCGACTTTACTTCCTGTCAGATAAAATCCAAGCTATTGGTCAACAGTAAAAGATTTTTGTAGCTGCTTATTACGCTACTTTCTGATCTACTCACAGTTTTAGGAATGAGTAACAAAATTTTTCCGTATCTTGGTGAACCTGGTAGTCTTTACTATTCTGAAACTTGATTCCAAATTTGATTCAGAAATCACGTTCCATAGGACAAGTACCGTGAATCAGAACTCTAAAGATAAGCTTTCACAGGCAGTGGTGTGGACCAAAACAAAGAAAAAAACGTGCAATAAACATGGGTTCCAAAAAGCAGTCCTTAAGAGCTATGAGTACTTGTTCATCTTTGCTACTATGACACACAGCTCTTCTCCTGAATAAGAACTCAAAGCTCTTGAGGTATGCTTTTGGAACTCATGTTGGCCATCCAATTTTTTCTTGTTGTAGTCCTGTAAGTAGGCTGTTTAGGTTTTTATATTGGTAACGACACGTAGCGCTCTGTATGAAAACCACTGACTGTGCTGTGTGCAGTCTGTGGCTGGTTTGCATTGTTGTTGGCCATTGTAGTGTTGGGCAGTTGGCTGTTAACAGCGCGTAGCGTTGCGCAGTTGGAGGTGAGCCGCCAGCAGTGGTGGATGAGGGGAGAGAAATGACGGAGTTTTGAAATTTGTAAGACTGGATGTCATGAACTGCTATATATATATTATGACTTTTGAACACTGTTAAGGTAAATACATTGTTTGTTCTCTATCAAAATCTTTCATTTGCTAACTATGCCTATCAGTAGTTAGTGCCTTCCGTAGTTTGAATCTTTTATGTTGTTGGCAGTAGTGGCGCTCGCAGTATTGCAGTAGTTCGAGTAACGAAGATTTTTGTGAGGTAAGTGATTTGTGAAACGTATTGGTTAATTTAGTCACGGCCATTCTTTTGTAGGGATTATTAAAAGTCAGATTGCGTTTCGCTAAAAATATTGTGTGTCAGTTTAAGCACAGTCATGTACAATTTTTCTAAGGGGACGTTTCAATCCATAGTACCTACTCCCACAATATGCAAGCATAGAGCTCAGAGAAGAAGAGATTTTATCACAGTATCGAAGATAAAGAAGTGCTCATATGTATTATATGTATATAGGTAGTTTCAAAAATGTACGGCCAAACTTTCAGGAAACATTCCTCACACAAAGAAAGAAAATATGTTACGTGGACATGTGTCCGGAAACGCTTAATTGCCATGTTAGAGCTTCTTTTAGTTTCGTGAGTATCTACTGTACTTCCTCGAATCATCGCCAGTTGGCCCAATTGAAGGAAGGTAATGTTGACTTCGGTGCTTGTGTTGACATGCGACTCCTACAGTACTAGCATCAAGCACATCAGTACGTAGCATCAACAGGTTAGTGTTCATCACGAGCGTGGTTTTGCAGTCAGTGCAATGTTTACAAATGCGGAGTAGGCAGATGCCCATTTGATGTATGGATTAGCACGGGGCAATAGCCGTGGCGCGGTACGTTTGTATCGAGACAGATTTCCAGAACGAAGGTGTCCCGACAGGAAGACGTTCGAAGCAATCGATCGGCGTCTTAGGCAGCACGGAACATTCCAGCCTATGACTGGCGACTGGGGAAGACCTAGAACGACAAGGACACATGCAATGGACGAGGCAATTCTTCATGCAGTTGACGATAACCCTCATGTGAGCGTCAGAGAAGGTGCTGCTGTACAAGGTAAGGTTGACCACGTCACTGTATGGACAGTGCTACGGGAGAACCAGTTGTTTCTGTACCATGTACAGCGTGTGTAGGCACTATCAGCAACTGATTGGCCTCCACGGGTACACTTCTGCGAATGGTTTCATCCAACAATGTGTCAATCCTCATTTCAGTGCAAATGTTCTCTTTAACGATGAGGCTTCATTCCAACGTGATCAAATTGTAAATTTTCACAATCAACATGTATGGGCTGACGAAAATCCGCACGCAATTGTGCAATCACGCCATCAACACAGATTTTCAGTGAACGTTTGGGCAGCCATTGTTGGTGATGTCTTGATTGGGCCCCATGTTCTTCCACCTGATTCCATGCGACGGAGGGTGGACGCATGTATCCTCGCAAATGGAGGACATTTTGAACATTTCCTGTAACAAAGTGTTTGAAGTCACGCTGGTACGTTCTGTTGCTGTGTGTTTCCATTCCATGAGTAACGTGATTTGAAGAGAAGTAATAAAATGAACTCTAACATGGAAAGTAAGCGTTTCCGGACACATGTCCACGTAACATATTTTCTTTCTTTGTGTGAGGAATGTTTCCTGAAAGTTTGGCCGTACCTTTTTGTAACACCTTGTATATGTATTATAATGTTGTGGAGGTTGTTAGTTTCCATTTCAGTGACGATTATACAGCTTGGTCCATTGATAGTGACAGGGCCAAATATCTCACAAAATAACCATCAAACGAAAAAACTACAAAGAACGAAACTCGTCTAACTTGAAGGGGGAAACCAGATGGCGCTCTGGTTTGCCCGCTAGATGGCACTGCCATAGGTCAAACGGATATCAACTCCGTTTTTTTTAAAATAGGAACCCTCATTTTTTATTACATATTCGTGTAGAACGTAAGGAAATATGAATGTTTTACTTGGACCACTTTTTCTGCTTTGTGATAGATGGCGCTGTAATAGTCACAAACGTATAAGTACGTGGTATCACATAACATTCCGCCAGTGCGGATGGTATTTGCTTCGCGATACGTTACCCGTGTTAAAATGGACCGTTTACCAATTGCGGAAAAGGTCGATATCGTGTTGATGTATGGCTATTGTGATCAAAATGCCCAACGGTCGTGTGCTATGTATGCTGCTCGGTATCCTGAACGACATCATCCAAGTGTCCGGACCGTTCGCCGGCTAGTTACGTTATTTAACGGAACAAGAAGCGTTCAGCCACATGTGAAACGTCAACCACGACCTGCAACAAATGATGATACCCAAGTATGTGTTTTAGCTGCTGTCGCGGCTAATCCGCACATCAGTAGCAGACAAACAGCGCGAGAATCGGGAATCTCAAAAACGTCGGTGTTGAGAATGCTACATCATCGTCGATTGCACCCTTACCATATTTCTGTGCACCAGGAATTGCATGGCGACGACTTTGAACGTCGTGTACAGTTCTCCCAATGGGCACAAGAGAAATTACGGGACGATGGCAGATTTTTTTTGCACGCGTTCTATTGAGCGACGAAGCGTCATTCACTAACAGCGGTAACGTAAACCGGCATAATATGCACTACTGGGCAACGGAAAATCCACGATGGCTGCGACAAGTGGAACATCAACGACCTTGGCGGGTTAATGTAGGGTGCGGCATTATGGGAGGAAGGATAAGTGGCCCCCATTTTGTTGATGGAAATCTAAATGGTGTAATGTATGCTGATTTCCTACGTAATGTTCTGCCAATGTTACTACAAGATGTTTCACTGCATGACAGAATGGTGATGTACTTCCAACGTGATGGATGTCCGGTACATAGCTCGTGTGCGGTTGAAGCGGTATTGAATAGCATATTTCATGACAGGTGGATTGGTCGTCGAAGCACGTTCACAGGATCTGACGTCCCCGGATTTCTTTCTGCGTGGAAAGTTGAAGGATATTTACTATCGTGATCCACCGACAAGGCCTGACAACATGCGTCAGCGCATTGTCAATGCATGTGCGAACATTACGGAAGGCGAACTACTAGCTGTGAAATGTCGTTACACGTATTTCCAAATGCATTGAGGTTGACGGACATCATTTTGAGCATTTATTGCATTAATATGGTGTTTACAGGTGATTACACTGTAACAGCATGTTTTCTCAGAAATGATAAGTTCGCTAAGGTACATGTATCACATTGGAACAACCGAAATAAAATGTTCAAACGTACCTAAGATCTGTATTTTAATTTAAAAAAACCTACCTGTTACCAAGTGTTCCTCTAAAATTGTGAGCCATATGTTTGTGAATATTACAAAGCAAAGAAAGTGGTCAGACTAAAAAATTCATATTTCTTTACGTACTAGACGAATATGTAATAAAAATGGGGGTTCATGTTTAAAAAAACGCACTTGATATCAGTTTGACCTATGGCAGCGCCATCTAGCGGGCCAACCATAGCGCCATCCAGCGGGCCAACCTTAGCGCATCTGGTTTCCCCCTTCAAGCTAGATAAGTTTTGTTCTTTGTAGTTTTTCGTTTGACGCTCATTTCGTTTGATATTTGGGCCGGTCACGATCAATGGACCACCCTGTATATGGATTATACTGTTGGGGTGGTTATTAGTTTCCATTTCTGTGACGCTTATACATACGGGGCTGTAATAATTAAACTTTGCCTGTTTAACACGTTATAACATGGAAACTAATTACCGTACAAATGCAAAACTTCTCAGCATTAATGTCTAGAGCACGTGGCGTATGATTTCCATGCGCAACAGTGCCACCGTCCAGTTCCAACTATGACCAGCAGGTGCCGTGATTAGTCATTGTTATTTATAGTCTCACACATCTGACCAGTCGCAGTGCACTTGTTGATATGTCAACTTGAGCTCGGATAAAAGTAGCAGGGCGTTATTGGTGAAGGTTTATTACCAAAACAAAAGTAACGCTGCAGCTGCAATTCGAGAATATCGCCGGCTGAAATGATTACGGCAGGTTCCTCTTTCCTCACCTGCTTTGCGGAACATGACGAAGAAGTTCGAATCAACTGGAGAACTGGGCGTCGCTCTGGGGAAAGGCCGACGCCCGTTTGCGTGCGTGTGTGTGTGTGTGTGTGTGTGTGTGTGTGTGTGTGTGTTGGGGCCTATGGGCGCTCAACGTCGATGCCATCAGCGCCCTGACACACATTAAAAGGAACGAATGTGGGCAGACCTAATAAAACTGAAGCCCACACGCAAAGAAAGCAGGAAAAGAAGGTAAATGCTACATAAGAAAGTAAAACTAAGGAAAGGGAAAACATAGCAACAGGAATGCCACAGGAAATTGTCATTGGCTGGCCACTTACATAAAATATGTGCGAGCTTGTTGCCCGGTTGCACCACAGGTGGTTGATGAAATGGCTGTCGCTAAGGTAGAGAACGCTGGGCGCAAATACCGATCGTCAGGCAGTGCGCGTGCTGTTTCACGGCCGTGACCCACCGTACGGAAGGTACTTCAAATCATACTCAAATGGTATGCGTACAACATCCATATGGTACATCAGCCTGCACCACACGACGCACGACGACTTCGCCCTCCACTTTCTCACGAGGGTTGAAGTTGACGCGCGGTGGCCATGGATCGTTATATGGGCAGACGGAGCTCATTTTTATCTGACAGATGAGGTGAACACGCAGAGTTCACCTCCAGTCAGTGCGCGTGAAGTTCCACTGTATGTTGAACGTGTCACCGTATGATGTGGCTTCACAGCTACGTTCATCATTGGCCCATTCTTTTTTGAACAGGTTGGCGCTCAAGGACCGAAGACGTGCAGTGTGACTGGCCAGCGTTAGTGCGATATCCTTCGCCAGCATGTCTTACCCGCTTTACAGCAGAGAGACAAATTGAACTCAAAAGTTTTCATGCAAGATGGGGCCCCACCGCAGGTGAAGTTCGCCTGCTTCTCTGAAACACATTTGGGAACGATCGAATTATCAGCCGATCGTTTCCAAATGCTTGACCGCTCCCTGTGATTTCTGGTGGTGGGTTTACGTGAAGGACAGGGTTTGCCAGGGGTACATTCACACATGTGTTGATCTGAAGCACAGCGTATCAAGAGAGGTAGCTAGATACGTAGGGACATGCCTCGTTCTGTTGTGCAGAATGCATCCTCCGCTTTGAGACTCTTCTGGACCCTGATGGGCGCCATACTGAGCCCTTTTTGTAGCGGTACCGGCTTGTTATGTTATGAGGTACCGTAGCAGCACATTAACTGTGTTTCAGGTGAATTGATTCTGCATTGTTTCTCTTCCCATGTCCTTGATCCTCGCACGGTAATTAGTTGCCGTGTTATAACATGTTAAATAGGGAAAGTTTAATTATAACCACGTGCGACGGACGTTATCGTGCAACAGGCCAATTCCATCCCCCACAGCATTCCGGGGCATTTCGTGGTGGGTTGCAGATTCTGAAAAGTGTCTTCATAGCGCTGCAGACTCATTGCGGTTACACGCTCGAGGAACTCGAATGGCAGAAGGCCCCTCCAGTTGAAGTAGAAGGTAAACAGGAGCTTACCGGAAGTTGTGTAAAGAGCTTTGGATGTCTTTGGCGGGGAGAGATGTGGGATATTTCCACTGTTGGATTTGCCGTTTGACCTCGGTGTGGGCTTTGTTTACATAGAATTGACTTGGTACTCTGGTCCAACTGGACCGATGATTGACTGGAAATGGTATGTACGGCTACCTGGAGACCATTCATGTGCGTCATGTTAGCAAACAACGATGGAATTTTTGTAGATGACAATACGCCGTGTTCGCAGTTGGTTTAAGAACATTCTGGACTGTTCGAGCGAATGATTTGGCCACACAGATTGCTTGACATGAATCACATCGAGCATTTAGGGGATATAATCGAGAGATCAGTTCGTGCACAAAATTATGGACGAATATAGAGGCAGTGAGGCTCATTATTTCTGCAGGGGACGTCCAACGACTTGTTGAGTCCATGCCACGCCGAGTTGCTGCACAACGCCGGGAAAAAGGAGGTTCAGGACGATGTTAGGAGGTATGCCATGATTTTTGTCACCTCAATGTGTGTTCCTAGACTCATCGCATGCTGCGGTTGCTGAGAACCCTTTAACCTTCACGAGATAGTTGTAGTCTATCCTCAAGAGTCTGTCAGTTCAGCTGTTGCAGCATCTACGTGACACTCTTCCATGGTTCTAAGTAACCTGTGACCATTCAGGCTGCTGTTCCCTGCATACGTTCAAAATCCTCTGTTAGCCCTATTTGTTAAGGGGTTCCACACACACGAGCAGTATTCCTGAATTAGTCCTTTTAGACTGACTACGTTTCACTAGTACTCACCAATGAACCGACGTCTGTCAGGCAATTTACTTACGAGTGAGTCGATTTGATCGTTCCATTTCATATCCCAAAAACTGTTACACTGTTAGTGATACGAGGCCGTTGGTATCCAACAGGGCGTTGCGTATTACCCTCTTGAACCCACCGATTCCATACTCTGCTAACAGTCACTGGATCTCGATCAACGCGAGGAGCAATGTCGCGATACGATAAACCGCAATCGTGATAGGCTACAATCCGACCTGTATCAAAGTCGGAAACGTGATGGTGCGCATTTCTCCTCCTTACACGAGGCATCACAATAACGTTTCACCAGGTAACGCCGGTCAACTGCAGTTTGCGTATGAGAAATCGGTTGGAAATGTTCGTCATGTCAACACATTGAAGGTGTCGCCACCGGCGCCAACCTTGTGTGAATGCTCTGAAAAGCTAATCATTTGCACATCACAGCATCTTTTTCCTGTCGGTTAAATTTCGCGTCTGTAGCACGTCATCTTCGTGGTGTAGCAACTTTAATGGCCAGTAGTGCAAGTTTAGACGAAATTTTTTCAAACGATCTAACAGTGTTCAGAAAGGATATACACTCCTGGAAATTAAAATAAGAACACCGTGAATTCATTGTCCCAGGAAGGGGAAACTTTATTGACACATTCCTGGGGTCAGATACATCACATGATCACACTGACAGAACCACAGGCACATAGACACAGGCAACAGAGCATGCACAATGTCGGCACTAGTACAGTGTATATCCCCCTTTCGCAGCAATGCAGGCTGCTATTCTCCCATGGAGACGATCGTAGAGATGCTGGATATAGTCCTGTGGAACGGCTTGGCATGCCATTTCCACCTGGCGCCTCAGTTGAACCAGCGTTCGTGCTGGACGTGCAGACCGCATGAGACGACGCTTCATCCAGTCCCAAACATGCTCAATGGGGGACAGATCCAGAGATCTTGCTGGCCAGAGTAGTTGATTTACACCTTCTAGAGCACGTTGGGTGGCACGGGGTACATGCGGACGTGCATTGTCCTGTTGGAACAGCAAGTTCCCTTGCCGGTCTAGGAATGGTAGAACGATGGGTTCGATGACGGTTTGGATGTACCGTGCACTATTCAGTGTCCCCTCGACGATCACCAGAGGTGTACGGCCAGTGTAGGAGATCGCTCCCCACACGATGATGCCGGGTGTTGGCCCTGTGTGACTCGGTCTTATGCAGTCCTGATTGTGGCGCTCACCTGCACGGCGCCAAACACGCATACGACCATCATTGGCACCAAGGCAGAAGCGACTCTCATCGCTGAAGACGACACGTCTCCATTCGTCCCTCCATTCACGCCTGTCGCGACACCGCTGGAGGCGGGCTGCACGATATTGGGGCGTGAGCGGAAGACGGCCTAACGGTGTGCGGGACCGTAGCCCAGCTTCATGGAGGCGGTTGAGAATGGTCCTCGCCGATACCCCAGGAGCAACAGTGTCCCTAATTTGCTGGGAAGTGGCGGTGCGGTCCCCTACGGCACTGCGTAGGATCCTACGGTCTTGGCGTACATCCGTGCGTCGCTGCGGTCCGGTCCCAGGTCGACGGGCACGTGCACCTTCCGCCGACCACTGGCGACAACATCGATGTACTGCGGAGACCTCACGCCCCACGTGTTGAGCAATTCGGCGGTACGTCCACACGGCCTCCCGCATGCCCACTATACGCCCTCGCTCAAAGTCCGTCAACTGCACATACGGTTCACGTCCACGCTGTCGCGGCATGCTACCAGTGTTAAAGACTGCGATGGAGCTCCGTATGCCACGGCAAACTGGCTGACACTGACGGTGGCGGTGCACAAATGCTGCGCAGCTAGCGCCATTCGACGGCCAACACCGCGGTTCCTGGTGTGCCCGCTGTGCCGTGCGTGTGATCATTGCTTGTACAGCCCTCTCGCAGTGTCCGGAGCAAGTATGGTGGGTCTGACACACCGGTGTCAATGTGTTCTTTTTTCCATTTCCAGGAGTGTATTAAATACAGTTGGTGGTGAAGTATTTATTGCTGTCACAGGTAGAATGCCTTGTAGCGAAATTCAAATAGATAGTTTACGTGAAATAGTATGGGTAGAGGTTATACCTCACAATCGGACTAAAGTATTAATTGGATTGTTTTACCGACCTCCCGACTCAGAAGAAATAGTTGCCGAACAGTTCAAAGAAACCTTGAGTCTCGTTGCAAATAAGTAGCCCGCTCATAGAATTACAGTCGGTGGTTACTTGAATCTACCTTCGATAAGCTGGAAAAACTATACGTTTAAAGCCGGCGGCAGGCATAAAACATCATCCAACATTGTACTCAATGCTTTCTCATAAAATTATTTTGAACAATTAGTTCATGAGCCCACTCGAAGCGTAAGCGATTGCGAAAGCATACTTGACCTTTTAGCAACAAATAACCCTACACAAACAGTGAGTATTGTGACGAATACAGGAATTAGCGACCCCAAGGCAGTTGCTGTTAGGCTGAATACCGTAACACCTACAACCATCAAAAAGAAAAGCAAAGTGTATCTATTTAAAACAGCTGATAAAAATGCTCTTAATGCCTTTTTAAGAGACAGTTTTCACTCCTTCCGATCTGATCATGTAAGTGTAGAAAAGTTGTGGAATGTTTTCAAAGAGATAGTATCGACAGCAGGTGAGAGATATATACCATATAAATTAATAAGTGATGGTACTGATCCCCCGTGGTACACAGATAGTTGTTACAGAAACAACGAAAAAAGCATGCCAAATTTAAAATAAAGATTGTCAAAGTTTTACAGATGTTCGAAATATGGCGCGTACTTCAAATCGAGATGCTTTTAATAAATTCCACAACGAAATTCTGTCTCGAAATCTGGCAGAAAACCCAAAGAGATTCTGGTCATACATAAAGCACACCAGTGGCAAGACGCAATCAATACCTTCACTATCCGATAACAACGGTGAAGTCACAGATGACAGTGCCACTAAATCAGAGTTATTAAACGCGTTTTTCCGAAACTCTTTCACCAAAGAAGACCAAGTAAATATTCCTGAATTCCAATCAATAACAACTGCCAAGATGAGAAACATAGAAGTAGATATCCTCCGAGTAACGAAGCAGCTTAAATCACTTAATAAAGGCAAGGTTTCAGGTCCAGATTGTATACCAGTCAGGTTCCTCTAAGAGTATGCTGTTAAAATAGCTCTATATTTAGAAATTTTACACAACCACTCGCTGATAGAAAGATCAGTACCTAAAGACTGGAAAATTACTCAAATCACACCAATACCCAGAAAGGGAAGTACGAGTAATCCGCTGAATTACAGGCCTATATCACTAGCGTCGATTTTCAGTAGGGTTTTTTAACATATACTGTATTCGAACATTATGCAGTACCTCGAAGAAAACAATTTACTGACACATGGTCAGCACGGTTTCAGAAAATATCGTTCTTGTGAAACACAACTATCCCTTTATACTCATGAATTAATGAGTGCTATCGACAGGGGATGTCAAATTGATTCCATGTTTTTAGAATTCCAGAAGGCTTTCGACACCGTTGCTCACAAGCGTCTACTAACCAAACTGCGTGCCTACGGAGTATCGCCTCAGCTGTGCGACTGGATTCGTGATTTCCTGTCAGTAAGATCACAGTTCGTAGTAATAGACGGAAATTCATGGACTAAGACAGAAGTAATATCCGGCGTTCCCCAAGGAAGTGTTATAGGCCCTCTATTGTTCCTGATCTATATTAACGACACAGAAGACAATCTGAGTAGCCGTCTTAGATTGTTTGCAGATGATGCTGTCATTTACCGTCTTGTAAAGCCATCAGATGATCAAAACTACTTGCAAAATGATGTAGATAAGATATCTGTATGGTGCGAAAAATGGCGATTGACCCTGAACAAGGAAATGTGTGAAGTTATTCACACGAGTACTAAAAGAAATCAGTTAAATTTCGATTACGCGGTAAGTCACACAAATCTGAAGGCTGTAAATTCAACTAAAAACCTAGTGATTACAATTACAAATATCCTAAACTGGAAAGAGCACATAGATAATATTATGGGTAGAACACTTAGAAGATGCAATAGGTCTACCAAAGAGACTGATTACACGACGCTTGTCCGCCTTATTGTGGAGTATTGCTGTGCGGTGTGGGATCCGCATCAGGTGGGACTGACGGATGACATCGAAAAAGTACAAAGAAGGGCAGCTCGTTTTGTATTATCGCGAAATAGGGGAGATAGTGTCACAAACATGATACGTGAATTGGAGCGGCAATCATTAAAACAAAGGCATTTTTCGTTGCGACGGGATCTTCTCATGAAATTTCAATCACCAGTTTTCTCCTCCGATTGCGAAAACATTCTGTTGGCACCCACCTACATAGGGAGGAATGATCATCACGATAAAATAAGAGAAATCAGGGCTCTCCCAGAAAAATTTAAGTGCTCGTTTTTCCCGCGTGTTGTTCGAGAGTGGAACGGTAGTGAGACAGCTTTAAGGTGGTTCATTGAACCCTGTACCAGGCACTTTATTGTGAATAGCAGAGTAATCAGAAAGAAGTAGATGTAGTATTCACACGGCTATATGTGGCTGCATGAACTGCGAAGTTCATATTCGGTAAACTTATTCAGTGTTCGCAATTTCCACTTTACAGGATGTAAACGATGCCTGTTGACAACGTGCCACAGCGGTGTAGCGGAAGTCGAAACTAACAATTTGATATCATTTAAATAACGCAAAACTGCACCAGTTGCGCATTTTTTTATGCTTAGCACAACGACATTCGAGTATTTATTTTCATTTTCATGTGTATTTGTTTGCATAAATATTTCTTGTTATGTTTTTACGTGTGATTTTCTGCCTCCCTTGTACTGTACTTGTCTTCTTGAGGCTATACTGCAATCAGGAAAACGAACAAAATGAATTTTGGAAAGTTTTTTTACATGCGATTGTTGGAAATAGTGTTGTCGTCTGTCTACTTACAAGTATTGTGACTCCTCCATGGAGGTTGTAACTAGACAGACAAGTAAACTGTTTGTTATATTAGTGTACAAGAAGCGTGATCTCGCTCGCCGCAGTCACCATGCTACGCATAACACTTCGTAACTTACAGGATGGCACCTCACATTTCTAATACTGCCGCCAGAGGCAACTGCACAGCAATCACGGCCGCGATACGGACACGCTCTCTTCGGCCAGTGCGGGTAGTGGCGTGATCGAATTTTATAAAAGGCAGGCGCAATCTACTAGGGTAAGTCAATTATTACCCGCAAGGTAGTTATAAAATTTTATTGTTATCAAATAGGAAACTTACAAGAACATCATTTTTCGACATAGTCTGCTAGCGTCTCGACGCACTTGGTCCATCGTTGTACCTGCTTCCTGATGCCATCATAAAAGAAGGTTCTCGGTTGAGCTGCGAGCCAGAAATACACCGCTTCTTTCACTGCTTCGTCCGAGGAAAATCGACGGCCCCTTAATGCCTGTTTGAGTGGACCAAACAAGTGACAGAAGGGGCAAGATCGGGGCTTTATGGAGGATGATCCAGTACTTCTGGAGCGTTTCAGCAGTCTGGGCAGCAGTATGCGGACGGGCATTGTTGTGCAACAACACAACACCTTTTGACAGCAAACCTCGGCGCTTGCTTCGAATCGCAGGCTTTAGCCTGCCAGTAAGCATCTCACTGTAACGTACACTGTTTATTGTTGTGCCCCTTTCCCCATAATGTTCCAGTACTGGAGCTTGTGTATCCCAAAAAATCGTAAGCATCAGTTTTCCTGCGGACGGTTGATTCTTGAACTTTTCCTTGCACGGCGAATTTGGATGTTTCCATTCCATACTCCGTCGTTTACTCTCCGGCTCGAAACGATGGATTCACGTTTCATCACCAGTAAAGATCCTGTCTGAGAAGTTGTCCCCTTCGTTAGCATGTTGTTGTTGTCTTCAGTCCTGAGACTGGTTTGATGCAGCTCTCCATGCTACTATATCCTCTGCAAGCTTCTTCATCTCCCAGTACCTACTGCAACCTACATCCTTCTGAATCTGCTTAGTGTATTCATCTCTTGGTCTCCCTCTACGATTTTTACCCTCCACGCTGCCCTCCAATGCTAAATTTGTGATCCCTTGATGCCTCAAAACTTGTCCTACCAACCGATCCCTTCTTCTAGTCAAGTTGTGCCACAAACTTCTCTTCTCCCCAATCCTATTCAATACCTCCTCATTAGTTACGTGATCTATCCACCTTATCTTCAGCATTCTTCTGTAGCACTACATTTCGAAAGCTTCTATTCTCTTCTTGTCCAAACTAGTTATCGTCCATGTTTCACTTCCATACATGGCTACACTCCAAGCATAGCGATCCAAATGTTTTTTGCAGATATCCAAACGCGTTTGTTCATTCAACTGTGCGAGTTGTTTTGCCCACTTTGCACAAGCTTTATGAAACCCAAGTCTGTCGTGGATGATTTCGTAGGCAGGACTGTGACTAATTTACAGACAATAACGCTCACTGGTTTCTTCATTTCTGGTGGTAAACGGTCGTCCGGCTCCTTAATCGTGCGTAACACTTGTGCCAGCGTTTCGGAATTCTTCAATACATTTGTAGACACTTCGTTGTGGTAAAACACTGATCCCGTACTGTACTGAAAGCCTTCGATGAATTACCGCCCCTGGTACGCCTTCCGACCACAAAAAACGGATCACTGGACGTTGCTCTTCTTTGGTGCAAATAGTTAGCGGAGCAGTCGTGATTAACAGCACGGCAGCGATAACGAAACTAACCTTGCAGCTTGAAAATTGCAAAGATATAACAATAAATAAACAAAGCATGCGTCATCAACATAAAACGACAGTACTTCCAAAATAAACAAAAATATAGCTAAATTTCGGATAATAGTTGACTTACCCTGGTGTCTTCGGCCTCCTTCAATCTAGTGGCTACTGTGCCTGCGAATATCTCAGCCTCTCTCTCGGTGATTAGTGCGTTACGGACTTGGACACTCTGGACACTGTGATTGGATCTGAATGATTCGTGTTCTGCGTTTCTTCGAGTCGAGTAAATGATTTTTTAAGTAACTGTTGTTGCGTTCCTTACTCTCTACTTCCTGCCTTTGGACCTCCAGCAGCTCTACGGGATACAACAAAAAATATCCGAAGTTTTATTTTTCCGACTTTCCCATTGCAGTATAATCACACAAATATAACAACAGTCCCATGAAGGCAAAATAATCACACAAAAAGACATCATAAAAATGGCGGTGTGAGCAAACCCACTTCAAAACGAAAATAAATTATCGTAACGCCTTACGGTAACAATAGAGACCGTACGAACTTCTCCTCACGGGTTGATTTTTATATTGACAGAATGTGTAGGACATGATTACGACTTCAACATGTGTAAACAGGAAGACGCAACTCTCAAAACGTTTTGATAAACTCGATTTTGAAAATTTTACGTGCATTAATACATTTTGTATGGGGATAGGTCCACATCCGACCACGTTAAGCGGAAAGGTTCGAGGGGTGCGAGGTCAGTGGCTCGAATACCCCTTGCTGCACTCGTGTTTTTCGTCCCACGTGAACATTATGACTGTGCAGTCTGTCATTATTGAATGATTCATTTATTACTTCCATAATTGATATGCTGAAAAAAAGGGAAAAAAATTCTCATAACGAAAAATGGTTCAAATGGCTCTGAGCACTATGGGACTTAACAGCTGTGGTCATCAGTCCCCTAGAACTTAGAACTACTTAAACCTAACTGACCTAAAGACATCACACACATCCATGCCCGAGGCAGGATTCGAACCTGCGACCGTAGCAGTCGCGCGGTACCGGACTGCGCGCCTAGAACCGCGAGACCACCGCGGCCGGCTCTCATAACGAGATTAAAAATTGACCGACAACAACTTTCAATCAAATCAGTGTAGTTGTTAAGGCGGGTGTGTCATTTTTAGTTTTGTTAGTTATCGATATGTACGTCAGAGTGAGAGAGCTAGTTACGTTACTGTTAAACAATCTTTTGTCTTGTTGTGGCACTGTCTTTGTCTGTGCGCAGTCTCATAAGTTCTTAGACGAGATGTGGTAGGTGACAGACGTATTCAGTAATGATGTGTTGACTTGTGATTGCATCCCTTAGTCGAAGAAATATTTATTGTAAAGAACTGCAAGGATGAGTATGATCTATATACTGAGTGGCGAAAAGATAATAAATTTTGAATTTTTTCTTTAAGAGAAGAATTTTGAGGTAAGACTGCAGCACTGCGCAGCTAATTTGTTGGAATGGCTATTGTCAGCTAGTTAATTTTGTTCACCAGCTCAGAGCTGAGTGAAAGACCACCCATTTTCCCTGAGTCAAGCACTAACATACCAACTGATTAGGCTGTTTGACGATCGCAGGAAGTATCACTCTGTTTTCAGAATGAGATTTTCACTCTGCAGCGGAGTGTGCGCTGATATGAAACTTCCTGGCAGATTAAAACTGTGTGCCCGACCGAGACTCGAACTCGGGACCTTTGCCTTTCGCTTCGGTAGCTCAGTTGGTAGAGCACTTGCCCGCGAAAGGCAAAGGCCCCGAGTTCGAGTCTCGGTCGGGCACACAGTTTTAATCTGCCAGGAAGATTCATCACTCTGTTTTTTTGAGTACATACTTTATTCTAAAATAGTTGTCTTGGAATATCACTTCATAGGAATAGATACTCTCCCATCCCACTGTTTAGAGAATGTTTTTCATTACTCATTACCACATTGCACCATATGGTATGCAACAGTTTGAATACTGTATGGAAATTTTATTTAAGAATGGAAACTTACATCAGCCGCCGCCTGCTTGCTGTTTGCTTTTGCGCTTTAGAGAAATTTACGACTATGTTGTCAGGACGTGAGATAAGTGGAAATTTTGATTAGGGCCAGTACCTGTTTTCCTTCAGTTGCACAATTAATGTAAAGGCAAGCTCTATTCAGACCAGTTACAGTTCAGTTCAGATTGTCTTCTGTTTAATCAAAGATCAGCATACGAGTTTAAGTTGGACTGCAGTTTCTGGGCAGATGGTTTTGGTAATACGTAGACTTTTATAGAGTGGGATTTGGCTAAATTTTGTACAGAAACACATAGCGGTCACCTTACGTAGTCATTTTATTTATGTTATTTTACACGTGTGGCTAGAATAATGTGTAACCTATAGATTACTGTATGAATCTGGATGATACTGATCAGGGAAACACGAGAAACAATAATTATTGCGAGATACAGCACTTGTAATGAAAACCGAATTTTTGTGTGTGCGTAGCTATTTCAATGAGTTTATTGCAAATCGAAAATTGTGTTACATTTGTAACCGGTTCTCGATTATCACATAATTTCGCACCATACCACAGATAACTGTTACCAGGATTGCGTGAGAATGAAATAAAAAGAAGTGTACATGGAGCGAGATTCGATCCACAGACCTCGCGCTTATGAAACTACGCGCTTACTTGCATGGCTGCGGAATCCTTAGCTGTTAACGACCATTCGAAATATGTGAGCACGCTTAAAATGTTCGAAGTCGATTTTCTAGAAAACGGTTGTGAGCTGCTTCTTGATATTTGCATATACTGAAGTCCTAGTCGGACCCTACAGAGCCTGTCAGTATGAAGAAAACCGGTGAGCGGAAGTTCGCACTGTCTCCTTGGAAACACGAAAAAAATTCGTAACTGGTGCAGTTTTTCATGATTCAAATCATGAATAACGAATTTGCATGTATTTCAAAAATATCTTTTATCACGAGCGAAATTAAATTCATATAACTCGTGATCTTTCAAAGCGGTAAACAACCTTAAATTGATACAATGAAAAACGAGTCCAAATTTGCAAATTTTACTTTTTTATTCACTCGTTGAATAGTTTTGGGCCGAAACCCCTTTTCAAATCATAGTAACATGGTCAAAAATGGTATCTCCGAAGATGTGAAAACCATGGCAAAAATTTGCAATGAACAGTTACAGCACAGCTACAGCCAGTATATAAGTCCAACCGAAAAGGTTCAGCTACAACGCGAAAGCCCGATAAAGTGTTACGAGCATATTAAAATGTATCCTTACACTTCCAACCAAAAAGCGTTTCATTTCAATTAAATTAGACCTTTGACGTCATATGAAGCAACAAACCTCAACGGTTAATTCAAACAGGAAGGCACCACTTTGCGTTCCATTCATTATTTACTGTAATCACCATTGTGATATGGATGCGGACAGAAATGCTGAAAGATGCATACAAATTTTAACTGTAAACTACAGATACATAGCTAATGATCTATGTAGTTTTTAGAAAACTGTGTTTTACGTCGCTAATTTTAGATAAACTTAGTCAGTTTATTCTAGGAGGAATGATTCTTGGTTGAAATGGCTCTGAGCACTATGGGACAACATTTGAGGTCATCAGTCCCCTAGAACTTAGAACTACTTAAACCTAACTAACCTAAGGACATCACACACACCCATGCTCGAGGCAGGATTCGAACCTGCGACCGTAGTGGTCGCTCGGCTCCTGACTGTACCGCCTAGAACTGCTGGGCCACTCCGGCTGGAGAGGAATGATTTTATTTATTTCCAAACAAATTGTAGGAAAGTTAGAATTACCTCGCTGTGTTATGTGCTGTTTCGATAGGTCGCAACGTAGACCCCCGCTGAGTGAGTCTTGTCTTTCACAAGACATGGAAGCAGAACAGGTTTCTTCCATATTTTCACATCTTTACTGCCGTGTTAATGCAGCGTCGTGGTACTCCTACACGTCTTCTACAATCCGCATGTAGTATTCTGGAGACTCAAGTAGTTCCAACTGGAGTGTTCATGCTCCGAGTACCCGAGGAGCGATTTGCTTGCGCATTGCCGCGCCTATTACGACCGTTGGAATCCGGGCACACTTCTCTTCTTTTCAACTTTCTCTAGGAGTCCGTAGCGACGATTGCCTCTGTGAAATGGCAATCTGACCGTAAGGTGCGGCTTAACACAACGTGATTTTCTCCGTGATCGTAGGCGTCTTCCAAGCAAGGAAAGCAACTTACTACGTGCATGTCATATCACTCACTTTTGTGTGAGTTCCTTCAGCCCCCATTTTTACACTATCACCATTTTTTGCAGGAATTTGCATGTCTGCCTGCATGTAGCTCTTACATTCCAACCTTACTTAGTCACATTTTTGCTGTTACTCTTGTTTACGCATTGAATTAAACGGGTAGTGTTAATTACGAGTCTACGCAGATGACGTAATGGTGCCGAGGCAGGTTACTTTCGAGGTGAAAGGCAGAAAAGAAGACATCATATGAAGCGTACAAGCCTGCTGGGGTGACCAAGAGGTTCTAGGCGCTACAATCTGGAACCGCGAGACCGCTACTGGCGCAGGTTTGAATCCTGCCTCGGGCATGGATGTGTGTGATGTCCTAAGGTTAGTTAGGTTTAAGTAGTTCTAAGTTCTAGGGGACTGATGACCTCAGAACTTAAGTCCCATAGTGTTCACAGCCATTTTTTTGAAGCCTACAAAAATCGGCCTTCTTTTCAGTGGAACGAAACCCATGCTGATTCCTACAGAGTAGATTTCTAGTCTACAGAAAAGACATTATACTCGAACATAATACGTGTTTCAAAATTCTACAACTGATAGACTTGAGATATATAGGTCTATAGTTCTGGACATCTGTTCGACGTCCCTTCTTGAAAACGGGGATGACCTGAGCCCTTTTCCAATCCATTGGAACGCTACGCTCTTCTAGAGACCTACGGTACACAGCTGCAAGAAGGGGGACAAGTTCCTTCGCGTACTCTGTGTAAAATCGAACTGGTATCCCATCGGATCCACCGGCCTTTCCTCTTTTGAGCGATTTTAATTGTTTCTCTATCCCTCTGTCGTCTATTTCGATATCTACCATTTTGTCATCTATGCGACAATCTAGAGCAGGAACTACAGTGTAGTGTTCCTCTGTGAAACAGCTTTGGAAAAAGACATTTAGTATTTCAACCTTTAGTCTATCATCCTCTGTTTCAGTACCATTTTGGTCACAGAGTGTCTGAACATTTTGTTTTGATCCACCTACCGCTTTGACACAAGACCAAAATTTCTTAGGATTTTCTGCCACGTCAGCACATAGAACTTTACTTTCTAATTCACTGAACGCTTGTCGTATAGCCCTCGTCACTCTACATTTCGCTATTCATCCACGAGACTCAGAGGGCCATAGATACGGGTTTACAGGTAGATGCCGTGTTTCTTGACTTCCGCAAGGCGTTTGGTACAGTTCCCCACAGTCGTTTAATGAACAAAGTAAGAGCATATGGACTATCAGACCAATTGTGTGTTTGGATTGAAGAGTTCCTAGATAACAGAACGCAGCGTGTCATTCTCAATGGAAAGAAGTCTTCCGAAGTACGAGTGATTTCAGGTGTGCCGCAGCGGAGTGTCATAGGAACGTTGCTATTCACATTATACATACGTGACCTGGTGGATGACATCGGAAGCTCACTGAGGCTTTTTGCAGAAGATGCTGTGGTGTATTGAGAGGTTGTAACAATTTAAAATTGTACTGAAATGCAGGAGGATCTGCAGCGAATTGACGCATGGTACAGGGGATGGCAACTGCATCTCAATGTAGATAAGTGTAATCTGCTGCGAATTCATAGAAAGAAAGACCCCTTATCATTTAGCTATAATATAGCAGGTCAGCAACTGGAAGCAGTTAATTCCATAAATTATCTGGGAGTCGGCATTGGGAGTGATTTAAAATGGAATGATCATATAAAGTTGATCGTCGGTAAAGCAGATGGGTTGATAGAAGAGACAGAGAAGATACAATAGAGAGCAGCGCGCTTTGTTACAGGATCATTTAGTAATCGCGAAAGCGTTATGTAGATGATAGATAAACTCCAGTGGAAGACTCTGCAGGAGAGACGCTCAGTAGCTCGGTACGGGCTTTTCTTGAAGTTTCGAAAACATACCTTCACCGAGGAGTCAAGCAGTATATTGCTTCCTCCTACGTATATCTCGCGAAGAGACCATGAGGATAAAATCAGAGAGATTAGAGCCCACACAGAGGCATACCGACAATCCTTCTTTCCACGAACTATACGAGACTGGAACCTATAGAGGTACTCAAGGTACCCTCCGCCACACAGCGTCAAGTGGCTTGCGGAGTATGGATGTAGATGTAGATGTGGATTTCAAAAACGAAACAATCCAAAGACGCACTTTTCAAAATGGTTCAAATGGCTCTGAGCACTATGGGACTTAACTGCGTCCCCTAGAACTTAGAACTACTTAAACCTAACTAACCTAAGGACATCACACGCGACCGTTGCGGTCGCGAGGTTCCAGATTGTAGCGCCTAGAACCGCTCGGCCACTCCGGCCGGCAGACGCACTGTCTTAGGTGAGTAGAACAGCATTTCATGATGCAATGCACGTGTGCGCATGTGCTATAGATGAATATTAGACCTGCAGAACCTCGCTGCTGGACACTCTTTGCTGTCTCTTTCCCAACTCGCCCCCCCCCCAACCGCCCCCCCCCCATTCTTATGACCAAGGGTCTAAACCTATTCACAGAAGTGGAAGCGTAATATGAACACAGTCCCACTATGTTATCGAAATTCACAAAGCACTCTGAATCTACACTGACGGAAAAAAATGTTGGTACATCCTTTTGGTGGTTTCCAGTTCACTCAAGATTTATTGTTGCGGCAGTGCATATGGAGTATGTGAGATTATTACTCGTTCATTTACGGATAAAAGTCACTAGCGATTCTGAGGTGACACGTATCGACCTATTCCGGAACACCCATTTTAGTACTTGCTGTAGCTCCATGGGGGTCAATGCAGGCACTGACTCTGGCATGTAGTTGATCGTGCAGATAGCGAATACTGCCCTGGGATACGTTATTCCATGCCTGTTCTCGTAGTTCAGTAAAAGCTGTTCGTTGACAAATATCACGAGTTTCTTGCCATCGCATCACATCCCACAGATGCTCGACTGGAGACAAGACCGGATACTATAACTGCGTATCACGTTAAGGTTCACGGGCACCATGTGGGCGCGCATTATTTTGCTGGAACAACTTCTCACTTTCCTGTTGCAATAACGGCAGAAGACTGGGTATAACAACATTCTGGACGTACCCAGCACTGGTTAGTATCTCCTCCAGAAACACCAAAGGTGAAAGAGAGCTGTTTCTTACAGTACCCCGGATCATAAGGCCTGAGATGGGGGCCTTGTGTCTAGGACGAATGCAGTTTACGAGGTAGCGCTCTCCAGGTTTACGTTGTACGCACAAACGACCGTCACTAGCGTGCCGGCAGTACCTGGTTTCATCGCTGAAGACTACAGCACGCCATTCCAAGTGATCCTCTGACGGCATCAGTGTAGCCTTGCTTGTCGATGCTGTGGGGTGAGAGGAAGATGGGCTAGAGGTAAGCCCCACTGCTAATAACTGCTTCGTCACAGTACATGTTGACACTTCTGGGCTCATAAACCCTCTTACCCGTGTTGTGTTAGCTGTACAATCTGCCACTGCTGCCCTTACAATACGACGGTCTTGTCGGGCGTCTGTACTGCGTGGATGTCCAGAATCTCGTGTACGCCTGCGGGAATGTTCACGTGACCGCTGATACCAGCATTATTGTACAACAGACGCAGCACGTTCAATATATGGGGCAATTCCCCGAAAGGACCATCCCGCCACCCGGGAAGGCACACTTTGACCCCTTTCAAACTCGCTCATCTGCATCTACGTCTACGTTGTTACTGTGCTATTCACAATAAAGTGCCTGGCAGAGTGTTCAGTGAACGCTGTTTCTCTACCGCTCCACTCTCGAACGGCGCGCGGGAAAACGAGCACTTAAATTTTTCTGTGCGAGCCCCGATTCCTCTTATTTTATCGTGATGATAATTTCTACCTATGTTGGTGGGTGCCATCAGAATGTTGCCGCAATCGGAGGAGAAAACTGGTGTTTTAATGATTGCCACTCCAAATCACGTGCCTCTGCCGCTATCTACCCTACTTCACGATAATACAAGACGAGCTACCCTTCTTTGTACTTTTTCGATGTCATGCGTCAGTCCCATCTGATGCGGATCCTACACCGCACAATCGCACAACAGTACTTCAGAAAAGGGCGCACAACAGTGTTGTAAGCAGTCGCTTTAATGGATCTGTTGCACCTTCTAAGTGTTCTGGCAATGAATTGCTGTCTTTGGTTTGCTCTACCCACAACATTATCTATGTGGTCTTTACAATTTAGGGTATTTGTAATTCTAATACCTAAGTGTTATGTCCGCACTACAACACAACAAATATTCCGTGATAACCAAATTTATTTGACCTTCTGTCGCTCAAAACAAAACTTAAGTTCGGCTACACAATACTTCGCTGGCTGTAGAGCCAAGGAGAAATCAGAGTCACTAGTAGAGAATACAAGTCCAAACCACTGCCAACCAGTAGATAGCGACGCGTCGCAAGTTTCCAGCCAGGGAGGTCACAGTACGGTTTGGTCGTCGTGAATCCAGCAGCCGGGTAGTAACACAGTCATCGGCGAAGATTGAACTGGTTAAACGGACTCAGGGAGCTCTCTTAAATCCGCAGTTCCGGCCAGTCAGAGTGTCGATAGATGGCGCCCTTTACGGTTGCTCACTCTGGTGGCAAGGGAAGCGCCGCCAGGGTAATCCGTATCGATAGTGGTGTGTACGCTGCCGCTAACCCCGCCACGACGCGTTCACTTGCGCGAGTTGTTGACATCGTTTGCGGTACTTGCTGTGTGCCGGGCGTGTT
Organism: Schistocerca gregaria; assembly: GCF_023897955.1. Classification (NCBI taxonomy): domain Eukaryota; kingdom Metazoa; phylum Arthropoda; class Insecta; order Orthoptera; family Acrididae; genus Schistocerca; species Schistocerca gregaria. The sequence goes on from NC_064921.1 coordinate 201,373,190, forward strand.
GTAGCACGCCACGCTCTGTTGATGGCTGCTGTGCGGCGGCCCATACGACACCAAGTTCAAATGGCTCTGAGCACTATGGGACTTAACATCTATGGTCATCAGTCCCCTAGAACTTAGAACTACTTAAACCTAACTAACCTAAGGACATCACACAACACCCAGCCATCACGAGGCAGAGAAAATCCCTGACCCCGCCGGGAATCGAACCCGGGAACCTGGGCGCGGGAAGCGAGAACGCTACCGCACGACCACGAGATGCGGGCACTACTTCAGGTGGCTATAGAAAGGACGACTGCATCTGCGTGGCATGGTTACCCGCTTGCTTCACTCGTTTGCACCACAATGATCCATCTTGCCATGAGTATTCCCTATTAAAGGGGAGACACAGATGACGCTCTGTTTGCTGTGCCATTTCGCTATTCATTCATGAACGACACTGAAACCATTATCACTACAACTATTATCCCCCGTGTGGCATCAGCCGCCATCCGATCAGAATCGACTTTGTCTCTCCTGGTGTTCTAATTTTTCTCCGGCAGTGTACAACTGCTCCAGCTCAACATTCATCATCTGAATTCTCACTACTACAGTTGCCGAAAGTACGTTATTTACATGTCGCAACTACCACGTGCCTTCAATGTAACGCCTGCCATCACTTGCTCTGTTACTGAACCTTACCTCTCATCCAATATAAACTCCAGTAACAGTGCCATCTCAGCGTTTCTGTAAAATACAAATCTAAGACCGTGCCTGTTAAGCCAGGACTTAAATGTACCTATGAGACCCATGGTTCATCCCAATAATTTCATCGCAATAATTTTCTTTCTCTCGTTCTACTGCTGAAGGGATAATTTGTTTGGTAACTATTGATTTGCGAAGTATCCAACCAGCCGGTGTGGCCGAGCGGTTCTAGGCGCTTCAGTTTGGAAACGCGTGACCGCTACGTTCGCAGGTTCGAATCCGGCCTCGGGCATGGATGTGCGTGATATCCTTAGGTTAGTTAGTTTTAAATATTTCTACGTTCTAGGGGACTGATCACCTCAGCACTTAACTCCCATAGTGCTCAGAGCCATTTGAACCAACCATTCCACAAATAGAAAATCTCCCTTAAGCCACTAACATACCCAGGATATATATTACCACAACCAAGTAGATTTCTTCTTCAGTCATCTCGATACCTCAAATACTACTTTGAGATTTTCACTTAAGCGAGAGCTTTTACCTAATATTTGGTAATGCCCGACAGCAACACAACAACTTGTTCTGCAATATCCAGTTTTTCCCATGAACAAAGTTATGTTCATGTATGTACACTGAAGAGCCAAAGAAACTGGTACACCTGCCTAATATCGTATAGGGCTCCCGCGAGCACCCTGAAGTGCCACAACACAACGTGACATAGACTAGACTAATCTCTGAAGTACTGCTGGAGGGAACTGAGACCATGAATCCTGCAGTGCTGTCCATAAATCTATAACAGTACGAGGGGATGGATATCTCTTCTGATCAGCACTTTGCAAGGCATTTCAAGTATGCTCAATAATGTTCATGTCTGGGGAGTTCGGACGCCACCGGAAGTATTTAAACTCAGAAGAGTATTCCTGGAGCCACTCTGAGCAATTCTGGATGTGTGCTGTGTCGCATTGTCCTGCTGGAATTGCCCAAGTCCGTTGGGAATGACAATGGACATGAGTGGATGTAGTTGATCAGATAGGATGCTTACGTGTCACCTGTCAGAGTTGTATCCAACTGCACTCACCCCATACCATTAGATAGCCTCCACTAGCTTGACCAGCTGCTGCTGACATACATGGTCCATGGATCCATGAGCTTGTCTCCATACCCGCATCCGTACACGTCCATCCATTCGATGGAATTTGAAGCGAGACTCGTCCAACCAGGCTACAGATTCCCAGTCATCAACAGTCGAATTTAGATTTTGACAGGCGCAAGCGAGGCGTATAGCTATGTGCCGTGCAGTCATCAAGATTACACGAGTGGGTCTTCGGCTCCGAAACCTCATATCGATTATGTTTCGTTGAATGGTTCACACGCTGACACTTGTTGATGGCCCAGCATTGAAATCTACGGCAATTTGCGGAAGGGTTGCACTTCTGTCACGTTGAACGATTCTCTTTAGTCATCGTTGGTCTCGTTCTTCTAAGATATTTTTCCGGTCACAACGATGTCGAAGATTTGATGTTTTACTTGATTCCTGATATTCAAGGTACCTCGTGAAATGGTCGTACGAGAAAATCTCCACTTCATCGCTACCTCGGAGATGCTTATGTCTTGATAATCTGCCACTGTAGCAACAGTAACCGATCTAACAAATGCTCCAGAGACTTGTTGTCTTACCTAGGCGCAGCCCACCGCAGCGCCCTATTCTGCCTGTTTACAAATCTCTGTATTTGAATACGCATGCCTATTCCAGTTTCCTTGATGTTTCATTTTATATAAATTCTCTCTCAAGAAGAACTCCACACCTTCTCCACAGCTGAAGGTACTTCCGATCCCCACTAAGAAATCATACTTGCTCGGTCACTAAATCAATACAAAATATCTCCTGACCACCAAAGTCTCACCCTCTTCTGCACCTTTGTCACCCGACGTGGCTTCGTTCGGTTGTTGTTACAACCAGACGACGTGTCTGGCTTAACGATGATAAACAACGCTAATAAATTATACCCATAAAACTTCCTCGTGTATCTGTTCAGATGGTTCAAATGGCAATGAGCACTATGCGACTTAACTTCTGAGGTAATCAGTCCCCTAGAACTTAGAACTACTTAAACCTAAGTAACCTAAGGACATCACACACATCCATGCCCGAGGCAGGAGTCAAACCTACGACCGCAGCGGTCGCACGGTTCCAGACCGTAGCGCCTAGAACCGCTCGGCCAATTCAGACGGCGAAACGGCATCAGTCTATCATATTGTGAGCAAGAGGCGCCACTCCGGCCGGCCGTGTATCTCTACTGCTACTAGTGAAAGCCGCATAAGTCTCTACAGTAGTTTCCGAGATTGACCTCCACATACGAACAGAAAAACATAAAGTGGGACTTCAATTGATAATATTTATATCTTTTTAAGAGTGGCTATAATAAAGTTTTAAATGTTGTTGTTGTTGTTGTGGTCTTCAGTCAAGAGACTGGCTTCATGCAGCTCTCCATGCCACTCTATCCTGTGCAAGCTTTTTCATCTCTCCATACCTACTGTAACCTACATCTTTCTGAATCTGTTTAGTGCATTCATCTCTTGGCATCCCTCTACGATTTTTACCCTCGACGCTGCACTCCAATACTGAACTGGTGATCCCTTGATGCCTCAGAATATGTCCTACCAACCGACCCCTTCTTATAGTCTGGTTGTACCACAAATTTCTCTTCTCCCCAGTCCTGTTCAATATCTCCTCATTAGTTATGTGATCTACCCATCTAATCTTCAGCATTCTACTGTAGCACCACATTTAGAAAGCTTATATTCTCTTTTAGTCCACTCTATTTATCGTCCATGTTTCACTTCCATACATGGCTACACTCCATACCAGTAATTTCAGAAACGACACCCTGACACTTTAGTTTATACTCGATGTTAGCAAATTTCTCTTCTTCAGAAACGCTTTCCTTGCCATTGCCAGTCTACATTTTATATCCTCTCTACTTCAACCATCATCAGTTATTTTGCTGTCGAAATAGCAAAACTCATTTTCTGCTTTAAGAGTCTCATTTCCTAATCTAATACTCTCAGGATCGACCGATTTAATTCGACTACATTCCATTATCCTCGTTTTGCTTTTGTTGATGTCCATTCCTTTCAGCTGCTCATCCAGGTCCTTCTCTATGTCTACAAATGCTAGAAACGTAGGTTTGCCTTTCATTAATTAATTTTCTAAGATAAGTCGAAGGGTCAGTACTGCCTCACGCGTTCCAATATTTGTACGGAACCCAAACTGATCTTCCCCGAGGTCGTCTTCTACCAGTTGTTCCATTCGTCTGTAAAGCATTCGCGTTAGTATTTTGCAGCCGTGGCTTATTAAACTGATCGTTCGGTAATTTTCACATCTGTCAACACCTGCTTTGTTTGGGATTGGAATTATTATATTCTGCTTGAAGTCTGAGGGTATTTCGCCTGTTTCATACATCTTGCTCACCAGATGGTAGTTTTGTCAGGACTGGCTCTCCCAAGGCTGTCAGTAGTTCTAATAGAATGTTGTCTACTTCCCTGTTTCTACTCAGGTCTTTCAGTGCACTGTCAAAGTCTTCACGTAATATCATATCTCCCATTTCATATTCATCTACATACTCTTCCATTTCCATAATATTGTCCTCAAGTACATCGCCCTTGTATAGACCCTCTATATGCTCCTTCCACCTTTCTGCTTTCCCTTTTTTGCCTAGAACTGGGTTTTCATCCGAGCTCTTGATATTCATGCAAGTGGTTCTCCTACCTCCAAAAGTCTGATTTTGCAGTATCTATCTTAGCCCTAGTGATATTCGCCTCTATATCCTTACATTTGTCCTATAACCATCCCTGCTTAGCCATTTTGCACTCCCTGTCGATCTCATTTTTGAGACGTTTGTATTCCATTTTGCCTGCTTCATTTACTGAATATTTGTATTTTTTCCTTTCATCAATGAAATTGAGTCTCTCTTCTGTTACCCAAGGATTTCTATTAGCCCTCGCTTCTAACCTAATTGATCCTCTGCTGCCTTCACTGTTTCATCTCTCAAAGCTACCCATTGTTCTTCTACTGTATTTCTTTCCCCCATTCTTGTCAATCGTTCCCTAATGCTCTCTCTAAAACTATGTAGAACCTCTTAATCTGTCAGTTTATCCAGGTCCCATCTCCTTAAATTATCACCTGTTTGCAACTTCTTCAGTTTTAATCTACAGTTCATAACCAATAGTTTGTGGTCAGAGTCCACATCTGCCCCTAGGAATGTCTTACAATCAGTCAATCACCCAGACGTCCCTGCAACTACTGAAACGGCTGCTGCCCCTCTTCAGGAACCACACGTTTTTCTGGCCTCTCGACACATACCCCTCCGTTGTGGTTGCACGTACGGTACGGCTATCTGTATCGCTGAGGCACGCAAGCCTCCCCACCAACGGCAAGGTCCATGGTTCCTGGGGGGAAGTTTTAATTATCACTTCGAAATCAAAAGGTACGTACTTAATGAAATTTTGTCATATGATGACATGATGTAGACCGTGGCTGTTGTTTGAAGACAAATGTTGATGGTGTTAGGACAGCATGTATGCATCAAAACATGTGGTGCGTGGTAGAAATGATCTCAGTGACAAATCTAAAGTGTTCAGTGAGAGCTACTTACGTGTGCAGCAACGAGGATGCAGTGGGAATGCATTTACATCTGTTGGACGAATGTTATGAAAACAAACACTCGAAACTGTCGTTTCACGACAATTAATCTGTAAAAACACACCACATGTCATAAAGAAAGCGTGTAAACCGTCTGAGAATGAATGACAACGATTCGAAACCGGTAACGGTATCCTTTGAATAAAGGAACTGAAAGTAAATTTGTGGCTGGTTGCTGTCCTAACACCATCAACATTACGTACTTAATTTTTTGTTGGGTGTTATAATAAATAGAAGTTGTGCAGCGTCTCTGAGTACTTCGCCGCCTACACAATGTATGCTACAGTATATAGTTATTTAATTACTGTATGTATTGTAGTATTATTTGGTTTAATGAGACCATAGAACTGTTTTATTTCTCCTGTTACATGCACATCGTGGAAACACGGCGTACGCTGAAAGTTGTTCTTCACGCATTATGCGATTATCACGTTGCCTGCTACTAGTTTCATACTGTACCACGTCTTCCGCGGCTGTTGTGTTTATACAGTGATATAAATGAGTCATAATAAAGGTAATTATATTTTATGCAGTCCCTTCTGGTCACGCTAGAACAAAGTTCTGTCCATCTCCTTAGCTAGGTGGTCACCTTTGATGGCGGTCATGCGGAAGATGCCGGTTCCATTCCCAGTACTGCCAGAGGTATTTCCTTGGTAGGAAGACTAGAACTGGATGCACTCAGCCTTGCGATGCAAGTTGAGGAGCTACTTGACCGAGCAGCAGCGCTCTACGGTCTGAAAAGTCCGCGGAACGGCAGGGAGGGCGGTGTGGTGTCCACACGTCCCTCCATACCGAATCCACATCGCGCCGCGAGGCAGAATATAACACGGCGAGAGGCAGACATTCCTTGGGCTTCAAGGCCTGTACGAGGAGCTCATGCAGAGCCAGTTTCCGTTTTGTCTGAAAAATTTGAAAAATGTTAAATTACGCCTTTGAGCTGTTGGCAAAATGCTTTATTTATACAACCAGGTTCGACCGTCTGACCATCATCAGATCTCAAAAGTATTCAATACATCATGTTAGACGAAATATAAAATCGTTATCGTCCAGTTATAAAACCCTGAGAACCATGAGTAATACAATGTTTCATAGTATTTCGCAGAGATATGATCAAAAAACAGAGAAATGAGGAAGGAAAAAAGATAGTGGAGTTTGCAGTGGCTTTTGATCTAGTGACTACGAATACCTATTTCCAAAGAAAAACAGAAAAACTAATAACATACAGAAGTGGCGAAAATAAAAGCCAAATTCATCACATATTATGTAGAAGGAAAAATAGTGGGGAGGTGAAGGAAAAGCAACACAACAAAAGTTGATTGTAGCGGAGTGTGAGATGAAAGTATGTAAAAGACACAGGCACATAAATCAATGTGAAAGGAAAATTAAGTGGTGGAGATTAACATCTGGGAGAGGGGCGCCAAAAGATAAGGAAGCATTGTGGTGGAATGAAGAGGTGCAGAAGGATGTGAAGGAAAATGGCTCTGAGCACTATGGAACTTAACTTCAGAGGTCATCAGTCCAGTAGAACTTAGAGATACTTAAACCTAACTAACCTAAGGACATCACACACATCCACGCCCGAGGCAGGATTCGAACCTGCCACCGTAGTGGTCGCGCGGTTCTACATCTATATGACTACTCTGCAATTCACATTTAAGTGCTTGGCAGAGGGTTCATCGAACCACAATCATACTATCTCTCTACTATTCCACTCCAGAACAGCGAGCGGGAAAAACGAACACCTAAACCTTTCTGTTCGAGCTCTGATTTCTCTTATTTTATTTTGATGATCATTCCTACCTATGTAGGTTGGGCTCAACAAAATATTTTCGCATTCGGAAGAGAAAGTTGGTGACTGAAATTTCGTAAAAAGGTCTCGCCGCGACGAAAAACGTCTATGCTGTAATGACTTCCATCCCAACTCGTGTATCATATCTGCCACACTCTCTCCCCTATAACGTGATAATACAAAACGAGCTGCCCTTTTTTGCACCCTTTCGATGTCCTCCGTCAATCCCACCTGGTAAGGATCCCACACTGCGCAGCAATATTCTAACAGAGGACGAACGAGTGTAGTATAAGCTGTCTCTTTAGTGGACATGTTGCATCTTCTAAGTGTCCTGCCAATGAAACGCTACCTTTGGCTCGCCTTCCCGACAATATTATCTATGTGGTCCTTCCAACTGAAGTTGTTCGTAATTTTAACACCCAGGTACTTAGTTGAATTGACAGCCTTGAGAATTGTACTATTTATCGAGTAATCGAATTCCAAAGGATTTCTTTTGGAACTCATGTGGATCACCTCACACTTTTCGTTATTTAGCGTCAACTGCCACCTGACACACCATACAGCAATCTTTTCTAAATCGCTTTGCAACTGATACTGGTCTTCGGATGACCTTACTAGACGGTAAATTACAGCATCATCTGCGAACAATCTAAGAGAACTGCTCAGATTGTCACCCAGGTAATTTATATAGATCAGGAACAGCAGAGGTCCCAGGACGCTTCCCTGGGGAACACCTGATATCACTTCAGTTTTACTCGATGATTTGCCGTCTATTACTACGAACTGCGACCTTCCTGACAGAAAATCACGAATCCAGTCGCACAACTGAGACGATACCCCATAGCTCCGCAGCTTGATTAGAAGTCGCTTGTGAGGGACGGTGTCAACAGCTTTCCGGAAATCTAAAAATACGGAATCAACTTGAGATCCCCTGTCGATAGCGGCCAATACTTCGTGCGAATAAAGAGCTAGCTGCGTTGCACAAGAGCGATGTTTTCTGAAGCCATGCTGATTACGTGTCAATAGATCGTTCCCTTCGAGGTGATTCATAATGTTTGAATACAGTATATGCTCCAAAACCCTACTGCAAACCGACGTCAATGATATAGGTCTGTAGGTAAATGGATTACTCCTACTACCCTTCTTGAACACTGGTGCGACCTGCGCAATTTTCCAATCTGTAGGTACAGATCTATCGGTGAGCGAGCGGCTGTATATGAGTGCTAAGTAGGGAGCTATAGTATCAGCGTAATCTGAAAGGAACCTAATCGGTATACAATCTGGACCTGAAGACTTGCCCGTATCAAGCGATTTGAGTTGCTTCGCAACCCCTAAGGTATCTACTTCTAAGAAACTCATGCTAGCAGATGTTCGTGTTTCAAATCCTGGAATATTCCATTCGTCTTCCCTGGTGAAGGAATTTCGGAAAACTGCGTTCAATAACTCCACTTTAGCTGCACAGTCGTCGATAACAGTACCATCGGCACTGCGCAGCGAAGGTATTGACTGCGTCTTGCCGCTTGTGTACTTTACATACGACCAGAATTTCTTCGGATTTTCTACCAAATTTCGAGACAATGTTTCGTTGTGGAGCCTATTAAAGGCATCTCGTGCCAAATTTCGCGCGTCTGTAAATTTTAGCCCATCTTCGGGATTTCGCCTTCTTCTGAAGCATGCGGCCTCTGCAACAGCGTTCGGACCTTTTTTGTGTACCACGGGGGATCCGTTCCATCTCTTACCAATTTATGAGGTATGAATATCTCAATTGCTGTTGCTACTATATCTTTGAATTTGAGCCGCATCTCGTCTACATTCGCATAGTCAGTTCGGAAGGAATGGAAATTGTCTTTTAGGAAGGCTTCTAGTGACACTTTATCCGCTTTTTTTAAATAAAATTATTTTGCGTTTGTTTCTGATGGGTTTGGAAGAAATGGTATTGAGCCTAGCTACAACGACCTTGTGATCACTAATCCCTGTATCAGTCATGATGCTCTCTATCAGCTCTGGATTGTTTGTGGCTAAGAGGTCAAGTGTGTTTTCGCAACCATTTACAATTCGCGTGGGTTCGTGGACTAACTGCTCGAAATAATTTTCGGAGAAAGCATTTAGGACAATCTCGGAAGACGTTTTCTGCCTACCACCGGTTTTGAACAAGTATTTTTGCCAACATACCGAGGGTAGGTTGAAGTCCCCACCAACTATAACCGTATGAGTGGGGTATTTATTTGTTACGAGACTCAAACTTTCTCTGAACTGTTCCGCAACTGTATCATCGAAGTCTGAGGGTCGGTAGAAGGAGCCAATTATTAACTTAATTCGGCTGTTAAGTATAACCTCCACCCATACCAATTCGCACGCAGTATCTGCTTCGACTTCACTACAAGATAAACCACTACTGACAGACACAAAAACTCCACCACCAATTCTGCCTAATCTATATTTCCTGAACACCGTCTGAGACTTCGTAAAAATTTCTGCAGAACTTATTTCAGGCTTTAGCCAACTTTCTGTACCTATAACGATATCAGCTTCTGTGCTTTCTATTAGCGCTTGAAGCTCAGGGACTTTTAGAGCGCAACTACAGCAATTTACAACTATAATTCCGACAGTTCCTTGATCCAAGCACGTCCTGTAATTGCCATGCACCCTTTGACATTGCAGCCCACCCCGTACTTTCCCGAGGTTCCAAACTGTAGTGCCTAGAACCGATCGGCCACCCCGGTCGGCTTGTGAAGGAAAAGGCTCTGAGCACTATGGGACTCAAATGCCGTGGTCATTAGTCCCCTAGAACTTAGAACTTACTTAAACCTAACTAACCTAAGGACATCACACTCATCCATGCCCGAGGCAGGATTCGAACCTGCGACCATAGCAGTCGCACGGTTCCGGAGTCCGCGCCTAGAACCGCGAGACCACCGCGGCCGGCTGTGAAGGAAAAGAAAGAAGCTAAGAGAAAGTGGGATATGTCCGGAAGTGCTGAGGATGGACAAGCATACAAAAGTGTAAAGAAGGAGGCAAAACGAGCCGTGGCTAAAGCTAAAACTGAATCAGTAAGGGAGGCATACGAACAACTACTCAAAAATCAGGATATGAGACAACTGATGCGGATAGTCAAATCAAGAAATAAAGCTTCTAAAGATCTAACAGCAATAAAACGAATGAAATACGAAACAGGAATAATTCTGCATGACCATGGAAAAATAATCCAAAGGTGGTTGGATTATTTGGAGAAATTTCTTAATGAAGAAAATGTAAGAGTTGAAACTGAGGAAGGAGGGGCGAACGAAAAATTAACGATAGATATAAGTAGAGACGAAGTCGAACGGGCAGTTGAAAGGATGAAAAATGGGAAGGCAGTTGGCCGAGACCAGATCCCAGTTGAGGTATGGAAGTGTCTCGGCAAAAAGGGAATTGAGCTCCTTTGGGATTTAATGAAGAAGGTTTGGCGACAGGAGGAGATGCCAGACGAGTGTACTGATCCCAATATTTAAAGGGAAAGGTGATGTGCAGGACTGCAGTAACTATTGAGGTATTAAGTTGATGGCACACACAATGAAAATTTGGGAAAGAGTTATAGAGGCAAGATTACGCAAGGAGGTTGTGGTGTGTGAAGAACAGTTTGGGTTCATGCCTGAAAGAGGAACGACTGATGCAATACATGCTTTAAGGTGGATAGTGGAGAGACACGGGGAGCTACAAGCCGCTCTACATATGGCTTTCATTGATTTGGAGAAAGCATATGACAGAGTCCCAAGGGACGAAATATGGAGAAGCATGAGAGAGCAGTGCGTGCCAGAGAAGTATGTGAGGTTAGTGAAGGAAATGTACAGAGGAGCAATGGCTCAGGTGAGAAGTAGTGTTGGCGTGACAAAGGAGTTTCCAGTAAAAGTAGGGTTACATCAAGAGTCTGCGCTTAGTCCCTACTCTTTGACCTGATTATGGGTGTACTGGTGAAACATGTGAAGAAGGAAGCACCGTGGACTATGATGTTTGCGGATGATGTGGTTCTTTGAGAGCAGAGCATCGACAGACTTGAGGAAAATCTGGAGAATTGGAGGAAGGCACTAGAATAAAGAGGGGTGAAAATTAGCAGGACAAAGTCAAAATATTTAGCACTGAAGTACGTGCAGATGAGGCCTTGCAAGATCCAGGATGATGAGCTGAAATCGGTCTGCAGATTCAAATACCTGGGGTCGTACACTCGGAGGGATGGAGGACTGGAAAGCGAGTTACAACACCGAATAAATTGCGGATGGAACAACTGGAGGAAAATGACTAGAGTGTTGTGTGACAAGAAGGTGAGCATTGGGTTGAAAGGGAAAGTGTACAAGCCTGTGGTAAGGCCTGCTGTGATATACGGGGCAGAGACATGGCCAATCACAGTAGCCCTGGAAAGTGAGATGCAAGTGGCGGAAATGAGGATGCTGAGGTGGATGTGTGTGGTAACAAGGAAGGACAGGATTGGAAATGAATTTGTTAGAGGAGCTGTGAAAAAGATACAAGAGAGCAGACTAAGGTGGTACGGACACTTAGAGAGAAAAGGGCAAGAGTATATCGGAAATAGAGTTGAAGATATAAAGATTGAAGTAGCGAGAAGGAGAGGAAGACCGAAGATGAGGTGGAAGGATAAGATATCCGGGGCCTAAGGGAGAAAGGATGGAAGAAGGAAGAGGCAATGGATAGAGAACTATGGAGGAGAAGGATCCAGAAGAGCAACGCCGACCCTACGTGACGTGGGACAAGTCGACGATAAAGAAGAAAGAAGAAGAAGAAGATAATAAAAAAAAGAGTATTTCATTGTTTCAAAGGAAGTATTCCGCTGTTACCTGTATACATCGGCGATTTCAGATAAATGAGGCATATCCAATGACACAACAATATTTCAATATCTTTATAACTAGAGAAATTTTCACAGTGAATAAACATTTACTCAGTGAACCTCTGAATTAACACGTTTTAATCGCTTCATGCGATTTCAACGTACGATGACCCATGTATAGTATTGCACTGTATCTGTCACTCCCAAAAGCTACGTATTTGTCTCTATTTGAGTTTCTGTTTTACGACGTGTTTTATGTCTCGGTCAGAACATCATATGCTCCAGATTTACACAGATAAGGAACACAACATGAATACTTCACATATTGTCACACTTGGCCATTTATTTAATGAACAGTTTACTATTTTGCTAACAACTTTATTTAAATGTTGACTTCAAGTGCGACTAAAAAACTGCGCTAATTGAAAAATGATCAGACACATGTGCTTAGTGGACTCCACAGCTGAACAGAGATCCAAAACAGACTTCTGTCAAGTGGGCCCAAATAATTGTTTAAACAATATATAAGGACAGTGGTTGTCATTTATTGGGAGCGCACCTGCCCATGCACGTGAATACTAGCTTATTTATTTATGGGAAAGCCTTTCCTTATGATTGTTGAAAATTATATGAGAGTGAGAGAATGTTTATAACGTTTCTTTATTTAAATGTTGTTGTAATATATTAGTTTGGTCCGAAAAGTGGTCAAAACGAGTGAAGTCGTGTCTGTAGCACGTAAGAACGATGTACTTTTTATGGGGATGCAGACAGTAGCAGAACAGTACATGAGTAAAGTAGAGATTGAGACTTTTCGAGTAAAGAGGTCAAAGGAGCGATTCTGGCACGTTATGTCGAGATCTTGAAGAAGGCATACCTGCCTATGGTAATAAGAGTGATTCAATCGTGAAGGTTTTTGTAGCTTGGCGATGAACAGTCGCTATCATCCTTTAATTTCTGAAGCGACTTATTAACCGACTGAAGCGACTTTATTTAAAGAGATCTGAATATGCTCCATTGTAGGACTCTTGCTTATAGGTTACCATTCTTTGTATTGGGTGTGTTAATTTGTAAATCATCATGCTGAACTCTGAACTATTTTGAGCTCGTGAATCTCTCGTGTAGTGTGAATGGAAAATGGATTTAGTTTCTGCTTTTCCTTGACGATTATATACACTCCTGGAAATGGAAAAAAGAACACATTGACACCGGTGTGTCAGACCCACCATACTTGCTCCGGACACTGCGAGAGGGCTGTACAAGCAATGATCACACGCACGGCACAGCGGACACACCAGGAACCGCGGTGTTGGCCGTCGAATGGCGCTAGCTGCGCAGCATTTGTGCACCGCCGCCGTCAGTGTCAGCCAGTTTGCAGTGGCATACAGAGCTCCATCGAAGTCTTTAACACTGGTAGCATTCCGCGACAGCGTGGACGTGAACCGTATGTGCAGTTGACGGACTTTGAGCGAGGGCGTATAGTGGGCATGCGGGAGGCCGGATGGACGTACCGCCGAATTGCTCAACACGTGGGGCGTGAGGTCTCCATAGTACATCGACGTTGTCGCCAGTGGTCGGCGGAAGGTGCACGTGCCCGTCGACCTGGGACCGGACCGCAGCGACGCACGGATGCACGCCAAGACCGTAGGATCCTACGCAGTGCTGTAGGGGACCGCACCGCCACTTCCCAGCAAATTAGGGACACTGTTGCTCCTGGGGTATCGGCGAGGACCATTCGCAACCGTCTCCATGAAGCTGGGCTACGGTCCCGCACACCGTTAGGCCGTCTTCCGCTCACGCCCCAATATCGTGCAGCCCGCCTCCAGTGGTGTCGCGACAGGCGTGAATGGAGGGACGAATGGAGACGTGTCGTCTCCAGCGATGAGAGTCGCTTCTGCCTTGGTGCCAATGATGGTCGCATGCGTGTTTGGCGCCGTGCAGGTGAGCGCCACAATCAGGACTGCATACGACCGAGGCACACAGGGCCAACACCCGGCATCATGGTGTGGGGAGCGATCTCCTGCAGAGTCTTCCTTTGGAGTTTTTCTATCATCTCCGTAACGCTTTCGCGATTACTAAATGATCCTGTAACGAAGCGAGCTGTTCTCCGTTGGATCTTCTCTATCTCTTATATCAACTCTAACTGGTACGGATCCTTCACTGTTGAGCAGTATTCAAGCAGTGGGTGAACAAGCGTACTGTAACCTACTGCTGAGCATGTTACAAATGTAGCTGTCAGAAACTTCGACACCAATTCAGCCTGACAACTGTTCTAGCACCTATAGGTAGGCAAATGCGACCTAAATGTTTTCGAAGCAGTTGGCTAGTTCTCAGGCGCTAGAGCAGCCGCCGGGATGATTCAGTGTCAAAATTTTTGAAAGTACATTTCTAATGTATTCAACGAAGGGGCGTGGGTGGGACTGAGAGTGTTGCCGAACTGATGGGTCTTTCACGGAACCTTCGTTGTCGTATTCGCGCCATCAATTAAGAATTACCTTACGTTAGTCATTAGTCAAGTGCTACTCTCCAGTCTGGCAATTTTGAAAGTCGAAAATAGGGTAGCTAAATATATCGATTATGATGACCCAATTTCAAAATTTTCGGCAGAAAAAGTTAGAAAGAAGGGATTATAAGCTCTTAAGATTAGGTTACCTATCTTTTAGACGAGATTCGGTTGGTTGTATTCCTTAATGTACGTGTTATTGCCTCCTCCCACAAGCATTTTACCAGTTGGTCCGTTAGAACTTCCTGATCCATCCATTTCATCTTGGATCTATCAATGTTTCTTCTTCCTTAACTGGTGTACCGCAGTAGTGTAGCAGTTGTTTTGGAATACATTCATCACCCTTTCTTTCTGTATGTCATTTCTATTTTTTGTGTTTAGTGTTTATTCCTTAATTTTTCTTTAAAAGTTTTGAATTCCAGCGTTCTTCGAATGGTCTCATTTTTTAATCTGCCTCTCCTTGTTACCCCATGGACTGTTCTTAAAAATCTCATGCTAGATGCTTGGGTCCTACTATGCTTCCTAGAGTTCGTAGTTCAGTCTTCAGTTCCATATTGTCCACAGGGAACTTTATAAAAGTTTAGCATCGTGTCCTTTCTTACTTTTCCCCTTAGCTCTCTTTTGTTGGTCCCATACATCTTATTGGATCTATCAGTCTATCTTTTAATATCCACTTCAGTGATATATGATAAATGACAGAGTGAGAATCTGAAGCTGTTAACTTTGTAACCTCCCCACAATATTTGTTTCTGTCTGAAATTTAGCCCAACTTTACCTCCCACTCTACAAAAGTCTGCATAATACCAAAACTACGTATTCACAAACTGTATGCTAACCTTTGACTAAACAGAACCTAATTAGAAATGAACTGTAACTGAGATGAATGCAGCTGAAGTACAACAATTATCTGGCCCTCATCAAAATTTCCACTTACCTCGCGTCTAGACAACATTGTTGTTCTCGATAGCTCAACAACAAACAGCAAGCAGGCAGCGGCTAAGCTAGAGTTCTGTTTCTAAATACTTATTCAAACTGTTGCACGTTCTCATGCCTAATGACAAACCGTTGGATTGAGGAAAGAACTACTCCTATGAAATGATATTCCAAAACAACGTTTTAGAATGAAATATGTATTCAAAAACCAGAGTAAAACTTCGCTTGATCCTCACACATAACATTGGTCTGAACAGTATTATGCTTAACAAAGTGAATAATGATTTTAAAAGGGTACAATGTTTAAAGGGAATTTCTATAAAAATCAAGCAGCTTAGTCAAGTAATATGTCAATCCATTATTCAGGGAAGTGGAGTGGTCTTTCTCTCAGCTCTGAGCAGTTAACTAGCTGACAACAATGATTGCGACAAATTAGGTGCGCAGTGTTGCAGTCTTACCCCAACGTCTTCTCTTCAAAAACAGTTACATTATTTAAAATTCGTCGCGCACGTCTTACTCATATTTTCTGTCCTTTCTGCATCTAATAGATACCATCACAAGTCAAACAGCACTACTAAAAACGTCCATTACCTACCACCCTTCAAATAACTGCGCATAGGCCAAGATCGTGCCACGACAACACCAAACACTGTTTAATAATAATGCAACTTGCTCTCTTTGACTGATGTGCGCATCAATGACATAAAAATAAAAATGTCATGACCATCTTACAACTTGTTCAATAGTTTTGTCTTCTAATACGAATCTACATCTTTAGGCTTGGAATGCCATGGACGTGGTTTTGTTTGTCGGTATGGTTATGTAGTTCATATAGCAGCCTCTGTAAGTCATCTTCGTTATCGACAACTAAAATATGGTCGCCAGCAAACATAAGAGAGTTAACAAAATATATTCCTTTCAAGCTCTTCTCTATATTAAATTTCATAATCCGTCGTTTCTATTTCCTCACAAAGTCGTCTAAATATAAATTATAAAGTATCAGTGAAACAAAATAATATGGTCTGAGCCCTTTTTTAATATTTCCTTGATAGATTTTCCAGATTCTGGCATTATATTTATATGTGTTCCTGTACATGCAATTTACTTCGGGTATCTTCGATCAGGTTTAGAGGTATTTCTTTTTTTCCATAATATTCCACGGTCTTCTTTTGTTCACATTATCGAAACTGTACTACCCATAAATATACTATAAATAACGGGATGCGTGGCAAACTACCGCATTATTCATGACATTTCAGTGTATCAATTCTGTGATACTGTGTATTGGTAATAAATTTCGCAGGCGGTATCCACATTAGCCGCTAAATGCACCTACAAAAGTACATCATGGTAACACACATAATACAGGAGACATGCAGTCAGAAAAACTAAGATGGATGAAAACATGTCGCGCTATGCATGACGTTTAAATTTATAACTTATTTTTTAATTCGCAGCAGTACACTGCTGAATTTACTTGCAAAATTATATCATTGCATGACACATAGATCAGAACATACGGCGTAACAAACACTGAAGTGCGTGAAAAACTACGGCATCATGCTTTACGCTTATATTTATTTCACCTTTGCTAATAATGTTATTCGCAACATACTTCACTGAGAGTATGCACATACGCCGCTGAATGTGCTTACATAAATGTATCACTACTCGAATCATTATTCCACATCACACATGAGGTATTGTTAACTACTGAGACACTCGTACAGCCGAGTCAACTCAAGGAAATCCCCGACACGTGGCAGCGCTTATGACAGCTTTGTAATGCGATGCGAATACGGCTTACGTGAAAACGATAGCTGTCTATAGAGCTATGAAAAGACTTTGCCATACAGACGTTTACAAAACAGCGTTAAAGACACGAGAAGTAGTTGCTCCAATGTGCAGATACCGTCCGGGACGATGTTCCTTAAATGGGATACTGTACTTACACGTTTGCACATTATGCATATTTATTTGTTCGACTGTTTTATAATTTCAAAGATGCTCTCACGCATACATTGGAATGAAATTGTTTCCATACTTCACTACAAACATATATCATTTTTTGGTTTCGCATTGACAAAATGACTTCCTGGGAAATGCCTGGCTTGTCAGCTAGTAGTATATAGAGAGTATATACACTACTGGCCATTAAAATTACTACACCACGTAGTTGACTTGCTACAGTCCCGAAATTTAGCCGGCAGAAAGAAGATGTTGTGATATGCACATGATTAGCTTTGCAGAGCATTCACACGAGGTTGGCGCCGGTGGCGACACCTACAACGTTCTGACATGAGGAAAGTTTCCAACCGATTTCTCATATACAAACAGCAGTTGACCGGCGTTGCCTGGTGAAACGTTGTTGTGATGCCTCGTGTAGGGAGGAGAAATGCGTACCATCACGTTTCCGACTTTAACAAAGGTCGAATTGTAGCCTACCGCGATTGCCGTTTATCGTATCGCGATATTGGTGCTCGCGTTGATCGAGATCCAATTACTGTTGGCAGAATATGGAATCGGTGGGTTCAGGATGGTAATACGGAACGCCGTGCTGGATCCCAACGGTCTCGTATCACTAGCACTCGAGATGACAGTCATCTTATCCCCATGGCTGTTACGGATCGTGCAGCCACCTCTCGATGCCTGAGACAACAGATGGGGACGTTTGCAAGACAACAACCATCTGCCCGAACAGTTCGAGGACGTTTGCAGCAGCTTGGACTATCAGCTCGGAGACCATGGTTGGGGTTACCCTTGAACGCTGCATCACAGACAGGACGCCTGCGATGGTGTATTCAACGACGAACCTGGGTGCACGAATGGCAAAACGTCATTTTTTCGGATGAATCCAGGTTCTGTTTACAGCATCATATTGGTCGAGTCCATGTTTGGCGACATCGCGGTGAACGCACATTGGAAGCGTGTATTTGTCATCGCCATACTGGCGTATCACCCGGCGTAAGGGTACGGGGTGCCATTGGTTGCACGTATCGGTAACCTCTTGTTCGCAATGACGGCACTCTGAACAGTGGCCGTTACATTTCAGATGTGTTACTACCTGTGGTTCTATCCTTCATTCGCTCCCTGCCAAACCCTACATTTGAGCAGGATAATGCACGACCGCATGTTCCAGGTCCTGTACGGGCCTTTCTGGATACAGAAAATGTTCGACTGCTGCCCTGACCAGCACATCGACCAACTCATAATAGCCCGAAATATTTTATTAATTGTGACAATTACATTTTACATTTATTTAGATTGTATTCAAAGAACTTTTCACCCCAAAACACATGATGGAGTTGAGGGCTGGCAGTTCTAATAAATGAGAAATGGAAAAGAAAAATTTATAGTAATAATAAAACTGTCAAACCGTTGTGTCTGTATGTTTGTTTGAACACGCTAAATTACAAATTTTCATGCTGTTTCACTGTAGGTATCTTAGCGTAGCTTGGGAACAAGGTATAGACTTTATTTCATCAAAATTGGATCACGGAAATAAAACGTATCATGATTTAGAATTTTGTCTAAAACCATCATGTCTGCCTCTTTGTCTGTTTTATATGATAATCTCAAAAATCAGTAGACAAATTTTCATGAAGTTCACACAGATAATTCATGCGTAACTTGGGCAACATATAAGTTTCATTTCGTCACAATCAGAAAAAAATTATCATTATTTAAATATTTATCTAAAATCGTTTGCTCATCTTAGCAAGCAGGATGTTTAATCATCATGGCATAATGCACCGAAGAACCAAAAGATGACCCTGGTAGTTTCATTGCACACTGAAGAACTAATATATAGTGCTGTTAAGTTTTCAGCTCAGTGACAGAAGCGTTCTCGGAAAGTCACGTCAGTAACAGAAGTAAGAGCAATAATCTTGTCTTCATGGATACAAACTAACAGCGAATTTACTTATATGATATACAACTTTACTGATGCCATTTTGTGTATTAAATACTTACCGAACTTCCTTTTCTGTTTTTGATAGGTTTTATTTATATTCTTTATTAGGAAAAGAGAATTAATTAGGTTTCTTTTGTGATTTCGGCGCCATTGCATTTCGGTTCTCGTTTTCTGAATAAAAATGCCTACGAAACGATCCATTATTTCTGAATACACAAGAACAGCTAAAAGGCTGATGACTCTGTGGTCACAAGAAAGCAATGAAGATCGTGAGACAGGACTTGCTGCAGATCGAAAACATCAGGCTTTAAAGCACTCATTGAAACCTTGTTCCAAAACGGAGGCACGAGATAACTGAAGAGCATGATACATTATCTCGCTCCTCAGAACCCTTCAGAGGCTTAAAGTTACGTCTCTCTAATATAGCATCGTAGATGCGGAAATTTTGATGCGAAATAGTGCAGGTGAGAGAGATTTTATACCCTGAGTCCCACTTATTTCTAACCGTTTACCATTTTTCTTTAAATTTGGACAATTACCGATAAGCTTATGTTCTTCCATGACCATAAACAAAGTTTAAGGCTGACGCAGCATGTTGTATGTCTGTAATGTCAGTTGCTTTTCACAGAGCCAGCTCTATGTGGCTCCCTTGTGCGTTAGAGGGTATGTGGATGTTGTTATAGGTGTACATGCACCTGCGGAAGGGAAGACAACACAAACAAACTTGTTATATGCCGAAGTGCAAACGGTCCTAAATAAAGTAAATAAGAAATGTCAGGTTCTCTTCTGTGGAGAGTTAAATGCTGAAATAGGCAACATATCAATCTCAGAAGTTGTTAACACACTTAGAGAACAAGACGACAAGAAAAATGGTGAAGAACTTAGACAGTTTTCAACCTTCAACCAGCTTAGAATCACTAACACATGTTTTTAGAGGGAAAAAATACGTAGGAGTACATGGACTGCTAAAGGTTGTAGGTCTTCGATGGACTACATAATCGCAAGCAGGATACCTATTCAGGTTCAAGACGTTCACGTACGATGAGGAAGTGATATCTACTTTGATGAATATTTAGTCATTTCAACAGTTACAATGATAGCTAAGTGGGAGAAAGAGCAAGAAGACAAGTAGAGGTTTGAAGATGTCTTAAAGGAGGACTTAGAAAATTCAATCAAAAGTTGACTATAGAAATATTTCCTAGAAACCCAACTTTTCAGGATGTAGTGAAAGAACTGTAAAATATTTTTTTCAGTCGTCTGCTGACTGGTTTGACGCCGCCCGAGACGAATTCCTCTCCTGCGCTGACCTCTTCATCCCACAATAGCACTTGCAATCTATGTTGTCAATTCTTTGCTGCATGTACTCCAATCTCTGTCTAGTTTTTTTTTTCTTTTACAACTTCCTTCAGTACAAAGGAAGACATTCCCTGATGTTTTAACAGATGTTCTATATTCTGACTGTTTCCCTGGTCAGTGTTTTCCATATATTCAATACCTCTTCGATTCTGCGTAGAACCTCCTCATTCCTAACCTTATCAGTCTACTTAATGTTCAACATTCGCTTGTAGCGCCACATCTCAAATGCTACGATTCTCTTCTGTTCCGCTTTTCACACAGTCCATGTTTCACTACGTTCAATGCTGTACTCCAGACGTACATTCTCAGAAATTTCTTCCTTAAATTAAAGCCTATGTTTGATACTAGTAGACTTCTCTTGGCCCGGAATTCCCCTTTATCCCAGTGCTAGTCTGCTTTTGATGTTTTCTTTGCCCCGTCGGTCATTAGTTTGCTGCCTAGGTAGTACTTTAACTTCATCTGCTTCGTGACCATCAACTCTGATGTTTAGGTTCTTGCTGTTCTCGTTTCTGCTATTTCCCCTAACTTTCGTCTTTCTTCGATATACTCTCAATCCATATTCTGTACTCACTAGACTGTTAATTCCATTCAGCAGATCTTGTAATACGTCTTCTTCACTTTCACTCAGGATGGCAATTTCATCAGCGACTCTTATCATTGATATCCTTTCACCCAGATTTTTTTTTCCTGAACCTTTCTTTTATTTCCGTCATCACTCCTGCGATGTACAGTTTGAAGAGTAGGGGCGAAAGGCTACATCCCTGTCTTACACCCTTTTTAATCCAAGCGCTTCGTTCTTAGTCGTCCACTCTTATTATTCCCTCTAGGCTCTTCTGCATATTATGTATTACCCGTCCCTCCCTACACCTTACCCCTGTTTCTCACAGAATTTAGAACACCTTACATCACTTTCCATTGTCGAACGCTTTCTCCAGGTCGACAAATCCAATGAAGGTGCCTTGATTTTTCTTTAGCCTAGCTTTCATTATCAACCACGATGTCAGAACTGCCTCTCTGGCACCTTTACCTTTCCTAAACAAAAACCTACTATCATCTAATACGTTCTCAATTTTCTTTTCCATTCTTCTGTATATTACTCTTGTAAGCAACTTCGATGCATGAGCTCGCTCTTGTCTGCACTTGAAGTCTTCGGAATTGTTTGGATATTATTTTTCCGAAAGTCAGATAGACTCATACATTCTACACACCAACGTGAGTAGTTGTTTTGTTGCCACTTCCCCCAGAGATGTTGGAAATTCTGCTGGAATGTTATCTATCCCTTCTGCCTTATTTGACCGTAAGTCCTCCAAAGCCCCTTTAAATTCAGATTCTAAGACTGGATCTCCTATTTTTTTATAAATCGACTCCTGTTTCTTCTTCTGTACATCAGACAAATCTTCCCCCTCATAGATGCCTTTAGTTTACTGGTTTCACCTATGCGCTCTCTCCTCTGCATTTAACAGTCCGCCCCGATAGCTGAGTGCCGGCCGGCACGGTAGCTGAGCGTGTTCTGTCTAAGGGTTGCGTGCTCTCTGTAATAAAAAACAACTGAGTCAAGGAATCAACGATCAACGTGAACTGATGTCTTGTGACGTCCACCCACACGCAACGAACTGTAAAGAAAAAAAAAGTGGTAGCGTGACGGATTGCCGCCCTACGTGCCCGGGTTCGATTCCCAGCGGAGTCGGTGATTTTCTGCGCTCAGGGACTGAGTGTTGTGTTGTCTTCATCATCATTTCTTCCCCATCCGGCATGCAGGTCGCTCAATGTAGCGTCGAATGTAATGAGACCTGCACCAAAGCGGCCGCACGTGCCCCGTAGTGGGCCTCCCGGCCAATGACGCCAAACGCTCATTCCATGTTCCAGTGGAATTCCTTTTGCACTCTTCATGTTACCACACTTACTTTTAATTTCACCAAATGGTGTTTGTCTTGCCTATATGCCGAGTCAATCCTTCTGACAATTATTTCTTTTTCTATTTCTTCACTTTTTTCTTGAAGCCATTTCGTCTTAGCTTCCCTTCACTTCCTGTTTATTTCTTTCGTCAGTGACTTGTATTTTTGTATTCCTGAATTTCCCTGAACATTTTTGCACTTCCTTCTTTCATCGATCAACTGAAGTTTTTCTTCTCCAGTCATGGTTTCTTCCCATTTAGCTTCTTTGTACCTATTTTTCTCTTTCCAACTTCTGTCATTGCCCTTTTCAGCTATGTCCATTCCTCTTCAACTGTACTGCCTACTGAGCAATTCTTTATTACTGCATCTATAGCCTTAGAGAACTTCAAGCGTATCTCGTCATTCCTCAGTAATTCTGTATCCCACTTCGTTGAGTATTGATTCTTCCTGGCTAATCTCTTAAACTTCAGCGTGCTCTTCATCACTACCACATTGTGATCTGAGTCTATATCTGCTCCTGGTTATGCCTTGCAGTCCAGTAACTGATTTCGGAATCTCTGTCTGACCATGATGTAATCTAACTGAAATCTTCTGTATCACCTGGCCTTTCCTAAGTATACCTCCTCCTATTGTGATTCCTGAACAGAGTATTCGCTATTACTAGTTGAAGTTCATTAAAAAACTCAATTAACCTTTCTCCTCTTTCATTCCTTGGCCCAAGCCCATGTTCTCCTGTAACCGTTTCTTCTACTCCTTCACCTACAACTGGATTCCAGTCGCCCCTGACTATTAGATTACCCCTTCAATACCCTCATACGCTTTCTCTATCTCTTCATCTTCAGCTTGCGACGTCGGCATGTATGCCTGAACTATCATTGTCGGTGTTGTTTTGCTGTCGATTCTGATAAAAACCACATTATCATTTAACTGTTCACTGTAACACACTCTCTGCCCTACCTCGCTATTCATAACAAATCCTGCTCCCGTTACACCATTTTCTGCTGCTGCTGATATTACACTATACTCAGCTGACCAGAAACCCTTGTCTTCTTTACATTTCATTTCACTGACCCGTATTATATCTAGATACAGCCTTCCTGTTCCTTTTTCAGATTTTCTAGCTACCCTACCCTGTTCAACCTTCTCACATTCCACGCCCCGACTCGTAGAACATTATCCTTTTGTTGGTTATTCATGCTTTGTCTCATGGTTACTTCTCCCTTGGCAGTCTCCTCCTGGAGATCCGAATGGGGGACTATTCCATAATCTTTTTCCAATGGAGAGATCATCATGACACTTTTCCAATTACAGGCCACATGCCCTGTGGAAACGCGTTACGTGTCTAAAATGCAGTGGTTTCCATTGCCTTCTGCATCCTCATGCACCTTCCGCCTTTAGGTGCAGTTTCCCACCCCAAGGACAAGAGAGTGCCTCTGTCCGTTCCTCCGCCGTCTGTGACAAGGCCTTTGGCAGAAAGAGAGTGATTTCTTGTACAGAAGTTTTTCAGCCGCGGATGTCGATGATTAATCAAAACTTAAGAGGTGGACGGTTTCGAACCCGAGACAGAGGACGTTTTGATTACTAATCATTGTCGCTACCCTAGATCATTGGTTGAAGAACGTATGTAGGATTTGGCATATAGGCACTTGTGAAAAGAAGTTACGGGAAAATAAAGGATTAAAGGTTTGGAATGAAAATATCACAAGAGCTGTTGAAGAAAACTATAAAGTCCACAAAAATACCAGAAACTGAAGAGGAATATAAGCAACAATGGTAACAACCCAAACAAATGATTACGTTAACACACAGTCATATGACGATTTTATAGCTAAAGGAGAATAAGATATGCAATGGTGGCAAACTGTTGCCTATAAACCCAATGAAATACTTAAGTAGAGCAGACAATGATTCTGCACAATTAAACTCATCACTGGGAAGAATTTTATAAAAGATTGTGTCAAATATAAGATTTAAAATTGAAGGAAGAGAGGACCACATTACACAACAGTACTTTTAAACATTATAATAAATCAGGAAAACGTCGACCAGATGGTACTGATATCGAACTTTTTAATTTGTTAGTACCTTTTGTGATATTAAATTATGGAATTTATTTAATTAATTTTGGCACTGGTGTAAATTCCCAAACTCTTGCAAATATCAGAAGTGATGACAGTTTTGAAAAAGGTCAAAGAAACAATTATGAAAATTGGAGAGGAAGTATCTTACTAAACTCAGTCTATAAAATATTTGCAGAAATAAACAATAATCGTACTAGAACCATACCAGGGACTCTCCTAACAGAAGAGCAATGCAGATTCTGGAAAGATCATTCCTGCTGTGATAATAAATTCACCACAAAAATAATTTTAGAATATGAAGTAGAAGTCAGTTTAGAGACACAATATCTTATATTTGATTGGATAAAGCTTTTGACAGAGTGAGCGGAATGAATTTATGGGATGACTAAAGCTAGATATCCTAGCCAACTTACTGGAGCATTAAAAAGCTTATACAAGGACATAAAAATAATATCAAAAGAATGCAATAATGAAATTAATGAAATCACTGCCAATAAGGAATTTAAACCAGGCTGTAGCCTGTTACCAACCTCGTTAATACAAGTAAATATCTTAATTTACGAATGCATACAGACGACGAGTTTGTTTGCATGGTCGTCACGCAGATGACGTTATAGTTTTGGAACAAAATGAATATGAACTACAAAAAGTAGTGATCGAATTATATCTGTTAGAGAAATGAGAACGTAATCTTTGTGCATCAACAAAGGGAACTATAATCACATCTCATCAAGAGAAATACCCACCCAGTCAAAAATAGCAATAGACAATACACCACTTGAGAAGGTCTCAAGCTTTAATTTTTTAGTATAAAGCGTTAGTCATGATATGGACAAAGACGTGGCAAATAAGCTTAACATATATCAATCTGTATGTGGAACTATAAACAAAACATACCAGAAGAAAACGCTGAAGGCAACAAAATTAAAATTTTATAAAACCATGGCAACATCTGTCGCGCTTTGTGGAAGTGAGTCATGGATCGATAAAAAGTGTGAGAAACGTACAGTACGAGGAGCAGAAATGAGTTTTCTCTGGTAAGTGAGGAGTTCTAGGGAAGCCGTATAAGAAATAAAATTATTAGGACACAGCTAAATATTTATAATCAATCTTTTATGAAAAGATTGATGAAAATGAACCATCACAGAAACATCATTTACAAAGAATGAATGTAGAAAGGATCCCACGTCAGTCCATGTTGTACCAGCCAAGAGGAAGCATTCAAGTAGCAAGACATAGAAAGGGTGAAAAGTGAAGACACAACAAGCACAAATCCTTAGACATTGAAGCGCAGAAGAATAAGAGCACTCTAGTCGACCTTGGTTTGCTGTCAGTTCAGATCAGAACAATCCTATCACTGAAATGTTGAGTCTCTAAACTTCTCTTTTCAGATTTTCTAGTTTCCCTCACATATTAAAACTCCAAGCTTATACTCCTAGAATTTTACCATTTCGTTGATTATTTAATCTTCTTTTCAAATTCCTCTAAATCGTCTTCCACATTACGTACCTTGATGTATCCTACAGTTCCCGCAAACTTGACAACGGCCTTTCTCAGCTGACTGCTCCGTCAGATCAGCGAAATTAAGCAACGTCGGGCGTTGTCAGTACTTGAATGGATAAACACTAGAGTACACCCCACCCCTCCCCGCCGTTAGCAGCTTTCCCTTTGCCTTTATGGCCAGGAGTATCATCATCGACCCTACACCTAAATACCTTCCACATCCTGCCCCATTCTAGGTTGCTTAGTATGCCTCTCGTGGACAACGACATGCACCCTGACATTTATCTTTCCTGTCAGGTCTGATATATTGTTTCCTATTTCTTCTCACATAGCGGTTGCCACCGTTTCTCACCGTATTCTTTCCTTCGCTGACCATAACCTTGACCTAGAGTCTATCAAACTATCCATGCCCAAAATCGCATGTCTCCAACCACTCATGCTCTGATCCCCGCATACCAAAGCACAAATCCCATTAGCAGCCCAATTTCGCAGCACAATCTAACCCCTTCTTTAGACTTCTCCTTTTCCACTGTCTGTCCTACCGTTTAGTATAATGCACTCCTGGAAATGGAAAAAAAGAACACATTGACACCGGTGTGTCAGACCCACCATACTTGCTCCGGACACTGCCAGAGGGCTGTACAAGCAATGATCACACGCACGGCACAGCGGACACACCAGGAACCGCGGTGTTGGCCGTCGAATGGCGCTAGCTGCGCAGCATTTGTGCACCGCCGCCGTCAGTGTCAGCCAGTTTGCCGTGGCATACGGAGCTCCATCGCAGTCTTTAACACTGGTAGCATGCCGCGACAGCGTGGACGTGAACCGTATGTGCAGTTGACGGACTTTGAACGAGGGCATATAGTGGGCATGCGGGAGGCCGGGTGGACGTACCGCCGAATTGCTCAACACGTGGGGCGTGAGGTCTCCACAGTACATCGATGTTGTCGCCAGTGGTCGGCGGAAGGTGCACGTGCCCGTCGACCTGGGACCGGACCACAGCGACGCACGGATGCAAGCCAAGACCGTAGGATCCTACGCAGTGCCGTAGAAGACCGCACCGCCACTTCCCAGCAAATTAGGGACACTGTTGCTCCTGGGGTATCGGCGAGGACCATTCGCAATCGTCTCCATGAAGCTGGGCTACGGTCCCGCACACCGTTAGGCCGTCTTCCGCTCACGCCCAAACATCGTGCAGCCCGCCTCCAGTGGTGTCGCGACAGGCTTGAATGGAGGGACGAATGGAGACGTGTCGTCTTCAGCGATGAGAGTCGCTTCTGCATTGGTGCCAATGATGGTCGTATGCGTGTTTGGCGCCGTGCAGTTGAGCGCCACAATCAGGACTGCATACGACCGAGGCACACAGAGGCCAACACCCGGCATCATGGTGTGGGGAGCGATCTCCTACACTGGCCGTACACCTCTGGTATCGTCGAGGGGACACTGAATAGTGCACGGTACATCCAAACCGTCATCGAACCCATCGTTCTACCATTCCTAGACCGGCAAGGGAACTTGCTGTTCCAACAGGACAATGCACGTCCGCATGTATCCCGTGCCACCCAACGTGCTCTAGAAGGTGTAAGTCAACTACCCTGGCCAGCAAGATCTCCGGATCTATCCCCCATTGAGCATGTTTGGGACTGGATGAAGCGTCGTCTCACGCGGTCTGCACGTCCAGCACGAACGCTGGTCCAACTGAGGCGCCAGGTGGAAATGGCATGGCAAGCCGTTCCACAGGACTACATCCAGCATCTCTACGATCGTCTCCATGGGAGAATAGCAGCCTGCATTGCTGCGAAAGGTGGATATACACTGTACTAGTGCCGACATTGCGCATGCTCTGTTGCCTGTGTCTATGTGCCTGTGGTTCTGTCAGTGTGATCATGTGATGTATCTGACCTCAGGAATGCGTCAATAAAGTTTCCCCTTCATGGGATAGTGAATTCATGGTGTTCTTATTTCAATTTCCATGAGTGTATATTGAAGTGAATGACGTACCTTGGTCTTATTTTAACAACTACTGTTAATACTTGTTTTTAAAAGAAAAGAAACATTTTAATCGTAGTCTGTAATCGTTAAGTCCAACCGATATTAATGACATATGAGTACTTACGAAACGCGAGTATGGTTTACTGGGGACACTGTGATCATTGTGATTAATGTTGTAAGTAGGCTGTTTAGGTTTCTTTATTGGTAATGCCGCCGCCACGTAGCGCTCTGTATGAAAATCACTGGCTGTGCCGTGTGCAGTCTGTGGCTGGTTTTCATTGCTGTAATACTTGCAGTTGTAGCGTTGGGCAGTTGGCTCTTAGCGGCGCGTAGCGTTGCGCAGTTGGAGGTGAGCTGCCAGCAGTGGTGAATGTGGGAAGAGAGATGGCGGAGTTTTGAAATTTGTAAGAATGGATGTCATGAACTTCTATATATATACATTATGACTTTTGATGATATTAAGGTAAATACATTGTTTGTTCTCTATTAAAATCTTTCATTTACTAACTATCCCTATCAGTAGTTAGTGCCTTCCGTAGTTTGAATCTTTTATTTAGCTGGCACTAGTGGCGCTCGCTGTATTGCAATAGTTCGAGTAACCAAGATTTTTGTGAGGTAAGTGATTTGTGAAACGTATAGGTTAGTGTTAGTCAGGGCCATTCTCTTGTAGGGCTTACTGAAAGTCAGATTGCGTTGCGCTAAAAAAAGTATTGTTTGTCAGTTTAAGCACAGTTATGTATAATTTTTCAAGGGAGACGTTTCATATTTTGACCCTTAGCTGAGGATACCTCACTGGAATCTTCTGATTTTTTTTCTTGTATTTTGTGTAATTAGTGTAGATTTTGTTTATTGCAAGCGCGTAATTGTAGAGAGAATCTCCTTTGTAGTTGTAGTATTGCGCAGCTGCACTAGCAATTAACGAGATTTTATTTTCAGTGCTTTGTTAATGTGTTTTTTTTATTTCGCTCTTCGAACTGTGGTTTTCTTTGTTATCGTGTGAAATATTGTGACAATAATGGCGAGTATTACAACAATGCCAATCAGCCACAGACTGCACACGACACAGCCAGTGATTTTCATACGAGCGCTACGTGGCGGCGGCATTACCAATAAAAAAACCTATACAGCCTACTTACAATGTGCAGGTAAACCGCCGAAGATCGACTATTTGAGTCAATGTAGCCAGTTTTACTCGATTCTCGTGTCTGGCCAGAAAAACTAGTCAAATACACTGTCTGAGGAGGAAAAAAAATGTAGCACTCAGAAGAAGAAGAGGAAACGAAAGAATCTTGACTGCTTCAGAGAGTACTTGATGTTAATTCAGACATTACAAAATGGAGTCAAATTTACAAAGAATTTGCTAGCATAATCCCACTTAACAGTTTTACGTTGTACTCCCTCTGGCCTGGATATGTACATTAATTATATTGGGAGTAGTGTTATGAAAGTATTCCGTTCTCGTGAGACAAGGTGACTCACAGCTGCTGTAACTGCTCCTCAGTATCTTGGGCAGTGGCACTGGGAAGGATTTGATCTCTGAGCTGATCCAACACACGTTCAGTCGGAGACACAGCTGGGGATCTTGCTACCAAGGGAGACCCTGAACATCACTCAGACTGTTCATGGAGACACGTGCCGCGTGTGGACGAGCATTGTCCTGTTGGAAAGTAGTACGACGAAACTGTAGCGTGAGAGGTAACACACAAGGATGCAGGATGTTGGTGATATAGCGAGGTGCCGTCAGAATTCACTCAATTACTACCAGCAATGGTCTGCACTCATAACCGGTGGCTTCACACAGCATCTCGTCAGGAATTACACCGCTGTGGTTCTACAGAACATTGGAAGAATGGGAATTCCCTCCAGGTCACCGTCAAACTCGCCGATGATGGTCGTCTGGGATAGTGCGGAACCGCTATTCATCGCTGAACGCAGCACGACGCCATTCATCAGAGCCCCACACTTCAGCTCACGGTGGTACTCCAAACGCAGCAGTAAGTAGGCTGTTTAGGTTTGTGTGTTGGTAAAAGTCACGTAGCGCTGTGTATGAAAATCACTGACTGTGCTGTATAAAGTCTGTGGCTTGTTTGCATTGTTGGAATATGTGCTATTGTAGTGTTGGGCAGTTGTATGTGAACAGCGCGTAGCGTTGCGCAGTTGGAGGCGAGCCGCCAGCAGTGGTGGATGTGGGGAGAGAGATGGCAGAGTTTTGAGAACGGATGATCTGGACGTGTGTCCATCAGAGACAGTAAATTTGTAATATTGGATACCATGACTTTTGAACACTATGAAGCTAAATACATTGTTTGTTCTCTATCAAAATCTTTCATTTGCTATCTATGCCTATCAGTAGTTAGTGACTTCAGTAGTTAGAATCTTTTATTTAGCCGGCAGAACTGGCGCTCGCTGTAGTGCAGTAGTTCGAGTAACGAAGATTTTTGTGAGGTAAGTGATTCATGAAAGGTATTGGTTATTGTTAGTCAGTGCCATTCTTTTGTAGGGATTATTGAAAGTCAGACTGCGTTGCGCTAAAAATATTGTGTGTCCGTTTAGTGTTGATCAGAATAAGTGAAGAGAGTAATGTCTGAGTACGTTCAGTTTTGCTCAGCTGTTTGAAAAGCAAATAGCGTAAGAGGTTTTCCAGGACAGTAATTCATAAATTTTTCTAAGGGGACGTTTCAGGTGTTATGGCAGTAAAGACTGGGGTGGTGATTCCCTAGTTCAGCTGTTGCTAACTGCCAACGAATGGTGAGGGCTGATACATAACACTGCAGGGAGCCCATTATTTATCAGCGGGTGGCAGACGCAGATGTAAAGGCTTACGATTTGCCTCGTGCAGAATCCTCCGTTGTGGTGGTCAGACATTGTCTACTGGACCCATGAAGGCATGTATACGTGACCTCACTTTCCCATGCAGTCCCGCGTCGGGCCACTGTCACAACCGAACAACACACAAACCTGGATGTTGTACCATTCGACCAGCCGGCTGAATGGAGGTGCACAATGAGGCCCGTTTCAAACTCGATCGCGTACTGATAACGCTGTCTCATATGAGAACACGGCATCCCCCTGTACCTGACAGTGATTACTCAACACTGAAGTTTCTTTTTTTCTTTATTGTCATTTTTATCACCTTATACAAAGGCGGGTTGTCAGCAGCAGAGTACGCCGCTCTTCAGCCTTGAGTTGGACAACAAGTATTACATATAGGAAGCACAGAGAAAGCAATCAAAACGGCGGGCAAAAAAAGTAGACACTAAAAAACAATAAACATGGAGCCGTTCACGCTGGACGAGAAATATCACTAACAATAGTTGACACGGCGCACATAACATGGATGACGGCGACGGCACACGTGAACAGCGGCGGCGTGACGGCGAAAGAACATAAGACACAAACGAAGGCAAAAACACAAGACACTGACGGAGATGATCTCCGGCGCGCGAATGTTCACTGAGCGTGTGGGAGTCCGGGGAGCTGCCAAGAGAGGAGGAGGAGGACAACAGTGAAGCTGTTCACGCCCGTTATATACCCTGCCAGGTCTGGTAACAACACTAAACCTGAGCGACACTACTGCTCTCTGGTGTCCGTTCTATCTGTCACACATAACAGTCACCGATCGTGAACATACCCGCCGATCATGAGGACGCGCACAAAATTACATCGCCGACGACCGACGATGTCGTCTTGAAGGCTTAATTTTTTTGTCAGGCTTGCAAATCAAATAATAAGCGGCCTTTGGCGGTTTATCTGTAAGTTGATGTAAATATTTTATCGTATTAATGTCTTAAAGCTCTCCTACTAAATTTTAATAAATGGTCTCGGCAAAATAACAGCAAATGTAGTGCAGGTCTAACCAACTCTTGCCTGTCGGGTCCATAGAATGAAATAACAATGAAGAAAAATAAGTGCAAATAGGAATGGACGCTCAGCTGGAAATTTTTTAAATCTAGTTTAATGCCAGTGCCTGGTGGCTCACTTATGACTGCAGGTGTACCAGTGAGCTTTAGATGTATTTTTGTTTTATATGTCTTTTTCGGGACCTTCAGAGTTATTATACGATGTACTATTTTCTTTGTCTGCTCTCGTAGCTCAAGTAAAGAATGCTTCCCATAAACCGACACGGACGTAATTATGTTTACAACTAACGACTTGAATAATAATCAAACTTCTGAACACACGGCGTTTCATGACGAGAAATTATAGACGTAAAGCAATAACGCTTGCACAAGATGAGTAATCACAGAATACACCATGTGAAATTCTCGAGGAAGTGTTACATGAACTCTACTTCCGTTCCCTTTACCGAATGCTTCGGCAACACAACAATTTATGGAGGTTTTCAAGACATACACACAACCCTCTGGTGACACAGATTGTCACAGGAACTCTGAGTGATTGCGTTTTTGTGTATACCTTAACAGGTAAGTATAATACGACGATGTCATGAGGTAGCAAAAGGAATAACAGCAAATTCAGTACTCACATACACTATCTGGTAAATCTATCCGGGTATCCTTACGTAGTGCGGAACTGACCATTGGATACCACAAGAGGCGGACTCGCCAATACATAAGGCGGCGGGTAGTACTGGACTGTAAAAAGAGAAGCGGTAACTGCAGAATTCATGGGCCAGGAGAGCTGAGTGATTTCGAATGTGGGCAAGTTATTGGATGTCACCTTAGTAGTAGCTCCGTCAGTGACATTTCAGTCATTCTAAAGCTACCCATCTCGACTGTTGGTGATGTGACTGTGAACAGGAAAAGCAAAGGAACAACCACAGCCAAGCTAGGTTTACACAAACTTCATTTACTGATTGCGGACAGAGACCGACGAGCTTTTCGGAGGATGATGGGAGGGTAGGCTGTAAGATGTCGCGCGATATGAGGAGAAGGAATCACTCGTGAGCTCAAAGGTGCTACAAGAAGTCCAGCTACATCAAATGCTTTGCGTAGGGAGTTAAAAACAATACGGTTCAATGACTGAGCACTCCATTATAAGCCACAAATCTTTGTAATCAGCGCCAAACGACGCCTGCGGTGGCGTAAAGAGTCACTACATCAGGCAGTAGAAGACTGGAAACGAGTGCGATTTGCGGTGATGAATCACGCTACACCCTGTGGCAGTCTGATTAAACGATTTGGGCTTGGCTAACGCCTGGTGAATCTTACCTGCAGTCAAGTATAATGCCAGTGGTAAGGTAGGGAGGAGATGACTTTACGATGTTGTTGTGGTCTTCAGTCCAGAGACTGGTTTGATGCAGCTCTCCATGCTACTCTATCCTGTGCAAGCTTCTTCATCTCCAAGTACCTACAGCAGCCTACATCCTTCTGAATCTGCTTGGTATATTCATCTCTTGGTCTCCCTCTACGATTTTTATCCTCCAGGCCGCCCTCCAATACCACACTGGTGATCCCTCGATGTCTCAGAATATATCCTACCAACCGATCCCTTCTTCAAGTCAAGTTGTGCCACAAATTCCTCTTCTCCCCAGTTCTATTCAGCACCTCCTCATTAGTTATGTGATCCACTCATCTAATCTTCAGCAAGATTGTAAGAGATGGAAAGGAGCCACCATGGTATAACAACCGAGTTATAAAACTGCTGCGGAAGCAAATGGAACTTCACAGCAAACATAAACATAGCCAAAATCCTTGCAGACAAACAAAAATTACACGAAGCGAAATTTAGTGTGAGGTGGGCTATGGGAGAGCCGTTCAATGAAATGGAAAGTAAAGTTCTCTGTACTGACTTGGCAGGAAATCCTAAGAAATTTTGGTATTATGTCAAAGTGGTAGGTGGATCAAAACAGAATGTCCAGACACTCTGTGACCAAAATAGTACTGAAACAGAGGATGACAGACTAAAGGCTGAAATACTAAATGTCTTTTTCCAAAGCTGTTTCACAGAGGAAGACTGCACTGTAGTTCCTTCTCTAGATTGTCGCAGAGATGAAAAAATGGTAGATAGCGAAATAGATGACAGAGGATAGAAAAACAATTAAAATCTCTCAAAAGAGGTAAGGCTTATGGGATACCAGTACGATATTACACAGAGTACGCGAAGGAACTTGCCCCCCTTCTTGCAGCGGTGTACCGTAGGTCTCTAGAAGAGCGTAGCGTTCCAAAGAATTGGAAAAGGGCACAGGTCATTCCCGTTTTCAAGAAGGGGCGTCGAACAGATGTGCAGAACTATAGACCTATATCTCTAACGTCGATCAGTTGTAGAATTTTGGAACACGAATTAGGTTCAATTATAATGACTTTTCTGGAGACTAGAAATCAGCATGGGTTTCGAATAAGACTGTCGTGTGAAACCCGGCTCGCGCTATTCGTTCACGAGACTCAGAGGGCCATAGACACGGGTTCCCAGGTAGATGCCGTGTTTCTTGACTTCCGCAAGGCGTTTGATACAGTGCCCCACAGTCGTTTAATGAACAAAGTAAGAACATATGGACTATCAGACCAATTGTGTGATTGGATTGAAGACTTTGTAGATAACAGAACGCAGCGTGTCATTCTCAATGGAAAGAAGTCTTCCGAAGTAAGAGTGATTTCAGGTGTGCCGCAGCGGAGTGTCATAGGAACGTTGCTATTCACAATATACATAAATGACCTTGTGGATAACATCGGAAATTCACTGAGGCTTTCTGCGGAAGATGCTGTAGTATATCGAAAGGTTGTAACAATGGAAAATTGTACTGAAATGCTGGAGGATCTGCAACGATTTGATACATGGTGCAGGGAATGGCAATTGAATCTCAATGTAGACAAGTGTAATGTGCTGCGAATACACAGAAAGAAAGGTCCTTTATCATTTAGCTACAATATAGCAGGTTAGCAACTGGAAGCAGTTAATTCCATAAATTATCTGGGAGTACGCATTAGGAGTGATTTAAAATGGAATGATCATGTAAAATTAATCGTCGGTAGAGCAGATGCCAGACTGAGATTCATTGGAAGAATTCCAAGGAAATGCAATCCGAAAACAAAGGAAGTAGGTTTCAGTACACTTGTTCGCCCACTACTTGAATATTGCTCACCAGTGTGGGATCCGTGCCAGATAGAGTTGATATAAGAGATAGAGAAGATGCAACGGAGAGCAGTGCGTTTCGTTATAGGATCATTTAGTAATCGCGAAAGCGTTACGGAGATGATGGATAAACTCCAGTGGAAGACTCTGCAAGAGAACATACCTTCACAGAGGAGTCAAGCAGTATATTGCTCCCTTCTACATATGTCTCGCTAAGAGACCATGAGAATAAAATCAGAGAGATTAGAGCCCACACAGAGGCATAACGACAGTCTTTCTTTCCATGAACAATACGAGACTGGAATAGAAGAGAGAACCGATAGAGGTACTCAAAGTACCCACCGCCACGCACCGTCAGGTGGCTTGTTGAGTATTGATGTAGATTGTTCTGTAGCACTACATTTCGAAAGCTTCTACTTTCTTCTTGTCTAAACTATTTATCATCCATTTTCC
Source organism: Schistocerca gregaria (assembly GCF_023897955.1). Classification (NCBI taxonomy): domain Eukaryota; kingdom Metazoa; phylum Arthropoda; class Insecta; order Orthoptera; family Acrididae; genus Schistocerca; species Schistocerca gregaria. The sequence goes on from NC_064921.1 coordinate 201,408,839, forward strand.
ACTTCCATACATAGCCACACTCCATACTTTCAAAAAAGGCTTCCTGACACTAAATTCTACTCTCGATGTTAACAAACTGTTCTTCTTCGGAAACGCTTTCCTCAGTCTACATTTTATATCCTCTCTACTTCGACCATCATCAGTTATTTTGCTCCCAAAATAGCAAAGCTCATCTAGAATTCTAAGTGTCTCATTTCCAAATCTAATTCCCTCACCATCACCTGATTTAATTCGACTTCATTCCATTATCCTCGATTTACTTTTGTTGATGTCCATCCTTTCAAGACACTGTCCATTCTGTTCAACTACTCTTCCAGGTTCTTTGATGTCTCTGTCATCGGCAAACCTCAAAGTTTTTAGTTATGATGTTACGGTATGCGGATATTTTTCATCGTTATAGTGTGACCCCCTTATAGCGCTTCAGAAAACGATAAGTGCAGAAGGATGTGAACACGTTTTATAGCGTTGTATGCTGCGTACAGTAGAGGAACAGTTCGTAGATGGTGCTCGTTTGTATCAGCTTGACAGTGTAGGTATTACATACACAACAAGTAAGAACCGACACTGCAATTGAAATCACGGCGTGTTGCGTCTTCCCTGCTAGAAATGCTGTAAAATAAGACCCATAACACAATGAACAATGAAGTTAAACATATGGCCTGGAGGATCAATAATACAACAGCACTTCAGTAGTCGAAATAAGTTAGTATATTTTGAAATCAATACAGCTACAACCCAGGAATCTTACATTTGGAGGCTGAAAGCAGAAAGACAAGAGCGATCAGCCAGGCGTCTCCTAGTTATTTTCAAAATAATTGGGTGTTGCGCCTTCTTTTAATATACAAATTACAATATTATTGCAAGTGCGCACATCGATTCTTTGCTCGTAAATGTTTAGACAAATTTTACACAAAAAAACAATTTTTTAGAAAGGGGTATTGTAGGCACTTTTGACAGTTGCTGCGACATCTTCCGCGAAACGTATCACACTAACTTTCAGTCTGTGACAAAGATTCATTTTGTGACAAAGAACTCCTGCATCGAGGTAGTCATTTACTTACACTCAGTGCCTCTTCGATATGTAAATTAAACATCAGTGGTGGCAGCGAGCAGCCCCGTCTCACTCCTGCTCTGATTCAGGCGTCACGTGTCATCTCGTCTGCTTCTCATAAAGAGAGTGAGTGCCTAACTCAGTATCAATGGCTTTCACCAAATCTACGAATCCAATCCACAGTTTCTTGTTTCTGCTTTATATTATGAGACCCACTGCTAGAATTGCTTCTCGAGTGCCCATGCCTCCCCTAAAACAAACTGTTCCCTTACTTGACAACCTCCAGTTATTCCAAAAAGTCTTCGATAAGATCCTCTCGTGATTACTTTTTATGGTTGTTATACGAGGCAGGCCGCTGTGGCCGAGCTGTTCTAGGCGTTTCAGTCCGGAACCACGCTGCTGCTACGGTCGCAGGTTCAAATCCTGCCTCGGGCATTGATGAGTGTGATGTCCTTTGGTTAGTCAGGTTTACTTAGTTCTAAGTCTAGGGGACTGATTACCTCAGTTGTTAAGTCCCACAGTGCTTAGAGCAATTTGAATCATGTGTTATACGAGGCCAAATTGCCGGTGATACTTCCGTAATTCATAAGTTGCTGTTATTTTCACTTTCGGTAAGGTAAGTAACTAAGAAGAAAATAGTAATAGCGCTAAATACAAGCAACTGTTAAGTTAACAGTAGTCCAGTGCAAATTGAATGAGTTTACTTCAGAAATGCATAGCTAATTTAGTCCATTTATTATTAATAATTAACAGTTTAAAGCTTATGACTCATTATTTACGTATAAAAAAAACATCATTGTAAGTAGTATCGGATAATAGCGCCTGAAACTGTACCGTCTTGTTACATAATAAATGGCTCTACAACACGCAACGCTGTCTCGTTGATGGAATCAGGTGATGAGAGCGTGAAATAGCTTATAAGAAACACTGAGTAATTACTGAAGTAGTTAAAAATGAACATTTTAACACCTAACAATCAACATATTGTAGTACACAGTTCAAACTGTCCCATGTACACTGATGAACAAGAACATAATGACCACCGACTAACCATCGAAATAAATCTGTCCAAGGAATAGGAGTGTCATCTGACGAGGAATGACTGCTACTCAGACACAAGGACGGCGCATATGTTGTTGGTGAGCGTGCCGTCCGTGTGTAGAACGGGGAAAGTGCGCAGTGTATCTGAGTTTGGTCGAGGGAAGATTGTGATGGTCTGGAGGTTGGGCACGAGCATTTCGGAAACTTTGTCGGCTGGTCGAGGAGTGCTTTGGGGCGAAAACAAGATGAAACCACGTCCAGACTCGTAGGGTTGGGCGACCACCCCTCATTTCAGATGTCGAAGGCCGTAGGCTGGACAGACTGGTAAAACAGGGCAGGCGGTGGACTGTGGCAGAATTAACATCAGACTTCTATGACAGGCCGAGTACAAGTGTGTCTGAACGCACAGTGCACCGAACACTTCTAACGATGGGCCTCCGCAGCCGATCCGTGTTTGTGCCAGTGTTAACGACACGACATCATCAACTACGACTGAAATGGGCGCGTGACTATCAGCACTGGACTTTGACGCAGTAAAAGAGTGTTGCACTGTGTGATGGATTCTGATATTTACACCATCATGCCGATAGGGCGGCGCTAATCCATCGTCTTGCAGGGGCACAGCTCCTTGACACCTGTACGATGGAACGGAGTCAAGCTGGCGGTGGCTTCACTGTGCTCTGGGGAACATTCACGTGGGCATCCATGGGTCCAGTGGATCTCGTGCAGGGCACCATGACAGCCAAGGAGTATCGAAAACGAGTTGCAGACCACGTACACCCCTACATGACGATCGTGTTTCCCGACGGCAGTGGTATTTTTCAGCAAGATAACTCTTCATGTTGCAAGGCCAGTAGTGTGATGGAGTGGTTCGAGGAACACAGTGGCGAGTTCCAATTGATGTGTTGCGTCCCCAGCTCAACAGATCTGAACCCAATCGAGCACATCTGGGATGTGACTGAACGTGGCGTCACAGCTCATTACCGCCAAGGAATTTACGGGAAATAGGTAATTTGTGAGTGCAGATTTGGTGCTAACTCCCTCTAGCCAGCTACCAAGGCGTCATTTCTTCCATGCCACGACGCGTTGCCGATATTATCCGTCCCTAATCTGGGCATAGTGGCTATTACGTAGATGGCCATAATGTACTGGATGATCAGTGTAGCCGGCCCGTGTGGCCAAGTGGTTCTAGATGTTTCAGTCTGGAACCGACCGACTGCTACGGTCGCAGGTTCGAATCCTGCCTCGGGTATGGATGTTTGTGATGTCCTAAGGTTAGTTGGGTTTAAGTAGTTCTAAGTACTAGGGGACTAATGACCCCCGATGTTGAGTCCCATAGTGCTCATAGGCAATTTTTCAATCAGTGTAAAGTGAGCTTTTCTAAAATGTAGGTTCATTCACAATATAGGAAAAGCTTGTTATACATGCGAAATGTTCTCTCTGTAGTGCCCACGGCGGTTTCAACCTATGTTTGTTACTAAATGAGCCTCCCGAAACCCTAGCCAAGCCACCAAGTATCATTTGTACGAGGTTGCCTATCTAACGGCATGCAGGGCAACAAAAGTTTGTTTTTCAATATTTCTCGTAATTATTGACCGAATTTAAAATTGTAAAACGGTCTCATAATCTATTGTTTAAGAGGTATAATCTTATGTTAAAAGTTGAACTCGTAAGACCAGTATTACAGTTACAGTAACTGTGTCTCAAATGAGGCAACATAACTGACGTCGCGCACATGCCCTGACTTATTTCATCCAGTACTCTAGAATGGGGGCATTTGCTGACTTCCAACAGACCTCACATATAATATCAAAGCCTCTCTAAACATTTTCTGGGTGACACCCCCAACGAAATTAAGAAAGGAAGAAGGTTTATAGATTACTGCATTTCCGCAGTTCATGCAGTAAAGCGAACACATCGGGCGTGACTTTTAATTTACTACTTCTTCACTACTAATTCTACAAAATTGTATCATGGTCTTACACATAGTTCAGAAGATATAAAGTCAGTCATTTAGATGCGAGAGAAACAAGTGTTTGTTTGAAATAGCGTGCTGCAAAACTTCAACATCACTCGTGACATTTTAGTTTTTTTGTTCTTTATCACTAACTCTGTTAGTAACACACTTTTCAGACATTTTCTACGCGTATCTCTGCATGTACCTGCAAAATTATATCATTGTAGGACACACAGTTCGGGAGACATGACGCTGTAAAAATCGATAAACGTGATAAACTAACTTTTGCTTAAAATGCAGTGCAAATTATCCTGTTTATATTCATCCATTATTTCATAATGAGAGTACTTAGCGATTTTTAATAAACTTTTGCATAATTTCAAACCCTAACTAAACTTTTCCTCGCTTACATATTTAAGCAAATGTTTAACACCTTAACTCATTTGTGATCAGACGTTTGAAGCTACATTATAGATGGGAGTTCGATTCCTTCAGGAATTACGGATTTACTGCTTGTAGACTAGTATAATTTCTACCGGACCCTACAGAGAAGAGCTGATGAAGTCTACATCTACATCTACACGTACGTGATTACTCTGCTATTCACAATAATGTGTCTGGCAGAGGGTTCAATGAACCACCTTCAAGCTGTCTCTCTACCGTTCCACTCTCGAACAGCACGCGGGAAAAACGAGAACTTTAATTTTTCTGTGCGAGCCCTGATTTCTCTTATTTTATCGTGATGATCGTTTCTCCATATGTAGGTGGGTGCCAACAGAATATTTTCGCAGTCGGAGGAGAAAACTGGTGACTGAAATTTCATGAGAAGATCCCGTCGCAACGAAAAACACTTTTGTTTTAGTAACTGCCACTCCAATTCATGTATCATGTCTGTGACACTATCTCCCCTATTTCGCGATAGTACAAAACGAGCTGCCCTTCTTTGTACTTTTTCGATGTCATCCGTCAGTCCCACCTGATGCGGATCCCACACCGCGCAGCAGTACTCCGGAATAGGGCGGACAAGCGTGGTGTAAGCAGTGTCTTTAGTAGACCTGTTGCACCTTCTAAGTGTTCTGCCAATGAATCACAGTCTTTGGTTGAATTTACAGTCATCAGATTTGTGTGACTTATCGCGTAATCGAAATTTAGGTGATTTATATTAGTACTCATGTGAATAATTTCACACTTTTTCTTATTCAGGATCAATTGCCACTTTTCGCACCATATCGATATATTACCTAAATCATTTTGCAAGTCGTTTTAATCCTCTGATGACTTTACAAGACGGTAAATGACAGCATCATCTGCAAACAATCGAAGATGGTCACTCAGATTGTCTCATATCTCGTTAATACAGATCAGAAATAATACAGGGCCTATAACAGTTCCTTGGGGAACGCCGCATATTACTTCTGTTTTACTCGACGACTTTCCATCTATTACTGTAGTGATTCCCGACTGGAGATATTTTGGAGAGGATGCAAGAAAATAAGTAATTAAAACTGCAAAAGGAAAATAATTTGCACTGAAATTCGATGCCTATTCATAACAAGCTGCTCCATCACAATGTTTACCAATTAGAGAATCATCATAAACAGTGCGAAGAAGGCAGAAGGACGTTAATGCAGGTCACTGTGTCAGCAATACCAGTTTGTGTGGGAACATCATATGAAAACCAAACGAGAATTAATGGGAAGATCCTAATGTGTCTGCTGCTAAGCACATTGCATGTTACAGATATTGTCTGTCTCATCGTTCTTGGGATCGCTCTCGTAGTTGTTTCACTATGCCACACTGCCATCTTACAAAACAGTATCAGAAACGGCAGTTTCAAATTAATCTTTCGACACTAACTACCACTCCTGGATGTGGGCAATGACAGGGCACAGCTGCAATTGACCCGTGATAACCAGTTTCGAAAGCAGTAGAGGAGAGCACCGATAGATGGCAGCGGAGGCGGTGCCGCAGGTGGATTTGAGACACCTGCCCGCAGCGCATTACGCATGCGCGAGACCGCAGGCTGGCCCAGCTGCTTTGCTGTCGCTCGGCAGCCAATTCCAAAACAATATCGCAGCGACCGCTGTTGTTCTCGCACGGACAGCGGATCGCCACACGCAGCTCATCAATCATTATGATTTGCCTAATATATTCAAGGTTGTCCAATCCTTCTCAGAATGGAAGAGTGTTTTTCTACCCACACTTAACCTCTTTTTAAATGGGAGAAGACTTGTCTGTAGCAGATATCAAAATGTTCTGGTAAAATCACTTTGTGTCTCTTCTACCTTTAATTTTATCTTTGAGCGGTAAGTTCGAACATTACTGACAGAATCTTAGTTTAATGAACTTTTCGTCGGAATGAATCTTTACCAGCAGCTCGTTGCAGTATAACACCGTGATTATCTCTGTGGCAATATTGCAGTGAGACTAGCTGCAAACAAAAGGAAATACGTATACGGTAGTGTTGGGTTTATAATGGAAACTTTTCAAGCACACTCGGTACTCCATGTAGTGAGCGCACTAAAAAGCCACTTTCGTTTCCGTTGTGTAGTTTCCGTTATGAAAACAAAAGAACAAGACCACTAAAAGAAGAATGGATAACGATAACTTATTAACGTAATACGAAATGTAACTTGTCTACATAAAGGTAATATTGTCAGAAAATAGTTGTGAAACTCAGGCCAATGTGATGAAAAATATTTGATAAAATATTTAGCTTACGATTTTCTTTCAATATAGGGTATAAATATGTAAGAGCATTGATACTGTTTGACTTGAACATATTCACTCAGACACTTGGATCAGTCAAAACCTCAAGTTCGTTATCTAGCGGTCTCAGTTTGCACCGATTTAAATGGAATACATTCACAAACCAGAGTAACAAATCGAACGAATTACAGTTTTAAACAAGGCTGTTGCCCAGCAACAGAGGATTATACAGCCAACCACTTGCAAATAACTGTTAGGTACAATTGACCTAGTTTCGACGCATTTGAAAGGTGTTCATCAGAACGGATCTTTTGATAAACCGTGAAATTACATTGCGAGAAAGCAATGGTCAAAACTTAGAGCAGCTATGCTCTAATTTCTGACTATTGCTTTTTCACAATGTAATTTTACGGTTTATCAAAAGGTTCATTCTGATGAAGACACCCTTCGTAGGTGTTGAAACCTAGGTCAATTGCACCTAAGAGTTATTTGCCTTCTGTTGGCTGTATAATCCTATGTTCGAATGAATTACAGTTTGTTGTACATCCAGTATATAAAAGTGAGGTGCTTCAGTAACTTGAAGGAACTTAAGGATTTTTCTCTGTGTCTAGATCTCAAATCCCAGGCAAAACATAAAAATCCAAATCTGTAACCTTTTCGTTGTTTGCCAAGCATTTATATGCTCCTTGACTGTAGCTAGTAAAAACGTGAGTAAAAATTTCCGCTTGTAAAAGATAATAAAGTGTTAAATGAAAATTCACTTGTAGCTCATAGAGCGGTCTTAGGTTATTACATCCTCAGAATGTGGAGTAATTCACAGTTCACCAGTTTCACCATTTTTTTAGTATTGATTCTCATATGTCTGCTATTGCAAACCATTCCATGTGTTATTTTATCCTAACACTGGCGTTAACGCCCGCATCTCGTGGTCGTGCGGTAGTGTTCTCGCTTCCCACGCCCGGGTTCCCGGGTTCGATTCCCGGCGGGGTCAGGGATTTTCTCTGCCTCGTGATGGTTGGGTGTTGTGTGATGTCCTTAGGTTAGTTAGGTTTATGTAGTTCTAAGTTCTAGGGGACTGATGACGTAAGATGTTAAGTCCCATAGTGCTCAGAGCCATTTTGAACTGGCGTTAACAGTCACTGAATTCTCTTCATGTACGTTCATAAACACATTTATACACAGAGGTCTTATCATAGGAGGACTTAGATAGTAAGCAATTAGTGAACTACACGTGCGTAAGGGTTAGCTGAAATGCGAAGCAGACGTTGCCAATACGCTCACCTGCAGTCACTGGTCTGATTCTGGCACGACGTGATTTTAAAGTAATCCCAGTTGCAGAAACTGCAGCGCCCTGAAAACCTGCATTGTAAAATATATGTGGTGAACTACAGGTGACTGATAAAGCAATCAAGATGGCAAGTACTGAAATAACGTTCCAGACACACGTGGAAATGAAAAATAGTGTTCCTGTTAAATGATAAATTTGACGCTATCTTCAATACGTTACCTACCGGATTGAGAAGATTTAAATGGATATCAAATTTACAACGCCCAGTAACTGCCACATTTAGAAAGTATAAAACTTAAATAACATCACACTGAACAATTTTAGACTGAGATATTTAGTGGAAGTGTACCGCTGTCGCTGAATTTTGGCCGTTACTACGAGAGTCGTTCAATAAGTAGTGCCCCACATTTTGTTCTCAGAACATATTTATTATTAAGAATCAGAATTTGATGACAATATACATCAACACTTCTTGCCCATATACTATTTTTACGTAGTCTCCACGGCGTTCTATGGGCGTGAGCCAATGTTGTGGAAGAGCATGTATTCTCTGCTGGGAACAGCTGTTGTCCAGTAGGCGTAGCCATGTTTTCACTGCATGACTGACACTCTAGTCATCTCCAAAGTCTATTTCCCGTAGAGAATCTTTAAGCGGCTCAAAAACATAATGGCATCCGCACGAATCAGTATGTCTGGAGCAGTGGCTGTGACAGGACGTCCCGAAGGTGGCTGATAACGGAGCTCTGTTTCTGCGTTTTCTTAGGCTGTAACTCTCTTTACCCATCGCCCAACTGTAGTTCCATCATCTGTAGCATAGCCATGCAGTGCATACAAACGTTGATGGATGTTCACCACGGTTTTTTTTTCTGCACACAAGAATTCAATAACAGCATGCTGCTTGTAACGTGAGTCGTATGTAGAGGCCATTTTGAGCTGTACCGTGGCCCTGCCATCTGCCAGAACGGTTCAAAACTTCACCGGCGCACAGAACAAATATGAAGTGTGAAGCATCAACAAGGACGTTTGTTTTACAGTGAAATGAATACCCTTAGCTGCATGCAGGCGTTGATACAAGTCACCGGGGACAGTTGAAAATGTGTGCCTCGACCGGAACTCGAACCCGGGATCTCCTGCTTACATAGCAGGCGCTCTATCCCTCTTTTTTTTGACATAGGGCAGCTAACCCCCTTTTTTATCTTTTTTATGAATAAGGAAGACAGAAACTTCTAGAAAACAAAAATGAAAAAAAAGGAAAAAGGATTTTGGAGATTTTTATTTTTTTTATTTTCATTTTTTAAATACAAATGGATAAAGGAAAGCCGTTCCTCTTCGGAGACCACATAGATGTATACTTTTTATCAGTGCTTCGTCAGTAAAAATATCTACAATCTATTATGAATAATTGTACCACCCGTACTCGCGTGTCATGTTGTCGAGGTAGCAATCACTCGTATTGCGATGATTAAAGAATCAACAAACGTAAACTTGAACATAATTCAGTGAAAATTCTGTTTGACTGGGACTAGAGACAATGCAAGAATGAAAATACTTTTGATCGTGTACCGTGTCGTGAGGTCAGCAGCCAACCGCGCCGCAAGATGATACACGTATACTACTGAAAGAAACGGCCTTCACTGTTAGTGCGACCCAATCTTAATTATAAGACTGTGCTAATTACAAAAGCCGTAAGTGATATCCAGACAGTGACTCTCAAATTATTGAGGGTCCAGTAAATGAACAGTGTGAGTGAACAGCATAACAGCAGACTGCAAATTATTGGAAACAGACAACTGTGACTGAAGTTATCATTATAGCTTAGGATATAGTAGTAATAGTAGTAGTAGTAGCAGCTTTATTCATCTGTAGATCTCTTTTTAGAAGGGTGTAGGACATGTCAAAGAACTTACAAGTTTAGACGAATTTAAAATAAGCTAATTCGTATACACGTACATTTACAGACTACTAGTTAGAGACAATCATTAGATTTACTCCTGGTGTAGATTTTTTTTTTACAAATAACTTATTAAATAATGTAATGCCACACTGTTCACTTATCTCTCGCTATCAGTCACTGCACACACAATACACATATTGTTTCATAACACTTCACTCACTACACACATAAACACACACACACACACACACACACACACACACACACGCACACAGGTGATCTCTGGGCCATTTTCTGTGCCGCAACTGCCTTTTCGCTATCCTGAAAAACTGAGTCAGCATCCCTCTATAATGAGTAAGATGTTGAGCTCAGAAAGAGGAAGAGGTGTTAGTATTGTGCAATGCATAGCTTGGGGGTAAGTGCTTCTAGAACAGGAAAAAAAAACATAGTGTGAAGATATAATGTAGATCGTTGGATATTTAATAATCATTATTATTTTTATTTTCATTTTTTAAATACAAATGGATAAAGGAAAGCCGTTCCTCTTCGGCTACATAACCAGAATAATAAAAAGTCGTCCCGTTACGACATACGGATGCTCCATACTGTAGCCCGCTACGAATTGTTCGATGACTGTCGTCTCGTTGCTGTGTTGTTTCCGTTGTTTGTTCAATCTCATAAAAAAAGACACTGGAAAGAGGTGCGATGGTTACCTTCTCATGTCATTGATAATCACATGATTTAATTGCAATACATTTCCTTGTTCTGCTGTTAATTTTATTATGTATCTCGTATAACCTATCCCGTGCAACACTATCCATTGAACTGCTCTTCTATGTCTTCTGCTGTTTCTGACACAATTAGAATGTAACATGCAAACCTCGAAGTTTTTGTTCCACATAAAGTACTATTGATGTTGTCGCGTAACAACCGACGCGACTTTCCTGAACGTCAGTGGACCGTAGAGATTGAAGATTCCTGTGGAGGTGGCTGTATGTAAGGCTATTGCTTGCGATTTTCAAATAACATGGGATCAACATTTCCCTACAGCAAGACTGTCAAAGCTATACGGCAGCTCACCTGTGGCCGCTTGGTGAGAGGATGGACGAAACGTCAGTCAGTGGTTTTAAAGTGACCGTGGCTAATGTCGAAAGAGATTTCATTGTAATAGGTTTTACTTGTAAACAGTGTGATAGCCTTCTCCTCAGTTTTACTTTTAGCACAGTGGTCGTCAAACTGCCCGCGGAGCTCATGCGGCCCGAATCAAGTATTGTTGCGGCTCGTGGTTCTCATACATATTTTATAATAATATGATTTTAGCGACTAACAGCTGAATCCGAAAGCGTCAACTAACGTTATACGCTTCTTAAAAATATAGCTCTCATCATCAGTAACAAACAAAAAAGCTTACAGAGATAGTAATATTACTTTCAGATTCACTTCTGAAAATAGTTTAGAATCTAGCCGTCACTAAAAATGTAGTTGTTGTCAAATAGCGCCCGCCAACTCTTGACTCTTGTCATTACATCCCTCGAAAGCCAATTGTTGTCAGACCAAAAATTCTTTTTCCCTATATTGGAGGATTTTAATATCACATTAATTTTACTCTACCAAAGGCGTCAGGCAACAGTCGCGAATTTATTCTTTACTGGTAACGAACATACATTTGAACTAATGCTGAATAGATTCTGAAAATCTTATAAACCAGTACAGTATACTTCACATTTGCCACTTCTGGCTGTAACTGACTCCATCCTCGAATCAAAAATATACTGGCATAATTGTAGTAGATGTGCGGAAAGTTAGCCGGTCACCTCAGAGGTGAAACTGGGCGCAAGGGCCGATAGATTTTTTGCGGACGTGATGGGGAGAATGCTTTCCTGTTAATCTTCCAGGGTCGACAATACACGGACTACTTTGGTATCAATTTTCTGCGGAAGTACGCAGCGAGGTGGCGCAGTGATTGGCAAACTGGACTCGCATTCAGGAGAACGACTGTTCAAATCTGTCTCCTGCCATGCAGATTCAGGTTTACCGTGATTTCCCTAAATCTCTACAGGCAGATGCCGGGATAGTTCCTTTTGAAGGGCACGGCCGATTTCCTTCCCCACACTTGACACCATGCGAGTTTGCGATCAGCCTCTAATAGCCTCGATGTCGACGGGACGTAAAACCGAATCTTGCTTGTTTCCAATGGAAGTAATATGGATTCGTAAACGCACATTATACAAACGGTCATTTTCGAACACGGTGTAAACTAATAGCAAGGAATATGAAATTATATTAACACATTGACTGCCATGATGAAATTTGGACCATGCGTTGCTATGCCACAATGAAATCACGAATATTACTTCTGAAGCCAAATTGATTGTTTGCATCAGACGTGTTCTTTTTAACGTGTAGAATTAAGGTACTTGATAAAATGTCAATTTATAACTGATCTGGACTGATAACAGGCGTGGCCCAACAACAACATTTTAACACAATTATAATCTGTGGCCACATGAGGCACATGTGGCTCATACGATTTAAAACCACATAGGTATAAAAATAGTTTTTCAAGAAATGATTCAAACACTTAGTTTATTTGATTGTACATATAATATTATTTACACATTTTGTACTTGGCCTGACAATGTTCATGAATGAAGATCTTAGAGTATGCTACTTCTTCGTCACAGCAATGTCAGTGTCACTAAAACACTAGTTGCACTTAAAACTGTCACATTTATTGCATTTAGTGTACACCCTCTTCACTTTCTTAGCAGCATCCATTCTTCTCTTCCTCGCAGGCGTTTATAACAGCCCGAACATCATCTTTGACTGCTCTGCTTTGGTCCCTCCACTTCACAAGGCGATGGCGGTTATCTTCGTGGAACGATTGTAGTGTTGCTCGTGGTACAACTGCCCATGCAGCTTCATCACAATACCACAGGTCATAAAGAGTAGGGACGCGTATTGTGACGAGCGAGTTGCTCGGCCACCATTGACCAGAAGTTTTCAATTGGTGAGAGATCTGGAGAATGTGGTGGCCAGGGCATCACTCGAACATTTTCTGTATTCAGAAAGGCCCTTACAGGACCTGGAACATGCGGTTGTGCATTATCCTGCTGAAATGTAGGGTTTCGCAGGGATCAAATGAAGGGTAGAGCCACGGGTCGTAACACATCTGGAACGTAACGTCCACTGTTCAAAGTGCCATCAATGAGAACAAGAGGTGAGCGAGACGTGTAACCAGTGGCACCCCATACCATCACGCCGGGTGATACGCCAGTATGGCGATGACCAATACACGCTTTCAATGTGCGTTCACCGCGATGTCGCCAAACACGGATGCGACCATCATGATGCTGTAAACCGAACCTGGATTCATCCGAAAAAATGACGTTTTGCCATTCGTGCACCCAGGTTCGTCGTTGAGTACATCATCGCAGGCGCTCCTGTCTGTGATGCAGCGTCAAGGGTAACCGCAGCCATGACCTCCGAGCTGATAATCCATGCTGCTGTAAACGTCGTCGAACTGTTCGTGCAGATGGATGTTGTCTTCCAAACGTCCCCATCGAGACGTGGCTGCACGATCCGTTACAGCCATGCGGATAAGATGTCTGTCATCTCGACTGCTAGTGATGCGAGGCCGTTGGGATCCAGCACGGCGTTCAGAATTACCCTCCTGAACCCACCGATTCCATATTCTGTTAATAGTCATTGGATCTCGACCAACGCGAGCAGCAATGTCGCCATACGATAAAACGCATTCGCGATAGGCTACAATCCGATCTTTATCAAAGTCGGTTACGTGATGGTACGCATTTCTCCTCCTTACACGAGGCATCACAACAACGTTTCACCAGGCAGCTCCGGACAACTGCAGTTTGCGTGTGAGATCGGTTGGAAAGTTTCCTCATGTCAGCACGTTGTAGGTGTTGCCACCGGCGCCAACATTGTGTAAATGCTCTGAACAGCTAATCATTTGCATATCAGAGCATCTTCTTCCTGTCGGATAAATTTCGCGTCTGTAGCACGTCATCTTCGTGGTGTAACAATTTTAATGGCCAGTAGTGTAATAAAAGTTAGCCTTCAGCACTCGAGCCTGTACAACACTCCCTAGACACAGGACCGGGCTCGATATTTAACGACCATGTGCCTAAAAGCACGTATCTGATCCTTCCCGCGGCAGTTGCTCTCTGCATTGCCTGTTGTGACGTGTCCTGTAATAACTATTGTCTAGCAGGGAGAAGAGCCACTCACAGCAAGAATACCCAGTTGATCTGGTATGCATTCACCGTATTCTGTTAAACACTCGCACAGGGTGGCGGCTGCACTGTTCACAATTAACATTATTCCGCAATGCGCGTGATCAGTATTTGTATTCCAAGCGCGTGACTGACGTGACGTATAAGGCTGCTGTCTAAATGATGGCATCCAATGCAAAAACACGGTCATAGAACACAAAATATTCACTGTTCAACGGATGTTTTCTCAGTAGATGATTGGCACAGTTCTTCCAACGGTACTAAACAATTCAATAGCTTATAACACGAGCGTGAGCGTGACCGAATCGCGACGTGGATGCTCCATAAAATTCCAGGTACGATATACTAGCGATAAAATACCTGCGCTCGTGACATTCAGCCAATCAAAACGATATGTCTTTCTTTCATTTAGAAATGGCACTTGAAATCATACGAATCCACACTACTTTTCCGTAACCGTCGCGAGGCGGGTGATTATTGGTTGTCCCGACAAGACACACAAAACCGAGAAACATCACCTTTTTGATAAACATTGATACTGTGGCGTGAACACTGAAATTAACTTGTGTGGCAAACAGTTTTAATTGCTTCACTGTAACTTGTAACATATGTGCTGCAGCAACGGCATCAACACAACCGCTGCGACCACGCTCTATGCAAGCTACGCCACGGCTCTCACTGTTGCTCTGCTGACCGGCAATTGTGGCCGAGCGGTACTAGGCGCTTCAGTCCAGAACCGCGCTGCTGCTGTGGTCGCAAGTTCGAATCCTGCCTCGGGCATGGATTTGTGTGATGTCCTTAGGTTAGTTAGGTTTAATTAGTTCCAAGTCTAGGGGACTGATGACCTCAGATGTTAAGTCCCATAGTGCTCTGAGCCATTTGAACCATTTTTTGTTGCTCTGCTTTCGGCGGAGAGGGGACTATCGATAATCAACGATACAGTTCTATGCTTACATAGTGAACTACTGGAAGAGAACCTTTGTGTATAACTATAAATAACACTCAAAATTCTGAACGTGAATAATTTCCAGAATGCTGGGACTCTGTAAATGTCCATCTACATCAGGCTCTTGCAAACTGTACCCCTGGGGCGCTTAGATTAGATTAGATTGGTTTTTCGTTCCATAGATCCGTGAGGAGGAGATTCTCGTGGATGTGGAACATGTCATTTTTTTTTAAAAGCTGAAATAACAATACTAATAGTATGAATATATACAATACATCATTTGTTTCTATTAAAAAATTTGTCAGTGGAGTAGAAGGAGTTGGCCACTAGTAAGTCTTTCAGGGTCCTTTTAAACTGATCTTCATTTGTAACTAAATTTTTTATGTTTGCTGCAAAACTATTGAAAATGAGTGTTCCTGAGTAGTGGACCCCTTTTTGAACTAAAGTAAGTGCTTTTAAGTCCATGTGCAGATCACTTTGTTCCTGGTATTGTATGTATGAACTGAGCTGTTTGTTGGAAAAAGATTAAGGAGTAAATATACTGAGAGGCAGTAGTTAGTATTCCCAGTGCTTTGAACAAGTTTCAACAGGACGTCCGTGAGTTTACTCCACAAATAATACGTATTAGACGCTTTTGGACTCAGAAAACTTTTGTTTGACTTGAAGAGTTACCCCAAAATATTATACCATATGACATTATGGAATGAAAGTAGGCAAAGTATGCAAGCTTTTTTACTTTTATGTCGCCTATGTCTGCTAATACTCGAATTGCAAATACAGATTTGTTAAGGTGTTTCTGCAGTTCTGTGGTGTGCTCCTCCCAACTGAATTTATTATCAAGTTGTAATCTCAGGAATTTAAGACTGTCAACCTCTTCTGTTTGCTTTTCTTCGTACTTTATGCATATGCTGGGTGGAAACCTCATACAGGTTCTGAATTGCATATAGTGAGTCTTTTCGAAGTTTAATGTCACTGAGTTGGCTTTAAACCATTTATTAATATCCATGAAAATATCATTAGCAGATCTTTCTAGAGCTATACTCGACATACTATTTATTGCAATACTTGTGTCATCTGCAAACAAAACGAACTCTGCTTCTGGCAGTGTAACTAATGAGAGATCATTAATGTACACAAGAAAAAGCAAAGGCCCTAAGATGGGTCCTTGAGGGACACCACATGTAATTTCTTTCCATTCTGATGATGACTGATGACTTAATTCACTAGTCCCTTGCCCTGACACCCTTTGTTTCCTGTTAGTGAGGTATGACTTTAACCATTTTGCAGCACTGCCCGTGACACCATAGAATTCTAATTTATTAGAAAGGATGTTGTGGTTTCGAATGCCTTTGACAAATCACAGAAAATACCTGATGCTTGTAACTTGTTATTTAATGAATTAAGTACATTTTCACTGTAGGTGTAAATAGCCTTTTTGATATCAGAACCCTTCAGGAACCCAAACTGTGTTCTTGACTATATGTTATTTGTGGTCAGATGGTTGAGAAGCTGCCTGCACATTACTTTTTCTAAAATTTTTGAGAATGCTGGCAAAAGTGAAATCGATCTTTAGTTTGATGGCATCTCTTTATCCCCTGTCTTGAATAAAGGCTTAACATCTGCATATTTCAGCCAGTCAGGAAATGTCCCAGTTATAATTGACTGGTTACACAAGTAACTTAGAATTGTACTAAACTCACAAGCACAGGCCTTAATTAACTTTGTTGATATTTCATCGTAACCACTAGAACGTTTTGTTTTTAAAGATTTTATTATGGAAGTTATTTTCTTTTGGTGAAGTGAGTGACATATTCATGTACCTGAAGCTATTTGTAAAGGCTAGTTTCAGATATTCAAGGGCCTTATTTACAGATCCTGACAATCCCATTCTATCAGTAACGAATATAAAGTACTTGTTAAATACACTCCTGGAAATTAAAATAAGAACACATTGACACCGGTGTGTCAGACCCACCATACTTGCTCCGGACACTGCGAGAGGGCTGTACAAGCAATGATCACACGCACGGCACAGCGGACACAACAGGAACCGCGGTGTTGGCCGTCGAATGGCGCTAGCTGCGCAGCATTTGTGCACCGCCGCCGTCAGTGTCAGCCAGTTTGCCGTGGCATACGGAGCTCCATCGCAGTCTTTAACACTGGTAGCAAGCCGCGACAGCGTGGACGTGAACCGTATGCGTAGTTGAAGGACTTTGAGCGAGGGCGTATAGTGGGCATGCGGGAGGCCGGGTGGACGTACCGCCGAATTGCTCAACACGTGGGGCGTGAGGTCTCCACAGTACATCGATGTTGTCGCCAGCGGAAGGAGCACGTGCCCGTCGACCTGGGACCGGACCGCAGCGACGCACGGATGCACGCCAAGACCGTAGGATCCTACGCAGTGCCGCAGGGGACCGCACCGCCACTTCCCAGCAAATTAGGGACACTGTTGCTCCTGGGGTATCGGTGAGGACCATTCGCAACCGTCTCCATGAAGCTGGACTACGGTCCCGCACACCGTTAGGCCGTCTTCCGCTCACGCCCGAACATCGTGCAGCCCGCCTCCAGTGGTGTCACGACAGGCGTGAATGGAGGGACGAATGGAGACGTGTCGTCTTCAGCGATGAGAGTCGCTTCTGCCTTAGTGCCAATGATGGTCGTATGCGTGTTTGGCGCCGTGCAGGTGAGCTCCACAATCAGGACTGCATACGACCGAGGCACACAGGGCCAACACCCGGCATCATGGTGTGGGGAGCGATCTCCTACACTGGCCGTACACCTCTGGTGATCGTCGAGGTGACACTGAATAGTGCACGGTACATCCAAACCGTCATCGAACCCATCGTTCTACCATTCCTAGACCGGCAAGGGAACTTGCTGTTCCAACAGGATAATGCACGTCCGCATGTATCCCGTGCCACCCAACGTGCTCTAGAAGGTGTAAGTCAACTACCCTGGCCAGCAAGATCTCCGGATCTGTCCCCCATTGAGCATGTTTGGGACTGGATGAAGCGTCGTCTCACGCGGTCTGCACGTCCAGCACGAACACTGGTCCAACTGAGGCGCCAGGTGGAAATGGCATGGCAAGCCGTTCCACAGGACTACATGCAGCATCTCTACGATCGTCTCCATGGGAAAATAGCAGCCTGCATTGCTGCGAAAGGTGGATATTCACTGTACTAGTGCCGACATTGTGCATGCTCTGTTGCCTGTGTCTATGTGCCTGTGGTTCTGTCAGTGTGATCATGTGATGTATCTGACCCCAGGAATGTGTCAATATAGTTTCCCCTTCCTGGGACAATGAATTCACGGTGTTCTTATTTCAATTTCCAGGAGTGTAGATTTGCCATACTATGCCCATCGGTTACTAATGTGTCATCTACCCTTAGTGCTATCTGCTCCTGTTCCATTCTGATTCTACCAGTCTCCTCTTTCACTATATCCCATATTGTTTTTATTTTGTTCCCTGACATTGCTATCTTCTTCTCATAGTGCATTTGTTTAGATGTCTGAGTTAATTTTTTTAATACTTTACAGTATTCCTTGTATTTAGCTATATCATCAGCATTGGAGCTATTCTTGGTCGACAGATACATTTTCCTCTTTGTCTTACAGGAAATCTTTATTCCTCGTGTGATCCATGGTTTTATTATAGACTTCTGTATAATTTGAGTAACTTTTAGAGGAAAACAGTTTTCAAACATGGTACTGACATTGTTCATGAATGTGTTATATTTTTCATTCATGTCATGAGCACTATAAACATCTTTCCAGTTCATATCTTTGAGCAGTTTTCTAAAAAACTCAATTTTTGGTTGATTGAATACTCTCCTGTACTCAGATTTAGCAGTCTTGATAATCTGCTTAGAATTTACATTTAAAACAAGGAGCTACATGTCATGATCTGATAGTCCATTTATTACAGGTTTTATCATATGATTTTGTTCCTTTGATTTGTCTATAAAAATGTTATCAATGGCTGTCCTTGAGGATTTAGTGATCCTAGTTGGAAAGTTTACAGTGTGAGTTAGATTGAAAGACAACATTACTAACTGCAGTAAATGTTTAGTGGAAGATTGAATTAGAAAATCTGTATTAAAGTCACCAACAATCAAAATTTCTTTGTTTCTTACTGTTAAATAACCCAAAAGAGCTTCTAGATGATTTATGAATAGATTATAATTTCATGCAGATGCTCGGTAAGTAGTTACTATTATATAGGATCTGTTATGGAACTCTACTTCTGTTGCCAATGCTTCTAGATGCTGCTCTAAACAGAATTTATTAGTGTCAATGCTCTTGAATTGATGGCAGTTTTTAATAAATGCATCAACTCCTCCTCCATCCATATCTACTCTGCAGAAGTAGGAAGCTAGCTTAAATCCTGAAATGTCTAAAATACCTATACCAGTGGTCACTTGATATTCAGAGAGGCAGATTATGTCAATTTGGTTAGACGAATCCATTTCATCGATGCAAATGAGTAGTTCATCAACTTTATTTCTGAGTCCCGGAATGTTCTGGTGTAATAAAGATACCTGACACTGCATTCTGATGGGGGTGCTAGAGTCCGCAATCGCCCGAGGCCAGCGCCCCGGGCGAATTGGTATGTTGTTGCTGTGTCCGAGCCGCGTCGCTTAGCTGACCGTGCGGTCCGCCTGCCTCGCCAAGCCGCTGGACGCGCGCTTCGCACGGACGACAGACCGCCACGCCAGCAGCGGTCGAAAGCACTGATACAACACAAAGCTGTTAGCCACAGACGCAAGGCTACTATGGATCGAGATGGGTGCTCAACAGCAGCAGACAAAAAAAAAGGAGGAGCGGCGCGACCGTACTATTAAAACCTCAGTGGGAAATAAATAAAACTATATTTTATAATCTGATATGACACTTAGCAATGTACGGGTAATCGAATATCAGATTGTCAGCAACAAGCAACATTTCCTTTCGGTTAATTTTTATACTTGGGTTGCATTGAATCACGTCGCACAGACATAAGAAGTAGTTTCAGGTGGGTTATTTTTTGGTACCGTCTGAAAAGCCGTCACAAACGCTCTCTTGAACAGCAAAGTGTCGTTAAGAGTCATTCTTTGATTTGTGTATCTGCGTTTTGATGGATGGGGAAACTTAAGTTGTAGTTTGATCTATGTTTTCCGTAAATTAAAACGTAAATATTCCAACAGATAAAAATTTACTTTGCGACCACATTTCGCTGTCCTTGCTAGCATCTATGACCTCTTTTCAGAGGAACTGGGGGAAAACACACCGAAAAACTAAACTTCTTTTGTTACTTTTTTATTTCGGTTTCAATGTATGATACAATTAATTGTTAAAATGATAAAAGTGTTTTGAAACAGGATCGCACAAAATTAATATTAAGGTTTTTTCCCCCGTGGTAGGAGCAGGAAATAGGAGAGCAAAGATTGCGCCCAAATTTCAAATGCTCGCCGAGAATTGCGAAAGCAGGGAAACCTTTTCGGCTGGGAATCTCATCGAGGACTGCCTGTTCGACACGGCGGCCTGTATTTGTCCAGCAGATCTCGCGGAAGAATTTGAAAAAATAGCTCTTTCGCCTAAAATGGCCTCAGATATGGAGCAGCAATTACTGGAGACAGAAGCAAACTCCGTTTCATTTCCCATCGCTCTTGACGAGTCCACGCAAGTAGCTGACATATCTCACCTCGTCATATTCATTCGGGGTGCCGACGACTGTCTGCGTCTCACCGAAGAATTTCTCTAACTTACGCCATTAAAAGATACAACCCCGAGTTTGGATATTTTTCTAGCCGTGGAAACGTGTTCGGGTCAATGGGTTTAAAATAGGAACGACTGACCAGTGTAACAACTGATGGAGCCCCTGCGCTACGAAGGATACGCACTGGGCTCCTGGCTTACGTCAGGTCAAAAATGGCTGAAGTCGACTGTTTCTTTCTAGTGGAAGTCCATTGTTGAATACAATAGCAGGCACTTTGCGCGAAGATTGCCAACATAAAAAAATGTTATGTACACAGTTGTTTGAACGGTTAATTATCTTCGCTCGCATGAACTCCCAAATCGGCAATTTCAAAAATTTCTGGCTGATGTCGAAGCGGAATACCCGGAGATCCCCTACCACGGCGAAGTGAGATGGCTGAGCAGAGGGAAGGTGATTCATTTGTTTTTTTCCTTGAGGGACGAAATCAATATCTTTTTCGAAATGAAAGGACATCCAGAAGAATTATTTCGTGACCGTAAGTGGGTGGCGAAGTTGGCTTCTTTGAGTGACTTAATTGGTCATTTATATACTCTGAAAATTTCACTCCAAGGTGAAAATCACTCTGTTGTTGATTTAGTGCAGACGTTTCAAGCATTTCGAAAAAATCTTATTTTGCGGAAGAAACAGTTCCGCGAGTAGAACTGTCGGCACTTCCCTGCATTAGATAGCGTTAAAGAAAATGTGGAGTTTTCAGATTGTGTTAAAATCATTTGCAAATTACAAGAAGAGTTTGAAAACAGATTTTTGGAGATAAGTGAGCTTTAACCGGCCTTAGATATATTTGTTCGTCCGTTTTCCCTCTCATTAGCAGAAAACAGTGCAACAAGGTTCCATCTACTAAAGCAAAATTGGTAAAGTTTTTGTGCTTGTAATACTGCGGTAATTTTCACGGTTACTTAAAGCTATAAGTGTCGGTTTTTTTCTTGTACCTTAGTTATGGTGCTAAGCTTTTTGCCAATGAAAACTTCTTCCTGTTCAGGTGTATTTTTGCTTGTGATGAAGGTATATTTAGATATAACCAAACCGTGGTCAAGGATTTCAATAAATCTTTATCCTGCAACTGTTTGGCTGATATCATTTACCGTGAATATTTATGACACTAGTTAATTTGAGAAATTAATGTATCTTTCAGAAGACGCATACTGTACTTGTAACGAGTGTTCATGTACAATAGTAATACAATCAACAAGTGGGTCAGAAAACTACTAAGTTGTTCTTCGATTCCTTTTTTTTTTTTGCATATTGTTTTCCAAAGCTTTGCCTAGTAATTCTGCCACACGAACACTATTTCTTACCTTAACAGTAAATGGTTTGCTTCCTTTACCGCTCATCGACCACACTTACAAAGCTGCGCTTCCTCTGTTACTGTGTTTGCATTGGATCTGAACGCTGGACAGGCTTGCGCAGAGAAGTGATGAGCGATCTTACTCGCTCCGCGGTTATTTCTCTCTCCCTCTCTCTCTCTCTCTCGCTCCTATGCGGACACCAGCGACACACGGTCGCGCACGGGGCGCTGAACTACACTGCCTTGCTCCCGCGGGCGCATCCACATTTTGAAAATATAAGCATTATGAACCTGAAAATGTGGCCATACTACCGTGGAACCGGTACCTGCCAATAAAGGACCTTCACACAACAACTGTGCGGCCTTTGCAGTGCTGGCCATTAAAATTGCTACACCACGAGGACGACGCGCTGCAGACGCGAAATTAACAGACAGGAAGAAGATTCTGTAATATGCAGATGATTAGCTTTTCAGAGCATTCACACAAGGTTGGCGCCGGTGGCGACGCCTACAACGTGCTGACACGAGGAAGGTTTCCAACCGATTTCTCATACACAAACAGCAATCGACCGGCGTTGCCTGATGAAACGTTGTTGTGATGCCTCGTAAATGCGTACCGTCACGTTTCCGACTTTGATAAAGGTCGGATTGTAGCACATCGCGAATGCGGTTTATCGTATCGAGACGTTGCTGCTCGCGTTGGTCGAGATCCTAAGACTGTTAGCAGAATATGGAATCGGTGGGTTCAAGAGAATAATGCGGAACGCCATGCAGGATCCCAACAGCCTCGTATCACAAGCAGTCGAGATGACAGCCATCATATCAGCATGGCTGTAACGGATCGTGCAGCCACGCCTCGATCCCTGTGTCAACAGACCGGGACGTTTACAACAACCATCTGTAGGAACAGTTAGACGACGTGGACTGTCAGCTCGGAGACCATCGCTGTGGTTACCCTTGACGCTGCATCAGAGACAGGAGCGCCTACGATGGTGTACTCAACGACGAACCTGCGTGCACGAATGGCAAAACGTCATTTTTTCGCATGAGTTCAGGTTCTGTTTACAGCATCATGATGGTCGCATCCGTGTTTGGCGACATCGCGGTGAACGCACATTGAAAGCGTGTATTCGTCATCGCCATACTGGCGTATCATAGGCGTGATGATATGGGGAGCCTTCGGTTACACGTCTCGGTCACCTCTTGTTCCCACTGACAGCACTTTGAACAGTGGACGTTACATTTCAGATGTGTTACGACCCGTGGCTCAACCCTTCATTCGATCCCTCCGAAATCCTACATTTCAGCAGGATAATGCAGGACCCCATGTTGCAGGTCCTGTACGGGCCTTTCTGGATACAGAAAATATTCGACTGCTGCCCTGGCCAACCATTTCTCCAGACCTCTCACCAACTGAAAACGTCTGGTCAATGGTGGCCGAGCAACTGGCTCGTCACAGTACGCCAGTCACTACTCTTGATGAACTGTGGTATTGTGTTGAAGCTGCATGGGCAGCTGTACCTGTACATGCCATCCAAGCTCTGTTCGATTCAATTCCCAGGCGTATCAAGGCCGTTATTACGGCCAGAGTTTGTTGTTCTGGGTACTGCTTTCTCAGGATCTATGCACCCAAATTGAGTGAAAATGTAATCACATGTCAGTTCTAGTATAATATATTTGTCCAATGAATACCCGTTTATCATCTGCATTTCTTCTTTGTGAAGCAATTTTTATGGCCAGTAGCGTAGAAACATCTCATCAGTTCTGACTTATTTAATTGTTACAGTTTTTATGATAATGTGAATGGTCATCTAGTGCTGAGTGTTTTTATTGTTATTCAAAATGTCCCTGAGTTGTGGTTTCCGTTTCCGGAATGTTGTTTGCACGGAGAGAATGATGTTCTGGAAGCTGGCGATAAGGATGCGGAGCCATGCCGACTCTGGTGCTGTGGTCAGCTGAGCTACGATCCTCGATCCTCTACTGAGGATGCACAGTGCGAACAGCCTGATCCAGGTGATCTCACACATTCTCGATTGGATTTCAGTCCCATGAATTTGGTTGCCAGGAGAGCGCAGTAAACTCACAGTGATGTTGTTCGAACACGGCACGTACAACTCAAGCTGAGTGACCAGTTGCATTGTCCTTCTGGAAGGTGCCCAGGACCATAAAGCTCCTACCTCCGACTTTTGTGTTTCTATTCAGACGTTTCACACCGCACACTCCAACGGCTACTGGTCCGATGGGGCAAATAAACGTTATTCTTCTCAAAACGCCATCTGCAGCCACTCAGTGGTGTGAAGTTGCAGTATATTGGCGTGGAAATTCCAGCCTTCGTCGCCGATAAAGTGTAGTCAGCTAGGGTGTGCGAACCGCCGGCCGGGTTGGCCGAGCGGTTTTAGGCGCTACAGTCTAGAACCGCGCGACCGCTACGGTCGCAGATTCGAATCCTGCCTCTGACGTGGATGTCTGTCATGTTCTTAGGTTAGTTAGGTGTAAGTAGATCCAAGTTCTAGGGGACTAATGACCTGAGTAGTTAAGTCCCAGAGTGCTCAGACCCATTTGAACCATTTGTGCGAACCAGGCGTTTGTTGCGGAGGCCAGTGGGCAACAGTTGTTGGGGGGACGCTGTTGTTAGCCCCTTGGTTCAATTATGTGGCGCGGTTGCTCAACAACTGCACGTCTATTCGCCAGTACACATGTCCGCAGGCGTCGTGCATCCCTGTCATCTATGGCCCGTGGTGCAACGAGTTGCTTAGGCGCTTGTTTTGGATAGCGCCATTTTGCCATTCACGGTATACTTTAACCATGGGCGCACTTGAACAATTAACTAATTTAGCCGTTTCGGACGAAAGCCAATGATTATGCCCTTTTGGAAGCTAGATAAATCACTCCGTTTCCGCGTTATGACAACGAGTGCAGCGTCACCCGTATCCCCCGACACACTTTATATACCCTCCACTGCTAGTGCTGCCATCTGCCGTCTGTGAATGATAATCGCACGTTGACGTCGAGCATGGGCGGTGGTGCCATTAAAACGCCCCCTTCGAAAGATTTATGAATGACTGTGTTGATAACCCTCTAACATTATTTGTTTTTCAAACAGCCGAGCAAAACTGAACGTACTCAGACATTACCCTCTTTACTTATTCTGATCAACACTAAACTGACACACAATGTTTTTACCGCAGCGCAGTCTGGCTTTTAATAATCCCTAAAAAAGAATGGCCCTGACTAACAACAACCTATACCTTTCATGAATCACTTATCTCTCAAAAATCTTCGTTACTCAAACTACTGCAATACAGCGAGCCTCAATACTGCCACCTAAATACTGAAGTCACTAACTACTGATAGGCATGACATCCAGTCTTACAAATGGATGGACACACGTCCAGATCATCCGCTCTCAAAACTCAGTCATTTCTCTCCCCACATCCACCACTGCTGGCGGCTCACCTCCAACTGCGCAACGCTATGCGCTGTTCACAGCCAACTGCCCAACACTACAATGGCGAATTCCAACAATGCAAAGCAGCCACAGACTGCACACAGCACAGTCAGTGATTTTCATATAGAGCGCTACGTGGTGTTACCAACATAAAAACCTAAACAGCCTACTAACAACGTTATTGTACCTAGACCGCATATAAGTACCACTCCTGTATTTCATAAGTTAATCATTTGCTCACACAGACAACACAGAAACGCGTCGTCAGGGAATTGTAATGTCACATTCGACTCGCTGAGAGCGTCAGCAGTCTCAAACCGAGAGCAACAGTCGACACGAAATGTTGCGAATGGCACCGACGTTTTACGATCAGTTTCTTGAGCCCAACGACCAGCACATGGCCCGTTAAGTAATCTAGACTATTGAGGGGCTTATAACATGCTTATTAATGTGTGTATAATGTATAATACGAGGGTGAGTCAAATGAAAACCTTAATTTTTTTTAAAACATTATTGATTGTGTGGAAATGGTACACAGCTGTATCACTTTTCAGCATAATCTCCCCCACGCTCAATGCAAGTCCTCCATCGCTTACGAAGTGCAAAATTTCCTTTAGAAAAAAATTGTTTTGGTAGTCTGCGCACGTGGCGTACCTCTTCATCATGACGGAACTTCTTTGCTCCCATTGCGTCTTTGTGTGGTGTCACCGCCAGACACCACACTTGCTAGGTGGTAGCCTTTAAATCGGCCGCGGTCCGGTAGTATACGTCGGACCCGCGTGTCGCCACCATCAGTGATTGCAGACCGAGCGCCGCCACACGGCAGGTCTAGAGAGACTTCCTAGCACTCACCCCAGTTGTACAGCCGACGTTGCTAGCGATGGTTCACTGACTTCTACGCTCTCATTTGCCGAGACGATGGTTAGCATAGCCTTCAGCTACGTTATTTGCTACGACCTAGCAAGGCGCCAGTATCCGTCCTATTGATATTGTGAATCATGCACCATAAAAAGCGACGTTCTCCATTAATGGATTAAAGTTAAGTATTCCACCAGCTACGTCCGTTTTTCTCAATTCTAATTCCCTTGTCATGTTCCAGACCTCACGCCAGCCTGCGTGAGGTAAAACGCGTGCATTTCGGCCTCCTTTAGTAACCCTGTGTTGGCTCTCCTGCCAACCACAACACTTTGAGAGATCCAAACACATGGAAACCACTTGGGGCAAGGTCTGGTGAGTATGGTGGATGAGGAAGCACTGAAAATGCAGGTCTGTTATTGTTGCAACTGTTGTACTTGCAGTGTGTGGCCTTGCATTCTCATGTTGCAAAAGGACACCCGCTGACAGCAACCTGCAGGAACAAGCTGCAGAGTCATTCAGTGTCACTTCACTATGGCTTCAACTGTTGCAATGTTCTGCGGAGTCGCAACTAGTTGTGCCGGACCTGGACGAGGAGCAGCTTCTACTGATGTCACCCCATTTGCGACCATCCTATTCCATTCGTAGACTTGGTGCTGTGACAAACATGCATCACCGTACTGAACCTTCATTCGTCGATGAATTTGAATAGGTTTCACACCTTCACTACGCAGAAACTGAATAATAGAACGCTGTTATTCCCTGGTTCAAATGGTTCAAATGGCTCTGAGCACTATGGGACTTAACATCTGTGGTCATCAGTCCCCTAGAACTTAGAACTACTTAAACCTAACTAACCTAAGGACAACACACAACACCCAGCCATCACGAGGCAGAGAAAATCCCTGACCCCGCTGGGAATCGAACCCGGGAACCCGGGCGCGGGAAGCGAATATTCCCTGGTGCAAGTCGCAAGTGGGGCGGCGATCTTTATACTGATACTCCAACGGTACGTGTGCATCTGCACTATGCTGCCACCTACAAGCCATTCTGCACGCTGTTTGTACCATGCTTACCAACTTACAACGGCGCCAAATTTCGATTTGTTATCACAAATTTAAGGTTTTCATTTGACTCACTCTCGTAACAATGAGGATGTGTTAGATGACGATCAATTTGACTTTAGAAAAGGTAAAGACACGAGAGAGGCATTTCTGACGTTGTGATAGGTAGTCGAAGCAGGACTGAAGAAAAATCAAGCCACTTTCGTCAAGCCACCTGGAAAAAGCGTTCGACATTGCAAAACGCTGCAAGATGTTCGAAATTCAGAGTAAAATTGGGATAAGCTATAAGGAAAGACGGGTAATACATAATATGTACAAGAATCAAGAACGAAATGCTCAATCAACACATCGAAGAAGGAATGACAGAAATTAAAATAAAGGTTCAAGATGGGGATTAAAATTAAAGATGAAACGACATCAATGCTAAGATTCGCTGGTAACATTCCTATCCTCTGTAAATATGAAGAAGAATTGCAGGCTCTGCTGAATGAAATGAATAGTGTAATGAGTACCGAATATTGATTGAGACTGAACTGCAGGAAAACTAAACTAATGAGAAGAATACTGAAAAACAACATCAGATTTGGTGATCACGAGGCAGATGAAGCGAAGGAATTCTACTGTTAAATAACATTTGACGGACGGAGCTAGGAGGACATAAAAAGCAGACTAGTAGTGGCAAAGAGGGCATTCCTGGGCAAGAAAAGTCTACCGGTATCGAACATAGGCCTTACGCTGAGGAAATTTCTGATAATATACGTTTCATGCACAGTATTGTATGATAGTGAAATACAGACTGTGGGAAAAGAGGAACAGAAGAGAATCGAAACGTTTCCTATGTGGGGCTACAGAAAAATTTTGAAAATTATGTGGACCAACAAGGTAAAGGCATGAGGAGGTTGCCCTCAGAAGTGCCGAGAAAAGGAACACAGGATTATTCTTAGATTGTTTGCAAATAAAGCTATCATTTACAGTCTTGTAAAACCATAAGACGACAAAAAAAATTGCAAGACGATTTAAATAAGATGTCTGTATGGTGCTAAAAGTGGCAATTGACCCTGAATAAAGAAAAGTTTGAAGTTATTCACGAGTACTGAAAGAAATCCGCTAAATTTCCATTACGCCTAAGTCACACAAATCTTAAGACTATAAATTCAACAAAATACTTAGGGATTAGAATTATAGCCGGCCGGAGTGGCCGAGCGGTTCTAGGCGTTACAGTCTGGAACCGCAAGATCGCTACGGTCGCAGGTTCGAATCCTGTCTCGGGCATGGATGTGTGTGATGTCCTTAGTTAGGTTTAAGTAGTTCTAAGTTCTAGGGGACTGATTACCTTAGACAGTAAGTCCCATAGTGCTCAGAGCCTTTTGAACCATTAGAATTATAAATAACCTCAGTTGGAACGATCACATAGATGATGGTATTGGTAGAGCAAACTAAAGACTGTGATTCTATGTCAGAACACTTAGAAGGTGCAACAGGTCCACTAAAGAGACTGCTTACACCACGCTTGTCCGCCCTATTCTCGACTATTGCTGTACGTTGTGGGACACGCATTAGGTGCGACTGACGGATGACATCGAAAAAGTTCAAAGCAGTGCAGCTCGTATTGGATTATGTCAAAATAGGGGAGATAGTGCCACAGACATTATCCGTGAAGTGGAGTGGCAACCATTGAAACAAAGGTGTTTTATGTTGTGACTGGATCTGTCATGAAATTTCAATCCCCAATTTTCTTCTCCGATTGCGAAAACATTCTGACGGCACCCACCTACATAGGGTGAAATTACCATCACGATAAAATAAGGACTCCCACAAAAAGAATTGTGTGTTCGTTTTTTCCGCGCGCCGCTGGGGAATGGGACGGTAGAAAGACTGATTGAAGGTGGTTTATTGAATCTTCTACCAGGCACTTTGTTGTGTATAGCAGAGTAACCACGTGGATGTAGATGTAGAAGATGGAACAGGCGTTACAATATCTGTCAACACATCAGGGAACAACGGTGACGGAACTAGAGGAAAGTGCAGAGAATGAAATTGTAGGGGAAGACAAAGATTGCAATAAAACCAACAAATAATTCGAGACGTAGGTTGCAAGTGTTACTCTGAGATGAAATAGGTGGCGCAGGAGAGGGATTGTGGCGGGCTGCATCAAAAACTGATGACTGAGAAAGAAAAGGGGCCGGCCGCGGTGGCCGAGCGGTGCTAGGCGCTTCAGTCCGGAACCGCGCGACTGCTACGGTCGCAGGGTCGAATCCTGCCTCGGGCATGGATGTGTGTGATGTCCTTAGGTTAGTTAGGTTTAGGTGGTTCTGAGTTGCAGGGGACTGACGACCTCAGCTGTTAAGTCCCATAGTGCTCAGAGCCAAAGAAAAATGCCAGTGTGCTCCCGGAGATACCACCTCATAATATCAGCTGTATGATCACTGCTTTATGGTTTCTATGCAACGTAAGCAGCTCCACTACCCCTACTACACCCATCATCAATGATAATCTACACAGGAAGGCTCTGAAATACAGAAGGAACCAATGCAAGACAGATGTGAATCAGTTTTTTTTCCCCCGCAGCTGCTGTTCCTCGCAATGCAACGATCCCGCACAGCGGGCGCCTTTAGCGAAAACGTGGCGCGAAGAATGCACGCAAGCAATGTGCGAGCCACGTACCGCCGGCCAGCAAGAAACGGTCAGCGGCGGTACCGTTGCAGTGCGACAACCGCTCCTCCGTGAATACGAACCCGGGGGGCCGGCACTCGTCCCAAACATGGCTTCCGCGGAGCACATTAATACAGCTGCAGCCGCGGCGCACTCTCTAAATAAAGCGCATAAGCTATCTGTCTTCCGGCCCGCGACATAAATCACGGCCTTCTGTAAGGGAACTATGTCTTCGTTAAGTGCCTACATGCGGGGTATTTTTCCCGCGCTAATACGACGGCGCTCGCTTTTCGGATTCCGGGGACGAGCTGCCACTTGACGGGACGGTGACGCATCAATCAAGGAGGAGACATGCGATCCATACCTGCCCGCCACGGTCGCGGGTTTTTCTCGGCCCGGATTATGCTGTGCACTCCAGTTTCTCGATCTGCCGCTTGTCATGCTACGTGCCTCTTGACAGTACGACGATCTTTAAGGCTGTGACGAAGAGCATGTAATCCTCATTGTTCTGTATAGAGCTGTTTAGGGCACGAGATATATGGTTTGACGTTAAGGTGACGTTAGTCAAGTTTCTCGGATTCAGTCTTCCGCAAAAGTCAGTTCCTCAACTTCGAACGTGTCACTGTTGCGCAGACTTTTGACACTAATACACTGATTACACAGGGTATTCATAAAGTGACGCTTTGATTTCAAAAAATGATGATTTGTAAACTATTAGAGATGACATGGTCCGTTGCTGTTGCCACCAGGAGAATATACACTACTGGCCGTTAAAATTGCTACACCAAGAAGAAATGCAGATGATAAACGGGTATTAATTGGACAAATATATTATACTACAGTAATAACGGCCTTGATAGCCTGGGCATTGATTCAGAGCTTGGATGGCGTGTACAGACACAGCTGCCCATGCAGCTTCAACACGATACCACAGTTCATCAAGAGTAGTGACTGGCGTATTGTGACGAGCCAGTTGCTCGACCACCATTGACCAGACGTTTTCAATTGGTGAGAGATCTGGAGAATGTGCTAGCTAGGGCAGCAGTCGAACATTTTCTATATCCAGAAAGGCCCATACAGGACCTGAAACATGCGGTCGTGCATTATCCTGCTGAAATGTAGGGTTTCGCAGGGATCGAATGAAGGGTAGAGCCACGGGTTGTAACAAATCTGGAACGTAACGTCCACTGTTCAAAGTTCCGTCAATGCGAACTAGAGGTGACCGAGAAGTGTAACCAGTAGCACCCCATATCATCACAGCGGGTGATACGCCAGTATGGCGATGAAGAATACACGCTTCCAATGTGCGTTCACCGCGATGTCGCCAAACACTGATGCGACCATCATGATGCT
This sequence comes from Schistocerca gregaria, assembly GCF_023897955.1. NCBI lineage: Eukaryota > Metazoa > Arthropoda > Insecta > Orthoptera > Acrididae > Schistocerca > Schistocerca gregaria. The sequence continues at coordinate 201,440,393 of NC_064921.1, forward strand.
GTAAACCGAACCTGGATTCATCCGAAAAAATTACGTTTTGCCATTCGTGAACCCAGGTTCGTCGTTGAGTACACCATCGCAGGCGCTCCTGTCTGTGATGCAGCGTAAAGGGTAACCGCAGCCATGGTCTCCGAGCTGATAGTCCATGCTGCTGCAAACGTCGTCGAACTGTTAGTGGAGGTGGTTGTTGTCTTGCAAACGTCCCCATCTGTTGACTCAGGGATCGAGACGTGGCTGCACAATCCGTTGTAGCCATGTGGATAAGATGCCTGTCATCTCGACTGCTATTGATACGAGGCCGTTGGGATCCAGTACGGCGTTCCGTATTACCCTCCTGAACCCACCAATTCCATATTCTGCTAACAGTCATTGGATCTCTATCAACGCGAGGGGCAATGTCTCTATACGATAAACCGCAATCGCAATTGGCTACAATCCGATCTTTATCAAAGTCTGAAACGTGATATTATGCATTTCTCCTCCTTACACAAGGCATCCCAACAACGTTTCAACAGGCAATGCCGGTCAACTGCTGTTTGTGTATGAGAAATCGGTTGGAAACTTTCCTCAAGTCAGCACGTTGTAGGTGTCGCCACCGGCACCAACCTCGTATGAATGCTCTGAAAACCTAATCATTTGCATATCGCAACATCTTCTTCCTGTCGGTTAAATTTCGCGTCTGTAGCACGCCATCTTCGTGGAGTAGCAATTTTAATGGCCAGTAGTCCAATACAGGATGGGGAAAATAAAATTGGCCCGGCCGAGTGGATACGACTGCTCGTGAATTTGTGGAAGGATTAACGGAGGAGTAAAGGATCTGCAGCTACTTCCAACAGGAGGGAGCAACTTCCCATGCAGGCGGCCGAGCTTGGAGTGCATTTACGCAGTCTTCACGCCTGACAGAGTTGTTAGCAGAGGTCAGTCTGGTCACAGCCCAAGACGGCCACCCAAGCACCTTATCGGTCAGTATGCGATTTCTTTGTATGGGGAGCTCTCAAGTATAAGGTGCATCACAACAACCCTCATAGTCTTCAAGAACTACAGCAGAACATCACAGATGAGACTTCAGCAATTCTAGCAGTTCAGCTTCGACCCGCTTTCAGCAACTTGCTGACCAAGGCCCAAAAGTGCCAAGAGATGAATGGTGGTCACTTTCAACATCTGCTATAGTCAGGTTAGTACTATTTTTCCTCTGCTGTTTCTTTGTACCCTGGAACTGTGTTCTCTGGGCCACTTTTATTGGCGCCACCCTCTGTGGCAATAATTTTTCAGCTATCCCGTGTAGACAGCAGCGGCTCAAACGCTCACTTCGAAACGACGATAGGCGCGCCACCCGTATCATGTGGTTTGATCACATGGTATAGCAAAGAATTATGTATAACGAACCGCTGGGCGGAACCGATAACACCAGCATCATCTTTATACCATAGCAAGTTTTATTGTAACTGTAATATTAAATTATCTAAAAATTTTAAAAAGTCTTAAAAACTATCCAGCGATGCGTCTTTTTACAACAACATCATTTGTTTGTCTCTATGGTTTTTTTTTAGATATTTTGAAGCTTTTAAATATGTTCAACTTTTAGCTGAAAGAGCAGGTTATCCGCTGTCTGCCTGCTCCTTCGTGTGCAAATGAAAAAATTTGAATGAGGTTTAGCCCTGTATTGCTACACACTAAAGATGCCTGTTGATATGGTGCGCGCCGCTGACCTGTGATCTTGTTTAGAACGCGCGCTGTAATCGATTATAATTCGCTGTTCTGGTGCGGGTGGCGCTCCGGTGGTGATTTGCTATTACGTGCTGGCGTGTGTTTGCGGTGGTCGGCGGAAAGCGAGAGGGTAGTCGGTTTTCCGGGTATTGCGCGGAACGTGAAGTTCGCACTGCCTGACGTACTGGTGACTAGCGCTAAGGTTGTTGTGCCTCGTAATATGAGCAGAGTGGTCTGGGGCGGAGGCGACTCGCCGCTGTGTTGGCCATGCGGTGATGATCAACTGGAGTCGGCGTACTTGTTCTGCCTGCCTGCCTGATGTGGAGGTCCGGCGGGGTCCTGTGATACTCTGGCCCGGAGACAACTAGTTGCTGAATTTTGGAGTCGTCTGCCAGGTTAGGGTGGGGGCTCGGTTGGCTCATCAGATTTTCCGCTGGAAGCTCCAGCAGCGGTTTCTGAACTTCATACTGATGTGGGACGGCGTTGTTGGAAGTTTCTGCTTTGTATGTGTGAGTGGATCGTTGCTCACCCTGTCACCTCAGCGTGACCTTTGGTAGTTACTGTTTGTTCACGTAAGTGGTTCCTGTTACCTGCCCGGAGCTGCGTCCATGTATGGTTTATTTGGCATTTGATGTGTTAGGTAAATTCTGCCTACTAAAGGCGGTTTTTGACAGTATATGCATAGTGAATTACTGCTGCTTGGTATATGTGATCTTCTGGGACCTGAACAACACAATCTCGTCAATTTGGTTTGTGTAACAGCATTTAGTGGTATGTTCTGCATTTTTAGCTCACTGTGTTGTTATTAACTTGGTGGAATAGTCGCGTTTGGTGTCGTTAAGGCACTTGTAAGACTGTGGTTTGACTATTCATGTGCGTTTGGCTTTTATTGTTTTGTTTTAAGAAGCGAGAATTGGTTATTGTGTTGTGTTGTTGTGTGTTGGCTTCCGGCACTTGTTAAGAGCGCCCGAGTTAACGGCGCCGTGGTTATCATGTGCTGTCGGGATATTATATTGTTATTTGATTTTTGAATTGTATCTTGTGTTGATATTATCTGTCGTGTGTTACAGGTGCGTAAGTGACGGTCAGTTGAAGGAGGCATGTCGGGGGGGGGGGGGGGGGGGGCTCTCAGCGGTTTATTTCGGGGACCTAGTGGGAAGGCTCTGAAGTGTTGAGAGCTGGCTCGCCTGTGGTTGCGTTGGGAGTTGCCCTTGCCCTTTGATTGTATCAAATTATTATTTTGTTATTATATCTATTGGTTGTGTGTTGCGCTTCTTTGATTTTACGGTGCCAAGTGCCATGATCTTTATAAAAGTATTTTTATATAAATGCTTTTAAATTGTAATGCCAAGTTAACTTATTATTGGATCTTGGTCTTTGGAGTAAAATCTATTAAAGCACCATTGTAATTTGTTCTCAAAGAAGAAATTTCTCTTATTTAATGGTGCCAAGTTGCAATTTTTTTTAGTTTATTACTGCTCTTATTGTTTTCCGATTTTATATTGCCAAGTGCCATTATCATTCTTAAAGGTTTTTTAAAATGATCTTAAGTTGTATTGCCAAGTTAACTTATTATTGGATTTTGTCTCTTGGGTAAACTCTAAAAGCACTATTATAAAAGGTTCTTTGGTTTTATGGTGGCAAGTCACCGTTATTGTTTTAAAGGCTCATTCTTTTAACCATTTGTTAAGTTCTGTAAGTTATATGAATTTGTTGTTATTTAAAAGAGTTTAGTATTGGCAATTTAATAAATTGTGTACACAGCCTGCTGTATGGATATTATTGGGTGAAAATCCTTGAATAGTTCTATAAGAAAACACATTCCACCTGTTACTACAGCAAAAATTCATGTGAATCTAGTAACATTTGCTACTGTTTAGCGTATTTGAGCTTAGCCTTTAAACTAGACATTTAGCATTTTGAATGTCATTGGCTTGACTACAGTTCTGCACCACCTATAACACAACCGTCTGTCACTGCTGTACCATAACCTTAAAGCAGGATATGAAATAAAACAATCTTATTAAAGCAATTATGGTATAACGCAACAGAGCAGTGTTACCCTCTGAGAGGAATTTTGTAGTGTTGACCGTGTTGTACCTAATGGAGGTGGCTTATCGGAAGTGAAAGTCAGAATTATGGAAATATTTGAACAGTAACAAACAAAATTTTGCCTATCTGTACTGTTTAACGGGTAAAGAAAACGGTCGCCAGCCTAACAAGGCAAGAGAATGATTAACATTCTCGTTCAAGAAAATAGTTATTAGTAACTTTAATGGATAAACACAATCTATACTTTGTCACACGTGAGTGCAGTGAACTCTTGACACATACATATGTTTTAAGATTGAAGCTTACAACTGGAGCAGCACAAACTAGTTGCAAATTTATAACAGATACCGAAACACCCTACTACTATAAGGGCTTACACAAACTGGATGGTCTTTATAACGTTATTATTACTATTCACTGCAGAATCATTAATTGGATATAGGTTAAGTCTCTCTCAGTTAAATACTTTACTATTTAAAATGAAAGTTAATTGGAATCCACTTAAATGTTGCTCCTCACTATCATTTGACTAAAGAAATTAAGGTTTTCTTAATTAGTGATCTTTCCGTTACTTGTTACCGAGCATTAACCCAATAGAGAAACTGTGGATCAAATTATATTATTAATAAGCACTTCTAATACACAGGAGAGACAAACACTTAGCAAACTTGAGTATATAACGTCCCACACTGCAGTTTTCCACTTTCACTACATTGAGACATAAAATTAAAATATATGTAAGTTACTGACTCACCTTCTGCGATTTACTACAGGCAGTAATGTGATCATTTACTAAGGAAAACTTTATAAGCCACAGTCTTCAGAACTTTTAATTTGAAGTTGGCAACAACACATTAATAAGCAGTTTTATTAGGAAAATTACTTTCATTAACTTTCTTTTTTTATTATGTTCAAGAGGCATTAATTAGCAAAAACACTGGTCTTTAATGTTCTTTCAGTAGGGACACTCGGAAATCACTTTAGTTCAAACGGAGAGGAACCTGAGAGGTGTTATGATAAGGAGAAAAATCAAGGTAGGTACATAAACTCAGTTATAAATTACCTTATATTTGAGAACACTAACACATCCATTAAGCTGATCCTTCACTGTACATTGCTATAGTGCTCCATTACAGTGATTGCGCAATGTGGTGGCGATTGCATGTCGGTAGGTGGAATTACAGGTAGAATTGCTGGACTCATCATTTCTTGATGGCGAAGATAGATGCACATTCCAGAATAGTTCCAGCTATTTATCCATCCATCCGAGGCACTGGAAAGTAGCAGAAAAAAAACCCTCTCTCGGGACGAGCACAGTATGCAACATTTACATGGCAGTGCACAATTTGGTAGATCGTCCACGACTGGTGGCTCGTCCCCGACTGACTCTCAGTTCCACCTTTCCTACATGGGCCAATCACAAATTGCGCGCTCTACACAGCTCTGTTCCAGAGGGGAATCACAACAACTTTTACATACAGAATAACTAAGAATCCTAAGTGAGGATCAGCAGTTTACACAACAGTAACCAAATACATTAAATAAAACAGAATATTTGCACATATTGACATTGCTACAAAAAATTATTCTCACAAAATTACAATTATATACAGTACGTTTTGTTCCCTCCAAATGGGACAAAGAATTTAAATGACAGATACACTACATTGCATAGAATCATATCATGACATCAAATTAAACAAAGAAAAGAGTATACAATTTTGTGACATCTATTCAATCAAACATATTTACAGAAGCTCAACGATGTAATATTAAATGAAACAAAAGCAAAATAAATCCATACAGCATAAGAGCTGTGGTGTTACACACCAGACGGCACGCCACCCGTATCACGTAGCTTTATCCCATGATACAGAAGAGACCGATATAAGAGGACCCGCAGACGGAACTTGGACCACAAACGTCACCATTATAGCATATCAGCGTTAACATCAAAATCAGAGATTATGTTTTAAGTGTAACTATAATAATTGCAAATGCTTAACGTCCCACCGATGCGTTTTTCTTAAAACACCGGTTAGTGTTATTCGTTTCTGTACAGTTTCGAAACTCCTTCTTAATGTGTTAGTTTTGGCTCGAAAGCTGTTTTATTTACCGTGACCCTGCCCCCCTGTGGGGAAATGAAAAAATTCAAAAAAGGAGAAAAAAAAAGACGAAACCAACAATACGATCCAGGATAAGCAGCTTTTGTTACTTCGACTAGAATGCTACTAAGACGCTGCAGTTTTGTAATGATTATGGGTATGGGCTCTGGATGGGACTGTTCTGCTGTGCATTGTGGACCAACCTGGCTTTGCAATTATGGTTCGTGCAAACACGTTTTGGAGCACGTTTTGTGCTAGCCTGCACAGAACGGGGATTTTCATTCATTTCTATTTGGAATCTGTTTTTCTTCTGCGTCAATAAACAATGCACACTCAAGTGACCAGCAATAAAATACTGATTTATAAATTTTTTGCTGTTGTTTGATCTCTTCAGTTGATTGTTTACCCTCGCTAGATTAGGACTTTCAAGCGGAAAGACATCTTATATTGCAGGAATCAGATACACATTTTTCATCACTTTGAATAGCCATATAAGTGCGAACGTGTATTATAGTAAATGTACTGTAGAAAGAGAGAGAGAGAGAGAGAGAGAGAGAGAGAGAGAGAGAGAGAGAGAGAGAGTCAGGTAAGAGTTCAGTAGTTTAAAAGGATTTGGAATTTGGATTGCAACCTGAAAACTGCTGTATGTGATTCACTATAACAGGTCTGCGACTGGATCCAAAGTTTCTTGCCGGCGATTACACAGAACTTTATCCTGTCTGAAGAATCGTCTACAAAAAATAAACGATTAAAAGATGTGACTGAGGGAAATATAATATGGCCGATACTGTTCATGTTACACATTAATAATTTAGAAAATATTATTAGCATCAGTCAGATTTTCTGCAGATGACGATTTATTATGAGAAGCATTTTTTATGGTAATCTGTCACCAACTTTATTGGATATATAGATAGATTATTTGATTACGAACTCGATACAGGAAGTAAATCTGGATATACAAGGTGACAGACATATATTTGTTGACATTTTTCTGTATGCAGACGATGTAACAATTTTGGTAGAAAGTGAAGATGAGTTGCAAAAAGTAGTGTTTTAGTTACATCAGTTAGGAGAAAGAGAATATGACCTACGAATACCAGAAAAACAAAACTCTGGCCGATAAAGCCTTTTAGGCCTAATGGTACCGACCAACCGCCGTATCATCCTCAGCTCAGAAGCGTCAATGGATGCAGATATGGAGGGACACGTGGTCAGCAACCCGCTCTTCTAGCCGTTGTCAGTCTTCGTGACTGGAGCCGCTGCATCTCAGTCAAGTATAAGGACTGACTGCATCTCGCTTGCCAACAGACCCGAACGGTTACCATCCCAGTGATAACCTACCCGACAGCGATTAGCGTTGGTGGTCTGACGAGAGCCAGTGTTACCACTGCGGCAATTCCGTTGGCCCGAAAAGTAACAAACAAAAATAAAATCATGGGTCTTCGTGGGAAGTAACCCACTGACTCAAGAACAACATTAGTTAATAGTCCGACGTAAAAGAATGGTACCCTCTGGCTGCAGGATAAATGAGTCACAACTAGATTAATGTGATACAAATGTTTGGGAATAACAACACGCAGAGATATAAAGATGGAACGACCACATGTGCTTGCTTATGGTTGGAACCAATGGCATGATTTAATTCGTTGGTACGATATCGATAAATTGCATTTCGACTGCAAAATACTTGCGCAGCATTTATTTCAATGGCGCTCAACTGCCCTGGAACCAAATCAGGAAGCAGTATCATCGGTTGTCGAGATTATGGTTAGAAGCGAAGTGTGAAATATTGTGGGCTTCTTTGGCGATCGAGAGAGTGTAATAAAAATGTTGAACATCTTTCCTGGCACACATTCGATGAGATAGTGCGAAAACCATGTTAGAAAACTTCAAGAATTGATTTCTGTGCTCGAACATAAGAATATTCTACAGCTTTGAAGTATCAGTGTCGCTGAGGTGGCGCAAACTAAACTGTCCAAAGAAGTGCAATTAAGAGATTAATTAAAAATGTCCTCCGCCACACACTTCATAGTGATTTGCAGAGGGTAGAGCATTGGTTGATTCAAAAGGTTGCGCGCAAAGTGAAGGAGGTGATAGATGAGTAGAAAAATAACAACTTTGGCATAGAAACTTACGGTATTCGAACTAGCCTTAAGCCAGTGAAAGCTCTGTAATGTCAGGAGCAACAAGGACAATGAAGACAACGAGGAATTCGTTTTCAGTAGCATTAACCACATGTAACAGCCTGTCAAACTATTTCATTACTAAAGAAGAACAACAATGATGATTCCAACACCTTACACACTTTTTATTTAATTATTAGGATCCATGGAAACCTGCAGACCAAAGTTACGTGATTTTGAAACAGACAGAAAAACATTTACAGAGTCCTAACTAAAAATTCAATAAACAACAAATACTAAAGAATTAATAATATAAGAAACAAAATTATGAGAGATTTTGTAAATGAAATCGTGGTCGTCCTTCGCTGTAAAATTATTTGCTTGTGCAAACCTCTACTACGGTTTCAGCCATGTGGCCATTATCGAGTGACAAATCGCAAAAAACAGAGCGTGTTTATAGAATGCCATGCAAATGTCTAGCCAGGCATGCAAAAGGTTAATAGATTGTGAGATAGTATAAGAATAAATAACACATTACAGGTAAAAGTTCTCAACTACTGTGGGGTACTGTACTCATGTATAAGAAAGAAGGATGTATACATATGGAAACGTTTCAACCAAGATTTGGAGAGTTCGTGTTTCTCACTAAATTTTACGCGTTCCGTTCGAGGTCTACTGAAATTTTAACTAACAGGTTAATGCACGAAGTGCAAATAGTCTAGCGTTCAACAACGGAATGTTGCTGTTTCTTCTGAATGAGTCAATATTGTCAAGAACAAATTGCGTGATAGGGTGGCAGAAATAGAATTCCGATACACTTGAACAACAGCATATGTGAAGTCTGCAAAATGACATGCAGGTTTGCTTGACCGATCTTTTCTAAGCTACTTTTCACGAGTTACTAGAGTTGCCCGAATGTACGGTAGTATAGGAGACAAAAGAGTGAAAATAAGCGAACTACACAAACGTTTCTGTTTCAGTATCAGAGAGACAGTGGAGATTACTGTTATACTGAAGACAGCAGGATTCAGTTTCTGCATAGGATCATGACGTTGTATTTTCAAGAAAGCACTGACTTACAATCGAACGGTTGTGAAGAAGATGTTACACAAAAAGTTAGTGGCAATGTTTATAGTAACATTCGACAATTCAAATACTAAGACACATGCAGGGTTTAACGGGTAAAAGTGTATATAGTTTTAAATGTGGAACTCTTTAATAAGTACACACGTCAGTGAGTTGGTTGTTTTTACTCTGCGTCGAACAGTCTTCCCATAAACACGTCACAAACTTTCCGAGCTGCGCACTCTTACCTGCAGCACTAAGTGTACTACATCTGTCAGTACACACTAACCGCTTTGCGTTCACAGGTCCACACTTAAACACCTGAGCTGCTGCTCAGGAGAAAATAAGCGTTCATGGCTGGCTCTTGTCACATGTGCTTGGAGGTAATGGAAAAACCAACCTAAAACATATGCTTTCTAATACCTATAATTATTAGTCTGCAAATGAATTAAATACTGTTTTATGTTGTTCAGTACACCATTCCCAGTCACCAACAGTAATATCTGCACTTACATCCGTTACACACTTTTATATTTCTTCTTCTTCTTCTTCTTTTCTTCCCAGGCTACAGGCTGTTTTCTTCAGTACTCCTCAGTCAATCGTGACCTTATCACTCCACCTTTTCCTTGGACAGCCAATATTTATTTCTTATGATTTTCACAATCTTCCGTTCATCCATCTTGTCTTCGTATTTATCCCATTTCTGCTTTGTCTTACGTCCGCATTCATTAATGGAGTCTAATTTACACCCTTTTCTAATGCTTTCCCTGTAAACCTCCGTAGAATTTTCATTTGCATGGTTTCCAAAAGCATTATAGTTTTTGATGTTTCAGGTCTCGTCTCAGTTGTTTATGTCATTAATTTTCCTACATGTTAGTTTTTCTAAATACTGTCATCATTTAAATACCCTGTCACTTTGTTTGCTTTTGCTACTTGTCCTGTAAATTTCTTTTCGACACTTTCACTGCTTCACAGTTCAGTGAATATTTAAATGTCCGTACCTGTTGAGTAATTTCTCCATCCACATACAGTTTTGGTCTAATTGGTTCCAATGTCGAGCATCTTGTTTGTAACAAATGCATCAAGTGCGCTTGGAGGTAGCAACGTCCACACACCAGTAATAAAGTTTGTTTGTTAAACAATGCAACACGTTGCAAATCGGGTGTAGAGTGTGAATTATGTACATCGTGAAGGGGTACAAAGATTAGTACTGATACTAGCATAAACGATTCTACTTTTCCCATAGGTCGATGACCGACTAGTTTTTGTGTCTCTCCTGTGAGAGTCTACACGAATGCTTGTAGTGTTAAATACAGTGACGCAAAAAATGTCGCAACAACAAGAAGGAGTTGTGCGATATAAATGAAAGTTGGTAGGCGTATTTATACATCCGAAAGATGACATCTATTGAAATTAGGGGTCAGACGGGTAATAGTTGTTTTGGCGCCACTATCACGATGCATATAAAGTAGGTTTTAAATACGCGCTGAAACTGTAGTGATTGTTAGTTACCTTTGGGACTGAATGTGGCGAGTTGATGTTAGTCACGAATGCCTTTAAGCCGACAAAGACTCCATTATCACTCCTCACTGAGTTTGAACGAGATAGTGCAAATGGGCTGCTAGAAGCTGGATGTTCGTTCTATGATACTGCAGAAAGACTTGGCAGGAATGTAGCCACTGTACGTGACTGCTGGCAGCGATGGTTACGGGAAGGCAAGGAAACCAAGGAGAAAGGGCTCCCCACAGCCCTGCGGCACTACTGAGAGGAAGGACCGTCGTGTTCGGCTTATCGCTGCGACGCGCCGTAACTGCATCTTCAGCCGCAGTTCGAGCAGCAGTTGGCACCACAGTGACACAACGAACTGTTACAAATCGGTTACTTCAAGAAAAGCCCTTAGCATATGTCCTGTGGCGTTTATTCTACTAACCCCAAATCACAGCTGTTGGCGACCCCAAAGGTGTCCAGCGAGAGCTCATTGGTGGGCAGGGTGGAGGTCTGTTGTGTTTTGTGTTGAAAGCTGGCTCTGTCTCGGAGCCAGAGACGACGGCGTGGTGTTGAGAAGGAGGCCAGCTGGGGGCCTACGACTAAACTGTCGGAGTGGTAGGCACATCAGACCTACACCTGGAGTTATGACCTAGGGTGCGATTTCATATGACAACAGGAGCACTCTCCTGCTTATCCCAAGCAGCCCGACTCCAAAATTGTACGTCAGTCTAGTGATTCGACCTGCTGTGCTACCAGTCACGAACAGCTTTCGAGGGGATGTTTTCCAACGGGATAACGCTCGCCCACACACTGCTGTTGTAACCCAACGTGCTCTACAGAGTGTCGACATGTTGCCTTGGCCTGCTCGATCGTCACGTCTGTCTCCAGTTGAGCATCATCAGAAAAAAAACTCCAGCGTCATCCACAAACAGCATTAACGGTCCCTGTTTTGACCTACCAAGTGCAGCAGATACGGAATTCTATTCCACAAAGCATGATTCCTGTACACCGCAACGCATGCACATTTGCGTGCGTGCATTCAACTCTTTGGAGTTACACCGGTTATTAAAGTACCAGCATTTCACATTTGCAATGGCTTATCTCATGCTTGCATTAATCTGTGATCTTCCAATATCAACCACTTAAATATGTTACCTACACAAGTGTATTCCCGAAATTTCATTACTTTACATTACTTGACCAATGGACAATAGGAAGCTGTGGTGAGTTAAACTCAGGCGGCCGGGGTGGCCGTGCGGATCTGGGCGCTACAGTCTGGAACCGCATGACCGCTACGGTCGCAGGTTCGAATCCTGCCTCGCGCATGGATGTGTGTGATGTCCTTAGGTTAGTTAGGTTTAAGTAGTTCTAAGTTCTAGGGGATTGATGACCTCAGATGTTAAGTCCCATAGCGCTCAGAGCCATTTGAACCATGTTTGAGTTAAACTCAAAATCTCTTTAAACAGTCCTATGGTTGCTTTATAATTGTTATTTCATTCATCTTGTCCAATACGTAGTGCGATAGGGGTCATATATTACATCAGTTCTTATGCCAAGTCGTTTAAAAATTAAAATTTATTGTTACCGAATGTTACAGAGGCGTTAATGGCATGTTTTTAACTACAACATACAGAAAACTCAGTTCGAGATCTACAACGTAAAAGTGGCGATTATGTTTTATGATTTATTTCAACAAACACTATTTGCACTGAGTCTGTACTTTTCTAGATGCTTTTTTATCTGAGTGAGGAGGGCTTGAACCGTAGCATACTGCGAATGGAATGTAACTGGTACGGAATCTGACTCAGAACACTTCTCTTTATAAAATGACTGACTTTGTTTCGCTGCCAGTGGCATGTACTTAAACTATTCATGTTTGCAGCTGTTCTTGATTAGAATTCTGGAGTATTTACTGTATCCTCTCTTGTGAAGAAATTGCAGAAAAACATCTTTAATCACATTGACGATGTCATCGATCACATTAGCACTGCTATAGAGCAATGGAGGTATTGATTGTTTAGTTAGTTAGTTAGTTAGTTTTTAGTTGGTTGCGTGTTCCATTGATCAATCGCACGGTACAGTAGCCGTTATGATATGGAACGTGTCAAGTGCACAAGAAATGCACATGTGAAACAAAATTTTTTTATATGTATATTACAGTACAGAGTTAAAGATTAATATTTCTATTATTTACCCCATTCCCTCTAATGGCAAAAAATGCATATAGTATATTTATAGATTTCTTTATTCTTATTCAAGAATTCATCTATGGTATAGAAGGAGTTGTCAAGGAGATATGGTTTCAATTCATTTTTGAAGCTATTGCTGCTGTCTGTCAGACACCTTATTTCATCTGGTAATTTGTCGATGTTGTGGCCGAGTGGTTCTAGGCGCTTCAGTCCGGAACTGCGCTGCTGCTACGGTCGCAGGTTCGAATCCTGCCTCGGGCATCGATGTGTGTGATGTCCTTAGGTTAGGTTTAAGTAGTTCTAATTCTAGGGGACTGATGACCTCAGCTGTTAAGTCCCATAATGCTCAGAGCCATTTAAACCATTTTTTTAATTTGTCGAAAATTTTTATAGCAACATATTTTACCCATTTCTGTGCCAAATATAGGTTGAGCGAAGGATAGTGCAAGTCTTTCTTTTTTGTTGGTATTCTTTTCATGAATGTCAGTGTTGTCTTCAAAGCCGTCCATGTCGTTGAGAAAAAATTTCATTAGTGGGTAGATGTATTGTGAGGCTGTTGTAAGAATTCTCAATCTTTTAAAAAGATGCCTACAAGATGTGCGACTATGAACCGAACACATTGTTCTGACCAATTTCTTCTGAGCAGTGGATACTTTTTGTATAAATGTGGAGTTACCCCAAAATATTATTCCGTATGACATCAGAGAGTGAAAGTATGCAAAGAATGTTAGCTTACTCATTACTATATTCTCAAAATCGGCAATTATTCTGATCGCAAAAGTTGCTGAACGTAGTCGCTTTAGGAGATCCAAAATATGAATTTTCCAATTAAGATTCTCATCTATACAGGGTGATTCAAAAATGCATGTAAATATTTTAAGGGTGTATTTGTGAGGTAAATATAAGACAAAAATGTTCTATACAATTTTTGCTATACTTGGCTTATTACAGAGTTATGAACAAAACATGATAATACATTCAATACAACGTAAAGTATTTACTTCCCAGAGTTCACAGTTTAATTACAGTGCAATTGGACTAAAAACGCAAACTGGTAAATAAACGTGACGTAACAAACTGAAACAATTCCTCGCGAATACTGTATTACTTTAGTTCCTGTTGATTGAACTAAATCAATGCAAAATAACTAAGGAAAATATGTGAAGAATTAACAGACTGTACTGTACTGTATTTCCACAAATCTTAATGCAATGCATGTTCAAAATGCTGTCCCTGAACTTGCAGACAGACCCGTGCTCGTCGCCGCAATGATCTCTGCACATTACACAGTCCGTTCAACTCTCCACGAATAATTTCACAACCACCTTCAATTCTTTGTTGTAGCACTTCTCTGTTCGGTACTGCAGAAGAATACACCAATGTCTTTAGTCGGCCCCATAAATAAAAGTCTAAAGGGTTCAGGTCAGGTGATCTGGCTGGCCAAGCAATTGGTCCTCCGCGACCTATCCATCGATGTGGATACGCATCATTGAGGTACGCCCTTACGTTGCGGCTGTAATGGGCAGGAACACCATCGTGCATAAACCACAAGGTGGCTCGTGTTGCAAGAGGGACATCCTGTAACAATCCAGGCAATTCCCCCTCCAAAAATTCGCGGTAAGCGTGCCCAGTCAGCCTTGGAGGTAGATCATGAGGTCCGAGTAAGTCATTCCCCACAATACCACACCAAATGTTTATGGAGAATTGATGTTGATATCCACGCACAATTCTCGCGCCAGGATTCTCGACAGCCCACTGGTGCATATTATGCGAATTGATTACACCCGCACGAGTAAACATGGCCTCATCTGTGAATAATATCCGCCGAATGAACATTGGATCATTCAAATGACGCTCTTGTAACCACTGGCAGAATTGCTGACGGCGAGGATAGTCTGCAGGTGTCAATTCGTGCACTTTGTGCAGGTGAAATGGATGCAACTGTTGTCTCCGAAGCAGCCGCATACAGTAGATTGTGGAAGTCGTACAGCTGCACTAATTTGTCTCGTACTGATGGCTGGATCTTGGTCTACCAGGTCCAAAACATGTTCCTCGACGTTCACTGCATGCTCAAGTGGTCGACCTGAATGTGGCCCAGGACGAATGCCATACTCCCGCATATGTCTGTCCACAGATACAAACGTCTGATGACTTGGTAACCGTCGTCTTGGAAACAGCTCACTGTACCTTCGTCTTGCTGCAAGTGCGTTTCCATCTGCTGCACCATACACAAGGTGCATATCAGCATACTCACTGTTTGAGTACATCATGTGCACGAAACCTGTAGCCTTCCGACGATGAATGAACGACAGGAAGTACGTTTCCGTTACCAACAACATCAGCGCCATCTTCTGTACAGTAGGAGTAAACAGCAATTGCAAACACAAACAAACACTATTCATGCAGTTTCGAATCAACTGTTGGGAGATACGTATGTGCATTACGTACCAGAATATGGCATCCTGCTGCTTGCACTGACGTCGTTTTGATACGGACATGACTTTCGTATTTTAACGATAACTCTGGAATTAAACGTTTATGAAAAAACATTTATAGAACATTTTTGTCTTATATTTACCTCACAAATACACCCTTAAAACATTTACATGCATTTCTGAATCACCCTGTATATACACCCAAATACTTAGTATGCTCTACTCTGTCTACTGACTTCTGTTGATGTGTTATATTTATTGAAGGAAGTGTACTTTTTCAGCAGAAAGTTGTGTCGTGCCGCTGGTGTACTTGACATACGACGAGCATGACTTAGGATTTTCTGCCGCTCGACACTTGTTTGCTATTTACCCCACGCACATGGTGGCTCCATGATCGGCATAAAAGTTGCGTATCACAAAAGAAGCGTAGCGAGTGTCCCTGCGTAAAGTGCGGGAAGCCGGGGGACCGCCGTGCTACACTGCGTGCGCATCCGGACAAGTTCGTTGAACCGGTCGGCCGGTGACGACGCGGTGCCCAGCCGATATCGGCGCTCCGCGCGCCGCGGGCAAACTTGCTACATCAGCAGCGGCGGCGGCGGCGGCGGCGGCGGCGCACCTGCGAGCCATTAGGCGGTGTTTGGTCCGGCCTGCGACGTCAAACACTCGAGCCCGCTCCGGCCAACACCTCAACCCGTGCCTCGCCCTGCGCCCAGACACAGACGCAGCTGCGCATCCGGCTGCCCCTACCAGACTGCAACCGCCACGGCCTTCGTCCTTGCCACTTCACGCACTCACCGAATCGCAAACTGATGTTTCACTTACGTTCCGTAAGCCGGGTATGCTCTGATCACCGTGGTTACTTTGACCACTCATACACCGAAAGTTTTACAGCTGTCTGCTGTCTCTGAGTTTGGTGTTTAGTATACAGGGTGGTCCATTTATCGTGACCGGGGCAAATATCTCACGAAATAAGCGTCAAACGAAAAAGCTACAAAGAACGAAACTTTTCTACCTTGAAGGGGGAAACCATTTGGCGCTACGGTTGGCCCCCTAGATGGCACTGCCATAGCTCAAACGGATGTCAACTGCGTTTTTTAAAATAGGAACCGCCGCTTTTTATTACTTGTTGGTGTAGTACGTAAAGAAATATGAATGTTGGACCACTTTTTTCGCTTTGTGATAGATGGCGCTGCAATAATAACAAACGTTTAAGTACGTGGTATCACGTAACATTCCGCCAGTGCGGACGGTATTTGCTTCGTGATACATTACCCGTGTTAAAATGGACCGTGTGTCGATTGCGGTAAAGGTCGATATCGTGTTGATGTATTGCTAGTGTGATAAAATGCCCAACGGGCTTGTGCTATGTATGCTGCTCGGTGTCCTGGACGACATCATCCAAGTGTCCGGATCGTTCGCCTGATAGTTACGTTATTTATGTAAACAGGAAGTGTTCAGCCACATGTGAAATGCCAACCACGACCTGCAACAAATGATGATGCCCAAGTAGGTGTTTTAGCTGCTATCGCGCCTAATCCGCACATCAGTACACAAACTGCGCGAGAATCGGGAATCTCAAAAACGTCGGTGTTGTGAATGCTACATCAATATCGATTGCTCCCGTACCATATTTCCATGCACCAGGAATTGCATGGCGACGACTTTGAACGTCGCGTACAGTTCTGCCGCTGGGCACAACAGAAATTACGGGACGATGACATTTTTTGCACGCGTTCTATTCAGCGACGAAGCGTCATTCGCCAACAGCGGTAACGTAAACCGGCATAATACGCACTATTGGGCAATGGAATATCCGCGATGGCTGCGACAAGTGGAACATCAGCGACCTTGGCGGGTTAATGTATGGTGCGGCATTATGGGAGGAAGGATAATTCGCCCCCATGTTATCGATGGCTATCTAAATGGTGCAATGTATGATGATTTCCTACGTAATGTTCTACCGATGTTACTACAAAACATTTCACTGCATGACAGAATGGCGATGTACTTCCAACATGATAGATGTCCGGCACATAGCTCGCGTGCGGTTGAAGCGGTATTGAACAGCATATTTCATGACGGGTGGATTGGTCGTCGAAGCACCATACCATGGACCGCACGTTCACCGGATCTGACGTCCCCGGATTTCTTTATGTGGGGAAAGTTGAAGGATATTTGCTATCGTGATCTACAGAGAACGCCTGACAACATGCGTCAGCGCAGTGTCAGTGCACATGCGAACATTACAGAAGGCGAACTACTCGCTGTTGAGAGGAATATCGTTAGACGTATTGCCAAATGCACTGAGGTTCACGGGCATCATTTTGAGCATTTATTGCAGTAATGTGGTATTTACTGGTAATCACGCTGTAACAGCATCCGTTCTCAGAAATGATAAGTTCACAGAGGTACATGTATCACATTGGAACAATCGAAATGAAATGTTTAAACGTACCTACGTTCTATATTTTAATTTAAAAAACCTACCTGTTACCAACTGTTCGTCTAAAATTGTGAGCCATATGATTGTGACTGTTACAGCGCCATCTATCACAAAGTGAAGAAAGTGGTCCAACTAAAACATTCATATTTCTTTACGTACTACACGAATATGTAATAAAAATGGGGGTTCCTATTTTTAAAAAAAACGCAGTTTATATCCGTTTGACCTACGGCAGCGCCATCTAGCGGGCCAACCATAGCGCCATCTGGTTTCCCCCTTCAAGCTAGACGAGTTTCGTTCTTTGTAGTTTTTTCGTTTGACGCTTATTTCGTGAGATATTTGGGTGGAACACGATCAATGGACCACCCTGTATATTGTTTGCTGATAAAATTCCATCAACACACGCTATATGGCGTCATGTAGTGTCCGTTCTCTTGCGCAACGACTGGCGAAGGTGTTGGGACTTACGATTGAATACGAAGAAATCTGGTTTTGCAAAATCTAGAAATATAATTTAACTGCAGAGCCATCGGTGTTTTCAGCTATATCATGCATATTATTTGATTACTTCTCAAAACACCACTGATTAGTCTTTTGTTCACATGTATATATCTGTCACTACATTATGATTTCAGAGTTCACGTACATGATTCCTCTGTTTCAAGGTTACTTTGACCACCATTCATTTTAAATCAGGATTACAGATATACAATTCATTCAACAGTGTTGATGCCATTGACAGTACTGTGGAATACATGCATTAACTATCGGCCTATAGACTATAGGTCCTTACAGCTGAGAAAAACAAATGTCAGTTATATATTGCTCAAATTGCATGCTGTTGTTGTTCAGGCATTGATTCAAGAATAATGTATAATGTCAAATGTCTCCGGAAACAAGAAATGAAGTTTGTTTCGCCAGAAGTGCCAGATATCGTCTCAATAAATGAACAGATAATCTTAATTCTAGCTGCAATGTATGTCTTTTAACTTATAGGTCTAAGATGGATGAAAGTGAAGGAATTATGTTGAGCTAAATTTGGAGCTACGTATATGGTAGGCCATCTAAATATCTTTCATTATATTTACAATTCTGATGATGGATCACAATGTGTGATTTACGTACCAAACTAGGTATTTTCTCTTATGGGGTTCAGTAATGCACATAAGAATACTTTAGATCAATGTATTTATTCCTGGGTAGTCAAAATTTCATTGTGTTTTAGAAATATTGACCACAAACGGAATGGTAGCTGACAGTTGTAGTAGAAGTATAGTCCGGTCAATGTATCCCAAAATCTGACTTTGACAACCACATATTTTTTCATTATTTCCTCTGCATGTTAGAAAATATGTTTTGCTAATTAGTATATACTCCTTTCATACAAGCTCCTATGTTCATTAACAAAAATATCACTGTAGTTGAAAATAGCCATGATCATCACATATGAATATGAAAGTCGGTCTAAGTGTACTCGGTTTACTGTTGTTGTTGTTGTGGTCTTTAGTCCAGAGATTGCTTTGATGGGGCTCTCCGTGCTACTCTATCCTGTGCAAGCTTCTTCATCTCCCAGTACCTACCGCAACCTACATCCTTTTGAATCTGTTTAGTGTAGTCATCTCTTGGTCTCTCTCTACGATTTTTACCCTCCACGTTGCCCTCCAATACTAAATTTGTGATCCCTTCATGCCTCAGAATATGCCCCACCAACAGATCCCATCTTCTAGTCAAGTTGTGCCAGGAATTTATCTTCTCTCCAGTTCTATTCAATACCTCCTCATTAGTTATGTGATCAACCCATCTAATCTTCAGCACTGTTCTTTGTACCTACTTGATCCTCTGCTG
Organism: Schistocerca gregaria; assembly: GCF_023897955.1. Lineage (NCBI taxonomy): Eukaryota > Metazoa > Arthropoda > Insecta > Orthoptera > Acrididae > Schistocerca > Schistocerca gregaria. Next base: position 201,459,848 of record NC_064921.1, read on the forward strand.
CCTTCACTACTTCATCCCTCAAAGCTACCCATTCTTCTTCTACTGTATTCCTTTCCCTCATTCCTGTTAATTGTTCCTTTATGCTCTCCCTGAAACTCTGTACAACCTCTGGTTCTTTCAGTTTTTCCAGGTCCCATCTCCTTAAACTCCCGCCTTTTTGCAGTTTCTTCAGTTTTGATCTACAGTTCATAACCAATAGATTGTGGTCAGAGTCCACATCTGCCCCTGGAAATGTCTTACGATTTAAAACCTGGTTCCTAAATCTCTGTCTCACCATTATATAATCTATCTGATACCTTCTAGCATCTCCAGGCTTCTTCTATGTATACAACTTTCTTTCATGATTCTTGAACCGAGTGTTGGCTATGATTAAGTTATGCTCTGTTCAAAATTCTGCCAGGCGGCTTCCTCTTTCATTTCTTATCCCCAATCCATATTCACCTACTACGTTTCCTTCTCTCCATTTTCCTACTATCGATTTCCAGTCACCCATGACTATAAAATTTCGTCTCCCTTCACTATCTGAATAATTTCTTTTATCTCATCATACATTTCATCAATTTTTCGCCATCTGCAGAGCTAGTTGGCATATAGATTTGTACTACTATAGTTGGCGTGGGCTTCGTGTCTATCTTGGCCACAGTAATGCGTTGACTATGATCTTTGTAGTAGCTTACCCGCACTCCAATTTTTTATTCATTATTAATCCGACTCCTGCTTTACCCCTATTTGATTTTGTATTTATAAACCTGTATTCACCTGACCAAAAGTCTTGTTCCTCCTGCCATCGAGCTTCACTATATCTATCGTTAACCTATCCATTTCCTCTTTTAAATTTTCTATCCTACCTGCCCGATTAAAGGATCTGACATTCCA